>NC_140772.1:82892542-84222732 GCF_044657685.1 Stegodyphus dumicola | reverse complement strand
AAATACTAAAAATTAGCAGTGCTGATTCTTGCCCTAAATTTTAATACCTTTAAAACTTTTACACAATGTCTGTTTAATCTAGAGTAGAATGTATTTTAAAACTTTATTTTATTTTTTTGATTGTATATTTAAATTATATAAATTAAAAAACACATAATTTATAATATTATATCTGACTGATAACTTTTATTAACTTCTGCAGCTTTTATTGGATATGCTAAGGCAACAAGAATCAGCATAATATTCATTAATTTGCAGGATTAGTTTTGCGGGTTGAAATATAAAACCTTCTTCAGCTGCAGGAGTGCACATGATGAAAGAGAAGTGTATAAATGTCATTAAAGTATTATTCAGTATAGCTGTGTTGTATCAAATTTAGGTACTGCCTTGTACCTCTTACCTGAATATTTAGTTATTACTAAATTTTTGGTTTTGTTAGTTAATAAAATTTATACTCTACAAAATTCAATACAGTTTATAAGTAAATTTTGAAATATTTCTCCCAGAAATTTCATTCTGTTTTCTTTAACCCTTTCGTGGGCCGTGGGAAGATTACTTCCCACCTACATGATACACCTGTGGGAAGCGCAAAACCCATTATAATATATTGGCTTTGGTATTATAACGTTGGGAACTCTAATTCCCACTTCAGTATTGTGCTGCCATCTGTGTTCAATCGATTGAAAACAGAATTGCCACATTTGTTTTGAAAGTTCGAACGCGTCGTGTGAGATCTGTTCCACTGAGACACCTGTTTTGATTTGACATTTGCATTGCTATACAATTCTGCTACAAATGTAAGTAAAACACTATTTTTATTATAATAACGTTCTCTTATTTTGTATATTTCTGCAGTGACTATCTAATATTGAATAATAGATAATGGGTGAAAAGTGAAAATGCTATTGCATCGTGTATAAAAGCCACGTGCAATAGGTATGTTGGAAAAATTGGAATATTTTTGAAAATACATTTGAAAATATCATTCAATTCTACTGAGAAAGAAAAGGATTATTTTGGCATGATTTTTACCGAGGAAATTTTACAGAATATTGTTGATGAAACTCGTATGCAAAGCAGCTAAGAAAAGGAAGAGACATACCACAAAAGACATTATCCTGAACTGGAAAGAAATCACATCAGAAGAATTGAAAGCATGGGAAGGTATGCATATACTCATGGGCATACATCAGTTGTCTGAGCTGAAAAACTACTGGAGCACAGACCTTATTCTCAACGTTCAATCAGTAGCAAGAATAATAATCACAAAGAGGTTCAAAAAATAACTGAGACTTTACATGTAAACAACAACAGCACAAATCCATGTGGGCAACTTGGGCATGATAAACTCTATAAAGTCAGACCAACCCTCTCACAGCTGAATGATTCCATACCTGAAGTCTACGAACCTTCGTCAACATTATGAATAGATGAATGTATGATAGCTTTCAAAGGGAGAACTTCATTGAAGCAGTATATGCCAATGAAGCCTATACAAAGAGGTTACAAGGTGTGGTGTTTAGCAGACTCTAAGACTGGATATATTCAAAAATTTGAAATTTATTGTGGAAAAGAAACTTCTGATAATAAGGATAAAATATGGAGCTTAGGGGAAACAAACTGAACTAACATAAGATGTGAAACAGGCAGGTCATCTTATAGCCTATGATAATTATTTGACATCTTTTAGGCTTGCAAAAAGTCTACTTATAAGTGGTCTGTTTTCTGTGCAGACTGTGTGGCCGCAAAGGAAAGATCTTCCACCAATGCTGAAGGCTAATAACAAATTACAAAGAGGGGAATCAGTGTTCCTAACTAAGGAAGGTGTTGCTGCAATAAAGTGGATGGACAAAAAGGCTGTTACATTGTTGACTGCTGCACACAATTCAGCGATTATTACATCTGTAAATCGTACGCAAAAGGACGGTACTGAAACAGAAGTACCTTGCCCTAAAGCTGTTGCCGTATATAACGATATCATGGGAGGGGTTGATTGCTTCGATCAAAGAAAAGAAAGATACCAAATAGGAGGAAGATCTGTAGAATGGTGGCATCGTATTTTTGATTTTCTTATTGATCTTGGCATCGTAAATAGTTTTATACTGTGGCAAGTAAACAAGAGAAGCAGAAATTTAGACCAGCTTACATTTCGTATAGCATTAGCTCGTCAAATTATAGACGGATATTTCTCAAAAGAGGAAAGGCCGTCCTGCTAGCTTCCAAGCAAAAAGGTGTGCAGTTCCGGATGATATATGCTTAGCCAATGTGGGAAATCATATGCCAAAAATGGTTTCCAACTATAGACGATGTAGGAAATGTAGCACAAAGGCCCAAGAAAAGAGGACCCGCTATATGTGTGCAGTATGTGATGTACCCTTGTGCATTGCAATATGTTTCTCATCTTTTCACGGCAAATAATTGCCTTTAAATTGAATTTTCTCTATGACCATGAAAGGTCCTGTGGGAAGTATACTTCCCATGCCTAGAATTAAAATATACCCTAGAAAAATACCTAGAATAAAAAATATAATTATACTTTTAATAGCAGTTTACCCTTTCATCAAGTTTTTCAGTTATTATGAACTTCATTTAATTATATTAAAATTTGAAATTGGGAAGCCATGATACTGTTGATGTCAAATATTCATAAATATTGTAAATCCAAAGTGTAATTGAAATGTCTTAAAAACATCTCTATCATTAGGTAGTCATATCATTTATGTATGTTATGGCTACTTTGGGCTGCAGTGGTAACTTATTCTTCTTCAAATTATTTTATTAAAAAATATTAAGAAAGATATTTAATTTTTTACCCAAATTAGAAATTGCACTTAGCATTAATGGAAAATTTCAATAAATGCTTGTGTTTCTTACTGAACTTTTTAGAATGAGTAACCTCTTTTTTTTTTTTTTTTTTTTTACCTTTGATATAGATGAATATGACACAGAAACTTTGGAGTCGCCAGTATAAATGTAAAGTTGAATTTGATACTAGAATTGGATATGGTAATGTCACCACTGCTTTGGTTATAGGTTTAGTGCCATTGTGTTTCTACTTAATTGCAAAACGTGTAGCCATCACTGAAGATGTCAAGCTAGTTCGTCGTAAGTATATTTTTATAAGCAACTTTAAGTATTATTTAATAAAGTGAATTAAAATTTTATCTTTTTTGATAATATTGATAAGAAAAGTGATTTTAAATTTAAGTTATTAACATTGACACTGATGTAAAATATAATTTTCAGTAATTAAATGGGCTTGCTGCATTAGTTTCTGTAATATTTTTTTTTTTTTTTTTTTTTTTTTTGGTGTGTGTAATGAAAATATGAGTTTGTTTCCATTAGAAAATCTCTTTAATTCTGGGTTAACATTTTCATAAAAAAATTCTGATACAAAGACTGTTATAAAATAGAATCAAGAAATTTACATTTGCTTCAAAATTTAATCTGTAATAGATATTTTGATGAAATTTAGTGATGTCATTGGTTGTATGTCTTTGAAATTGTGTTAATGTTTTTGACACAAGAAGAATATTTTATGTGTTGAAAGCTGTGAAAGATATATCAGTTACATGTGGCATGCAGACTGGAATTCCATACAGTAACATTAAAAAAAAAAAAAAAAAAACTGAAATGTTTCAGATTTTAAATTATGTCCAAAGGGCCGTGTTTTTAACATTTCGTGTGTTACATTTATTTATTAAATATCACGTTCTTCGCACTTAAACCATAAAATTCAGTTCAACAACAATATCGCAAAATAATTTTAAAATGAGCATATCTTTAGAATTTCCAATACAGAGACTAACGCTTTGGAGAAAGGAAAAAAAAAAAAAAAAAAAAATTCTCTACAACATTGCCATTGCTTGCTTTGAATTCCTTGAGTTTGTTAATCAAAAATTCGTTTAAGTTTTACAAAATAGGAAATCGATAATAAAACAAATTCAGAATTTCAAATTTGGTCTTCCACATGCCCATATTCGTAGGAGGATTACGTCATTCAAAATTCAATGGCTCTGTGTACCGTTGTTTTATCACAGTGAGAGAAATATCCATTCATATATGCAGATTTTTCATTACTTAATTTCTTTAAATATAGCAGAGGGCGATAATACTTTGTGGCAACAGTTTGTAGTGAATTGACGCAAAATCACAAAACGAAAGCAATAGTCCTTCAGGTACAAAGCCCCTTTGGATTAAAAAGTGGCTCTAATAGGTTAAAAAGTGCACTTGCACTGAAATTTATATGCAATTCTATGCTATTCTAATTATAAAAATTGTTTGAAAATTGAAAGTAGGCACATAAATATCAGTCACCTGGAAGAAAGGTTCTGCTAAATTTGTCAGCAGATGACAGTACTGAATACTTTGAAAACTAGCTCTTACTAATAAATGAACATAGTAAATTGAGACTGCAGATAATTTTGGTATTTTGCATGGAAGTATTCACATTTCATGCAAAATCGCATTTTTGCTGCGTAGAGTTTGTTCTTGTAAGTGTCTCATTTATTAACAAAGCAATATAAACAGAAGCAGCTCTCATATTTTTTAATCATTTTCATAGAGAGAAAATGAATTTTTGAACTATATCGTACTAGAGATGATAGTTGGGCTTGTCTTTTCTCTTTAGAATTAAATTTGTTTGAGCAATAAAATAGATTCCTGTTCTCCATGCCAGAAACAGTTCCAATTGGCTGCCTCTGTTGGAAATTTGCTGATCATATTGTGTATAAATTATCCCTCAAAGCATTACAGTTAATCTGGTAGCATACTGTAAAATCTTGAAAAGGATAATTAAAGACTGTGATCTGTAAAAAAGATACTGTGTATCTGCAAGACAATGTAATGTTTTATTTTGCATAACAGCATGAAAATCTCAAATGAAAAGTATGGGAATATCCTCTCTACATCCTTATTATTATGTTATTTCCATGTATTCACGATCATAAAAAAAGACTGTACAAAGTTACAATACCACTGATGGAACAAGTTCAGAAGGTGATGCAAGAATTGTTAGAGCAATTTTTGTTGACAATTCGCCACTCTGTCCCCGAGGAAGAATAAACATGCCATACTATCACAAGTGTTCAAATAAATTTGATATTCAGAAACATGAAAAAGTTAATGACATATAATTCTGAATACTTTTTTAATGCAACAAATTTTTTAATTCCCTATATAAATCTGTGTAAAAAAAATCTGATGTGTACACCACATGACTTCCTTGTACGGAATATTAAATTATACGCATTTTTTCTTGCATTTCATTTAAACTTATTGGATTGAATTAAATCTACTTCGCTGACAGCGCATAAACCACAGTAGAATAAATGCATTCTTTAAAATTAACTCTAGTATTTGTTACCATAGCGACACTCTGGCGCTAGGTTCACTTAACAGTATTAATAATTATATAACAGTTAACTTATATAATAATTATATAACGGAAACTAAGTTAACTGTTATATAATCCAATAATTATATAACAGTTAACTTATATATTTCGTTCATATTATAACTCAGAATGCACAAAATTTATATCATTTAAAGAATTATCTAATTGTTGCCACATGTTCTATTCAAATACTATAATAAAGCTAGAACGATGTATAAAAGAAATTAAGCAAACAAAACAAAAAAGAAACAGTTTTTCACAGACGATTGAGTATTTCTCATTCAATTAATTCAGTTTTCACTTCGCGACAAGGCAAAAATACATAAAAACTCAAAATATCTGTATTAAAAATTACGAAGTAAATCTTAAACGCGTATTTCTTTGAAAAAATTCCAGAAATGATTAAGCATGATTTAAATAATAAATGAAGGTGTTTTCTTTGTTGTTGCAAAGCTAAGTTTCTCTAGATTGGCAACAAATCCGCTATCCTGCTGTTTCAAATGTAAACAAGAGCAATGGCCGCCATCAAAAACATTATTAGGCTTAGCGGCACTTAAACAATTTTAAAATTGTTGATAATTCTAAAAATATTGCATACAAATTTACTAAAATCATAAAACCCTTAACCGGAAGATAAGAACAACATAATTCAATCATTTTTAAAGCAAAAAATCCACAACTTACAAACGTATAAGAGTAAAGAAACTGAGATCACTGAGCCGGGTAACAGTGTGGATATATATATAAATATATTTATATATGTTTGGTGTGGCCGATTGTAACCAAAATACGAGGTGCACATCTACATGTTATAGCAGTCCTATATACAAAATTTCAACGTTCTGAGGCTACTCGTTTTTGAGTTATGCGAGATACGTACGTACAGACGCCACGAAAAATTCTCTTCAGAATTAATTTTAAAGCAGTTTTATAATTTTTTTGAAGGAAAAGAGTATTTTATTCTGTCCTTATGTACAGGTATCACGCAAAAACATCGTTAAATTGCATTCAATAGCGGTCAAAATGGATATTTTCGTTGAAATATGCTGTATGAAACTTTTCGCGATTACAATACTTCCTTTTTACTTTGTACAAGGAAGTAAAAAAGGCATTCTTTTTTAACTGATTTGATACAGTTACTAATTACACAAATATATCAGAATTTATGTAAAATATTATCTTTTTCACATTCATTTGTTAGAGCTTTGTTAATGCATTTTAATATTCATTATTTACTTTGATTGTTATAAAAGTGCTATAAAATTAAATGTAAATTCTGATTGTTCATGTGGTAAATTAGTCATTTTATTGTATCTTGAATTTCCTTGAAGAATTCAGTAAGTTTAATAGGATTTTTTTTTTTTTTTTTTTTTTTTTTTTTAAGATTTTATAAATCTTTTAAGAATTTTTAAAATTTGTTTCATTTTTTTATTTTATTTTTATTTATTTATTTGTGTGTGATTGTCCACAAATTCATAAATTTGATGTGTTTTTCCTGTTATTTTTAATATCGGTTATAAATCTGAGATTATTTTTCTTATTTAAATAGTTTTAGTATTTACATTAAATTGATTAATAATATTTCTATAGAAATTATGACAAAATTCACTACAGTTTTTTTCTGCTGTTTAGTCTAAATTAGAACTTTAAATTATATAGCTTTAGCCTGATCTATTAAACTCTGCCCACGAGTTATAGGAAGTATTAAGAATTACTGTTTTAAAATTAAACATGGCTTTAAAAACTTTGGGCTTATCAGCCAACCTAAACTTCTTGAAAATCTGAAAAGTAGATAATCTTGATTCTTGTTTCCTGTCATCTTGTTCCTGTCAAAGATGTGAGCAACAAGTGTAGGAATTTCATTCATGCAAGTGTGAAAAAAAAGGCCATATTAAGGGAATTTTGCTAAATTTTTTATATGTCATAAACAGTTTCCTATTCTACATAGAGTTGCTGTCTGTTCTATTTCAATATCCATAAATGGTATCAATGCTAAAAGGTTGTTTCTTAAATTTAAGAAGTTTGTAGTACCATATTGCATTAAAATTGAAATAAATTTATGAATAATTTAATTTATCGAAACAAAAAAATTTAAATTAGAGTTGAAATCATGATCTTATGTAACAGTATTGATAACATTGTTAGAACTTGTTTGGCCTATAAAGATGAGTCTCAGTTTTAAAAATACATATTATTGTTTATTAATTATGTATGATCACAAAATTTTTAGAGTAATTGCTAAACCATAAATTACATACAGTTGGTTGTGTAAATCCTAGCGTGTGAAACTTTAGAAATTTTTCTCTGCAAATTTAGCTATTTTATCCCAGGATAGGAGTTATTAGTCTACTTAACAGTTATGTTAAATAATGTTGTCTAATTGAACAATTATTATGGTGGCATTTTTACCTTTATATATTTATTCATTTTGCATAAGGTAATTAATATTACAGACACCATTTATTAATAAAAATATATAAAGCTTTTTTTTTTAAATGATGAAAATATTTTTTGACATTTATTGCTTTTTTTTTTTTTTTTTTTTCCTTTTTAAAGCTAAAAGGAAAAGTATGGCTAATATACCTGCAAAATGATGAACTGGAAATTCCTTTAGCTTCTCAGTATTTAAGGAAATATGAATGCACTTCAGTGTTCTTAAATATTGAACTTTATTCATTGCATACTTTGATGACATTCATTCCAGTACTTTTAGATGTCTTAGTAAACGAACAAGAATTCAAGGACAAATTCATTTTAATGTAAAAGGGTTTATTAATACATACATATATGTATCAATAAATTAGATATTTGTATTCATATCTATATTTTATCATACCTACATAATGTATGTATATAATGTATATATATCATCTGTATGTATGTTGAAATGTACAGATGTATCATATTAATGTGTATATAGAGAGATATTGAAAGTAAAATTTTAACTGAAGTCTATTAGAAGTTTTTGCTAAGCAGTGTCTGTCAAGGAAAATCATATATAGTAGAACCCAACTGATTTGAGCAAATTAAGACAAAATAATTGTGAAGAATACTTTTTTCTAGCTATCCTTGTTTTCTTTTGTACAATCAAAAGTCGTTAATCCGGACTCATCAGGACTTCGGCGATTCCGGATTATAGATCATCAGTTTAAATCTCGTAAGATGGCATCCAGAAATTCTAAAATTTAAAATATGAAACCATAATTTATGAAATAAAGAACAATTATGATCTAAAGGGTATCAAAATTTACAAAAAAAAAAAAAAAAAAAAAAAAGCTTAATATTTATTTGTTTACTTTATTAAACATTTCTTTCAATGTAAGTTGTTTAAGTTGCTTCATTTTATGTGATAATACTTTCTCTTTAATTCTATAAACAGACATAATTTCTTGTTCAGTTACAAATTTCCGCTGTTCAAGTCCCGTAATTGCTGTGCCGAGAATACCGACTAAGTTGTGAATCGAAATTTTTTCGTTTTCACTAACCTCTCTCTCTGTCACCTTCTTCATGTCTTTATCCATTTTTTGCAGCAATTCCACTTTTTGTTTGATGGACATCAAAACATACTTTCGTTTTGTAGATCCTTTGGGCGCTCCAGAATCGGAAATTCTATTTGACATAATCAAAAGTTCAAGTTTACTTTTATAAAATTGCTCTTACAGTCTGAAAAAAGTAATAGGCCGGATCCAGTTCGAAGATTAAGGAACAACGCAATCATCAACATTAACTGAAATAGATAATTAGATAATTTTAGCTTATACCGTCCGTTATACATTAAACGCACATGCAAAAATGTATTCTGCACTTCCACACATGCATATGCGCAGTCGTAAAGTTCTTACGCGCACGCGCAGAAAGTTTTTGGCTTTGAGGTCCGAATTAATGACTTTTGACTGTATAAAAAATAGAATTTTATCTAATTTTTGCATGTATCATTTTTAACAATAATGAATTGTTATATCTTATTTTCTAATATATGTACAATTAAAAAAAATTCCAATTTTCTTTTTTATATATATATCTTATTTTTTATTTAAATCAACTGAAAATAATATGAAAACTAATTGTAGAAAAGGGCATTTATAGCAAGATATAGGCACTGCCCTCAAACATTTCTTTGGCCCCTCCCTTTGTGCTTCTATTTTTGATACTTTATTCACTTTTAGAGCAATCTTTTAGTAATTTATAAATTTAGTACCATAGTAATTGATGTTATCAAGTCTTCCTTTCTGAAAGTTTACTCTTAACTCAACATGTTTAAGTTTATAGTAAGCCTTCATATAGGTTCCCTCATCTGTATGCTGCAGCACAAACATAAAGGTATTTTGCCCTTGGTCTATGCTGAACAACCTTCATAAATTTTTTTTGGATAATCTAGAGTCCAGCTTGTTTTTGATGGAAAATAGAAATTGTGCCAGCAGTATTATGATGAAGCATTTTCATGCACTAGTCCAATAAAAAGAGCCTTATATGGAGTTTTATAATTTAAAATTTATTCTGTGAAGTAATTATGAATCTTTTACAAATGTTCTGGTAAGAAATTTTTTTTAGTGCTAATGACTATCCTCCCAACCCTAAAAAGAGTCACTATTTGTTGGTGACCGTATTCTTTGCTGAGCTAAGACGTGAAAGACAACAGGCATTTATAAAAAGGGCAGTGCACTAAGAATTACATAAATTAGCAGCCAGTTGACAAAACTGAAAATGCAAGAAACATCCGTGATAAATCATTACTCTTTTTTCTTTTCTTTTGGTTGTTTTTTTCCCCATGTACACAAGGATTTGCTTTAGCTTAAAAAAATCAGAGGATTCCAGAATTGCTGTCAACTGGGCATTGCATGTGCTATCATTTTCTCCATGTACACAGCAATCGGTTTTTGCATAAAAAATAAATTTAAAAGAAGAGGAAAAGAAAGAAAAAATAATAATTTGGATTTATAAAATCGATTTGTTTATGAAGTACAAATACATGCATTCTCTAACTGGATTGTGAAATGCCATATTTAAAAAAAAATACAATGCTTTATTTTTTATTAGCCAGCAAACTGTACAGTTTCATTATGATTCTTTACAAGTAAAAAATGCACTCTGTACAATAAAAACAAAGGTTGAAACCACTGCTCATTTGCTGCATGTGCATGCTTGCCTGGGTTGCCATATAAATATATTTTACCGACATTATGGATTGCCTATTCTGGCAACATAGCGAGCACAAATGGCTGCTGAATTCTTTAAGGTTGGTTGGATAATCAGAAAGTACCTTCATTTTTTTATTCTTAGTATATATATATGTACTTTAGTATTTAATTTATACGTTGCTTGACATTGAAAATGCAACACCAAGAAGGAGTGGTCAGAAAGTGATGAAATTTAGAAGAAAGACAGAGACAGAAGCAGCAATAAGTGATCTTTATTTCAAAATGATAGTCAGAATACAGAGCGAGAATGGCGTCAGCTCAGTAGGATGTAGGACAACCGCAGACAGCGATGCCCGAAGAAACACGTCTAGGCATAGAGTCAATAAGAGAGTGGATGGTGTCCTAAGAGATGGCTCTCCATTTCCTTTCAACCATTTGCCACAGTTCGTCTTCTGAACGAGGCAGGGACAGAGTCTGCAAACGGCGTCCAATCACATCCCACACATGTTCGATTGGTGACAGGTCAGGAGAGTACGGTGGCCAAGGAAGCATCTGTATACCTTGCAGAGATACTGATGTGAGTACTGGTTTTGGTTGACACGGGAACATCCAGGGTATCTTGCACATGCTGCAGAATCGCGGTACAAGTGACTTGCGGAACTGCCACTGCTAGTCGGCGGATGCATTGATCCACGCGTGCTGATGTCACTCTGTCTGCACTTTCACATCTCCTTCTTTCCACATTTCCTTGTTCCAACCATGTTTGCCATAGCCGATGCACCATGCTCGCTTACATGTGGGTATCAGCTGCGATTTGACGTAAGGACCAACCCGCCCTTCTCAGTCCGATCACCATACCCCTCGTAAAATCGTCTGTCTGCTGGAAGTGCCTTCGTTGACGGTGGCCTGGCATTCTCTCCTATTACACGTATCCTCGGGGACAAAAACCAACTTTCTTCGATAATTCGTCTGGCAGAAATAACGACACGAATATTGCCCATTCTGCACGTTCCTTCCCTTATATCTTACTTCACGTGTGTCGGAGAGCTGCGCATTTCACATCATCCGCATATTTCAGTGACATGCGTCTACTCTAAAATTTGCGTCATAAATCTCTGACCAATAAATCTCTGCATCATAAATCTCTGACCAATCCTTGGTGTTGCATTTTTAATGTCGAGCAGTGTGTATGTATATATTTAACTTTACACAACAAATTTGTATATCTGATGTAATTTAATTTCAAAAAGAAGAAAGGAGGAGAAAAATGGTGTAAATAATCCTTGTTAAGATTATATATTTCACAAGAATTACTTTTTTGTTTTAAAAAAAGTTTTCATTTTATACTGCATAGTTAACTTTAAGAGCACTTGTATAATCTGGCTGTATCATGTAATAACGTGTATACAATCACTTATATGAGCTTAAATTTGTTCAGTTATTATAAAATATCAATGCATTTCCTTGCACCAACAGTTTGTGATTTTACAATGAATTTAGAAAATGTGTTATTTATGAAACTAGTAGAATTAAAGATTTTTAAATCTTTCAAAATAGCTTTTTTCTTTCTTTTTTGTGTTGAGTTTTACACAACTTATTTTATGTATTTTACTTCATCATGGCTGACAGTACTTTATCTTATGTTGCTTACTCGTAATAACACATTTTGAAAATTTTAGTCCTTGTAATTTTTGTTATTAGACTAGTATATGCATTAAAAACTCTGCTATTAAAATTTTAAGAAAAATTATTAGTTTTTTAATACGTATATATTGCTATTTGTATTGTGATATATGTAGGTTATTTGGAAACTAAGGTCCGATTTCTTATAAAACGTAAACTATCAGATTTTTTCAAAAAACAGTTTTATTTACTTATTTTTCTACATAGTTTCCATATTTGTTTAAACATTTCTCATAATGTTCTACAAGCTTTTGTATGCCTAAGTCATAAATGTCTGCTAGGTATGAGGATAACTAATCTTGAACTGCTTCTTTCAGCTTGTCATCTGTGGTGAAGCACTTACCACTGAGAAACTGCTTTAGATAGTGGAACAAGTGAAAATTCACTCTGTGCCAAGTCTAGACTGTACAATGGGTGGTTAATCTGTTTCCATCTGAAAGATCTTATTGGATTTTGGGTGTGAATAGTGGAATGGGGTCTGGCATTGTCCATGCAGCAACAAAACTCCAGATGTCAGAAGGCCACGTCGTTTATTCTGTATCATTTGTCTAAGTTTAGTCAGAGTAGCGCATTAAGTGGCTGCATAAATTCGATTAACAAGACTCCATATCCACCTCCAAACATGATTGACATAAACTTACATGATGAAATTGTCTGCTTAGCCTTCACTTTGACTGGTGATGCCGTGTGACACCATTCCATTGACTGGCGTTCAGACTCTGTGGTCATGTGAGAAACCTTAGTCTTGTCCTCTTTAACAAACCTCTCTAAAAATAATCACTTTTCTTATGATATAGGTTCAAAAAATCAAGAGCATAAGCCATTCTTTTCATGTGTGCACAATTTGTGAAATTCCAATTTTTCAGAGACAATTTTGTGCAGTTATCCTACCCACATTTGGAAATCCAGTGTTAAAAATCGAATTGTGAATCTCCAGTTCTCACGAGTCTTTTCATCTATGGCATTGACCAATTTTTTCTGTGTTCACTGATGGTTGGCCTGATCGCAGTTCTCATCATGGACATTTTCCCATCCGTTTTTTAATGCTCTCACCCACTTACACACTTTGCTGTAACTCATTGCCTTGGCTTACACTTTGCATATTTGTCAATGAATTTCTGCTGCTAAAATGTTCCTTGCTGTCAAAAAATTGAATCACTGACTGTATTTCACAGTTGGTGGGCAGATCAATTGTTTTAAACATTTTGAACTGACGCTGTACATAGCACACTGCAAGAAGTACCAATGCAAATGTATTATTTAACAAGCAAGGCATGCCAAGAGTTGGTACACATGCTCGTTTCTTATGTTCTCGTGATGTTTTATTAGCTACTGCGATTCGAATTCTTCCGAATAAACCATGTACATGTGAATGGAGAGATGTTTCCCCATTCACATCGTGATATAAGATTGTCCATTCCTAATTCTTTCAATTGCTGCCACTTACTTTTTCTCCTCTTTTCATAAACTGTGCTATAAAACTGAAATTTAAAATGTTATAAGTAAGTGGAAATAGTCTTTATTATTTCTTTTCCTATAGACACTTTTTTATTGGGTATTTTCTCTGGGGCACTGTCCTCTTTTTTCTCTGGGGCACTGTCCTCTTTCGGAATTTTTTTCATCAATTATGTAATACATGTCTGTAAATCACAAATAATACCTAATTTATTTAAAACAATTTCTTCATATGACCTTTTCTTTTTGTCATGTCTCAATTTACTGTGTGGGTCCAGACCCATGATTATTGCTCTGAACTTTTAATTAGATCATGTAGAAAGTTTGGGATGACATTTAATTGTCAGTAGTATACTTTGTTATGTTGAATATATGATGTCTACAGTTAGCATCTTCTGAAAAATAATTTGCTCAAGCAACAATGTACCGGTTGGCCATAATTAAACTGACAGTGCTCACAGTGTTCTGTAGCGCGATCTATTTGCGAGAATGACGCCACATTTTGTAGGAAGATTAAATAAGACGGGGGACGAAGGATTCCGCAGAAAAAAATTAGAAATTAATGCAGAATAAAATTTATCGTAGGTCCATTCTTCTATGAGAACATTACCCCGACAGGACCAGGAACCTGTTCTGTTACCGGAGAGAAATATCGCCACATGTTGAACAGCTTTGTCATTCCGGCACTTCAGCAAAGACAATGCCTGGGGGAACTCATTTTCTTGCAAGATGGAGCCCCTCCACATGTTCCTGTACTGGTGCAACAGATGCTATGACAGAAATTCACAACAGAAAGAGTCATCAGCCACTACTTTGCAACTGCATGGCCACCTCGGTCGCCTCATCTTACCCCATGCGACTTCTGGCTATGAGGTTACCTTAAGTCCAAGGTCCATCAAGAAGTGGTCCA
This sequence comes from Stegodyphus dumicola, assembly GCF_044657685.1. NCBI lineage: Eukaryota > Metazoa > Arthropoda > Arachnida > Araneae > Eresidae > Stegodyphus > Stegodyphus dumicola. Next base: position 84,208,151 of record NC_140772.1, on the reverse strand, counting down.
GGACCTGGCTACGTTGAAGGATAATATATCACGGACTGTACGGGAGATTCCTGCAGACATGTTACTTTCTGCTGTTGTGCATATTGTGCACAGAATGCAATACGTGGTCCACAACAATGGCAGCCACATTGAACTCATTTGAATGCAAAATAAAAGGTGATTTCAGTATTGATTTGCATTTGTTAAAACTCTATTTTCTATTACACAGCGCCAAATATTCCCCTAGCGGTGACTTTTGGAACTATTTTTTTTTTTTTCGCAGAATCCTTCGTCCTCCGTCTTGTTTAATCTTCCTACAAAATGTGGTGTCATTCTTAAAAATAGATCGCGCTACAGAACACTGTGAGTTTAATTATGGCCACCCGTTATATGTGTTTAACGAATTATTTTTAAAGTGATTACCTTGCAGTTCCAGACTATCTATCTAGTGTATCTACATTTTCTGTTGAATCTATGAAGTGCTTTAATATGATCATTATGTGGCACTGATATTAAAATTACATGTCTATTTCAGTATCCAAGTATTTACTATTTGCTAGATCTATAACAGATGAAAGTAATAAATCAGTTTTATTTAATAATACTTTCAGGTGATTGGGTGGGGGGGGGGCAAATATGCAGCATTAATTGAACTTTCTGTTTTATTTTCTTGTTTTTAAACTCAGTTTTTTAATTCATTGTGTAAAAGAAGTGCCCATTATCCAGGATTTTTAATTTGCATGCTATTTTTCTTTGACCTTAGACATATTAATATTTTTTAAATATCTTTATCGCAATGATTTTTTTATTATTAATATTGTTCAGTTTTGACACACAGCATCACTGACACCCTTTAATTAATTATTTTTTTATTTATTTTTTTAATATTATGTCAGCTAGAATCTTAAAATGTCAATGCTTTAAAGGATAAATAACTATTTACAAAACTATATCACATTAGTGGCATGCCATGGTTTTCCTAAAAGGAGATTATGAAAAATGAAGGAAAATTGTAATCTCTTCTAAAACACAATTGTAATCTCTCACCTAAGGATGGTTGAAGTGGTTGCTTTAGAGAGATGAAATAGAACTATGGTGTTTATTTATATTTTATAAGTGATCAAAAATCTCATTTTCATAAGTGCTTATCATAGGGAGATGATCCTTACAGCAGTTTATTGGATTTTGAACACAAATACTAAAGTTATAAAGACTAATTAGGGCAATAATGCATAATATGCTCAGATGAATTTATGAAAATTGGATGATGAGGAGAAGTCAAAATGATTATGTCATAATAAATGAATAATTTTTAATTTAATAGATGTCATAAAAATAAATAATTGAAGATATTTTTATCTCTGAAAGAACACAAGACTAACAAAACATATTACTTCTTAGTTTGTACACTTAATGTTTTTGAAATTCAACCTTAGAATCATGGGTTAAGATGTGTAACTAATGAGATACATACGTAATAGATCTACCTTTTGTAATTATTTTTTGTTTCTTTTGAAACTGTATTATTCCAAAAAACATGGTAGACAAGAGTTTGAGATACTAACAGTTGATCAGTGCATTGTCATAAAATAGCTTAATAGACTGCTTGCATGGGCTTTGTAAGAGTCTTTTATGTGGTGACTGGCTTTTCATACTGCTTCCCTCTGTGCAGTAATGTAGTAAATTTGAATTACTGCATCAATATATTCTACTTCAAATTACCAGATTAAAATACCTACTACCAGTAGTTACTAGTTTATCTATGTGATTATGGGAGTAGGTGAAAGGTAGATAATCCTTTGGCATAGAGCCAACATAACCAGAGTTCCTCCCATTTTAGTGAAAACCCCATTAAATACTTCACAGTTTCAAAAGAACTAAAATGAGGATGTTTTCATGTTTTTGAATGTCAGGTAAAAATATACTTGAATATTTTAAATGTTAGGTAAAATATCCTAACACTTTAAGTATTCATATTTAAAATGTTTGGAGACCAGCCTAGTACTTTTAATCCATTGACAGCATGCAAATGCTTTTATCAGTATTATAAAAGCTTTTGAAATAACAATCATTCTGTCAGCTTTATTAACTGAGTCATACATATTATACTGCTACATATTTTTTTATAATGATATTATTTTGCGAACATGATATTTCTAAATAGCCTTTACTTGCATTGATTTTTTTTTCCACTTGAATCAGTTATGTATTGAGCTACAGCGTTTTCTTGAATAATTATTTTGTTCTGTAATTGGGAGTTTCTGTGCATGAGTACCTTCAGACCAAGCCTTTGTACATGAGCAACTTCAAACCAAGCCAAAGTTAAATAGATTTTTTTTTAATATGGGTGAAAAGTTTCTTTTTTCATAAATTTTTTTAATATGGCTGAAAAACTTCCTTTTTTGGTATTTTTATTAGCATTTTATAAACAATTCTCCTTAATAACTCCTTTTCTTAAATATTTTTTAGGTCTGTGTTTTATTTTCCTGCCAACTTTCTGTGTGATAGGCCATTAGCAGCATATTGGCTAACTTTTAATTTGTGTTTCTAAATTTAATGATTTTATTTTTTGTTTTTGTAGACATCTCAATATAAGATTAATCATTTAAGATTTATAAACACAAAAACCATCAAGCTGATAACTTGGAAGTAGGATGACTGATACAATTACTTCAGAAGCAGTGTACTGGAATGGCACCACTGAAAATTGATTTCTTGTAATTTACCAGTTAAACAGAACAAAAAATAGCAAAATTAGTATAAGCAGTTTGAGAATGGAATGGATTTTTTAAAATGTATTGTTTCAGAAATGAGACTATATGATAAATTACATTACGTTGAGATAAAGACAAAATTTATGGTATAGAAATATTTAATATCTTGGGGCTATATGTCTTAGTTTATACTCCTTCTGTCTCATTATAATAACATCATTTGATGGATTTAATTTGTCCCATAATAACAGTAGCAAAATAAATATAGATTGCAGTATTTATTATTAAAAACTAGAGTAAATTATACAATAACTTTAAAATGTTCTTCCTAATTTTTATTTTGAGTGTTCATTTAGTTTCTGAATTTTTCAATAATTTCCTTATACCACATTTTAAAACTTGTAGGTAGGATACCAAATACCCCTCATGATAAAGCCAAAGCCAGGTAGCCCTTGTGTTATCTGGTTAAGGGGAGAAACTAATAAAGGAAACTGATATGTAGCAACATCACATATGGGGGAAAACATGAAAGCGTCCATGTACCCAACTTGTTTGCCTGGAACAGACGTCATGTTGAACTACCGGTGTTCAGAGACTTCAACGCTTGGTCGCTATAGGCGTAGGAATTGGAGGAGTGATTTGCATGGCTCATATTACCATTTTTTAACTCTGATAGGTTGCCATAAATTTTTGAGCTCCACTTCCAAATGTTTTTTTAATATATTCAACAAATTATAAATATTTCACAGATTTCATTTTTTAACACTAAGCACTTTGCTAAACTTAAAGTACTAGCATTACAAATCGGATTGCAATAATTTTCTTTACCCTTCCTGTACCTAAGAAAGCAATATGAGTTCCAAACCTAAGAAAGCAATGTGAGACTTTCAAATGCCATCATCATTAGTTTTTTACAAAGTGCTCCCTTAGCCGCCAGGATAATTCATTTGCCGATCGAGAGGTATAAAAGCAAATGTTTGTCTATAGGAAACCTCTGGAATTATAATCAGCTATCCGTCACTGATTAATATTGTTTAAGGTGAACATAAACAAAGGGTGTTGTGACCCTAGGTGAGTGGTTGGCAGTTGCTTATTTGCATAACAGGTTGTAATAATCTTTGAATTTGGGAGATATTAAAATTATTAGGGCAAGAGTTTTCTGTAAGAAAAAATTAATTAAAGAAAATTTTTTTAAAGACTAGCAAGAAGCACCGAAAACTGGTTGCTAACTTTTGGTTCATATTAAAAAAATAATAATTCGTTTAGGGGTCTGTAAGTGCATCCCGCTGGCTACGCCCATTGCACAATCGTTTGTAAAAACAATGCCAAAATTGTAAAGAATACCACGTTGAAAATAATGGCGAAACTGCTAAATTCAATTTATATATATATATATATATATATTATAGGAGTAAAATTGATTGTGATAATTTCCTATTTCGAGTTTCATTCATTTGTATATTATTGGATGTGGTTAGCGTTTTTTCTGTTAAGGTCAAAACTGGATGAAATCTAATAAATTGAATGTAACACGAAATAAAGCTTTTCACGCACGCACTTCTTTAAGTAATTTATAAACGAATTATTCGAATTTCAGGAATGTAATTCCCCCTTCCTATTTTTCTACTGAAATGCGCGCTTCGCTTTGCTACTGAAACTACATCGATTGAAAATATGTATTTTCTCACCAGATGGCAGCATGTACTTGCTGACGTACGGTCAGACTATATCTTGGTCACGGAAATTTGCTGTGTTGCACTGCTGATGCTAAAATTAAATATTAATTGTCTGAGAGATTTTAAAAAGAGTTGTTGATTTAAAAAAGAATCACATTTATCGTAATTGAATACGTTGTGGTTGCTGCTACAGTTTTAATTTCCAGTTCCGGGGGGAAGATGCCTACTTTTATCTCAATATCATGGTTAATCCGAAGGCTATTAAAAAAAAAAAAAAAAAAAAAAAAACAGGAATAAGCGCCGGGGCTACAGACCTTTTGCCGCTCTGTGTAGTCTCTGTGGTCCTATACTCTGCCTTTCGGCACTTCCGGTAAATTATTAAAATTTTTCGGTTACTAAATTCCACCGGTCAGTTTAACCGCACCTGCTCTGCTATTGGGCTTGCATAGAGAAATAGGAAAGAGTAATAATCAAAAAGCAGAACAAGCGGTTCAATCTAGGAATTAAGGATTAAGTATTTCGTAAACTAAATGAAATAAGAACCGGGAGGGAAAAAAAACCGCTATAAACAATAGAAGATGTACATCATTAGAAATGAAGAAACTAAGCTACAAATGGCACTTAAGATGCAAGATAAAATGTTATAAAGTTAAAACTCATGCAAAAGACTGTTAAGACTGAAAAGACTGTTAGCCTCGAAATGGAATGGGATTTTGCGTCATCCACTATAAAAGGTGAATCACTTTTAAAATTTTTGCCACCAAATACTATCGCCTTACATTATTTTTAAAGAAATTAAATAATGAAGAATCTGTATGACTGAATGTATGTTCCTTGCATTGGGAAAAAACGCTGGTACCTAGAGTCATCAAATTCTGGATAACGTAATCCTCCACCTGAACACGTACATCTGGAAGCCCGAATTTTGAATTTCGAATTTTATGTTTTGCATTTTGTAAAACTTGTATGAATTTTTGATTTACAACCTCAGAGATCTGAAATCGAGTAGTGCCTACACTCTATACGGAGTAATACATTTATCTCTAGCCCGTGAGACTGTTTATCGGAAATTCTAAAGATAAGGTGTTTTTAAATTGAATTTTATGTGGCGTAGGCGCAAAGAACGTGATATTTAATAAATAAAGTTAGCATACAAATCATTATTAATATAATGACCAAAAGAAAAAAAAAAAAAAAAAGGTACAGCCAATCAACACGACCTACTTGTGATGATGCAGATGAGACAGTGTTCCCTCGGAGACTCTCTACTGTTTATACTAGAAACCCACAACTCATCTAACTGCCATCTTTATCCACTTGAACTTACTTATTAGTACTCACTCATGCTCAGTTACATTCCAGATAGAAAATCGCTAACGACATAGTCTGGGATTGCGGGAGCCCCCTTCGCGAACTGTGTTTGCCTGATCGACAGAAAAAAAGGGAAGAAGAAAAAGAAAGGTTTGCAAGCCATTTTACTAAGAACACTGAACACTGGTATAATGAAATGAGAAAAGACCGTAAAAAATAGAAAATGTATGCAAACACATAACACTGCTGCCCTGGGAATTCTAAACATATGCTGCTTTTAAAATTTTTGTAATTTTACTGTTGAATTATATATGTCGTTAAGTGGGAAGTAAACGATGCTTAATAAAGCTAAAAGGACAAAAAGAAATTTGTTAGCAAAAGTGTGTGCAACAGCAGATTGGTAGACTGCGAGCTAAGAGAGAGCGTATAAAATGTTACCAAATCCTTTTGATTGTCAAAATCCGAACATTTTCTTCATTTCCTTTATGTATTTATTGGTTTTGTTTTAGTAAAGTTCATTTGGCTGATACCATTTGCTATCCCGAAGCATTTTGATTCCCGAGATTTCATTTGATTTTACCTTTGTGCTTTTAGCGCCCAAGCGTGTATAACAACTGAACACTAAATTCGTATAAACGTATATAACAACGCTGTTTAAATGTACGAAAGAATGAGTGTTTTTTGGGAGTAATCTATGAGAATGGATATTTTGTGCATGATGAATATTATTAAGCATCCTACACTGGTTACTAGAAAAGATGTTATCCTCTTCCATGGCAAAGTGAAACTGCATGCGGCGCGAATAATCCAACAGAAGATTACAGTATTAGTCCTTTGGATTCGAGGCCTTTTTTACTCGGGCTAACCAAGAAATCCAGACGATTTTCCATATATTTGGTGAATTTCTTAAGCTAACTTAAGATAATTTCGCAGAAACCTAATGGTTCTTTTATGTCTGAAGATACTTGTGGTTTTTGCGCTTTTCTTTGTAATGTGTGAACGTTATCCATTCTGAATTTTCTTTCTTCTGCAGAATCACTATCGCTTTCCGATTCACTATTACTATGATTTTAGTCCTTCTTGCACCTTCATTGCTATCTTTATCACTGCTTTCCTTGTTTGTGTCGTCAAATAAGTCTATACATAGACGTAATTTTGCTCTTCATCAACGAAAAATCGAATTCATTTTCACCTTGAACTGATTTCTTCATCGTATTTTATGCTTATTGGATTCCGTAATATTGAAAATAATATTCTCATTGCCACTACTGTCGAGTTCGAACCTACGTGAAAGACGCATATCTAACAATACATCTTTGTTTCATCTATCCTTTTCGCCACACATTGTGCGATAATTTATCATGTTTTGTACTTTGTGGGGGAACATCAGTCTGAAATATTAACTGTATCAAAAAAAGTCTTCCTGGATTTTATAAATCCAAATTATCTTCTTTATAAAAAACGAATACTGAACATTTGGTTCCGAAATGGCAAACTTATAAGGTATTTATAAGGTGGTTCTGCACGCCGGGCCGGTATTCCAGATGTCCGTGGTTCGATTCCCGGCGAAGGCGGTTGCTAATTTTTCATCTTGCCTGCTTCCAAAAATACCTAATGTCTCTACAAACTATCATTGATTATGATGGCGATTATATAATTTGTTAAGATAATAAATATTTCCTCCTCTTCCCTATCATATATTTTTCCGACCGGCAATCCAAAATGACATTTCTTGCTTTACCCTCCTTTCATGAATCATCTGATCTTGCAAATGAAAAGTATTTGTTTGTGAATGCATAATAATCATTGCTAATGAGAAATATTTTTATTTAATTGAAGCTTACGTACTGAATCATAAGTGATTTGAAATGAGATTTAAGATGTGGTTATATGGTTCTGTTAATAAATTAGTCTGAAAGTTCCGAAATTCGGCTGCTTATTTAGCAAAGCTGAAAGAAATGTAGTTAGTTATTCGGTAAAATGCCTCATTTATACAAAGTACGTCTACAGATTTTAATGATTGAATTCGTAACAAAGGAGAGATCTGAATAAAGCAACTTTTTGTTTAGCTTTCTACATGCTATATTCCTTCTGCGGCGATACGTCTCTGCATATGCTTAGACAGTCTTTCGTACTGTTATGATTTTTCGAACTTTTGAAATGTTATTAGAGTGGTGACTTTTAAGGTAAAACTTCACTAAATATTACTTTTAAGTTAGGAAACAGTTTTTGACCGTTTATATATACGATGCTTGAAAGCAAAGAAATTTTTTTAATCTTTTGTAAACAGTTCTATGTTTGATCCTTATACCTATCCATTTGTAATACTTCATATTTTACATGAGTGAATGAAATTTTAGTAGATTAAAGTTTTCAAATTGTTATAAAGTCCTTTCAACAACACTACACAGACTCGTGACAAGCATAAAATAACCAGTTGTACATAGTTCGTTAGTAAGTTGAATTGGAAGCATCTCTTTCAAAACAACGCCTCATTTTCTAAGACGTGATATGCTTTGGGCGCATGAGAGCTGATTGGAATTAAAGATGGGTCAATCTTTGTATAGTTCGTTCTCTAATTTTATAATGGAGCCTCTTAGAGTTAGCCAACTTTATTTATTTACTCCCATTTTACATTCAGTTTAGAATTATGAGTATCTCGCTTCTGAGACGAGCGTTGGTATAATTGACGTCGGTCGATTCACGTAATATTTGTGAAAGAATGTAATGTCCCAAAATATATGCCACAGGACTTATTCAAGAGAAAATGCCGAATGACTACAGGGATTTAACGAGTGATATTTAATATTGCCTAATGATCTGGTTCCTCTATTGCCAGTTTATTCAGTTTGTTTCAGACTTCTGTGCAGTTCGCAATTTGTAGAAAGTTGTACACAAGCTATTATTAAGTAATGACGGTAAAAAATTTATTTATTCTGAATCAAATAAACTTAACTAAAAAATTTCAATTGCCGCAGTTTTCATTTGTAGACCTTAGTTCACACAGTTCTTTCTCTATGCTCAAATTCAGCAGATGAGTCTTGCAAACTAACCCTTCAAGGTTCCAGTGAGATTCATTCTGATGATTTTCAGATTTTCAGAATTCAAGATGATTTTCATTCATTCATTTTTCACAATAACGGACGCAATTTTTTTATCTTGCCAAAGAGGTCGTCAAGTGGAAACGTAAAAAGACTGTTGCTTTCATGTAACGGTGAAATTTTCTTCTGATAAATGTTTAGTATTTGCGCAAACAGATCCTGGCGAACTGGCTGACTGCGTGAGCATTTTGTAGTCTTGTTTTGTATTAACAAAAATACCAACTAGTTTCCCTTAGCAAGTCTTTCATGAAGGCCTTCCTCCCTTTTGGACAAATATTCTTAATGTGCTTTACCGTAATCTAATAGATTCAAATTCAATCTACGTAAAATATTTCAATAAAAATATTTCAATAAAATAAAATATTAAATTTTCTAGAAAACTGCTGATGAAATTGAATCAGCAGTTTCTCAAATCACAGCCTCTTATTTCACAAAGAATTCGTTTCACGAATAAACTATTTGAACAAGAAACTCTTCGGATGACGAATGATGTCTCGAATTATTAACACACAAGTCGGCAGCACAGGGTTTTCAAAGTTATTTTGAGATAACTTGTGCCACATAATTAACACTAAAGGATTTCAATTTTAATAATTCCTGTTGCTTAGTTCTCATTAACAATCCTTGGCAGCAAGGATCTTGAATTCTGCCCGAAAGAAATTATTGCCAAATTACTGGGTAGCAAGGAGAGACTTAGAGAGCTTGTAGAGACATTAAGTTATTTTGAAGCTGGAGACATAAAAAATGAGCAGTGCCTTCTCCGGGACTCGAACCTGGACCTCTCGAATAAGTGTCGAGTGTGCTAACCGTTACATCTCGAAGGTATGCCGAAAGAAGCGAGAAAATACCTCATAAGCTTTGATGCTTAAGACTTTTTTTTTTATTAACTCTGATAGTTTGTATCTAGGCAAAATCATGGGTTTAAAAATTAACAAGGAAGACTCAGAGAAGCGCATTGAGAAGCATAAAGATAAGCTAAATAAGAAAGAACTACAACAACTTTAGAAAAAGTAACAAAAATGATTAAGGAGGAAATGTCTTCAGAAGAAGAGGAACACAGAAAATTATCCTAATTCTCTGATCCACAAAGTTTGTGCAAAATGGGGTAAGGTGCATCTTTTCAAGAAATGATACCATCCTGACAGCAGTAGCAAGCTACAGTACAAGTATTTTCAGTTAAAAAACTGTCTCACTTTAGAAACATTCTAAAACGCAGACTGTAAAAAATCGCACTGAACAAATTATGAGTGAAGCAGAGGCTCAGTGAATTTCAAGCACGCAGTCGAGGAGCTCAGAGAGAAGAAAAGGTAAAAGAGCCGCCTGCAGGCAGTTAGCTAGTGTTTTTATGACAGAGAATTTCGCATAAAAACAATAACATTTCGCCATCTTCCACTTTTATGCCGTTCAAATACAGTAAAATTAAGATTTCATCTATTTTTAGCGGTTTAATATTAGGTTTAACTTTTTACCTCCCTCCAACCTATGCAGTCATTTTACCTAAAAGTCTATCATTTAAAAATGAAACAATTTTTTTACTTTAAATTATTTAATGATTTTCATTTTAACATTACAATGTACACATTTTGGAGATTTGTTTGTCCTAAACATGAAAGATAATACATTTTAAATCAGCCCCTTTTTTTCCTTTGTAGAGTTCCTCACTTTGATTCTGTAAACTTAAATGTTGAGGACCCCCGTGAACTGTTAAGCGAATTATCGCTTAGTTCAAAGAACAGAAATCGTAAACTCAAGAAGGGTTAATTACCCTTTATTTCACTCATGAACAGTCGGCCCCTTTCTTTGGGCTTTCAAGAAAGTACCCACTTAGGCTTAAATTCAAAAATAAGAAATAAGAACTAACTGTATCTAACTAAACTAACACAATTCTAACGTAGTTGGCCCGCAATCTTAACTAGACGGCGAACTGTCAAAAGGCACGTAATATATGGCGAAGCGTAGCAGCAGTTTAGAGAGACTTAGCCCAAAGGCAAACTCGCTATTCAGGATTCCTAGCTTTTTATCTCGAAGTAAGTTGAACTTTCCTTTAATACTATCGCTTACTCATTCGCATTCAACGCAATTCTAAAAACTCATTCTGGTAGGGAGTTGTAAATTAAAACGAGGCAATATAGAAAAGTTTAACTAAATCAAAATAACTGTTATAAAATTAAAATACACCTTACACCTTCACAAAGGAGAGCTCTTCTCCTTCTTTATGACAAGAGGTTGGCGAGAGGTCATGTGCACATCATAATTTTTGTTTCATATTTAATGATTTCCATTGGTGTTAGGTTATGAACTTGTGCACAAAATGCTGTTGTAAAATTTAAATAAGCGATCATCAGCGGTCCTGGAAAGAGTTAATCCATTTTTCTTTAAGTCTTTCGGGGAAAATTGTTTCGGTTTACAAACATATCGGTTGAATTAAATCGTGAACTGAGGTTTCAGTGTACATTTTAGCAATGTTGGGCAGCAATTTAATATATCTGCTCAAATTTTAGACCAGAAAAAATTAAATATTTTAGAATGATTTAAAACAGTGATTGCTATAAAGGTTTAAACTGCAGAATTGCTTAATGGTTACTACAAATCAGTAGAACAGTTATTTAAGTCACTACCTCAGAAGTCGTCTACTGAAGTTATGAAGGAAAGTGTTAATTTTATAATAGTATTAGTAGTAACTTAAGTTATCTAGAGAGGAAATACGATTTTAGTAAAAAGAATAAATATTTCTTACTGTAAAACTTTTTATTATAAGAGGAAAAACTTTATAAGGACTCCGAAAAATTTATTTAAAATGTTCAGCTTTCATGATGTAATAAATATGGTAATTTGTATGAAGAATCATGTAAAAGCAGATCACCACTTAATTGAAAATGTTAATTTTTAGGAAAATAGTGGTTTAAATGAGTCATTTGTTTTCCAATATCAGCAAAACCTGTACCCAGCATTCTTAAAGTAGTTGAAGTTTTTAGTTGACATTCCGGGGTTAAATGCATTTTTTAAAGTTATTTCTTCCTTACAACAGTTAAGAACACTCTACAACAGTTACTTAAGTTAGGGGGGAAAGTACGTGATATATTAAGAAAACCTCCCCCCCCCCATTTTTTTTTTTTTTTTTTTTTTTCCCATGATGAAATTTAGTTACTGTAGTGTTTTTTCCAACTCGATTATTTTGTACGTATCTTTAAAAATGGAAAAAAATTAAATTCGTTTCTTGGTTAGACGAATTAAAAAGAGACGCAATAAATTAGGAAATCGAGTTTTTCAAGAGAGTGTCTGCGAAAGTCGAAATATCTTGATGAAGAATGGGATAAGTTTAATTCATAACGAACAGAGCGCATCTGCTGCCATTATCAGTGATCAGAGAATATGCAAAGCTATCTACTCCAGTAGAGTTCCGACATTACGCTTTTGTCGCCAGCGTAAGTTAGTTTGCAAATTCTACGGGCGTTTAGAAATTCTACATAATGACTTTTCAGTAACAAGTGATCTAGTACTTTTATGATCTAATATAAGATATTCTTTTAAGTGCTGAAGAGATATTAAGTGATATCTTCTTCGCAAACTAAAAGGCGGATCATGATCAGGAAAGGGTCCCAGAAAATGCCTACGCATTGAAAAGCATAGAGATTTTCCTTCCCTTAAAGTTCAGCAGGTAATCACATATCTCATGTGCTAGCTATTTTGATAATATTAAGCGATGAAAAATGTATTTTTTAAAATATCAATGGAATTTAACTAATTTGATACAAATATGACCAGAAACACATAAATATTTAATTTTACAGCATTTTCAATTAGGAAATAGCTATTAATAATTATCTGCAATTGTTACGTAAAGGCTCATTTATGAACTATTCATATTCATGTTTCTGGAAATTGTTTGACCGATGCTGTATCCCTAATCTTAATTCTTTTAGGGCATCACTCAGCATTGTAGGTATAATTCACCGATTTCATCACCATATTCTTCTTTCGAAAGTTTATCATATGGTATGTTTGGATTTGTTTCAAAAAGGGACTGGCAAGTAAATGAGGAAGGAATCTGAGTTTTTTCATCATTATCTGCCCAAACGTTAAATTTCTCACAGTTAATAGTAGTTGGAGATTTTGTTTTCAGTTTTTTAACTTCCTCTATTCCATCATTTATTAAACGGTTGGCATGCTTAAAATAGTTCATTATTGTCTTTTGAGGACTCATTTTGCAGCGATAATGATCTTTCATCGCTTTAATAATCCCTTGATAATATTTATGATTTAATGCTGTGATATTTGCTTGTAAATATGCAGTTTCAATACGTTTAAGAGCGCATTTACATTATGCCGTATGCTATTGTCAATAATAAGAAAGATATCCTTCTTGAGTTCATTATCAGATTTTTCTCAATAATGAGAAAGATATCCTTCTTCAGTTCATTATCAGATTTCAAAATCCATTCATTAAAAATTACTAATATCATTCACGCATTTGAATTATAGTTAACTGGTAAACGTTTTACTCCTTTAAAGCCTCGATTTTTTTTTTTTTTTTTTTTCATTTTTCCAATTATTTTAAGTTTTCTTTCTTTAGTACACATATTAGCACGGCATAAAATAGTCACACCATCTTTCCATATTTTACATCCGTTGGAACTTCCAATTTTAGATAAATGTACATGTTGAAGAAATGCATGATAGTATAGATTTGTTTCATCGGCAATTGTAAATGTTTTTAGCGCAGTACTTCGTAGACATTTTAGACCATTCACTTCACAACCATGTTCTTGCAGCAGTTAAGTCAACACCTTTTTCTTCACCATGAATGCATATGCAAACCATGTATTCTCTTTCTTCTATCGGCTAAACCAGCTATCTGTTGCTACCAGAGTCGTAACTAGGGTTTTCAGCGCCCAGGGACAACTGAAGATTTCGCGCCCCCTACTGCTTGCCAAGGATGGAAAACATTTAATTCTAAAATGTTGTAACATCAGTTTGGAGCCCCTTGGATTCTGCGCGCGGGGACAGATGCCTCCTCTTGCCCCCCTCTAGCTACGATCCTGGTTGCTACAAATCATTTCTCCCAATTTTTACAGTAATTATTCAACTTTCTGCAACATCAATGGACCGTTGTCTTCACAACTTTTTCAAGAAAATTTTTAAATCGGATCTTTAGTATTTTCTCCATACTGTGATCTTTTCCATTATGCGTCAGTTCCATGTTTTCATTTTGATTTTGCTTCGATTTGCAGTTGTCGTATCCTTTTAACAAGTCAACTTTATCCTTTAGACTCAGATCATTACGCTTTTTCCTAAAGGTCCAAGATAAAATAAACTAATCAGAATAAAACAATGAGCCTTTTCTAAACAGACTGTTCATAAAAGTGTAAAACTCAAAACAAGCGAAGAGATATTTGGATGCGAAAGAGCAAAATCAACTAGAATTCTGTTCCGTTAAACAATTGGTCCAGTGGATCTATCTTCTGTGTAACACATCATGTACTTTTTCCTTTGCATCTTTATACTTTTTTCTTTCATTTTAAATCAAAATGATGCTGCTTGATGACGTAATCCTTTATTTGGCAATTTCTGTACTCTATTTCAAATTTATTTGGCTATTTTACTGGTTTTATTTCGGACTGAAATATTCATTCTGTTTATATAATATTGGGTCGTCCGGAAAGATTTGCGATTATTCAAATCGAAATGCGTTTTCTTCTAATTATTTTTTTACTGATGAAGATAATGTTTAAATACAGTTTGTTCTGCTGATGTTGCGCAATTCTAACGTTTGATTTGACATAGGTTTTGTTTCAGTGCAATGTTAGGTATAAGAAACCCAGCATTTCATTTTCATCATATTATATTCATTTATTTTTTAAAAAGGAAAAATCCTAATCAAACTACTAGACTAAGTTTCAAGGTAGATAGAGAAATTTAAGCGCGGAAATTTCAGCCTCGAAAATGATGCCCGCCTGAAAGAACCTGTTCTGTGAACAAGGACCTGTTAAAAAAAGGTATAGCTGAAAATTCATGTTTTACAATTCAGGAACTATCAGGCAAACTTAATAATCAAAAAGTACAATGCATGATCATTTGAAGAAGACTGAATATTTAAGCTACTATGATGTATGGGTAACCCCCATCCCCTACTTTAACAGAGAAAAATATGTTTGTTCGATTTTCTTCATGTCATTCTTTTGCTGGAAAAGAAAAAAGAAACTCTTTTTCTGAAACGGCTGATTACTGTAGATGAGAACTATATTTCTGAAATGGCTGATGTGTGAATAGTATACAATAATGTTATGAGAAAAAAATCATGGGTTAAGCCAAAAGAATTTCCTTTAGTAACATCAATGGGTGGCTTTCGTCCCAAAAGAGTAATACTTTATGTATCTTGAGAGGGATTGTATTGTAATTGTTGCTACCAAAAAAATTCAAAAAAGTTTTGTTCCTAAATAGCCGCTTTAAAAACAGGAGTCGAGACAAAGTTCTCAGAACCGACCATTTATCGACGTGCTGTCTTACAATGCTGGACCTCGCATTTCAATAAATGTTAAAAAGACACTTAAACAGCATATCGATAACTTCTGTACGAATAAACAAAAGGAATTTTTTAAGAAACGAAATTTTCCAGCTCCCGGAAAAGTGGCGAAACTTTATAGAGCAAAATGGTATATTTGTAATTCAATGAAATTTTCTTATGTTTTAATATTGCCTCAATTTGTATTCATCATGAAAAACCGCAAAACGTTCCGGATGACATAAACTGCTAACATTAACCGGCTTGTTAATCATAATAAACGATGTATTTTCCCTGTTTTCATATGCAAACGGATGATATTTCCGTAATCCGATTACATTATCCGAATGATAACGTTAACTAGGGTCATATTAAGCGGCACCTACTCTACTGTTTTTCTTCTAAACATGAAGAATTCCTAAAACTTAATCTAATTGCAATTTCATTTTATCTTTTGTGAATATAAAAATCGGTAATTTTTACTTCAGCGGGCATAAATGCCCAAACGTAACCAATATACGAAGAAAGTTCAATTATTTCTCCATCAGTGTATATTCATTAGTGTAATAGTATTTTATTTTAATGTTTTCATGGTCCATATTTTTAATATTGACACGTTTAAAACAAAACTAAAGAAACAGCCCTTTGGAAGAGAAAGTAACTTATAGCTCTGGAAAGAAAGAAGAAATTGATCTTATTGATTTAATGAGCACTTTATGGATTATTCATGAAAATATTTATGATCTGTCCATATTGCGAGCTGTCTCATTAAGCAGGCCTCAGAGTTTAATGAAATCAAACCTTAAAAGAATAACTCCGACTGAAAATTACTCTAGTTCTATTTGCTACCAAAAATTAATCTATTAATGCTTTAATATAATAACTTTTAATAGTAAAATATTGTTTCTTATAAATGTAGTCTCATATTTGCTGGTCTATCGCACTGCTTAAAAGAAACTCACAAGAAATCTTGGTAAAAATGAGTACTTTGATGAAATTTTATGCGCATGTTGACTTTTTGCACCGACAACGTTTTTGTAATACGTCTGTGAGAGAACTGAATGATATCATGCCTGCATAAATGGTGGCCATTTCGCCCTCCCCATCCTTTATGTTGTGGGAGGTAACCGCAAACGAGATCAATTAGGGGTGAAGCGTTCCCAGCAATGGCCATATCTGGAGGACGATGATTTTATTGGACATGTGAGAACATCTGCTGTGATGAGTCCTGCTACGGGAAAGCTCCGTGGATTAGAGATTTTACTGCAATCTTCCCCCGCTAGTCCTTAGTGTACAGAGATAATCTTCGCAGTGAGATGAGCTTGCAAACATTATTACTTTTCTCTTTTATTATAGGATAGGGAAGTGTAGTGATTTGAGGGTGGACATTCTGATAGATTTTTTACTCTACATCACTGATGGATTAATAACATTACGCTAATCTTGTAATAATAAACAAGTCTGCGTGGCAAACAAGTTATTTAAGGCCTTTTTGTCATACTTTTCACAAATTAATAGTCATTACCAGGTTTACTATTAGCTAGCTGTAAAAGGTTTTACATAGTGTAATTTTACTACACAACTGGAATATACTAAGTTATTAATACTTTATGCGTTATTACCTACTTTATTATGTATTTATTACCCAGGCTTATCCATCAAGGTGTTAAGAGAATTTTCACCTTTAGTAAATTATCTTAAAAATTGATGAATAGATTTTAATGAAATAAGGTACGGCAATAGGTTGATATAACACAAAGAATATACTACGCAAAAGTTATGTTTCACAATCAGGATCATTCTCAAGATTCATGAGGGCAGGAAGAATTAAAGTCGCAGTTTGAAATAACCGTAAAGGAAGCTAGTAGGTGTATGTTTTTTCTACATAACCCCGTCTACGTCCATGGTTTACACCAGGAGACATAGTATCTCCGAATATGTTGCCATCGCAGAGACATCATTTCGTCTCCAAAGGGAGATTTTGGAACTAAGTCGCTCTGAGCACTAAGCGAATCAGAGCAACCAAACAGATGACGTGATTTGTATCCAATAAGGGTTTCATCGGTATCACGACAAACATAATAATTTCAATACCTTCAACCTTACTTTTTAAAATAAGTTGTAATAATATTAATAATAATGATAAAGTGAGACTTAAAAACAGACAGAAAGTAACTGTGATTAAAAAATGCAAAATAAATAAAAACTGTAATTAAAAAATAATAAAATTAACAAAGGGGGAAAGGAATTAATTTTGAAATGTAAAGAATACATATATTATCATTCACTTACAGAAAAGAATAAATAAATCGATTACTTTATGAATAGAATAAAATGTATCATACATTGCTGATATTCATAATCATAACAAAGCATCATTTTAAATTACGTGAAAAAAATTATCATTTTAAAAATAATGTTAAAATCAAATAATTATATTTATATAATTAATATAAAATTATTATGGGAATAATAATATATTATTAAATTTTGTGTCTAATAATAATGTAAATAATATCATTTTATATATAAAAATATAATGATATAAATAATAACATTTTATGTATAATAATAACATAAAATTATTACACGTTGCATGCAAATATTTTTAATAATTTTTACAATAACAGAGTTCTGTTTACAGAATTACAGAAACAATATAACATTTATTTTTAGTGGAAAAAAACTATAAAATTCCTCAACTAGATTCCAACTGACAATCTGCTGATTCACGTAAAAGCTAAATGCTTGTAAATGCGCCAAGAGATCGAGGTAGCTACACGTAGCTCAAAAGCTGAAAAATTATTTACAATAGAAAATTGGAAATATAATCGAATGCAAACAGACGATAAATTAGGCTTCTCTTGTTTGTCAGATTTCTCAGAACATTAGAATATATTGTAATGATCCTATTAAACAACAAAAAATATGTGCAGGCGCCGAAAACATATATCTGATGAGCCAGAGATATGTTTCTCTGTGCTGACGGATTGGAGGAACGCTGCAGGCATCCAGATACTTACTCAGGTCCAGATATGTCTCCTCGTATAGATGGGGTTTTTTACAGTCATACAACTCTCGCAGTATTTCTTCATGTGGAAAGAGGCAATATATGAAATTCTCCGATAGTCAGTAGTAACATATTTTTCAGATCCTGGAGAATTCTAGGAGGAGGACAGTGAATTTCCGTAGCCTCTCAAGAAGAGCTCCAGACGTTTCATAGGGTTTATTTTTCGATAGTCATTCCATCTGGTTAATAATCTATTTTTCAGAAAATCGTGTACCTATGTAGACGAGCATTGTTATCCATAAAAGTGAGCTCAGTGCCAACTGCAGCCCAGTAAAAATGAAACAAGGACTATTAAGATCTCTTCTCTGCATCTCGCAGTAATCTCAGAGCCACTGTCAAAGACAGGAAGATCTGTGTTCCCATTCAACATGATATCTTGCCTGACCATAAAACCTTCGCAACCATACTCTTTCTCGGGTGCTGGAGGACAGGCAGCATGTTCGTTGTTTTCTCCAGATGACTGTACGTTGAGAATCAGTGATTAGATTGAATCTGGACGCTTCTGTAAAGAGAACGTCCCCGCTGCGATGTTTGGTCCAAAGCTGATGCTTTTTGCACCATGTTTAAATGGGCTGTTTTATGTGTAGAGACAAAGCGAGTAACAAAAAGCGGGTTTTTTATGGCAAACAGATGGATCTTAGATCTCTGTGCTCGCTTTCAGCTCATTTTCATGGAGACAACGATCATCCACATAAGACTAATATAGAAGATGATTTTCTGAAAAGTGACCATATTAACCGGATGGATTTTCGTGCCACTTTCAGGACCTAAATCCTATGGAACGCTCTTAAGACCTGAGACGCTCTTAAGAAGGAAATTGCAATTCGCCATCTCCCTCGCATCTCCTCCAAGACCTGGAAATAAAGTTGCGACAATGGGACAGCTGGCAGAGTGTCTCATTAATTGCTTTATTCCCAGTAGAAATTCACATTGTTCGAGCCGTATGAATTTTAGAAGGGAGCAATGCTACTTCTGTAGATTTCTTTTTTTATTTAGTCTTACAATCTTTGTTTCATAACTTCCTGCACCGATAATAACGATCATGCGTGTACAGTGACTGTTATTTGTGTGCGGTGTATTTGCGTAAACAAGATTTTAGAAATTTCAAAATTAAGATTATAAATTATTAAAGTCGTGCTGTATGCCGCGCAATTAATTAAATAATCAAGGTACAATATTTACATAATTAAATGAAAATTTGGTAGTTGACAAATTAACAGTAAGAACATAAATCAAAATTAAATAAAAAATTCATTAAAATAACAAAATAAAAATAATGCAATATACGAGAAAATACGAGAAAAGGAGCAGTTGAAAATTCCTTGATCTTTTTCAAGGAGCAACTCAAAATTCTCAACAGAGCCACGTTTTGAATTATGAACTGATAATTACGAATTCATGAATTAAGTAAAAAATAATAAAAATAAAACAAATGTAATTTAAATTAAATTAATTGTTTTGTTTGAGTTCATAATCATCTAGATATAATTCAGAAAGGTAGATCTATTGAAAATGTTTGGGCTACTCCTTGAAAAAGATAAAAGAATTTGCAATTATTCCTTTTATCACATTATTTTATTAGTTTTATTTTGTTATTTTATTGAATTGTTTCCTCTAGTTCCAACTTTGAAGAATGTTTCTATTTGATTGTTAACAACTAAAATTTGATTTAATTATTAAATTATCCTCTCTTGATTATATATATATATCAACCTGGTTCCATATTTCATTAAAACCTGTCTCTCAGTTCTGGAAGTAATCGACCAAAGGGAAAAATTCTCTTAATTCTGAGCAACGGTATAGTAGTACCAAAACGTGCTCGAGACACATTTGACTAGACACTAAAAGACTGACCCAAAAATGATTACAGCTGTATTCTGATTTTCAATCTTATTTATTTATCAGCGTGTTTATGGTGCATTAACTTACATTTTCTTGAAACTAATCCTTAAATTTTTAATTATTCATGGAATTAATTTACTTTATAGTACTAATTTCATCGATATTTTCGATAGCAAAAAGATTATTTTCAGGAACTTGTAATTCAAACTGCTTCACGTATAAAGAATGCAATGACAGCGAAGCCACAGAAATCGACAGATGCTAATAACAAGACAGCTAGGAAATGTGTCTTGGAAAAGCAAAAGTAAGCAGCCATATTTTCATAAATAATAGCTGTTTGTCTGAAGAACTTAATGTTCAGCGAATTCAGCGACTTTTTTGCACATTCACCGAAAGCACTAAAGAAGGAATTTAAATAGCTTCTATTATTCAACCCAGTCATTATTATATCGAATACGTGGCTGAAACTGCTAAACAATCCAAAATACTACACTAAATATGCGTAATCTTTTGATGACAGTCATTCTAGTAAGGGATTATTTTATTCTGGAGAATTCATATCATCTTAAAAGTATAACAAAAAGTAACATATTATAGGGGTGTCTTGGTCTCCAAGCATAATTCTTTTCGGAAATGGCCTTGCAGTCCAAAGCATTCGTACATCAAAGCGAATGTTTCAGTTAGAAATAATAGAAACTCAGATATTAGTTTCTATGTCCAAAAATATTCATATAAAATGGTTAATACAAGATGTAAAGTAAAATACGCAAAACCAACTAATCTGAATTTTACTTTTGAAAAGAATCAGGGCTAAGTATGAAAATTACTGCTATTTTTCGCCTCACTGAAGTCTCTTTGTACAACTTTGACGACGAATCTGTCAAATGACAGTTGCTTTTGTCTCTGTTTAAGGACTTCGCGGAAAAATGGCATCGCATATTAACGCAGCAACATTAATATAATAAATAAGTAGTGCCTGAATGCAAACTTTAGGGTATCAGAGCCGTTATAAAATCTCTTCCATCATTCTTCACAATTACATGACCTTCCATTGTATTTTCAGTTTAGTGTTGACTTTGAATGGAAAGACTCAAAAGATGAATCCTTGGTACCTACCCCATCAAAAGAGTCTGACTGACACGGCGCAGGGTTTTTTTTTTTTTTTTTTATTTATTTATTTATTTATTTATTTTTCTGAGAAACCTGAAGTGGCTGCCCCTTTTTTTCAACAAAAGAAATAGGATGTCAGAAAAATGTTTTTATAAAATTTCAAGAGAATTTTCGATTCTAGTATTTATAATTGCTCTTGGAAATAATAAGAAAATAAAAGTTGTAAAATTAACTGCAAAACTAGTTCTTGAATGAAATTCTGGAATCAGATTTCTTTTTTCGTTTGGAATTAAGTTGCTGTTAAGTTCATATCACTAACAGTATATTTCTTCTATTCATCTGGTTAGCTGTAAAGAAGTCTCTTAATTTTAATATGAAAATTGCGTTCAATGTAATTCTATTTTTGAGCCGACCATTGAAGGAGATGATGAAGCCACTCAGAGGCCAGTTCATCCTAAATTAGCTTCTTCGTGATTAAACGGGAATTAAACACATTAGATTTTCGGGGTTTAATACATTTAGAAAGTGAATTTTAGCTAGTTTCCGTTTAATAAAGATGAAGCAGTTTAATAAAGCAGAGAAGTTTAGAAGTCTTCATGAAAGCACTCTTACAAGACATGTAATACTCCAGCTGTTTCCAATAAAAAATAATCTAATTTTAGATGGTTTAATTTAAATATCCATTTTAAATTTTCTGACCCAATTACTCAATCCAGAATATGTAATTTTTCAAGTTTGAGAAAAGTTGTGTATAGTTATAGAACAGGAATTGGCTAGTTAGTTTAATGTAAGTTTACCTCGTTGCTCGCTTAATGATGATCATCTAAATAGGTCATGTTAGTAGGATCTGGTTATCGAGGTCTACTACCAGAAGTTTATAGATGGCACTAAACCCATCCTAAGTATCTAAATAATGCTGCTTTTGAGCCCAAAATGGAATATTAGTTTCGAAATGGGATTTTGTGTCGGTTAATTAGAAATGGCATATCACTTTTCATTTTTAAAAGAAATTAAATAACGAAGAATCTGCATGTATGTATGTATGTCCCTCGCACTGTGAAAAAAAGACGGTACGTGAAATCATCAAATACTGAATAATGTTGTTCTCCACCGCGGATGTGCACCTGGAAATCCGAATTTCGAATTTCCTTTATTATTTCTTTCTTTTTTAAAAAAACTTTAATGCACTTTTGATTAACAAACTTAATGATTTCAAACGAGCAGTGGTAACACCGTTCGAAATATAACTTTTTTTTTTTTTTTTTTAATCTCCAGCGATCGAGACTGTTGGCATTCGGAAAAATATAAGATATTGATCTTTTAGTTTTAATTAACAAACGCGTCTCTATGAAAGCAATGCGTTACCGAGGCCGGAAATAAAATACTTTTATTTTCCACGTGCCAGCGTGTTGCCATTTAGTGAAACCTAAGATAATTTAAAATTAATAATAAATAAACTTGGCAGTAAACTGAATAAACTAAACAATTAAGCAATAAAGACAGTTAATTTTTTTTTTTAACTTTTTAATGTGTCTGATTTAAATAAAGATGTATTAGAATCATAAGATGTATACTTAGAAATATTAAGTATTTTTATCGAAATACACTAACTGATTAAAATCATTATATACTTTTTCTTTCTTATGATAGCTATTTTTGGCAGCTAGCTTTTAAATAAATAATGTACTGAATATAAAAATATGTATGGCAACCTCTAACACTCGATCAGGAATTCTAAAGATATGCTGTTTTTAAATATTTTGTGATTTTGCTGTTGAACTGAATTCTATATGGCTTAAGTGCGAAGACTCTGATTTTTTAAAAATAAAGTTAACATATAATAAATGATTAATAGCTATTAATAAAAAGGCAAAAAAAAATTCTTTTGCTCATCATCTTTCTAAGAAAACTGAATGCTGATATGATGAACTGAGAAAAGACTGAAAAAAATTAGAAATTGCCATACAACACTTAACACTACATAAGGAATATTAAACATATGCTGCAATGCTGCTTTTAAACATTCTGTAAGTTTTTTGTTGAACTCTACGTGAAACGACGCTTAATAATAAAGCTAAAAATGCAAAAAAAAAAAAAAAGGGCTTTAGCAAGTGTGAGTGAAACTGCAGACTGGTAGACCTCGAGCTCAGCGAGAGAGTAAAAAATCTCCCAAAGCCTTTGAGCCGTTAAAATCTGAAACCTATCAGATTTTTTCCCCTCTCCCTTTTGTAAAAACAAGGAAAGTAAGTTGTGAGGGCTTCTGTAAGAGTGCTGCGCTTAGATATTCAGACTACATGAATCGGATCGTGACTCCTAGGATAGACTTTAGAGAAATAATTGTTATCATCGGGCTGTAAAAAGGAATTTAAAAGTTTATAAGGTATTTCTCCCACCTTCTTGGCGAGCCTTCGTGGTGTGGTGGTCTGCAAACTGGGCCGGTATTCCAGAGGTCCGCAGTTTGATTCTAGGCGAAGGCGTTGCTAATTTTTCATCTTGCCTGCTTCCAAAAAATACGTAATGTCTCTACAGTGATGCCCGAACTAAAATGTTGGTGGATGATGATTCTCCCCGCCCAGGATTTGGCGACTGGGTTCCCTAAAATCTCCAGTCGCCCTTTAAAAGGGATAGTATATAAGGTATTTCTCCCGCTTTCCTGGCGGGCCTTCGTGGTGTAGTGGTTCTGCACGCTGGACCGGTATTCCAGAGGTCCGTGGTTCGATTCCCGGCGAAAGCGTTTGCTATTTTTCATCTATTTTTCAGCTATATTTCATTATTTATTTATGAAACAAATTTTGTGAGAGAAAATTAAACTTTTATTTTTTTTTACTTCATGGCTTATTTTATACGTTGTTTCCTCGTATCAGGGGCATTCCTGTTTGAATGCTGTTTCCTATACCAAGAATAAGCCGAATTTAGGTGACCATTTACTTTCTGTTGCAAATAAAAGTACACTCATGTCCATAAATTAAGGATAATGCAAAATCAGGCAAAGGAAGAGTTAGAAGCAAAACAAATTTGACTTATTTGTAAAGCTTATTTATTAAACAAAAGGTAAAGAGCAAAACAAGATGCTATATGTTTGATATTATTAAAAAAATTAGCGATTTTTTCTACCTGGAGCAAATTACAGAAAAAAAAAAAAAAACCTATTTACAAAAAACCAATATTACATGGGTGGTATGATTGTTAATACATTGTATGTCTGTCAGACGATGCAATACAATCCGTACAACGCCTAGGCATGCTGAGTATCAAATTATCGATGGGGATATTACACCACTCAAAAAGCAATGCTCTCCGAAGTTCCGGTAGACATGTAGGATTAGGTTGACGGGCTGCAACTCGTCGGCCAAGCATGTTCCACACGTGCTCTACTGGATTCAAGTCCGGTGAGAATGCTGGGCAGTCCATCCTCCGATTGAAGGCATTCGCTTACGATGTTTGCACGGTGAGGACGGGCGTTGTCATCCATAAACACAAATTGTGCGCCCATGGCGCCCCGAAACAAACGTACATGTTGTTCCAGTATGACGTCCCGATAGATTTGGCTTGTCATGGTTCCAATTTGAACATGCAGGTCAGTTCCAGAACCCAGAATAATTCCACCCCAAACGAGCACTCCTGTACCACCGTAACGGTGTCGTTCAATGTTTTCTTGGTGGTAACGGGTACCTGGAGCTCTCCATATGAAAGTCCGGCGAGAATCAGACTGCCAGCTAAACCTGGACTCGTCGGAAAACATCACACAAGCCCACTGTTGCGGTGTCCACAATGCATGCTCTCTACTCCAGGCTAACCGCAGGCGACAGTGAGTTGCAGTAAGTGGAACGCATCTGACAAGTCTACGAGCATATAGACCAATCTGCCCTAAGCGTCTGTACACGGTCTGCCTTGAAA
Organism: Stegodyphus dumicola; assembly: GCF_044657685.1. NCBI lineage: Eukaryota > Metazoa > Arthropoda > Arachnida > Araneae > Eresidae > Stegodyphus > Stegodyphus dumicola. The sequence continues at coordinate 84,182,949 of NC_140772.1, read as the reverse complement.
TTGTCGTACCAGTGGCTGAAGAGAGCTGACGAGACAGGTCTGAGTCTGTGCTCCGCCTGTTTCTTTTGGCAGTAACTGCCAAATACCGGTCCTCATTCGGCGTTGTAACTCTGGGGCGACCTGTGCTGTAACGTCTACTCACATTACCATCATCTTGGAAGCGTTGCCAAAGCCTAGAGATTACACTATGGGCAATTCCAAGTTCGTCTGATATTTCCAGTTGGGTACGCCCACATTCCGGAAGGCCGATAATTCTACCACGTAAAAAATCATCCAAATGTGTCTTTGTGTCATAACTATTCGGTTATTGCACTGAAATGCTTATAAAGCGCCTGCGAACAATTTTACTTCTTTACCTGTATTCCTTATATATATCACTCTCTTACACTCTCGTCATTGTGACGTACCATCGGTGTCATCTGGTTACTTCCTGAAATTTGCATATGATTCTTGAAGATGTGTGTAGTGATTTTACAGGTGATATGTTTATTTTAGAGTTCGATTTCCGCGTGACTCCGCGAATTATCCTTAATTTATGGACATGAGTGTAGTATATTATAACAAATATTTTGGGTAAAATTACTTTTTGTACTGTATACCTTCAAAATTTTAAGGTTTTTTGTCGATGATGATGATAACTTCATCTAAGTACGCTGAATCCTTGTCAGGCTACTAAAGCAAAGATATAGGGTTAAGGATATAGTTATATAACGTAATTCATTTATGAGAAATGAATAATTCTATTTTTTCATTTGAATTTCATTTAATTTCATCTTTGTCAAAATGAAAATGTCGAGTTTGAGAGCATTTCTATATTAGAAGTCTGTTCTCTATTATAAGTTTGCTGTAAAAGACCGAAAAAAATTTTAAACAGATTCTTTCCCACAATACTTCACAAAATTATTTTTAAAATGTATTCACAAAACTTCGAAAAAAATTGACTACTATATATAACCCCAAAAATGGAAAATTTTCAAATGATTTATATTTCGGTTTAGGAAGAAGAAATGCACAATTTAGTTTACAGACATTCGCGTTTAATTTTCCATTGTTTCGTTATTTGAAGTGCGTGTTCATTTTGAGATTAAAATAAAAATAATGAAAACTTAAAAGCTTATTACAAAAACATCTGTGCAACAGAACATGGATTAATATAAAAGGCGTATAATCTGCGTAATATCATCATTCTATGAGAAATAAGTTTGGTAATTTATTTTTCAAGATATAATAGAAATTTTACAAATGGGGCGATTTAAAAATAATATGCCTCCTTTTTAAGATTATTATTAAATTTATACCGGTAGTACATATAACAAATGTTATCTTTATATACTATGCCGCTAATATACTTAATATATGTGCAGAACCATATTATTTATCACCGATACAAAACTGTTTTAAATAGCACTATGATAAGTTACAAAAAGAGGCTTGAAATTATACATATAAATTCGCGCAGTTTTTTTAACGATTACTCAACCCTCCGAAATTATTACGATTTCCCATTTTATCTGAGATAGCATAGGCCTCCATTTCCTTAAATAATAAAGCTAATATAATTATTAACACATATGGTAAAATGCTATCAGATTTTGTAATAAACTAGTATAAAACACATTAAATAAACATTACTTCAATATTACTGTACGTGAGTATACTCGAAAGATGCATACTTAATTTAACACCAATCTCCTGTTACGAACAGAATGCACTGCAGTTTCTTTAGTATTTAGGAAGGAATCTGAGAAAATACATGAAAATATTAAGTAAAATACATTATCATTATAATAAGTTAAAATAATTCAATAGTTACTTAAAAATGAAACAAAAGGAATTTTACAGCATGACTTTATTAAAACTGATTATTCCGTTTCTAAAAATTTTTAACACAGTTTACTGCAGAAGTTAACTATTCAATGTTAAAACTTTATAGCATTAATTAATTTTTTTAACATTTTCAAATAAATATTTTCCTATCTTTGAAATCCTGGACTGTTTATTCTTTTGTCTATGGCAGATAATTCTTTAATCTCTTCTGAGTGGGAAATTAATTTCCAGTCTGCTACGAAGAAAATCGTAAAATGCTGCGTCTTCTTTTAAGAACAGAATAAAGTCAAATATATTCGGATGACTTTTCCTAAAGCTCATATTTATTTTACTATTCCAGTTTCCTAAAACATTCATTGTTCTGAAGCGTTCATCACAATAGTTCTATATATTACTAGTAACATTAATTTCTAACCATTATACTCCCATATAATGATTGAAAATTTGCATTTTTACTTCCTTGTACCAAGTAAAGGAAGTATTGTAATCACGAAAAATTTCAGGTATCATATTTCAGCGAAAATATCCATTTTGACCGTTATCGAATGTAATTTAACGATGTTTTTGAGTGACATCTGCACGTAAAGATAGAATAAAGGACTCTTTTTCCACAAACGAATTATAAAACTGAATTAAATGGATTCAGAAGAGATTTTTTTCGTGGCGTTTGTACGTACCTACATGTATGTATCTTGCATAACTCAAAAACAAATAGCCTCAGAACGTTGAAATATTGTATATAGCACTGCTATTGCACCTCCTATTTTGGTTGCTATCGGCGAAACTGAAAGTATATAAATATATAGAGAGAGTGCGACATTGGAACTTCTTTCTTTGAAACGCGCGCCATCTAGTGACATTTATTCCGGGAAGGGTGGCGCTCATTGAACAGAGCGGTGTCTGACGTTTTGTCATATAGATTTAGTACTGATCGTGCAGTAGACGAGAAAAAAGCGCTCGTTCGACGTGGAGTCGTACTTTTCAACGTATTGCATTTTCATCCATATAAATTGGCAGTGGTGCAAAAACTAAATCCACACTATTTTCTTTCACGAATGTATGCATGCGATACCATTCTTGACAATATGCCTCATGATGCCTTTTAGCGATGAGGCTCATTTTCATCTTTCCGGTTGCATGAATAAGCGCAAAACATACGCTACTGGAGTGGCGCGAATCCCCGAGAACTTCATGAGAAGCCCCTCCATACAGAATGTGTGACTGTTTGGTGTGCATTATCCCGAATAGGCATCATTGGACCATGATTTTTTGAAGAACATTTCCCTGGACGCCTTATCTCCTTACGGAGCGATCTTCAGAGGCCAGAGAGCTCGCCTGATTCCCTGGTGTGATTCCTTTTTGTGAGGCTATCTGAAATCTCTAACGTCCAAAGACCCTGGCTCAACTGAAGAACAATATTTAAGCTGCTATCGACAACACCCGTTGATATGCTGGTAAAAGTGGAAAGAAACTTCAAAACTCTACTATCTCAATGCATTGACCGGAACGGAAGCCGCTTTAATGATATTATTTTTAAACCATAATAATAATAAAAAAAAAAAAAAAAAAAAAAAAAAAAAAACTTAAAGTGTCTCTCTCTAACTTAAAAAAATTAAACTGATATCGCTTATACTATTTATGTTATTCTTTTTTAAATAAAATAGTTTCCCTGCCGCACCCTGTATATACGCACTCTGTTACTCGCTTCAATGAGCTCAGCTTTTTTTATTCTTACATGTTAGTAAACTGTGATTCTATAGCAGCTATATTTGTTTACATTCGAGACAGCAGAATAGTGAATTAAATCTTTCTGCACCTTCAGTGTCTTTTTGCCGAATGAGACCGAAAGTAAACTTTTAGTTTTGAGCACCGAAAAATCTGCCTTCTTGACTGCTGGTCGAATTGCTTGCTTTTGCGTTGAAACTCTAATTTTAGTTGTAAGAATTATTTTTTTAAATTGTTTTAACTGTATTTGGTGTTTTACGTTTTTCTATATTTTTAAAATTTAATGAAGATATTTTGAGGTTTTATGTATTTTTGCCTTGCCGTGAAGTGAGAACTGAATTAATAGAATGAGAACTATATCTCTAATGAAATTCGAGGAAATAAGTTTAAATGAAATGCAGCAAATAATAATATAACATTAATAACTTAATATTCCGAGTAAGGAAGTCATGTGGTGTACACATCAGATTTTTTCCTTTTTGCCAAGATCTTTCCATTATGTATAACTATCCGTCGTCTACAGCTTCTAAAGGAATAACTGGCATTACATTTATTATATCCTCAGAATTTCCAACATCTACGTAAACACTATAAAGCTAACTACACTACGATGGCCATGACTTGAAAGTTTCATCACCAAAGCGCTCTCCTTTGTTTAAAAATGTCGCTATCATTAAGAAATGTTATTTTTCTGACCGTCATCGAATAATAAAAGTAATTCTGAAATAATGATGTCTTCTACTTTATCTGGCATTTTTATGTATTGATGGTTTGGTTGATTTAAAGTTCAGGGCATTAGTAAAAAGTTTAAATCTAAGGTATGGACTAAGGTTTTTTAATATATGGGCGGAATGACTGTTAATTCTTTCTGGCATCTTCTAAAGAAATTCAGTTTGTGTTTTTACACTTAAACTTTTGCTTCATGTCTTGTGCACACATGACTTTCTCTGTACTTATAAGAATACTTCTATTGCAACTGTTAGATTTGCAAACCTATTGTGTAGTTCTACTTTTATCTGAATGTTTCAATCTAATAAAATCTGTCATCATCAACAAGGACTTTTTGGTCCTTCTGAGTTACAATACCTTCCATTTTTTAAGACCTTGTTAAAACTTCTAACGTAAACAGTATAGTATAAAGAAAAAAAATTGAAAGCTTTCAGATTTTACATTATTAAGATTTTACATTACATATTACAAGGGGCGTTTTTCTAAAATGTTTTCTGTATTACCTTTATTTATTAAATATCATGTTCTTCGCTCTTAAACCATAAAATTCAGTTTAACAGAAATATAGCAAAATAATTTTTAAATGAGCATATCTTTAAAATTTTCCGTACACAGTCTCGCGCGCTGAGATATTTTTTTTTTTTTTTTTTTTTTTGAAAGTGTTGCTATTGCACGCTGTGAAATTGTTTAGTTTGTTAATCAAAAATTCGTTAAAGTTTCACAAAATATGAAATAGATAATAAAACAAATTCCAAATTTGGGCTTATTCGAGTAGAAACACGTACGTTATTCAGTACTTGATGACTCTAGGTACCGTTGTTTAATTTCAGCGCAAATTTCCTCTTTGGACCTAAAAAAAAAAAAAAAAAAAAAAAAAAAAAAACTGAAAGGTCAAATACAAAGTTAAGCTAATACGAACTATGTGGTTATTTTAATATGACAAACGGAGAAAGAAGTATCATAAACACACCCTTGTTTAATATGAGGGGTTGGCAGACGAAGGCTAAATTGGGAAGGATGGTCAACAGCTATTTTCGATTTGGGCTAAAGCGGAAATAAAATCCAGCCTATCACCATCACTATTTTGGTCCATCACCCAGCCCTCGAGTACTTTGCCTACTTCAAATAATCTAGTTCCCGATTATCACAGCCAGAAGCGTTAAACGGATGAGTACTCTAAGCAATATATTATAGAAACTCTCTATATACCAAGAAAACTCCTAACGTAACTAACATTTATTAAAAGGCCGTTTTCTTGTTCTTGTGGAAATCTTTTAAAATGCAGATTAGTCTTATATTCGCAACAACGCGATAATACAAACTAAAAAGTATTGCAAATTTCTTTAATGCAAGACGCCTTTAAAAATGGGGGGAATGCCCGATTATTACTACTGATCACTCTGTATTTTCATTACTTTGTGTTGGTAACAATAAAAAATTATTTATTATTTCCAATTAATCTATTAATGATTACATCTGTAATATTGTTAATTGATCAATAACATGTGTTCCATTATAGCTAGTACTTTCAACTACATACACACACAAAAACAATAAAAAAAAGAAAAAAAAAAGGGGGAAAAACTATATTGAAAAGAGAATTTATTTTCAAACTCATCAAAACATCTCAATAAAATCTATAAAATTATTTTAAAAATTAACTTTCGCGTTACAATTCGCATTTCTTCCTTGAAATATTTAATTTCATCGAATTCGAAATTCTTCCACGTGCAAGTAACGACGAATAAAGCGAGAGAAGATTCGTAATATTCTTTCGCAAGTTCTAATTGCGAGGAGCACGCTTGAACAAAGAACAACATTTATTCAAATACATAATCCATTTATGTAAGCTTTCGAATTAGTTTCTACTATATTTTAGCATTTTAAGATAATAGGGAAAATAATTTTATCCCCATATTTGATTACGTTAAATTTCTTTCATAAAATTACCGGGTTTTCAGTGAAAAGCTAATTGACTTAAAACCGAAATTCTCTAACAAAGACGACTTTTGAAAGAGCAGGAAAATAAACAAATAAAAACTTAATTCCGAGAGGTGAAAAGTATCAGCGGTAAACAGAAATAGCGCTCTTTCGCTTCAAATTAAAGAACACATAGGAGTTTCTAAAGGAGCAAAAATAAAGGTAAAAAAATATGTATAAAGTCGACTCGAAAACACTCGATTTGTTAAAGTTGATTTAATCAGACATTTATTTCATTGATTTTAGACACGAGCCGCGATTGCTTCAGCCAATGACAAGCGAGCTTCGTTCTTTTCACAGTTTTCGCCCGAAGGCAAAATGGCAAGGGAAAAGAAATGAAAAGAACAAAATGATGAAAAAAAAAAAAAAAAATAACAGCGCGAATTTTCGTCTGCCGAACGCTCTCAGAAATGAAATTTAAATGCTTCGTTTGATCTGTTATTCGCAGGTAAATCAATAAATGCGTTACGCTTTCACAAAAGAGGCGAAATATTTGCCTTAGGCTCCTCGAAAAAGAGCCATTTCTTCATTTTTTCCTCCAACAAACGATGCGGCAATTAATTCTTAATATAAATCAAATCAAAAGAATTCACGGAATCTTATTATTTACGAAATAAGCAGGGCTAATTATGAGGACAATTACAGAAACTGATTCGAATGAAATATAAAATTTTAATAAATGAAGAAATGGCAATTAAATTCTGCGGAATTATTTAGATAACTTTTTAAATAGCTACATTGGGGATAATACAAATAAAATTACAAATCAAATTACGTTGAAAAATCGATATCTTTCATGTGCTCTGGAAAGTTTTAATTGGAATATGTGCAAATAATCTCTAAACTGAATTCGATTTTGTTGCAAAATTGAATAATCATAGTTCTTTAAGTCAAACAGTGGGTTCTCCATGACTATAATTTACAGAAAGGTTTTAGAAAAATGTTTGATTTCTCTAAATCAATGCATTAATTTTTCTTTTTGATATTTTGACTTGCTGGTTGGTCATGATATATTTGCACATTCCATATATTTTTCAAATATTATGTTAACGTACATTGCCTAGTTACGTTAGGTTACCAAGACATTAATTAGCCACCCTGGCAATTTGTCACATCAGTTCATAAATTCGCTACTATTTCACAAGTTATATTATAAGGTATTTATCCCGCCTTCTTATCATGCCTTCGTGGTGTAATGGTTAGCATACTCGGTGCGTATTCGAGAGGACCAAGGTTCGAGTTCCGACGAGGGCATTGCTCATTTTTCACATCTCCTGCTTCGAAATAACTTAATGTCTCTACTGTGGCACCCGAACTAAAAAAGGTGGTGGATGATGATTCTCCAACACTAGGATTTTGAGGCTGGACTCCCTAATCCCCAGTCGCCTTTTAAAAGGGGGGAGTATACAAAGTATTTCTCCCGCTTCTTAACATGCCTTTGTGGTGTAATGGTCAGCAAACTCGGCGCGTATTCGAGAGATCGGAGTCCCGGCGATCATATTGCTCACTTTTCATGCCTCTTGCTTCGAAATAACCTAATGTCTCTACAATATGAGGAAGTATTTTTCTTTCTTTAAAGGATCTGATGTGGATACCGCATGACTTCCCTGTATGGCCTGTTCAATTAAGTAAACTTTTTGCCACATTTCATTTAAACTTATTTCCTCGAATTTATTAAAGATATATTTCTTATTAAATTAATTTAGTTCTCCTTTCGCGGGAAGACAAAAGTACATAAAAAAACAAAACACCTTCATTAAAAATTGTAAAATACAGAAAAACATAAAACACCAAGTACAGTTAAAACAATTAAAAAAATTACAATTAAAATTAGAATTTCTACTCAAAAACAAGCAACTGAGTCAGCGGGAAAGACCACAGATGTTCACAAAATTGGAAGTTTACATTTGGTCCCACTCGGCAAAAAGGTCACCTAACAAACAAAGTGGGTATCTTTATATATACTATATACACTCTTTTGCAAAAAAATCGAAGCACGAAGAAGGATATTTGCGATCGTGACGAAGTTTGGTATGCAAAAACATTTTGATCGAACATGCAAATGATCAAAGTTTCAAGGCAAATGAAGAGGAATTGCGATCACAGCGCGCATTTCTAGTGCGCAATTTGCAAAGTATAAAACCAGTAACTGAGGCGGAAAATTTATCTTTTTTTTTTTTTTTTTTTTTGCTGCCATTGTAATTCCGTAAAGAAGCAACTAATGATGCCATTACGATGATGTCGAAGACCTTACAGACAACTAAAGGACTTCGAACGTGGTTGCGTTAAGCTGGGTGGTCCATAAAGAGCAATGGTGTCCGCCGATAACATCGCGGCAAAATCATCGCGGGCGAAAACGTCGCGGAGAAAACAACGCAAGGCGAAAACGCCGTGCTACAAAACATCGTAGGAGAAAACATCGTAAAGAGAAAACATCGCAATTCTAAAACATCGTGGTACAAAATATCGTCGTCGAAAATAAAGCGGTTCAAAAACTTCGCAGTTTAAAAATATCGTCGTCGAAAATATCGCGGTAAAAAATAAAGTATCGACAAATCATCGCAGGACGATAACATCGCAGACCTGCTTTTTTCAGGCTTTAATAATTGTAAATGGATATTTCCATAATGATTTGTGAGCGCGAGATGGAAAAAAAGATAATTTTTACCTTCATATTTTTTATTAACTAATAAATTTTTGCTGAAAAAGTAAGAAGGAAACTTAAGAATAATCTGAAGCAGAACAAGAAATAATTTTCATTATAAGAGTATTAGATTCACAAAAGTGAAGAAAATAATCTCACAATTAGCAATTTTTTATAAGGTCATGCAGTTACGTAGCTTCCTTTTTCTAAACATTTTTAGATTATACTCTTGATGAAAAATTACCAGTAAAAACTTCATAAAAAATGATTTTTTAATTACCTTTGTTAGTTAACTATGTCAGTTTAAAATTCTATTAAGTGCTATAAGTTGCCTTAATTTTCTATGCTTAAATGTCCTTCTTACTTTTTCAGCAAAAAATTATTATAGTTAATAAAAAATATGAAAGTAAAGATTATCCTTCTTTCCATCTTGCGCTCACAAATCATTATGGAAATCTCCATTTACAATTATTAAAGCCTGAAAAAAAGCATGTCTGCGATGTTATCGTCATGCGATGATTTGTAGATACTTTATTTTTTACCACGAAATTTTCGACGACGATGTTTTTAAACTGCGAAATTTCTGAACCGCTTTATTTTGGACGACGATATTTTGTATCACGATGTTTTAGAACTGCGATGTTTTCTCTTTGCGATGTTTTCTCCCACGATGTTTTGTATCACGACGTTTTCGCCTTGCGTTGTTTTCTCCGCGACGTTTTCGTCCGCTATGTTTTTGCCGCGATGTTTTCGACTGTAACCAGAGCAATAGGCCGCCACCTGCAGCTTACAGACAGTGCTGTGCAAAGATGTTGGCAGCAGTGGTTGCTACAAGGAAATTGCCGACGAAATAAAAGCTCTAGAAGGCCAAGGAGCACAAATGCGAGGCAAGACAGGATGATTGTTTACTAGGCCCCAACGGGTATCATTGTTGACAATTCAACGCTCTATAGCCACGTCTATACCTCCCGTGATGCCGTTCATCCTCTCAAAGTGCTTGTCTGAGGCGGAGTTAGGCTGACAGAAGACGTTTAGACGTTTAAGACGTTTGCCTTTGACCCCACAACATCGGCGGAGTCGTCTGGAGTGGTGTCGCAGCCGATTATCATGGCTGCCATCAGACTGACATCGTATAATGTTTAGCGATGAATCCCGTTTCACTCTTGAAGCAGATGACCACCGTGTTCGTGTCTGGAGAGGACGGGGCCAGCGGTCCCAATCAGTCCTTGTTTTACAAAGGCATACAGTCATAACCCCTGGTGTGTTGGTGTGGGCGCTATTTCTTATGACAGCAGGTCATCTTTAGTCATCCTCCGTACATATTTAACAGCTCAACGATATGTTGTTACCATCCTGCGGCCGGATGCATTACCCTTCATGGCACGTCATCCTGGGAAAATTTTCCAATAAGATAATGCCAGGCCACATACCGCTCCACTCGCATATCTCTGGACTGTCTCCGTGCGGTTGATGCTCTTCCTTGGCCAGCAAGGTCACTAGACCTTTCACCAATCGAGCATGTCTGGAACATGGTAGGCCGCCAGATTCGGACACCACAAAATATCACAGATCTGAAGCGACAACTGATGAATACCTGGCAGAATGTGTCGCGGGATAACATTAGAAACCTCACCACTCCTTGCCTCGACGAATTCAAGCATGCATTGCCGCCAGGGGCGGTTCGACCAACTACACTTAATTTGAACACTGAATGGGTGACTGTAAGCCGTGAAGAGGTACTATGACCTTGATTTTTTAATCATTTTATTATCTATGTATGAGCTATACACATATTCAATTTCGTCAAAAACAACCACTTCCTTCATGGTGCTTGGATTTTTTTTGCAAAAGAGTGTATATACATTTTGTGCGGTCGATTGCAACCAAAAAGGGAGTTGCTCAACTACATATTATACCAGTCCCATATACACAATTTCTACGTTCTGAGGCTATTCGTTTTTGAGTTATACTAGATACATTCATACATAGGTATGTACATGCAGACGTCAAGAAAAAAGAAATTCTTCTTAATATATTTTAAATGAATTTCACAATTCGTTTTGGAAAAAAGGGCCCTTTATTCTGTCCGTACGTACAAATGTCAGACAAAAAACATCTTTCAAATGGATTCGAAAGCAGTCAAAATAGATATTTTCATTGAAGTATGATACGCGAAAAATTCCAACATGCCTAGTAATTTTCGCGCATTAAGCTGCAGAAAAATTATCATCAAAGACATAAAGTAAGAAATTTAGAACTAAAACTTCACAATGACGAGAAATTGAAATTCATAATTAATAAATTTCAAATAAACATATAAATGCAACAATTAATTTAAAAATGTTAAAACCAAAACATTTCAAACAAGCTAAACCCCTTTTCAAAAACCACGAAATTTTTAAAGTAAAGTCTGTTTTGTTTAATAAAAACAAAAACAGAAGAGGAATTCAATCAATCTCAATGTCACTTTATCAGGGGGGAGGAACTTTGAAACTAATTGAAATCTCTCTTCAAAGCCGAGTAGTATTTATAAAGAAATGGGTTTGCTTCATTCGTTGGGCCGGAAGACAGAGAAAAAGGGAATTTTAAAATAAGAAAAAAAAATTAAGTTAAGAAATTTAATAAGAGCCCATAAATCAAACTTCATAGTAATCAAGTTTCATAGTTCTGTTTATATAAACAGTTCTGATGTGGACACCCCATGACTTACTTCCTTGTACGGCATATTAAATTATATGTATAACTACATATTTTGCTGCTCTTCAGTTAAGCTTATTTCTTCGAATTATTCTTACTATTCTACTATTCTAACGCTACCCCAAAGCAAGTTGAAAATGAGATCCAAAACTGAAAATTTTGATATTCAATATCCCAGTCAATTTTTGTGTTACGAGAGTCTAACTTCTTATAATTTATTTTTTCATAACGAGTATAAAATTTTCTTCTATACTAAACATAATAAAACATGTTTTGTGTCATTGTTTGTGTCCTTCGTTTTTGCTTTTTGTGTCGTCACTACTGCGCCAGCAAAGCGTTTCCGACCATACATTCCTATGTGATTTCCCATCGTCTAGATGTACTCTCTCTCTCCTGAAAGTTTGTCAACGCTGTACTGATACACCCTGTACAGAGGTCGAGAAAAAAAAATATTTTAAATCCATTTTACAATCCAGTTTTACAATCCAATCCACATCCATAAGAGTTCTTTATTCGGTTCGTATGTTCAGACACCCCGAAAAAAAAAAAAAAAAAAAAAAAAAAAAAAATCAAAATGCATTCGGAAACTGTCAGAATGGATATTTCCTTTGAAGTCTGATACCTGAAGCTTTCGCAATTACAATAATTCCTTTACTTCATACAAGGAAGTAAAAACTCAATGAAATACCTCTTTGTGCTTATTTTTAAGACCAAAGCTAACTGATTAGCTCAAATTGCTTCCTAAAGTCAGAAATAAGAGTTTTTTCTTAAATATGTATATGTGCAAATATGCATGTACGTACGTATGTATGTGTGTTGGTGTATTTAATTATGGCAAAGCACACGAAGGCTATCTGCCTAAGGGGAGGGATGCCTTCGTGGAGGACTTTCTAAGGGGAACTGGCTCGTATACACGTTATACATTCATATATGGCACTATTCTAACATAGGTATTTTGACCCAAAATCGGACTTTTTCGGAAATAACATACCAATTCTTTTACATATTTCGATTCTACGACTCAAATTATGCCTAAATATTAAATTTTATAAAATTTGGTGCGAAATTTACGGAAAAATTCAACAATTTATTTTGCGCTTTTCTTTCAGTTTGCGCCAAGAATAGTTCACTTGGCGAACTTCCTAATATAATATATGGCAATCTATTTTCCTTTTGCTTTTTACATTATGTGTGAGAGGAAAAAAAGTTACGTCGTTCTTTCTTTCAAATAATTTTCTTTATATTATATTTTTATGTTATTTTTTCTTTTTCGAATTTCATTTTAATTGTTTAAGTTGCATGGTTTCTTTCAAATAACTGTTTTAAAAATTTCTATCTACTCATTCGAACTGCGTAGTTTAAATAAAATGTGCATCGTTTATTATTTTTCAAATAATTTTCTTTATACTATATTTTTTAGACATGGTTATTATTTTTGATAATTTTTGAATTTATAGACTTTTATTTTAATTTTTTGTGTAGCATTGTCTCTTCAGATAATTGTTTTAAAATTTTCTATTCATTCATCCGAGCTGCGCATTTTAAATATATTTATTAATATAAATTTTTCAGACTTTGATTTTATTTATTTGCATTGTGTTTTTTTCGGAAGAATGCTTTGTGACCCAGACTACGATGCGTTTGAAAACTGCATATATTAAAAGAGAAAATACAGTAAAATACTGTTAACACGCCTTCCAATGTTCCTTTCAGAAAAGATATATAAATAACAGAGATATATATCCGACATTTTAATTTAGGATGACTTGCATACATTGCTTTAAACAGTTTTATCATTGCGCCCATTGTTTTACACAATTTTATCACCCTATATTTAATTTCTTAAAATGTTATTCATATTTTAGTCAAATATTTTATTTTTGAAATCGCAAGAATCAAATATCATAAAATTAAAAAAAAAATACTACATTTTATACAAAAATTTATTTGTTCTTCTTAATAGCTTGCTCTTTTTTTTTTTTCAGGCATTCTGCGAGTATATTAAAAATAATCCAACTTTTCGAAACTTCTTGGCATTTCTGACATAGAACTGTCCCAAGAGACAGAGAGTTTTAAATAAATTTTTCGCCTTCCATTTCAAAAGGGCCCACGAACGACCGAGCGGTAAAGTCGCTGAATACTGGTAGTTCGCTCCGGGGTTCGAATCCCGACGAAAGGGCTGGTTGCATAGGCGTTTTCGTGGTTTTCTCATGTGTAACGTGTATACGAGATGGTTTCGCTAAGAAAGTTCTTCACGAAAGCATCCCTCCTTTAAGGCAGATAGCCCAGCTTTGCCGTAACTTAATAATCCAAATCAATATATTTCATCAGTTTTTCGTCAGAGCCTTTATCAGTATTTGCAGGCTAAGTATTTTGAAGGCGTGAGATGAAAGGAAAGACTGGGTTCATCAAGAGGGAAAATGTTTTTAGCTGATATCTGTATACGTCACTGGATAAATTCCGGAATCTTTAAATAATTCAACTGAGAAATCATGGGATGCTCCGTTTATGATACAATATGATGTTCTATGAAGTAATTTAAATTTATACAAACGTATAGTCGAAAACCAGTCGCTCTTCACTTTAATCTGCAATGATATCTTTTTTTCTCTTTTCCGTTAGCACAAACGCAATTGCTGCTATTTGCTGGTATACATGTCCAAGTATTTTTTTCTTTCAACACACAACTTCCTTGAAGTAGATTCCTCTTTAAATTTTTGCTTCCCCCAATTTCCATATTTCTTTTTACATTTGTTTTCAGTGCTGACACAAGAAAATTAAGATTTTTAGATTGTTACACTTCCATATATTTTGCATTCTTGTCAAGTTTTTTTAGAATATCAATTGCATTAAATGCGTTTCAGCTGAAGACAGCTTCTAGACATTTTAACTATAAATAAAGTTTAAAGCAAATCCCAAGGGATAAGTATTTGAATTAAAAGATTTTTGCTCAATGAGAAAGAAATAAACCACTCCAACAGCACTTATCCTGCACCACCGAGTGACCCAATTCTTATAACAGGTGCAAAAAATCTTAATCATATTATTCAGAGTTTTTAAGCCTAAAAATTTCTATATTAAAGAAAACGTTTTTTATGTAATCTACAACACGAGAGAAAATTACTACTTAAAACACTCTTTCTAAGAGGAATTAATGTAAAAATTTATATTTATATATATGTTTTTTAAAGCTGGGACATGACTTAAAGTGTCAACGCCTTGTTTGCTTAAAAACATTGTGAAAATAAACATCAAACGAATTCTCAGTTTTAGACAATTAAATTTAAAGTAAAGTAAAGTACAGACGATAATACGGCGAAGTTAAAAATTTGCTCTTACAAATATTTAAAAAAAAGAGAAAAAAGAAATGAAATTTTAAAAAATGTTAAAAATTTGAATGATATCATCTATAATTTTAAAAAAATAGCTTTTCATATCGTATTAATGAATTATTATTACGTATTAATGAATATTTATTATGTATTAATGAATATTTATTACGCATCATTGAGGGAAAAAATTTCTTATAATTACTTCTCTGTAAAAATTTATTTGAAATTCAAGGTTAAAAATAGCTGTGGCAATTCTCTGTAACAAAAAATCCATAAACCACATTTGGCGATATTACCGGTCAAAGATGCCGAATTTCAAACCGCGCAAATATGTAAATTCGTGTATATCTTTGAAAATTTTGAATAAAAAATTCTAATATTTTGTAGGTATGCTTAGAACTAAACCTACTTTAAGATGGTGGCTACACTTTTATGGGTTATAATTCAAATGTTTTTCGAAAAATTTATAAAAATTATTTAAAAAATACAAATTTTAAAAATAAATCATAAAAATGGGTGAATTTTATTTGGAATGAACCTAAATTTCGAAATGGGAAAGGAAGAATCAAAAAAGTTTAATAAAAATGAGATATTAATAAGTATATAGCAAATTCAATTAACATAGAGGAGCTAAAATTTTGAGAGCTAATTTTTTAAAAATTACTCGTGCGATTTTTACAAAACTTTGTAGTCTAGCATAATTTGAGTCATAGAATCGAAATATGGAAAAAATGGCATGTCATTTCAGAACTAGTCTGATTTTGTATCAAAATACCTATTTTAGAATGATGCTATATATAAATCTAATATATATCTGAAGTCGCGCTTTCGAGACATGAAAAAAGCAATTTGAATTTCGTCAACCGTCCCAGTAGAACGGGAGATATAAAACTGTCCTCCCCCTTTTTTTTTCGCAGTGTACATTACTTACGATGCATGTATGTGTGCATATATACAAGTACGTCTTTCTTATTGTATGTATGTATTATAACTTGAGCATTTCATTGTGATCTAGGGGTATCCCGTTATGGTATGATGATTCTACTAGAAAGTGAGGAGCTTTACAAAGAGATTTTTGCAAAGGAAAGCTAAATAATCCTCAGTGTTCAGCTTTCTCGATTTGGTATTGGAGGTTCATCACCATATTGCTATTTATAAAGCTAGTTACACTGCGAAACACATTTTGCAAAAGAAGGACTCAGTGTTTAAGTTAATTAAAGCAACAATAGCATAAAAATATTGTAAATGAGATCATAGCATTTTGGTTAGGGAAAGGGAATTATATCACCAACAGAAGTCACAGCTTTCACAATCCAAGTGATCAGCTACTTCGTTATCTGATAGGAGAGATACAGAGAGCTTAATCAAAAGAAGAAAGACTTTATTCGTTTATTTTATCTAATTGTTGAAGAATGCCTAAATTCATTTAAATCGTAAATGAATTGTTTATTCTTATTTATTCATTTATAAATAAAAATATATATTTATTTATAAATAAATAAGAATTTTATTTTCAAATAACATGTGTATCGAAGCCAGAAGGTATTAATGAAAGCAAAAATCTACTTTTTTAGAGAAAATTAAGCATTCTTTTAAGTCAAGAAACGTGAAAAATTAGCAGTGCTTTTCCCGGGATTCAAACTCCAGATCTTCCAGCTGCTGGCCGGGCGTGCTTTCCATTTACACCGCGAAGGTACGCGGTAAGGAGGAGGAAAAATGGTACATTCTCTTCCTCTTAATGAGCGGATGGAGAGGCCAGAACCCAGTCGCTAACCCTGGTGGCAACGATTATCATTCATCACCTTTTAGTTATGGCCGCCACTTACAAAATAATTTAGAATTTTTTGAAGCCCAGAAATTTGGAAGACCTGCTGTGGCTTAGTCGGGATTCGAACTTCTGTCCTTCATATTGCTAGCTGGATGTGTTTTCTAATTACACAACAAAGGTCTGTTGTGAGAACAGAGAAAAATCTTACACTTTTCAGTTTTAAGGGCTTCTTTTCTCTTGTAAACTGGTCATTTAACCACTGTAACCTTATAACTACATATAAGTACATTTCACATGTTTACATAAATACAAATGACGTGTTTAAAATAAATAAAGGATATTTTTGTGACTTAAATGTTTATTGTATATAAAATTAGTTTTTATTTTCATTAAATTCTGAAACAGCCAAGGCTGTATTCAGTCAGTCTTGGAATCTAGGTACAGCGCACTTTCATTTTCTAAGTGCCCGCCTCTTTTTGCTTTCAATTTACTTTTATTATTTATTTATTTATTTTGCTTTAACAGAAAAAAAAATAGGATAAGGAAAACTACAGAATGGTTTTGAAGCCCCTAAAGTACAGGGCACTAGGCATTGCTTTTGAGGGTATCAATCCTTGAAAACAGGCACTAAGCTAAAAACTCCTAAAACGCGAATTGCCTAAGCTATGTATCACTTAATCTGAGCCCAGACCTAGTTCTTTTTCACTACTGAAAAATATGTCGTCAGCTCATAAAGCACATAACTCAAGGATTCGTTGCTGTACACCAATTAAGCAATTAATTATCGCTTTACAAGGTCGTCTTATTCTGTTTACGCCTCCCATTAAAAATAAAAGAAGTTCGCTTGTCCTGAATGGCTGGCATGCTCTACGAGAACTATTTCCCTTTCTTCCCCTCTCGAAGAATATGCTCAGAGACCTTTCTCTAAATATTTCGGGAGAGGAACAAATCCAACCGCGTCAGTTGCTACATGAATTTCTTCGTTCGGGGCATTGATAAAATGGTTGGAGATCAGGCTATAGTGAAAAGATGCGAGCGAATCAAAAGAAGAGAGGAGAGGGTCTGCCGAGGAGAGGGGGCAAAATGTGATTTAGGGTAAAAGGAATATTCGACTCCATTGCGAGGGCGTTATTTCCTTTAAAAGAGCCGCTTCCTTTCCACAAGACCTATCTTCTCGCCTCTTCTCCTGTTTTCCGCCCCGCTCTTCTACTTGGTATGCGGGGAAGGAGGCGAGGAATTTATTTTATTTTGCTTCCTCTGATTCCTTTCAAACCCTTCTCTAAGTTTTTATTCGGTGGCCGCATCATGTAAATGCGATGGACCCCTTCATCAATAAAGCTTTCTCGGCGACACATTTGTTTTTATTTATTTTTTTTCATCCGCCATTTGAGTATTCGATTTTGGGCCGCGATCTGTGATTTTTGTTGCGGCCGCCCCGCTTTTCCCAGCGAAGTTTAAGTGAATTATGCGATGCTGGGGAACGAGTAGCGAAGGCGGAATTGACACTCGCCGTGCGCGGATTCGGTGACTTCATTTGGCGTGTTTGCCCGAGCCGGGCAATCAGCGCGCTCTCAACTCATCCGTGAGGGAGACGGGAAAAGGACCCAAATACCGTACTGCTTTGCGAGGGGTGGGGTAAAAGAGTATCTTAGAAACACCGCACAGGTCTGCCACATTGGCGAGGTTATCGTTCTTCTTTGCCTTATTAAAATAGTATGCTTCCTTACAATACACATTAAAAATAATATCACGCTCTCACAGTATAAACTTTGTTTCCAAACTTTGAGCTACTATTTGAAGGCTTGGTGCAGATAGACTACATGATCTCCAATGAGTAACTGAGGTACTCATTAGAGAATACGTAGTCTATGATCTACACCAAGCCTTCAAACAATGGTTTAACGTCTGGGAGATACTCATTAGAGATTCTGAGAATATTTATCTTCCTCCCCCCCAAAAAAAATTTAAATTACTTTTAAGGCTTTAAGTAGTAACTCATTTGTTTCAACTACTACCTGAGCGGAAATGTATGGAAACGACTTATTTCACAGAAAAAAAAAAAAAAAAAAAAAAGAAGGATATAATGACGTCATAAATGTTTCCATATCTCCAACATTTTTGGACCATTATATTATGTTTATACTGTAACGAAATTATCATCAGCACGCCTTAGCAAGTATTGCCACTACGAGAAGTATAAAACTTCTAATTGTTTTCCACGTGGCTTCACCCATAGCTAGTTCTCAGAATTCTACCATTCGACAAAACATAAGAACTTTGTCATTCTGGGCGATATAAAAGCATTTAATATATATATATATATTTAATATTTTGGTAATGATTGCAATTGATGTAAACTGAAATTCATTTAATTTTTAATACATGTAATATAATTAATGATACACTTTTTAATGCAATGTATTGGGTACCTCGAACAAAATGTATGTATTTTTTTAAAATTATTATCTATTATACATTTTTAGAGAATTGCAATTTTCTTCAGATATCTTTATAATTTTGGGTTATTCAATTACGGCTAAGTACTCGAGGGCTATCTGTCTAAGAAAAGGGATGCTTTCATGGAGGACTTTTTAGAGGAAACTGTCTCGTATATTCTTATGCATGGGGAAATCCTCGGAAACGCACTTGCAGCCGATTACCCCGGACCGAACTACCAGTGTCCAGTAAATTTGCCGCTCGGCTGCTGGTGGGTCTGATATCTTAATAGAATAAAAGACAGAAATTAAAATTAATTAAATACAAAAGAATTATCTAATGACATTTCGGACTGACAGTCATTAGACCTGTAAATGGTCACTACAAATTATTTCATATCGAAATAGCGAACTAAACGCGAATGTTTTCAATGGCAACAAGGATGGACAGACTGACAAATATTTATCCTGTTTAAACTAATCTGGATTCATAAATTCCGTAAGGCAGACTCCAAAACTTAATCAACATGAAGAAAGTAATTCATTTTACCAAGAGGAGAAAATTCGTTGTTTGGAAACATGATAGGTATTATTCTGTGTTCAGATACTCAACACATAGTATTAAAAATATCTTTTGTAATAATGATGCAAAAGTTTAAAATTATTTTTCACTAGATGTATTTTAAATCTAATAAACTAAGTAATGAACACAAGTTCTCAATGCAAGCTAGCAAATTAATAGGTATTCGTGCTTTTAAATCTGATCTACGGAAGAATAGCTGGTTATTCTTCCGTAGATCAGATTTAAAAGCACGTGGAAAGGCCACGTGGATGATAAAAGAAATAGCTCATGCCTTGTGAAATTATATTATTGCCAAATAACATGAATAATAAATGCTTTGATTGTTTAACATAACGCTGATGAAAAAAATTGGTATTACTAAGTTTCAGATGCTTCTAAGGTAAAAAATATACGCAAAATTTTCTTTGTAATAGTCGTAAATGTTTTCTAATTAATATGAAAAGTAAATATATAAATTTCTAACTTTTGTTCAATATAGTGGATAAACACCAAGTTTCTGTTTAAAAGTTTTTCATACTTATGGAGTATAGATTTTAACTTAAATTAAAAATTTCGGATTTTGCAAAAAATTGGTAATTTTTCTTAAACGTGACAGAATATAAAATTAAGTTTTAGTGCAGGATTAAAATAACTACATATATTGCTTCTATCTGAGTATATGGTTATGATGGAATGCCGTGTAGGAGCCGTGTCTTATAAGAGTGGCGCATGGGAACTATGCCTTTATTTCTCTCTGCGGCGGATTCCAAGCTACAGCTGGTGTTACAAATTACATCTGCGACTTTATTATTATAGTATCTTGATAGCATAGTACTGGGTTACTGTACATTGCACAGAGCTGCTGACTACCTTATTTCCTTTCTTTTATTTTACATTTCTTCAGAATTTACTTCCTGTATTGCCTGTATCGTATTACTTCCTGTATTACTTTATTTCCTGTATCGCCTTTTATTTTTTGTATAATATGGAATCAGGATAAATTTAGGAGATTTCGTGGCCACATTAAGGCACTGTTAGCTAATTTCCATAGTGTATACAATGAAGATTTTTCAAAAAATGAGATTTTGCTTAGGATTAAACTAACCAATAAAGCTTTGACTGAATTTGAAAATGATTGTTTGTTAAATGATGGCAGATCCTAGACAGCTAAATTAAAAAAAAAAAATATTTTATCATTAAACCACTTTGTCGAAAGTTCTTGAGCTAATAAAACAAATTGTGGAAAGTTTCTTCGATTCATTATTAATCTATTTCGTAATTATCAAGATTCGCCTTCATTTAAGGATTTGTTAGTATAAGAGGTTCATAATAATCAGTCACTATCTAATTCAGAAATTGCGCTACTTTAGAAATCTGCTCTTAAAGATGCAACGAATTAAACACATTTCTGTTTCAAAATATACCTATGAAGAAACTTGGGCTAAGCTGTTTAAGCCATATAATGACAAAAAGCAAATTGTCATATATCTACTGAAAACTGTCTTTGATCAGCAAGCAATAAACTATGCCAACCATTTAAGCTTAAAGCGATTGGCGGATATTTCTGATTAAATAGTTCATGGTTTACATTTCCTGTATACAAATGCTTTCATCAGAGATTCGTTATTAATATTTATTTTATTACAAAATATTAACACAGGTCTTCGTTATTTATAGTATCAAAAGGTAGTTAATAATGAATTTGTCAGCTTTCTGAAATTTTTAAGTAAGCGATATGTTTCACTGGAAATTTTGTAATTTTGAAAGCGAAAAAGAGACCTATGGGTAAAAACCCAATTATAATGAAAATCGGAGATAAAACTTATTTTTTACTAAGGTAAAGAAATAATGTATAATTCCTGCAATGCTGTTCATTATTTAAACAAGAGTATAAAATTTGAAAAGTTAGAAGTAATGTCAAGGAAAAGTATCCTGCAAAAATATAATTCGTTCTTTAATTAACTGTTTTAGTGACAGTCATCGTATTGGTAGTTGTTTTTCGAAACTTAGGTGTCATATTTTTTCTCAAAAACGTAATATGTTGCTTCTTGAAAATACTAAGTCATATTTGGCGACAGCTAAAGAGGATTCAGCTATGATATCAAATTCTACTGAATTAAATTCTAACGTGACATGTTATTTTCTTCGAAAGAATCAGAAAGTAGTATTGCTATCTATAGCAATCATCCGCGTATTCGATTCGTTTAGAAAACAGCACAGGTTCTTCTAGACAGAGGTAGGAAGTGTTGTTTTATTTCGGAGTCTTGTAAGTCTCGTAGTTTCGGAGTCTTTCGGGATACACAAAATTTGGCCCTAAGAAGAACTAATGCCCGATTTCCTGTCAAGGGTTTAGTATCTGAATATGCTGATACTACTAAAGGCATGATCAGACTGTCCATGATTCCAAAATTTAATTATGAGAAGGAATTTTTATTTGAGACTCGCATGTTAAACAACTTAACTTCCCTCATTCCATCGAGCAATATTGGTCATAATGCTCTGCCTTTCATAGATTTTTATAATATTAGCTAATCACGACTTTAAGAAGAAACAAATTTACATAATTTACCGTATAAGGTATTTCTCCCACTTCCCTAGCGTGCCTTCGGGGTGTAACGGTAGCACGCTGGGCCGGAATCCAGAGGTCCGTGGTTCGATTCCCGGTGAAGGCAGTTGCATATTTTTCATCTTTTCTGCTTCCAATTAACCTAATGACTGTACAGCCGGAAGTGATTATTTCTTTTCCCTTTTGTTTCCAGCTGTAATTAAAGATTCATTAACAGCAAAAAGTACTTATTTCATATATTATTTCAAGAAGTATTGAAAACACATCTCATAGTAACACAGCTGAATCGGTTGCATTACATAGCTTTTGTGTGCTAAACATTGACGAAATCCATGAAGCGATTTTGAGAGAGTGAAGACTTGTCTCGAAGGGTTACTGGGCTAACAAAAAAACGTGAAGATGAATGCAGTGAAAAGCACTTTCAGTTTAATTACCAGATTAATTCTGACTGCAGATTTGTCATTACATGCAAGAGAAGCGACAATTTTACATTAATTTTCTATGGAATTAATATTTAAGCAAAATCTTTGTTAAAAATATGATGTATACACCACATAACTTTCTTGTACGGAATATTAAATTATACGCATTTTTTTCTGCATTTCATTTAAACTTATTTCCTCTAATTTCATTAGAGATATATTTCTCTTTCAATTAATTCAGTTCTCACTTTGAGAATCCGATTAGGCAAGTAGGTAAATAGTGCATACAAAGGAGGCAATTCAGAAATGTACCAAGAAAACTATATATATATATAGTAAACTTAAAAACTATATATATAGTATATATAATCCTATAGGAAAATATGTGGAATGTAATACTTTCCTCTTTAGTCCAAAGGGGCGTTAGCCTAGAAGGGCTATTTGTCTCGAAACGACATTTTGTGTCGAATCACTAAAAGCTTTCAGTCAGTTTTCAAATTTTTGTCACCAAATATTATCGTCCTGCATTATATTTGAACAAATTAAGTAATGAAGAATTTGCATGAATGTAGTACGTACGTTTTTATAAAAAAAACAACGGTACCTAGAGCCATCAAATTTTGAATAACGTAATCCTCCTCCAGAAAACGGGCACCTAGAAGTACGAATTTTGAATTTCGACTTAAAAATTCGTACTTCTAGGTGCCCGTATTCTGGAGGAGGATGACGTTATTCTGGAGGAGGATGACGTTATTCTGGAGGAGGATTACGTTACTCTACAACCGGAAGTGATTATTTCTTTCCCTTTTGTTGCCAGCTGTAATTAAACAGTTTTATTATCTATTTTATATTTTGTAAAACTTTAACGCATTTTTATTAAAAAACTCAGCGATTTAAGAGGGAGCAGTGGCAACACTGTAAGGAATAAAACATTTTTATCTCCAGTTCGCGAGGCTATCTATGGGAAATTCTAAAATTATGCTGTATTTAAATAATTTTGATACAAAGGAGCGCTAACCTACATGCCCTCGAAACGGCTGTCGAAATGTGTATGTGTGTAAATGAAAAAATAAAGCCCATATACGCGTAATATATATATACATAGAGAGAGAGATTTGAGTCAACTATTTATTCATCCATCAATAGCGTATATTTTGACTCTCAGTCATTGCCTCCGTAAGTTTTTCAATATTTATGCATATCATTATTACAAACATTTAGTGCAAAAAATTCGTTGAAACGGCAAACCGTTGTTTGAATTGAAAGGCATTGTTACGTAAGATATAGTCAAGAATCTCAGTCAAATCAGATCTAACTACAAAGTTATAGCAATTATATTCAATCGATATTCATAATTTTTCTGCAATGGATTTTTTATTTAGTGTTATTAAGATCTTTCAATGAATGGATTCTTTTCACGGAATAAATATTTTTGTTAAAAATCTAGAGTGCTCTGAATTTCTTGAAATAAAGACACATAAGATTTTTATGATGGAATATCGGGACCTATTAGGTTTCAGAAAGGTAGTTGTCTTTTCCCCTCCCAGTTATTCTGATTTTCCCTTCTGTTTCCTTTAGATGATTCAAACAAAGTCAAATTCCTTGACTATCAATTAAAATACATTGAATTTTGCGGTGGTGATATAGCATGTATTTTCAAGAACTGCATATGGGATAAAATAGACCATGTTATATTTTAAATATCATATGAGCTTGCTTTGATTGAAAGTCAATAAATTACTCACCTGATTATTTCGCATTTAGACTGAGATCTACACTTATTTTCGCTTTATTCTACTATTTTGAATCATCCTTAAGATCTATCCTTACTTTCTAAAATTGTTACAAATACTTTTAGAGGAATATAGCTACATTCTGCAAAGTGAGTAAGTTTAGATAATGCTAATTTAGGTTCGCTAATAATTAGCTTAATAATTTAGGACAAAAAGTCATTTATTTTCCATTTAAATTTATTAAGCTTTATTCGCTAGAACTGCGTCCTGAAATAGTTTCAGTTTTGCAAATTGGTACTTATTTAGACAATTTATCGTTGTTTGAAAACTGATTTTGTGTATTAAGCATATTTATGTTCTTAAAATTTTTTAAATCCCATCAATTGGCTTGTAAATGTTGAACAGAATGTCTTCTTTTAAGATGAAGTGGGAGAAAAACTGCACAGAAAACAAAACGATAAAAATTTCAGATTAACTGAATGTTTTATTCAGGAGATAAGTTATGTTCAGCGAATAAGACAGTTAGACGCTGACCCAAGTCTGGCCTTTGTTCAAACTGTTATCTGCTTTGGAATTGACACGTAGAATTAGAGAATGATCATATGATAGATTTCTTGCCAAACTTTTCAGTTATCGAGTAAGATGCGCGATTTCTTTGGATTATCAAAGACGTCAGTTCATCAGACTCCAAATGGGTTCTGTTGGAAGGGATCTGTCGATTTAGCTGGCCGGAACATTTTTTGACAAACACTGAAACAATCAATGAAAATGGGTGTCATATGTGACCGGCCTATTGAAATCTAAGCCCAGGATGCCTCGAAAAGAAAGGCAAAAGAACGGGGTGTAGAATGTTGCCTATATACCCCTCTGCTTAAAGAGTGTCACCTATTACAACCATTGGAATAAAATATCAAATGTGGCCTCACCTATACCATAGCTTCCTAATCGGACTGGTGTCCAAAACGTGCTCGCCTTGCTTCTAAAATCCCATCTCAAGAAAGGAATCCTGACCATTGCACTACAACATTAGCAGGAATAAATGTGATGGAATCCCCCAGGAGAAAAAAGCTCATGTCTTTTAAAGAAAAATGGAAAAGAGGGTTTGTTTCCTCTTTTTCAGAAGTTTCCTTTGTTAGCTATGTTCTCAGATCATTACATGTCAACGTGTCCACTTAAAAGGTTATCACACTTGGCTAGAGTCCCTGCTAGGCGGGACCTTTCTGAGAAACGAGATTCTGGTAGCACTGGTTTCAACGGGAGGATTCCTAGAAAAAAGAGCCCGCCTGAAGTGAAGTCCCGCGTGGCTACGGAAAAGAGGTTGCGGATACGTGGGAGTTTTTTCAAACCTCACTGAAAATGACTTGGCTGGACCTCTGTCCCGAATAGAGAAGACCAATCAAACGAAAGTTACGCTTCTGTAGCATCACGTGATCCCAATCTGAGCGATAATCGATTAGTGTTTGGCTTTCAAGTCTTTGTAGTAAGTGAAAATGGTAACCTAGCTACGTGGGTTTCCTGGAATTGTCCGGCTTCTGAGAAATGGCTCTTTCGACGCCAAGTTTCGCGTAGCAGAAGCATAAAGTGATTGAGGTTTTACAGATGTGTGGCACATGGGGTGACAGACACCGGAGACCCATTTAAATGATTCTTCATTAACCAGTCGGCTGTCCTTAAGAAGTTAAAAAATATAATGTAAAAACTAGAGACACTAGAGCGGAACCTGTGTCATGCTGATTAGTGTGCTCCTGTGTAATGAAAAAGGCGTATGGTGAATAGTACATGCACTGTATATAGCATTAGTACACACACTGTAGTACTTACTACCCGTAATGAAGCACAGTGACTGTAGTATTGATGACACAGTAATGCCAGCCGTACTGACTGTAATGAGTAAGTAGTACTGAGAACTGTAAGTAGTACTCACTGCCTAAATGAAACTCAATGAGTGTAATACTGAAACACAGTGGCTGTGATACTGACACTAGTACGGACTATTATGAAGGCACAAAGTAACTGTAAAGGAAAAGGTATTTAGTGACTAACATATGGAATGTAGACAGAATTTCTGCACACATTAAGTGTATGTAGCACCTTGTAATCCATGTCCTAGGTAACGCTATAGTAATCCTAATTGAGTATTCTAAACTATTGTTCTTATTACAATCTGCATCATATTGTAATGAAGTGTTTAAAGAAATTTCACTATTTTGATCGAACAGCAAACTTTATTTTCGAACTTACAGAAAAAACTGAAATATTTCAAGTTCGTGCATTCTGAAGCGAGGATATTTTATGCAGGAGATTTCTTTACTTTTCTTACTGGGCATTTAGTATTCTTACTGGGTATGTTACTAGTGTAGCAACGCAAAGACATTACGGTCTTAAACTCTTTCCTTCATTAGGAATCTTTCGGAAAAAAGTTTTTCTTTCAGTTCTATACACCTTTCAAGATTAAATTTTCAGCTCAAATATATTAAAATTGTTTACGAGTCAAAAATGTTCAAGCATACCTGTAACAAATGCAATTACCACACCAAATGAGTACAAGTGCCCTTCAAGCAACATTTTGAATAAATATCCAAAATTTAATATTCTAATATTAGAAAATTTTAAACAATGAAGTTTTAAACTTTCTAGTATATATATATATATATCTTATATATATATATATATATATATATATATATATATATAGTTGTGATATATCTGGATACAACGATTTAAACTGTCAACATTTTGATGGTGTTTCTGCTTTCTGTATATAATTTTATAGTTAAAAGGTTGTAAGATCAAAGCCCGTCGTAATAGTCTAGAAGTAGTCCCTGTGTTTCTATTCAACCACACTAAAGGATTATCATCAGTCTGAATGATGAACTTGTCAGATCCATCCAGGTAGAATTTTACTTTTATAATTTCCGAGACAATGGCAGCTCACTTCTTTTCGATTGTACTGAACTTCTGTTCCGTAGGTCAAAATTGTTGCTAAGAAATATTGTTGCTGTTCTTTGCCCTTAGTCTTTATCTGTGATAATACAACCCCAATACCAATATTCGAAGCATCGCACTAAACGTGAGAAAAGTTCGGAATGTATAAGACTGGATTTTCTCTTAACTGTTGCATGAGTTCATCAAAAGCATTTTGGCAATCATCAGTCCAATTTATAGATGATTTGCAACATTTTTCTTTTAACAGATTTGTTAGTGCTGCAGAAATAACAGAAAATTCGGAAATATACCTTCGATAACATCTCGCAAGTCTGTTCTTGGTAGGTATAGGGAAGTCCTTTATGGCTTGGAGTTTTACTTCTTCTCGTTTTCTTTGACCTTGTTCTACAACATGACTTAGATATTTCCGAATTGTTTGAGCAAACACATTTCAAAGACTTATAATATGCAGTTTATCAACTTTATAGGTGCTTCAAACGCTCTTCTTAGGTTTGCGAGAATACTACGACATCGCCAATATATAGGGTACAGCAAATTCTTCACAGTTTCTTAATAGTCCTGCCATCAAACAGATTAAATCATATGGCTCATTTTTTAGCCCAAATGGAAACCTTAAGGGTTTAAAGTTTCAAAACTTGTCACAAAAAGAACATAACGCTGTGATCTTTTAGTTAGTGGGATCTGCCAGTAACCTCGAGCAAGATCTAGAGAAATATCTGGGAGATGACATTTTTTTTACTAACTATTCAGTGTTTGGCAAGGGAAAATAGTGTGTCCTAGTTGCTTTGTTCAAGCAACAATAATCAATGCATGGGCTTGCTTCTTTTACAGGAACTTCAACCAGTATGAGCGAAGAATTAAATTCCGATTCACCTAGTTTATTATTTTGAGTTTTTTCATTTTGCCTACTTCAGGTTTTAAAATCTCAGTTTGTCTGATAGGCATTCGATAAGGTTTTACGCATATCGGTCTGTCTGCTTCTAGTTCAATATCACGATCAGTAAAGTCAGTACACCCTTATTTTATTTAGTGAGCTTAGTTTATTAGAGATAATATAGGAATACTTGTTTTAAATTTTTTCTGCTTTAAACTGCTTTAAATTTTTTCTTTGATTTTCAGATAATAGTAAATTTAAATGGATGCTTTACAATACTTAAGACATTTCAGTATCTGAGCTATAACTGAGACTTCGTATTTCCTCTTCATAGTCGTTTAATCTGTCTTCTAAACACAGCAAGTCTATATTTTCTGCTCGTTGAAAATACGGTTTCAGCATACTAACGTTGTACACCTGAGTTTTATTTTTCTCGAGAAATTCAACTACATAATTTGTCTCTGATAATTGTTGAACTATATTATCCAGGACTTACCCATTTAACTGATAATTTGTTTGGCTTCGATGGAGCTACAACTAGAACTAACTAGTTCTTGAAATTTACGTTCTACGGCTTTGCGATCATACCACATTTTTTGCCTTTCTTTGGCTTTTTCCATATGATGGACAGAGAGTTCTTGGCATTTTAACATTTGATTCATTAATTCAAAAATAAAGGCCACTACACTGTTTACTTCCTCTTCTTTACCTGCTAGTTTTTTAAACAATAGCATAAATGGAGTTCTTAAGTTTCTGGCATGAACTAATTCTACTGGCGAGAAACCTGTACTGTCGGAATAGTATTGCAAAGAGGAAATAAAGCCTGAGGTAAGATGTTATCCCAGTCCGGAGCAGATTCTAGACGTAGGACTCGAAAAGTTCTATGCATTCGGTCTACGAGATTGTTTTGAGGGTAGTAAACAGAACTTCGCACAACTTTAATTCCGAATTTTTCTAGGAAGTTTGATGTAAGCACACTCATGATAGATGTGGCTTGGTTGGTATGTATCTCTTCTGGAAATCCCATTCGACAAAAAATTTGAAGGAAAACATCAACAATAGTGGTTAAACAAAGATTTGCGACAGGAGCTACATCTAGATATTTTGGAGACATGATAGCAGTTATAAAGTGCTTATTTCCTGAATATGTCACGGGCAGAGGACCACAAGCATCAACATTAATTTTTAAAAATATTTCTGTGATAACGAGGACAATTTCCAAAGGAGCTTTCTTTTCATCTTACGGCGTTGCAATTCTTTGACATTTGTCGCAAGTTTTATAAAAATTCTCGACATCTTTCTAACAATTTCGTCAATAAAAAGTTTTGAATAATGCATAGTTGATCTTTGTTACTCCAGGATGGGTTGCTGTGTCTTCATGACAAACTCTCATCGATTGTTTCCGATATTTCTCAGGAACAACAATCAGTAGTCTTTGTGCTCCATCACGACCTTCGTTTTGAAAAAGAGCATCTTTTAGCATATACCTCGTATTTTTAGAAGATTTTTCTTTTAGCTTTTTCATAAATAGGCTTCAATTCAACGCTCCCCTTCTGTTCATGTGTAAATATTTCTAGAGAGGCCTATATTAGATCTAATTCAGAACGTTCATATTTCGCAGGAGGATATATTAGATCTAATTCAAACTTTTATTTTTACCCAGTGTATCTTTGTCGTTAATTTCAGTTTCCGAATTTAACTCATCTGTTGAGACTAGATTTTTCGTTTCTTTTAGACGTCGCTGTTGAACACGAGTTTGTGCACTGTTGATCATATGAATTTGAACTTCTTCATCTCGTTTCGCTTCTTAAAATAATTTAGCGGTTTTGTTGCCTAGAAGATACCTTCCTTGATCTAATGAATCTCTTAAGATTGCAGCCTTTGTTATTATATGACCAAACTCACACTCAAGCTCTACATTCAAGCCAAAAGCAGGCACACCACGTGTCCTTCCAGAGGTGTTCATAGCCACACGGTTTCATTCGTGTACTTGGAAGGCTCTTTGCTACTTTTGGAAAATTAAGTTTAAAATATACTATAAATTTGCACCAATATCTTTAAGTATGGGTATTTTATAGCCATTTAATCTACTTAGTCTGGTATATGCAGTCATAATTCCAAACATAGTTTTAAGGATATTAATCCTTAAAACTATATTTGGAAACTTCATTCGAAGATTCAGTTTTATTTGATGCTGATACTGGGCGTGCTGTAAAAAGCCCCATTTCCTGACTACTGGTCCGTGATGTGGTTGTACGGATTTGTTGGGCTGGCCTCACAATATGTCTGTCTTCTCTGGCGTTATTCCTGGGAGGGCGTTCAGATCCTGCATGCCGTTCAGTATGACCCTTGGCAATATATTGATTCCATATTCGATTGACAGCAGTTGGATATCGAATGGTGCGACCGGCGATATCACGGAACCATAATATACACTTTCGATAGGCAACGATCCTGCCTGTATCGAATTTCGAAACTTCCTGGTGAGCATTTCCTCTTCTTATTCGAGGCATAATACAATATTCTGAGCAAACTCCAACTTTAGAAAGCATTTTCTGGAAGAGAAATCACACTTTTTTTATGCAGTGCTTCAGATATCGTTCCTCCCTCCTGCGTCGACTAAATGCGCTGAAATGCTAATATTTTATATATCAGAACTTCATGTGATTTTTGACGTTCGTCAGATCATTCGTTCCTGGTTTTGCAATTTTAATGGCCAGCAGTGTATCTGTTGCCAGGTTGGGGAGCTCAGTATTTTTTATTCTTATATGTTGGTAAATTGTGCAGTTTTTGAAATGATTGAATTATGCTGTTTCTGGTTGGGTTTTTTATGCCTTTAATTAATCTGCGTGCAATAGTTGTAGAACTATTAATAATTTTAATGTTGTTTACGTACGGCTAAGCCTAATTGAGCAGCCATAGCCTAACTTAGTATAACTTAGCAGAACAGTTTTCTGTTTCCAAAATGTTTTTTCTTGCCGACGGCAGAAACAAGATTTAATAGAAGTTTTGAAGAATTAGGTGCAGCTTACTAGTAAGGTCTCAGAAATTAAAAATATAATCACTGGAAGTCAATTTTACAATGAGAAAGAAGTTAAATTAATTCTAAATCGAGTAATTGCTGATCAAGAAGAACTGCTGGTTCGGGAAACTAGGTCACATGAATTATAAATAAAGCAGCCTCAGCTGAAAAATCAAAAAGTACGAGTTAGAGAATCAACAGCGAATATAGTAGATTCGAGCAATAAAATCCAATTGGCACGAATTACTCCAATGTTTGATGAAGAAAAAGGATGAAATGGGAGCATATTTGATAAAGAGGTCAGCTGAATAGTTCAGGTCCCTACGAAAGATTAGATCTTTTGGGTCTAATCTTTTCTTATCTTTTGGGTGTTTTAGGTACCGAAATCTCCAATATGTTAGCCAGAGAACCATCTGAAGATGCAACTAAGTATGATTATGTGAAAAACCTTATCTTAAAAAGATACAAACTTAATAGTGAAAAGCTCAAACAGTGCTTTTATCGACATCAAAAGACTCCTGAAAATTCTTGGAGATATTATGCTCATGAACCTTACAGTTACTTTCTGGAGTGGGTGAAAATTTAGAAATTAAGATATATGAGAATCTGAAAGATTTAATAGTTACCAAACAAATTAAATACAGGGTCCAAATGGAAGTAAAGGATTATTTTCTAGACCAGTGGATGAAATTAAGAACTCCATATGAGCTAGCAGGAGAATTAGACGATTATGAGTGTATTAAGCAAAGGTTCAAGAAGGAAAATCCTGGAAAACAAGGTTTGAAACTTCAAAAAAAGTCATCAAAATGGGAACAGAATTCAAGGTAGTTATCACAATAGATATAATACTAAAAAAAAATTTTAATACTAAGACTATAATTCAGAATGTACTATTATAAAATCCATGAAAGGAAATTTGAAAAACGTAAGGTGCGTTGACGTTTGCAGCAGTGTGGAATATCAGCAAGGTGACCATTACTTCGGCTTCCCTTGATAACGCAGCATAGAGAGATACGGTGACTCTGGTGCGTCAAACGACAAACCTGGGTACAGGAGTGGCACAATGTCGCCTTTTCAAACGAGTCCCGGTTCTACGTGCAGTATTTTAATGGCCATATACATGTCTGGAGTGTCTGAGGAGACCGCAAGTCGCCTGCTTGCATTCTGTATCGGCATGGGAGCCCTGCACCTGGTGTGATGATTAAAGCAGCCATTGGCTACACGACACGCACATCTCTAAGTTCGGATCGACGGTAATTTGAACGCAGATGTTTGCATTTCTGAACATCTTACGTCCAGTGGTTGTGCTCTTTCTTCGAGGCCCCCAAACGCCACGTTCCAATAAGATAATGCAAGACCACATGTATCACGTCGTGTTCTGACCTTCCACGATACAAAGGGTATACGATTGCTTCTCTGACATGTCTCCAGATCTGTCACCCATTGAGAACATTTATTCATGGGTTGCTGAGAGACTGGCCCGTCACCCCTCTCTAGCTAATATGGTGGATGAAGTATGGCATGAACTTGAAGCAGCATAGAATGAGATACCCATTTCTGTCGTCTAAGCCCAGTTTGACTGAATGCCTAATGGGGTAACGGCGGTTTTACCTGCCAGGGATGACATCTATTCCTACTAATTTCGCACCTCTGTAAACCTCCAAAATACTTATAAATTGAATCATTTTGTCTTCATGCCATACTGTTTACGTGCAATAAATATCTTTTTTGTATTTGCTTATCCTTCATTTTGTTGCAATTTTGATAGCCAGGTAGTAGTGTACTCGTAAGTAGTGTATATATACTTTTGGGCGGACGATTGCAACCAAAAACGAAGATGCACAACTTAGTCCTATGTACAAAATTCCAAGGTTCTGTTCCAAGGTACAAGTTCTGAGGCTACTCGTTTTTTGGGTTATGCGAGATAAATATATACGTACGTATAGAGATTACGGGAAAAAATCTCTTCTGTATTCATTTTAAATCTTTTTTTCAATCCATTTGGAAAAAAGAGTCTTCTATTCTTACGTACAGATGTCACGCGAAAACATCGATAAATTGTATTCGATATAGAATAGATATTAATATAGGTCAAAATAGATATTTTCGTTTAAGTATGATACCCGAAATTTTTCTCGATTACAATACTCCCTTTACTTCATACAAGGAAGTAAACATAAAACTCTCTCTCTCTCTCTTTCTATATATATATATATATTATTATTATACTAATAACTTCAGTTATTATCTCAACTTCTTCACAATTAAATAAATCTCCGATTTCTTCATTAAGAAAAATCTTTCTTGGCTCTCAAATTTGAGCGTGTGTGTGTTTTGCACACTCGTGCTCATCAGTTAAGTGTACATGCGTGGCTGCAGCCACGCACGGATAATCTGCAAACCAGATAATCCGCATCATGATAATCTAGAGTACACTGTATAATACTTTACTAGCGATTGCAATAAAAATGACAGATGCACAACTGTGGGGTTTAGTAAGTTTCGCTACCATAAAATGGCAACTAGAACTACTTAAGATTCTATCTTGCGAATTCTTGCATAGGCTTGAAGATGAATACAACCAAGGGAAAGAGTGTAAAATACCTTTACGTTTATCACAAACTGTTTAACATAAGGCACGGACTTGCGTGAGTACAAAACAGCACCGTCCACTTGCGGTGAGAACGTAAAAGTTAATTTAACGATAAATTTAAAAGGTAAAGATAGATTACGGAATTCAATTTAATCTAACAGGCTGACTCAGAAACCTACACCAGCAGGATACTAACTCGATGGCAGGAATGCGTAGCTCCTACTAATATTAACAGCTAATGTGCGCTTTCACTAGCGAAACTCGCTCTGTTTAACCTTTTCTTTCCAACAATTTAAAAACTCTCGCTCCACACACTTCATTTACATCCTGGGGAGCAAACGCGAGGGGAAATAAGAGAATTCAAGAAAGGTTCACAAAGTAAAATAACTATCAGTTAAACTAAATAGGACCCTACACAACATAAATGTTATAACAGTCCCATTTACAAAATTTCAGCTAATCATTTTTGCGTTTTTCCAGATACATACAATACGTAAGTACGTACAGATGTCACGAAGAAATCTCTTTTGAATCCATTTTACATTCGTTTTGGAAAAACAAATCTTTTATTCTGTCGGTACGTACAGACGCCGCGGGAAAAAAAATAGGTCAGCATTTGGATTTG
The DNA here is from genome assembly GCF_044657685.1 of Stegodyphus dumicola. Taxonomy (NCBI): domain Eukaryota; kingdom Metazoa; phylum Arthropoda; class Arachnida; order Araneae; family Eresidae; genus Stegodyphus; species Stegodyphus dumicola. The sequence continues at coordinate 84,148,469 of NC_140772.1, read as the reverse complement.
GGAAGGTCAAAATTTTCGTTTAAATTATGATATCCAAATTTTTTCCCAATTGCGATACTTCCTTCACATTCAGTTTTATTCACTTCATTAAGGAAATAAAAATGACTGTTCCAAATATGTGGAAAATTACATTTAATTTATTGATATCTTTTCCTACCCCATTTCTAGTACCCATTTCTAGGCTTTTGTGCCGTTAATGATATTACGACCAAACTCTCTGGATACATCCTAAGAGGAGATTTCTGTTTATTCTTTTGAAAGTTGATCTAGATATTAAATATTAAGTGTCGCAGTATCAGCCCCAAGCATCATATTAATAATTTAAATTTTTTACATTTACTTTCATTTTCTAGTTAAACAGTTTTTTATTATATTTTAATAAATTTTGTATCTATTATAAATATATTCAAAGTTAATGAATAAAATATGGGATAAGTTAATGGGTAATAAATAGATAAAATTAACTATTTAATTTTTAATAAATCTTCATTATAAAAATTACATTGCAGTGCGCTAAGTTAAGTTATGGTGGACAGCAAGGATATTTTATTAACCACAAAGTGGACGGAAGGTATGAAGATTGGCTACTCTTGATCTGAATGCCCAGTTGCGATGCGTTTGTTTATTTAAGGACCTCCAAAAACTGAGTCGTGTGCATGTTGAATCCAAAGGTATTCTTATACGAAATTTATTTATAGAAAGATATCAAAGGAAAAAGGAAAGATAATTCTTTCTAAGCTCTTTTTCTTTGACTGCTATAGCATATAGTTGCGCACTGCGCACCTACCTTTTTAAAATCGGCAGTAGTTTTGTAATGAAATAAACTGTGGCGACTATATTTGCAATGGAAACTTTGTAATGAAAAAAAAAAAACTGCATGACTGTATTTGCTGTGAAAAAAAAAAAAAAAAACTGCTTTCGTACTTTTGTTCGGAGGAATGAGTGTTTTCAAAGGTAAACGGAGAAGGTAAACGGAGTTTGGTAGATCTATGTATGTTAATAAAAATTGTTAAGTGGATCATTGCATAACTTTCAATATAAAATAATACATTATCAAATATTGTGTTATTATATGATCATTCATCTTTTTATGCGGCTTCCTTTATGATAGTATTTGTTTAAATATTTTATTATTTTATTCATACGTAAGTATAAAAAGCATGTAATCCTTTTTTTTAATCGCTAAAAAAATAATCTGATGTGAGAACCACATAATTTCCTTGTACGGCTTATTAAATTATACATATCTTATGCTGCGGTTCATTTAAATTCATTTTTTTCGAATTATTCTAACCAATCAATTCCTCAAGTAAAGTTGAAAATGACACAAAAAATTGCAAATTTTGAAACTAAATATCCCATTTAATTTTCGTCATAGACGAGTTAAATTTCTGATAATTTTATTTTTTCATAACGAGTATAAGACTTTCTGAAAAATAAGTATCGGAACCGGAAGACCACATAAAAGATAGCTTTCGTTATTTGTGAAAAAATATATGTTTTTTTTTTTAAATTTGACATTTCCAAAGCATGAATTTTTCGCCATTTAAAGCACTTGTATGATAGGAACTATATGACTTCGACCAACGATTGCGAAAATAAAGTCCGAGTGAGTATATATGCTTTTGGTGCAGCTGATTATAAAAAAGATAGGTGCACAACTAGATGCTCTAGCAGTTCCATATACATTTCAACGTTCTATGGCTAATTGTTTGAATTATGCGAGGTGCATAGATACCTACGTATGTACCTATAAGCGTCACGAAGACATCCATTTTAAATCCATTTTATTATCCGTTTTAGAAAAAGGAGTCCTTAATTTTGTTCGTACGCACAGATGTCCCGCAAAAAAATCACCCAAATGGGTTCGGGAACTATCAGAATGGATATTTTTGTTGAAATATGATATCCAAAATTTTTCCCGATTACAATATTACTTTTACTTCGTGCAAGGAGTTAAAGAGGACGTGAGTTTTCTCTTTATAAATCGCGATTATACATAATTTTCTTGTTATACTGGTGTTCTTTCGGTACATTTTGTGTAAGATATGGTTACCAAATATAACTAATCAATAAAGGAGCTAGTAACTGTTATGAAAAGACAAAGGATGCACGAAAAATGTGTAACATAATTTGCAAGAGTTTCAGCAGTTGAAAACCGTATAAATTGCCATATTAGAGCGGAAATGAGAAACAAAATCGTGCTGTAAAAGAAGTAAAGCAGCATATTAATGGAAGAATTAAAGCTTTGTCTACAACACTTAAAAGTCGTGTCTTAGATTTGTTATAAAATGTTGTAAAGAGCGAGGAAGAGAGCTCTAAATGAGTTGCACTTGTATCTAGTATGTCTAAATATGACTAGTATACGGCTAGTATGTTTATATATTCCCTCAGATGTATAAATATGTCCTTGTCAACAAGAAGCATTTTATGTATAAGATCATTTGCCTTAAACAAACATTATGTAATATGGTTAAAAAGAACGAGAGCAAGGGAAGACTATTATTAATCAGTTCAAAACTGATAAAGAATGACATGAAAAGGATATCAAGGATTATGACCATATCGATGAAATGTAACTCACATGCGATCTCCCCTACCTACAATTAATTTAACAGTTAAATCACTGAAAGTGTATGAATTATTGTTTCCAGAAAGTGATATCAATTACAGTTTTCAGATTTGTCTGGGTGGGTTTGCGAATTCTGAAATTACATTATTGAACACTGATATCTATATTTTGATACTTGAATAGTGCATGTACAATGAAATATTAGCCAGGTTTCGAACCCGACTGTCGTCAAAATCTGAATTTGAAAGTAACGGCCTCTTAATTTTACTGCTCCCAAAATTACTCGAGTAACGCGAAAAGGAAAATGTTTAGGAAAGGTATATTACTTTATTTACCAAAATAAGAGAAGATTATAAATTATCAAATGAAGCATAATATTATGACAATTAAAGAGTATGAAATTAAAAGTTTAGGACTTCATTAAGCTTTTCGTAGTCTTTCGTATTGTTAGGACTCTTTCCTGCAGTAGCCATCTTGGTGATAATTAAGGCCACATTTTCCTGCTTAGGAAAACGCTTGTTTCGAAAATTGGGCTCTTATAATCACTCTTCTCTTTCAACCTACTTCTTTCGCAAGTATTAAAAATATAACTTTGAAAACTTACTGCAGAAACATAGTGTGTGAGAAGTACGCTGCACCTCAACTTCCTTCTGACAGGAGTTTTGGTTTACTTTATTTAGGCTTTCGAACACGTGTAGAAAAGGAAAAAACATTCGCTTGAATAGTCTCAAAAAAAAAAAAAAAAAATGTATTCATTGTTAAGACCAATTTTGTAGCTTGATGTTAATATTATGTTTCAATACATTTATTCATCTTCGTGTGGCATCTTTAATGTATAGACTTCCTTTTTGGAATTCTAATTCAACGTATTTGTGAACTGTCACCCAGGAAGAAAAGGTAGGCTCAACTTTGATGCTTCTATTGAAATAAAAAAATACCAATTTTTAACAGCTGTCTGTTAATGATAAAGGTTAGGAGGGAGAGCATGGTGTGGTTTATAATTCGGCTGAAATATCAGTAAAAAGGGTGAATTATTTCTTCACGTTATTTGGAAAATGCCATTTAAATGCATTTCAAAACTACAAAACAGAGTTCTTTGTTTTAGCTGAGAAATGTTAAAGGTAGAGTGTCCAATTTTAAACCTTTAAATTAAGAGTGAATAATTTAGTTGAAGTTTGACCGTATAGATATCATCTAAAGATAAAATATGCTTTGCTTCGTCAAATATAAATGTTATCGAAATTTGACAAAAAAATTTAATGTAACTTATTAGTGATAAAAGCCAGTTGTAATTTGCATGAATCCCTAAGTTAGACGTTGCAGTTTCAAATATTAACTGTAATTTGGAAAACTGAAAACAATTCTTAACGAAGCGATACGATTATATTTTAATTGAATACATTGCTTGATAATGAGCGTGTAATTTATTCAAATATATTAGCGTGAAATCAAATTAAAAAATTGAATTTCTTAACACTTCTGTGGACAGACAACTTTCTCGAAATAATGTTTCCTCCAGCAAATGAAGGATCTTCGGAATCGATAATGCGAGGGCTTTGTGAACGTTTTAAAGTCATCGCCTTTGGCGGTATTTGGTGAAGACCGTGATCTTGGCAACCCTGCTGCTCGAACTGTGCTCCGACGACATTGGCGGCGAAGGTTGCAACAGATTAGACGCTCCATTTCACGCGGACGGCGCTCTCCTTTTCACTCCATCCCGCGGATCGATTCCTCTCTACCTCCGACTCCACCTCCTGATGGAGGGCCCCGCTCCTCATCGCGAAAATCTTCCATAAAGGCCTCTGATCTCACACTCAAAGAGAAAAATAATCGCCAAATGCCTCTTATTTTGGTGTAATGCGCGCTGTGGGATAGCTAAGGCTACACGAGAGGTAATTGCTTGGGGAAGGAACGCTTGACGTGTAAATTTCTTGAGGGGGTTCTTCTTGCATTTACTTTGGAATTCGCTTGACTAGCTGGGTTCACTCGGAAAACCTTGCATGGCATTATATAATAACAATAATAATAAAATGTAATAACGTCATTGGAATTTTTATACTTTTATATTTTTTCAAATATGCGAGTAATTTTATAATTATCAAACGACCGAGATGTTGGTTAAAATAATCATAATGCACTTTTTAAGTAAAAGGACATCAAAAATTTAAATGTGAAAAGGATCTAATAATTTCCAAATAATGAAATTCTGGAAGAATGACATTTTTAAAACTTGGAATTTGAAAAACTCTCAGTAGTTAAGAGAAACATGCTTTTAGAGGGAAAAAATAGATGAAGTGTCAGTTTTGAATTCACAAATAATAAAATAACCGATTTTTTTTAATTCAGAAGAATGTCATCATTATATCGGAAATAACAAATGTTTCATGGAAGCGCTTACACATTTAAAATATTTTTTAAATAATTTGGTTTGCTAATTTCAAAATGCCCATAAAATCTTGAAGCAATAGCAGTATAATTTAAGGCAAAGGTCCCAATCCCGTGGAAGGTAACGAATCGCTTTATAATATGACAAATGCATTTTTCTTTCTGACCGCCTATATACCTCTAAAATTTCTGTTGCTTCGATGAAATTATTACATATGCTTTGTAAAATTGAAGTCTTATTATCAACTTATATTCGTTTCGATCGATTCCATTACCCACCCCCTTAATTATTTCTCAGATTTGACAATGGATAGGAGGAACTGATGATAATAATAATAATAAATGGTAAATAAATAATTATAGTACAATAATAATGTTGACCAGGTACAGTGGAAGTAGAAGAGTTTAAAAAAGAAAAAGAATTCTGTATTCGCAGTCTTCCTCACATAAAGTGCAAGATCATAATTTCCTGTCTTTAATTCTTCCAGACATAATTTTAAGATTATTTTCAATATAGTATAACTATTATTATTAAGAGGTTATTTTATAATGTACGCGATTCTTTAGTGTAACGTAAAGGTGCATGATTTTCAAAGACAAAATTTTAACTTTATACCTTAGAAAATGTGATACTCTTGCTCTGCGTATTTCGTATAAAACAAATAGTACTGAGAAAACTAGACAAAATGCAATCACTGTTTTATCATACGGCTAGGAAATAATATAAATATTTATAAATATGTATTTAATTACTATTTAATTTAGTACTGGTGCTGACACTGAAATAGATTTCATTTGTCGTCTGTAAAATAATCGATTAGATGTAAAGTTATTGCATTTAGGAGCTTTAACGTTTGTTAAAATGTCGAATAATTTTCAAAATTTTCAAATTGTAATCCATTTAACAGAGTTTTTCACTGAAAGTCTCTTCCACGGTAGCTTTGCCATTTCTTCCTCAAAATAGTAATGTCAAAATAGAATTTATATTAATGCTGGCTTGGCCAACACTAAGCTAAAGGCATAGCCGACTTCTTATTAATCGAGAGTTAAAGAATACTGTTTTCCGAATGCATTTTTATCTGAAGTTCCTCAATGCATTTCGCAACCACTCACAGATAACACTGGTTGAGTTTCTATTTATTATTAATGGTATTTTTGGGGCCTACATAGGTACCGAATAAAAATATTGCTGATTTCTGAATGTGATGATCTTTTCATTAATCTATTTGGTTTGATTGAATAAAATAAAATTAAAAATTATCTACAGAGAGAATCTTTTAATAACAAATTGATGAAAATATAAAAAATATATAAAAAAAAAATTAGCCTTGAAAATTTAAAGGTAGTTTTGCTTAAAAACTCATACTAATTTTTGCATTTCTTGACTTAACTATTGATGCTATAGTAGGAAAAATAATGTCTTCCGATTTTAACAGATGTCAGATTCTACATCTTTTCTAATTTAAGTTTCCATTTTATGTTTGCGAAATTCTTTTCCGTCTATTTATTCTCCTATTGTCTTTAAAAGGAAAACTACAATAATTGGAATGTTAATTTGAAGTTCAAGATTAATTATAAAACTGTTTTTCTATCTAATGATACTTTATCATCAAATAAACAAATTATGATACTTATACACTAGTTTTACCCTGTTTATTAGTTTGCTATAAACGTGTACCTATTTTTTGCAATTTCTGCAGAGTTCCGAAATAAAAATATATCGAGTCGAATTTTATTACAAAACTATTTTTATAAGTATACCATGTAACATAAGCTAGTTCTATATTCAATACCAGTATTAGAGCTGGCTTTCTTCGCTTGTAGGCACTGATCAATTCATTTTAAAATAGATTGATGTCATTTCTTAACGATTTCTTTTCCCGGTGGTTTCCCATTTACTCCTTTCGATTTTCATCCTGTGGGTCAAAATTGTGCCGTTTCACCCGCTGCTCCTTCCCATTCCCCTCGTCTTTACTGACGAAAGGCTGAATTTTCCCTGATACCTTCCCTTTCAAAAAGTCATTGCCGAGATGGTCATTTATTGAGACAAGGAGCATTAGGAGATAAATGCTTATTGGCATGTTACACTTAATAATCTGATTAATACAAAAACCGCTGTGAATAAATTTCAGAACGATTCACAGGCGTGAAACGTAACATTATTTAATCCAATTTTACGTTTACACAAACTTACGTGATAAATTTTGAATTTATCTTTTAATGTTTTCATTCATCTCGTTTTGAAACGTGATCACGAATTTATCAAACCTGAATTTACGTAAATCAGACTTTGTCATCCAGCTGAATATTCGAAGGTAGATTACATACATTAAAAGGAAATTTTAAAAATGACAACAAACGCTGGATTTTCTGATAAACTCATTGCAACTGAACTCAATATTATACGCTGTTATATGCAATGAAAAATATTCAGAAACAAGCTTATTGTGAAAGAAAGATTACAGTTATATTTTTCTTAAATCTCGCTTAGTACAAAACTACCTTTATCTATATATATATATACAAAACTGAGATTAGATTAAATTAAAAATAATTCTAGTGAATCCTATACTGGAGACCTCTCTAAAAGTTCGCGTTCTGAAAGAGATCTATACTTTTGAGAACATAAACAAACAATGGCGATTAACATCATATCTCTAAGACCGTCACATCCACAAGAGCTCTAAAATCTTTTAGAGCGATGGATGGTCGTCTTTAAAGAGGACTCACTGTATTTAATAAAGCATATGCATTAATATTAATTATACGTTTATTACATTTTTGTTTTCTTTTAAAGCAGTGGAATCGTGGTTCCATTGCTTTAGAAGCATGCAAAATTAGAAATAATGAACTTTATAAAATAGAAACATAATTAGATTCAGATACATACTTTTTGAACATGCCTCAAATTCGTCATTCTATTCAGAACAGTTAATCTGAAGGAAATACTTAGTAAACATTATAAATCAAAATCTAAGGGAGGTCAAAATAGTAACTGTCACCAAGGCTATAGGGTAAAACCGCAGACAAAACAGCACTATTTGGAGCTAGGGATAAAGCGGGAAAGGACGAAACGACATTAAGCCTTGGTTGATGGCAACTAGTCCTAACAGATTGTAAAGAAGGTATGACAAAAGAATGTCTTTGTTAACAAAACTTTGTGACAAAAACTTTGTTAACACAATCTTCATACATTACAGTCTTGTTCATTAATTTGCCGTTTTGTAGATGAAGAAAAAAGCACGCAATTATTAACGAAATTTGTAGATTTAATTTCTACATTTAAGAACTATATTTAAGAAATTAAGAATCAAATTTCTACATTTAAGAACAGCCAGATATTTAATCATACAATTGCACGACTAAATATCTGGCAGTTCATGTCTGCAGACATCCGCCGTTGTACTCCATGTTTAAATGTTTCTTGAAATCATTAGTAGATTAACAGAAGAAGACAGTTTTGTCCATAATAGCATAAGCACCACCAACATTCAATGTACGAATCAGTCCAATAGGTTATCTTAATTTTTTTAATACATCAAAAAACTATCCCTTGATTCACATATATATCGGGAATACATCCCCTCTAAGAAATTGTGATAGGAATCAAGAGTGTGAGTCATGTAACTGATTATCCCTTTATTCTGCCATTCGGTTACTCTTATCCGTGTAACTTTGTTTTTATTATCCCTGTAGGAATACTCAAAAGTCTATATTGGAGACTTAAACTTCATTCTTATTGCATCAGGCATTTTTTTCAGTGCTACTATTTTGAGCATTATTGTTTAAAATACTTAGGTACGTCGGTATTATGTAAAGTATTGTTGCATGTCCGTACGTCGGATATGCCTGATGCACGGACACGCTGGTGATGTAAGTACCTTAAATCCTGCCGAAGAGTATCATGGATATGTATATTGCTTTTATCTTGCATTCGAGAAATAGAGAAGTAGATCGAATCCTAAATTTTCATTGAATCCGAATCCAAATCCTGAAAGAATTCGAGTTTTTTGAATATTAAATTTCTCGAATCCTTAAAAAAAAAAAAAAAAAAAAAAAAAAAAATGAAAAAAAAAAAAGTATTAAAATAGTAGTTTTTAAACATAATGTTGCATGCGAAGGGTTCTTGATAGATTGAACACACACAGAACTGATGACAGCTTGATAAAATTTATTGTACTAAAAGAAACCCTTCATAGTTTTGGAACTTAAACAAAAAATACTTGTACAGCTCTTCACAATATCACAGAGCACACTTAATACACAAACACTACAAACTATTAAGAATGTTAAACAAAATACAATACAAAGCGCATCTGAAGAGCGAAACTCACACAGAGATAATTCAATACTCCGAACTAACATTTAGTACATAAGTCAAAAACAAGCAGAAAAGAATTTTTTAAACATCTAACATAGAATATCTGGAAATTAACTAATCACGTAGCTAATAAATATAATTTGCTCTCATGGAATTATTAAGCTCTCCAACCGGTGCAAAAAGCTATCATGATATACTGTTGCTATTGCTTCATATCATACTCGTTTTATGCAATTACATATTTTGTAATTTTTAGCAACTTTTAAGCTTAGGTTATTTTGATATTTGTTCTTTTAAGCTTAGCTTAGGTTATTTTACTCTTAGGTTATTTTGATGCTGGAGATGTGAAAAATGAGCAATGCCCTCGTCGGGACTCTAACTTGCAGCTCTCGAATGCGCGCTGAGTGTGCTACCGTTACACCAAGATAACATGCAGAAAATACCTTATGAAAGTATTTTGTTTAAATTAATCAGAGAATAACAGTAAATTAAATCTTTAAAATTGCTTTTCTTCATTATTTAAATAAAAAAATATGATGTGTACACCACATGACTTCCTTGCACGGAATATTAAATTATACGCATTTTTTCTTGCATTTCATTTAAACGTATTGGATTGAATTAAATCTACTTCGTCGATAGCGCATAAACCACAATAGAATAAATGCACTCTTTAAAATTTACTATATTTGTTTAACACAGCGACACTAGGGCGCTAGCTTCACTTAATAGCGTTACATTTCGTTCATATCATAAATCAGAATGCAGGTAAATGATTTCAAGAATTATCTAATCGTTGCCACATGTTCTATTCAAATACTATAATAAATCTAAAATGACGTATAAAAGAAATTAAGCAAACAAAACAAAAAAGAAACAGTTTTTCTCAAACGATTCAGTATTTCTCATTCAAAATTCAATAGAGTTTGTAAAAAAGGTTAAAAACATTTCTCCTCGTAATTTACTCATGGTTTCTTTTGATGTAAAATCATTATTCACCAATGTCCCAGTGGAGGGTGCATTAAGATGTCTAGAAACCATACTTCGCGAATTTCATTTCTCTTGCATCGAAATTGATGAGCTAATTTCTCTCACTCAACTCTGTTTGAAACAAACACATTTTGTTTTCCAAAATAAATATTACAAGCAATCTGAGGGATTAGCCATGGGAAGCCCCCTCAGTCCCATCCTGGCTGATATCTACATGCATTATTATGAATCAAAATTGTTTGAAACTTTAAACTTCCCGGCATGGTTCCGCTACGTAGACGATACTTTTACCCTGTTTGAAGGTAATAAAGATGATTTAAATAGAGTTCTTTCAACAATGAATTCTATTGATCCTGCTATTCAGTTCACTTTTGAACTTGAGACTTGCAATTCTCTTCCGTTTCTCGACATTCTGGTCACACGTAACACATCCAACTTCAGTACTACAGTTTACCGTAAACCTTCATCGGTTTGCCTTCCACCACACTTTAAATCATGTCATCCGACTAAACAAAAGTTAGCTTCATTTTATTCCTATGTTTTCCGTGCTCTTCAAGTTTGCTCCTCCAAACTAGCCCTTGATGAAGAACTAAATTATTTAAAAGCAATACCTATTGACAGGGGCTTTTCACCCAACATTATTAATCAAGCAGTTAAAAAATTCTCATCTCAACACACTAAAAGCCACACTCTTATTTTAGGAGATTATAAAAATTCTGTTGTCATTCCCTTCTTTCCATCAATTAGCTATAAAGTTGCACATATTTTGCAGAAATTTAACTTTCGTGTTGTTTACTCTCCCATCAATAAAATTCCAACTTCTATACTCAAGGACCCCATTCCGGATATGAATTCCTGGGGTATTTATAGGATTCCTTGCCAGTGCGGTTTAATTTACATTGGCCAAACTAAGAGAGCCTTAAAATTTCGCGTCAAAGAACATGAGGCATATGTTAGAAAAAAGGAAACACAGAAGTCTTCTGTTGCTCAACATTGTTGGTCCGAAAATCACACTTTCAATTTTTCTGCTGCCAAAATTATTCAAAAAACATCTTCCATTGGAGAACTGGATTTTCTAGAGGCATTTCACATTCATAAAAATCTTTCTGTTCTAGTTAACGATCCTAATTCCAATCCAAATTTGCCTTCTGCTTTTAGAGAAATTGTGTTTTAGTTCTGGTTTCGCCAACAGATGGCGCCACTTGCTTATTCTTGTCCAGACTTTCTTATCTTATCTAAACATTATTTCCTATCTTGTTCATTTGCGCTTTTGCAGCTGAAGATGATGGTTCGGTAAAACCATCGAAACTAGTCCTGTGAAAATTTTGTAAATTAACGCTGATTTTTGTTGTTTGACTTCTGAATTAGTATTTATTCGGCGTGTTATTGTGCCTTAATTATTTCTCATTCAATTAATTCAGTTTCTTGACAAAGCGAAAATTTGTAAAAACTCAAAATATCTATATTAAAAATTACGAAGTAAATCTTAAACTCTTCCTCAAATAAATTTCCTTGAATAAATTCCAGAATGGATTAAACATGATTTAATACGATACCATTGAATGAAATGCAATAATAAATGAAGGCGTTATCTTTGTTGTTGCGAAGCTTAGTTTCTCTAGATTGGCAACAAATCCGCTAGTTTGCCGAGTTTAAAACGTAAACGAACATGCCCGCCATCGCAGAATTCATTAGGCTTAGCTGCACTTAAACAACTTTTAAATTGTTGATAACTTCACAAATATTGCATTCAGATTTACTAAAGGTATACAAACCTTAACCGGAAGATAAGGACAACATAATTCAATCATTTTTTAAAGTAAAAAAGGCACAACTTACAAACATATAAGAGTAAAGAAACTGAGATTACTGAGCCGGTTAACAGAGAGAGTATATTTGCATATGTTTGGTGCGGCCGATTGCAACCAAAATACGAGGTGCACATCTACATGTTATAGCAGTCCTATATACAAAATTTCAACGTTCTGAGGCTATTCGTTTTCGAGTTAAGCGAGATACGTCTGTACGTACAAACGCTACTAAAAATTCTCTTCAGAATTCATTTTAAATCAGTTTTATAATTTTTTGAACGAAAAGAGTATTTTATTCTGTCCTTACATACAGATGTCACGCAAAAACATCGTTAAATTGCATTCGATAGCGATTAAAATGGATATTTTCGTTGAAATATGCTGCGTAAAAATTTTCGCTATTACAAAACTTCCTTTTTACTTCGTACGAGGAAGTAAAAAGGGGAAAAATTCAGTTTTTCGTAAAAACTGTACGCAGAAATTTTTGAACAAGCATTTTTAATTATTATTATTTTATTGTACAAAATAATAATTTACTGTGTTATATCTCTGTGTTGCTTTTTATTTCCCAAGAAAACGATAAGTACCGCAAATAGCAGAAGGAATGAAAATGGTCAAATATTCCTGTTGTTTTAAGTTAAAGTTTTTGAAATGAAAACTTTATAACGAAATAAATGTTTTCTAAGTAAAGCTCTACTGTGTTTTTATGTGTTCTATTGTATTCTTCTTTTATCAGCTAAGAGGAATTTTAAGGGAAAGTTTGAAACTTACATCAGCAAGAGGTTTTACAGTTTTTTAAGAATAATTAATACAAAAAACTATGTTAAAATAATGAATAAATATCTTCAGTGTTTCACATGTAAGAATATATTTAACTAGCATATTGAATAAATGAAAGGTCAGCATGCGAATTATATATGAAATAATTAAAATGCCTACATATGAATGCGAAAATTAAATGATTAAAAATGCAAGCTTTGTAGAAGACTATAAATAAAGTCTTAATGCTATTTTTGTAAATAAAGTCTTAATGCTTTGTAGAAGACTATATATAAAGTCTTAATGCTATTTTTTCACGTTTGTTGTGCATACATTCATTTAGTTAATTTATGTTGTGTTCTACTGTGAGATAAGATAATAATATCGTAAAATGTTCTAAGGAGAGTGAAACAAAAGTAAATATATAAATTTAGTTTTCCGTTCTTCCCCCAGGTCTAGTTCGTTTTCTTTGATTATGTGTTAGCTTTTTGTGTGCATGTTAAATTTCCTTAATGGGTGGTCATTATGGATCTTGGTTTCTGATCAAAGCGTTTATTATTTTCAGATTTTAACAATAAAAGTCAGAGTTGATGAAAATATTTAGAAGTTTGCTTAAAATTGCTTCAAACAGGATAAAATTTGTTTTCGAATCATTTCTGTTTGCAACAAATCTTGCTGATTTTTCACGATGTATTTATTGTTTCCGATAGCTTGGATTTCACAAGTAAATCAAAGCTATCATCATATCTCATTAAGAATTTGAACAACAGCATATGATAAGGTTTTCAAGAAAGTTTGTCTACTACCGTTTTCCGTTTTACTTGCTTTGCCGTAAGATCACTGTGGAACCTTCTTAGGTTTTTGTACGCTTCGTCAAACTTGTGTAATATTCGACATAGATTTTCAGAGAGTTCGGTGGGGGGGGCGGTTTCCGGAAGTCTTCAAACAATAATAGTTTGATTCCTTTGACTTAATGTTTCAAAGCATCATAATCAACAATCTTTGGCGTGCAACTACTAGCCATAATTTGAAATTACAGTGATAAACGCCTTACAGCGTTTGAAAAGTTCTGGAAAGTATTATCTGGTATTGTCTCTTATCTTACCCTTTCGCGAATTTTGTGAACAACATCTGCTTTGACACAAAGTCTAAATTGATACATCACTACTGATAAGTTTCAATATTTGTATCTGCTATTTTCACATCGGTTATTTAATGTCACCTTAAAATACGAATATTGATTTGTTTTAACCTTCAGTAGGTAAAATAAATCCATATGTACACTTAAAGGTACTATATTGTTTATTCGCTATATTGATCTGTACACATCTGTAGTGACATGTACGTATTTGTGAAAAACATTTAGTCACGTGTATGCAGAGAAAAATACTATTGATGTACCCCGATATTTTTTTAATGTTTTTCCCTTTCCACTATACTAACATTTTGTAGTATAGTGAACATGTAGCTTATGATTCCTTACTTCATTTTAAGAATTGTGTTTTTTTAATTGTCTGTATTTTATAACTCATCAGATCACGTGTAATGTATATATTTTTTATTTTCGTTTAAAATATTTCTTGGAAACTTTTCAATTTTTTGCAAATTTTTATTCTGAATTTTGGTAAATGTTTTGTTGAATTACTGTCGAAGGCAGTGAATATCATCTGTGATGAGAATTGCTTTTACTTAAAGCATACTTTAAATTTTAGCTTTAACTTTATTCCGTAAATTTAAATAAATGGCAGAAGAGTTTTACATTTCTATATTTTTTCTGTCGATTTATACCATAGCAAACATTTTCAATTTGGATTTTATTTTTTTCCACCTTTCACGGATACTGATTGTTATTACCTTAAAATAAAAAGGCGGGAAAAATAACTTTGTTCTAATTCTTTTAACGCCGAGCGAATTATTAACTTGAACATCTATCTCTTAATCAGCTTTCTTTATTATATATTGATTAACTTAGTTTTGAATTGGAAGGAAGTTTATAAGTTAATATTGAAGCAGAATTTAAAAATAAATAATAAAATAAGTCTGCTTACAAGTAAAACTGACGGAATTTTATCTTTGTGCTTCTTTACCTGTAGAGTCTCATTTATTTTAGCAACGTAAGTCAAGACTCCTGTGTAGACGTAAGCGACTTATAACTATTTCTAAATAAGGCAAACAGAAACGTCTTAAGGGTGCTAAAGATCCTTTTATTAAGAACTCATTAAGCTGAAGAGAATCAGCCAACATTTACGGCGTTAACTCAGAAGTAGAATATTAAATTAAAATTAAATCTTATTTGGCTAAAGACTACGCAGATATATTTAAATTCTCGAGTTGGCTCTTAACCTACACCGGCATGACAGCAATATCGGCACTACTAAAGCAACGCCGTAGGCAGGAATGATTATCGTAGACTGACGGCTGGTATTGTGACCTTCAGCAAGCGGATCAAATCCTGATTGAAAATAGTCTCAAACCCTCACTTAAATACACTCGAGCTAAATTAGCATTCTGGCAGGAAAACATAGAGAGGAGTGACAGTAAGGATTCGTAACATAAAATAAATGGTTAATTAGCATAAATACCTTACGTATATTTTCTTAAGCATTATACAATATATATATGTATGTACTGTACATTTTTGTATAAACAATCTGTTTAAATGAAAAGCAGGTTATAATAATATAATGATCTCTCTGCATTTAGAAATATCTATCTAAAAATGTATAGAGGTTGTTTTTCTACCTTGCATTTCATTAACTTTTTAATACATTTTCCCTTGAATGGTTTCTTCTCCAGTGATACTATAATATGAGTATCGATCGTTCTATTACCTTGTCTATAAAAAAATTATTCTGATATTTTATTCTTGTGCTTCTTTTTCTTTAACTGTTATTATTATTATCAGCCTCATCACTGTTTTGCTAAACAGTAGTGCATTGGTATACTGCTTCTTGATCACAGATGGGGTACGAATACTGAAAAATAAGAGAAAGTCTTTATAAATGGATTATTAAGAGGCGGTTGGACATCCTCTTCCCCAGCCTTTGACCTGAAGTACACACTGTATACGACACGAGATGGGTACATATAGGTCTTTTACAGCATTTAAAGGAACATGCAGCTCTCCGCCCGGCCGAGCAATTTCTAATTTCAACAGTGTATGTGAAGGTGGAATTCGAGCACTAAGTTTGGATTTCAAGTATTCCTCATATATTTAATAATGTTAAAATCAAGAGACTGATAAGACCAAACGAGATGTCTTGCTTCATTATCATGGTCTTCGAGCCATCTGATCGGATGTGATACATACTGCAGGTGTGAAATTCAACATACTGCGAAAGTGGTCGACTTACATCTCTCCATGCAGGGTGCTAAGAGAGCAGATTCCTAGCCAAAATATCAAATCTCATTGCAGCAGTGACTCATTTCAATGCTTCATAGTCGTCAAGAGTCGGGCAGCCGTAAACGTTTCTCTGGGCATTTGTCTGGGCAGACGTAAACATTTCTCTGGGCATAAATTCGCCAGATGGCCAGAAACTGATTGAATACTGGTTCATCAAATCACATGTCTTTTTGCCCTGCTGTAGAACCTTGCCTTGATTAACTAACTGTGCACCCCTGACGTCGCTTGAAAACATTACGCGATGTCATCGACTGCTTAAGAACTATCACTTTGCCATAAATGATCGCAGCAACGGGGTGCTGGAAATGAGTCTTCATGTCAGATATTAAATGAGATAGCGGTTGTTTGCATTTACACTGCACTATTGGCTTCAATATCTATACATTCTTATCAGTCAGTAGCCGTTTCCGTAACCGAAGTTGGAACTACGGGAGCTCTAACAAATATGCCTATTTGAGGTCTGGTATGTTTGACATTTTGGAGTCTTTTACAGAGTATGATGGAAGCATGTAATATCCATGATAGCTCTGGCAAACTTTTGTGGCAGGTGCCATGGCTATACTGCAGGTATGAAATGCAGCATACGTTTTAAGCAAATGCTCCAGTTATTTCGTATTCCCTCCGTAGCTTCTAAACTGACTTTTATTGGTTCGTTTTGAGTTGATTGTTAGAAATTTCGGTTAGACATTGTTAGACAGTTTCAGCTCTGCGAGATGTTTTTAAAGCACTCAAAGTGTTCAGAAATTCAAAACTGTGAATTTTCAAATGTACTGTAAGGGTTACATTTTATTCAGTTTAATTTGCGTTTTATAGAATTATTTTTATCATTGAACTGATGTTAAGAAATCAAATAATAAATCTTTTTACAAATAAATTAAATATTGCATCAATACAATAAACTGTTCGGAAGAGAAGTAATTAAATAAGAATTTGTGTGAATGAAATGAATTTAAAACGGACAATTTATGTTTTGGATTTTTGTGAAATATTCCTAGAAACGCCATAAGGAACTGAAAGATGAATGTAAAAGGATTAAATTATCCTTCGCATTGTAAGCGAAGGATATCTTTTAAAACTGAAAGCGTAGGTGGCACTCATGAATTATTCTAAACACTGTATTATACACTATTGTGAAGTAGGGTAACAATGAATAATATCCTTCTCAAGCTTCTGATATCAAATATAGTATCATCAGTAAACACTTATTGACGATACTATGTTTGCTATCAGAAGCTTGATAATGATATTATTAATTATTAAGTTTATATTTATCATAGTCCATTGTATGAAAGAGTGTAAAAAATATGAAGAGAGGAGCAAAGATCTAGTGTTCAGTTATAGTTTAATTTAAGCACTGGAAAAGATTTTACAACTGCTGTGCAAAGATGCAAAGTGCAAGAACCATTGTCAACTGTACGGTATATGTAGTAATCTAATAGCGGTTTTCGAATCTGAAACTGACATAACTTTACTCAAAATTTTCAGTTATATAAATTTTCAGTTTTTAAGCTTTAGGTATAAAATTACGACATAAATAGTTTTTGATGCTAAACAGAAATTATACCTTCAATACAGATTTGCGAGTTAATTATCCTCTTATTGTCAAATGAATTCAGAAAAGATGGCACACCGAGATTTATTCATTTTAATCCAATATTTTGTTTGTTAAGGTAACCCATAGAATTAATAATAGTGCGAACTAAGAAAAAATTCATTTAAATTTTTTATTTCATTCAGGTACATAGTCATTCTATTATTTTCCTGGAAACATGCGCAACATAAATTTCGCTTTTGATTATATGATGTCTTATGCATTTTCATGTAATGCTTAGATAATCACTGTTGAGTGAAAAGTAATATAAAACAGGTTAACTGAAAGTCTTTATCAAGCGAAGTGAAATTTTTATTTGCCCTTAAGTCTATTTTCAGTATAGATTATGCAGATCTTTATTCAAGACAGCTCACAGATGGACAGCATACACTGAAATTCGGCATTAATTCTCAGATTTTTTAGTAGTAGCTTATAAATGATAGTTTACTTACAGGTAAAGTAAATGAAAACATTTTCAAAATTTTTGTCATATATATTAAAATTTTATGTATTTCTTTTTTCCCGATTTCCGATTTCAGTTGACGTATTTTCTTCGCAAATAGTGACCGCCATTTTGTTTAAGTATAATTTATGCTTAAAGTATGTACTTAATAAAAGCTATCTAGAGACAGCGAATTGTCGTTATCTTCTTCATTAATGTTCTACTTCGTATCTTCACCTTCCTTCTAAAGAGCAAACTAGCAAAAAGCAACTTTAACCGGTAATTTAGAATTCTCGTTTTAAGAATCTTCCTCTTGCTTGTTATTATCAGCTCAAAAATTAAAAGAAAAAATATTTTTATTATATTGCTCTTGATCATAACAGGTATAAGGTGTTGCCTTCGTGGTGTAATGGCCAGCATACTCAGCGCGTATTCGAGAGGTCCGAGGTATGACTCCCGGAGAGGGCATTTCTCATTTTTCACGTCTCCACCATCAAAATAACCTAATATCCCTACAGTGACGTCCGCACTAAATGATGATTCTTCACAATCAGGCATGCTACGAAGCCTTCGTGGGCTATTACACCACGAAGGCATGCTAAGAAGGCGAGAGAAATACCTTATATACTCTCCTTTTTAAAAGCTGTTTGGAGATTAGTGGACCCAATCGCCAGTCACCACCAAGATTTGATGATTGGGTACCCTAATCCCCAGTCGCTTTTTTAAAAAGAGAGTACATGTGGTATTTCTATCGCCTTCTTTGCATGCCTTCGGAGTGTAATGGGCAGCACACTCGGCACATATTCAAGAGTCCCGAAGTTCGAGTCCCGAGGAGGGCATTGCTCATTTTCCACGTCTCCAGCATCAAAATAACCTAATGACTCTACACAGGTTTCACAATGCGTGCTCGACTCTTGCCCTTTTCCTGTTATCATTTATTTCATTGAATACTAATTTTAAAGTCAAATTAACATCTCCTTTCATGTATTTATTACCTTTGTTCCTCTGTGCTTAGATTTGAGTTCTTTCTTTTCTGGCAACTATAAAGATACCCTTGCTTTCGTAATTTCAGAGATGTATAACGAATTAATGAAATTAAAGTTTAAATATTATTAATATAATTTTTTATGTTGTTTTTCAAATCTCCTTTGCGATCTTTGCATATTCATTCATCTATATTTAAATACACACTCAGAATAGGTCAGTTTACGGATTTTTTCCTTTGGATCTAGCAGTCATTCAAGACAACCAGCAAGCTTTTCTTCAAGTTTTTTTTTTTTTTTTGTTTTGTTAATTTCCTTCTAACTGAAGCTTATAGGACCCTAACTGCGTAGAAATTAAAACAAAGTCCTTCTGATGGTATCAGACTTACAAGACAGACAAGCAGACTTACAAGACAAGACAGACTTACAGACAAGCGAATTATCACTCCGCATAAAAATATTAAGACAAGATTCTACGGACGTTAAAATAACCTTTTTATTCATTCTTTAACCCAACAGAAATCACAAAATGTACGGATAAGTAAACTTTGTCGCTTAGGGTTATTTAAAATACTTTATTTCATATTTGATGTAACGTAGTTTGAGACTACCCAAAATGGTCTGCTTAAGCTGGTTCAATAGTTTAATGACACCTTTTAACGCCGTCTAGCAAAACGGCTAAAACCGGCATATTCACTGGCAGAGATGGGTGATGAAACGTGTCCTGTAAGCAACACTGCCAAAAAATCAGTATCTAAAACATTCAAAATACTCAATTTAAATTCTCTGCCAACTAATGAATCTTGCATCCTAGTGACGACTTCGGAAAAGCAATGATTATGATTTATAACTTCGGAAAAGTTATAAATCATAATAATTGGTTGATAACAATACTCTACAAGCTTTTTTAACAGTTTGTAAGCTCTTAGCCTTACCAAATATATGGTGTTTCTATTTTTTTAAAAAAAATAAAAGAAAAGAAAATAAAGAAAAAAATTATAAAAAATTAAAATACTCCTGAATATCGTGGGATTTAAAAAAAAATATTTTTAGCAATATAGCGCATATCATATCAAAATTTTAGGATATCTACAGATATTTGCTGTTATAAATTATACATAGTTCCAAAAACTTTTTTTTTTTTTTTACTTACGAAAGAGTTTTAAAGATTCTGCTTTTACGGTGTATTTAGATATACAGGGTGAGACACAAGAGTGAAAGCGAGAATAATGTGAATAATAATACGTATTTTAATCATCAAAAGATTACAACTATAATATATAGAAATTCACTGTTTGGCGTTGCTGATACAGTATTCGAAGTTATAAATGCAGGTAGAAATGGATTTGACATCAGAAATTCACAACTGGTAGCGCAGGTAACTATGCATTTCCGCATCAGTTTTGAAGGAGGTTTCCCAGGGTGCAGTCTTACAGTCTAACCGCCAGCTACGATACAAGCGTCACACCGGGGTAGCCTAAAATCACGGATTGTTTGGATTATACCGAGAATTTCGCGCATGATCGCGCTAGCTACGCTAATGAGGGAGTGAATATCTTACTCCTCAGCCACATATATTTTGGGAAGCAGGCATTTCAAGTAACCCCAGAGAAAGAAATGTAGATAAAACATTTACGGCGAACTCGCAGGACAGTGAGAAGGACCTCCAGGACCAATCCACCTTTTACCAAATGTTGAATTTAAGTATTGGCAAACGAATACAATAAAATGTCCTGGGGCACCATCGTGCTGAAACCGCATGCGTTGCGCTGCGGCTGCTGGATGCTTTGCTCATCTAACAGTCTGGGCAAGACTTCCTTCACTATAATTTTATAAGACTGCTCGTCTAGACGAACAGGCATGAGATATGTATCTATTAGGTGATCGCCAACAATGCCCGCCCAAACTTTGGTGAAAAACCAGTATTGTGCTGCACGTACTCGAGTACTCGTGTGGTTGTCCAGTGCCCATACATGTGTGATATATACGTTGTAACAGATTTCTCTGATCAAGTATGCCTCGGTAGTGAAGAGAATAGCAGGGTATCCGTCGCACATGCCTGTACCATTCCTCAAATGCAATACGAGGTGCGTAATCATCAGGAAATAGTTGCTGAACGCGCTGGTCATAATATGGATACAAGCTGTCTGAGTGCAAGGTTCTCCAAATGATCGTTTGGGAAACAGCGAGATTTGTAGCGATCGCTCACGTGCTGACATGTGGATTTCTTTCTGCATAAGAGAACACCATCTCTTCTACTTCCGGTGACTATGTCGTTTGTTCCCGATTCCTTTGACTTGTTCCGAAAGATCCATTATCGTACAATCTTTGTCGTGGTGAAAACATTTCGTAATTCCGAATCCGCGTATTCGAGTATCATTTACTATATAGGCACACAGCAGTTCGCCCTTTAGAGTGGGCAGCTCTATATGCCAGATGCACATCTGATAACTCGGACTTATTAAAATCTTCCATCTTGTTTCCTCTGCGGTTGATTCATGAGTGCCAAATTTCGTGCGCGGTGCTTTTACCTGTTCAAACAACGCCTGCTAGCGCGCTTACGAATGCGTTTCCACTTCTACATTGCTATTTACAGACTATCTTAGAGTAACCTACCCTCTCTGAAGTTTGTACAGACTAAATCAAACTAGCCTATATAGTTTTACAGCTATTAATTACTTAATGTATTTATTTGCAATTATTAATTAAATTTAGCAATCATATGTATATTTGATATAACTTTCATTTTTTTCCCTGTCTCCTCCTTTCCCCCAATTATAACTACATGCATGTATGTATGGCGTAAACAAAAATCATCGATCGTGATCTGAATATCTGAAAGTTCGTCAGTTGTATAAATTAGTTAATTATATCAAGCGCTGACTATACTGGTACTTAATACTGGTACCTTCTAAGGTTTTAAACATGTGGAAACATATTACATATATATTGAGTAGTAAAAAGATGAATGAAGTTAATATAAAAGGCTTATAAATCTTACTCAGAAGTTATTCGACAAAGGCTTTGATATAAATTACCGCTTTAGAAAGAGAAGTTGAGACTAGGAAAAGCGTTATCATATCCGAAAAATTCAGAACATTTAATGCTTTATACCACATACATGTATATTATAAATATATATTTCATATTACATTTAATTTTTATTTCATTATTATACTTATTTTTTAATTTAACGCCGGTCTTTAAAAATAAAGCTTAAACATTAGAGATAAGACTTAATTTAAAATGCCTTCTTTAAATGTTAAACTAATCATAATGCTACATGATGATATTATACTGTACCTTAAAGTTACTATTTTCAGTAAGATATATTTTTGAAAAAAAAAAGTATTTTCATAATCATGCAAATGCAGTGTTTTAATTTCTGTTAAAGAGGAAAATTGACTTCGTATTACTCTTACATAAAGTCTTGTAATTTAATTTTAAATGTCTCTCAATTCTATTTCATTTTAATTTTTTAATACCTCGCATAAGATGCTATTGTTATATATAAGATGATTCATGCGATGATACAGTGAAAAAAATGCAGAATTATGATCTGAATTATTTATTTATTTTTAAATAAATGCAGAAATCTTCACTTGATGTTAACTTATACTGAAATAATTTCATCATAAGTTTGCTTACTGCTATTTGTAACATTTGTATTGAACAGCTCGTTTTAATTAACTCGGCAGCAGCAGAAAATGGAATCGGAAGGAATTACTCTTTTTGTACCCCTCGATAATGGCACATGCCTCGCCAAATTTTTTTCGTCTCATCGGCGGCGTGCTTGCAGCTTGCAAACTAATTAAGTACCACTGCCTTAGGGCAATACTCCTCAATACTGGTTAAAGTTTAATTAGCTAAATGCTAGTTCTACCTCCAAGTTCTAAGTTCTCCTTATACCTATGTGATTTTATATCCTTATCTTGAAGTTCTGACGATTAATTCTTAATTGGGTAAGCTTACCTCAGCTGTTTTAGCTTTTACCTCAGCTGTTTAGCTTTAAATTTGAGGCAGCTTGGAATTATTTTCTTTTTTATTTCATGATTTATATATATTTTTATTTACATTTATTTTATTTACTTTTTTAGCTCTTTAATGGTAAATTCTTCTTCGAGCTGTTAGCAATCTAACAACTCGAAGAAGCAAAACTCGACACTGCAATTCTTCTTTTCTTTTTCCCTAAGGTTTTTATATTGCTGTAGAGCTGGATTTTTTTTTCATACTGCTGGACTATTACTATTTAGTGTGTTGAATCGTAAATAAAAACCTTTTCCTTTACAATTTACTGAAGAGCTGAAACATTTTAATTACAATTTATTAACGAATTTCTTTCTTATAGTTTACTGCGCAAAAAATTGCAATGAAAATGGAAAAAGAAAAAAAAAAAAAAATTAAAGACGTAACGGTAAAGTTTTTGGAAGAAAATCATAGTATATAAAACTAATTATTTCTAAGAATAAAGCTGTCTGAATGATACGTAATCCTATTTTATCAGCATTAAATACTCAGGATTCAAATAAATGGACCAGATGGGTGCAGTCCCTCTAGGTATTAAAAGAAATCTGGGTAAGTGGGATAAGCATCTTTCTTTCGAAGCCTTTTTTTTTTTTTTTTTTTTTTCTTCTTGAGTCAAAAAAATTATCTGTTGCAAATGCAAATGATATAATTTTCTCATTTATTTATTATACAAGTATGGAAACTCTTTTATTCATTGTTCAAGAAATGAAAGATAAAAAAAGTCTTTAAACAAATTAACAAAACAGGTAACTGCGTATGGTATTGTTTAAAAAAAAAAAAAAAAAAAAACTAAGCATTTTAAAAGATGCGTTGAGTAACAACAAAAAATTTAAGTTGTGATGTGTGTCTAAATCCGAATTTAAGTGCCTCTTCCTATAACAGCAGTTGTATTTAAGGGCATTTGTAGTTAATATCAATAACATTTTTCTATACAAAAGTTCATTTACGAAAAGTATGATGCAGAAGGAAAACTAAGGAAGTTGCTTCAGCATTTAGTAAATGGTCCCTCTCGTGTGCTTCCGGTCATGCCCCGACCGGAGAAGGGGAAAAGGCAGCGGCGGAATTCAACACGACATATTTAATGTAATTTTCTAATTGGCCGGACGGCGGGCCTGATTGTGAACCGGTGTGCAAACAGAGCGCGTAAAAGGCGTCCACCGGAGCGTGTAATCAAGGCAAACCCCACATTATCCCTAATCCACTTAACGGAGATCGATTCGGGGGGAGGGGGGCGATCTACGGCAAAACGTCAAACGCCGCTTAATTAAATCTAAGTGCCCATTTCAGCCAAATTCAATGAGCGCCCAATGAATAAGTGCCCCTTCCCCTTGTAATCAAAGATGAACGTGGGGGAAGCCTCAGGGGGCGAGGCGCGCTGATTGGCTGTCTCTCTCCCCTGGGGTGAGGGGATGGGGCTTCGAAATGACGATGCTTTTGTTCCTGCGAATGGAAGGGGGGCAAGGGAGGGCAGATGAAGGACCGTATATGGCCATCGTGACACGAATGGACGAGTGATGGAATTTTAGTCGATGCTCCAATTTCACGTGTGACGCTTCAGCTTTTGTTAGGATAAGGAAGGGGAGAGTACGGAAAATTTTTGCTCCCTGTTCTTTTTAACGGAACATCATAGCGATGTACGTCTCTCGTGTACGAGAGAGCATGGGGAGTTATCCTTACTTATGAATTTGGTTATCCACGACCGACAGCAAATGATTTAAGAAATAAAATACAATTTATTAGTATGTTTTTGTCATTTAAAAGGAATTTATGCAGCACTGAAGATTTTTTTACCCCATTTTCTGCATCAAAGTCACATTCCAGAATTTTTGGACTAAATAATTTCATCCTGAAATACTGTCAAATTCTTTGTTTATCACATCATAATGTTTCGTTAATTACTGAATTTTATTAGGGAGGAAGGGATTTAAAGAAAAAAATAGTTGACCTTCCCTTTTTATTTACTATTTGTTTTTCACAGAAATACTGAACCGAAGAAATTAATTTAATTTGTATTCATTAATGATATCATTAGAAAACTTTTAATACAGCTCTATACGCATATAATGAAATTTCTTCTATAATAACGTTAGAGCTAAAAGCGCTAAAGATATTTTTATGCTTCGAACGCACCTACATGCCAAAAGATTGGAAAAAAACAAATGATAGACAATGATCTTAATAATTCAGCAAATGCGATCAGAACATTAGCCTAAACCTAGGTATGTTCTGAATTCGATTCTTGGCAAAGCAAATTCTGTGTGACGGACTCAAATAATAATAATATTAGAATAATAAGACAGCTCTTATATTTTTGTTATATATGGTTCCATTTAATAGTGTTGAGAAGAGATAACTTTCCTGTCAGATCAGAAGATAGAGCATGAATTCATTTAGGTTATTAGCCCATTTTCCTTGTTAAA
The DNA here is from genome assembly GCF_044657685.1 of Stegodyphus dumicola. Taxonomy (NCBI): domain Eukaryota; kingdom Metazoa; phylum Arthropoda; class Arachnida; order Araneae; family Eresidae; genus Stegodyphus; species Stegodyphus dumicola. Next base: position 84,122,766 of record NC_140772.1, on the reverse strand, counting down.
TTAAAACTTCCAGTGTGGGTCAGTTCTACCCGTCTTTATATGTAAGTATTTTAGGTGATCTAAATCCTTTATATATACCCTCACACCTTTTTTTAACTCATAAATGTTTCCAAAATTTGGTAGTTAAAGACGTGAAATCAAAATTTGTCTTAATTAAAAGCTTTTAAATAGATTGAAATTGATGTATTTAACACATTCCAAACAAGGTTTGTGATGTACATTCCCGTGACACTGAAATTAGTATGTTACATATATCATTTAAGTTTTGTGATATGCCTTCGGGTCGCGTTCTTTGTACCTCGTGTTTCACATATCATTCGAGTTTTGTGATATGTCTTCTGATCGCTCTCTTGCTTAATCATACTGATACTTGCCGAAGTTTCATATTTCGAAGCTTATATTTTTTTACTGGAACACTTTCTATTATCTACATTCTTTGCGTTTCCCGTTTTCAATATTTTTAGAAAAAAGTCGTTTGTACAGCTTATTGTCTTTAAAGAAATAGTTTATATACATAACAAATACAAAAATATTCATTATTGCTAGATTATTTATACTATAGAAAAAACACCTTTTTACCTCCCTGTTTTATGTACAGCAGTTTATAAGTGGTTGCTACTCATTTAATTTTGTAAGAATTTATAGCTATTCACAGTTTTCGGTGATTGACTTTTGAAACTAATTTTGTAGAACATAGTTACATAGTTAAAAAAGATTATTCATGTATTCTTTATACGCATTACGATAATAATATGGTGTTGAAATCAAGAAAAGAAGTTTTCGCAAGAATGTCGTTTTTTGACATAATAATTGAAATTCAGACAAAGTTTCAAAGTTCAGACAAAGGTAACAAAGTTCTCTTTTCCAACAACAGTTAATTTTAAATAACGCTAAAGCAAGCATGTGATTGGTTAAAAATTAAGTGTTAACCAGAGCATGTTCTGCAATGCTTTTAACAGTCTGTACTAATATATTCAATTTTAGTTTGAATTTTCCCATTTTCCTGAAGAAAAGAAAACATTTTAACTGCACAAGCACAAGTTATTAAACAGTTTGATCAAACTGTAGCCAAAATTTAATTTTAGATTTTCCCTTTGATAATAAATATCATCTAAATTAGTATTCGTCATTAGAAGGAAACAGAAGTTGGAAACCGTGTCGCTATTTATGTAAAAAATAAAACTTTTTAACTAATCTGCAGCAAGTACTTGAAAAAGATTTCATTGCAGCTAGCTTATCCAGATCTAAGCGATTTACTGGACTTCAGTGTGATTTCTAAATTTTAAAGGCACCAGTAATTTAGTGGATAAAATCAGTCAGCAATGATGGTTTGACCTGCGTTCGGATCTTGGTAAATGGGTTGACTGTATGATCGTGTTGTGAATCTTTATATGTGTTACGTGAACAGGAAATCTCCACGAAGATATTTCTTCTCTTAGGCAGATAGTCATCTTGCGCTTTGCTACAATACGTTAACCAAACAAAATTCCACAAATATCTAATGCAGTCTGCTGCTTTAGGAATTAGACCAAAGAAACTTTTATTGGGAAAGAATATAACTTTTGTTTTTAGGGGTAGTAAAAACAGATTGAAGCATTCTAATATACTGTAGAATAAACATATGCATCTGTTAAGGAAATGCTAATATAATTATAGGCTTGCTCTAACATTTGAATGAGATATTGTGTAAAGAATTCTAGGAATATGAGGATTCAATCCATATAAAAAATCTATCGATCTATATTGGGAAAAAAGAAAGAAAGATATTTGATGATCTGAGTAGATTGGTGATTCAAGTTATAAAACTTCAGAAAAGGCCTAAAGTAATGATTACTAATATGCAGATAAGGACACATAAATGTGCCTTGAAAATTTTTAAACTTTAGTTGCATTATGTAATAACAATTTTTCATTATTTTATTTTTTATTAAGTTAATGTAATTAATTTGTTACAGAACTACGAGCCCTATTAATTTGAATTTTCGATTATTTGAACTTTTTTATCCTTTCACTTTAGGTTTATCGAAGTTCGATTCTATATTCAAAAATGTTAGTAAAAGTAAAACTATACTACACTTGTATATATGAATCAAAAATTCATAACAACATCTTTAGGAAACTTTTATTTCTTTTGAAATCTCCAGGCAAGATACAGACAACAATGCAGAGAATTGTCCTAACAGAAGTATAAGTCGTCTCAAGCATCAAGCAGATAATTTTAACGCTCCATAGATTTCCGAAAACAGAGGGGTTGCAGAAATCGATCGTTAGGGAAAGTTGGAGCTTTTCTTATAGCCCCAGAAAGGTCGATAATGTCGAAAACCGGGGATCTTTGGCCACAATCGATCCGACCAGGCGAGAAAAAAAAGCATTAAAAATATCGGCAGGGAGAAATCTAATGGAAGTCGTTTACCAAGAGAAAAAAACAAATATCTTGGAGAATGGGAGAACTTAATGGTCGTTCGAAGTGGGCTAATGGTCACCTTGTTCACACCTTCAACTGCTTCTTCTGATGGATTCATCCCACAACCATTAAAAATAATTAGTCTTTGAATTGCAAGAAAAGGTTGTTCACTTAAGGGAAGGAATATCATTTTCTAGGTAAAGAGCTGTTAGTAGATGTTTTGCGATTGTGATCATATACAAGGATCTCAAAGTACCTCAGGGATCTAAGATGGCATCGTAATCTTTTGAATGAAGTTTACATTAAAAAAATTGTTGTTTCTTCCAGGTTCATTTGAGATTTCAAACAATTGGATTCATCAATAATATCCTACAATTTTCATTACTGCTGATACTTTTCTTCAACTAAACAAATGCCAACACATGGTTATATGACGTTAATAACTTTTAATAGCAAAAGATTAAAAGGTAAATAATGAAAATATAGAATTTTATTTATGGATAGAATAATTAAAGTTTCAAAATGTATTGAATTCAATTTGGCTTTTTTTTTTTTTTTTTTTTTTTTTTTTTTTTTTTTTTACAGTAATGCGTAGAATATCTGTTAAGATCTGCGAATAAGCAGGTGACTTTTTCTGAAGAGGTAAACTGTTGAATGGCTTAAAATGAACAGCCATTATTTATATTAAATAAGAATATCTTTCTTTTGTTGGTTTCTTCAATTTGTATAAAAGTTAAAAAATAAAACAATACTTTGGTATTAAGTTAAAGTTGAAAGGTTTTCGTATGTGATAATTTGATTACCCTTAATTATGGATGAAGGGCAACCGAATGCATCATATTTATTATAAGTTGATAAGTATTTTGTTAAATCAAAGAAACGTTGCTTGTTATTGTTGCTACTATTGTTTACCCTCCAAATCTAAAAAAAAGCTATGTAGGGTTAAACTTGACCTGGTACTGTTTGATTAGTCCAATAATCTTAACAGACATGAAGCGAATTATCGCTATGTCTGAAACAATGACAATGTCGTGAAAAAGTTAAGAATAACCTTTTTATTTAAACAGAATTTAGAACATAAAGGCACTCTCTTGAGTTACAATTTCCGCAAATCGTGCTGATGGAAAATAAAATGGTTCAAATTAAAGTTAAATGTTTCACAGTAGTCAAAGACTACACAATTAATTACTACACTGTCTATCTATAAGTATTTGGACACCTGTTATAAAAACGAAAAACAAAATTTATTCATATTCAGTGTTTGGTAAAGCATCAACGAGGGGTAGTTACAGCCTCAGCCCTCCGAGGCACGTTTCCCACAAGCCCTTGTATGACGGCTATTGGTATTTTCCTCCACTCGGCTTGGAGAAGACATGTAAGTTCCTTCCCAAGTACTCCTTAATTCGGCAACCTATCTCGTCCTAGAGGTTTTCGATAGCATTCAGGTTTGGGCTCTGAGCTGGTCAGTCCATTCGGTTAACCCTATTATCACCATACTGATCTATGGCGGATCTCGAGAAATGACTAGCATAAGTTAAAAACCACACTGTCACCCAAAATCGTGCAGTAGGTGACGGTGTTAATTAATCCCAAATTTGGACCAAGGGTTCAATCCATACCAAGAGAAACACATCATAAATCCATGTCCGCCCAACTTTACTGTGAGTACAATGCATTCTAGCAAGAGGCTTTCTCCAGGCAGACATCAGACCCAGACCCTGCTATCCGAACGGGAAAGGATGAACCATGATTCATTGCTCAAGAGAACCCATTTCCATTGATCAACGTCCCCCTGTCGACGTGCTTTGCACCGCATTAACCGAGCATAGCGGTTGGACTTTGTGTGAGAGCGGTTGGCTTATGGGCGGCAGCACAACCATGAAACCCAAGCAGATTTGTTTTCTTGCACGACTTCCAGCCTCCTTGCTTTTACTTTGCGAACCTTATACTTTAGATATTTATGGTGTATCAGCCGCATTTCTAGATGGCCCTTAGTTGTTCACCCAAAACATCTAATAAATAAGCTGCAATTAATTTCAAGAGCTTTGTAAGTTTCCATAATCTGATTAAATATTGGTTGAGGAAATTTATTGTCTTAATCAGTGTTTCGCGAAGTAGAAACAAATCAGTGCACGAAGACGCATGTGAAAACCTTGACGGGAACTTCATAATAATTCCCACTTAGTATCTGTAATATTACAGTCAGTTCAAGTATTTGAGACTTGGGTTGCACTGATCGGTATAGTGGTTAACTTTGTTGGTTGCCCTATCGTTATGTTCAGGTTTGAATTTCGAAGAAGGCTGAATCTTTGGTTTTAATGTATAGTGTCTTTACTGCATGGGGGACACTTAAAATACACAGCGAGCCGAAAATACTCTCAAGTAGTTTGGCTGTAAAGGAAGATGTTGGGAGAGCAATTGGTCTCGTCTTCGAGGTCTTTCTCCTTCAAAATTTACAAGAAATTGGGCAAAGCTGTACTTTCGCCTCTAAAACACTTGTCTTCTGTGCCAATAAAAAACGCAGATCCTGCACGCTTCACTATGATAAAATCCGTCTATTCGTTCTGATGTTACTGTCAGACAAGCAAGATGAAGCACAGCGCAACATATATGAGACTTGTTATGAGATTCATGATTATTACAGGATTAAATAGGGTGACTAAAAATTCTAAATAACTTATGCTTTGAAAGACTTTGAACGTTTTTAAATTGCAGTCTCATTACACCATCAATACACAGAGAAAAAATTCTCCTTATACTTCAATAAACAACTAGCTAGTACCGAGAACTAACTTTAAAATAGTATTGCCTAATAAATAATAAAATTAAGTATTTGCCTGAAGTTACTTTTTCAGAATTTGAAATGCAGAAATATATTCGTTATGTTTCTTTTAGCAATTTGAAGAAAATTGTAACTGGCTGTCAAATATTTGGGGATGGTCGAAAGTCTTCTCAAGTTCAGTGGCGAAATTACAGGTCTAGTTACAGCATGCCGTTATTGTAGAAACTTTGAGCCTACAGAAAAGTCCTACCTTTATCAGCTGGAGTGATAGCTCGATCGCTCGCATTTGAACATCTTCATGTCACACATCACAGCCTTCTGGAAGAAGAGGCATTTCTCGGGAGCTTCAAAGAAGGCAGAAATTAACACTCTTCTTAAAAAGTAGGTGATATCGTCCTATCCGTTTTTTCCCTGGCTAGGGTAAAGTGCTGGAAAGTTTGAATCTTCAACGGCTCAATCATTTTATCAATCCTTGTGTGCTACTGAATACTTATCAGTATTGTTTCAGAACAAGACTTTCGGTTGCTCATGTCTTGTATAAACTGAAAATTATTATGGCTAATAACGAGCTTATTGACTTGTAGATTCTTTTTTCTTTTAGAATTTTTCAAAACAAGGAAATTGATGAAATACGAGGTGCCGTTGTCGGGATTCGATATCTCGACCTCCTGAATACGCTCCTGAGTGTGCTTCAAGTTACACCAAGAAGTTAGTCATCCGTATTAAGATTTAAAATCAACACAAACCTGTACAGCCATACTTGCCTTTATACGGATTAATAATGTACTATTTTGTAATGTCGCTGAACTCCCGGGATATATAAGGTATTGAGATAGGTTGTATTTTTAGATTTAAACTAAACAGGCGAAGTTCTAGGTTATAATAAGATCTGAATCAGTATACATGAACAACATAACCGCATTCTTTTGCAAAAGGGAAAGACAAAGCTTCCGGGGCGCAAGATGCACCTTTCTTCAAAAACGAGAAATGGATATAGTCAACAGAGGTGAGATCAAAAAGGTTTCCTTCAAGTACTTTCACTTGCCCCGCCTCAAATTAGCCCCAAGGGTTTAAGGTTGTAAGGGTTATATTTATTTAGCTAACAATTAAATTTTGATTTAAATTTCCTGCCCTATCGTTTCTACGTTTGAATGCAAATCGAAGAAGAGCGGTATTTAACCGCGAAGTTCTACTTTATTATAGAGAGAGAACCAAAGATTCTAGTTAGCACGCGTCCGCCTTTTTAGGCTACTCTCTCTTAAGCTATTATTACGCTTGGCCGTACTTTAGGTCCTTAATAGCTTCGCATTCAATTAGCGTTAAGGGGTCAACTCCGTTAGAATTCTGATAGCTTCGGCTATATCCTTTTAGTTAAGATTAGTTAAGTTTTAATTCTTAGTTTCCTAAGTTGAAGCCCGAGTGTCGGCTTTATTATACAACTATAAGACGGAGTTCTGTTAAACTTTAGTGAGAATAATAAGGAGTTATTTCATCCTTCTCACTTGTTGTTTTCTAATGGACTTTGACTCAATTGATCTTCAGAGTGCCTTTAACACCCTCTTGTGGCCGGCCATTAAACAAGCTCTCCGCTCATCCCGATGCCCCCCGTAACATCTATGGCATATTTGACAGTTACCTCTAGAATCATTTCCTCCTGGTCCCACACAACAACGGGACAACCATCAACACACAGCATACACAACTAGTTGCCTATTCACACAACTAGTTGCCTATGCCACAGTATGCACAACTAGCTGCCTATGCAGAACGACGTTGCGTTTCTAATCCAGGGTCGCACCAGAAACGAATTGGAACACATAAGCACTCAAATATTACAAAAATTCAGCTCTCTCTGCCAAAAACTTAAATCAACCATCTCCACTGCCAAACTAACCGCTCTAATCATTCCCAAGCCAGGAACCAACTCAAATAGAAATCCATGTATCAAACTCCAACAGAGAAATCTAAAAATCGTCACAGCTCAAGTTTTAGGCTTAACATGGGACAAAGGCCTTACATGGATCCCACATCTACAGCAACTTAAAACTAAGACACAAGCCATTGCACGCAAGGCCCGTCAATTCCAGGGTATAAATTGGGGACAAAACCCACATATTAATAAGATTTTATACACCACAGTGATTGAACACATAGTCCTCTACGCTGTCGCAATATGGGCGACGCCGATACAAAGCCGGAAACTTAAACAACTACAGACCATCCAAAGACCTTTCGCACTAATGATGTGCAAAGGTTTTCGCACCACAGCCACCTCTGCGGCCATCATCCTTGCAGGCATACCACCTCTATACCTTAGAGCCGAGCAAGAAGCTACAATAACCAGAGTCCTGCAACTACGCAAAGACGCCACCATCCACGATACAACCCAGAGTCCAACCTTATATGGAAACACTCGCTTCACTAAACGCCCACACCCATGCATTCAAGGCAGAAACTTCCGCATCACCACAGACAACAGTAGCACTTCTAGTATCCCCAGCGCTCGCTACTTATGTCTACTACACCGATGGATCTAAGATTGGAGACGGAGTTTGAAGCGCCTACATTTGCTATCATCAAAATGTTGAACATACCAGTTGGAAGGCAGCACTGAGGCACTTCAATAGTGTATTCCAGGCAGAAGCCTTGGCCATCCTCAACTCCACCAAAGACATACTAAATAACAGCTACCACCAAGCATGCATCTGTACAGGCAGCCAATCTTCACTCCTGGCAATTCAAAACTTAAGTGATAAGTGATAAGTGATGGTGGACGTGGGCACTGTCCCTTTGCTGTAAAGATTAATCAGTACAGCACCACGTCCACCCTTATCTAAAGTTGGCTAGAGATTGCATATAGGTACATATAGAACATAATAATTATTCCTGTAATTACGCAAATGAACTTGGGAGAGCTTTCATGCAGGGCTAGTACATATGCACTACATGTGTGCAGAAGGCGGTTGCAACTAAATTACTTCAGTGCACGTATAAATAGTGCTGTGCATATACATATTTACATAATTATGACATTGCATGTCTTATATAGACACTATGCGATACGACATTGACATTATATGCCGTATCGCATAGTGACTATATAAGACATGCAATGTCATAATTATGTAAATATGTATAGCCACACCTCGCCAATTATCTTCGAAATCCAAAAGCTACTCTCCGTCAACCATCAGCAACGCATTCACCTCACCTGGGTCAAGGCGCATGCTGGCCTCGATGGAAACGAGGCAGCACAGCCCCTAGCCAAAGAAGCCGCCACCAGTTCTGAAGTCCAGCAAATTCGTATCCGTGCACCACCATCGCACCTAAAGAGGCTTCTCAAAGAAGACCTACTCAAAAAAATGGCAAGAGGAATGGAACGCCTGTGACACCGGACGGTGGACCTACATTCTCCTACAAAAGTCTCTCTATCACGCCTCATACCCCAACTCACCCGGTTGTTAACGGGACCGGTTAACGGGACATGGCCCCTATCCAGCGTATTATTATAGAGACAAAATATCCACTACAGATGCTTGCGTGTGCAGCCAACCTGGATCACCAGAACACTACATCTACTATTGCCCACTCACAGCAGACAACCACATTAAGCATCCCACTCGTCCTACAGACACCTTTCAACGGTTCATTATTAAAAAACACCTGCAATCAATAAAATCTGTAAGGTAATTGACCAGCTCGCTGTTATAGGCCAAGATATATGAGACACTGCATAATCCCACAACGTCCGCCACTAACAGAAGTCAGCATGCACATCACCCTTTGCTGTTAGCATGTCACCGCGCTTGGCGTGTTCACACACTCAGCAACCTATGTCATCCACAAATATATATTCGCCAGGACCTCTCCGTGTCCTCCATATCAATGCCCAGCAATCATATGTCAGTCCCATATTACAGACCCTCGTTTGTAAACACACTTCAGTGTGTGTGTGTTTTCTGTACAATTTTATGTTTTTGTGTTTTCATATATTTAGTACTTAGCTCTGAGTCCCTCACCTGTAAATCCGTCCCACAAGTTTCATACCTGTAATTATGAAATTAGTCAAGCAATGTCAATAAGTCGCTCCTATTTGGCCATGTAAACTCCTCTTGCGCTCTCAATAAACTCCCGGTGTAGTCTCTTGAGGCCCCAGGATAGTGGAAGGCGAGGGGCTAGATAGTGGAAGTTGTTGTTGCCACTAGATAGTGGAAGGCGAGGGGCACATGCCTGTTTATCTCTGGTAGCCACCAGGCGTCCCCGTCTTCCGTCACCTACCTACCTACCTAACTCACGAACTCAAGCGATAATTCGCTTACTAGTTCTTAAGATTCTTCACATTCAACTTTAATGTAGAAGTACAAAGCACAGAATCTTTACAAGGTTTTACCTATGAGAATAGGAAACTCTACAATTGCCAACACAAAGTGCTTATTTGTGCATCAGTGTAGTGGTATTATAGAAGTACACAGATTTTTAGTAGTATTTACTTGATTAATTGTATTATATGCTGTTATGCTGTATCATATTTATTTTGTTCGTACATGTGTAATACCTAATTGTTATGTACATCTGTTTTTATATGATGTACATCAATATACATATTAAAGTATTGTAATGTTGTTAAAATATGTACTTAATATATCTGCTCAGAACAAATGTTAAATTATCCAGAACCCTGAAGAAGCTAGTTCATTTTGTATTGCATAGCATATACTGGCCAGCTTAAGTTATCAATCCTCTTTCTGCAGTTTTTTACCAGAGAAAACTTGCGTGTAGCTTCACTTAAACGAAAAATTGTTGACACTTTAAGAGCACTTAAAACAAAGTTTGCTAGTTATAAAAGTAATGCCCAAAGCTATCATATTCCTGAAATCCTGTCATAGTAATCGCAAGTGTGCACGTTCCTGCTGCTAATTTAAAACTGTTACTCTATAAACTATGATGAATAATGCAACAAAATTTATTTCTTTGCTAGCTGAAAATTAACTGTCATAAATAATAATAATAAAAAAACAATATTAGTTAAATGTGAATAAAACATGGTTGTTGCTGTTGTTATCATCGCCATCTCCCGAGTGTGTAGTAGTAGTAGTAGTAGTAGTAGTAACAGTACTAAGTATCAGTAGTAAAGATACGTTTTTCCAAACAATAGATTATAAAATGGACTAAAATGGGTTGTTTTCGTGACATCTGTATGTATATAATGTATGCATGTATCTAGCATAACTCAAAAACTATTAGCCGTAGAACGTTGAAATTTTGTATGTATATAATTATATATATTTATGCATGTATAAATATTTGTATATATACATATATAAATATTTGTATATATAATTTGTATATGTACATATGTATTTGACTGTTATAACATCTTTTAGTTGTGCACCTTTTTTATTGCAACCATCAGTATCAAACATGTATACTCATATAACGTAAACTTACGTATACCACTCCCTTACTCTGTAATATTATCCCCTGACCCTTCCGGAAAGTTCTTATTGAGCCGTCATTTTCTCAATCGTTGGTCGTAGTCACATACTTCCAGTTGCCGAAGTATTTTAAATGATGAAAATATTCATATTTTGGCAACGTCAAATTTAAGAAAAAATATTTTTTCAAAAATAATGAAATCTAACTTTCAATGCGGCCTCATTTTTCTTGTACCAAGAGACGGCATTAAATTAATTTGACTTCTGTACGACAAAAATTGAGCGTGATATTTGATTGCAAAATCTGCAGTTTTTGATGTTATTTTCAACTTGCCTTGACGGAAGTTAGAATAATTCGGAGAAATAAGTTGAAATGAAGTGCCCCCTAAAAATGTGTATAACTTGATTGGTCATACAAGGAAGTGATCATCAGGTTTTCAAAATTTATTTCGGTACGTTTTGAGATATACGTAGAGATTTTGAAAGTGTTATGTATTTGAAGGTAGACTAAAAAACGTTTGGTTATGTTTAGTTTAAGTTTCGAAATAATGCTTAAATTACGTATTTGTATTGCTGCTTACTCGATTAATTTTATAATACTGATTTTCTGTTAACTTATGCTGTTATAAACGAGATGACAGAACTAAATATTTTTTAAACCTACCTTTTGATTTCAAATTGGTCGTTTTATTTTCGTATACGTTAACATATACGCGTATAAATAACCTTTCGTAAAAGCGATCTCCGTTTTCCTTGCAACAGTACCTGAATGCATATTTTTCATTGTGAATTCAGAAAATATAGCGCCCAGGACTGTTACTTTGTATCGCAGCAATCTTTAGCAAAATATTTTCTTTAGAGTCTCGCCGCCTAACATTTATTTTCACAGTATAAGCCGACTTATTCTCCCTTCAGACAGAAGCAGGCGTTCCCTTCTCTCTTTTCAATACTCATATTACGAAAGCAAACTTTTCGATACAATAACAAGAATTTGAGCAGTAATGCAATATTCTAGAAGCCATCATTTCGCGTGGTTATGTGACGTAATAACAGCATTACGAATTCTAGACGAATCCTACTACTTGCTTTTACCTTTTATTATTTTTATAGTGTAGGACTGGTAATAAAATATTAAAGTGGGCACTTGCATCCATTTATTTCAAAACCGTAACGCTGTTCGAACTTGATATTCCTTAAAATATCAAATTTTCTACCAGAAAGTATAAGAAAATAAAATTTCAAGGAAGCTGGTATATTCTTATCGCGATTTTAACTGAAAAATCTTGTACCTGTGTTAAAGTGCAATTTGATAAATTCTTTGTTAGAATTTTTAAAAATTTTTGTAACTAAGCAGTAAGATTTATTTCATTTGACACATTATTTCTTATGCTGAACCACTCTTGCATTTCTACTTTTTCGTGTACTCCCCTAGAAAATGTAAATGAAATGAGTTTTAATTTACGAGCGAGAATATAAGTTTAGAGGGAGAGTTCGTAATCTAAGGCTGTCGTTGCTGAAACTCCTGTGTTGCTGATAAATAATATTAATCATTTTTCAATTTGCAAGTAAAGTAAGTTAAATTTGTTAGCATTTTAATTTCCAGCAAACTCAAGCTGAATTAACAATAAATATTTTAGTTTGTTTTTCTCTGTTGCTGATGTTTTAGCATTCTGGGTGTAAACATAAAGATGAGATCATTATCCTTTGGCAATCTAAAAGGCTTACATTAGTGTCTATACTAAGCCAAGCAGTATTTAACATTACAAAATGACAATGAAGAACAATGAAGAGAGGTACTTTTAGATACAAAACGAAAACAAAGAATTCAAATATTGCAAGCATATGATTGATTAGAACTTAAGGTTTTGTATTCTGTATCTAAACAGAGTTTTACCGTTGAAATTTAAACAGATTATTGAAGGGATAAACATACCTCACTTTGAATCCTTTCATCAAATAGATAATATGAATATGCAACATTTTGGTCATTCTGTAGCAAATTAAATTCGTCACTTTAAAGGTATTAAATAATTTTAATGAGTTAACACATAAATATGCATTGAAATTGATTTTGAATTCCTGCTTGTAGGAGTTTCTCTTTTCAAGTCATTAAAACTTAGGTTTCATTGCGCATCGTTTGCTGTATGCTTTCCTGCAATTGTAATATAAATGCAGTGTAAACTATTTTACAAGGACCACTCGATGATTGAGAAATAAAAATACTATGAAGTTTTTTCCATTGGAAAAACTTTTTCATGCAATAAATATCAAGTGATTGAAAATTACGGACATAGTTTCAGTGTTTGAGAGATAAACGGTTAAATTCCAAGAAATTTTACATATTTCTTACACTGAAACCATTCTGATTCTTTGGAGTTCTAGTCTATTCGTACGAGTCTATTCCTAGTATATTAAAAAAGACGAAAACGAAAATGTATGTGGCGTTGACTACGCACTCAGCCGATCTTACAAGATCAAAGGGAAAAACCTCTTTTCTCCTGTTCTCCCGCAACGTGAAAGTACGGCCAAATGTTTCCCTATCAGCATGCGATGCGCTTATCGCATCAGGCATAAGTGCATTCTTTAGCATTAAGTTTGACGCAATTCATTATTCCGTTTAAATATTATTATTAATGTGCAACAATATTTTTACCCGAAACATTGAGCATAGTGAAGTTTCTGATTAATTTATTGAATTGATTTATTTTGTTAACTTTACTGCTCATTGTTGTGTGAAGCTTGAGTTATGTCGTAAAAAGAAATGGCAATAAAATAATTGATCCACCTTCGTTTAATCTTATTTATCTTCTGTTTAGTTTCGCTTAATATTAGTTTAGTAATATCGTTAAGTCTCAAAATGTATATACAACTTAAAAGTTTAATTTAGTCTGTATTTTATAATTCTACTATTCTCATTCCCATGCAGTTCATATCGTAAAGAGATTTATGTGTTCGATATTCGATTTAGAGATCTGGAGGCTTAGTATTAGTTCAAGAATTCTTAAAGTATTACTCGTGTGCCATCTTTAGAATATTTTGAAAAGCTAGAAAATTTCTTCAGAATTAAATTTTTCTAGGAAATATTTCTAAAAATGAGTAAGCGTTTAATCATATAGATTTTCTTCAGCCCGATATACTTCGATTAAGAAATAAAAGTAAAATTCGACTATGGATCCATGAAGATGCTAGGGAATGGAACTTTTTTGTATTAATTCTTAATTAGTAAGTTCGCAGTTTATAGGCAATTGACCATAGAATAAAATATTCGTAACTGATTTAATAACTTTAATTCATTACAACTTCGTAAAAAATCCTATAAAATGTCAAATAACCAGTATGTAGATTAATACTTCAACTTTATGAGATTACGATATAAAAACGAAAGTTACTGCTTTAAAATTTCCAAAAAATTAATCAGTTTGATTATAAATTATTCCTTTGGAATATATCATCTTTTAAAGGCATTATATTAGTGAAACCGGACTGCAACTAACACAGTTTAGCCTTTTCTGCACTTTTGTATTCTATGCTCTACGACTAAAAATTTCTTAATCTCCATCGTTTGAATTCTTTATTAGCATCTGCAGATTTTCTTTTAATATTCTTGTCAAAAAAGTCTATAAAGATTTCTAAGAAAATATTAAAAAGAGATATTCCGATTATTTATTCAGATTACAGTGAATATAATAACCACCATTTACTGTTAATAGCAATCACCCCGTGTTTATAACGTTCTTGCTCGTGAACTCAGGGAGAAGGTCGTAAACCACAACATGTGCTGTAAAAATCACCTTCCTTTTATATCGTTCCGCCCCCCACTCTACTTCGACAGCAACACGCGACGTGCTGAAAGCGACGTGACGCAGAAGGTATATTATTTCACAATCGTCATCGTCACGCTAATTGTCGCTCACGTACCCCGTCGACCCATCTGGCCACCCTGCCTGAAATGCGATAATGAAAAGATGTTAATTCGATTGGCCCCCTCGCGCTTGTGGCAAGAAATACGGGACAGATTGATTAAATAGCTGGTAGAACGTACAATGGAGGATTGGGGGGGGGGAATAAAGGGAATTTTAAAAAAGGAAACGTGTAGTGGTGGCCATTTTTGCCCACATAAGTATCATACTCTTAAGACATGTTTTCGTATTTTGGTGTGTTACATAGAATTTTAATTCCTTTTCAAGAATATATTTAATTAATATTTAATTTAAAGAATATATTTAATTAATAGTCATGATTTGTCAATGTGTTTAAGTCACGTTGCATGGGTTTTGATTACTTGAATGAAGACAATGAATGAAAGTTAAAATCATAAGAAAGCCACATTCATAGAAAGGATTCAAATTTTATGCCGGGATGGTCGTTTAGATCATTTAGATAAAATAAATTTAAAGCTATCTGCTTCAAAGAAAAGATTCCTTCTTGGAGAACTTTTGAAGGAATATTTTCTCATGTTGCACACGGAGAAAATCATGAAAATATTCTTGCAACCAGCCCGTTTGCCGAGATTTGAACCTCAGTCAAACTACTGTCGTTCAGTGTTCTAATCCTTTTAAACACCCCTCTAAGCCTTTAAAAAAAAAAAAAAAAAAAAAAAAAAAGAAGAAGGAAAGAAAAGGTGAAAAAAACTAAATTTTGAACTTCTCTTATTAAATATTTATGAAACATATCAGAACAAGAATAGTATAAAGTATTTTCTCCTACCTTTCTGCATGCATTCGTGGTGAAACGGTAGCACACTTGGCGCGTATTGAAGAGGTGAGGCTCGAGTCCCGGCTAGGGTATTGCTCATTTTTCCTGCTTAAAATACCTTAATGACTCTACAGTGGCGCCCGAACTAAAAGGTGGTGGATCATGATTCTTCACCACCAGGATTTGGCAGTTGGGTCACCTTATCTCTAGTCGCCCTCTAAAACGGGAAGTATACAAGGTATTTTCTCCCTCCTTTCTGCATGCTTCGTGGTGTAACGATAGCACTCTCGGCGCGTATTCGAGAGGTCCAGGTGCGAGCCCCGGTGATGGCACTGCACATTTTTCATGTCTCCGGCTCTAAAAATACCCAATGTCTGTGCAATAATAATATTGAAAAGTTGAAAAATATCATGTTTAAATTTATTTTTTTACCTAAAACCTGAAGTTTATTACCTTCAAAATATTTTTATTGGCTACACTTTGTAATTCAAACATATTTACAGTTAAATATATTAATATTTCAGACCGACATTTATTTCCAATAATTATAATAAGCCTAATGAAGCATTAAATAAATATAATTTATTTTAAACTAAAAATTAAAAAAATATGAAAAATTTCCAAGTTTTCAGAGAAATCTTTCCAAGTGAGAATAAATAATGACAGTCTAGTCACTTTCTTTCGTTTATTAAATTTTCCTTCGACACATGAATTAAAATGATAATAACAATGTTCGTATTTGTAAATAATTATAAATTTTGCATATAAATACAAATTTTATTTGTATCATATCCATGCACTGGAGAAAAATTACTAGAAATTATCTTCATGACGGATTGCAGACGTCCATGAGTCTGTCGGGTTCTTCCGTATCAGTTTCAGCTTCGAATAAACGTTGTTCACATATAAATGTATTCCCAAACAAAATGATTATTCTTAGTGCTAAAATTTATAACTGAAACATAGTTATTTTTTGACAGTAGCCAATAAGTGAATTTGGACTTAATTTGGCCAATAAGTAAATTTGGACTAAATTAAAATCTTGAAATCCTTAGAACACCGTATTTGCAACAAATATGTAATTGAAATATATTCACAGGCTGCATAAAATTGCTTCGAGGGCAATATGAGGCCCGAGTGCCGCCAGTTCGAAACCACGGTCTTTTACAGGAAAATATTTTTCTGAGAGATTGAAAATTTCAGCTAAATATTATTAGAAGACTAAAGGCAGAAAAAATATTAGTGATACCAAATTTTCAAATATTGTTTTTCACTTGTAAAACTTACTCTTGTGTAATTTATAGGTCTGCTTTATTTGTGCATTTGCTTAAACAACATATTCAGATAAGCAATGTTGCTGATTTTTCTTTAGTAAAATGAATTCGTTTTAAAATCCTTAATTACCGTTTGCTTCAATTGTATGTTAAAAAATGGGGCCCTAGACGCTCAAAATTGGAGTCTAGCTCAGCCAGAGCTAATAAAGGCCCCCAAAATGAACCTGTATTTTTTTTAAAGTCTTAGTTTTTTTCCCCGCATGAAAACAAGAAGTTTGTTGCTGACAGCTTCTGAAAGAATACAGTGCTTTTAATGGATCGTGATAAAAATAGAATTTAATTTTAACAGAATCATGGACAAACACCTAAATTTATTAACTCCGAGTACATTTTAAATATGCCGAAAAATCAGTATGTGGCACACAGAAAGCAGAATAATCCGGAATGGTAAAATGTAAATTTCTTCAAATTCCTCAAGTTGGAGCTGAAAATAAACTCACGCGTCACCTATTGGTTTATTAATCAATGGAGTTGCGCGAACGTATATAAAAATTAATCGCATCCTTTTTTCCATTTTTTCAATTTTTTATTACACTTAGGTTTTTTATCGCCAATATAGTTGTCAAAAGTATGTTATCAAAATAATGTTTTGAATTATTTCAATGCCTCTTCAGTTCTTCTCCGATTCAAAATTTCTTCCACTTTAGGGCAAACCAAGTAAAAAACATCTGTAAGTAAGATTTAGTAACTCTTTTTTTTATTCAATTACTTAATTTTGTTTTTCATTATTAGTTCAAAGTGGCTTTGTCTCTGAGGGACTATTGGTTTCGTTTTGCGATTTTGCGTCACACTGAATGTCCATTTTACATTTCATACTGTTGCCACCAAATATTATCGCCCTATATTATATTTGTAGAACTTAAATGATGAAGAAACTGCAAAAATGTATCTATGTTTCTCACATTGTGATAAAACAACGGTACCTAGAGCCATCAAATTTTGAATGACGTAATCCTACTGTGCATATGGGCATCTGGAAGCCCAAATGTGAAATTTGGAATTTGTTTTATTATCGATTTCATATTATGTAAAACTTTAACGAATTTTAGATTAACAAACTCAAGGATTTCAAAGCGAGCAATGGCAACGTTGTACATTAAAAACTTTTTTTTATCTCCAGTGCGTGAGACTGTGTATCGGAAATTCTAAAGATATGCTCAATTTAAAATTATTTTTCGATATTGCTCTTGAACTGAATTTAATGGTTTAAGTGTGAAGAACGTGATATTTAATAAATAAAGGTAATACACAAAATGTTTAAAATGCCCTCTTTGGACATAATTTAAAATCTGAAAGGTTTCAGATTTTATTTATTTATTTGTTTTTTGCTTTTTATTGAAAATTATTTTTGATTATTTTAGGTATTTATGTTAATTTTGTATTATATATGTATCACTGATAAGCATATTATCGTTATATTCAAGACGTATTTCAACTAAGCATTTTCTTTTGTGGTTGACAGCAGCAATTAGCTTTTCCATTTTCCCTTGCAATGAATCTCTGAATAACTGATGCTTACTGTAGCTAACTGATGCTTACTGTGTATTTTTGAGTCTCTTGACTCACATTAAATTGCATTACGTTAACAAGGCATTTATCACCTACGCTACCAAACATGTTTTACCAATGTACGAAGAATAGAATTGTCATTCTGTGTACTAATTGGCTTGATAAATTGCCATTTCGCGGAGGCGTTGCTATTCGATGCTGCAAAACATATTTAAGTTTTTCTTTCAAATTAGAAATATATATTGCTAAAATTAAATGAATGTTTTAAAAGTAATATACTGTTATTGCATATAGTCAAATATGTTCCTTATGCTACATGAGCCCACCAGTAGCCGAATGGTTAAAGCCACTGAATACTAGAAGTTTAACGGGACTCTATCTCAAACCCAGGTGAACGGGCTAGCTGCATGGTTGGTTTCTGTGGTTTCTACCGTGCATACCGTGAATACGAGCCAGTTTCCCTCAGAAAATTCTCTATGAAAGACCTCCCTAACTTAGATAGATAACCTTTTTGGCTTTGCCATATTTACATAACTTAACTTAATGCCATATATTAAGTAGCTTTGTACAGAATGTCCTTCACACGACAGCGAGTTTATAAAATGAAGTTACGAAACGTGAGTTATAATTTCAGGCATCTGAACAGAAAATTTCAAAAACATTATTTTTACATTCATAAACAAAACTAAATATTCATCTAAATTCATAAACTAAAACTAAATACTAACTAAAACGAAATATTTAACAGATAAGTAAAATGCTGACTGCATCCCTCCCCGAAACAATGAAAAATAAAACTATACACACTTTTTGCTGCACTTCATTTAACTTATTTCTTCGAATTATTCTAACTTAATTAACCGATTTCTTAAGGCAAGTTGAAATGACATCCATAACTGAAAGTTTCGGAATTAAATATCCGGGTCGATTTTTGTCGTACGGGAGTCAAACTTCTTATAATTTTATATTTTCATAACGAGTATAAAACTTTTCCAAATATGCATATAGAAACCTTTAGATCACATTAAAGGTTATATTTCATTATTTGTTGAAAATATTTTTTTTTTAATTTTAAATTCCCAAAACATGAAAATTCTCATCACTTAAAAAACAGTTTCTTAATTGGAAGTGTATGCCTACGACCAACGATTATGACAATAAAATCGGGGTACTTCTTTTTGTAATGAAAATGAAAAGTGCACATGTAGATGTTATACTAGTCCTATATACAAAATTTTAACCTTTTTTGAGTTTATAAAATACCGAAATACATACATACACACGTACAGATATAAAGAAAAAAACCCTTTTGAATCCATTTTAAAATTCATTTTGAAAAACAAAAACAAAACAAAAAAAAAAAAAAAAAAAAAAAAAGAATCCTTTATTTTGTCTGTAACGTGCAGATGCCACGCGAAAAAAGTTGTTTAGATGGATTCGAGACCGGTCACCGGTCAAAATGAATATTTCCCTTGAAATATATTACCTGAAATTTTTCGCTATTACAATACATTCTTTGCTTTGTACATGGAAGTAAAAATCTAGCAATAATCTGACGACAAATCGTTATTTAGTGGACAGATTGGTGATCTCAGTATAACCAGTGGTTTCAAAAATGTAAAATATAAGTTAAAACAAAATCTACATTTGAATTTTTGTTTACTTTTAAAAAATTCAAACCAGAATACTTCTCTTCCCTTATGTAAATGAGGGAATATCATAACAGTTAGACAATCTAGAATTTTCTAGATTCTTCCTTCTATGTATGGAATAAACTACCTACCACATAAAGTCAAATGAACCAATTTCTGTCAATAATTGTTACCCGTTAAGTGTAACAAATATTTGTTGAGATTTATTTTTAAAGTTTGAGTGTGTTAATACTCAACTATTTAAAAAAAAAAATTAAGAGGAGTTCCTTATTTCGTTTTATTTTAAAGAATTAAATTTCGGTTTGTTTTTTTTTTCTTTTTGAAAGGTTTACCTACAATACCTTCGCTGATAACAGAAGCTATGTGTCTTGGCTACAGTGAGGTTGTTGATGAGAATAAGGTTAAAAATGAGCTTTGAAATTAAGTAAATACCAAATTTTCCTGTTTGGAGTATTCTTTCGTCAAAAAATCGTTCTTGAATGGAAAAAAAATGTATATTATTTTCTTTTGGTTGCAATTAGTCTCTCAAACATTCTGTAGGCACGAGTCTGGTAAAGAGCTTGCCAGGAAATAATTAAGCTCTTCAGGAAATCTATTGTCTCTATATTAAGATTTTCAGTTCTTTGTGATATCAATTAGCGGTGAAAGCTCAAGTGTAACTCTTAAACAACAGGTGGATTCTTTATTTAAAAAACCTCACTGACTAATTCATTTTCGCTGAAACATTTTGTTTGATGTAAGTTACTCAAACATTGTGCAGCATTTATTCAAAATCACTTTTCGTTTACGGTGGTCAGGAATGGCGTCTGGTGGCTTGCTGGTATTTCGATCCTGAGTTGTAGGGATAATACGCATTCGTCGCTTAAACTGCTTGTGTTTACCCATCCCCCTTCTATCAGTATGAGTAATTGGGAGAAGGAGGTCTACCCAATTTTTCGGTACATGGTGTTTCGCCTGACTTTTGAATATTGAGTAGGGATTGTTCTCGGATCTGTGCTGCTGCTTCTAACTGTATCCACAGAAACCAGGGTCAGCCTAGCGTTAAAAAATTCTTCTGGGATCCCCTACCATCCAACCCCAATTTACGGTGTATAGAACTCAGAGGTTCTGCATAAAAGCTCGTATAATTTAAAACGAATCCAGAAACCGAGCCATCGAGTTGTTCCGGATGTTAGAGAAGACGACCCTCCACTTGCTAATTTAATCATTGAAGTATTTTTCCCTTCCCTTTCAGTCACAGATTTTTTTTTTCCTTTTCTCTTTATGTGGTTTAAAATGGCGGTTTGCAATAAACGCTTTGATTGCAAATTTTTTAGTAGACAGTACAACAGGATAAAAATTTCAAATCAAATCTTACTTTTGAGTGAATATTATTGGTACATCATTACATTCTTCGCCTTTTATTTCTCTTTATTTTTATAACTTTTTGTCCTCAGATGACATAAAAGAGTCTCAAAAAGTCGAACTGGCATCTTCGCATTAGGACCATCCCCGAATTAGAATTTAAAATGGATATTCTTATCTGTCTTAGAATTTAGCAATAAACTAACGGGAAAAAATGTCGAAAAGAAAGCTTCATTTGTATAGATCTTTTATTGCAATGTACATAATTTTTTTTATGAACAGCATTTTAAAAGAACTATTATGACCTTTTGCGTCAATTTTTTTCTACGGAAATGGGCACTCAGTATTATGAAACTGAAATTGCAGTTTTTCTTTGAACTTTTCATAGATGCTTACATATTTACGTATTCCTTATAACATATGGATAAGTAACAGAAGTTCATTTTCTCCTTGTTTTTATGAATTTACAAATTATTCAAGCAGAAAATTTCGGTTTCACGCTCAGCAATTATCTAGCTTTCTTTTCTAAAAACAGTTTAAATCATGACGTAAGCAACTTTCGTACTTCTTTACTGAAATTTACAATAATATATGGACAGCTAATGATCTCTCAGTGTAATGAAAATATAATACATTGAAAATATTGTTCAATTGTTGGCATTTCCCTCTGTTATTTCCTCCCCTCTTCACCCAAAGAAGATTATGTAATCTACATAAAATTCGCTTAGTGTTAAAAATTCTTACATTTATCTTAGTATTAACAAGTTAAATTTATACTCACAGAAAATTGCCTTTCCTACGGCAGAATTTCCAGTTCATTAACAAAAAAAGTTCTTTAATAATAATAATAAAAAAAAGGTACACTACGAAAAGGGGGGAATAGAGGAACAGTTATATGTCTCCCGTCCTACTGGGCCGACTGACGAAATTCAAATTCCGCTTTTCATATCTCGAAATCGCGACTTAAGCTATATATTAGATTTATATATAGCATTGTTCTAATTTAGGTATTTTAACACAAAATCGGACTTTTTCTGAAACGACATGCCAATTTTTTTCCATATTTCGATTTTACAACTCAAATTTTGCTTAAAAATTAAATTTTGTAAAATCTGTTGCGAAATTAACGGAAAAATTCAGAAATTAACCTTGGCGCATTTTTTTAGTTTGCGCCAAGAATAATTCACTTGGCGAACTTCTTAATATATGACAATCGATTTTCCTTTCCCTTTTTAAATTGGGCATGAGAGAAAAAAAGACACATCGTTACTACTTTCAAATAATTTTAACAAAGTGCGTAAACCACATTTGATGTTATTATCGCTTTCTGTAAATATGCCGAATTTCAAAACGCGCCAATACATAAATCACATATATCTTCGGAAATTTTTAATAAAAAGCTCTAATTTTTTGCTGGTACATTTAGAAATACATCTACTTTAAAGATGATGGCAAAAGATTTATAGATTACAATTCAAAATTTTTTTCGAAAGATTTATAAAAAATTTTTAAAAACAAATCATAAAAAAATGGACGTATTTTATTTGGAATGAACCTATATTTCGAAATGTGAAAGGAAGAATCAAATAAGTTTAATAAAAAAAGAGAGATTAATAAATATATACCAAATTCAATTAACTTTGAGGAGTTAAAATTTTGAGAGGTAATTTTTTAAGAACTGCTCATGCGATTTTTACGAAACTTGGCAGGTTCGCATAATTTGAGTCGTAGAATCGAAATGTGGAAAAAAAAAAGCTGGCCATTTGTTTCAGAAAAAGTCCGATTTTGTATCAAAATACCTATATTAGAACAGTGATATATAAATCTAATACATATCTTATGTCGTGCTTTCGAGACATA
Source organism: Stegodyphus dumicola (assembly GCF_044657685.1). NCBI lineage: Eukaryota > Metazoa > Arthropoda > Arachnida > Araneae > Eresidae > Stegodyphus > Stegodyphus dumicola. The sequence continues at coordinate 84,099,751 of NC_140772.1, read as the reverse complement.
GAAAACGCAACATGTTTTTCTTCGATCGGCTCAGTAGAACGGGAGATATAGAATTGTCCCATTTTTTTTCCTCGCAGAGTGCAATAATAAATGCCGAAGCTTGACGTTAATTAATTACAGTGTGATTATTTTAATAGGACATTTGCACTTGCGGAGCACAAGGACGCCCTGACCACTATGTGACAGAATGTCCACTAACAGAAAGGCTCCATATCAGAATGCCTTCCACCAATATCGGTCCATTCAGACGGTTTATATTGAGAACTCCAGCCCTACGACAGAGTTTACATCATTAACCTGTTAATGTCAACAGGACTGGATATTGTGGCTACGAACTAAGTAAAATTTCTGTCAATTTTCTTCCTGAAACGCTTCCGTAATGTCTGTACGAGTAAATGTATAATATCCTCGTCCACCAGCGATAGTGCTAACGAGTGCCACTAGTGCCAGAATTGCAGCAGTAATAAAATATGTAATTAATTAAGAATTCAAGCTTATACGAATTTATGTATTCAATGTAAGCTATGATACATAGGTACTTTATTCAAGAATTATTGCATATATGTATATATAAGTGTAAATAACCGTGCTTAAGTACTTATGTAATGAATGTAGTATATAGTAGGGTAGGATAGGATACATAGATATATAATAGGATAGGATAATGTAATCAACTAATCAAGTGTCTCTATTGCAATCAAGTATTTAAGAATATAAGTAGTAGTCAAGTGTATAAACAGTGCTCACATAACATAATCATGTGTCTATTATATCAACGCATGTATGAACTCAAATAACGCAAATTCTCAAATAATGAATGTAAGCAGGTATAATGTATTCAAGTGTCTTGCTGTAACCAAGCTCTCAAATACATAGCCAATGTATCCATGTAGCTTAATTATGTATCCAATGTATGAATGTATCTAATTTGACTGATCAAATTTAATGTAGTATTACAAGTATTTGATGTAGTTAAGAATTATTATTATTAGTAGTAGTATTTGATGTATGTAAGCATTATGGGAACGTGCGCCCAAGAGCATCAACAATGCATTCTAACAGCTAATGGTTATATATTCATGCAGCTAACGCATTCATGTAACATCATCCAGGTCCCAGTTGGTTCATCCGACTTCATAGAGAAGCAAATGCATTCCTGAGGTAGGCCTCCTGGGTCTCCGGTTTAAGGTAGTGGAGGTCTCCGGTTTAAGATAGTATAGGACATATACCTGCTTACCTTTGTTAGATACCAGCTGTCCCCGTCCTTCGTCACTTGTCACCTGTGCGCTCAGCTATAATTTTTTTGATGGCTTATAAGGTATTTCTCCGGCCTTCTTAGCATGCTTTCGTCGTGTAGCGGTGAGCGCGCTCGGCGGGTATTCGAGAGGTTCGTGGTTCGAGTGCCGGAGAGGCTCAATTGCTCATTTTTCAGCTTTCCTGCTTTCAAAAAAAAAAAAAAAAAAAAAAAAAAAAAAAACACCTAATGTCTCTACAGGCTTATTTTTCAACTTTGATGATTCAGACATTTTATTGTTCTATAACGTTTAAGTAAACAAATAGGATGATATATTTGCATCGCAAAATGTTCAACAGTCGTTGTGATCTGCTTTTGGGGATTTTCAACATCAGTATCCAAGAACTAAATGTCTGAATTTCGCAAAACAAAAGCTGTTCGAAAGAATTTAGATTTTTAAAAAGAAATATGTGTAAATGCTGTAAAAATGACAACAATGGATAATGTTCTAATTAACAATTACAAACTAAAAAATATAATTTACCTGGAAAGAAAAAGAATATGAATGCCTACTTCAAAACCTCGTGAATAATAATAATAATTAAAACGATGCTTACTGTATCAAAGATATTACACTCTTAAGCGTAAGAATGTAAAGTATAAATTAATAACAAATCTTTAAGGAAAGTAATTGTCATCTTTTATCAAAAACTACGAAATCATTAAAATGTAATATCAGCCTAACTGTATGTTTTTCTATCAATTCGTATTGTATTTATTACGTTAAAAAAAACCTCTTTTAATTCTTCTAAAGAATTAACTTCCGATTAATATGTTAAATATTTACTAATATCGCATAGCCTCTGATGTCTGTAAATTTTCTTACTATTATAAGGTTTACATCACTCCTCAGCTCCATTGGAAAATTTAGATATAATTTTCCAGCAACATATATCTCCTTATAACATAACGCAGAAGGCGTAGCTAAAAGAAGCCATATTTTGAGAAATAAGACCGAGCAAAAATTGTTTATTGTTATATATATATATATATAGTATTTAAAAATACTGGGACATTTTCAAAATCTTTTTGTATAGAGATTTCAGAGTCATATCTATAATGTTTGAAAAAAGAAAGTACGTAAGACTTTTTGTATCGTACTGGATAACATGAAGTGTGGAGATAAAACCGATCTGCTAAGTAATGTAACCACCGAGTCATCGAGACCATATTTTTTCCTTGATGGAGTACATCAAAGACCTTTTTTTTAAGTTATACTATTACCGCGTGACATCCAAGAATTAAAAAACTGGGTTATAGAAGCTAATAGGTATAATCACAAAAAGAAATGCTCATTTGTGATGGAAGTGGTCTACCTGGTGGACATTTACAGAATCACTCATGACCTCCAAATTAAATGTTTCTGAGATGATGTATGTAAATACAAATGTATTTTTAAACAGGTGATACGATAAAATTTGCGTTTAAAAAAACGACACATTTTTTTTCTTCCAGAAGAATGCATAGCTCTGTTACTGTTCTTCTATTAAGGGAGTCTCCAACAATTTTAGAAATCTCGAACTGTCCTTAATTTCTCATGCCTAAGTATCTTACGTACCGCAGAACATGGAGTAAAGGTCCTCTGTCCGGACTGAAGTCAGCGGATTTTCAGGAATCTCAAGTTCAGAGACGTAGAAGTTGCGATGGATAAAAATTCCCCACATCCAAGCTTTTCTTTGGCTAGTGTGTGTGTGTGAGCAATGGGGGCAATTTTCTAGGGGGTTCCAGTCACGTGATTAATTGGAAAAAAGGGAGGAAAGAGGGGGTCGATTGCGCGTGCAGCTGGCACCGACGCTTCGCCATCCCTTCCGCAAACATGGCAGCGCGGCTCGTAATTGGATCATTTCGCGCCGGCTCGCTCCAGATTAACTAGCTAATTAGGTAATGTCGGCGCAGACGTGTTGATCGCACATAAAAGATTGAGGGGAGAGAGGTAAGGGGGTTGCCAGAGAATAACCCTCCGGGCGACCAGGCAGTGCGCATAATTGGCTCGTTAAACGCTTTAATGACGCCAGTTGGCGGTGACAAGTAATTCGCGGGCCTTGCTAATCTGCTCCCACTGTTGTTATTGTCCATTTAGGGAGGCTCTTCTTTACTCCGGACTTTTGCTTTCGATTTTGGGATACATTTATCCCGGTTGATGCTACCTTCCCCCACTCTACTCCGCATTTATAATGTGCTTTAGAATTAATTAAAAGCTTCCGTTTTTTTGTCCTCCTTCCCCACTTCTCCCACCTTGCGTGTAAGGAGCTGATTATAATTATGAAGGGTTGATTTTCTATTTAGGGTGATTAAGGGAATGAGAAAGCGTCCGAGGCGTGCATGTTAAATAGTTCCCGCGCCCGAAATCAGGAAAAATTAGGTAAATTTCGGGAGACAGTCATTTTCTAATGATGATTAATTTCTCGCGATGGCTAAGATTTTTAACGATCGAGACTTGCCATTGCTAGCACGTATTCTGAGTAATCGAAAATTTTTATTTATTTCTTAATTTTAACAATGAATTAATTTATTTTTAACCATCATTTAATCATTAATTCAATCATTCCTTTTTTATTCGGAATATGTATTTACATTTTTTTTCCTTTTAAGGAACTATTTAGTCACAGGATTCAAGAACAGAATGAAAGAGAGAGGTTATCTAACAGAAATGTAATTTCTGTGACAAAGGCATTGGTAAGGTGAGAAATGTTCCCAGAAGTTTAGCAATTCAGTTTTGGAATAAAAATAAGAACTCATCGGAGCATAATGATATTACATTGTCTTAAATGTACTTTTAGATTCTCATAGAAAGGAAAAATGCCACTAATATCATAACAAGTTAACTTTTCAGAAAATTTCTCTTATTTGTGATTATTTCTTTCATCCCATTCCCAATGAAATAGCTTATATAAAATGTATTCTAAATGACTAAATGAATAATACTAAATAAAAATTTTGGATATGATTTTCATTATTTACCTTCTTCAGCCGATTAGCGTAAAAAGTTAAATGTCCAAGATTTAAAGCAGATTTTTTTCAGGAATAAGTAAATTTCAATCGCTTTTATGATCGACGTTCTTGCACTTAAAGAATCCCTGTTGTTTTTTAAAATTCGAAATTATTTCCACATTTTAGGTAATCGTAATTTCGAGAAACGGCTTACATTCTTAGCATTTCAAAATTCCCTTCAAAATACAGGGTAAAACGAAAACAACTCCTTGAAAAATAAAACGAAAGCAACTCCTTGAAAAATTACAAGACTAAAGGCATTCTTGAAAATGATTTTAAAATTAAATAACAAGTCTTATTATTAAGAAATCTCTTTGAACAAGACTAAAGGCATTCTGGTAACAATACTAATCACATGACTACAGTTGATATCATTTAATTGCTCGAAGACCTCTCGTATATGTGAAGCTTATCAGGATAAGCAAAACATCGGATCTAATGAAAAAGAAGCTGGAAAAAATCATCTTCGTTCAAAAGCCCGCTGTTCGAATGTAATAACTGTAACTCAAACTACTTAGTCTGGCACGTCATGAAATCCGCCGTGCACCGGTGTGCATCTATTGTTACAGCGTATATGCGTATAACTTCTTGTATACTTTGGCATCAGAAACTAGCTAGACGTTAGAACACCGTGTAGGAAATTATCCCTAAGTAGGATAGAGTCAAGAGAAAGGTATAAATAACCCTTTATTCATTCAAACTAAAATTCAATTATGGCATCAATTTGTCCTTACAAAAGCCAGCACTTAATTAAGAAACTGGTGGTGTGACACAAAAAGGTAACGATTAACTTAAAATTAAATAGACTTGAGTTTAGCTTAACGACTTCACAGGTTAATTAACGCGCAGGCTGTCTCTGACTCAGAAGTCGGTATAAACAAACTTAATGACATGAAGCATTCAAAGCCACAGAAGTCTAATCGCTAGTAAATGAAAGATAGAAATTTAGCCTTCAAGCTGGCAGAGCATACTCTAAATTCAACTTCGAAAACCTTCCCTTTAAATACTAACTTCTTTCTACCACATTTAAATACACGCGCACTAGATCACCAACATTCTGGCAAGAAAGTGTGAGTTGAAAGCAAGAGCGATAGGAAAGGATGCTTCAAAATAAAGTTAAGTACTAGGTAAATTAAATGAATCTCCACATGCTCATGTATGCGCATGATTATACTAGCAATCAACCTGAACACTAGATATACTAGAAAGGATTTGCATCTGCCGAAGAAAATAAGTCTTATCATTTCTAGCTTCTTTAATTTAGAATTTAAATTATGAAAGATGGATAATATTGAGGTAAAAAGACTGACCAGAAAAAAGAAGCTTAGAAAAAGCACATTCCACCGAAATTTATATTTTAAAAAGAAACGTTATAAATGCCAATCATTTTATTACCGATAGGAGATAGGAAAAGATCCAATCATTTGTGATTTAAAACAATTGCAACTTTTTTAAGTGTAATTTTACTTTTTTTAAAATTTCTACTGAGAAAGAATGTTTCTTTCCCCTCCCCTTCATAACGTCCCTCAAGCAATACAGGCACCACAAAAATCGTCACAGCCCTACCCGCATGAAGTACTAAAAAAGATATTTTTGGTCCGAGGTTAAAAATATTTGCCCACCCCTGTTTAGAACATAATACGAGAGACACAAGGCGGAGTTATTCTCTTGCGATAGGAATCTCATTCTTTTGAATTTTCCTCGAATGACTGCGGGTAGAGTGTCCTAAGAGGAGTAAAATATAAAAAAATTATTGCATGCAGAACAGCCATTTAGCGGTGGATGTTGGGAATACTAAAAAATAACAGCCAGAACAACAATTTATGGAATTATTTCTATGTACATCAGCAACGAAACATATAATAACACCTCAGTAACTCTTTGCTATGTTTGTCCTTGTGCGCCCAGAACACGTATAAAAAACACTCTTATACCCGAATACAAGGAAATACGATATTGGTATGCACCTGGTTTCTGACTAGGCTTTTGAAGACAGAAAATGTAATATGATCGATTCTTATTGTATTATACGGATGGAAATATCGATATAAAAAGCAAGACATGCTTAGCTTACTCTATATGTTGTTAATATTACAAGCTAGTGGTATGGTTATGATATTTAAATAGTCTTCCATGATCAGTATTAGATTCGTAGACTCTAATAAAAAAAACATCTCTTAAGTACTGCAGCAGACCAGGTACATTTATTCATAGCTTCTGTCTATTTTCTCAAAGGGAGCCCACCAAAGGACCAACGGTGAAATCATGTGACACTGGTAGTCCCTATCTGGGTTCGAATCCAGCCAAGTGGACTTGCTGCACGAATGATTTCTTGGTTTTTCCCATGTGTGACGTGTATACGAGCGAGTTTCCCTTAGAAAGTCCTCCCTGAAGGAGCAGCTAGCCCTCGTGTGCTTTGCCATATTAAACTATTGCAAACTATTGTACTAAAGTAAATCTTATCGAAGGAAGTGAATAAAAACTGAATATAGGCATCGGGTATAACTCAATACTTGCATCTATCAAGCACCATCCAAATTTTAGTCAAGTTATCTTGACGGGGTTCTTATTAAATTTTTGATTTCTCTTTTTCCTTTGCTGGCAGAAATACTTGAGGATGAAATTCTCCTTAACATGCATTCGAACCCAAACCAAGACTTGGTAATTGCCTTCGCAAAACCTTATATCGATCAAATTGAATTCTGACTAAAAATAATAATTTTTCAACATGATGAAACTTCATCATTCAGGTCTCGGTTTTATCAGCATAATAGCAAAAGTGAGGTAAACATACCTAGCACTTTTAAATAGCTATTATTTTTTCTGCATATATCCTGAATTCACTATTTTAAATATTAAATTCTGGCTTCGTAAAGACAGTCAGACGACTTATCGTTATCTTTTTATTAGATCTTCTATTGCTCGTCAGCTCGTAGTAACAAAAGGTTCCGCTGTTTGCAGTGTAACAGAGCACAAACATAAAAGTAATATTCAGGTATTTTAAAATGAGAAAATTCTCAATCCAAATTGCACCTATAAGTTTTGACTCTGGCAAACAAATAGAGGTAGGAAAAGTTAAAGCTTATTCTGCCGCTCAACTGCTAAATGCAAGAAGCTTTCTGTTGCTATTGTGACTAATGCCGCTTGTCTGAAAGCCGAACAAGCCCACGAATTTCATCATAGCAAGGAGGCAAGATTGCGCCTGTCGTTGGGAATCTTGCCTCCGATGGTCTCCCACGTATACCACCAACCACTGAGAAGCCTATCGTGTTCAGTACACATTTTTAATGCTCCCATGCCTCACAGGCATATATTTACAATCCGGACCCCTCGGTACGAAACATATAATAACACCAGGATAGTGGCTATTTAACTATCCTGGTTTGGCGGCAAGAACTCTGTTCTTTTATATATTACTAATTTGCGTCCTGGTAGTAGCCGAAGAGAGTAAAAACGACAGGGGTATAGGTAAAAAAATAAGATAATGAGTTAATGAACATAAAACCCTGCACACATTCATAAGGCACGTACCATCTGCAGTTAACTGAAGTAACAGTTCTCGTAAGAAATCTTTGTTTTTTGTATGATGCAATCTTGTGTTACTTTTTACGAAAATCAAAATCCAACAGCTTAAGTATTTATATGCGTTGCAACTGATTAATAAAGTATTTTATTAACACAGACGTCTTAAATAACGTTAAAGCGTATTGAAGAAATCATTAACGTTGGAAATGTTAGGAACTTGCTACGAATTAATGATTTCTACATTGCCATTTTAATTGTTTATTCTGAAGTTTCCCTCTCTTCCACTGGAGGTGGAATATGCAATTTGCTTTACTTTATTGTAAATTTACTTTTAGTTTGGGAATCTATTTTCATGTTAGAGAATAGTTTTCATGAAGCTGTCCAAAATGATTTAAAAGCTTTTTGAAATGATCTCCTCCTTTTTCAAGGTGTTACTGAAGTGCTAGTGCATGGCTTATTACTGTCATTTAACACAGCAAGCAGCCGCAGCGTTCATATCAGCTTAATAAGTTGTCAACACTGGACAGCGATTTCAACCTCTTCTTGCTCATAATTAAATAAATTTTCTGTTTAAAATTCTCAAACATTAGAGAAGAGCCTCGATAACTGCAGGATGCATTGTCGCCTTGTGTCTCTCCTCACCAGGATAAACTTTACTCTGTTTTCCTTCTACATCTGATTAAAGCAGGGGTCGCCAAACTTTTTTGATCATCGCCCGCTATATAACTTTTCGAAATCTCCATAGACCCCCACAAAGGTAATTTTCAGGTAATTGAAATAAAACTATATATTAGTCTAAATATTTAATAAATCAGAAACAGTAAGTAAAGTAGCTACAGATTTTTTACTTCTTAATGAGATGAGTGTGCCTGGTGTTTCTTGGCAAGGTTCGTTATATTGGGTTCGAAATTAGTCAATTTTAACCGTAAATATCCTCGAAGCTCCGCATTTAATTTATTTCTGTTTTTAGTTAAAATTGAATTAACGTGACTGAAACCGGCTTCAACCATATACGAACTTGGAAACGCCAGCATAAATGGCTGAGCCATTTCGTAAAGTTTCACATATTTTTGCTTTATATTTATATTAGTCCAAAATTTATGTATTGTCAAATTTTTTATTAGCGTTTTTGCTTCAAGATCGGACAATAGTTCAGCAAGCTCATCTTGTGTGTTGATGTCGACGTTATCAATTTGCGCCGAAAATGGCGCAATAATCCAATCAGGGATGTCGATGTTTTCCAAATCAACAAAGCGCAGTTTAAAATCGTCGCTTAATTTTTGAAGATGATTTGTATATATTTCCAAGTCTTCTTCTTTTATTTTTAATTGTTGCAGATTTGAAAAATACTTATAATCCTTACGTAGCAATGAAGATCTAATTAAATTTAATTTTACTTGGAAGCCTAACAGTATTGTCCGAGCTTGGATAATTGTTACATCTTTTCCTTGCAGTTTTGTTTGAACGTCATTAAATTTTCCAAATAAGTCTGCTAAATAAAAAATATGGTTCTTATTGTTTTGGAGTTCATTGCTTAGAACAGGATTTATTTCGTTCAGAAATTCTGTCGTGGAGTCAAATAAATTGACGAGCCGTTGCAAGCATACACCTCTAGACAACCATCTAACCTCGGTGTGCAGAAAATTGGTTAAATAACTCATTGTTTTCCTCACGAAGTTTGGCAAATAATCTTGATTTAAGAGGTTGAGCTTTAATTTGATTAATAGATTTAATACAAAACTGTAAAGCTTCATGTAACTCTGAACTCAGATATTTTGCTACTAAGTTAATTACAACGTGCAAATTACAAACTGGTCACAAGGTCAAGTTGTGACGTCACGGTATACATACGAAAACCCATAAGGAAAAAAGGGGTAGATTGTTTTCTGATTTATTATTTTATTTTCTATAAAGAATATAATATTAAGTCAATTATAAAAATATTTTAAATTTTTACGTACGCAGTTAGATATGTGTGATTTGCGTATTAAGAACTGTTTTTCCTTCGAGTCCTAATAGAGCCCCATTCGATCCCTTGGGTCAGATAGACCCCTACTGTTGTTAAATAGACCCCTAGGGGTCTATATAGACCACTTTGGCGACCCCTGGATTAAAGGCTTGCAGTACTCTAGTGGTTATACAATATTATGCTTCCTACTGCTTAGCATATATGTTTATTTGCTCACTCTTTTACTCGTTGTCTTAATTTCTACCCAGACCTTTCTTCCAAAAAATTAATAAAAAGCAATTTATCTTTCAAAGTAGTAAAAACGCACTCTCCTTTTTAGTACTTTTAAGCAGCCAATGTTTGTATAAAATTATTTAATAAAGCTTTGTCTTATCGAAAATAAAATGGGCATGCAAAGATAAGTTAAATTGGTGATTTTTTTTTTTTTTTTTTGATAATCTATAAATGAGTTTTTATTTTTGTAAACATGATTACCTTAATATGTTTCTATTATATGCAGAAAAAAATCACACAAGTTCAACTGATTTTACTTTAAGTAAAGTTCATATGATTCTTCTTTACTTTAAGTAAAGTTCATCTGATCATTCATTCTTTGAGTAAGTAAAGTTCATCTGATCATTCATTCTTTGAGTAAGTAATATTCATCTGATTCTGTCTACTTAACAGCATGGCAGTGTCCTGTAATATTATAATATGTTACTAGCCACTACTTCTGTCACGTCAAACACATCGTATTCAACGGAGATTTCTTTGATAGTTTAGTGACATTTCTATTAATTTATATGATTACCAGTTCCATACATACATTTTCAAACTGCAGTCGCATATGCATTGAAAGTATCATTAATATACCAAATAATCTGCTTCTTTGCATAAGATGTTAACTGAAATTTTAAATTTCTATACTTTATTAACACTGTGGTTCTTAAGTGAGCAAACAATATTGTGATACCGTTGACGATTTATCGCGTACAAAGCATTTATTTGAGAAAATATAAAAACACTCCAGTTATTTGGAACTCCAATGATGAGATCCGGATAGAACTATCCGGATAGATCGTTTCTTCTTTCAAATCCAGATAAAATTAAACTTATTTTTAATTTATTTAGAAGATTTTAATAATTATTCACATCTTTTTAACACTTTTGTTGACTCATAAAGTACAAAATAAAAAAGAGCATAATATGTGTTACTCGATATGCTATTAAATTAATTTGAATGAATGTATATGTCATAATTATACTGCAAAAATAATTTAGTGTAAACCAATAAAAACATTACATACTTTCATCTGATTTACTTTTATAAATGATACACCATTTTACAAAAAAATATGAAGGTTTTCAAAAGCATGCCATTGCATACCATATGGCAAATGTCTAACTTATAAAAAGCATTAGAAAATCAATCGTCGACTCTATGCAGGCTTAATAGTCTTTAAGCTGCATATTTAATCTTTTTGTGTACATTGCTTAATTCCTTAAAAAAAGAGAGCCTAAACAAAAAGACTATCCAAATATATGAATTTTTTGTGCATTCCATCCAACCGGGTGGACTATAATTTCAGTTTTCCAGAGAGTTGGTTCGAAACTTTCTCAATAAAGAGCTAAATAAAGTTTTCATCGCTTTATTACTAGGACTAATAAATTAGCGTATCTCTAAGGCCAGACTTACATATACACTATTTTTTAATGCTTTTCAAAGGAGGATGAATAACTGCCTTAAGCTGAGAGAAGGCTTAATATGAAACGGGTTGCTTTCCGGAAGATCTTTCATGCATATGTATTACATTATCCCTATGACTCGATTACATAGGCCAGCTTAATATGCCCACCAGTGGCCGAGTATGTAAGGCCACCGAACATTGGTAGTTTGATCTGACTTCGAATCCTGATGATCAAGCTGTTTATGTAGACATTTTCTTAGTTTCATCTATGCGTAATATAAATAAGAGATATTTTCTTTAGAAAATAATCCACGAAGAAAGCTGTCCCCTAGCAAATAACGTTCATGCATTTGCCCATAGCATTCATGCGTTTTACATTAATTAACATCAACAACAAGGGCAGCTTAATTACTTTGGCTATTGTTTCTCCCATACAAAACAGTCAATAGAGTTTATAAGGGAATCCGAGTACTCTAAAAACGTGCACATGTCATATAATAATCTAGAAAGTGGAAGGAATATGGTACAATTGGTTTCCTTCACTTTCCAGAGTTTTTGCCTCTAACATTCTCAAAAATGACTCTTGAAAAGCAGTATCCTGTTTTGGACAGGAATCTCTTTAAAATCCCATACTAACATTTGTTTCTTTGTTGGTTGTCCTCTGAATGGTCTGTAGGTCTCGATCAGGTTGAGAGAATACTTACTGCTAACAAAAGTGTGCTCTTCTTTTGATAAATATAATGTCTGGTTACATAGAGCAGCTGTTACAGTCTCATACATTTGGCATCTTGGAAGATCAGAGTAGCGGGCTAACTATAACATCCTCAGATCTAAGTCTAAACGTAACATTTATGTGATCCTCTTGAAAGATAAGTAGCTGTTCTACCTCTCATCTATTCTTAATGAACAGATTGTAACTAGAATTACGACATGCATGGACTTTGCTTTCGGACTAATAATAAAAAAGTACTAATAATTTTATCGATAACATGGGGAAGAAATATGATGTTCATCTTCAAACCATGAGCGGGTTTATACCATAATGAAGAGTTTATTTATTATCCCTAAACTGTTCCGTTATCTTTTCTATGCTCATGTGATTTTTTCAAGATAACACTTTATGATTCCAAGAGAGCAAAGTAAACAATTACTATGAAATGCAATAAATTATTTTATTATCTACACCTATTCTAAATATTATACTTTTATCTTATTGCCTTAATATTTATAGTCTAAAATTTATTTATTTATTACATTTAGGGGGTAATGTAATTATTTCTATAGCAAGGGTCCATATGAGATCGGCAAGGAAATTCTTATGACTCCCAAATCACCCAACATGATTAATAGTGTGACCAAGAAGAAATTCTTAATGCAAGTGGAAGTTATTAATGCAGATATGTATCAAAACTGCATCATAACACGTCTTATTTAGAGACATTTGCGTTTCAGAAAATTATAATAACAACAAAACAGGCTATAAATCCATTTAAAGAAAGGAAGTCTTAATATTTGTATTGTATAAATATTAAGACATTCAATTACAAAACAACAAAAGTGGTTCGTCCTTTTTAAAATTTTATGTTGTTATGATTACATTTACATGGTTAGGAGAATAAGTGCTTCTGGGAACACAACTGAAAAACAGATGAAATAAGGAGTAAGTAAATTGATAGATGAATTATTATGAGTTGCGACCAAAAAAGATAAATCTACAACTCAAAAATCAGTAATCTGATCAGAGATTATCTCTTATAGCGTGCATGTTATCCTATGAAGCATGTAAAACGAATGATGAAGAGATTAGCCTATTTAATTTATTGCCATATATCACCATTTAATATACCTTTACAAACACTTAGAAGTGTGTTACGTAATTTAATTAGTCCAAATAATGGAAAGGCTAAGATTCTAGATTACACTTGAAAGAGCCAAATAACAAAATTTGGGAATCTTTAGTCTATAAATACGTAGATATAAATCCACGCTTTTCCTCTTCTGTGTCTGTAACTATCCATTTGTGTGGATTTAACGTTCAATTGGAAACTATTGATAACTATATATCTTCTCATACATCAGTTTTTCAATCTGTCTATGAGCAAATAATGTGTTACATGTGCATACTTTTTAAAATTATTTCCTATATTTCTTTCTTTACAGTGTCAGTGTTTCAGTTCTTTTCTGTTATTCAAATTTAAAATTTAAAATAAAAAGAAGCCTACAAAGAAGAATCTAAGGTTTGTTTTAAAGACTTAGATCAATGAGTTTTATACTTCACATTTAACAATATATGCATTTCTATATTAAATAATGATCTTATTTATTTAATTACTATTCTATATAAATGTATTTTTTATTTCTTAGTTAAAGTCTCAAATTTATCTTTAAAAGTACGAAGGTATCAAGATAAAATCTTTCAAAGCCAGGAGTATTAAAATGGAAAATTCAATTGATTTTTTTTCCTCAGCTATTCTACAGTAGCCCACCTTTCGTGCCCTCTAATTTGTTTTTTAAACGCAGTTGAAACCAATCAAAAGTAATGATTACGTATAGGAAAAAAAAATAGCTGTTTGTTTTCTGTAAATAAGAACTATTTTTGTATTATTTTAAACGAATATAACTGCTTTTGAATTACGAACTTTTAGGTTTCCTGAATTTTAGGACTGCAGTAATTTTCAATAATTAATTTCACTAAAGAAGCATGCTCGGCACCACTCCCTTAGCACCATTAATGTACCAACTATCATTTTGAGAAAAAATCGTTCAAAGATTTGCTAATTGTTAAAAATCAAGTTACGGCATCCAAAATCTATTTATTTTACGCACTTATTCTCTTCTACATATGCCATATCGGAAAACAACGCAAAGGTAGTGGATTTAGAAAAAAAAAAAAAAAAAAAAAAAAAAAAAAAACCATTGACGTTCGGTTTGGAGCTGACAATATGAAATAATCATTAGATTCATTAGAGATTCATTCACATTAGATTATGTTTCGAGTGGAGGAATATAGTAATTTTTACTTGAAAATATATTTTTCGTCGAAATGAACTCACATGAGAAATACTCATATCAATTGTACTAATGCTTTTTTTTCTGTAAAAAATAATTATTTTACAGGAAAGTAGATAGAAATGCTCTGTTAAGAAGCTCTGTTAAAAGACAAGGTCCACCAATAGTTGAGTGACTACACCGCAAGAAAGTGGTTGTTGTGTTCAATTTCTATTTCTAGTGGTGAAAATGGGCTTGTAAATTTCATGTTCTTGACAATCTGTATAATATAAACATGAACTTGTTTATTAAAAAAAAAAATTCGAAGGGTTTCTTTTCTAGATAAAGTAATTCTTGCGTGCTTAACAATAATAGCTGAATTAACATCTTTGAATTATTTAATTAGGGCAACGCACACTAGAGGCATCAACTTGCAGATTTCTTAGAGGAAGAATTTATGAAGAGAAATGTCCTTTATCTTCCGCACCAAGAAAAACACCTACCACCAGAAAGAGAAAGTAGTGTTTTCGAAAAACAGCCGATCGCTTTTGAAGTTTGAAACAATCATAGCGGGATCTTTCCAAAATTAACGACATGTGCCACCATCGTTTGCTGTGTATATGTATTTAGCATTGATACGCAAGATGAAAAGCTTTATCATCACTGCATGAAACACTTACGCAGGTGATTATCAGATCATAGGTTACAGGTGAGATCATGTGACACTTCAACACGTGGTATTTCCGCGCATGAAACGTTGTGTGCGGAAGGACCACTAACTTACCAGCAACAGTTAATGGGTCGCGTGTAGGTCATGGGTGATCAACGAGTGACACATACCTCGCACGTGGGTTAGCTCAGACGCTCGCCAACCTTTAATGACTCTTAATGCCCATCAACTCTTAATGACCCGTGGGCGAACGTCGCTGGCATGAAAGTTATCAGTTCTTTAGCTTTACTTTGACGTTAGAAAAATCCGTAGAGGTTGTGCTTCCAAAACTTTTTTATTGTTATGGTACATTACCATGCATTTATTACCCGCGTGATTGAAAATGATGAGATTACTCGAAACATTGATATCTCTAATTTATATTCCACTCGGTTTCGCGAATAGCCACTTCTCAGAGAGTTATAATTTGACAGAATTTATTAATTTATTTTTGTATTGATTTATTAGTTTTACTTTATTTTTTAAAGTCTACATTTGCTTAATTAATAGCATTAATTAAAAAACAATTAATGCACTTCTTAATAATTTACACTGCTCTACTACAACAGGCCGCCAGCCAATTGTTGCTGGACAACAGTGCACTCGAAAATTACTAGTTTCAATTGCAAGTTACTTATTTCAGTATTCTATTCAGAATTACTACTTCGCTCCCCACCCGTAATTGTAAAACCTTAGGTTATGGATAAACAACAGCTTTGTCAGTTGCCTTAGATTTAATTTACTGTAATAATTTGCTTGACTAACGTAATTTTAAACAATTGCATTGAAAGTATTTTAACTGATAATTTTGTAACATTATTTTAATTTTAAAAGTATTCCTAGCGCCGTGTATTACGTATGATACAAAAGCATTGGGTTTCTTGTTAAATTCGATCTTTTTTTTAATAAATACTGAAAATTTAATCATGCATAATAGCTTATAATTTTTGTAAAATATTTTTTGTAACTAATTTAAAGATCTTGCGTGTAACAGAACCCTATCAATCAACAAGGAGGTATTGTATTAAATGAAATTAACGTGATTTCTTTCCTTCCTTTCCTGAGTAGTTACCGCTAATTTATTGCGCATCTGTAACAACTTTTCTTGGCTCCGAGCTGCAAAAATGTTGCCACCAATACGGTAAAATAAAGCAAAGAAAAGAAACATAAACAAAGTTTGTTCTGAATGCGCCCTAAGCCTCCTCGCTGCTTTTTCTCTCTTCACAGTGCATGGAAACCTTCTAAACAACCCCTGAAAACCGCTTTTAAAACTCATCCATTAGAAGGCGCGAAGAATTTATCTTCACGTGTGCTACTCTTTTGATCAGGAAAACTTTAATGCGCCGCCATCAAATCACGAGAGAATTGGAGGCGCTAAAGCGTTGTAAAAGGGCCGTTTTATAGTGGGCGATAAATTAGGTCTACGAGCGCATGCGCAACCGAATAATTGAATGGGAGGAGGTAATGTAATCAGAAAACTCATCAGTAAGTGTAGGAGGGAGCAGGCCCCAGGGAGCGATTGCCATGATTAAAGTGTGTTCATCGTTCTATGGTAATGCGCTTTCAGCAGGTGCTTTGCTTGTGCTAATAAGTCACGGGGAAATGCGCCATCACATTAATTTAACGCTCGTTTCCTGCCCAATTTATTGTAATTAAGGGGGGACCTTCTAAGACTTGCGATCGCGTCTCCAAGCGGGGATTTTTTTTAAGATAAAAACAAAATATATACTTCCCCTCCTCACAATTTTTTACCCTTCTTTGTAAAGTCGTCTTTGGCAAGGGGAAAAAAAGAAAGCACTTAAGAAATTACTTTGGGGACACTGAAGGGGGAATGGGGGTCTACAGTAACGATTAGTGCAGATGAAGTTGTACCAAATGGCAACTATTTCAGGGTGAGATACCACCTTTGAGTTTTATATCGTAATCGTGAAATTTGATCAAAATTACCAGATGGATGTTTCGCTATTCCCACGGGGTGCGCTAATTCTGATGGACCTGCATACTATATTTGCATGAAAAGAATTCCGTCCTTGTAAGAGATTACCATTCTTAAAATGTGAGATTTTTTATGAGAGTATTATATGGTACATTTATGGAACTTTGAAAACAGTCAAAGGTTAAAAAAAATAGGAAAATTTGCAGAATCATTGAGATAAGATTTGCAGTATTGCTATTTGGAAATAGATCGGTAGCATCTTACTAAGAATTATATGGAATCTTCTTACTTTAATATCAAAAGAAGAGTAAATTTGAAAATTTACACTTGTATATTTGCATGCCTTCCCAACGAAGCCTGTCATGAAAGTGTTGACATTTTATGCAAGTCAGCCATTAATGACGAAAATTACCTTTAAAAATGTAATCCAAAATAAATGGCGAGCAGCTTTGGGAAGAGTTTTAGCTCCGCAAACAATACACAGAATACATAAAATTGCGGGCCCTTCTGACAGGGCACTGCACTGAAATTATTTTTTATTTTGTTTGATATCAAATACAGATTATTGGAATTGATATATTACTAAGAATAAAATCCCCAATTCTTTCTCATCGATAAAATGGAAAAATAAGTATATAATTTAGTATTTAATTATATAATTTAATTACTATTAAATATAATTTAGAATATAATACAAATAACTTGTAGGGTTTTACTTGATTTGTTAATATTATTTAATCCAAAAACCGTAACAGACGTGAACTACCGCTATGTCTGAAGAATGACAAAGAGTGTGAGAAGGCTTAAATAACCTTTTTATTTAAACAGAATTTAGAACATAAACACATTCCCCTGTGAAATAATATCAGCCACAGCTCGTGGTGATGTAACTAAACAGAACAAACAAATTTAAGCTGAACGTAAACAGTAGTCAAAGACTAAACAATTAAATATTTATTAGAAGCTGGTTTAATAACTCTACCACGGCGTCAAAATCAAAGTGTCGGCAACGATAGAACGCAAAGTCGAATAATTACAATTATCAACGCTAGCAGAAAAATAACACATAGCATGCGCGCGAAGTCGCATAGCATAGCATGCACACGCTCTGCCTTAAAATCCAAAACTCAGTCTAAACAGTGGCTAACTCCTTTGCACTCTGGTGAGTAATACGGAAAGGAATAGTAAGGACCGAAATCCTAATAACTAGTTAATATATGTAATAACTCTACGAAGATTTAATTTTTGATGTAATAATTTGCAACAATATAAAACGGAGGAGAAAATTAGTTTCCTTGATCGATGGTTCGTAAAATAAAAAGTCGGGAGCTAGTAGTTGAAGTATCCGGTATAAATAATCAAGGCAGTGCGAAATTGAGATATTGCTTAAGATTAAACAGAAAGCTGTTAATTATATATGTGCAAATGACTGAGATAAGAGCTATAGGTACCGAATGAAGAGGTACACATAAACAAACAAATTCAGTAATTGGCCGAAATGAATTTTATTTGGTATTGCTTTTACCAAAAAGAAACTCAATGTATTTCAATGAAAATCTGCATGGGCGCATTCTCACTAGAAAAAATTCTTTGTATTCAAAAGTATTTATTCTCTTTTCATTCAGATAAAGTATGTCATTTGTTTAAGCTATTTATATAATTATAAAATTTTACATCGCAAGCAGCAATAAAAAAGTAGTGTGTATTAAATTTTCAATCTAGGCCACGGATGGCACGGAATTACACTTTCGTTTTTGGTAGTGAAGAATTCCCTTTAACTGGAAATCGAACTTAAAACCTCTCAGTGTACAACTAACTTTGCTATATTAACGAAGCCTGAGTCTCTTCCTTTTCAATATCAACTTCTTTGACTAACTGCTCTTACATTGTTTCTTTCCTCATACAAAACTGGGAAAACTGATTAACAGATAACTGTTATGTACATCGCGGTAAAAGTCGGAGTGTTTCTTCGTGGATATCTCGTAATAACTCGTATTTTTCTTTCATTTGATTTTCAAAAGTCGGTTCGTAATGCTCATGGAGAGTCTAAAAAGCCACTTCTAAAGAAAATGTTATAATCTTACAAGTAGCTGCCAGTGCTAAAGATTTGGTTTCAACAAGCTGAAAAAAAGTCACTTAGATTCATAAGATCTCACTAGTCTGAGGTCTCATTAAAAATCATACGGTTTTAAGATTTACAATACCATCGAAATTTTAACTTCACTTTTAACAATAAAAAATACTTGTTAGGTTAATCATAATTTTTTTGGAAGCAGGAGAGAGAAAATACCTTGTAGCTCTAATAACTACCTAATAATAAATACCTTACAGCTATACTAACCTACAAGGAGAGAGAAAATACCTTATAACTCTACTATTAAATAACCATCTCCTTTTATGTATTACTTTATCCAGTTGAGGAATAGATAAAACTTCGACCTTGTATAAAGTAAACAAGGCATTTAGGAAAATCCCCTGCTTTTGAATGGGGCAATGTAACTTTGCGGAAGTAAAGGAGTTTACAGGAAAGTGACCATAATGCTTTTAACTGAAAGTGCTTGTTCGTTCCAAGTTTCGATGCCAATAAAAATCGATGCAAATAATAATTGCACTCGAAGTTGATAGAGTTTTTAAAAACTTGCGCCGAAATAAGGTTGCTTTTTTGTTTTACATTGGTGTGTTTCTCTTCCTTTTTACTAGCATGAAGTCATTTTATCTTTGCTGTCCCGTCAGCAAATGGAGTAGTGATTTTCTGGGTTAATCAGATGGTCAGCAATTGTCTGAATCTTTTTAAGGAGTAAAATGAATTAAAATAGAGCTTTCTGAGCATTCTCCCCCTTAATTTCGATTTGCAGTAGAAATACTGTGCTTTTAGAATTTTTCGTGTGCACACGAAAAATTCTAAATTAGCGACATTAGCTAAACCATGGAAGCACGTATCACATGAGTTTGAGTACAAATTAATTTACATGCTTAACATTTAAACATGATTTCGCTAAACTTTATCTTGGCGTATGTAAAAGATTTTTCTCCAGTCGTAGATAAATAAAAATTGCAATGAATGAAAATTACTAATTAGTCAAGCATAACTCACTTATTATTTTAGGCTAAGAAATACTTTTTACTCTTTTGTTCATTTTTATGAGACTTTTAATTTTGTATACTTAAAACGTACTAAGTTTCAATTTTCAGATAATTCTTTCGAGGCAGGGCGCAAAATTAAGGGCGTTCGTAAATAATAAAATCGTGGTGAAATGTCGTATATTGCTTATTTTGATGCATAAGAAAAAATGTTTGGATGCAGTCTTACAAAATAATAAATAATTTATACTTTCATAAAGAAAATAAAAGCAATTTTAATGCAATTGGATATCATTATTGTTTTAACAAATGACAATTTGTTCATACCAAAAATGCTTTTTTGTTCCATTGCCATTCACATTTTTGTAATTTCAGTAATAAGATATTTATATTGAAGTATCGTGTAACATTTTAGTAGATTGCTAAATTCTTGGTGATGGGCCTTTTTAGGTGAAATAATGCATGCATTTTTAGCGTTTAAAATAAGTAAATCTGGTTTGGTTTAGAAAACCACCAGATGGTTTCATGAAACTTTATTATTTTATAAACGATCATAATACCGTTAGTACAACTAATAAATGTCGTTTTTCGTGCTGAATTGTTTCTTGCACAGAAAGTAATTAAAATACAAATACGTACTTGCGATAATGTTTAAAGTTTTAAAAAATGTTTCGATACTTTACTAGAGCATATAATACTGACTAACAGAAACATATTATTGCAGTTAGAGAAATTGAAATAAAAGTCTGATGCAATATTATGCAAAATACCTATTATTATTCTGCTTTAAATATTCAAATTCACGATATATGAGACTTTAATGGTAGTTGAAAACTATCTCTTGTACGAGGGCCATCCAGGAAGTAGATTACGTTTCCGTCTGTGTCCGCTAGGGGCGGGGCTAGCGCGGCCATCTTGGGGTCAGAGCGTTGCGCAGCTCAGTCTGCATCTAGCCGTGCTAGTGAGAGGTTCGTGCTGTGCTCCGTTCAGATACTGTGACGGTTTGAAATGTCTGCGTTAATTGAAAATCCCGCGAGCTGCGAGGTGCGCTCAGTAATAAGGTTTCTGACTGCAAAAAACTGTAAACCGATAGAAATCTATCGGCAGCTTCGTGAAGTGTATGGGGACAACATTATCACTGAAGGTGGAGTGCGTCAGTGGGTCATAAGATTTCAAAATGGCCGAACCAATGTTCACGACGAAGATCGAAGTGGGAGACCCAGCATAGTGACCGCCGAACTTCTCGAAAAAGTCGATGCTAAAGTCCGTGAAAATCGAAATTTCACAATAATGGAACTTTCTTTGAGTTTTCCACAAATTTCGCGAAGTTTGTTGCACGAAATCATCAGCGAAAAGCTTGGTTACCACAAGTTTTGTGCAAGATGGATTCCAAAAATCTTGACAGAGGACCACAAAAATCAGCGAATGGCTGCAGCGTTGAACTTTTTGGACGCTTACCATAAGGATGGTGACTCTTTACTCGATCGCATCGTTACTGGTGACGAAACATGGGTGAAACATGTGAACTGTGAAACGAAATTGCAATCAATGCAGTGGGGGCACACAAGTTCTCCCCAAAAACCCAAGAAATGCATGCAAACAATGTCGGCAAGGAAGATGATGGCGACTGTTTTTTGGGACAGAAAAGGTGTAATTTTGGTGGACTTCCTGGAAAGAGGCACTACAATAAACTCTCAAAGGTATTGCCAAACTCTCCAAAAACTCAGAAGAGCAATTCAAAACAAGCGCAGAGGAATGTTGAGCTCTAAGATCTTGTTGATTCACGACAACGCCCGGCCCCACACGGCAAATGTCACTCGTAAAGTTCTTGAATCTTTTAAGTGGGAGTTGTTTCCTCATCCGCCGTACAGTCCCGACCTGGCACCGAGCGACTTCCACCTATTCCCAGCAATGAAGAAGTGGCTGGCTATGCAGCGTTTTGATGACGACGCACAGCTGCAAGAAGAGGTAACGAAGTGGTTGAAGGCGCAGGCGGCCGAATTTTTCGACGAAGGAATTTCCAAGCTCGTACATCGCTACGATAAATGCCTTAATTTGTATGGTGACTATGTAGAAAAGTAGTATTTGAGTGTGGCTTTCATCTGTATATAATAAAATTTGTTTCCTATACTTTGTTTATTTTTTTATTCCAAAACGTAATCTACTTTCTGGATAGCCCTCGTATATAAATGAAAAGAAAATGTTAGCTATCCTGATGCGTGAGTGTTTTAATTGGCTAATTTTGTTTAACAGCTTTTTTTATTGACCTTTAATCATCTCAAGTCAACTAATTATTGTATCGTATGTCAAGAAATTACAAAGAAAAGACCTGAAAAATAATGTCTCCGCAAGATTGGCAGAGAGGAAAACTGGAGGCAGAAGAGAAGCTTTCAGCTATTTTTCAAAGGCGAAAAAAATACTTTTCAGAAATAAAGAGAAAAAAAAAATCTTTTTGAGAAAGAAATTTGGCAAAGATGGAATACTCAATCAGCGCAGTATTTAAACTATAAGAAATCAATTGACAACATATCTTTTCTGTAAACGGTAATGACTTGCGAATTCAGTTTTTTGCTTATAAATACTTGCCAATGCTTACTTGTGAATTCAATCATGTATTTTATTTAACTTCAAAAATACGATATAACTGAAAACTTTTTAAAATTGGACTAAATGAAGAAGTTTTACAAAGGGCTATCAAAACCTTATCGTAAAGCGTCAACTGCTATTCTGAAACTCATGCAAAATATGTATATCATTGTGAAATGTATAAAAGTATTTAAAGTCAAATTTATTACAGCGCTAAAGTAGTTACTACTGTGCATAATGAAAGAAAAGACAAACTAGAAATCCAATTACTTCACTGAGAAAATATTTCATGCATTGAATTTGCAAATAGCGTGGATGCTCATTTTCTTCTTTCTCATTTTCACACAATGCTTGCCAGTTGAGACATTGTCTCAGCCATTCGACGATTACTGATCTTGAATTTACAAATATGAAATTATGTAGCTGATATCACTGTAGAAATTTAAATACAATAACACGGCTATGTTGATTGTTGGTACAGACGTAATTAGTCCAATGGTATGTATATGGTTACGAAAAGCCCAGCTGCGGTAAGATAGCTTCCCCGCAAAGCTGAGTTAGGGTTGCCAGAAATTGGCAGGGAAACGCAGGATTGCCAGATTTGGAACGAAATCGCCCATTTGGAAACAGAATTGGTAATATGCCATAGATGGAGCGAGAAGATTCTAGAACGCATTCTTAGCGATCTGCTCGAGAATGTTCTTGAATGCAGGTCAAAAGCTACATACATCCTGCCTGTGCACGGTGTAGGAGAGTATCTTGAGTTCCGTAGTAGCGCCTTGAGTTCAGAGGGTAGCCTGAGAGCGACCGAGCCGAGTCGGGAGCTGTAGTTTAGTGTTTTGCCGTGAAGCTGTCTTCCCCATTGTAGTGTTACAGCCTGATTGTTTCAGCGTGTTTGCCGTAGTTTTTCGAAGATTGTAAAACATTCTTTGGATCTCTCCTATTTAATACTGGCGAATAAATTGTGTTTTGAGTTTTCATCAAGTGTTGTCATCAGACACTCCACATCCACGAACCTGTAGAACAAGTATTTGACTCGCAAGAACAGTATTTAGATTTGCAGAATAATGATAAAAATTTGGCTGCTCTTTTTGTATAATTTTCGCTTTGAAATATTTCGGTGAAAGTCTAGAATAATGCTTCCTAAACCTGAAATGTCATTTTAGTAACGGTAAGTTAAAATTTTAAAGCTATTCCATAGTTACCTTTAATCACATCATACAGACACCAAAATTCTCTTGGAAGGAGTTAAATTTAGAAAATATATTTTATAGGTGTTTAAGCAGGGCTTCAAAGAATACAATTTAATTCTTATTTAATTTGGCTTGTTAAATTTTGTTTCTAAAATGTCATGCCATTAATAATATACTAAGACAGTAAAACTTACTAATATTGAATTAGTTAAGTAAATTTCTCACAAGTGGTACTTGATATCTTGTTAGCTTGCACATTGTGACTGAGATTGATTAATAAATAAAATAGATATCACAATATTTGCAAACATATTCAGATCAGAAAAATAGCAAATCACTAAAAATGTCTAAGTAATGGAAACCTCTGAAGTTTCATTACGCGACAAATTAAATTTTGATCACGAATCCAAATTTCAGCTAAAATGCTGCCCATCGAAATTTTATTTCAGTTTTAAAGCTGGGTCTAATTAAAATTAATGGGAAAATAACGATTACAAAGCTATAAACAGCAAAACTAAACAAATATTATTTTCTCACTTGTATCAGAACTGCAATTAATCATTTTAGATACTTGTGTTTTCTTTTAGTTAAAAAACTGACAAGTTTCTGTTAATTTATAAGGTAACAAACAGATCAATATCTGCAGTACTAGACAACGTATAATGTTTGTATGAGTACTTTATTTAACATATATATTTAAGAGCTTCTGGGTTGTTGTTTTTTAATCCCAAAAGGGAAATTAGTCTGGAATTGGGATTTTACGTCGAATCATTATAAATGCGTTGTTTTACTTTTCATTCGAGTCTGTTTCCAGTCGCCAAAATGTAAGATATTTATTTTTCAAACTGAATCTGTCTGTTGTGGTTAACAAAATTATTTGAAAGCAATAGATGCAGTTCTTAAGACTGTTCTTTTTTACTTATGAATCGGGTTGGTTTAAATAATAAAAATACATTTAATTCATGTTCTATCTGATTAAAAATATTCAGTATTTTCATAGAATGACGTTATATGTTTTATTTATTAATTATTTTATATTTTGAAAAACTTTAATGAATTTCTGATTAGCAAACTCACCGATTTCAAAGCGAGCAGTTGCAACTCTGCCTGGAATAAAACATTTTAACTTCAAAATTGCGAAACTCGATCGAAACTTCTGAAGCTAAGGTATTTTTAATTATTTTGTAATTTTTTCAGGTGAATGAAATTTTATGAGGCGTAAGTGTGAAAAGAGCGGCATTTAATACATAAAGTTAAAACGAAAACTTTTATAACAAAAAAAAGAAAAAAATCATAAGTTTTCTTATTAAGAAAATTAAACATTGATACGAAAAACCGAGAAAACTGTATGTCAACACTTAACACTGCGTCGGAAATTCTAAACATAAGCTGCTTATAAAATTTGCTGGAGGGGGTTATTCTTGAAATGTATAAGCGTAAAGTGGATTCTAGCATAGCGGAGGGCATGAGACTACACCTATTTAACTGTCCATATGCCGGTAAAGTACTGGTGTCCTCGTCTTTCGTTATTTGTTTAGTTTTATATGGCATAAGTTTGAAGAAAACGGTGCTAATAAATCTAAAAAGAAAAAGAATGAGTTAGCAGGAGTAAGTGCAATTGCAAAGTGATGAACAGTGAGCCCAGCGAGAGAGTAAAAAACCTTAACGAACGCTTTTGAGCGACCGTTCAAAATCTAAAACCTTTCAGTACTTTATTTGGCTTTTCATTTATTTAAATTAATATTACATGGCCGTGTTATTATATTAATTTAAATACAATAACACGGCCACGTTGTTCGACAGTATGGACGTAATTTGTCCAACGGCATGTATAGGCGCAGTAATAGTATTTAGATTTGCATAAGTAATGATAAAAATGTGGCTGCAATTTTTGTATAATTTTCGCTTTGAAATATTTCCATTTATTAGTATTTTCGTTTTTGTAATTTACTTCTCTGTATTTGAAAAAAAAAAAAAAAATCTTTAGCTTTCCTTTTTAAAAGTCTTGCTTGGATGCCTTAGCGTTAATCCAGCTGGTAGGCTAATCTCTTAAACAGATGTTAGAGACAAATCGTAATATTCCATTCTGAGAAGCATTTGCTGCAAGAAAGTTTATAAAACTCAGATTTGAAGAGAACAGATATATTAGTATGTTACAGTGTCAAATTTGCACTCGCAAAAGAGAGCAGTTCTGAAAAAATATTGTAAATAATATTGCATAATGTTCGAATAGATAGTAAATAATTCTTAGATATATAATGGCAAAATCGGGATTAGCTTTAAATGAATTAGAAACTTAAATATAAAAGTAAAGAGAAATAAGAGAAAAGTTTTAAGAGGAAAAAAATAGCTTGTTAGTAAATTAAAATTTTTGAATTCGATAGGTTGTGTAAAAACGCATTTCCACGCATGGCAGTTTTCCACGCAAGTGGCATCACATGAGGAAACAGGAAATTTTCTTATTTTTTAACATAACATGTATTACCTGAAAGAAACATGTGCATGTTGGCATATGAACAACAAGTAACCCTTCCGCACCGTCTGCCAAACACAATTAGACAGCCTATCATTATTGACATGAATGATTTTTCTTAAATAATTTCCATTTTCATTTTGATGCTGATTCAGAGCATTTTTCGAGTATTATAATTTTTTTCGTGTTCTTTATAGAGCATTTACGTAAAATGAATTTCATTCTTAATGAAATATCTAAATATGCGAAATCTACACCCACTACCAGTATCGACAAATTTTTATTAATTTACAATGTAGAGATGTATTAAAAGCGATGTAATAAAAGTTTTGTTTACCCCTGTGGAAATCAGCCCTTCAATAACGACGAAAAAAATATCATGATAATTTTTAAAGATGCCAGTATTTTCCTCCCAAATTTCGAAGCGTAGACAAAGTGTGATAGGAAGTTCCAAATATCCTGTTCTACATGGCCGAGTCATTAAAATTAACTTGCGTTTTTCATGTCTCGAAAGCGCCACTTAGGTTGTATATTAGATTTATATAGAAAGCACTCTTCTAACATACGTATTTGAAAAAAAAAAATCGGACTTTTCTGAAATGACAAAGCTATTTTTTTTTTCATTTTTTGATTCTACGCCTTAAATTATGCTTAAATATTAAATTTTGTAAAATTTGGTGGGAGACTTACCGAGAAATTTTAAAATTAGTTTTGGCGCACTTTTTTCAGTTTGCGCCAAGAATAATTCATTTAGAGAAATTCTTAATATATGGTAACCAATTTTACTTTCCCTTTCAGCGGAGTAAAAGGTGCATCGTTCATTTTTTCAAATAATTTTAATAAAGTGCTTCATATTTATTGTTATCGCTTATAAAAGTATGTCAAATTTCAAAACTAGCCAATATATAAATTCATGTTTATCCTCGGAAATTTTGAATAAAAATTGCTAATTATTGCAAGTATGCCTAGAAATACACCTACGTTAAGATGATGACAATAAATTTATAACTTATAATCCAAAGCTTGTTGGCCCACCAGCGGCCGAGTGGTAAATTCGCTGAACATTAATAGTTCGGTCCGAGGTTCAAATCCCGCGAACGGGCTGGCGTGGTTTTCGACATGTGTAACGTGTATACGAGCCAGTTTTCCTTAGAAAGTCCTCCACGAAGGCATCCCTCCCCTTAGGCAGATAGCCCTCGTGTGCTTTGCCATAATTAAATACACACACCAAAGTTTGTTTCGAAAATTTTATAAAAATTACTAAAAAATATAAATTTTAAAAACAAATCAGAAAATAGCTGCGACTTTTATTTGGATTGAATTTTTATTTGGATTTTATTTAGAATGGTAAAAGAGTTAATCCAGTAAATTTAATAAATAGAGAGATTAATAAATATACATATTCAATTAAGACTGAGGAGCTAAAATTGTTAGAGCTAATTTTTTTAAAAATCTACTCGTGTGATTTTTACAAAACTTAGCGATTTGCCATAATTTGAGTCGTAGAATGAAAATATGGAAAAAGATAGATATATCTTATCAGAAAAAGTCCGATTTTATGTAAAAATATCTATGTTAGAAAAATGCTATACATAAATATTATATATACCCTAAGTCCCGCTTTCGAAACGTGAAAAATGCAAGTTATATTTGGTCAATCGGCTCAGTAGAACAGAAGATGCAGAACTACCCCCCCTTTTTTGTATGTGTGTTCGTCTGCAAGGTATGCCTTTTATGTATTTGTATTAAGAAACTAATACGCATTCACAGGATTTGAAATTATTATACATTTAAGGTAATACTTTTTTCATAATTATAATTTTCCTGCTTGCGTGGGCGATTTCTTCGATACCATTGATTAGAATTTTAAAAAAAAATGTATGAGCTTTGAATGAATTTTAAATGAGCTACAGTATGTCTCTTGTCTAAAAGTTTTAGAAATAATCTTTGACTGTGTTTAAAAAAATCCATTTTTGAAAGACTGAAAAAAAAAAAGTTATTTTTAAGAAAATATAATATATTTAACATAGGTAATTTTAATTGTATACAATTTTTCTAGTTTGAAAAACAATCAAATAACAATAATGATTTGTTTGTATATAATGATGCGCGCAGTACATATTACGATATTATATGGACGACAAAATCAGTATTTACGGTATTTTATTTAAAATGTTTTAATATTTGTAATATAACATAAAAGTAGCAAATACATTATCAAGGATACCGAAATAAGTACATAAAATTTCAAGCTCATAAATCTGTTAGTTATATAACACGTGTTAGTTGCATAAGTTTAAATTTTAATTAGTCATGTAATTTTAAAATGTTCCATACTTTGAGGATATTTTAACATTTTAAAATTACCTGACTCTTTAAGATATCTATCATTCTTTAAATATTCACACATACATAACATAAAAATTTTATTAAAACTTAAAATTTTGTACGCCGGTAACTTAAGTTTTATAAATAAATACTAACGTACTAATTAATAATCCAAGTCGCTGTTCCAAGTTACCGAAAAATAATCAAAAAGATGTGGTTTGCGCAGGAGTACTACTAACTATTAACCATTCAGTAATGAATCTTTTTTGTAAAGAAGTGAGTGTCCCTGCTTTACGAATTGCTCGCAAGTATTACGTGTGAAAGTGGATCGGAGCTCTACTGCATGTATTGGCTCTAGAATTGCCACAGTTATCCAAGTAGTAAGGTACAATCCAAAGAATCGTAACTGATTTAATGAGCCATTCGTGGTTTTGCCTTAATACGGCATGCACTTAGACATGCATGGCTTATATAATTATACTAGAAATTGACGTACTAATTAACGTTCGAATCGGTGAGTTCTAGGCCTTCACTCTTTAAGACTGCTTGGGGCTTGCTGACAATAAATACGCAATAATACTTTCCAGTGTGTTAACATTCTATTGCGTTTAAATTCAAAGATTTGGCTAGCTTCTTGGATGTCTTTGCTTCTGAGCAATCCTTGTATCATCATTTCTCGATTCTCCAGTTTGTACTGACAATCAATAAAAATAAACCATTTCTGAAAAACTTTATACAGGTATCCAAAATTTCCTTTCGATATCAAGTGCCATTCATTTTGCCTCCTATCAACAGGTATGTATGTACATTTAGCATGATGTTTTCTTATGCTATTATAATTCCACATATGCAATTATTTCACTCCTTATGTAGAGAAGAATTTTAATTCCTGATTTTCATAAGTTAAAACACTTCAAGAGTCAGTCTTTAAATTAAATCTTGGTCTATGGATGAATGGGTTGGCTACATAGAATTTTCACGGTGTCTCTCATGCGAAGCTCAATCACTTAGCTCCTTCAGAAAATCTTTAAAAAGGGCATTCCTCATTCCTAAGCAAATGATGTTAGAGTGTTTTGTGCTAAAAAATAGCCAACCAATACTGACTGATTTTCAATCATAATTGTGTTGAAAGGTTACGTTCATCAGCATTTGTTAATAGCCCATAAACAATATTTTGTCTATAAATAGTATCCTTTACTCAGTTGCAGTTTGAAGTTTTCTTTCCTTCTATGAAACATTTTAAGTTGATATCATTGAATAATAAATTGAAATATAATGCAGAATTCTTTTGTCTAGTCTAATACTAAATTTACTTAGATAAAGTTTAATTAATCTTTATATTCCTTTTAATACATTTTCTTTTACTTAATTTGTAATGTTCATTTTAATTTTATAATCAGATTTCTCTTAATCTCTACTGTGCTCTATCTAACTCTACTGTGTCTGTTCTAACTTCAAAAGTGCAAAATCTTATTCCAGATGGCCATGCATCATCGCATGACGATAACATAGCAGACATGCGTTTTTCAGGCTTTACAAGTTCTAAATGCATATGCGTACAATGATTTGTGAGCCCAAAAAGGAAAGTGGAATATGTTTACTTTAAGAATTCTTAATTTTCAATTATTTAATACATTTTTGCTCAAAAATGGAGAAGGAAACCTGAGCATTTAAAAACTGAAAATGAGTAGAACATTAATGTAACTTATAGCACTTAATAGAAGTTTTAATCTTACGTAGTAAACTAATAGTGTCATAAATAAATTAATCTCTTGTTTTAAAGCTTTACTGATAATGTTTCATGAAAATTATACTCTAAAAAAAAAATTAAAATCTGAAATATTTCAGATTTTAAATTACGTCCAAAGGGGCGTTTTTTTAACGTTTTGAGTGTTACCTTTATTTATTAAATATCATGTTCTTTGCACTTAAACCATAAAAAGTTCAAGAGCAATATCGCAAAATAATGTTAAATTAAGCATATCTTTAGAATTTTCGATATACACAGTCTCGCGAGCTGGAGATAAAAGTATTTTTTTTTTCTATATAACGTTGCCATTTCTCGCTTTTAAAGCATTGAGTTTGTAAATCAAAAATTCGTTAAAGTTTTACAAAATATAAAATCTATAAATACAAAAATATAAATCAATAAAAACAAATTCCAAATTTGGGATTTCAGATGCCCATATTCGCAGTAGGATTTCGTCATTCAAAATTCGATGGCTCTATGTACCATTGTTTTATCACAATGCGAGAAATAGACAATCATTTATGCAGATTTTTCATTATTTAATTTCTTCAAATATAATGCAGGACTCTAACATTTTGTGGCAACAGTTTGAAAAGTGAACCGACGTTTATGAGTCCGACGCAAAATCGCAAAACGAAAACAATAGTCCTTCAGGGACAAAGCCCCTTTGGACTAAAAATTTAGAAAAAGGAATATTTGTAACTGCATGAGATTACCTCTATACAAATTGCTTAATTAGTTGTCAAATTATTTTCTTTCACGTTTGTTAATCTGATATTATTTTAGTCAAAATGGTTCCGTTTAAGCGCCGTTAAACATTTCCATCTACAGCTTGCAGTCAATTATTTGGATGTCAATTTGTTAAAGTCGGCAACATAATATTTCAGTAGGATATTTGGATTTATTGAATTATACAAAAGTACATTAGGACTATCTGCTTAAAAGAAGAGACGTCTTTATGGAGCAACTTTTCGGTAACTGGTTCATATCTACGTCATACATTAGAAAAATCCTGAGAATCTCATGCAGCCAGCTCGTTCACCGTGTCGAAGTACCAGTGTTCAGCAACTCTACCGCTCGGGCACTGGTGCCAGTTCAGCGAGAGAATATTGACGCAAACTAGTTTTTTTACACCAGTTATTGGAAGATTCAAATTAAAAATTATACCCAGAAAATTTTAACGCAGATTTTTTTTTTTTTTTTTTTTGAAATAATATATAATGGCAGTGAACCCTCTCAGAAGCACTGATATCTCCTTAAGACGACTAGTGCTTCTGAGAACAGAAATAAATACAGGTTTTAATAATTATGCAAGATGACCACGTCCACGCAAGATTGGAAACGTGAGGTATCTTGAGTGGTCTCTTTAAAGAGGATTCTTTAAACTTTTAGACATTTCTTCTAAGCACTTTAAAATTGTTATTTAATTTTGAGGATATACTGTATTTGAAATATTTTTAGTTATTGACTGAACTTTTATAACATACGTAGAATCATTATTTTAAGATAAACACCTTTATAAATGACCAGGACAGTTTTGAAACTTTGGCATTTAATCTCATCTTTCTAAGATGACCAGCTTCATACAAGAGAAAAATCACTTCAAATCGTAAATGGTCGCCTTAGAGAGGGTTAACTGAACTTAGCTTTCACATTAAATCTATTTATGCCCTTTAGTAAACATTTAATTTTTTGATTATTACAACCGCAGTTTTAATTATTACTGCCGCAGTAAATTATCCAAGTATCGTTGTGCCGTCATAGTGCCTTGAATAAGAACTAGAGGTGACCTGGAATCGTAGGCAGTAGCGCCCCAAACCATCATGCCACGTTGTCGCGCGGTGGGGCGTTCCACAGTTATTGGCGGATTAGATGTGTCTCCACGTCGACGTCACACACGTATTTAGCGACTGTCACTGGATAAACAGAAGCGTGACTCATCCGAGAACACGACGTTTCGCCATTCTGTCATCCACATCACTCCAGTCCGGCACCATTCTAAACGTTGGCGTCTATGCTGTGGGGTCAATGGCAGTCTTTTTAACGGACGCCGTGAGTGCAGGCCACGTTCAACCAATCGACGGGAAATGGTTCCGACCGACACAGGAAACTAAAGCGCCGTTCCCACTGGGGTTTATCTGAGCTAACGGAGTCAGTTCCCTGTGTCGACTAGCTCCGCTGTGCCTGCAGTTCAGATTTTTCAACTTGCTGCTCTATGGGGAAAAACTGGTTTTGGGGATGGGTCGACTACGTTAGTTGTGTTCGTTAGCTCAGATAAACCCCAGTGGGAACGGGCCTTTTAAAGGGTATTTTGCAGATGCTGCAGAATCGCGGTACAAGTGACTTGCGGGACCGTCACAGCTTGTCGGCTGATGCGTCGATCCAAGCGTGCTAACGCCACTCTGGCTGCACCTGCACCCCTCCTTCTTCCCACATTTCCTTGTTCCAACCATGTTCGCCATAGCTGATGCACTGTGCTTGCATCCATGTGGGTATCAGCTGCCCTTCTCAGTCCAATCACCATACCCCTCGTAAAATCGTCTATCTGGCTGGAAATGCCTTCGTTGACGGCCGCCTGGCATTCTCTCCTATTACACGTATCCTCCGGGACAAAAAGCAGCTTTCTTCGATAATTCGTCTGGCAGAAATAATAACACGAATATTGTCCATTCTGCACGTTCCGTCCCTTATATCGTACTTCAAGTTCGTCGGAGAGCTGCGCATTTCACATCATTCGCATAATTTAGTGACGTGCGTCTATTCTAAATTTTGCATAAATTCCTGACCACTCCTTCTTGGTGTTGCATTTTCAATGTCGAGCAGCGTATAAATTAAGTCATAATTCGAGTGATGAGAAAGCCACTGTATTCGATCAAGAAGGCGCATCTCATCTATTATATGTACTATAAAAACATCTTAAATTCAAATTTTGTCCCTGAGAATGAAAAGTAAGTTGAATCTGACGAACATGATTTTCCAAAATTAAGTAATTATTTGATTATATAAATTTCGATCTATTTAACAAATTATGCTATGTGCGTTTATTTTCTAAATACTATTTTGGACCATTAAGGCAGGTTTTACAGAAACATGTTTCAATCTGCCAAAATAACTTTAAAAATATAATGTGCAGTCTTTATACACGAAAATTATACAAAATTGCTTTTCGATTTGATGCATTTAAGAAATGAAACTTAATTTTGTATAAATAATGAAATAAGTATATAAATACGAAGAAGTGAAGGAAATACGAAAAAGCTATACAAATAAAATTAAATCGGTTTGACGATTGAAAGTATTGTGCTTTTGACCAATCCCACTTTTTGAAATCTATTTCATTGATTCCCCGTTGCTTCTGATTCTTTGACAAACGCCCTCATAACTGTCTTTCTTTATCTCTGTTCACAATGTTACCTATATATTAATATTTAGCAAAAATGTAAATTTATACAAAATTAAATTTAGAAATGTACACAGCCCCTTAAAGAATAACCGATGATATATCTAACATCCACAGTTTCGAAAACGTTTTTGGAATCAGAAATATATGATTGATTCTTTTACGAGCGTTTAAAATAACAACCGGCAAATCCTCTTTAAAGCGACCACTCAAGATTCTATCGCATTTTAACCTTGCGTGGATCATCTTAGATAAGGAATAAAACGTATGATTACTTCTGTTATCATAAACACTGGTCGTCTTAGGGAGATACCAGTGTTTCTGAGAGAGTTTACCGCGAGAATTAGCTCTGTTTTCGAGATTCCTCTTTTCGCCTTTTTCAAAATTCTTCCTGTTCTCGCGAAATCGGAAAGTACAGTACCCCTCCCACAGCTCCTCAGAAGATGTCCTGATGAGTCATTAAGAAGAGCTGGACAGTTTCTTTGTGAATAAATTAGTCTTCGTGAGGACTTAGAAGAATATTATATTTATCCCTTGTCTTCGTTAGATTGAAGACGTGCCTTAGTTTAGGTTCCTATTGAAAACTTAAGTTTCATTCCATTTGTAATTCTGCTACAATATTAGCTGTTATTTTCACATCTTATATTAATCAATATGAATATTTTAGACATTATTGAAATTAAAAGGAAAAAAAACCTTTAGCTCTTTATAAAGGTTATCTGTATCGAATTCAGAATAAAAATAAGGAAAATGTAGTTTATTGGACTTGCATAAATGACAGAATTAAAAGCTACAAAAGCGCAATTAAGACCAAAGAAGTCGTCGGTTTAGAAGAAAGAACGTCGTTTCAGAATGAATATTTACTCTGAAAGATTTTATTATAACTCGCCTGTATGCAGAATTTTGGAAGAATATTGTTTTTACTTCCTTGTACGAAATAAAAAGGAAGTATTGTAATCGCGAAAAGTTTCAGGCAGCATATTTCAACGAATATATCCCATTTTGGTCGCTATGGAATGCAATTTAACGATGTTTTTGCGTGATATCTATACGTAAGGACAGAATAAAAGACTTGTTTCCACCAGAAAAATTATAAAACTGTTTTAAAATTAATTCTGAAGAGAATATTTCGTGGCGTCTGTACGAACGTATGTACGTATCTCGCATAACTCAAAAACGATTAGCCTCAGAACGTTGAAATTTTGTATATAGGACTGCTATAACATGTAGATGTGCACCTCGTATTTGGTTGCAATCACCAAACGTATATAAATATATTTATATATATGCCCACTCTGTTACCCGACTCAGTGATCTCAGTTTCTTTACTCTTATATATTTGTAAATTGTACATTTTTTTGCTTTAAAAATGATTGAATTATATGGTTTTTCTCTTCTGGTTAAGGCTCTTATGCCTTTAGTAAATCTGTATGCAATATTCTTAGAATTATCAACAATTTTAAAGTTGTTTAAGTGCCGCTAAGCATTTTTTTTTTTATGGCGGCCATTGATTGTTTACATTTGAAACAGCAGACTAGTGGATTTGTTGCCAATCTAGAGAAACTTAGCTTCGCAACAACAAATATAACGCCTTCATTTATTATTGCCAATTAAATCATGCTTAATCCTTTGTAGAATTTTTTCGAGGAAATAAGTGTTTAAGATTTAATTTAATTTAAGTAATTTTTAATATAGATATTTTGAGTTTTTATGTATTTTTGCCTTCTCACGAAGTGAGAACTGAATTAATTGAATGAGAAATACTCAATCGTCTGTGAAAAACTGTTTCTTTTTTGTTTTGTTTGCTTAATTTCTTTTATACATCATTCTAGCTTTATTATAGTATTTGAATAGAACATGTGGCAACGATTAGATAATTCTATTCTTTAAATGATATAAATTTTGTGCATTATGAGTTATAATATGAACGAAATGTAATACTGTTAAGTGAATCTAGCGCCAGAGTGTCGCTATGGTAAACAAATACTAGAGTGAATTTTAAAGAATGCATTTATTCTATTGTGGTTTATGCGCTGTCGGCGAAGTAGATTTAATTCAATCCAATAAGTTTAAATGAAATGCAAGAAAAAATGCGTATAATTTAATATTCCGTACAAGGAAGTCATATGGTGAACACATCAGATTTTTTACTATAGGGATCAATTGGTTCACTGTCAAAATTTATCGCAGAGTTTGAACATCTCTCTGTCTCCTTTTAAATACAGTATTATCTTCATTCATGCAAAGATCTGAGATCGTAAATATTTTTCGATTATTTCTTTTAAAAATTCTTCTTTTTAAATTAAAAAAAAAAAAATTTTGCTTTCCTACTTTTGGGAAGAGGACAAGGTCCCCTCGGCCCCCCACTATGTAACCCCTTTGGGAAGGGGGTAATGAAGATTGATGATTTCGTGGAAACAGGAATGATTTTGACAACCGCGGAAACAGGAAGACATCTACCGCAATTTCCCTGCTGAACTGGCACCAGTGCCAGAGCTGAAGTCGCTGAACACTGGTATTTCGACAGACCCAACGAGCTGGCTACATGAGATTCTCGGGATTTTCCTAATGTATAACGTAGATATGAACCAGTTCTTGAAACGTTACTCCACAAAGGCGTTTCATCCTTTAAGCAGATAGTCCTAATGTGCTTTTGTATAATTCAATATATCCAATATTCAAATATCCAAATATTCTGCTTTTGTATGAGTCACCGTGGGCAAAGTTCTCGCTGATGAGACGGCTAAATGACAAAAGAGTACTGACTGTTCTTGCCGAGTGAAATAAGTCTCAAGCGACCGGCCATTTGAAACAACAGAAACAACATTGCCTGAGTTGTGTCTTGCGATTCTTTTCAGAATGCTCGCTTCATTAGTGAGTAGGCATTTGTCAAATGCTGAAACTGTATTTCGAGTCCTGTATTATTTGTTATTCTAAATTTCAGTTTTAAGAGCATCTGATTTTGGAAAATTAGAATGCTTCTGTTGTTAAATTGGCCTCCTTGGCTGAGTTTGACATAAAAAATTTCTGTCGCATTTGGACTTTCAACAGAAAGCTTCATGTGACTGTCATTAGTTAAAAACAAAATGAGCCATTCCGAAAATAAAGTGGATTTCTTTTGCGAACTTTTAATTGTAAAATCTCATGACCAGTAGTAACTGTACTTCTGAATATTTTCAGAAGAGGAAATCTCTATTAGATACGAGAAGACACAAACTGATAGACAGATGGAGGTTGGTAGAGGATATTTTCTGAATCTAATTCGCATACGCATTTCAGGCATTTGAATGTTATTTATTTTAAACTTTATTTGCAAGGAGATATTGTAAAGCAATACAAACTAATTTTTTTTCGAAAAAGCTTTCCGACAAAGAAATAAAGCAGACTGGAGGTGTCCGTATATTTTACTCAGTGCAGTGAGTTTACAATGAAATTCATACTGAAGGATTTAAAAACACGTGGAATTACATTTTCTGACGTAGATAAAGATTTATTTCGTTGGCAATCATATTTGTCATCGAGTCACAGGTACATCGGTATATTCCCAAATCAGTGAGGATTGCTACTATCAGTTAATGTAGAATTACAAATTTTACTTTCGAATAATAAAGATTGAAACTTGAAATAAGACTTTTTTGTATTCACCCAGTTGCAAAGTAAATTATAAATTTCTACATTTATGTGCATTTTAAGTAGTTTTAATGTGATGATTATGTGTGGTCTTTGTGAAATGGAATAAGGAATTTCGCTTTTTGATACAAGTGTGAAATCATCAGATGTGAAATCATCAAACATGACAAAATAATAAAAGAAAAGGAGACATATTAAGTACAATTTTTTATATTTAATATTTTTCACACAATGTATACACTATTTACAAGTGAACTTCATGATCGTTTATGAGATATTACTCAAAAACATCTTGCAATGTAATTTATAACTGATATTGCGCGCTTCTCAATATGTAAAATGTACTGCAGCTCTCTTTACACGTATTTATACTTTCAAAAAGATGACTATTTTTTACAGTCTGATCAAATACATATTAAATGTCAACTTCCATTCCTTATTTTGAATCCATATCCAAGAAAGTTTTATTGTTGTCTGAAATTACTATTTCGGATTAAAATAATTATATGTTTTCAGTACATTTTCGGTGATTCCGGCGATTATTTACCCATTTTTAACAATGACACATGCATTTTACCCGTAAATACATTTGGAGTGTTCAACTTACATAGTACATACCAGTACATAGTCAAAACCCAAAGGCTGAAGAGTTTTAAAAAATTAGCTCTCGAATTCCCCCATTCTGGAAAAAAGGACAGTTTTTTCTTTCATGGTTTACAAACTTCAATTTTTCTCTCAGTGATAAAATTTCTTAATTTAATTCTGTACCTTTCTTATAGCTACTAATCACACATATTTCAAGTCTTAAAACGTAAAGATCTTTGAATGGCAATTATACTCAAAATTATTTTGTAAAATTATTTGGAACATATTTTGCCACTCACCAATGAGATTAGTTTTATCATAAAATCTTTCATTCGAATACTTTAAGAATTAAATGGACTGAAATTTTGGATTATATGAAATCTCAAAACTATTTATAACGAAACTGCAATATTTTTATAGAAAATTTTTAACTTAATTACCTTTCACTGTTCTGCATAACAATTTATGATGTAATTTCAAAAAATATCATGCAGTATGCATTCTTGCTTTCCTTAGGATATTTTAATAGAATTGCATATTAAAGATTCAAGATTTTAAAAAAAAATTGAAACTGTTCTTCAAAACTGAATACTTTTGTCTTGTTATTAAAATTTAAGGAAGTCAACATGATTCATTCCAGTGAAATAAGACTTAATTATTATTACTTTTTCCTTAAACAGAAAGAAATCGGAAAAGTAAATTCCAAGATGAAGTTACGTTAACCTAAACAAGTTTTTGAAAATTAATTTTATAGACATTTATTTTTTCATGTAAAATTTTAATTATAAATATAAGTCTAACATATACGCTTCTTTTGCAATAGACCGTAGTTTAGATTGATAGAAATTAATTACACAACCTTAAAATATGTAAGATTATGTAAATCCTGTATAACAGCATACAACAGAAATATATTTTTATGAAATTAAAACTTCCGTTTTAATTTCAAGTTCCCAAGTTTCATAGAATTATCTGGAATTCAATTTATCTTTCAAAATATATGTAAAAGAAAAGGATAAATATACATATGATGACTAGCGTATAATATACGTATGACTTCTTGATGACCAACTGAATAAATGCGTTCTTTTAGAATTAATGTAATAAAACAAAGAGAATAATATGATGACTAAAACATTTTTGCTTTTTTTTGTCTTCTTTTGCAACCGTAATATTTAATTTAGTTTATTGCTTTCTTCTGGCATTTCATTTCTAAATAACTAGTAGATATACATTTTACATCATTACATTTAAGTTTTTCTAAGTCGAGGTTGTGATACAAGCTCGTTAGAAGGCGTTTTAATAACTTCGAGAATTACTCATATGATACCGCTGTCAGATGAATGTTAGGAAATCATTTTACAAATATTACAGACATTCTAATACAAAACATTTTTGTGAATGAGGATCATAGTAGCATAGTTTCTGATGTTCTTCTGAATAATCCAGAATGACACGTAATTCTCATGAAAATACTAAATCATTTTGGCAGCTTTTTCGATGAGTAACAACTTGCTGCTTTAATTTCACATACTAGAAAACTTTTGTTAATGCTGGAGTCTGTACTCAGACATCAAAAGCCCCCGACAGATGAACTGAATTGCTAGATTGTTTTTTCCCATGTGATTCACCCCATATATTTATCGCGATCAATGCTAGCCGATATACGGCCTATAAATTGTGTCTTTAGGTGAAGGGCAAGGTCCATGAGAACTAGTGTCGCTGCATTCGCCATTGATGTCGATTTGCGCGTGGCAGATTCCTACGGGTAGGTGATCGGAATTCAAAATTCGGTCCGAAGAATCGCAAAATGGCGATGAAGGAACATCGTGCTCTTCTTCTTCGTCGGAAGTGGTCCTCTTTGTGTGTTCCATAACAACAACGCCATCTGGGGGACGGCTAGATGAATTCTTGTTTGTTGTATCAGAATCTGTCCGAGATTTAGATTCTTGCTGTGCTTTTTTGCTTCTTTTCCACTTCATTCTCCTGTTTTGGAACCATATTTTCACCTGCAATATTAAAAACTCATTAATCGCAATTTGGAATGGTTTTCAGAATTCAGATGCATTTTTTTTCATATTTTAAATTAATTATATTTAATAATACTATCCGCCTTTCAAGAATAGATGAATATTTGCTCTGTAATATTCTAAAATTTACCTGTTTGCATAAAACAAGAGAATCATCGTCATCGTCTATGATACACTTTTAATGAAGTTTTATAACAAAAAATCTGCAAAAGAATTATTAAGGAAACACAGAAAATTCATTGTCATAAAATAATAATGTTTTAAGAATGTTCCTCAATGAAAAGTAACAAAAGAAAAATTTTAATATAATAGAAACTGAGCTGAAATATATATCCATCTCCACGTATTATTTTACATACTACTCAAGCTTTTCCACCTTAAAAAGCAGATTCATCTTTCTAACTCCTTTCTCCATCTTTCCTGAACTTGGCTTTTATATTAATTTTTCTCAAAAAGAGTTTTCCCAGTAATCACTAAACAAGTATTCCATTTCAGATATTAAATCTTCTTCGTGGCTAGATATCCTTTTATAAGTTCGTTGCTGAATTTCTACAAGGATATAGTAACAGTAAACTGTAGCTCTAGGTTGCAATGTTCATCTCTTTTATCTATTAACTAAGTGTGGAGGAACCTAGTGAACTACTACTAAGTGAAAAATCGCTTAAGTCCAGAAACAGAAACGAGAACTGAAGAAGGTTAATTACCCTTTATTGCTCAAACTAAAGGTGTACAGACGGTCCCTTTCTCAGGACATACAACAAAGAGCCTCCACTTGGGCTTAAACTCAAAAATATAAGAAATAAGAACTTAAATAATGACTAACTAAAGAGATTTAGCCGAAACTAACACAATTCTAACTAGCTGGCCCCTAATATTAAATTAGGTAGCGAAGCTATCGAGGGCATACGGCGGAGCGTAGTAACAACTTAGAGACATAGCCGAAAAGGCAAGCGTGCGCTATTCAGAAATTCTGATACTCTTGAAGACAGTTCAACTCTCGAAGACAGTTGAACTTCGACTTAAATGCTACTCCTTCTCATTTGCATTTAACACGATTCTAAAAACTCATTCTGATAAGGAATTGTAAGCTGAAATTAGAAGAGACAGAAAAGGTGCATAAACTTAAAAATAACTGTTATAAACTTAGAATAAACGTTACAGGGTAACAAAAACATTCGATATTCTGAATCAATATAAATTTTAGAATAATACAGAAAAAGTAGGAGAGGATGCTAGAAATAAGAAAGATCGTTTAATATGTGCAAGGAAAGCAGTAAGAGATTACCTTTTATCATTAAGAATGTGATTATTTTTTAAAAATAGGAACCGTGAAAAATAGAAACTACATGAACACACGAAAAATTTTCAACATTTATAAATTTTAGTTTTTCATCTAATTTTGCTTGATTCCACCCCTTCATTAAGAATAAGGATCTGAATACAAAGAATTATCTGGTGGATGGTCCCTCTTTTCCGAAGATGGCGTCGATTGGAAAAGAAGAAGAGAAAGGAAAGATGGCGCATAATTAAATGAAGCGGCGCCGTTGGCTCGCTAATTATCATTGCCGAGGCCTTTGTCTGTGCGAAGAAGTGCCTCTGGAGTCTCTGACAATCAATCTCTCTAATTTACTTGTAGTTAGCCTAATCAGAAGTCAGCGAAAGCCGCCGCAATTTTATTCGCCCAAAACGTCCAATTTATTACAATTCCCCTCGTCCGAGAGTTGTTATTGCCTCACCCTGTGGATGATTGCGAAGCTCCTGACTTGCAGCTCTTTTTCTTGGAGAGAGAGGTTGGGGAGAGGGATGTCCTCTCGGGGGAGGAATCGGCCGATTGGAAGAATCGTTTCGGAGACATTGAGACGGTGACCATGGAAAATAGAAAGAAAGCCCTTCCCCTTAATGTAGCTAACTCTTCTCCTTTTTGCGGTATCGTTGGAAATGTTGGAGG
This sequence comes from Stegodyphus dumicola, assembly GCF_044657685.1. Classification (NCBI taxonomy): domain Eukaryota; kingdom Metazoa; phylum Arthropoda; class Arachnida; order Araneae; family Eresidae; genus Stegodyphus; species Stegodyphus dumicola. Next base: position 84,057,668 of record NC_140772.1, on the reverse strand, counting down.
AAAAAAAACTTCCACTTTTATCGCCCTTTTTTTCTTGATTTGTTTTTTAAATTACTTTGGGAGCCAAAATTGACGGCGCTTTTTGGGAGCATGGAGAAAATAAATGCGGGATTTTTTGCCATTATCTGCCAACCCCGTTTTTCTCTTTTAGAGACTTGATTTTCGGGTTGAATATTTTGGTTTTGGTTTATTTCTCTCTCTTATTTCCAGCTTTTGTGTTTCTGAACGATTCATGATTCAAGTCATTTTTTTTTCTAAGAATTCGTCAGCGGCTGAACTTGTGTCATTCATTCTCTATACAGGAGACTGAATAAGGGTATTTAAATTTTCAAGTGGTGCACAATTATCTTTGAGATTTTAATCATTAAAAAAGAGGAGTTTTAAAATGCTTGATATTGAACATAAAAGGAATGCTAGTGTTATTAATGTGTTCAGAAATTCAAGGTTTATTTCTGCATAATTTAAATGATTAAATTAAATGGTATGCTACCGTCATATGAAATATTTATGATAATAATGGTATATGTTTAGAAATAGTATGTTATAATTTGTATTTAAATGCTGGTTCGAAGAAATGGGAGTTCAAATTAAATTATGTACTAATAATGCGGCACTTTTAATAAAGAGTTCACATGCTAACTATATTACTTGAGAATAATTAAAGCATAATGCTGTATTTTCACTTGTTCGACTACAAAAATGAGTAGTTTAAATGCATATCATCTATTTAATTTGAAATCTAATTTTGTGCACATGCGTCTCATGTTTTCATCTGTATCTCAGACTTAATTTCATAGAATTTTATTTACTACGTATATTCTTTAAATATAAATACACTGAGTAATATTCTATGAAACTGAGACTAATTAAATAGATTTAATTTCATAGAATATCGTTTAGAATACCGAAATACAAACAATGTAGGAACGAGATTGCTAAGCTGATGTTTTCGATGAGCTTTAAAGGCAAAACCCTAATAAGTTCTAAGCATTATATCTACTGCAGTATAGATGATATAAAGGCTAATAAAATGTTAATTCATTTGATAAAACTATTGGTAACAGAACAACATCGATTAAAATATAGATGTGCTAAGATCCTGGGATTCTGTGAAAACAGGATACTCCTGTTTTTATTGTTTTTCAGTTTTCTCTTCCCATAAGTCTTCCTGAATCAGTAAAATTAACTTAAATTGTTATTCTTATATCATGATGTGCAATAACTTTCTCACGATTTTCTTCCAGTTTGAATAAATTATTTAAATATTGGTATGGTTTCCCTACGATCTACCTGTTTTCCTTTCCTTAAATTTGGCAATCAACATAATATTTGGGAGAGTTCATTTCATAATTGGGAGCCTTGCTTCAACTGAACTGTTGTTAGTTAACAATACTAATGTTAGTTAACAATACTAATGTTGTTAGCTACTATATCTTGTAGTAGCAAAGACTGATTAAAAACGAAGCACAAAACCATCCTTCTTCAGTAAACAGTTTGCACTGGTTATAGGCAGAGAATCAAATGAGAAATTCCCCAACAAATTACAAATAATTAACTCTTTCAAGAGCTTCATATTATTAAGAAAAGTAGGCCAACATAAGTGCCTCCTATTTTCGACTGGCTTTGGTTATTGGTATGGCAACTGATCATGAGTGAGATAGCTCCGACAATTTTCTGAGAAAAAACGCTCTTTGACAACTCTGCAAACCAGATGCAACTCAATATTGACTTTAAGAATATGACTTTGCAAAACGAAAATGTAAATATTCAAAAATGTCAATTTCAGGTAGTTAATTATGAAAATTTCATAAATCAATGTTTTTAATATTGCCCTTTATTTTATTAGTGGTAAAGTACTGGTGAAAGAAGAAGTTTATTCTTGGATTCTCAGATTCCATTTTTACTAAACGAACACTGTTTAAATTTTCTTAGAATGTACTTATTAGAGTTTCTTTTGCCGTAACGAAGCTTCATTCATTTTCTGCTTTTCACAACCAATAAATAAAGAAGGTCAGTAAATAGTAAAACCTATGCATTTGATGACAATGCGAGACAAGTTAGATGTGCCACATTTAGTGAAAGATAATACTTGGACAGTCTTCAACATTTGAACCAGATCAAAAATACTATTAGACATCGTTTTAAAAAATAAACTTCAGATATTTGAAGTCACTGAGAGGGGGAAAGAAGAGAGGTTGGATCATTATCTGAGTAGCAAATTGCCTAAAACTTATTTCATTTTAGATTTCTGATAGTCAAGAGCTTATAAATGATTGTTGCATTCCGTTAGTATTTTCGTGGTGTAAAATTTGTACCTTCAACTAGCGATGGGAAGATCTTTGCTTCGAACCTAAGCCCCCTCCCCGAAGACATAACTAAATCTTTCCTATTCCCTGCTTCTAAGAGGGTAATATCTCTAACTATATTACGTAAGCTACTTTAGAGTGTGTATTCGAGTGTAACACTAGTTACATCATGAGAGCACTCACGAGGGAAGGCAAAATCTTCTTATAAATTAAATAATAAGAACTGTATGAAAAGTTTAAAATATCGGAAGGTATAATAACTGAGAGTAAAACCAAAAGTGGCCAGACTAAAGTTATTTAGGTAAGATTACAGAGAATGTCTTTCACATATTTTATCTTTTGTTAAGGACTAGGGTTACAATATTTGCAATACAAATTATACAAAATGAACTATGAGTGTTGAATAGCATTTAAAAAATTGCTCTGTAAACTAAATTATCATTCTGATTATCATTCTGTAGTATAAACGGTGCTACAGGGTTTTATTTGTATTACTTTAATTAATACAAAATTTAATTTTATTGTAAAAACAGTATATGCACTGCAATACTAGACAGATTATCATTCTGTCGTATAATCGGTGAATTGATAATAAATTATTTTTAACTGTTGAATGAAGTATCTTTCTGAATTAAAATGACATAATATTTAAATTCTTTAAATATTATGTTTTAAATTCTTTTTCTTGTTAGAAAGGTATATTTGCTGCTGAGAAAAACAAATGTCACTTTTATTCCAGTTCGAGTTAACTGTGGTTATGTAAATAAAACTGAGTAAAATTTGATACTTTCGTACAAGATTCCATCATAATTTTACAAATTTACCTTTCAAGTAATTTATTTTTTCATTTGGTGCACAAAAAAATAAATTTCATTCTTACGTTTGCTTTAAAAATATTTATTATATAAAAATGCCGTATTCTCCGACTTTAAATTCACTTTAAATTCAAAAAATAAGTTCGAAATTTACAGATGCGCATTATATGTCGAATATAAAAAGGAAAGATTTAAAAATAAGGAAAAGATGAGCTGAGCACACAGAAATTGGATTTCTACATATATCTAACTTCTGTTTATTAAAAGAAGTGATATACCTTACGAACTTAAAAATTTCCATTATTGCATAAAATGAAAAGTTCGTCATATTCGTCTTCCGCTATATCTTCAGACACATCACAGAATTCTGTTTCATCCTCACTATCACTATTACTCTGATTCATAAATGAATAATCATCTTTGGTTGTATCTAGGCTATAAAACATTTTAAATGACTTCTGAATTATGTCGGGTTTAATTTCATTCCGTCGTTTTATTACCTACTCACGCAATATTTCTAGACTGGCATGAAGCATGAAACCTTCTTTTGTAAATGGTTTTTAACGGTTTGACATGCACATATTCCAATGTCGTCTTAAATTTTCTTTGAATGGTTTATTGATACACAAATCTAAAAGCTGAACTAATGGCGTTAATCCGCTTGGTATACCTACTAAGTTTTATTATATAATTTCAATAATTTCTTCTTATTATCCGTTAGATGGGATCTGAACATGTTCCAAACTAAGCGATTTTATAGACTATTTAAGGCAACAGGACGTTTATGGCAAACATTTCTTATCAACATTTTCACACCGTTTTCGGCCATCCATCCTTTCTTTCCAATATGTGACAGTAAATTTTTTTTGGCCTTCATAGGTCAATAACATACTTCTGGAAATGTTTCAGTTTGTTTTACAAATCTTTCGGAAGCCTTTGCGAAATTTTTGTTTCTTTTCTTGTAGTCACATATTCTACTGTCGTCTTAAATTTTCTTTGAATGATTTATTGATACACGAATATAAAAGCTGAACTAATGGCGTTAATCCACTTGGTATACCTACCATGTTTGTATTATATAATTTCAATAATTTCTTCTTATTAAAAATGTAGAACTAAATTGTTCGGTACCATAAATCGACTACACCAACAAAAGTTGCTTTCAAGTTTATACTTTCACTTGCACTCTTTTTTTCCCACTTTAAGGCAAATACATAAACGCTGTTTCTTATTCCAACTAAACCATTATGTGGTTTTCCAGGAATCAGTCCGCAACGCTTTCTTTTGATATAAACCGTTTCGTTACTACTTTACTAAAAGCATACTTATTCTTTGGCATATTAATTACTGTGATTTTATTTTTCTTCTACTCGTGTATGGAGCTTTCACCAACAATATCCTTGCTGCAGCACGATTTCCATTTTTTTTTTTTTTTTCCAAACTGTATAACTTTACGTTTGAAACCTGCAGTGTGTTTGTTTCATTTGACGGGAATCCTGTTTGCTACTGAAGGGGCCATTAGATCAACTAAAGCAATTGCGCTTTACTAGAGCCTTCAACGTTTCCTTCAAAATCACGGCTTTAAATGACCACAGAAAGAGAAAAATAATTCCGCTAATTCATTCGGATTGGAAGTGCATTCTTCACCCAAATTATATCCTTCATTTTTGAAACTCTGGAATAACATTCTTGTGTACAGCCCACCTTCTTTCTTCCAAAGATGTGTCCACCTTCTAAATATGTGTGTGGGTAAAATGCTTGAAAAGTAAAGAATTTTGTATAATTCTTTTCTTCTCAAGCGTTTTCCCCACATACATATTGTTCCCTTTATCGCCTGTCAATTCAGTATACCATTGTTCGAGAGCCTGGGAAAGATCTTCGAATGAATGACTTCAAAAGATAAACGCATCGCACATGCATCTTTCAGGTTTCTTCGTAAAGAAAAGAGTGCGCGATATACGGCAAATATACCTAAAAATAAAAAAGTAGTTTGAAATTATAGGTACCGATGTGCGTTATACACCGGAATTACAGTCATTTAAACAGGTGAAATGTTTATTTGAAAACTCTTTCATCTGTTAAATATTAAATTAAAATGATAGGCTTTTAAAAACTATTGTTTTCAATTTATTTATACTTCATATGCATTTTAATTGTATAGAACGAGACACTATTCTGCTCAAACTTTAGCGACACATAATTAAATGGAACGAGAATATGAAGTAAGAATGCAAAATACTGTGCAAAACCTGTGAAACAGTTTTTCCTGCAGTTATAAAATAAAGGCAGAAAATGCTTTTTATAATAGAATAACTGCTTCAGGTTACTTAAATTTTTTTACTAAAACTCAACAGATTTTTACCTAACGATACGACAGTTTTTAAACAAAAATCACAGCAATGAGTGGGAATTTCCGTAAGATATGAGGTCGATAGCAATGTATTATAAAGAGTAACATTACTCCTGCGTTTAGCATTTACTAAGTTTCCAAAATGGCATTTATTTCAAGATGCAAGCAAGACTTCGTATTACTAAGTTTACTGTCTGAAGAATCAAATAATATAGCAAAAATTATGCTCAAAAACAGTTACTTTTAAACAGGCTAATAAAATAGCTATGGTCGTAATGGTTTCTTCTGGAAGCTGAATTAAAAATCATTATTTAAGTCTTCATCCACCCGCCAAATGAAATTACCAAATACTAGATTTTTTGTTTTTGTTTGCTCTTTTAGAATTATTTTATAGTTAGAGATAGTGACAGTTTTTTCATAAGATTTCTAATATTTCGTCTTCGGCACTCGTATGTCATTTAAATTACTGTAAAATGATTAAGATAGAATTTATAAAAGACTATTGCATTAAAAACATGGTAGAATTACGATCACTTTTGGAATTGTGCTCTTAAAATGCGTTTTAATTTTTCTTTATTTAAAATGAAGCAATTACTATAAGAAATATTGATACAAATCATCTTTTATCTTTCATATTATTTTTAAATCTTGGATTTCCTAAAGCTGTAGCCACTTAGCGGGAGTTACTTGAATTTAAAGTATGTAATGTTCGCGCTCCCAACCTGCACGCAACAATAGTGGTGACTGCTATGAACTGGAAAGTACACAAAGTCTTGAGAAGGGTTTAAATCCCTTTTTATTCAACTTTAGAAATTACAGATGCGTGCTCTTGACGCTCACAAACTACGCCGACCCGGCGGTAAAATAAAAATAAGAAACTAAAAATGAATAATAACAAGTGACTACCTACGAGGCTCTCTAAAACGTAACTAACCTAACCACGTTCTAAGATACCGCTGACAATTCAGCAAACTTCTGAATATTACGTTGAAAGATTTAACTATCTACCGAGGCAAGCACACAGGCCGAAAAGCGTGGTTCTTCAATTTCTACCTAGCCACCTCCACGCTCGTTAAGCAAGAAAGCACACTTTCGAACTCGTTTCCCTTCTATTTAACTCAGATTTCTTCCGCTGACAATTTTGAATACTTTGCGCGTTCTACTAAAATTTACATACTCTGGCATTGGCAATTCCAGGGGAAAGTAAGGCTTGACAGGAAAGATAGTTTAAACTTAAAATAAATGTTAGTTAAAATAAATATAAACCCTACAAGCATTTCACTTGCTTTAAGTATTTTCAATGAATTATGAGTTCTCCTTTTTACTCATTACGTAGTAAATGTAATAAAGTTTGGGTTTTACCAATATATTTACATTTTCTTTATTTTAACTTCAATAAGTGTATTATTATATAAAAATATTATATGTCATTAAAATTAAATCGTTTGCATTTTAATTTTTAGCAATTTTTGATACTTTATTTTGTTAACTCTTAAGTGCGCTTTCGAACGTAAACAAAAGCTAGATAATTTTTAGGTATAGTAGTTTAACTAATTAAAAACACAGTTCTATGTAGGAATAACTGGTATGACACGTGATGACATGCCTTCTATTATTTTCTGCGAAGAGGAAAATCTAGCTGGGATCTCTTTTTCGATCGATTGGTATATTCTACGATGCAAAATGGAGATGCATAAAAAATAAAAGGCATTAAATATGACATTCTAAATATTTGCTTTAATTTAACATTTTAAATATATGAAGGCTTAATTTTAAAGCGAGAGGGAAATGTAGTATTAGAAGAAATATTTATAAACTTTTAAGGCTACCTGGGTTTCAGTGAGCATGAGGTTAGTAGCAACTTCGAACCTTTTGGGCCTGGAAAGGTACTTGTTCATGCGAAATTGGTTCTCCAGTTCCAAAAGTTGCTGGCTGGTAAAAGCGGTCCTAGGGCGACGTGTTTTACCTAATACACTCGGCTGGCCTTGACCTGAAAAAAAAAAAAGAATATCGTAATGGTAAAACTTGGATAATTTCCAAATCCAATTTCAAGGAATCAAAATGTGCAACATAGTTCTGAAATATAAATTTCAAATTTAATTCTTGTTTAGATTTAGTCTAAAATTCAAAACATGATATCTGTAAGTACGTAGTAGACATAATTCGAATTTCTTAATGCTTTTCTCCAAAATATTATATTGAAACTTCACTGAATATATGATCCAGAAAACATTTACTTTTAAATTCGTCCTAAGATATTTCTCTTTAGAATGAATTAATTTGCAAGCTAAAAAAATTAAGAAATAAAGGAGATCTATAAATGCAGGATCTGCTTAAGAAGTCTGAACTCTGAGGCCCTATTCAAAGTAGTTTTTATCAGCCTCTCGTGCTCACATTCTGCGGGAAAGCGATGAGAAGAAAGAGTTTTTAACTAAATTTTCCTTACGATCAATCTCTGCCTTTTTATGGGCTGTTAATTGCACTCCTTTATTACCCTGAATAAATATGCTTCTTTTAAAATGCTTAAGTATATCAAAAGAGAAGAGAAACACGCCAAAGTACAACGTAAAATTAGGCAAAGCAAAATCTTTGTGTTTGGTGCAGATTTTTCCTAAATCAGAAATGTTCTATTCAAAATTCCAAATAGAATAAAAATTCAAAATATTTATAAAGGGCACTAGATTTATGACGTTGTTTTAAAAATAAGAGAAAAATTTGAATTAATTCTAATAACAAAAAATTAATTCTACTAAAAGGAAAGCCATATAATATTCTTAAATTACAAGAACTTGAATAAACAATGAAACTGTTTACTTCTTAACCAACTATGGTTTTAGCTAACAGATTGCTCTGTTAAACAGAATCGACTGCGATAATCCATAACAGGTACAAAAATGTTGCTTCTTGTCAAAATATGAATTTTACTTGCACGATGATACAGTTACACTTAATGACACAAGTGAGTTCGTTTTTGCTCTTTCATCCATGGAAAAATTCATGTTTGAAAACTGTTCTCTTCATTTAAGAAAAAAACTAATTTAAACAGAGCATTTATAATAAAAGGCTTTTTTTCCCAATTATTTTTTAGAATTGTGAGGTATGCAAAACTCATATCTAAACCATCAGTAGTACTTGAAAATTCAGCAAGAAAATTCTTTTCTGGAATGTTTACAAATAAAAGCTTTATTGGAAAAGAATTTATTTTAACATTAAATTCTGGAATACTTAAAATGTTCCGCCTTAAATATAACTTATCTTGTGAAAATTTGCACGTGGTATATTTTTCTCTTGAAGTTACAGTAACACCTTAGGCTTAATCGCAATGTAAATACGGTACAAAATTTAGTTATCGTTTGCAGCCATTTCTTGGTTTCTCTTGTTGCCAAACATACCAGTTAAATATTGAGTTGGAATTCTCTAGAGGTTATAAAGCAATTTGCTTATCGGAAAACCAATATGGCTACCGCTGTTTTCCACTTTTCTGCAGCGAGTAAATAAGTGACGGCTGATGCTATCTCGGACCTGTCAAATGGAGTGACAATTTGAGATTTATGGGGTTCCGTTACTACTCCACAGCAAGTGCTGATATCATTTTCACACCTGCAAAAGACACCTGCGAATTTCAGAAAGAATATCAATTAAGTGGGTATTATGATGCTTAGTAGCCCATTTCTCTTCTTTTGAAGACGATGATTCCGTGTCCGGGATGTATTTGAATCGTTGCTGATAATGCACGAAAAATATTACCTCATGCTATAAAATCGGAATTGTCTTATGTCTTTAAAGAACATCTTTAAATACTTGTCTTACAATTTTTGCTTCATTCCTTGTTATGTTATTTTACACTGCTTCGCATTTCATTCACTAACCTCACAAACTGCGCATTTTTTATCAATTTCTGGGCATAAGATTTTTAATTTCTTTTCTAATTATGTAGCAATACGTAGTGACATATTTGCTAATAAATTTCTAATGAAAAATCTGGTGATAAATTTGCTGAACATTTGAGCAAGTTATGTCCGGGATGTATTTAAATCGTTTATATAATTCACTTTCTTTCAAATAATAGCATAATATAATTCACTTCATATAATTTAACTTTCTTTCAAATTATAGCAATATCCCCCCCCTTAATACAGTGTTGGTATTGCTCGCTTTAAAATCGTTGAGTTTGTTAATCAAAAATTTGTTAAAGTTTTACAAAATATGAAATCGATAATAAAACAAATTCCAAATTTCAAATTTGGGCTTTCAGATGCCCACATTCGCAGTAGGATTACGTCATGCAAAATTGGATGGCTCTAGGTACCGTTGTTTTATCACAATGCGAGAAACATACATACATTTATGCAGATTCTTCATTATTTAATTTCTTCAAATAAAATGCAGGACTCTAACATTTGATGTCAACAATTTGAAAAGTGAAACGGACATTTATAGTGATTCGACGCAAAATCGCAAAACGAAAACAATAGTCCTTCAGGAACAAAGCCCTTTTGGATAAAAAAACACCAGTGGGACAGTTCTGTATCTCTCGTTCTACTGGACCAACTGACGAAATTCGAATTGCTTTTTTCATGTCTCGAAAGCTCGGCTTAGGATATGTATTAGATTTATATATAGCATTTTTCTAATATAGGCATTTTGACACAAAATCTAAGTTTTTCTGAAATGATATGCAATTTTTTGATTCTATGACTCAAATTATGCCAAACTGACGAGTTTTGTAAGAATCGCACGAGTAGTTTTTAAAAAAGTAGCTATCAAAATTTTAGCTGCACAATGTTAATTGAATTTGATATATATTTATTAATATCTCTTTTTTATTATTAAGCTGACTTGATTCCTTCTACCAGAATTCGAAATTTAGGCTTAATCCAAATACAATTCGCCCATTTTTTATGATTAATTTTTTTAATTCGTAATTTTCAATATTTTTTATAAATTTTTTCGAAAAACATTTTGTATTATAACCTCTAAAATGTTTAACATCTTCTTAAAGTAAATTTATTTCTAGGCACACCTGCAAGAAATTAGTTTTTTATTCAAAATTTTCTAAGATATACATGAACTTACATATTGGAGCGTTTTAAAATTTGGCATATTTTTCTGAGCGATAAAAGTGTCAAATGATAATACGCGCTTTGTTAAAATATTTGAAAGTACGCAAAATATGATTTTTTCCCGCTCATCTACAGTGAAAAAAAAATAAAAAGAAAATAGGTTGCTATAAATTAAGAAGTTCGCCAAGTAAATTATTCTTGGCAAAAACTGAAAAAAATACGCAAAGATAAATGTTTGAATTTCTCCGTAAATTTGGCACTAGATTTTACAAAATTTAATATTAAGGCGTAATTTGAGTCGTAGAATCGAAATATGGAAAAATATTGTCATGCCATTTAAAAAAAGTCCGATTTTGTGCCAAAATACCTATGTTAGAATGATGCTATATATAAATTTAATGTATATCCTAAGTCGCGCTTTCGAGATATGAAACACTTAATTTGAATTTCATCAATTGACCCAGTAGAACGGGAGATGCAAAACTGTCACATTTTTTTGGAGGGGCACAATGTACCATAACTTGAAATATTTCTTACTAATTTCTATAAATACCAGCAATAAAACATTTACATTAGTATTGTAAATTGTATATAATTAAAAATAGCAAAAAAAAAAAAAATTCTGAAAGCTTTCAGATTTTACATTATGCCCCAAAGAAGTTTTTTTTTTTTTTTTTTTTTTTTTTTTTTTTTTTTTTTTTAACGTTTTGTGTGTTACCTTATTAAATGTCATGTTTTTCGCACTTAAACCATAAAATTCAATTCAACAGCAATATCACAAGATAATTTTAAAGGAGCGCATCTCTAGAATTTTCGATACACAGTCTCGCACGCTGACGGTAAAAATATTTTTTTGTCGTACAGTGTTGCCCTCATTCGCTTTGAAATCGTTGAGTTTCTTAATCAAAAACTTGCAAATGCTTTACTAACTATGAAAGAGATAATAAAGCAAATTCCAAATTTTGAGTTTCAGATTCGGGTGGAGAGGTACGTTATTCAAAATTTGATGGCTCAGGGCTATAATATTTGGTGGCAACAATTTGAAAAGTTAAAGACTGTTTATAGTGAAAAACCACATAATTCCAAAACGAAATTAATAGCCCTTCTGGGCTAACGCCCTTTGGGCTGATAATGTTTATTGTCATTTACACTACTAATGGTTACTAACGGTATCTGATCTACAATATAACTGTTTTCTTATGAATGTAAAAAGGTAGTAATTATATAATTAATTTATGCACTTGGTATATTCATTAGCTTATTGCACCCTTAAAATATTGCTTACCTTTCGTCGCATAAATATTGAGATTAAACCATATTTTCATAACAATTAAATTACTTTTTAGTTAGGATTTAGCTAATAGGTCCATAAGACATTAAGAAAAATTTCATATTTGCAAGTGATTACTTTTTAACTACTATGTGTAGCATTTTAAAGTCAAAAACCTTATTCATGTAATAAAAAATATACTGGAAAGTAAAATTCACCATTATTTGCTTCAAATATTTGACATTTTATGTCATGCAAAGATCTTGGATTTCTTTTGAATTTTTCTTTAAATATTATAGAATTTGAAATATGCATGATTTTATGTATTGCCATTTGCCTTCATAGGAAGTTTGCAAGAAGATGTATAAATAACATTCTGAAGGTTTGTAGGACCTTCATTTGAAGGTATTGTTGGCTTGTATTCAGGCATGAAGTGATAAGGCAAAATGTTGACAGTTATTTTGATTGATGGTTGGTGTCAGGTTATAAGATATTTTTCCCGCCTTCCTAGCGTGCCTTCGTGGTGTAGTGGTTCTGCACGCTGGACTGGTATTCCAGAGGTCCGTGGTTCGATTCCCGGCGAAGGCGGTTGCTCATTTTTCATCTTGCCTGCTTCAAAAAAAAAAAAAAAAAAAAAAAAAAAAAAAAAAAAAAAAAAAATACTTAATGTCTCTACAAGGTATGAAGCGATAAAGCTACATATTTATTTCTCCAGTTAATTTGGTTGATGGTTGGTGATTTTATTTGGGTATTTTATTAATACTTTGCAAATGCTTCAGTATTTTAGAGCCGTACAGTTCTTCTAATTTCTAACTAGATGTGTTAATCTGTACACCACAAGAATACCTTAGCGTCCGACCATTTCAATATCAAGGGAGTTTGTACAATTAAAGCTATGGTTCTCAAAGGTTATGCAGCGGCACACAAATTTCCCGAGAAGATTCATAGCTGCAGTGAAAAAGAAGCATAAAAAAAAGCATAAAGCAGTGTAGAAAAAAAACATCTTAATAGAAAATTCAGAAGAAATACAAAATACTGTGTCACGAAAGCAATTAATTTTCAATTAATTTTAATACAACCGGCTACGAGCTGAAAGGTTTTTAGTTTTTGGACGATTCTTGTATCTAATGGGTTTGCATTAGTCACTTACGATACTAGATCGTTCATTGAACAGAAATTAGAACTTAAAATGAATACGTGGACTTCGATTCAAGAACCATGTCATATCCGATTGCGATTTTGAATTGATTATTTGTTGGATTAATAGTTAAATCTAATTATTTGATTTTCAGAAACCACGATTAATTTCTCACTAAGGTATAATTTGAGCAGAGTATAATTTTTAGTTGCTTAAAAAGGATACAAAGCAAGAGAAGTTTATATGACACAAACTAAGAATCTGGCAAAATGCTTCAGAAAACAGTATTTATTGAGCTGATCAAATAACAAATGCATTGTTTTATTTCTCAAAACCAATGGGCGATAAAGTATAGGTGAAAAGAAATGTGCAATTTGAGAAAAAAAATTTTGCCAAAAATTTGTCTCTATTTTGTTCATAATGAGCTTCGTTTGCTTCATTTCATGTTTAAGAGGATTAAATCCTTAAAATTTCGTAATTTATAGAGTTAAAAAGTTAGGTTAAGTTATTTTATTATAGCAAAATACTTGAAGACTTTTTGCATTGCAAGAAAACTTACACGAGTTTTAAAAGAAACTGACATGTTTGAAGACAATTTAAAGAAACTCACATGTGTCTAATTTGGGAGAGTCTCTCTGTTGAATGCGTATTTCCAGCCTGAAAGACGTTTCTTCGCCGACTTCTCAGGCCATTCGAAAATTTAAAAAAGTAGTCCCTACAAAAAATAGCAAAGCACTTAATCGCTGTCATTTAGAAACAGGAGTAATTGCAAGGAAGAACTGCGGGAAATAAGATAACATTTGAGAAAAAAATATTGCAATGCATTATTTTCTAACTTTCGCGTTTGTCTTTTGAGCTGTCCCGAAGGACTCTGACTGATCCAAACATAACAAGGTCCATATAATTCGCACAGTTTGAATTATTTACTATTTTATTTGCTTCTGTGACGATTGGGGCAAGATGGACAACTTGAAATAAATTAAATTATTACGCACATAAATTAATTAAAAAGTTAAATTACTAATTGATAACGATGCTTGTCATTCGACGATTTCTGGTACGAACTACAAATATATTTCTCAAATTGAAACCATTATTTGTTGCAGTTGAATCGCACCTAAGGGGTCAAAGAGCCTCAAGCGGTTCGCGAGCCACAGTTAAGGGGCCTGATATATATTAACACAGTATACTTGCATCACTGACATGAATTTGCAGCCATTATAAACCAGTTATTTCAAAACATTTACATAGACCTAAATTTCAGAATCAATAAACAACTATTACAGTTTCGAACTATTCTAGAAAACAGAGACATAAAGACATAATAATTGCTTCTAAGCCAACAGACGTAGTATATGACATTAAAAATAACTTACGGACAGTTCTACATCTCACGTTCTACTGGGCCGATTGACGAAATTTAAATTGCTTTTTTCATATCTTGAAAGCGCGACGTAGGATATGTATTAGATTTATATATAGCGTTGTTCTAATATAGGTATTTTAACACAAAATCGGATCGGAAATAATGAGCTTCTTTTAGTTGAGCTTTCCACTTTTTCCTATCTCTTTCTGTTCTGAAAACTGATAGTTCAACTGACATATTCTTACTATGAATCTCTTTTTTTTAGAAATCTATATCTTCCATTCCGATATAATTTTTAAGACACTATTGAACTTGCACAAGGGTTAAATAATACCTGCCTCCTCGGCCCCATTAAAAAAGTGCCAAATTTACATGACAACTTCTCAAATTTAAAACTGCAAAATTTTCTTTTCTTCTGCTCTTAATTCTACTATAATTGTTAATGCTCACATTATGCAGAAATTTCTCAAACTTTCTAATAAATCCTAGGCATATAAAAATTTTTGCTACTTTTAGAAATGCACTCAACTTTTAAGTTTTACAAGCTTAACAGAAACTTATTTTTGAATACAATTTTGGCGATAGAGCAATTAATTCATGAAATAGTGCCTGAACAGTTGTAGAGTCATTAGGTTATTTTGAAGCAGGACTATATGAAAAATGAGCGATGCCCTTCCCGGGTCTCGAACCTGGACCTCTCGAATACTCGCCGAGTGTGCTACCGTTACACCAGGAAGGTATGCAGAAAGGAAGGAGAAAATACCTTATACAATATGGATTGATATTTAGACGAAAAATCTTTCTTTTTCGGTATTTTTTAGAAATACAAATCGATTCAAGAATTCATTTCGGGTACTGCGAAAAAAAAAAAAAAAAAAAAAAAACTACTCATTCTGTGCTGACGCTCGAATTCTTGAAAGGTGTGATTATTTTTAAATGTGTCATTTTTGTTGTTTAATGTATTTTAATATAATTATTTATTCTTCATTATTTCATTTTCTTAATTTTTTTCAGCTTTTGATTGATTGTACAAGTACAGGTTACGAGTTGAAAAATTGCCGATATCTGTGCATTCTCGTAGGTATAAATTGGGTATCGCCGAGCTATGGTAACTATTTAGCTTTCGCCCCAATTTTGAGGGAGCCTGTCCTAATCTCTCCCACTCCTCTTTTCTACCACTCTTTTCACCCTATGAAGAGAACTTTCGACTTACCGTGTATTTTGATGCCTTCACATAGACACTACAAAAGTAAAAACATCCATGGATTCGAACCTGGGCCCACAGGTATGGCAATTAACGTCACTCTGCCGGTTGGGCGGCGGTTGGATGTACAGAAGGATTCTAAATATATAAAAATAGCCAAGCACAAGAGACAAAAATAAGCAGTTTTCATAATAAATGGAATGCGCAAATGTCGCTTTGAGGAAGCAGAGGGCGATGTTGAGATTGGTAGGTGAAAGTTGGTACGGTATCTTTAAACATTTATTTTGCCTTCCGTCTCTAGCAGTATGCCTCTCTATTCGAAAGCGGAGCTCGCCGATATGTATTTTGTTTATGGGGCTGCAGATAAAAAAGCAATTGTTCAATGGATCTGTAGCAAGCGATTCCCGAGTAAACCGTTGCTGAATCACCAAATACTCGAGCTTATTTGTGAAAACAATTCGAGAATTAGCTTCAGAAAGTACCTAGAATCTATTTACAGTCCTCATTATATCGGACGAAGTGCACTTCTTCTTTAACCATCGCAATCAAAAGTGATATTGGATCCGATGAAGATCTAGTGGCCAGATTGTCAGTTGTTCTGGAGATGGCCTTGAAATGCCTGGGAATTTTGCTACCGTACGCCAAGGGTGGCCGCCGCTGTGAATCTTGTAATATTGTTAGCTTTTTACATAATCTGGAATTGTGTTTGTGAATTGTAACAAAGTTGCATGTATAAAATATGTGGTGATATTTTGTATGTATTAATGTAACTAAATCTGCAAACATAGTAAGTGCTACCTATTAACAATGTAAGTAACAGCAATTATTTACATGTAGGTAGGATATGTTTACGCAATTAATATATCAATGTATTTTGATATGTATGTATCTGTAGGTAACACCAATGTATACTAGGGCACTTAGTCACATCGAATAATAGCATAAAGCGTCCTGCATAAAAATCGTGGTGTCTAAAATGCCACGTCACTGCAGTTCAAGTACCACGAAACGTCTTAATATTGACACTAAGCGAGCTGCAGTCACAGTGCATGTAACAGGTCCAGCTGTCGACTACGCTTCAAAGAAAAATGGTTCAATTACGAAACCAGCTATCATACCACACCAAACGGTGACATTAGAAGAATGTAATGGAACTAAGTAGATAATATGAGCAATTTGTACGAAAACGATTTCCGGAGTGCGCACACTTTTGCAAGTGATTTGCTATCTCTAATTTGCGGTTTTCACGGACGGATTTCTTCGTTACACGGATGGCGCATTCGACTTTTATCGCCTTTAAACGGTAGTTTTCTTTAGGTCAATGTTTCTTAACGGTATACAACATGTTAAACCCGTGTAACTAAAAGTTAAGTTAGATTCCGACCCTTGTTTTGAATAACAATATTGCATTCCCTCCCTGGTGGTGAGTTTTTGAACTTCTTATTTTTCGCAGAGAATAAATTCTCATGACTTTCTTTATACGATTACCAAGTTTGATAACATTTGGTCCAGTAGTTTTCCTTTTATGACCATTTCAAAGGGGAACTTTAAGGACCCTGTGTATAAGGTCTGGTGGACTCGTGCATAGGATGACTTTATGTATGATGAGGTAAAACATTTATTCGTATTTTATTAACCCATTTCGCGTCCATCCCTAAGCAAGACAGTGCGTTTACGTACCTTTTTCTGCAAGATGTTTGTAACCACTCGCAATAATCATAATTTTTCAAACTCTTATATCTCGTAATGACTCTTTGATAATCTTAGGCAGAGATCATCATTTCTTTCCTCTATGACTGCACAATATAAAATTTTGGGTCGTGACGCAGATGGAATTCCTCAATGGACTGGCTGAAATTTAATCTCTGATCAAAGTTCATTAAACTATTTTTATCAGATTATAAGAAAGAAAGGGCATTAACCTTTATTATCAAATGTTCGTTTTAATAAAGTCGCGTCAAGCGATAAAGAACCTAAAGGATTCAAGCATTTTTTCACATAGCTTTTCTCAAAATACGGAATACTAATGTTAGTGATATCGCTGCAGTTTGACATATTTTTTCTCATGTTGCTCAACGACCGTCTTTCTTTCAGCTGCATACTTAGTCTTCCTGGTCTTAGATCACCTTGCATGTCCTGACACATTCTTCATTAAAAGGGGAGCGCAATATTTTCTCAGTAGCTCAATAGAAGGCTGTAGTACAGTTTATTGCCTTACTGCTATAAACTTCTCGCGGTGCACTATAAAATTCTACTGCTGTTTTGCTGCATAAATTTTCAATTTCGAATTACGGTGTTTGATTTTCTACATCGTTACCCAGATTATAACTTCAAAATTCCGTCCTATAGAGACCTCAGTTGAACACTAGCTTTTTTTTCCCACACCTTTAGCTGTAAGTTGCAAATGTATACAACTGGTCCCGTCATAAAAGGTTATCAGGAATTAATGTATAATTTTTATACGGTATGTTGAAGTACACTAAATATGTCTCCAAAATTGATTGGAAAATTTATGGTGGGCCTTCAGATCTGAAACGCAGTTACTCCAAAGCCAGACTTATACAGAAAGATATGCCATAGCGTGTAAAAAATTACGTAAGAGGGAAAAATTGGAAATCTAGAAAAATATTCATTATGCACAAATAACAGAGTTGTTCATTCTTCAACTAATGCCTAACATTAATGACATTTAATTATGCTTGACAATCTTCTTCCTATATAGCCTACACTCTAAAATTTTATGGGATCATTAGTGACAGTTCTTCCGTAACTTTTGAAGTTAAGTGAGGGATTTGAGAATTATGTTAGTAACATCAGCATCTAGTCTACAACAAGAGCATGTACAATATTTTATATTAAATTTCTCACAATATATTGGAAAATACCCATAAGTAAGTTTTATAAGTTTAGTAAAATCTCGATTAATATATCTATCTCAAATGCACCTTCTGTAAGAAATTTTGACAAGAATATTAGTGTTATTACTCCTTTGCATAGCTGATCATCCTGCCTATTCTACTTTCAGTTACACCTAGCTCATAAGCTTCGTTTTATTGTTCTTATTGAAGTTTTCATGATGAAACTGATACTGGGGGGAAGGGATGATTTAATTCTTATTGCATCCCAAAGGTTTCGGTGCTACTACTTTGTGTAATTTCCTTTTACGAGCCTTCCTTTATTGGCATTACGATGATGTATCTCAAATTTTACAAAAAAATAATACAGTTATGTATTATTTTTAATTTGCATTGGAAAAATCTAAAGTCGAATCCTGGATTTCTTCGAATCGGGATCCGAATCTTGAAAGATTTACGAATTTTGCGCATAACATATCTCTAGAGTCTTTCAAATAAAAATCAGAAGGAAATAAAAAAGACACTTTTACTTAATATCAAAAGTTTTTAAATAATTTTAGTGTTAAATCTCTATTTAATGGGTAAAAATATAAGAATGCATTTTTTAAAAATGCAGTTATGTTTATTAAAAAGATGAGGATGAAATTTGGTAAAGGAAATGTATGATTAAACTATTGAATCTTGAGACTCATTTTCAACATATCTTCTCAGCAGATTAGCTCACATTTCAAAATTTAGCGACCAAAGCCTGAACATTAATTCAACAGGAGCGTGGGTCGTGTCAAAGCATTGTTATGCCAAGCAAAAAGTTCTTAGAAACAGCCAGAAGCTGTTTGTTATATACGTTTAGCATTATTGAGACCATGTCACAGTTAGTTTCGGGAAATTTTGAGAAAGCGCAGTGCATCGATTACTTTATCAGGACTGTTATTCCTTCTAATTGCCTTTGGGAACATGTAGTAATCCTGAATGGGAGCAGGGAGCTTACTCAAACTATGCTCGTGTGTGTGCAGGACAAACAACACCACTAAGAAGGGTTAACTGTCCCATTTATTTCTCACAGCGTACAGGCGTTTCCGCACTTCGGGATACAGAAACCAGCACTTATGGTCTAAAGAGTAGAAAATAAGAAATAAACTAACTTAACTAAATAAGAACTAAGCTTAACTAAATAAGAACCAGCACTTATGGTCTAAAGAGTAGAAAATAAGAAATAAACTAACTTAACTAAATAAGAACTAAGCTTAATGCTTTACATAGACTATTAGCGGGAAGATTGGCCTTTTGACACTACGTGTGTAGTGAGCGGAATGCAAAAAACTGCAGTACATCTTCAAATAGCAGCAAGGGCACACTTATTTGTTTGGGGTTTGTTTGGTGCTTTTTACAAGGGTAAAACTGACATAAAACATAAAAGTCAGTTTTAAGTATTTGAGGAAAATGAGAAGTCACTAACTCTCATTTTAAATATTCAACCAAAATTATTCTTTTACCATTGCACGTTACACCATCATCTAATTAATTTTAAAGATAAACAACCTAAATATATGATTTCTTTCAAAGAATCACTAAAAAATAAAGCTTTCTTAATTAAAAAAATTATTTCATATTTTGCCCGCGAGGTGGATGGATTCTTATATTATTTGAGTTTTGCATGTCTAGATTTAAAATAAAAAAGATGGGTTATAAATGATTAATTAATATAACCTTATGGAATTAGAATTAAATAACAATAAAAACCTGTCCTTCAATTATACGCCTCGAAACCAGATCTTTCCTTCTATCAGCTTGTTTTTACTAAGTGAGATGTATGGATTCTTATTGGATATACACTGCTTAATAAATGCGATTCAAATGAAATATTTTATATTTAGGCCAAGATCTGGTGGAGTATGTCTTTTACGTTTAGCTTCACATTTCTGTCTACACTGGAACGGCATAAAAGAGTAACTATTCAAGAGGTATTTTCTCTCCAACAGCCCGTTAACTCTTATGTGACTGGGCACTCCTGAGCTCCGAAGGAGAAAAACAGAAATTATTGGCCCAAGCACAAGCTGCTGTCAGCAGCTGAATTATTCAGATCCAGCAACTGATTTAGACGGTTTCTAATTAAAGACTTCGAGTAAATTCTTCCCGTAATGGTCTATCAAAGACCAAGCGAATAAGACCACTGAATTCTGCTTCGCTGTTTTTGTTTTTTTTTTCTCCATGAAGCTATCTCTTTCTTCGCAAATAGCCCTTTCGCACCTTGCCTTGATTAAGTCAAACAATCAATCTTACAGTAGTATTTGACTGATTTTTGACAATGACTTAAGATTTGGCCAAAATTTGATCTTGTGCTCTTTTACCAAATTTAATTTTCAAACTTGCTTGCTCTGGATTCTTATTACACAGCTAACAAAAGAGAAAATTAATGGTGAATTTGTAACCCTTGTCATTGGTCAGTTTTTCCTCCGCTCTTTGATTTGATTTTGTCCTATTCCATCTGCTTTTGAAATGCTCCGTCACTGAGGTCCTTTCTTTTATCACTTATGCAAAATAGTTGAGAAGCGTTACCTTATGAGTATTACAATAACTGCTTCTCTGTAAAATGTGATTAGAATAGATCCCACTTAGCTATGCTATATCCTGAGTAATATGATACTGAATACTCTGCTAGTTCGATTTTACAGTTTTGGTGCATCAAAATAGGACTGGATTAGATTATTTTCATTGAGGCTAAGCACTTGAGGGGTATCTTACTAAAATATAGGCTATTTTTCTAAAGAGTTTCTGTTTAGAAAACCTGACTCATATTCATATTATGCATCGGAAAACAAAAGCAACCAACCGCTCTTTGGACTGTAAACCGGGATTGAAGTATCAATGTTCATTGGTCTTATCCACTTGGACACTTGTAAGCCTCATGAATGTGGCGACTCAATGTTACGATGATTAACTATACTTTCAGTATGATAGGAGATTTAAGTAGGGCTCCTTCCCAGTTTCCAATCGTTCTACCATAGTCAATTTTGTACAATTAGAGTAACCAGAGAAATTCTTGAGGTACCCTGTCACTACGTTGCTAGGAGTAGTTCTTTTTCTTGTGATGCCTTAGTTCATCAACAACGGGAATGATTTTAAATAAATAATATTTGAGCTTTTCAACTATTTTCTGTGTTGCTTTATTTTGAAACTGTTATGTACTTAACCGCAAACTGCCAAATGTGTGTAACAATGTAGAATGTATGAGGGCTTGCTGCCTACAGCGAAGGAGGCCTCTGTGAAGGATTTTCTAAGAAAAACTGGATCGTTATACTTACACACGGAGAATGAAAATATTCATGTAACCAATCCATTTGTAGGATTTCGAACTCTAATCGAACTATCCAATTTTAGTCATCTGAACGATTTGGCTAGTGGTCGGCCTCCAAATAAATAGTATAATACTTTGAAAGTTAGCCGTTATACGAAAGGTTGTAATACTGAACAAGTTGTAAAATTAGTGGTTTTACTTCTTTAGCTATATTTAATTCGTCAGAATTTTTTTAATTTATTCAATATTCTGTCAATTTTACATCGTACAGCTAATTGTAATGAGATCTTGTATTATTAATAATCAATTAAGTTTCAAAATGAATATTATATGTATGTAGGAGTATTTATGTAAATTTATTTTATTGCAAATTATATAACATGAAAATACGAGGTTTAAAAGTTATACTGGAAAAATTAAAATAAGTAAATAATACGCAAAGAAAATATTAAAGATTATGAGCATCGTGGCAGTTAAATAATGAGTCTATATACAGTGGTGGCCAAAATTGTGGACACTTTTGGAAATTTTTGTATTTTTGAACTTTGTATGCTTATAGAAAACGTTACGTTTCACAAAATGCAAACTTGTATATATAATTTTAAAGAGAATTTATTACTGAATTCAATACAAAACACAAAATTCAATTATTTGCAATACAAAAAAGTTAAACGATAATAGTTGTCGATATACATTAGACAGAGATGATTGCAGTGAGTTATCAGTACTTAGTAGGTTACCCTTTATTTTTGATTACAGCTTCACATCGACGTTTCATTAAGCTGACAAGAGTTTTAAGCTCTTCTTTCGTTATTACGTGATGCCAGGAAACAATTATAGCCTCAATTAGTTCCCTTTTATTTGATGGGCGCCTCATTCGCACAAGAGTTTTCAAATGGTGCCACAAATTTTCGATAGGATTGAGGTCAGGACTGTTTCCTGGCCATGACAACAATTTAATGCTCTTTGTACGAAAACCACTCTTTCGATATTTTGGCCATGTGGCAAGGAGCAGAATCCTGCTGAAAAATAAACGAAGCAGTGTTGGGAATGAGATCTCTGATGGAAGGCAGAAGTTTTGGTTCTAGAATAGTGTCAATGTATTTTCTGGCATTCAGAGTCCCATCGATGACATGAAGGCGACCAATACCATCTGCTGACATGCATGACCAAATCATAACACTAACTGGGTTCTTCACAGTTGCTTGAATGCAATCAGGATGTAGCTCTTCTCCTATTCTACGTCTTACATATTTTCGCCCATCACTACCGAATAACGATATCTTAGTTTCATCACTCCATATAACTTGTGACCACTGAACATCTGTCCAATTAATGTGCTCCTTTGCCCACTGTAGTCTTTTTTCTTTCGTTGCTGAAAATTAAGTTAAGGCTTTTTTCGTGGAATTCTACCTCTCAGTCCAACATCTGTTAATCTTCTCCTGATTGTTCTTGAACTGACAGAAACACCAGCATTATTCAGATCACTTCTGATGGCCGTTGATGACATTTTCTATCTTGGAGGCATACTCTTTCTATTCTTCGGTCATCAATAGATGTGGTGCACCTTTATCGGCCTTTTCCTTCTTTGTTTTTTATTGAATTTGTCTCCTGATATCGTAAACAAAACTTTCGGACTCCAGATGTAGTCACTGAACCACCCAGCTGTCTTGCAATTTCAGCATAGGAAAGACCACTTTCTCGTAACTCAATAATTTGACATGTCTTTCTAGGTGTCCAATCTTCTCTTTTATTTGATGTCATTGCTTCTTGACTAAATATTAAAAATTTTTACAAAAATTACTACTTGTAATTGCAGTGTATAAGAAACAGGTCCTCCTTCTACAGAGCAAAGCAAACTAATGAATTGTTTCAAGTGTAAAAATGATGTCAGCTTCTACTGGCAGTTACTAACATTTGATTGGTTCTCAGAACAAGAACAGTGATTGGCCAGGAAAGCTAGACATTACAAACCAATTCATAACTGTGTTTTTTATTTATATTAAAGTACATATAACTTTTTTGTATTGCAAATAATTGAATTTTGTGTTTTGTATTGAATTCAGTAATAAATTCCCTTTAAAATGATATATACAAGTTTGCATTTTGCGAAACGTAACATTTTCTATAAGCATACAAAGTTAAAAACATAAAAATTTCCAAAAGTGTCTGCAATTTTGGCCACCACTGTACTTAATAAAAAAAGTACTACTACTCAAAATATGATTATCCTGCATTACGGCAAACTACGGATCTGTCAAATAACAATAGGAAAAACTCGTAGATTGCTGATCAAGTGCTAACGACGGATCTCCAATTGCAATGTAGCATAATATTAAGTAGGAGAGGAAGCTAAGTAGAATAAAATAGGCACTTTTGAGAAAGGTGTTAGTACAAGATATTTCCAGCGGGAAGTGCGATGCAACTTTCCACATTTCGTATCATTCTTTGCACAACATTATCCAATAGCTAATGAGGCAATCGATCCGACTCTTATGTCAGTGTTCGGATGAGGGTGTTCTTCAAGCGGCTTTCTCAGAGTATACCAAACATTTTCGGCGGGCCTTAGATTTCGAACTTCCTTTCTTAGACATTTTCCGTATGATTAAATGACAGACTAACCCTACTATCATTTGAGAATAGTACGGAAGCCCCGTCCTGTTCAATCCAATTACGAGGCTCGCGACACCATTGTAAACAGGCGGTACGTTATTTCCTGAACATAAGACACACACAACAGGTCTGCAGATGTATAGTGCTCCTCCTCTCAAATGCAGCTAGCTCAATGGAATCTGATTACAAAGTGCCACTAACTTCCTTTTCCGAGTTATCGAGATGGAAGGAATAATTGCATGCAGGCCAAGACTTAGTAGCACTCAACATTCAAACTTTAATGAGAATTTTCTTCAACATTACAGGGAAAAAATATAAAGATAACAGTCTACTTTACGAAAATAAAATTCACGTTCAAAGCTAATCCTACAAGAAACCACCATTCCTACTTTCTATCAAGCTAGTCATAAAATCTTTAACTTCCCGATTTGGACATAGACTTTTTATCATCATTACTTACTCTAGCATGAATAATCAACGGCTACTATTTCCAAAGGTTCCATCTATATGCAGAGCTTAAATTGCGCCAGAGCCCACCGGAGCCCTAAATAAAAGGGCTCCGGAACTTTTTTCATGTAAATGAACCACAATTTTAGCACATAAATTTTATTTTAATAGTAAGCATTGGAAACAAATTAACACTGGACCCGACATTTTGGCTTAGAGTATTCCTCGGGAGCACTTGGTCGGCTGGACTGTTACCCGGATGAATAGGGTGCTGGGTCTGTGCGTCTGGTGGGAGTCTTACGTATGGCCTTATTCAGGCCTTGCTCTGGATATTGGAGGACGTGGCGCTAAACCAATTAACCATAACGGTAAAGGGATGGTGCCCACGTTCCCCGTTCCTAATCCTAATCCTAATAGTAAGCATGCCTTAAAAATTAATTCTAACTTCTTAATGCATGCCCGTCTTTCCCTTGCACTCAAGCCTTGCACAGAGGTTGAGACTTTTAAAGAAAGAAAATCCTGCCTCCCATCGTATGCCAAAAGCTCCAGGTTGGTTTGGTTTATTAGATTACGGCAAAGCACTCGAGGGCTATCTGCCTAAAGGGAGGGATGCCTTCGTGGATAACTTTTTAAGACAAACTGGCTCGTATACACGCTACACATGGGGAAAACCACGAAAACACTCATGCAGCCAGCCCGTTCGCGGGATTCGAACCTCGGACCAAACTACCAGTGTTCAGCGACTTTACCGCTCGCCCGCTGGTATGCCTAAAAAAAAGCTCCAGGATATGCAATGAATTTATGAAAGCAGGTAAATTTTTTATTCCTTCAAAGACTAAAAGTGATACACTGGTTGTGCACGTTCCACGCTAGAGGCTTCCTACAGCAGAACGCCTGTAAACTTTCTGAATGATGTAACCAAACGGGTGGGGGGCACTGCTGCCACTTGTACAGTGAAGTCTTATGTTTATTCTCACGCCGTATTCAGGAAAATTTATTCAGGTAAAGTATTCAGGGAAAATTTCTGCTTGACGGCTAGAATTATATCGACAAGGCATCGCGATCAGAAAGTCTTGAACTCTTTTCTCTTTATTTTCAAAGCTACACTTTTCCGTTCAATTTCTTTCCATATCTTCATACTGTTTCTAGAATTTTCACTATACTCCTTAATGGAGCTTTAATTGTTTTATCTTTTTCCCTTGGTGTGCTGCAAAAGAAGAGTGGTACCTGTCATCCTTTGAAATAGTATATTATACGTATAATCAGGGCGGAGATCAGACGGAGAACGGCTGAGCTGCTTCTTAGCATCTAATTGGAATTGTAATTCCAGCCGATGACCCTAATAAGACATGGTCCGAAACATTTTTTTCTATATAACTATTTAAAATTAATATAATTATTTATTGGATTATCTCTTTACATTTTTTTTTCTAATTTAAATTTAATTACTTAATTATTTTAACTTTTAGCTATTTTATTTATTATTTTTTTTTCTTTCCTTCCTCACAGTCTTCCATAAGGCTCCGGCACTTCGATTTTAGAAATTGAGCCCTGTCTATATGAATTATGAACCACCACGCTTATGACCAGACTCGACTGCCGTTCTTCAGGTAGATTCAGGAAGGATCCGACATAAGAAAACTGCAGGCTACAGACCGACTGATCGATTACCGTTTCCAGTTAACTGTTTAAAAATCTAAGTTCTTCTCAAAATCTGCATAACCCTCTGGAGGGAATGAGCTCGTGTCTAAGTTCGAAGTGATGGAACAGTATGCAAATTATCACCAAGTGATGTCGGAAAGATGTACCGAAACTTTCAAGAGCATCACCTTAATCTTTTCCTTGAAACTTCCACTCTTTACAATAAGCGCCCTCAAGCGTCAAATTCTTAAAAATCTTTTATCAACGCTATTATGCGATGAACAGGCGAGGAAATGAAAATCTGCATGCGCTGCACTTCTTCTTACCTCTTCTAGCACGTGTTCTAATTTTCCACATTTTGCTTCCTTTCATTTTGTAATTTTTAAAAGTAGAAATGTTGTCCGTCCTTAGAAATTATTTAGTTTCAAGAGTGGATGTTGTAAGGAATTTTCTTCTTCCTTACCAAGTACTTTCATGATGTAATTGAAAGTACGTCCGGCTAGCAACCAAGAGGCTCAGAATCCGAATGCCCGTGAAGGAACTACACATTTTCATGCATCCTACTCCGAAACTTTATGACTGATTCTGTAAGTGGTGTCCCAATCAAAATATGGTGGACGATAATTCGTCTCCACCTGGATTTAGCGACTGGGCCTTCTCCTCAGTTTCATCCTTTAAGTGGAGTGTGTATATCCTTTAAGTGGACTATGGATGAGAATGTAAAGAATTTTTTCCCGCCTTACGTGCCTTTGTGGTGTAATTGAAACTACGACCGGGTAGCATCGAGAAAGCCGAAGTTCGAATCACGGCGAAGGCATTGCTCATTTTTTATGCTCCAAAATAAATCTAATGACTTTACTCTGTTACACTGTTTTCGAATTATTCAATATCAGGTACTTTCATTTGCAAGACTGTTATAGTTTTGGAACAAAAAGTAATCACAACATCACAAATCTGGAGAACAGGGCTATGGTTAATACGCAAAATTGCTTTCGGGGCAGAAAGGGTTGTACGCATACTAACTAGTGTGAAAGTGCCTTGTCTTGTATACAAAGCGCTTCGAATAGTCATTTGAACGAATAATACAAAATATTGTATTAGAACTGGTGTGTTTAATTCCCAGCTTTCAAAAACTTCTGCTAGGCCAGATATTAAATGGCATTTCAAAGTCCAATGTAGTTTCGACCATGTAGCCATTTATAAAAAGTAATGTAAAATGCATTTTTATTTTCTCAACCGTCATACTGGATAATTCATACTAAATTTAACTATGCTAGAATTTAAATTTAATTTATATTTTAAATAATTGGCATTATTAAACATAGACCCATCACTTTGGCTGTATTGAGAGCTGATTCAAACTACCTCTTTCTTCGCAATTCCTCAGAATTCTAAAATTACCTCAATTAACATTTCTCTTAATTTCTGCAATTATTTACAGTTTAATCAAATAATCCTGCTAAAGCTTTACAGATAAATACCTTTCCAAGTTTAGTTTTTTAATTAAAGATGATAATTTAAATTTAATTTGCAGCTCTGAATACTAGCAGACAGATAAATAAAGATGAAGCGCCCGCGGCTGGGAATAAATTAATTTAAATAGTCAAGTTTTCCAGTTATCTGGAATTTCTCCTCACTTAAAATTAATAATCCGAAAATTAACTCAAGTATCTTGTCTCCCTTTAAGTTTCTCTTCACGGTTACAGTTACCGGCTCCCTATTCTCGACACCATTTTTGGCCTCCGAGTTCTCCCAACACGCATTTCAGAGCGTCAATCAAACGAATAGCCCCGCCTCTTCTCTCCATCTCCCAGCCAACCAGCGCAGCTATCGATCCAGGTATAGCGTCGTAAATAGCGGCTAAAGTGTTACCCAGGGGACGGGTACGAGTTGCCCTGCTAATTAAAGGAGAACATACGCCATTTGCATAATCTACTCAATTTGCAGAGAAACTCGCAGATTTTCCGTTTCATAAGTTCCAGTTCTGATTGCCTCATCTCCATATAACCACGGCGTACCTTATTTATACTGTACCAGCAGCCGTTGTACTTTTAAGTTATCGGGAGAGCCACTGAAATTACCCATCTGTGCACTGACTACGCGTTCGCCCTGCCAACTGCCAGGGGATTTAGTAAGTTACTAGAAGTATTAAATATCGCACTCACTGAAGAAATTTGTTGCTGTTTCTTGTGGCGATGATGAAAGTTTTTTTTTTTTTTTTCTTTTTTTCTTTTTTTTCTTTTTTACTGTTGAGTAATGCATTTTTTCCCCCGAAAGCTGCTATAATTTTTTGAGGGGAAGAAGAGGAAAGGACTTCCAAAGTATTCGCGTTCCGTTTGGTGAAAAAGATTGTTGTTTCTGAAAGATTTAGCGACTGGAAAGTATTCTGTTTATGAGACTTACATTTGTTGTTTACTTAATTTTAGACCTGACGCTATCCGTCATTTGTTAATAAAAACAAATCACGAGATGTTGTAGGAGCAAATAATCTCACAATTCGGTATATTTTTTTAATTAAATAGTAAATTTCGACGTTTCCGTAATCAAATCCACCATCTCTAAGTCAAGACTTTTTAGAGAGGAAGATACGTTGACATTTATTATAAATATGGACCAACAAACTCAGTTTCTCTATTTTCAAGCCTACAGATATCTCTCGTAAAGACGATTTTTAAGCAGAAGGATATGTCGCCATTAGTTAAAATCAATCTCTGAGATTATGAACTTGACTTTTCTAGTTTGGGGATCCACTGCAGAAGATAATATCAAAAGTTTATTACAGTCACCTGCGTTCTCTCATTATTTCATTCAGAAAGACTGATTGAACTATGAAAACGAATCAAACCTTTAGCTATTTCCAATCGTATCGAAAAGAATTCGATTCATAATTTTTATTTTTCCTTCCCAGTTTTTATTCCTTTTAATAGGTGAAAGATTTTTTTCATGTGTTTTGATTTCAGTTTGTTCATATCCCGCCAAAGTCTTAAACTCAAAGACCAAATTAAAATAGAATTAGGGGGATTAGGGGATCCAGTCACCTGATCCTGGTGGTGAAGAATCATCATCCACCTCCTTTTAGATCGGGGGCCACTGTAGAGATATTAGATTATTTTAAAAGCAGAAGACATGAAAAATGAGCAATGCCTTCGCCTGGACTCGAACCTGGACCTCTCGATTATGCTCGGAGTATGCTTCCAATCACACCACAAGGGCATGCAGAAAGAAGAGAGAAATGAGTTTTCATGCTCCCTCTTTTAAAGGGCGACTGAAGATTAGGGGAACTCAGTCGCCAAATTTTGGTGGTGAAGAATCATCATCCACCACCTTTTAGTTCGGACACTACTGCAGAGTCATTAGGACTTTTTTTTATACTGAAGACGTGAAATATGTCCAATGCCCTCGCTTAGACTCGAACATCTCGAATATGCGTCGAGTGTGCTACCGTTACACCACGAAGGCATGCAGAAAGAAGGATAAAATACCTTATAGGTTTTTATTTTATTCCTTTTAAATAATAATGTATATTAAGAAACTTCTACCATTTATCTTCTTGCAAACTATGCTGAAGATTGGCATTAAGGTTTAATTACCGGTAGTACATAAGCTTAGAGCCATAAAGTTTCAGGTGCAAAAAAAGTCACTATAAATATATTTTTTTGTCATAAACAGAAGAAAAATATGCTCTGAGGTTCTTGAAAATATTTTGTATATAAAGCCCTAAAAAAGCCTTAATCTGTATAGAACATAAAAATTCTAAATTTAAAAATTACTATAATCTTTCCTCTGTAATTATTCCAAATTTAGACAAATACTAAATAACAACTCAGCATTCTTATGTCACTTATTATTTTTAAGTCATAATTTAGTTTTATTAATAGTTTATTAATAGTTAGTTTAATTTTGTTTTATGCCTAAATTAAAAATTAACAAGTGCGTTTGGTAATCATAGCAAAAATAAGATAATGCATGAAATATGAAATGCTGAAAATGGCTTATATTATTTTTAATATACAAATTGTCGTCTAAATATTTGTGCTAAAGTTACTCATTGCATTTGCGTGGCTAGCTGTTACATCGAACTTATCCACTTTGTTTTTGTATAACCATTTCGAGACGCGAAAAGATTCTTAAACCCCGCATAATCTCAAATTGGGTGTGAACGCGTAGCAGCATTGGGAGAAACGCATTTGAAGACGAACGACAGTTCACACTATTGCGTTAGGTCTGCTCTTACGGAAATTCAGTGATAAATTGCATTTACTGCCACCAGGTGTCCCTGTATTTAACTTATGGGATTCGTATTCTTGACATACTTAAAAATAGACTTTTCTCTTTTTTTTTTTTTTTTTTTTTTTAAATTTCTGTTTATAAATTTTGAAAGTAAAGCATATTAGACATTTTTAGATTAACAAGTTATAATGCACATAATGAATTCCTGTGATTCCGTAGAAGCTTAAGTTATTAAAAAAATTCTCTGAGTTCCTGAAATATTATTATATATAAAATATTTAAATATTTATGAAATAATATGTGATTAAAACTAAAGAAGAAGTTGCAGATTTGCAGATTTTGCACTAGCCAGTGAAAAGCCCAGCGTCGGCACTTCATAGATGGGCATACAATACACATCTGCAAACTGAGATTAGTATACACGGTCCAATGACGAACTTAATACCAACTTTATTATTCAACATCAGGCCCGAATGCGGCTGTTTAACCAGTTTAATTCTCTTTATAAAATGTGTATAATAATTTCAAAACCTTTTTTAAATGCGATCCTTCTGCTAAATTTACGTTTCAATGATTTACTGTTTGGCAGTGGTATTCCAAAAACTGGTAGCTACCAGGGCAACCGAAAAGAAACATACATTGTAAGACTTTATGGTAAAGACGTATATAAACTTTACCAAATTTAGCTGCCATATCTAGTTGTGGCTCTCAGAATACATAACTGCGGCTCCTCAAATATTTGAAGCCTATATATATAATAAAATAATAATAACCCGACATAAAATTTTACAATTCCTTTTTCAATATAATAATAATTTTAAAGCTATTTTTGCCACCCAGCCGACATAGTGGTTGGCAAGGCCGATTGCCGTTACGAAGGTCTCGGGTTCGAAACCCAGAGAAGGCATGAATGTTTGTAAATGTATAGTGTATGTGCGACATGCGGCACTCCAAATATGCGACGACTCGAAAGTCCTTTCGAGAGGTTGGTTGTAGGGTAAGAGGGGTGGGAGTGCTCGAACCCGTTCCCCCGGGTACAAATTTTTCTTCGTCAAAATTGGGGGTGGAACTGAGCAAAGTCGCACTGTCACCTTTGTGGTGCTGTAAGCTCTTGCCAACGGCAGCCTCAATCTTGCACTCCTTGCCACGACGAATTCCGTGGGCTTGTGCTTATGTTACTGTCAGACACGTGAGATAAGTCACAACAACAATAAATCTATTTTCAAGTATGATATTTCTTACACCACCCTGAATTTGCAGTGCAGCAGTTAGCGATGATTGCATAGAAACTAAAGAATTTTAGAATTAAAGTTTTTCAGTCGATCTTTAGAACTTGCCAGATGATAACTAGTAGCAACGATTACTACCATTTCAACTTTTTTTCATGAAGAATCACCTACTTACGCTAAGACGTCTACATAAAATTCTTTGTTTGACTTTGTGTAGGAAGTTCTTACTGTAATGCCTCCGACTACTGAATAATAAGAGCTAAACAAAAATTTTGATAATACTTTTATGATGATATAGAGATGAAACAACAGAAATCTGCACGAAGAAGAAAAAATTTGCTTAAAAACCACAGAAATTTGCTTCAGAAGTCTCGAGTAAAGTCCATGTTTTAGATCTCCTTTGATTGGAAGAGTAAGAGATGTGATAAAATTCATTAAAGAAGTAATAAGTTTAAATAAGTTTATGTTCATGCGGATGAAAACTTCTTATATGTACTTAAGTTATTTAAATATACACGAATGGCTATCTGCCTGAAGGGAGGGATGCCATATCGCGAAAAGCGTTTTGAGGTTGGTTTAGTTGATTATGGCAAAGCACATAAGGGCTATCTGCCTAAGGGGAGGGATGCCTTCGTAGAGGACTTTTTAAGATGAACTGGCTGGTGGAAAACAACGAAAACACCCATGCAGCCAGCTCGTTCATCTGGAATCGATCCCTGGTCGGAACTACCAGTGTTCAACGATTTTATCACTCGGACGCTGGTGGGCCGAAAATGTTTTAAGAGAAATTCTGTTTTGTAATTTTGAGAATTGTAACTTTTTAAGAGAAATTATATTGTGTATTCACAGTACACATAGTGAAAACGACGAAAACCTACCACTTAGCCAGCCCGCTCAATTTGGTTCGAAACCGGGTCGAATTACCCCATTCTGGGATCCTACTCGCTCATCATTACGGAGGTCTAGAAGTGCTTCAAGTTATTTTTTGTGCAAAAAATACGCATCAGTCACGATCTAACATCAGATTGATATAGATCGTGTTTTTTAATCTTGAAGAAATTTTGCAAGGCGAATTCATATATAAGAGAGGTTCGATGAATTTTATAAGAACTTATTAGAACACCTAAAAAATATTGTGTTTAAAAACTGTCTAAAAAATGAGCAAATCATTACATTCTTTATCATGATCATACTCTGTGTCATATATTACCTTTGGAGAGGCAATTTCCATTCAATAAAAGGAGTGTCCACGTCTCTTTTATTTACCGGATCTAGCCCCATGGGACGTATGACTCTACCTTAAAATTAAATATATCATAACGGATTAGCGTTTTGAATCGATTCAGGACGTCGAGGTAGCCATGACTAATTCAGCTGAAGACTGTAGCGAAGGGCTTCGGGAACTTCTTCAAGTGAACGATGGAGTAATTGTGCTCGAAGCGAGGAAAGGTATCTGACCAGAATTTTAATGGTAATATGTCTTTCACTGCAGAAAATATTTTTTATTCAACCATCCACAGTATTTTTTATCACACAGTGCAGCTCTGTGGTTTCTCTCGAAATGATAAAATAATAAATGAACTTTCTATTTTAAGTTATTGATAACTAAATCTTTCTGGAACTGGATCAGTTTCTAAAATTATCTCATTTTTCCTGTCAACAAATGTGGAATTTTTTAACTTCAAACTAAACTGGAATCCTGCCATTTTCTAAAATCACTTAATTGTTGGAAAATCGAAACAGTAAGGCAATATTTTATTTTTCAAATCATATATTTTTCAGTAATTACGGCTTTTTTATTCAGGTATCTGAATTTTTATCATAATAAAAAAACTGTATTCATTCATTAAGGATATCATGATATATTAAACTTTAAATTTTAAAAGAAGGATGGCTGGCCGACTTGAGCTTTCGGTTGCGTTGCTCAACAGTAGAAGAAAAACTGAGAAAAACCATTGTGAGACCAATTATACACTAAATTAGTGTACGATGAAAGAAATACTGGAGAAGGCAGAGAAAGAACTAAAGATGCTTATGCGGCAATGCTTGACTACAGTGGATTGACTAGCGAAATACCATGCGTAAGCCGACAGCTTTGAAAGAAACAATTAAAAATTAAAATGAAGAAACAGAAAAAAAAGTAAATATGTGTACTGCAAGTATACGGTAGATGAAGAATTAATAATACTAATTAATTGTAACAATAATACTCATAACAACAATATTAATGATACGATCAACTGGCCTTTTAGTCGACTTGCAACTTGTAGACTAGCGATATAACAACCTGCTGTGTTATAAATACTCATAATAATACCTGACTGATCTTCCTAAAACCAATGCAATGTTTTCTTACTGTAATGTAAGTTGGAAAGATAGAGCGGGATGATACTGCATCTAAGTTCTAGATCTTAAGTCGAGTAAAAAAGGAAGGATGACAATCTACAAATCGTTAATCATTAAAAAACATAGTGTTTCATTTTTTAAAAGCTTTTCTGTGTAGTAAATTGAAGCATTTAATCAAAGGGTCCACCAGCGGCATAGCCGTAAAGTCGCTGAACATGGCAGTTCGATCCGAGTTTCAAATCTTGCGAACGGGCTGACTGCATGGGTATTTTCATGACTTTCCTCGTGTGTAACGCATATAGGAGCCAGTTACCCTTAGAAAGTCCTCCACGAAGGCATCCCTCCCTTTAGGCAGATAGCCCTCGTGTGCTTTGCCATAATTAATTAATGAATTATTAATGATTTCTAGAAACCAAGACGATTTTCAAAATCTAAAATAATATAAATCCGTCTCAAAATCTAAAATATATGCAAAGTAACCGTCAGACAGTTTAAAAAGAGCATCTTATCATGGTTTTGAGATAAATAAGTACCACATAGTCAGAGTCGATCATCATTTACTTTGAATTTGTGTACTAGTGAATTTCTGGACGATATAGAACATTATAAGAATCAAACATGCAATGGCGTAGCCAAATATTAGTTATGATTCTTCTTTTTACGAAATTTCTCTCAAACATAAAAATTAAAATATTAAAACCTAAAAATAAGTGAGATGAAGCCAGCATAGAAAAGGCCCCATAAGTTCTTCCCACATATTTCGTTTAACGGGATTGGAAAGGATTATTTTATCATTCAAACGGTGATCAGTTCTGGAAAGTTAGCATCCTATTACAAGAGACATTTATGCAATTAAATTAAATGCGGGAGTGCTGCCGAAGGCCCATTACTACAGGTGACCTATTTCCAAACAAAAGAATTCCCATCCAATTTACTTTTAAAGATTTCAAGTAAAATCTTTTTTAAAGGCAATAAATGTATTTCCAGGTAAAGACAAATAATAAAAGATGAAATAATAAATAAATAATGAAATACCTTAGATTATGAATCTACAATTAATTGTATAAATCTGCAATTTTGCAAATAGATGGTGTCTTTACTGTCTTTATTGTATCTATATAACATATGTGTTAATAAAAGATTAGTTAAGTTTTCTCTATTTGTATAGCACATGTATTCACAAGACCCAACTGATTTCCAGGAGCTACAATTGATGAGGCTGACTAGTCTTCCTAACAGGAGGTGTATGAATATGGAAATCATCTTTAGTCTAATGGCGATACTTTACTCATGGTACAATCACTTTATATGTAAGTTGAGGAGTCTTGTTATCTTTGGTAGGATAAAAGAAAACTCTAAGACCTATGTGAATTTTCACTATGTCTTGTAAAGCAAGAGTGATTAAGAAAGGATGTAAAAGACCCTTTTATTTCACTTAAAAGTCAACAGATGGCACTGCTCCTGCTTACAGAACAGCCAGCTTTTATGGCTTAAAACAAAAATAACGGATTCGACTTAATTAAATAAATATAATTTTAGCCGAAAGGCTACACAGAGACACAACGCTCAAGTTGGCTCTGACCTAAGTCAGCATGGCAAGTCTAATGGCAAAAATAGCGCAGCGCTACCGAATACTACTCTCAAGAGAATCAGTTAGAAGACGTGGCCTTCAGCAGCCGAACACGTTCTGATTCTAACCACTAAAACCTTCCTTTAGATACTATCTCCTTTCTACCTCATTTGAATACATGCTAACAAGAAATTTAACTTTTGGTCGGAAAATGAGAAACGAGAAATACAGTAGAGCACATTAACATAAAATAACTGATTAGTAAAACAAAACGAATCCTAATAAAGTTTATCAGCATTTTTTTAATTACTTCAAAAACTGTCACTTTCTATAGTTCATTTTTAACTAAATGGATTGCTAGAAATAAATTTGATTGATTGTTTGACCTATCTCATTCATCAGTTCCTTACAGTGTTTAGTCAGTACATTATACTCTTTACCATGGTTCATTATTAAAGCTGTCTGGAATTTGTCGATTAGATTTCAACCAATTTACTTTACTAATAGAGAAGGTAAATTGGATTGATGTCACTTCTAGTATGGAGTTCGTTTCAAATTTTGATGAACATTTTAATGGCATTCGTAATCTGAAATGGAGCAGGTAAAGTTCTGATGAATAGAGATGTCATGCGTTAGATAATTATATGCTTGTTATATTTAAAAAAAAAAAAGGAACTCTGCATGCTAATAATAATATAACTATTCAACTTAGCTTTATTTTATGTTTTATTAAATTTTCTTTTAAACAGTAATTTGTAATACATTCCATATTATGTAAAGTGAATGTGATATTAGTTAACACAAACTTATTATTTCTCAACAATGGTAATAATAATAAAAATTTGAAAGATTTCAGATTTTAATAGTCGTTCAAAAGGTTTTGCTGAGGTTTCCAATGCTCTCGCTGAGCTCGTAGTCCACCAGTCTGCTGTTGCACTCACTCACATTTTTTTTCCTTTTTGCTTTATTATTAAGCATCGTTTATAAGCTTATAAGCACTTACGTCATGTAGAATTACTTACTCTATATAAAATTCAACAGTAAAAGCATAAAAGTTTTAAGAGCAGCATAGCAGCGTATGTTTAGAATTTCCGATGCAATGTTAAGTGTTGGCATTACATTTTTACATTTTTTTAGTCTTTTCTCAGTTCATAGCATAGTATTCAGTTTTTTTTTTTTTTTTAGTAAAATAGCTTACAATTTTTTTATTAAAGTTTTGTGTGGTAACTTTATTTATTAAACATCACTAAGTCACATGAAATTCAATTCAACAGCAAAATCACAAAATATTTGAAACCGGCATATTTTTAGAATTTCCTACAGTCTCGCGCGCTAGAGATAAAAATGTTTTATTCCGTATGGCAGTGCTAAATTCATTAAAGTTTTACGAAATATGGAATAAACAAATAATATATACCGTCATTTAATGAAAATATTGACTATTTTTAATTAGATAGTTCATGAATTAAATACATTTTTATTAAACAGCATCTATGCTTTCAGACAGCTTAGTTTATTAATCCACAACAGACAGATTCAATTTGAAACATAAATATCTTACATTCTGCCAAATGGCAACAGACTCGAATGAAACGTGAAACGACGCTGTTATAGTTTTGACGCATAATCCTATTTGAGACTGATAGCCCCTTTTGTTACTCTACTGTTTTATAAATGTGATCTTCCTAATGATATTTGTTGTAACACATTCCAAGAAAATTTTATCCGCCCTCCCAGTCTCTTGTTACTAGTATCTCAGTATCTCTCAAGTAGATACAGCACCTCTCAAAAGGAACGTAAAAGCGTATATATCACACTTAAATGATAAAAGCCTTTTCAAATATTTTTGTCTTCAAATTTTGTATTTATTTCCGAGCTGAGACAAGTTTTATAAATTAGGAAATAAAACTTCCATAAATATCTCATTAAATTAATTAAAATTAAAGCTAGAAACTGAGAATTAATCTGCTGAAAAATGAAAGGTATATTATGAATTACTTTAACATATAAAGAAGAAAAACGGGGCATTAGTATTTTACGCAAAGTGAACTTTAGGAAATGTGCGTAAAAGAAGCTTATTCCTAACAAAATGAAATACAGTAAGACCCCGCTTAACGCGGGGGATACGTTCCATCGAAGTAGAGCGTAATGCGAAACAGCGCTAAGCGAGGCTATCTTAACATGTAAATAATGGGCTTAGGGGAAGACGGATAAAAAATGGTTAGGCATTAAATTTAATAACGTTTTTTTTAATAAAAATAAAATCAAACATTTATTTCTTACAAAAATAAAAACAATATAAACGCATATACTTTTAAAAACAAATAAAATTTTCAGTCAGATCATTCAGTCTATTCTGGATTTCCAATTTTCTGCCTTTTTGTCAAGAAGGCATTATGATAGATTGGCTTAATGGCATATTGCGTTCAATTTCGTCGTCAATCCATATAGACAGTCGTTTTCCCATTTCCTCTATAATGTTATTTCTAGAACAGGTAATTCTAGTTGCAGAGCTTGACGTAGTTGCAGTTGCCGATGACAGTATTTTTCTTTATTCTTAAGAATTGTCCTTATTGTTGAAGTTGCCAAAATCAATGCAGCACTAATTTGAGATTGACGTTCACCAGAATCTAACCTTCTAATCACTTGCATTTGAGTTTCCAGTGAAATGCTTTTTCTGGTTGCTTTCTTTTCTTGTTTTTTATTATCACCCATGATAAAAACTAAAGATCATAATATTTGTCACTGTATTAATCGTTATAGTATTATACAAATTTAAACTTACAATAATGTCAACAAATATTTCAAATGATTAAAAATGCGTCCACCAAGCAAGAAACACAACTACACTGTTTCGGATATGTTATTTGGAAACCTAGCGCTGCGCACAATTTCGGAGAATCCCCGGGTTGAAATAAAAGAGCGCTAAACCGAAACAGCGCTAAACGAAACAGCGTTAAGCGGGGTCTTACTGTACTTTACGGAAATAAATAACCTGCCTCATATTTTTCAGCCGCCGGCTTAAGCTGAGGATAAATTAACTGACTTATATTAGGAAATTTTTCTTGTGATTAAAGAACTGAATTTATTTTTTTTACCTTATAAAGTATTTCTCTCGCCTTCTTAGCATGCCTTCATGGTGTAGTGGTCAACACGCTCGTCGCATATTCGAGAGGTCCGTGGTTCGAGACTCGGCGAAGGCATTGTTCATTCCTTCAATTTCATAATTTAAAAAATTCTACGATGTCTCTACAGTGGCGCCCGAACTAAAGGGTGGTGAATGATGATTCTTCACCACCAGGATTTAGCGATTGGGTCCCCTAATCCCCAGTCGCTCTTTAAAAAGGGGAGTAGATAAGGTATTTCTCATGCCTTCGTAGTGTAGTGGTCAGCACACCCGATGCTTATTCGAGAGGTCCGTGGTTCGAGTCCCGGCGAGAGCATTGCTTATTTTTCCTCTGTCTTCCTTCGAAACAACCTAATGTCTCTACATCCCGAACTAGAATTGATTGAATTACTACGTTCTCTAACAACACAAATGCTGGCCATGATTAGCTACGGCCCATCATGCAGAAAAAAATACATTATTCTCGATAAATATGTATATTTATCTTTTTATATCTTTATCTATATTTGTATATCTCCTGAATTTCATGTGGCTTAAGTAGAATAAAGCGATGCTTAAAAATGAAGCAAAAAATATTTTTAAGAAATTGTATTATCAGGAGTGATTCCAAGAACAGATTGGTAATCTACGATTCTCAACGAGACCTTAATAAACCTTAAGAAATCCTCCGGGCAGCGTTAAATTTTGAATCCTTTCAGATTTGTTTTCCCTGCTTAAAGTGATATATTGAATTATTACATGAGACATTATCATCAAGTGTTCACAGTTTTTCAGCTTTTGCAACATCCAAATATAGTTGATCGGTATTGTATGTTCGACATGCTCTCGACGTGAAATCTCCTGTTATGTGAAACATCTTGCCGAGCAGTGTTGTGCCTTTCAACTCTTCTGACAATGTGTTATTCTCCTTAAAATTGTTTGAATACATCAAATAATGGACAAATTGAAAACAATATTATTTTATTATAAAAATGTAAATAAAATTTAGCTTTATTATCTTTAATAAATGCGTGTTATTTATTTATTTATTAATCCATAAATTTAGATTGCATTTTATAAATTACGAAGATTTCTAAAAAAATATATTCAAAAAATGTTTAAATAAAAAAAATTACTATAGGCTTTCTCTTAGTTTCAGGATCCGCTGGTGTTTAATACGTAGGATTACTAACGGAAGAGTGGAGATGTTATAGGACAAATAAAACAAAAACAAAAAATATTTTACACACAAGTATATTTTTTTTTCATTTATTATATTTTTGTATTCAAAATACCTTATGTAAAACTGTTCAATGATATGAGAAATAAGATACATAATTAACGATATCTACAGATATATTCCTAGTAAATGTTAAGTTTATAAATGAATTGCCAAGTGTACTTGTATAGTTACTTGGCACCGCATTGAGATTAAAATGATGCTTCATAAAATCAAAAGCCTTTTCGTTTCGTTTGACGTCTGCATTGAAATCTCCCATCGAAATAACAAGGATGTTTGTATCTACAATAAATTCTTCATCAATCAATAAAGTAGTTTCAGAATATTTTTTCGAAGCACTAAACAAAAACATCTTCAAATCTCTTGAATTTACGGTTAGAGGAACATATAAGGATGTCAGAACAAACTGTGACCGTCCATTAACCATTACACCAATCATACAAATATCACCTGCTTCTGAATCCTGCATTCTTTTACAATGCTTAAATTCTATCGGTATACCGTCTGCTACACTTGGCAAATATTTATAAATCGCAGCACCAGCAGTTTGACAAAATAAAATAGAGCAAACACCACCCGAACACACTGATTATCTACGCGCGACTGTCTACTAGATGACCTAGCACTCACACGCGGTCGCACATGCGCACGGAGCTTTGAATTCGCCAAAATTTCACTATTTTTGACGCATTACTATACGTATTCATTTATGACGCGTTACTATACCTTTATCCAATTTTAAAAAATGTGTGTTTGCTAATGTGCTCTTTCATCTATCTAACGATGTATTTATATTGACTGTAACATTTGTAGTTTTAAAAGTATAAGCATTCGAACACACCTTAAATGGCGTCTTAATTTTTGCTTTCCGGTGAAATCAAAGATATAGATTATAAAATAGTAAACTTAAATGTTTAAAATAGGAAAGCCAAATTTTAGTAAAGGGAAAAAAAGGCTGCGTTACTGTTTTATCATAAGTTACTATCGCCTGTAAAACCATGTATTTATTTAATAAAAAAAAAGCTTAATTATCCAATATGCAGCTGAGAATTTTTTCATTAGAACGCCTGCACACAAGGCTTGAAACAAATATTCCCTTCAAGTGGCAGTGTTTGCTTTTTCTTAGGATGCCAAATTCGCTAACTAAAAACAATAAATACCTTTAAGAGGTTTGTTTCCTTCGAGGAGTTTAATATATATATGAAACGAAATATAGAAATTCTTGTTTATATTTCACTAAGCTTTCTCCTTTTTTGAATATTTTATGCGTTCTGGACCACTACAGTAGATAAAACAGGCAATATTTTCCCCCAGAAAAGACTTTAAAATTAAAATTCTCTTCTAAATTAATTATTAGGAAAAAAAAAGATTTTTCTATTTTTCAAAAATAAGTGAAATTATTATATAATGCTCTTCCTTTATTAAATAATGTCAGTTTTGAAAAATTAAGGAATTACGAATGGAGTTGCAGCTTCAAATTGGATATGAACCTACTTATCTTTGTTTTAGAAAATGAATTTGAGCCTGAATACTATTTGTTTAGCACTTTTAAGTAACATTTCAACACTTTCTTAAACAAGCTAAAAAAGCTTCTTAGCACTAAAATATGTATTCGGAAACATCTTTTATTTTTTTGTTTTGTTTTGTTTTAATTGTAAAGATTGTCATAAGTAATTATCAGAAATATCCATGTTAATATTTTACAAATTAGAGTTTATTTCCGCAGCAGAACACAGAATCCTTTGTAATTCAATTCCAATTCTATTATGTAAATAATTTCCCTAATAAAAGATGAATTTTATTCGAACGTTCTTATACTACTCGGAAAGTTGTGAAATGAAGTGCGTTTTATAAATTTGCATAATTACTTGTAAGTGTTGGAGTTTTTATCGCAATAAATCTAATTACACGGAAGAATTGAAACAAAGAAAATTAATCGGCGAAATTCCAGCTGAAGAAAACGAGTTTTAATTATATCTAAATTAAGACCATCGGATGATTGAAAAAGTTTTAAAAAATTTGTCTTTCTTGAAAAAGAATGAAAATCATTTGCAATAGAACTGAATTCTTAATTAGAATTAAAATAAAATTAATAAAATATCCT
The DNA here is from genome assembly GCF_044657685.1 of Stegodyphus dumicola. NCBI lineage: Eukaryota > Metazoa > Arthropoda > Arachnida > Araneae > Eresidae > Stegodyphus > Stegodyphus dumicola. The sequence goes on along the minus strand of NC_140772.1, from coordinate 84,015,480 downwards.
AAATTTTGATTTCTTTCTACGCAACAATAGGTAGTACAAATTTTCAAAAGTGATATATTAATCGAAAAATCGAAAAGCTGTATTTTTCTCTTTAATTAGTTTTGGTATGTTTTTTTTTATTATTCTACCAACTGTTAATACTATTTTTATATAGGTGGCAAAGAAATACTAGTTTTTTATTTATTTATTTTTACTTTTTACGTTTGATATTTATTTACATATTTTCAAATCTTGGAATAACTTATCTTGTATTCTATTTTACTCCAGAATATTATGCCAAAATATTCTATAGAATACATTTATACCTTAAAGTGGAAGCGCGTGACCATATCTCTTAAACTGCATGGAGTGTTTCAACACAGCTAGTGTCAGTCTATATTTATCTGACCTGTAACCTAATTTTAAATGCTTTTTGAAAAAGCAATTTATATTCCTTGGAACAGAAAACATGACACAATCAGTTAAGCCCTCGCCGGAATTAGAACCAGGGAACTTCCCACAGCTATCAGCATGTAAAAAAATTACATCCCGAAAACACGTAGTAGGGAAGGCAAAAATGCCTTACATTTTTCTCCACTTAAGAGGCTGCTGGTGAAAGGGTAAAGAGACCCAGTTGGCCAATTGCAGACGGTGACGAATTTTAATCATGCATCACTGTAGAGTCTAAGAACTTTTGAAACCATTTGCCGGCATTCAAAAGACTGACCTTCCTTCTGCTAGCCAGACGTGCTATCAGTTACACCATAAAAGCACGCAGTGCGAAAGGCGAAAATTCCTTTTACTTTCTAAAACTAGGAATTTATTTGATAGCTTAGAATCTGTTAATTATCAGTTTATCTATTATAAAGTATTGCCAGTGTGTTAAGGTAGTAAGTGTCTAATTTTTCTATGTTTAGGAATTACTTAAAAAATTGTAAATATGAAATTAGCCTAATTAAAAAATCCTACATTTGTATCATTTTTAAAGGTTATGACCATGTTTATAATGTTGATATTCATTGCCTATTTAAACGTGGGTGTAAAATGGGTTTCAAATAGGTGTTCAATCAATTGCTACTGCGTACCCAATAGTTAACTTTGTTCTGATAACCGTTGCATCTTCTTAACAAGGGACTGAAAAACAGAAGGAGTGTTTCTTATGAGGGGATCTGCGGGTAGCGAATACAGATCGGTGTTGAATCCACATGTTGTAGATGACGTTGCAGAATATTGTAAGTACTGCACTGGCTCGGATTAGAGCAATTTTGGAAGCACCTCCATTTGTTTCATAGTATCAAAATGTCCTTGCTGTGCAGCACATTATCAATGGCAACTTGCTTTATAATCTTGGGACGTATCATTTCCGTTGGAAATAGTGAAAACGTGTAGGAGGCACATGGTACCCACAATAGCCACACGTTGGTCTTACAGAGATATCGAATGACCCGTTCCAGTGAAACCAGCTGGTAATGAACACTGTACCAGTTGAATATTCTTTAATAACCTCCATCATATATAACATCCTTCAACATCTTGTTGGATTTACACATAAAATTAAGATTCATCAGACTAACATGCCTTTCTTCCATCTTCAGATTCCAATAAAAAAATTTTCGAGCTTACATGTAGCATTTTTTGGATGAATCCTTGATGAATGATTTATATTCGATAGTATGTCTATGTCAGAAATCCGTGCATGTAAATACACATCATATTAACCTCATTATAGACTCTTTTTTTTTTTTTTTTTTTTTTTTGTTGTTGTTGTTGTTTTTGTTTTTTGTTTACTGCAGCTTCACAAATTATCGACCATTGATGCTATGAATGTTTTTATGAGCAATTTCACTTAACAGGTTCTCGTAAAACTGGTCATAAGAATTTACCCTGCAGTCCACAGAATATTAGACACAATATTACTCCTCTTGTATCCAGTTATCCTGCAAATAACTGGATAGTTCTTGTCCTATTAAAATCAAACATGCTGGAATCTTGGGCGATTGAGACATAAACATTTCAGGGAAACCATGCTTTTCAAAGAATATCTCTTTTAAGAGTGAAGACTCTCATTACAGATATTGTGTACTTCGGATACAATAGTGTCAACTACGTGAAACTGAATTCCTAGAATTTGGATCTGCAACGTTTATGAGCAGCTAAATGATCCAAAATTCAATAATAGCTAATTGTTACATTGGCCTTTGCTTTAGTTTTAGCGGCGCAACGTTGCGCTATGTTTAGTACAGGAACATAAAAATGCAAAACAGCCAAAGCTTGGTTTAGTCAATTTTCTAAAATTTACTAAGCTGCTTTTATAGCTCTAGGACAGAACAGATACCACTTCCCTATCAGCGTCGTTAGCTCTGTTATACATACAGAACACCCGCTGTATGCAACAAAATATTTAAAGTAGATTAAACTTGAGCATAAAAAAACTTAGAAAAACTTAAACGTATTAAAATGCATTTTAGCAACATATGTAATTTCTCTTCATCAGTAGTAAAATGATTATTTTTTAACAAATGAGAAAGTAAAATAATTATTTACGATTAATTTCAAATTAAAAGAAATTCAATGCATTTAAAGGTAGCATGTTTCTTTAAAACAAATACCAAATTTATTTTGTGTATAATATATGAAAACAAAATTTTGAAAGTTTCTTAGCAAAACAGAAGCTCTGAGATTGAAAGAACGAAAGGGGACGTGACAAAAACGAAATTTGTGCATCATTCTATCTAAATCTTTGTTTTTAGTTATTTTCAACATAGAATGTGGCTCTGTAGAAAGTCTTTGAATCAAGAAAAAAAATTTTCTTACGTGAATCTCTTAACTTATAAGCGATTTTTGCTTCCGAAGAAGAGGATCTCCATCCTGGAGATATTTAAAGCTTTTTCAACGCTATAATTTATTTGGAAATAAATGTTTTGTTTTGATATATTAGAGTCAAATTACCATAACACCTGTTCTATGTATTATTTAATTAGCAACGCATTTCATATTTTTACTGATAAAGAATTACATTTTGCAGATGTAAAATATTCAATACTTTATACACGTAATAATGCAATACTTTGTACACACTATTGGCGAAGAAACCTACTTTGTTACTGAAAAATTATTGTTTACCATAATAAATTTAATTCTTGTCATCGTTATAAGTGTATAACAGATTATGTTATCCATATTACATTATGTACCAACCAACCGTTATAGAATATACGCAGCTCTTCAGAGCTAAAGAAAGATTTAAAAATGAGGATATCTAGGAAAACAACAAAGCAGAAATTGTTTCCTTTATGAATAGATGGAAAACTTTGCTTTGGGATCTGACTCTCTCGTAGTTAAGATGCCTCCCGAAAATGTAAATACTCTACAAATTCTAAATACAACGCGGTGATTACAGCAAGTAAAGCATCGAATTTGGGATATTCAATTTATTCAAGTTATGTTGTTGTAGTTTAAATTGCACTATGAAAAAGAATTGCATTCCTCTGTTTGATGACTTACAACCCACAGGTTACAGAACGTCCATTGGATGATCTGTGACAGTTAACGGTTAATAATGTCCTTCGGTTTTTTTTCCCCTATTCTTCTTAAAGTTGGACATTGCTTCACACCGTTGTCTATGAGTTGTGACTGTAAATTCTGTAAATTCGTAAGTTACTTGTGACCTTGGTAATCACCTTTGATTTAATATTATTTTAATGATCTCTTTAGCTAAAGTAGTTTTAAGCATATTTAGTTAATAAATCCAGCTATCGTGTACCACATACGGAATATATGACACCAGAAATACATTCTTTTAATAAAAATGATGCTTCAAATGCTGTTAAAAGTTATCGGTTGGCTACACTATAAGTGACATATATTTAAAACACCTTTTTAGTAAGTATAGCATTCTTTAGAAGCTTGTTAGAAAGTTGAGTAATTCTATTTAGAGTAACGTCAATTAACTTTTCAGTAAAATCCCCGAAATAAACATGAATATGTACTTACATTACAATTAATTCACTGTTACGGAGAAAGGTAAATTGTTACGTTTAATCACCCGATTGAATTATTAGTTACTGTGCAGCAAGCTAGAAATTTCTGCATAAGGAGAGGTCTACTTTCATGAAGGACTTTTAAGAATAATAGATGCGTATATAGGATGCCACTCACAGAGAAAGGAAAGAAATCTCATGCAACCAGCTTATCCAATCTCTAAGAAAAGAAGCTGAATCAAAATACTTTTTCTAGAAATAGGAAAAGATTTTTCGCATTTTAAGTATTTTGCTACTGGTTGACTACTTTATGCCACCATGCACTAAAACTCTTAAATAAATAAATCCATATAAAATAAATAAAACATCTCTAAGCAAGTGTTCTGTGGAAAAAAGTAAATTTTTCTACTATGTAGTATAAATTTATCTCGCAAACAAACAAAGTTATAACCCTAGTCACCTTCCCAATTCTCCTATACGTTTTGTTTTATTTTGCTAACATTTTCTTGAAAGCTGCTCTCGTATAGCCCTGGACGTACCTATCCTACCCACAGAACTAAGATTATTACAGTTTGAGCACCACTGCTCTAGAGTTAATGCTCTCAATTTCTTCAGAACATTGTCTGTAGAGCAAGTGATGCTTCCAATTGCTCATGTTTCTCTCTTCGTCCTTTTTCATCTTCTTAATTACTAGAAAAAAAACGAATTTAAAATTTCTCCAACATAATGTGCATACTTCTGCATATGTATGACAGATTTGTTTTAAAATGCTAAACTTTTTGTGGTTCCTGTGGCTAATTAATAAAAACTCCGTTTATTAGTGAAATTTCTGAGATTTGTTAATGCTAATCAATCTGATTAGTCTGAATGTTTACTTTTCTCTGTTAAGCACTGTTTTAAAAAGCGCATTTCATGTACAAATGCAAATATTTGTGCTCTTGAGTATAACCGAATAATTTATAGAACCTTCTTTCTCACATTTTTACCATTTGTTAGCAATTCTGAAGAGACAGAAAGAAAAAACGTTTGTGTAAACTCAAATCCCAGAATGATTTGCTGAAAATGGATAAGTTAAAAAATGTATCGATTTGAAATATTCTACTGTTCGTTTTTAAATTACTTCAGGACTTTAGAGAAAAGTGGGGAGTAAACGAAATATGTGTCAGATATTTCGAAATTTTGTTAAGGTGACTTTTATGTTTATTTATTGCGACAGAATTGCTTCACTGTACCACACTTAACGTAAAAATAAGAATGAATTGAAATAAATAAGAAGGGAAAAAAGAACACTTGGTTCTCTGAATCGCGTTTCCAATCAAGAAAGTAGTGTTGACTAACTCCCTACCATCCAGCTGGGCCATGCCACTAATGGGATTTCACATTCAAGTAAACTCTTTATGGGGACTCCCTCGGGGCTCCAGGTGGTTCACACCAGCCCACATCTTCAGAAGACCGTCAGAAAAAATAAAGGAAGAAAAAGGTTATTCTTTCCTATGGGTGTAAACTAATCTTCTCAACAAGGATCTGGCCGTTGAGAAAAAACATTGCCCTCCCGGAACGACATACTCTCAGCACTGTTATCGCCACATTTATATCGACTCTCCTAGTTGTTATGGTGGTGCGTAGAGATGAAATAAAACTCGGCCTCACAAGCAAACCCTTCACCTCTCTATACCAATCAAATTGTAGCCACTGAAAGGAATTCGACGAATGGGCGTTCATTGTGTGAGGACGGATAATAAAAGCCTTTGTTAGGGCGGAGAACTGTCCAAGAAAAACAGAATCCTTCGTTGGCAAGCTCATAAAAGGGCATGTGGTGTTTTTTGGGGACCACTTAGAGAAAGCTCCCTCTCTTATTAGCGGAACCGACGAGGAATTTATCGTTCAGGGGCCTGTATTAGATTAAATGGAATGCACCCCCTCCCTGATTGCCTGCCCACTCGTCCCAATTCATTGGTGGCTGCCTATCCTCTAGAACTGTTATTCTGCGCTCCAGGTTTTCCTTTTGAAAACCTGCGGTTGATCTGTTTTTATGGTGGTTTTCTTTTTTACTTCTTCCTATCTCAGGCAGCTAATCGCATTAACGGGTGAGGAAAGAAAGCGCATTTCGGTTGCCAATGAGGACTTGCCTGAGATACACTCTCCAAAGATTGGAGAGATGTGCTAAGTAGGTGGAGGTATTTTTCGAAAAGACATTGTTTAAGTGATGCTGTTTAGTTTTCTTTTGTCAGAAAATGCTGTGTTTTCCGACTTATTGTCTATAAACTCTGATTCCTTTAATCCTAATGAAGTTTCAGCTAATCTGAATGCTTCTTGGAACTCACATGCGAATTTTTACTGCTTAATAAATTATTCAGGAGACCACTTCCTTTTCATATTTTTTAAAAATATTTTAGCACCGCAATCAGTCATAATTTCCATTTACTGTGAAAAACGTAATTCTGTATAAATGAAGTAGTTTCAAACATTCCAAGTTTACAAAAAAAAAAAAAAAAAAAAAAAAAATTCCTTTACATACACAATTTCTGAACTGTTCCCATTTCCAAGCTTTTGACAATAATGTTAAATTCAGTTTCCTTTCGTTGCATCCATGGAGGTAGGAAAGGGAGGAGGGGCCATTCCGCGCTGGAAGTGAAGCACTGCTTTAAGCTTGGGTCACCAGACGGGGTGTTCTTTGTTTACATTCAGAAGCTCGCTTGACAAGATTCTGATAGTATTTCGACACACGACAGTTCCATAGAAATCGAAAAAGGGACACTCTCGCATGAAAGAAACATTCATAGTGCAATGGATAATAGCAATTTGTATAGTTTACTGACATTTACGCAAAAATCACATCTTGGTTATTTTTCGATAACTAACAACAGCGATTTTGATTATGAATTTGTTTTATAAAATTCTAAGCTGTTGCACAACAAAAATATAGATTTTAAGAAAATTGCTAAAAGAGATCTGCCAAAATTTATTTTCTAGAAGATTTGAAAAGTTTGAAACTTGATGGCTAAATGTAAATATAAAATTATGTATGCTAAAATATTTGTAATTATGCACATAGGTCAGATTAAGTTTTTATTAAATAGAGTAACGCATGCAAGGGCGATCTGCCTAAAGAGAGAGATGCCATCGTGGAGGAATTTTGAAGAAAAACTGACCTTTGAGTGGGTATTAAAAATACTACTTATAATTTTCATTCAAATTATATTCATATATATTTTTTATGTAAAACTTTCGGGTGTATGCTAAATTAGTGTAAATTACTTTACACGAAAAATATAGTGAATGCACAGAAATTAAAGATTTGCACATGCCGGAAATGATAAATAGGAAATATGTATAGGTATTTATGCATGTGCTTGCAAAAAGCATGTATCTGCCTTTGACAAAATGCTTAAATATTCATTAAATTATTTATAAATGTATTTGAAATGAAGAATTTATTCACTTATAAACAACTGTGAAAGTACTGTGAAGAAATCTAATGATTAAATGTATCTAATTTATAATGATTATAAATGTTATCTAAATATATAATAACCTTAATATTGAATTGTAAACATAAATTGAAATCCTGTTGACAAATACGTTATAAAACTATTTAAGCAAGAATTGTTCGTATTGGAAAGCAATCTGTTAAAAGGTATTGTAAAGCAAATGCTATGAGATGCGCACTTAAGAACGTAATAAAGAGTTTTGGAATATGTATTGTTGAAATGAAGGGTAAAAAAAAATCTGATAAGTATAATTAAAAGAATTATTCCCTTTACATTTTATAATAACTCAGTTACAAGTTTTAAATAATACTTTAAAAAAAAAAAAAAAAAAAAACTTATTTTATTCCCTTTCAGAAATGTTCAGAGAAAGTCAAATACTATTTAATACCTGTTTAATTATTAGGAATTAGCGAAATACTTATTTCAACTATTTCGCTAATTTCTAATAATTCTCTAATTTAAAATGAACCGAATAGAGCATTAATTATAAATTGACTTACATTTTTCGATTTAAAAGAAGCCAAAAAATCATGTCATATTTAAGAAAGTATTTTAGGAAGAAGCTTTATAAATAGAAAAGAAATAATGCATAATTTTAATATTAATAATACAATAAACTTTGATCTTAATTTTTGTACCTTAACCGAATAAAATCGAATTACCTTAATTTTTTTTTCTAATGTAATTAACTAAAACTTGTGAAAATATTTCATTCAAATTAAACCATTCTGAGAAAACTGTCCTGTGAAAAGTATAGCATTTAATTCCGTTCAGAATGAAATGTTGTTTAAAAATATGTTGTTTTCACATACTTAGGACTCTGAAGTATTGTATAAAAAGAAAATATATATATTTATATGTATATTTGAGACGTAATTACAAAATATTTACACCCGAACGCGTCAAATCCCATAGAACTCAATGGTAAATGACCCAATGTTTTGGTCACCACGTAGGGATCGCCGGTGCTTCAGAGCAGGGTACGGAGAAACTTGTTTAGGGCGACTCCATCTTACTTCCTACCTCCATGGTTGCATCATTACTGAATGTAAATTCCTCCCCCCCCCTGAATCAGTAATAATGCTCTTTCCAATTTTTAGTTGTATATGATATGGTGTCACAAATTTATCCTTTTTTTACGATGGACTATATACGATCATAATAACATCAAATTTCTTTGGACATAAATCTTTGTATATCAATATATTGAACAAGACAGAATATCATTCAAATTTGTTTTTCAGTAAACTTGAAAAATAAATTAAATTGAATGGTTCTCAAAAGGCACTCACGATTCTTCTTAACCTTTTCCTCGAGCTCTACTTTAAAAAAAAGTTTAAGCTTGTTCATGATTTTCGAAAACAGAAGCTAATCAGTAATTCTGGAAGATTTGTATTTTATTTTAGTTAACATGATACTGAGAAAAGTCTGATATTTTATCTATCATATAGCCTAAAATCTCTCAGTTTGAGTTAATAACAGATGTGTTAAAATATTTTCCTCCCCGCTTTAAGTTTATATTTGTAAGTAGTCAGATGTTTGGTTTCTGTGTAAACTTTTTTTTTTTTTTTTTTTTTTGTTATACTATTTCATTTTTATAAAGTGCATTTGTGCACAACTTTACTTTTCTTGACAGTTGCTTTAATATTTTATTATTAATTACTGTTGTTACGAAATTTGTATTTAGATAACTAATTTTAGTAGAATTATAATTAAAATTGTATTTTCCCCGTGCAATGCAGCGCGAGACAAAATTTAAAAGAAAGCTATGCCGGAAAGTTAAGAATACTGGGGCACGTGCATTTAACATTGGGTAAATTGTTATCTCGGTAAAGGCCAGTTTACATCTGTCAGAGCCGCTCGTAGCGAGTCGCTCGACCGTGCGTTTCGAACCGAGTGAACGGACTTGTACTCTGATAGATTGTTTACACCAATCAGAGTGGACTGACAACTCGCCTCCGTTTGTTTACAAAATGGATACCGACATGGCGGCTGCAGGAAAGAATATGCATTGAACATACATAGATGTTCTTTGGCTGCAGTGCTTGAAGTCTGGGAAGCAGTTTCAAACGAATTAATTTCTGCTCTTGCGAGGGGAAAAAAAAAGAAGAAGAAAAGGAAATGGGTACGTGACTGGGTAGCTTCCGCGATGAATTATTAGGAGTATCAAATGAACTATTAAATGAATTTCGGACGAGAATGTCCAAAGTTACAAAAACGTTATTGCATATCAGATAGAAGAATTTAAACGAAACTCAGTTTGAGAGAAGTTATTTAGTCAACTGTGGTTACTGAAATTCAAATTAACGAAGTTTTTCTACTATATACAACTGTTTATTTACATCTAATTAATCATTTACAGAATGATGTAAAAGTAATAATGTGTTTTATTATTTATTAATAGAGAGAATATATTTATTCATCCAGAATCCACAGAATCAATAGCTCTCTGTGCATGTAATTAATTATGCAGAGTTCTGACTGGAACTGTGTTATTTCTAGAGAGGAATGCAAAATTAACACATAAAATATTTATTCAAAGCAACGGCAGAAGTAAAATGTATAATATCTACCTAATTATTCAGAAAATCTTAAATAAATAATTAGCAAAAACCTTAGGAGCATTACATATATTACCACAGGTAAAAGAATATGTATATTATGACATAGTTCCAACAGGAAGATATTTATCTCAAATTCTTACTTTTGGAACCTACTTAAATTGTGTTTCTGGACAACACACAAAGTGATATCAACAAAATTAATAATGGTTAAATATAGTGATTATATTTTACTTTTAAAATGCTAAAACGGATAGTTTAAGAAGATTAGAATTCATCTAGCATAATTTGTATAAGCCTTAATACACCTTCAGTACACTCACACATCCATGCTGAACATGTTTCACATCCAAGCTGAATTGTAACGAATTATAGCCCAGAATGCTTTTATACAAAGCAAGAAATTTAAATATCCACAATAAAACAGATCTATTTATTTTTTTTTTCATAATTCCATTTTTATTTTTATAGTTTATAATATCATATATTTATTGCATCATCATGTAGGATGCTTGTAGAAAAACGAATATAAGCTCACATAATTATAGAAGTATGCAACATCTTAATGAAGCAGTGAAGTGTTCCCTAAAACACTTCATAAGATGCGTATGCATTAAAAAGTGCCATGGTTTGGATATCGCTTTACATCTCGGCATTATAGAACTCACTGTTATGACGTCCCTGCGAACGCTGCTCGGATTAAATGCCCGGATAGATTTTCAACAGGTTCAAAGTAGAAACGGAAGCGCTGACTCATCCCCCCTACGTTTCTACTCCGTCGAAGTGAGCGTTTACACTGTCAAGGTAATCGTAACGAACGACTGGTTCCGAGCCGCTCTGACAGGTGTAAACTGACCTTAATTTATATTGAAACTGAATAAATGTAATTGACCACTATGTTAGCTGTAACCGTAATTCCATCCTCTCATTGATTTCCAGAAATCTCGAGAAGCAAAAAGTACTAGAAATGTCTCGTGGCCGGTTGAACACTGTTTAAGGCCGAAGAGAGAGCATCTGAGTTCACATAAACTGTTGCGGCACTCTTCTTAGATATTGAGAAGGCATGGATGGCATCATGTCCTTCTTATCAAACGTATTTCTTATCAATTTCCTCCAGAATTAATTATTTTAAGAGCCAACTATTTGGATAATAGAACTTTCCAGGTCAAAAATAAAAATACATTCTCCAACAACAAAATTATTCAAACAAGTGTACCCCAAGGAAGTATAATTTCGCCAGTTCTTTTCAACTTATATATTAATGACATGCCACCCATCTCATACTCGCTTTTAGCTTGTTACGCGGATGGCGCAGCTACTTTGCGCAATTCTGTTAATCCTCATCGTACGAAAAAAAGGTTCAAAACGCAGCTGATACTCTATCAAAATGGTTTCAAGCTTGGAAAATAAAAGTTAGTACCACTAAATCATCAGTCATCTACTTTAAATATAATAAAACAGAAACTGAAAAGTACTTAGGAGTTTTGTTGGATGATAAGCTAACCTTCAAACCTCACCTCAACTACATCAGGAATAAAACACAAAAAGCATTTATGGCCATTTACGCTTTATTACAACAAAATTTTAAACTTAATCTAAGTATTATATCTACAGGCTATCAGACTTATTGTTTTATATGCAGCACCTGTATGAGCTGCTACGGCCAGGTCAAATAGGCTAATACCCCAAAGACTGCAAAATAAGCTCCTACATATCATCACAAACTCTCCGTGGTTTGTACGAAACACGGTGATCCATTAATAACATCAAAATTCTACCACTCGATAGCGAAATTCTCAAACTCTCACATAATTTCTTTCGACAATGTGATAACCATAATTCTGATGCCCGTGAAAAATATTGAAATTATGACATTTTAGTTAGTAAACGTTTTAAAAGTTAACTTTCATTGTGGTTACGATACACCACTATGAAAAGTGGTGATCGAGTGTCTTGTACATAACGTATATATGTGCCCTCCTTACTTCATTATTTTCAATTATTTTCTTCTTATTTATTATTATTCCAAGGCAAAGCAAGATTTTGGACTTTCCTTCCCATCAAAGCGGTTATAGACTTTGATTTTGCATCATTTATTCGTGTGTTAAAACGTTACTTTCTGGTTGGTTGAGGACGACCAATCGCTTTACAGCATCTGCCTGCGCTACAAAAATTACTCCCACAGCATTACGATATCCAGACCTCACCGAGATACAATAGAAGACGCACGCTACTGCCATAGCACTTACTCGGTGAGGTCTGGATATCGTAATGCTGTGGGAGTAATACAAAAATTACTCCCACAGCATTACGATATCCAGACCTCGCCGAGATACAATAGAAGACGCACGCTACTGCCATAGCACTTCAAAGATTATGCTAAACGCCTATGCTAATGCATATAATTGCTTAAAGAACCAAAGCTTTTCACTTTGAGATGCAGCACCAAAGTGATGCAATTTCAGTAATTCCATCCAGTAATTTCCATTTATGGATGTTTTAATTTTTTACTGTTTAAGGTTCCCAAAGGGATACGATAATATAAAGCGGCAAAAGTCAAATCGATCATGCACAGTTAAAGAAGCGATGACCAAGGAGCAATCTGAGTTCAGTTGCTTAGTTACTGTTGTTATGAGTTGTTATTTCCACGTGAACTGAGAAATTCATATTAGCTTTCTCTTTAGATGCGCTTTGCATTGCGTCGTATTTAACATTTTTAGTAGTTTGAAGTATAACTACTTATTATATTACGTGACATTGTGAAAATTTGTACAAATATCTCTGAGGAAAATTCCAGAATTCTGATATTATATATAACTTTTATAAGAATAAAATCTTATTAACCTTATTATCGGACTTGTGCATTCAATCTATACACGCAACACTTTTTGGTGTCCGAAGTGGACTTGAATGCCAATGACAAGAGCGATGTAAGAACAATTAAGGCAGTTGGTGACAGCCTTTGCTGCGTTTAAAGAAGAAATGAAGGCAGGCTAAAAAGAGATGAATGTTGATTTTTTAAAGTGGATATGAAAGCCGTTCAAGAAAAGATAGAAGCTGGTTAAGAAATGTTAAAAAGGAGATGAAAGTCGTTCAAGAAAGATTTCAGTACGTCAAGAAGAAATGAAAAGGGAAATTACCTGCATAATATAAAACAAATATGAGACTATAGAAGGCAGATTAGACGCGCTTGAAAATTAAGTTGGACAAATTGAAGAAAAGTTTCGTCTGTCAACGAACAAATAGAAGAGAGAGTTTAGGCTGTGGAACAACAAATCGATTACAGAGTTTCTTTTGTAAAAGAACAAATCGAAGAAAGAGTGTCTGCAGTCGTCAATGAAGTTCACACTTTAAAGAAATTCGTAGCGACGGCAGGGAGCAATTCTGATGCTATTAAATTTTTACCCATGCCTGCTGATCCCTCTCTGAAGTTATCCACATATGATGGGAAGACCTCTTGGCAACTAAATAAGGTACAATAGATGAAGAGAAGAGATGTAGATGGAAGAGAATAGATGGGATTCCCAAACTAAGGCCTGTCTTCGCCACTTCTCCGAGCGCAGACGCTGCGCATATTCCTCAAACTCTTCCAGAAAACCAAAGACTAGACTTTGAAGTTCTATCCGGCACGTCAGAGCTGCGCTTTGGTGAGAAATGTTTAAAAGATTACAGCAGGCTTCAATTAAAATCCCATCAACAGAATCCCACGGAAACACTCCAGGAGCTCACCACGAATGTTGAATGGCTGTCTTATATCACCTTTTTCGAGTGCCCGACGGAAACAAGGGAAATCCTCTCCCTGCAGTAATTCATCGACGGCATCCAGGATTCTGAAATACATAAAGCTCTACGCAATGGCGGATGTCAAGGATTTGAAAAGCGCTCTACTGTACGCCCTGAAATTCGAGGCAGGCCAGCAAGCAACTCATAGGGATCGTCACCCAATCAGAACTGCTCATGTCCAGAGCCAGTGGATCAAGTGATAGCTCGTTTAGATGATTTATCCAGACAGGTTAATGCTTTGATACGGAATAGGAGTGCGAACAAACTCAAGTGTTGGAAGTGTGGTACTGAAGGGTATATACGGAGGAATTGCAGAACACCTCACATAAACAGAAAATTAGACCTTTCCGTGGCAAGGACGCAAGAAACACATTAGTGGCCCTCTCGCGGGGCGAAGATTGCCAGATAATGAAAAGCCCCAATTTAAAGAGCTTCATATTTCTGCAATGAGTGACGGCAGTAATGGCCTTTTCATCATGGGACATATCAATGGAGTATCTTGCAATATGGTGATCGGTACAGGATCGAATGTTACCTCGAGACTGCGCCTGGTGATAAAATCGACATAGATAGGAAGTTCAAAATAAAATTTGGAAGTGCCGTCTACTATCACACGGCATATGTAGATATTACAGATCTTTACAGAATCCTTACAGATCCTATACTCGGATTGGACTTTCTGAGAAAATACAATTTCTCTTTTGACTTTAAAAATAATGAATTGCATTCACCCTCTGAGGACATAACCATCCATCATCAGAAGGGATCCCCTCCTGGTAACGCCTATTCCTTATCTGAAAGACCCTTGCTCAGAAAGCTGCTGATATCGTACCAGGGTCGAAGAGAAACATGAGCTGATTAATCTAGTCTTAAGATAAATTAAAACATCATCATCGACTGATCGACACACTTGGAGTGATGAAGACAGGAAAGACCAGTTGGAAAACGGATTAAACCCAAAATTAATTTTCAAATAGAAAATCTACCTGGCAGGACATTTCGATCTACTATAGTCCTATGACAAACCAATATTGGGCTCTTTGAGACTCACTCAGTATTCGAAATGGCGTCTTGTATCGTAAATTCGAATGGGATGATGGAAAGACATTTCGATGGCAGCTGATACTTCCAAGATCAATTATCCCGGACGTCCTTAAAGAACTACATAGCAGCGCCCTACAGGATGCCTCTTCGGAATAATGAAGACCTTGCAAAGAGTTCGAGAGTGCGTCTACTGGAGTAACGCAAAGGATGACGCTCAAAAGTGCTGCCGATCTTACGACGGCTGTGCGGGTCCGAAAGGACCGAAGAAATCCAGCCGAGGGAAGCTATAACATTACAGTGTAGCAGCGCCTTTTCAAGGTATCGCTTTTGACATCCTAGGACCTCTGCCACGAACTGCTGATGGCAACAAATACATCATCCTTGTCATTGATTACTTCACCAAGTGGTCTGAAGCCTATCCTATTCCTGATCAAGAGGCTCTTACAGTAGCAGAGGTAATGACGCAACACTGGATTTCCAGGTTCGGAGTGTTTCCTTAATTACATTCCGATCAAGGAAGAAATCTTGCATCGGCTGTAATTAAAGAACTCCGCAAGCTACTTGCATTGACAAAACCCAGACGACAGCTTTACATCCTCAGTCAGACGGCATGATTAAGAGGTTTAATCGAACCATCTTTAATAACCTCTCTTTGGTGGTTTCCAGAAACCAACATTACTTGGAGAAGAAGTTACCTCTATTTTTACTGGCTTATCAGAGTGCTGTCCACGAGACTACCGGCTATTTCTCATCTCTGCTCTTCGGTCGTGACCTTCTTCTGCCTTGTAATCTCTTGTTTGGTCGCCCTCCAGATGCGCCTTCATTGCCTGAGGAGTATATCCAAGATCTTCAGGCACAATTTGAAGTGATGCACAGCTTTTCAAGAGAGCGAATCAACTTAGCGACGGAGAAGATGAAGTCCCTATAGGACACAAGAGCTACAGAACATCGATTTAGCGAAGGAGACAAGGGTGTGGTTGTGGAGTCCGTTTCGACGGAAAAGACTCTATCCTAAATTAGAGTCACCTTGGAATTGTCCTTACACAGTCCTAAAGAGGCTGAACGACGTCGTTGTTCGGATCCGTACGTCTCCGAATCCTAAGTCCAACGTCATTCATTACGGCAGGCTAGCTCCTTCCTACGGCCATAGTACGTAGTGTATATAATGTAAATAGCATAAAACCATGGTCCTTTTCCATTCTAAATTTGTAAATTTCTGCACTCATTTATTGATTTAGTATTTGATTTGTTTATATTACTTATCGCAATTATTGTTTATGTTGTTTCTTATTGTATTGTGATGTTTATTATTGTATTGATGCCTTAGTTGTAAGTACAGCTTTCTGTCCAGGGATTGTGCTTCCCGGGATACGCAATCCTTGGGAAGTGGGCAATGTTACGAATTTTGTATTTCGATAATTAATTTTAGCAGAATTATAATTAAAATTGTTGTATTTCCCGTGCAATGCAGCACGAGATTAATTTTAAGAGAAATGCTGGAAATGTAAGAACACAGGGGCACGTGAATTGGAGTAAATGGATATCTCGGTAATTTCTTTTTAACTTGAATAAATGTAACTGACCACGATGTTAGTTATAACCGTAATTCTATCCTGTTATTTCTTTCCAGTAATTCGGAGAAACAGAAAGTGCTAGAAATATCTCGCGACCAGTTGAAAGATGCAAAAGACCGGATCGAGAGTGTCTGAGTTAATTTCTTAGTTCTCGTTGTTGCGAGTTGTTGTTTCCGCAGGAATTGAGAAATTGAGAATGAGTTGAAACTATTATTGTTTCAATTATTGTTCGAACCCGCCAGTAGCGAGTTCTAGCCGTTTATAGGCGTTGGCCACTATTCAGGTTGGAAGTGGTGGTCTTTTTTTTATGGAAGCACTTAGGTGAGCTACCGTTGCCTCCTATGAAAGGACGGACAAATTACATCCATGCCTTCTTTGGGATTCGAACCCGGGCGCTTCAGTAGGGCAGTCAGAGTTACTAACTATTTTCTTGCCTGGGCGGCAAGTCTCTTATTTCTCAAAATATGATAGTAGTAATATTCTTACGCATGAAAGATAGCACAATACATAAGTATTTAGTATTCTGGTAGGAACTTGTGTATTGCGCATGGCTGAAATTAATTAGCTGTCTAACTATATTTATTAACTAAATTGTCTTAACTTCAATAACATAGACAAAAAAGATAAAATTTAATTTAAAGATTTATTGAAATCTGCGTCTTGTACTACAAACAAAACTTAACAAATACTAACCACAGCTACTTGCATGGTTTCAGTAATTTCAAATATTTAAATATGACTGGCTTTCATCGATTAACTAATTCGGCTCAAGTAAACGTGGATGTTAGCCCACTGAACTAGCAGATGCAAAAATCACTTATTAAATATGTAGGTCGCCTATAGATGGGCGTTTAATGCTAAACAGGTTTAGTAGTGTGTAGTGAGAGCTCTCGATCTAAACTACCAATTTGCTCCTTATTTAAAGTCAATCTAATTTATATTCTGGTGACGGCTGACGAACGAAACAGGAAATACAGAAAAGAATTCACATAAAAATAAGGTATTAGCTTAAATAAACTTTACACATGTATCCAATTCCCTTTGTTTATTTTTAGTTTTAGGTCATTTCTACAAGAGAGGAAATGACTAACGCATCTAAGTTAAAACTGAGACTAATTTTGATGGAAGGCTGGTATCTCATTTTCATCTTCATGGTACATTTTTACAACATTTTGTACATCTATCTGAAAAAATGCATATAATGTTAAAAGGAAAATAAGCAGTTTAGAATGCGAAAGAGTTGGTACATTTTCATACTCTCCCCTTTCTCAGCGTTATTACACCATTTCGATGCAGTAAGTGCTTTGATGTGTAAATAAATCAATAAAAAATTGCATTAGTTATTCAAGCAAACCCATTTTACGAACTCCCACGAATGTCTTTGTATTCTGATATCTCACTATCGGAACGAACTTGTTGACAGAGAGGTTTTCGATTTTCCGTGTTACCATTTCCTTTCTTTAACCTCTCATTCATTTCCGGTGGAGATAGATTACTTTCTCGTTGAAGGGGGAAGGAAACAACACGTTTTTCGAGGGCCTGTTGCAACGCGATATTCCATATTTGTGCAGAAGTTGTATGGGAAGATAATTGTGCCAAAAGAAGTGCCAGATAAAGCGTGTGGGCATTGATTCTGACAGCTATTATAGATTAGGAATTCGAAAGTGGGTGTCAAGACATCTGTGGCATCAGCAATGTAAACGAATCTGGTGATACTGAGCTTGGCTTTTCCTTTGAAATATTCTTCTGATATATACATTTTTTTGTCCCGGAGTTCAACAGACACTCTAAGGTGAAGCTCTGAAACTCGTGAGAGGAAAGTAGAGAACTAGCGTGTGGACAATAAAATCAGTAAATGAATTGCAAATAACAACAGCATTTTCGATAATTGTAAAATTATGTAGTATCTTGTATACCTGAAAGAAATATTTTGAAATATTATTTTAAATCTAGTTAGACTAACACTGAGAACTGAAATTTTTTAAAAATATTTCTCTTATTTGGAATCGAAAAGGAACGAAAATTGTTCGATCTTTTTCACCTCTTTGACTAGTGCAACATTGCTTATTTTGTTACTCAGTATCACTAAATAGATATAAAATATTTAGTAATTGATTCTTTAACTAAACTAGATACATCGCAAACGTACATTTCTTTCTGGAACAAGCTCATAATTTCAGTTAATGGTAGAATTTTAATTCCATCTCTTTATACAAGAATGTGATATGATATAAACATCGCGATTTATATTTCTGTGTACAATTAATTCACATAATTGGGAAAAAAATGTAGCAGAGAAAGAAAATACACAGACTATGACATAAATGAAAAGAATTAAAGACTATCATTTTGCATCATTACGGCTAAAAATCAAGTAAGTTTAGATTAATTAATTAAGGCGGAAAACTTAAGGGCTACTTGTCTATGAGGAGGGATGCCTTCGTAGCGGAATTTTTAAAGGAAGCTGACTCATATCTGCATTCCGCATGGAGAACACCACGAAAGCTTCCATGCAGCCAGGCTGTTCTCTGAGATTCGAACTCTGGTCGAGCTACTAGTATTTAATTACGTTACGCTCGGCCGCTAGTGGACCTTAGAGGAAATCGAACAAAAGCGATAAATAAGCTTACAATTTAGTTTGTAAGTAGTCCCTTTATGGGATTACCCTGCAAGGGGTCTTACATCACTTTATTTATTCTTAGAACTCTTCTATTTGCATACTATTTAACAGATGCTTGAAAACGTTTTATGCGGATTCAATATTTGTGATGAGCGCTATCAGAGCAGATGTTTTATATCAATGTAGTACATTATATATCGAAACCTTAAGCTCAGTGGCATTTTTGCATGTATAGAGTATGTATATGAATGAAGATAAATGCAGTAAACTATCTATTTCCCGGCACCTAACATAAGATAATAATAACAAGGTTTGGAAATAGCAGTTCAAAGCATTGGTAGGAAGTTTTTTGAAGTTCAAATTGCACGTAAGTATTAGGCATAGGTAACAGATGAAACACTGGACGTAGGCATTAGGTATAGATGAAAAGTCAGTGTGACTTCTCAACTGTAAAGGTTGAACTGAAATGTGCCACGACATCATGATAACTGCAATCACATGGCATTAATTACCGCATCGCAGTTAGAAATGTAATGCATCACCTTGAACTGTAATGCGGTAATCGTAGTGTCGTGAAACATAAATTTTTACACTGGATTAGGGCTAGCTTGCTTTCTATCAATGATTTCTGAGTGCAATACGACTACAGTTAATGTTTTATTTGTGCTCAAAGGAGTTAAGTTTGCAACAAGCAACAGACAGATATCCTCATTCTGCAAGAGATTCTCGACACTCTGGTTAGATGACGCCAGGCATTATCATCTATAAAAGTAATTGCTGGCCAATAGCCAAATGCATCAAGCGAAAGTAACATCTTTACAATACTGATCATCCCTCAAGGTACCTATGTACAGCACCTACATCTCAGTACACCCATTAAATATGTTGCCCTCTATAAGCTATTACTTCAAAACCAATATAATGATACTTGAGAAAACTATCTCTGCGCTGTTCACTTGTAAACGAATGAAGAAATTTGAAAAAGTAATTTCAGCTTTGTTGGAATAAATCCAACTGTATCAAAACGCTAGTGCTATAGAGATAAATGCATAGACATTCTAGTAGTTCAGATGGAGGTCAATTTTAATGTAGAGCATGTATTATTATGTTATTATAGTAAAAATCACTAAATCTAATGACTAGATATTCATCAGAGGAAGAGAGTCCTTTTTTGGAGGGAGGAAATTTCCTTCCAAATTTATAATAGTTTGATTCCTCAGAAAAATTTTCATTGTATAGATTCCTTTATTAATATTTTATTGAGGCTTTTTTTAATTTGAAGGAAATTGTTTATGCAAACTTACATAATACGTAGTATTTTGTGATATTTAATGACAATCA
Organism: Stegodyphus dumicola; assembly: GCF_044657685.1. Taxonomy (NCBI): domain Eukaryota; kingdom Metazoa; phylum Arthropoda; class Arachnida; order Araneae; family Eresidae; genus Stegodyphus; species Stegodyphus dumicola. The sequence goes on along the minus strand of NC_140772.1, from coordinate 83,995,107 downwards.
ATAAATTAATTAATATTACACCAAAGAGGCATTTTCTTCATTTACACATACCTGCACGTTTCAAGAGCATTTGAGTTAACGCCCCATTAGGCTAAAAATTATAAAAACAGCATATCTTTAGAATTTTCGATAGAATAATTTCCGATAGAATCTCGCGCGCAGGAGATAAAAATATTTTATTCCGTACAGTGTGTTGCCATTGCTCACTTTGAAATCATTCCGTTTCTTAATAAAAAATTTGTTTAAGTTTAAAAAATATGAAACACACAATAAATTAAATTCGAAATTTAAGATTCGTGGTTCCAGGTGCCCATTTGCTGGTGGAGGACTATGTTATACAGAATCTGATGAGTATCGTTATTTTTTCACAATGCGAGAAACATACATACATTCATGCAGCTTCTTCATTATTTAATTTTTACAGGGCTCTAATATTTGGTAACAACAATTAAGTGATGCTACCGTTTATAGTGATTAGACTCAAAATGCCGTTTCGAGACTAATATCCATTCTAGGCTAACGCCCTTTGGGCTAATAAGTGTGTCTGGAGTTTCTGAAGTTAAACTGAAATTTTTCTCATCTTATGGGGAAAGGAAGGAATATACACAAGCAGTAGTGGCAATTCTCAGATTTTTCATACTTTCACTGGGGTCCACCAGTGTAGTCTCTGAGTCATACTACTGATTTTCATACAAGTGCTAAAGTCTTTTCGAATTAGTGTATCATATCCTCTACAATGACCTGCAGTGCATGTATTATCTGATCATAGGTTTTCTGAATAGACGTGGTCAATAGTGGTATATTAATAATAGTTGTCTTTAACAAACGTCCAACGAAAGAAATCGTATGGTGTACGGTATAAAGAACGAGGTGACCAAGGGAGAAGATCATTGTCTCCATCTGCAACACTTCCGATCCAGGGCTGCAATATACCAACACAGTAGATTACAGGACGGAGTGTAAGAGCAGACTAGCAGATTGCGAGCTCGGCGAGAGCGTAAAAAATCTGAACAAGCCTTTGTGGATGATCATTAAAATCTGAACACTTTCAGATTTTTTTCTTTTTTCTTTTTGATGTGCAATCCGTATATTGCCCAACAAGCACTACTGTTTACCTTCTCAGGTCGCTTTGAGACAACGCAATGTTTTTTTTTTCCCGTACTTGACCATGATATTCGTTGAGGTACCACAAGGTGCGCTCTAATAATCATAAGTTTTTGTCATTTTATTTATTATAATTTTTAATTAACACCTTATTATTATAATTAACATTTTAATTACTATTAATTAATATTTTATTTATTATAATTTTTATCTTTTCTAATCGTACATTGTAACAAATGAAATAGCACTTTCCTTGCCTTCACTGGCAAAATATTTAACAGTTAGATTAACGTCTTCCCTTATCGCTAATGTATGTTCTTGCTGTCATATTGTTACAAGTTCACTTTACCTAGATACATATTTCATTACTTTTTAATGACGTTTCACATTCTGTAATGATGACAACGATAAAATTTAGCTTACTCATTCATTCAAAAAGCATAACAATAGTTATATATACAGTCTGCCTGATATTTCTTGATTTCGTCTGCTATGAAAGAAACTTTTCGACTGCTATGAATAATTCTTCGTGCTACCAGTTTACATTCGGACTCCTACTTTGTCCTACTTTCTAGGCAGTATAATACTTTAAAGTAAAATATTTTATCAATGTTAGCTACCAGATATATTAGATAAGAAATTGTTGGGAGCTGAAAGCCAGATATTTGGCGGAATTAATTATTTAGATTAATATTAATTTATTATATTAACCGGTTATATCTTTCTTGTCATAAAATATAGTAACCGTATTTCTGATACATTACGAGCCAAACTACATCATTCATGTGAAAGGAGGTTAACAAATAAATCAATAATGCAAATTTTGTGACTTTAGCTAGAATGTTAAGAACTAAAGCGTATAATACAAAATAATGTGTAGTCTTTCAGTCTTCTTATTTAAAAAGTTTCTTTTAATATGTTTTTTAAGTAGAACTTGTTCAATATTTCGAGTAGAAGCCTCAAAGGAAAAAAAACAGTTACGTAAAAATGTCTTTATCCAAGACATTGAGCAATTAGAATAGAAAAACAATTCACTAATCAATTATCCCCACTCCGGTTGTTGTTCTTTTATTGCAGCAAATGTTGCCGCTCTGTCTTAAAAAAGTATGCTGCAGTGAAATTAATTGACTGATCGCCATGAATAAATTTAAAACTATTCTTATGTTCAAAGTTTAAATCTCCAACCAAAAACTCGCCACTTCTTTTTCTTGAAGGGGAAAAAAAAAAAAAAAAAAATGAAAGGAACATAAAACTATTGGAAGAAATCCGATTTTGAAAAGAATAATATTTAAGGGATAAAAAAAAAGGTTAAAAGAAAGGAAGCGGGAGTTGGCAACAAGAATTTAAGCGTCCGGATCGAAACTGATCGCCTATGCAGGTCAATGGGGGAACAGCCAACAAGCAGACAGGTTACATTTGTGTTCAAACCTTAGTTTTGATTTGGTCTCTGCGTCTGATCGATAGGTTTTTCTGTCGTCACTCTTCATCGCGGTTGCTCATTTCGATTTTTTTTAAAAAATGGAATAAAAAATTAGAGAAAAGGAAAGATGTAGGTGGAGTTAAAGCGAAACAAAGACCTTCTGCCAAGAAATTCGTCTTGTTTTCGATTATAAAAAAGTAAGTGGTTGTTATTATTTCTAATGGTTCTGAAATTTTCTACGAGTGATGAATAGAAATGAGGCTGAAGAATATGTTTTTAAATTCTTCTGTGCGCATACTGTAATAATGCACGTGTTTTTTTAAATGATTTTCAAAAAAAAAAAAAAAAAAAGAAAAGAAAAGAAAAACGAAAAAAAGGAAAAAAAATTTTCCTTCTTTTTCCTAATTTTTCAATATTTATTAGAGTCATAAATTTAAGACATACTTTGTGGAAATAGAGGAGTTTTGCATTTGTTTTCTAAAAAAATATGTATATGTGTATGTACAAATTCAAATTACTAGAGAATTAAAAGCGTAACAAAAGCCATTTAAATATCGGAAGCATCCTATCATTTTCTTGAAACATGTTGCTAAAAACATAAAAAAATGCAAGTGATAAACTAAATGCATTACTACTATATATGTATATATGTGTGGCTAGATAACATCATTTTACATAAACTTTTTAACATTCAATAAATGTTGTTCCATACCCTAAGTATCATGCACAGAATAGTTTTTTAGCACCGTATAAATTGTAAAATTTTTAATGTTGCTCCAATTAAACTCTATCGTCTGCATTAAAATAAAAGCGAATGCTTTTCATGGAATTTTCTAGATAAATATCCGTCGCAAGGCTCTCTCTATAAAACCGTTTTCCTAGCATTAGAGATGCTATTAATCTCGATCCTCACTTTTTTTGTCCGTATTAATTTTTAGATAAAAGGATGTTTTCACCAAATGTTATCGCCATGCAATACATTTAAAGAAATAATATAGTGAATATAAAAAAGTATGCAAAAATAAAAGGATTTTGTCATCAAATGTTATCACCATGTATTATTTTTAAATAAATAATGTAAGGAATATAAAAAAGCATGGCAAGACTGAACACTGTGTCGATAATTCTAAAAATATGCTATTTTTAAATATTTAGTAATTTTTTGTTGAATTTTTATGGCATAAGTGCGCAGAAAGTGATGCTTAGAAAATAAAATTGAAAAGATAAAAGTCAATAATAAAAAGACCAAAAATATTGTGTAAGTCATCTTACTAAGAAAACTGCACATTAATATGATGAACAGAGAAAAGGCATTTAATTGCAGCACTCCGGGAAGCATATCTCACAAGTGCACATCTGTGGAGCCACCAAGGGAGTGGCTTCTAGGATGGACCAATGGACATCCAGTAATATTTCTGTCATGTCACCTTTCGCGCACTTTAAAGATTTAAGCCACTCAACTTTGAATATATTTTACCACTCAATTTTCTGTACAAAATAATTAAAGCATCGTCGATTTCTCAGTTTGCATTGTGAAGTTAGATCAAATATAAGCAATTGTGAAGATATCATTATCTGGTTGAAATAATTTGAAATAAATACACACACATTTTGGATACTCCGCAAAAATATTCATGTGAAATATTACTTAATAAAAATATTTACGCCAATTACCTATGTAAATAGAAGTCAGCACTTTTTATTGCAGTCTATATGAAAATGATGTTCTATAATAATATCGAATGCAGAATATTATTGAAAGTGAACTTTACTAATTTGCATTCGTATACATTTAGTGTGTTAAATTTCACATTTACTAACCGCTCACTCTTAAATGTACTGTCTACACAAGAAATACTCATCAAACAGAATGAATTTATCTTATTCACAAAGAATATTTTCAATTTATTCACATATAACTTTTAATCTTAACAATGGATATAATCAGATCATACACGATATGAATTCTGAATCTTACACTTTCAAAATAAAAAGAAGGCAAGCACTGAAAGAAGGAAACACTAGATTCATTGCAAAGCTTTCAGTCCCTTTCATCTTAATAAAAATAAAACTATACACTTGAATTTTCTTAATCCACAGGTGTTATTAAATGCATAATTTTCGAGGCTAATTGTAGCTTGAGTCATTTTGTCGATGTAAAGAACGATAATATGGGGTGAACATCAATCCAAATATCAATGCGTGATAAAAATCGCGAAAGTAAAATGTCGGCGGTTAATTAAACTCATTAAACAAAAGCACTATGAGATTTTCTACTTTCACGCCATACATTTATAACTGAGAAACAAATGCAAATTAAAACGTAAACAGCATACGTTCATATGCACAAAGATTTAGCATCATAAGAGCAATTGGAGCTCATTGGTCCATTTTCGAAACCCCTCCCTCGGTGGCTACCCTGATGTGCACTTGTGAAATATGCCTCCGGAAATTCTAAAAAACGCTTTTTTAAAAAACTTTGTGATTTTGCTATTGCAGTTTATGCGAAGATATTGGTGTTTAGTAATAAAGTTAAAATGGAAAAAAAAAAAAAAAAAAATAGCGGGAGTTATATCAGCGGCTCAAAAGTAGATTGGTAAAGTGATAGCTCAGAGACACTTTAACAAATCCTCTGGTGCGATGTTAAAATCTGAATCTTTTCAGATTACTTATTTAAATTTTATGTAAGAGGTAATATACGTTTTTAATATTTAGATATTCTTCTGTTGATACCATTTTTACGCACAAAAAACAAAAGCAGAAACAAACGCCGGAGCGTTCAAAATGTAAATTCTTTTTTAAATGAGTTTTAATTTTATTCAAAATTAAGATTAATTTTTGATCTTGCTGAATTAGATATTAATTTTATTTAAGAAGAGAACAAAGGTACTTGAATAATTTTCCATATTTTGTTAAAAAAATTCTTAAATTTTCTCAACACACTCATAACTACACATTTATTCGTCTTGAAATTTGTTGAGTTCTGAATACCTCTGTTGCGAACCATAATGTACTACTTACTACGTTTTGGAAGATAAACCAACAGCTACAAATCTTGCGCCAGGTGGAATGATATCTGCATACAGAATTCTACCACTAGTGGCATAAGAAAACAATTTTCTAATCCTATAATAAGTGCAAATGTTTAACTCTGCTTTCTTGTGTACACTTGTCTGCTTTCAAATTAAAATCTAATAGTTGTAATGAAATTACGCCAATGACGTACAAAATGCAAGCTTCTATATCCATTTCTTTTTTAATTTTGTCTGAAAGGCAATGTAACTTTGAATGATACTTAAAAACAGTTTTTATTATTCTTATCATCTGAATTCGCATCTTGGCAAAAGAGAAATCTTTATCCCTTCACTTACGGGAAACATTTGTTGCACTACGATATTAAGTATCCGATAGTATCCGATGATAAAAGATGCACTTATTTTATAGTGGAATAATATCATAAGCTCTTCATATTTAGAATTCTTATTCTATCACCGCTCATCCCGTTGCGAACAGCTCATTTTAAGCTATGATGTTGTGCTCTGTATCTTGAATTTCTAAGTATGACTTATTTAATATGCTAAATATGTCTTTTATTGCTTAAAACTGGCTGAAGTATTATACTGAATTATGAATAAAGAAAGCTTGCATTTTTTGTTAGTAGCATTCAAAACTGAAACGCAGAAACAACCACTAAAATTTTTAAAATAAAAATGTTCATTTAAGTTTTAATCTTATTCAATAATAAAGTTTTATCCAGGCGTTGGAAACAGTATATATTGTTTTTATCTAACTAGAGGAGATAAATGTTTATAAGATTTTTAAATTTATTTTAATGATTTCAACATTTTAATGGCAAAACCCTTTATGAGGTGTTAAACTGTTATACTGAGCTTTTCGGTTTCAAATGGCTTTTTTCAGATTTAATGTTTAGGCAATAATTGTGGAAAAAATCTCTCTTTCAGATATTCCGCGCCCCAGAAAAAGTAAAAATGTTAATTCAAAAATTACAAACAAGATTATTCGTGATTCGCAATAAAATTTTGAAATTAAAATTGAGAAAAGAAAAGGAAGGAAATAAATTAGTCCGAAGAAAGCAAATTGTATTAAAAAACTTCTGCTGAAAATAACCCTATATATTGACTTAGGTCATGATAAAAACATTCCACGAGTTAAGCCTTACTCACTGTTAGATTGCGAAATTCATAACTGCATATTTTACTGAACGTTGATACGTTCGACTTTGATATCAATTTCATCATAATTCAGTTTAAAAAAATAGTGTAAGATATTGTCCTTTTGTTGCTTACTAATTTAATAAACTTTTTGCAATGTCTGCTATAAAAAATGAATCTTTGCTTACTGTACAACAAAAATTCATTCAACAAAAAATTTACCATCACATTTCGCAATTTATATGTTTACGGATACCTGGTTTGCAATAATTTAATTTATTTAATCAACCAAATCGCCTGGTCGTTTGCTATATGGTATGAAGAAACTCATGCTTAATAATAAAGAATTAAGATTATTGCACTCCTGTCTTCCAAGCATGCTGAAAGGAGAGAGAAAATACCTTATAAGCTCCTCTTTTCTTATTGCTATTGTTATTATTCCAGATTTGATTTGAGGAAAATACAAGCAATAATAATTGAGAAACTTTTTAGATGGTTTAGTGCTGTTGCGTCATTTCCAGATTGAAATATTGCTGTTCGTCCACTGCCTTTCCCCACTGATTCTCTTTTCCCCATATCGTTCGCTTCTCCAGAGGTCATTTTACAACAGAGCGAACGCATGTTTTCGTCAATTAAAAGGGTTTAGAGGAGATAATATTACTACTTTGACCTGACTTAGAGTTTGTTTTCTAATATTTATTAAATATTTCATGTAGACAAGTTACTCTGAGTAGAATAATGAATTTAAGGCATGTTCAAAAGATGTGTATCTGGATCTAGTTACGCTTTTGTGATACAGTGTTCAATTTTTTTTAATTGCACGTATTTCTAAAGCAACAGAATCATGGTTTTATTGCTTTAGAAGAAAATAAAAATGTAACAAATCTATTGTTAAGGTTAATATATGGGCTTTATTAAAAGTAGAGTGAGCTTTCTTTAAACGTGACCATTTACGGTTTTAGAGGATTTTAGAGATCTGTGGATGTGATAAGCTTAGAAAGGTGGTGTTCACTGCCAATATTAGTAGATGTAAAATGACAGTTCTGTATCTGAGAGGCTGAAGTCGTGGCCAGAGGCAATGTCAATGACATCACAACAAAGGGTGTAGACAATGGATGTTACGAAGGGAGGAGAGTCGTTTCAGGCCGTTTTTTGAGTCGTACGTCTCCTGTGGCTTCGGGGAATTTAATTTTTAAAAACTGGCAACAATTCAGGAGGATTTTTGTATTGGAAGAAATGCTCATGGCGTCATCTATTGAGGAAAAAAAGAAAGTTATATGTTTTGGAAATTTTTTTAAGTCATTTAAATTATTCTGTGTACAAAAAACAATGCATGTGATGAGAGGAAAAAGATAAAAGCAACTTACCTTTAAGACTATCTTTCATCCCATAAAAAAGAAAATTATATAGATAAAAAGGGATTGTTGCCGGGTTTATAGCGTCCGTTGATGGTGGGAATAATCCCCCCCCCAAAAAAAAATTAATTGATGATTTTAGTATGAGTATTTAATTATTAGGTGGTGATAACCAGTTTATTATGTGCAGACATAATATGTGTAATAAGCAAATGCAGTATGACAGACCATATTCTAATGCCCAAAAGAGGATTATATTGATTATAGTAAAACATGGCTCATTAAAATATACTTAGGACTTCCCAATGTACATTTCATCCCCTTGGAGCTTAGCAATGTCCCAGGCTCTCTAAGGATCACATGGCTGGCAGTTGAAAACCACTTTCTGTTGGAAGTTAAATTGTAAAAAAAAGATTGATCATGAAAAATGTTTTTAGGCATTTTAAAATGTCGTTCAGTGGCTGAGATTATAAATTATAATATTCTTAAATTTTTTATAGCTGAATATTCAACAGAAATAAAGAACTCTCCAAATGAATTTAAAAAATTCATCGACGGAGCGAACTTTCATGAACTTACATTTATGAACTTTCATGAAACTTTCATGAAATTTGAAACTTTCATGAACTTACATTTTAGGTGCATAAGTGATAATTATCTGAACTATAATTTCCAAGTGGAAATATTCACGTCAGGGTATCTTGGTTAAATCTATGTAGTTTTTTTTTAAATTTCTGTCAGGACTAAAACAACCCTATAGATGAGATATTATTTCAAAAGTATGTGTTCTTTACCTTATTAGTATTTTACATAAGCAGAGAATTGACAATAAATACTTACGCAATTAGTTACAGTTTTGATCTTCCTAATTAGAGAATGAATTTTTATAAACCCTTATAATCTGTCTACTTTCACAAGGAAGAATTTTTATGCAATACTAAAGAGTACTAATTCTTATTTAAGTTACATGTAAAAATGAGAAATAAAGTAAAGGTCTGCCCACCTATCAACTCTGCTCACAAGGCCACATATTCAGGGAAGAAAAACTTATCAGTTAGATAAAAAATTATCCTTTTCTAACATTTTTCGTGTTTGTAAATTAACTGGAAGCTTTAAAACATTTACTTGAATGTTTAAGGACGAACATCTGCTTAGAATGTTCGGAAAATTGCTTGAGTATTTGTATTAATTGTTAAAGATATATTTTAAAGTTAAAAACAACACTCGATTCTAGTGTTAGTTTTCCTTCTTCCTTTTAGATTGTTATTGGTTATAGGCAAATGGAATTAAGTTTGGCATTGTCATTTACTTTACGCAATAAAATTGTCTCTGTATCGACTGAATCAGTTACTCATAATGCTAACATATACACATAGCTGTTTACTGCGGTATAAAAATTATGGAATGAAAATGTAATATGCTAAAAGCAGGTAGGTAATCTGTACAACATTATTACAAACCAAAAGGAATTCTTAGATTATTGTCTGATTAATTTTAGAGAAAAAAAGAAAAAGTGCTGAAAATTCAGCAGATTTTCTGTAAATATATATACAGTGAAACCTCGTTACAACAATATTTTAGGGACCAAATAAATATATTGTTGTAGAGAGGCATATTGTTATATCGAGGGCCCACATATTTTGAGCATTTAATAAGAGATTTTTTATTATTATTATTAGTTTAAGGTGCATAACATACTACTTTTAAGTCTATATTTAGAAGAAATTAATTTGTAAAATACTAATAATAGTGGTTTAAATACTAAAAAGATAAATAAATAAGATAAATTCAGAAAATAAGCACAGAAATATTCACATACCTGAAAACACTTTTTATTGAAAATAATCCAATATTTTTGTTTGTTTATTGATTTTTTTAACTGTTAAGTTCACCAATACTGTATGCATTGAGCCTAGTGCACGAAAATGTTCTTCATTTGTCGACGGAAGGCTTGAAAAAAATGTCCGTAGAGAATTCACAGATTGAAGAGCTTCCTGGGATGACAATAAGGACTGCGATAGACCTGTATTATCATCATCATCAATATCATCATCATCTTCATCATTGTTTCCTATCTCATCAGTAATTTCAGAGAGAATATCTTCATCAGTAACTCCTGCGAAAACCATAAGATCATCATCTGCTGTTAAATAGTCTTCTATACTAATTCCAAACTTTTTACCGCTTGTTTCCTCAAGTTGGGATACGGATTTTTTGATGTGCAAAACACATTCTTGATCATCTGAGAGATCATTGTCTATGGAATTTTCATCATTATCAGATTTCTTATCTTCCATAACACAAAGACCGGCCTTTTCCCAGCAATTCCGAATGGTTTTTTCTGTTACTTCCCACCAACTTCCAGCAATATTGTCACACGCTTCCTTGACATTTACAGCTTTGAAAGGGTCTTCTACTTTATTTTCAAAGTTTACAAGTATGGAGTCCACCAACCGTTTTCTGTAATATCCTTTGAAGCACTTAATTATGCCCATATCAAGAGGCTGTAAAATTGAAGTGCAATTGGCAGGGAAAAAAAGCGATTTCGATGTTTTGTAGCTTTGGAAATGACGTGTGAGCACCGCAGTTATCTATCAACAAAACGATTTTTTTCTTTCTCTTCTTCATTTCATTGTCTAACTTCTGTAACCATTCGGAAAAACATTTAGACGTCATCCAAGCCTTCTTATTTGCTTTATACTCCACGGGAAGACTTTTCACGTTCTTAAAGCACCTTGGCTTCAATGATTTACCAATGACGAGACGTTGTATTCTATGCGTTCCTGTGCTATTTGTACACAGAAGAACAGTCAGTCTCTGCTTTGATTTCTTCCCTCCATAACACTTTTCACCCTTGAATGCCAATGTTCGATCGGGTAGGAGTTGGAAAAACAGCCCAGCTTCATCTGCATTATAAATGTCTTCTGGAGCATACTTTTCTAAGATTTCTTTCATCTTGTTTTGCCGCCATTCATTTGCGTCGTTTATCAGGGCTGACTTTTTCTCTCCGTGAACTTCTTGGAAAGTTATTCCATGACGATCTCGAAAACGCATTAACCAACCATTGCTAGCTTTGAAAGTTTCGTTCCCTAGCATTGCTGCAAATTTCCGTGCTTTTGCACATAATAAAGGTCCATTTATTGGGACATTTGTTGCTCTCATCTCTTGAAACCATTTTAAAACAGCAGCATCAATGTTTTCATTTGTCGCAACTTTCAGTCGTTTTCGCTCTGGGTTAATTTCATTTGAAGTTACAGCATCTTCGATTTGCTTTCTCTTCTTTAGGAACGTTGCAACTGTAGATTGCGATAATCCATGTTTTTAGCCGCATCAATGTGCTTCATTCCCTCATCAATATCATTGATAACGTTCAGTTTATCTCGAAAAGATAGTTGCTTTCGCCTTGCCATCTTAGGGAACAATATCGCTTGAAAGAAAGAAAAGTTTAAACCAAATGTTTCGCGTAGAACTCAAAATTGTTAAAGACTATAAAACAACCTTTGAACTCACTTTTCAGTACGTCACTTAACAACACCCCGCCTCCATCTCCCCCTGTTCCTCTAACAAAGGGCACTTGTTCTGTGACAAGGTGACCAGACAGGTCTAGATGTCCTTAAATCTTATCAGAATTCCAAAGCTTACTGGGAAATGAGACTAGGCATACATTTACACTTCACCCCCTCACCCACTCCAATTCCCAAAAGGGTGGTCTTCATCTGTTTTGAAATCTGAACAATAACTATTTATTCAGGGATAAGTTGAATATCCACAATGAGTCTTAATAGACGGAAAAAATAACAAAAGAAAACGAAAAAAAAAAAAAAAAAGCATTTGAAAATCAAAATATTATTATAAAGGGAGAAAATAATACTGAAATTTAGATTGAAAAAATCGTTTTACAGAGGTTTATTGTTCTAGAGAATATAGCAATATTGGGGGGAGATTAACATTAGTTTACATGCAAAATCACCGGGACCACAAAACATTATTGTAGTAGAGGGAGTTATTGTTGTATCGGGTATCGTTGTAGCGAGAGTTTACTGTATATATACTGTTAAATTTGTATAAACGCTTTCCCCCTCCCTTCCTTCTAGTAACTTTTACTGAAATACTAATAAACACATCTTGGACCATACAAGTTTTTTTTTTTTTTTTTTTTTCTGTATGAAACTTCTAGAAGAACATTAAATTCCAGAGTAATTAAAAATATTAAATGGAAATCATCGTAGTTCATTAACGACTCTGGTCAGTAATGCAAGTAGACTTAACTTCAATAACAGTCTATTTCGTTTCCTTTTTTTACTTCCTTGTACGATGCAAAGGAAGTATTGTTATCACGAAAAATTCCGGGTACGATGAAAATATCCATTTTCACCGCTATCAAAGGCAATTTAACGATGTTTTTGCGTGACATCTGTACGTAAAGATAGAACAAAGGACTCTTTTCCCCCAAACGAATTATAAAACTGATTTAAAATGGATTCAGAAGAGATTTTTTTCGTGGCGTTTGTACGTAGGTACGTATGTATGTATCTCGCATAACTCAAAAACGGATAGCCTCAGAATGTTGAAATTTTGTATGCAGGATTGCTATAACATGTAGATTCCCTTTTTGGTTGCAATGGACCGCAATGGACAATATATATATATATATATATTTATAGTACTCAAATGCATAAAAATGAAAGTGTCGGGGACGATTACTCGAGTTTTACGGGATTTCTCTACAGTAATTGATTTTTACTCTAAATTATACATTTATATATATATATATATATATCCACTCTTGGCTCAGTGAGCTCAGATTCTTTATTCTTATATTCTTGTAAATTGTGCATTTTTTGCTTTAAAAATTATTGAAGTATGTTGTTCTTACCTTCCGGTTAAGGCCTTTATTTAACTTGCATGTTATAGATGTAGAATTATCTACAATTTAAAAGTTATTTAAATGCGGATAAGCCTAATTTTTTTACCATAGCAGCTATATTTGTTTACATTTGAAACTTAGCAGAATAGTGGATTTATTGCCAATCTAGAGAAACTAAGCTTCGCAACAACAAAGTAACGTCTTCTTTTACTATTGAAAATTAAATTATGTTTAATCTATTCTGGAATTATTATTTAAGTTATTAAATTATCTAATATATTGACTCAGCATAGCGTTGCACAACAAATTAAGTCACTTTCTACCTCTTCAGTGTCCTTTTGCCGAGTGAGACCAAAAGTAAACTTTCAGTTTCGTGCACCAAAAAATCTGACTTCTTGCCCGTTGACCGAATTACTTGTTTTTGAGTAGAAATTTTAATTTTAATTGTAAAACATTTTTTTTAATTGTTTTAACTCTATTTAGTATTTTATGTTTTTCTATATCTTTCAATTTTTAATAAAGATATTTTGATTTCTTATATATTTTTGCCTTCTTGCGAAGTGAGAACTGAATTAATTGAATGAGAAATATATCTCTAATAAAATTCGAGGAAATAAGTTGAAGCAAATGCAGGAAAAAATGCGTATAATTTTACTATTGAAAATTAAATTATGCTTAATGCATTCTGGAATTATCATTACTTTTTTTTTTTTTTTTTTTTTTTTTTCAAAATTTTTCAAAACTTTCTGAAGAAATCAAATTTCAGATTCTGCTAATTTGTCTCCTTAAAGAACCTCGAAAATAGTAAAATTGCAGTTAAAAGCAACTCTGACAGAAAATGAAACAATTTTTTCCCCCTCTGTTAATTTGATTTGGTTACTTTTCTATTTTTACTTACTGTTCTTGAGGAAAACAATATTTCAAGCCATTGAAACTGTTCCTCCTCATTTAGCAATTTTTCTGATTTATTTTCATATTCAACACCATTTTATTTGTTTAGTGATTTTATTCTGAGCAAAGACCTTAGGTTGTTAATTTACTTGGGTAATTTCTAAGAAATATATTTTTGGAGAGAAAAAATAGTACCTTCTTGATTTCAAACACTCAGTATCTTCAAACAAGTTTCAAAATTTAAAATTATAATGGAAATTATATTTGCAATAGTCATAGCAAATATAGATTCTAAATCAGGTTTTGGAAATGTATGTTATACATATATATAATATATATGTATGTAATATATATATATGTAAGTTATATATATGTTAATTCAGAAGTCAAACAACAAAAATAAGCGTTATATTTTCAAAATTTTCACAGGACTAGTTTCAATGGTTTTACCGAACTATTATTATTTATTATTTTTTCTCTCCAAAAATATATTGCTTAGAAATTACCCAAGTAAATTAGTAACCTAAGGTCTTTGCTCAGAATAAAATCACTAAACAAATAAAATGGTGTTGAATATGAAAATAAATCAGAAAAATTGCTAAATGGGGAGGGACAGATTCAACAGCTTGAAATATCGTTTTCCTCAAGAACAGGAAGTAAAAATAGAAAAGTAACGAAATCAATTTGCTCACAAGTCAGTTTGCTGTGTATGAAATGGTGTCCGCTGAAAATACCGCGCGGCAAAAATATCGCATACGAAAACGTCGGCGGAGAAAACAACGCAAAGCGAAAATGTCGTGGTACAAAACATCGTGAGAGAAAAGAAAGCAAAGAGAAAATATGCAGTTCTAAAACATCGTGTTACAAAATATCGTGGTCAAATATAAAGCGGTTCAAAAACTTCGCAGTTTAAAAACATCGTCTTCGAAAATATCGTGGTAAAAAAGTAAAGTACCTACAAATCATCGCAAGACGATAATATAGCACATATGCGTTTTTCAGGTTTTAAAAGTTTAAGTGCATTTTCGCATAATGATTTGGAAGCGCGAGAAGGAAAGAGGGATATTTTTACTTCTATATTTCATATTTTACAGTGAACTAATAAATTTTTGCTGAAAATATAAGAAAGAAACTTCAGCATTTAAAAATTGAAAATGAGTAGAAAATTATTGCAACTTGTGTCACTTAATAGAATTCTTAAATTTACGCAGTTAACTAGCAAAGATTATTAATAAATGAATCTTTTTTTATAAAGTTTTACTGATAATTTTTCATGAAAAATACAGTCTAGAAATGTTTAGAAAAAGGAAGACAAAACTCCAAGAGGTTACATCTCTACAAATTGCTTAGCTAATTATCAAATTATTTTCTTTCACGCTTGTTAATCTTTTTTGTTTTAGTAAAACATTATACCTTGTTTTGTTTCCTTTTATTCTTGAAGTGTCGCTAACATTTTCACCCTCTTTCCATCTTGCACTCCTAAATCATTATGCGAAAATACACTTAAAACTTACAAAACCTGAAAAACGCATATGTGCGATGTGCCAATGATCGTCATCCGATGATTTGTAGGTACGTTATTTTTTACCACGATATTTTCAAAGACGACGTTTTTAAACTACGAAGTTTTTAAACCGCTTTATTTTCGACCACGATATTTTGTAACACGATGTTTTAAGAACCTGCGGTATTTTCTCTTTACTTTCTTTTCTTCACCTTGCGTTGTTTTCTTCGCAACGTTTCGTCCGTGATGTTTTCAGCTGTAACCGTATGAAAGATAACTATGTATCTTCTGCAATAAGTAAGTATGTTAATTCTTGCAGCATCTGGAGCAACAGAACTAACCTGCTTATTATTCTGCCTTTCGAAATGCATAAAACTTAGTTTTTGTAGATTTTAATATGAAACCAAGATGGAAGCTTGCCAGTCACTAAACTTTTCATTATTTTTTAATTACCTGTTGTAATAAAAATTCTGATATCAGGCTAATTGTCTAGTTCCCATTGGAATAGTATAAAAATAAGAATTATCAGAATTCTACATGATTGATGAGTTTTCTGTTAATCTCAAAATTTTGTTGAATAGCATAATATGCATGTGTGTTATGTATGAGTAAATTAACAGTATTTATGTCTCTTTCTCTTTGTATATATATACAACCAATAAACAATTAAGTAATTTGTGTCTTTATCGGTCCAATCTCTACAGTCCGACGTAAGCAATGCCTACAATTTCAATGTATATAGCATCAAAAAATGAAAAAATATTATTTTTAGCAGACCAAGTCGATAAAAAATAGTTTGTAAGTACAAGCAATATAACATACGGAAAAACAAAAACATATGTAAATCTTGAAAACGCAGAGGCCGGGTTAAACACTTTAAAAATAGTAGCATTAAAATATCAAATAATAATAATAATTTTTAGTTTAAGCGAGTTGAGTTCAAAGAACATGTAAAAACGAAGTAATCCAAAATATGAAAAAAATAAAATAAAATTGATTTATAAAATATATTGATTTGAAAAATATAAAATAAATATGAAAATAAAAACATCAATAGAAGTTAGCTCATAAAATCTGTAACGCTAGAGCAATAAAAGTTTTGAAATGTAAACATATTAGAGCAAGCAGAACTTTTAAAATGAAAAAATATCTTCGATCTGTTTAATAGCAAAGCTTAAAATTTGCTAATTTAGATGAACTAAAAATTTAAAACTACAATTTTAAATGATTAATATGATTGAAAATAATTAGGAAAAAAACCCTCAATTGCAATATTAAATAAAAATATAATAAAATATTCTAGAAAAAATGAAAAAATTGTAAAAGGAAAAAACACCGTATTACCTGAATTACTTTAAAAACAATTAACCTGAAAGGAGTCCAGAAGCAACCACCATAGAATAAAGTTCGAGTGAAGCATCAGCTCGCTTCAGTTTAAAGAATGGAAAAGGTTGTAGAATTTAGTTCAAAGAAATGAATAAATTGTATTGCTTAACAGCAAAAAATTAAATTTTCTTAAATTTGCGATCGAGAAAGATGTAGTACATAGTGAAAAATATTTTTGGAAAAGTTGAAAAATTAGGAAAAATAAATAAATAAATTCGAAGAAGTTAAATAATTGTGATGAAGTTAGGATAGTATCTACTAAACTGTGAACTAAATTGCGTGCAATTTTAAAGAGTGCAAAAGAGGAGTTAAGCAAAAATGTAACCTGAAAGATAAAAACGAAGAAAATAGTCAACTGTTACCGAAAATAGAACTCCTTCAAGCGGGCTTTCTTGAAAGTTGGAAACTGAAGTAGAACCATTTTCTTAGTGAAAGAGATAGATAATTATTTGACAAGCTAATCCAAATTAGAACTAATGTAAGAATTTTGAGAAGAATATCTGATTCAACTTTATTAGAAGCATCCAAACTATGTCGCCATAGTGGTTTAGGTATACACTTTCTGAAAAACAGCAATTTGGTGGTGAAAATAATTGTTAGATTGACAACTGTAGTTTACCTATCAGTTTTTTGATGGAAATTAAGTGTAATTTTGATATCTTTTATTATTTTAATTAATAAACTATACTCTTTCGTAAAATCATTGCTGTCATTGCAAATATTTTTTATTCTTTTTGTTTGATGAATAATAGTGTTAGCAATAATTTTTCTGGAGATATTAGGTATAATATCGATCCATTTTTTAATTATTTACTCCATTAGCTATAAATCTGAATTTGGATTTCTGTGAAAATTTTGAACTGCATACAAGCTGGAGAATTTATTATAGTGTGGTTTACTGATAATTTTAAGATTTTTATGAAATGCTTTGAATCTATTAATGAATTTGTTGACTTTTAGAGATCTGTTAAAAGATTTTAGAGATATGAATCTTAAGTTTGTAGCTAATACCTTCTGGATCGAATTTTTTACAAATAATACTAAAATTATTTTTAGCTTTGTCAGTAGTGGTAATAAGAAATTGAGTTTTAAGCTCTTCAATACTGTTCTCAAGTTCCTTATAGTTAAAATTGATACTTATTAAGTTTATTAATATTATTTTAATGCTATTTTAAACATGATGTTTCCCTTCTTAAAAAAGCTGAGTGGACAGCCGTATTTATAGCTTGTGGTAATAATAAATTGGTCAAAGCTGTGTTTAATCTTTTTAAAACAAATATTCTTACTAAAGACTGTAGCTAACTCTGAATTTTGTGCCTGAATTCCTGAATTCCTTAAATGGCTGGTTATTAATAATATTGATATCTCCGGTAATAATATTTTAGTGATACTGGTCAATGTATTTCTCAAAGCTCGATTTGAGGCAGGAGAAGGTGGGTTAATAACACGTTCATTGTTGTGGTTGGTAATGATAATATTTAATTTTTTGTCGTATTTGAAGCAGATTTTGATGTTAGCGTCACTAATTAAGAAGTATTTCTGTTTTTTGAGTATTTTTTTAATTTATTAAAGTTAGTGGAGCCCATCAGTGGCCGAGCAGTAAAGTCGCTGAACACTGGTAGTTCGGCCCGAGGTTCGAATCCCGCGAACGGGCTGGCCGCATGGGTGTTTTCGTGGTTTTCCCCATATGCAAAGTGTATACGAGCCAGTTTCCCTTAGAAAGTCCTCCACGAAGACATCCCTCCCCTTAGGCAGATAGCCCTCGAGGCTTCGCCGTAATTAAATAATCTAACCTAACCTATTAAAGTTAGTGTGTTTTACTGTACATCAGTTTTACGTATATTTTGAATTTTACCTTATACTAAGTTTCTTCATTCTTTCCTTTTTGTTGGGAATAATTCTCAAGATTTCAAATTTAATATTTACTAAAATTATGGTATTTAAAATACTCCAGTTCTGCTGTGTAGTATGCATTTTCTTTATTAATTTTATTTGAGCTTAACTTTTTAATTAAGGATCGCTGGTTTTTGATTCTGAGATTAAGAAAAAAAAAAAAAAAATATTTCTCCATATTTCAAGTTACAGGTATTACAAGAGATGGTATAGTCGCTGGTCGAGGTTTTTCAAAGGGACTGCACAAAATTTGCATGTAACCTGGGTGCTGTAGCACTGCTAATATAAGTCAATTAGTTGGAATTTTTTCAATTGACAAGTTAATATTGTTACTAAATGTCCAGGTGCGGTAAGATAGCTTCCCCACAAAGCAAGTTCATAAAATGGCAAGGGAATACAGGGTTGCCACATTTAGTGAGATATCGCCCATTTGGTGACATTGGGCGGCAAAATTGGCGATATGCCATGGACGGATGGAGAACTTTCTGGAACGAATTCTTACCGGTTTAGCTCAGAATGTTCTCGAACACAAGCCAAAAGCTATATAAACCCTGCTGGTACGCGGGGAGCTAGTTACATCAGTCCGTGCCGAGTTGATCGAGTTGACAGTCGATCAGCGAGTGCCGAGTGGGCCGTCGAGTGCACCGAAAGAGTCTCCTAGTGTATCGCGATTAGTGCATCGTCGAGAAAGTATGTTAAGCTCCGGAAACGACTGAAACGAAGAGTCGGGAGCTGCAGTTTAGTGTTTCGTCGAGTGTATCGCGAGTTGTAGCATGGAGAGTCTCGAGAGTACGTGAAGTTCGAGAACTACCAAGCAAAGTCGGGAGCTGCACTCTGGTGCTTTGCAGTGAAGCTGTCTCCACCGTGATACCCTGATAACCTGGAGGCTGTGTCGCTGATTGCTCCAGCGTTTTTATTGTAGTTCTTCGACAACTGTAAACGTGATTTTGGAGCTGTCCTGATTAATATTGGCTAAATAAAGTGTGTTTCAATACCAAGTGCTATCGTCGTTATTCACTCCAAATCCGCACGAACCTTGTACGTAACGTAAAGAAAGCGAAGAAAATTCGTAACAATAACTTTGATATGAGCCATGAATAAAAACATTATTAAAATTGGCTGGCCTGAATATTGTGTATAGTAGAGAGCACTACAAGTGGCTAATCAATAGCTAATTTTAGATAAAAATTAGAAAATACGTATTAATACCAGAGAAAAAATTACAATTCAGACTTGTAACAAACCTATTTAAGTGTAATTGAACTATTTTATTCACGCCATGAACTCAAGAACTGTAACCGAACTATTTTATTTAAACGCCATCTCGTGGCGATATGAAAAAACGTCAGTCGACCTCCAGCCGCCATGATGATAGCTTATTATGTTATGTTATTCTCAATGTTTGATGTTCCATTTGGTATATGTTTCATTTTTTATGTATATTTCTTTTGTTTGTAACCGTTCCTGTGTGCTCTGTTAATAAATCCTTTTAAAGCTAGCCGGCATTAGTGTCTATTGAGGAACGGCTACATCACATTGGCGCCCAACTAAATTTGAATCCAAAATGGCGCAACAAAATGTTTAGAATTTCTGTTTGGCTTTAACAAGCTCTTACTCCCGAACTTAACTTTTAGTTGCTGGAGATCGGCTCAGTTTCTTTTCAGGTGTGGACTACTGGTCAAATATTCTGGAAACCAATTCTGGAATTAAAATTCTCATACCGTGCTGCTAGCACATCGAATCATCAACTGAACAATTTCAACGGAAAAGATAAGTTTCGTTTACATTATCGTTTAATCTGAGTTTAAAGTTCTTTTAAACTGATTATTTATTATAAGCTGCTTCTTAAAGCAAATGTAAATTCTTTACTGAAATCTCATTTATTGATACTACATAAGAGTATTAAACGAAAGCAAACGGCTTTCTGTTAACCAAACGTTATTTCTTGAATTGTAATTTGTTATTTTAAAATGTTAATGCGCATATTAAATTAATTTGTAGATAATATTGTTTCACTGAATACATGTTTTGATGTTAAAGTTTGAATATATTCATGGACATTGTTCATTAGAATTTATTAGTTTCGCTTCTGCATACAGCAGCAGATGTTCCCCCCCCCCCGCGGAAATGTTTAGACTAGCGATGATTTATGATGTGTTTACGTCAAATCTTGTATTATTTTTATTTCCTTTGAGTGCTGTTGTTCCTTATTAAATGTTTTATTCTACATAAAATAAAATATTGTACTTGTTGATTTATCTTTCGACGAACATTTTGAGAAAATGATTATAGTGTAATACTTTAAGAAAATATAATTGTTTTCAATTTAATGAATGCATGTCTTAAAAAATATTTCTTGAAGCGAAAGAAAATAATTATGAATAAAATCGAATGACTATTTAAATAAAGTAAAAGAGTTACTAAATGTGTGTTGCTTAATCAGCTTAATATTTTGTTAAGATTTAAGATTTCGAAGAATTCAGCTTAAATATAAAAGCTTATGGTAAGACATTTATCTATGTTTTTGTATGTTTTGCTAAGTAGTAAACAATTTTTGAGCAATTTATTATATGTTATTTTCTTGATACAAGTTGAATTTATGAGGGCATTTTATGACATTTTTACGACTTCGAAATAATAAACTTTGTGAGTATTATTGTTTACATTTATAAATACTGTTTAATAGTGGTATATAAATGTACGAGTAACATTGTTTACATTCATACATGCTGTTTATTAGAGGTATATACATTTTACTTAAAGGTATAATTATTAATTCTAAAATACTGTTTTGTGAATAAAATCGAAATAACAACAAATTCAACTGCATTTTTCCCTCCCCCTTGACCTCTCATATAATTATGGCTTACCTTGCCAAAGCACGAAAAGAGGATTTAAAAACTCTCGCTGCAGAACTGGGTTTCACTGTAAACGACACTATGCGAGTAATAGATCTTAAAGATCTTATTGTCAATTCTGACACTTATGATGAGGCTTTTACCAGGAATCTTCTGGAAACTTTAATCGAAACTAGACAACAAAAACAACGTGAAAGCAACGATCTGGAGACACGTCAAAGAAAAGAACAAGAACTTTTATTAGAATTGGAACGTTTAAAATTAAACCTGGCAGCTGCTAGCTCAAACCTTAACTATGCCGCCTTTGCTTCAAATGCAGCTATTGGAACAAATATTCAACACCTAATCCCTAAATTTACAGGAAGTTCTGACATTGCAACCTACCTGCAAATTTTTGAAAGACAATGTGAGAAAGTTAATATAAAACAAATAGATTACATCACTCATCTCCTACCTCTTCTGCCTATAGACATTTCGCAAATTATTTTAAGAGAACCAAAAGACAAATTAGAAGATTATTCTTACATCAAGAAGATTCTGCTACAAAGATTCAAATTAAATGCTGAATCATTTCGCATTAAACTTACTACACACCAAAAACACCCTGGGTCTTTATGGAAAGATTTTACTTACGAATTAAACAATTATCTCGAAGAGTGGCTCCATAGTCTCGATGTTACAGACTTTGAATCACTCAAAGACTTGGTCCTGACTGATCAGCTTAAAAGAAGAGTCAGTAGTGACGTTAAGGAGCATTTTATTGATACTTGGGGAAAAATAAAGAGTTCATCTGAATTAGTACAGAAATTGGATGATTATGAAGCTGTACGTGTTAAAAATACGAACTATAAAACTGAACTTCCTGGCAGGCGGAACTATTCTTACAAACCGACTAATCCATCCAAACACAAAGTAGAAAATCGAACAAGTGACATACAGGGAACTCATAAAACCTTTTCAAATCGTGTTCAGCAACAAACAGAGGAAAAGCGACCTCCTTTAACATGCTATGGGTGCGGAAAAACTGGTTTTATCAAGTCTAAATGTCCAGACTGTAACCCCCCAAAGACTTCAACTTCATCATATTTTGGCACTATCCAAATCCGATCCTGTTTATCTTCCACTCGGACTGCTGTATTTCCAATTAGTATTGGTGGTGTTTCCGGTACAGCTTTCGTTGACACTGGTGCTAGTCACTCAATTGCAAGTGAATCCCTCTATCATATTCTGAAAAAACAAAATGCAGTATTTGAAAAGACAACACTACAGGTGTCTTTCGCTGATGGTTTGGTATCTGAAAAAGAGGTACTTCGCACCGAACAAATCATTCTTCTCGAAGGCAGAGAGTTCAAAACTCCGCTCCTTGTGTTGCCTGATGCCAAAAATAACTCGACTCTGTTAGGAATTGACTTTCTTCAAAAAGCTAAAATTGTTTTAAATCTTGCTGAAAATAGGTGGAACTTTTCTGATGAACCTCGAAGAAAATATAGCTTCGTGAAACCTCATCAATCCCAAGTACTGGAAGAAACCCCAGTTGTTGCAAACAACTGCCAACTACGAGAAAATGAAGGACAACAATTAACTACAGCCCAACGGCTTGCAACTGATGCATTGCTTAACAAATATCACACTGTCTTCAAAGTAGGGGGAGAAACCACTAATCAAAAGCCATCTGGCTTACTTCAAATTCCAGTCTGTGCTCAACGTTTTGAGACCTTGTCAATTGATCTTTTCGGTCCCCTTCCTGAAACACCGTCTGGTGAAAAATGGATTTTTATTGTGCAGGACTGTACTACGAAGTGGACAGAACTATTTTCTTTAAAGGAAGCCACGGCCAGAGAATGTGCCACTATTCTTTTGCAGGAAGTCGCCCTTCGATTTGGGTTACCCAGGAAAATAATAAGTGATAATGGTACCCAGTTTACTAGTGCTGTTATGCAACAACTATGCTATATCTTGAACATTGATCAAAGTCTTACTCCTGTCTATCACCCACAATCTAACCCAGTTGAAAGGAAGAATAGAGATCTGAAACCACGTTTAGCAATACTTGTTGGTAACGACCACCAGTCATGGAAGGATAAACTGCCATTAATAAGGTTTGCTTTGAATACAGCCAAATGTGATTCAACTGGACATTCTGCTTCTTTTCTTCAATTTGCACGAGAGTTATGAACCTTAGATGATGTAAAGCATGATATAAAAGCCGTAATTGAGAACGATAATTTTGTTTCCGAAATTACTCCATATTTGAAACGTTTTGCAAGAAATGTACAACAGGTACGAGAAAGAGTCGAAATGCATCAAGATAAGCAGAAACGATATGCTGACAAAAAACGAAGAGAAACACCGAAATTCGTTCCTGGAGATAAAGTTTGGGTCACCCTCCACCCAATCAGCAAAGGTCCACTGAAGAAAACTGCTAAATTCATGCCCAAGAGAGATGGTCCTTATGTGATAGTGACTACAAGATCTCCAACCACTTATGATATTGCCGATCCTCATGAACCAGAAAAAATTCTCGGCAAGTATCATGTTTCAGCCTTGAAACCATATCAAGATCGAAATAAGCAAAACTCAGCTCGTGTAATTCCAGTGGTTCCCTTAAAGAAAAGAGGACGCCCGAAACGTGTAATACCATCCGAATCTGCACCTGTTGCACAAGGTGCTGGTGATGTAAAATCTACTCCTCGTCAAACTGGAGCCCGTCCATCTGATTCTCCGCCCGCTGCACAAAGTAGACAAATGTCAGTTCCTGACTTCTTGCCGAGACGTCTACGAAGTCAGAGGGGGAGGATGTAACAGACCTATTTAAGTGTAATTGAACTATTTTATTCACGCCATGAACTCAAGAACTGTAACCGAACTATTTTATTTAAACGCCATCTCGTGGCGATATGAAAAAACGTCAGTCGACCTCCAGCCGCCATGATGATAGCTTATTATGTTATGTTATTCTCAATGTTTGATGTTCCATTTGGTATATGTTTCATTTTTTATGTATATTTCTTTTGTTTGTAACCGTTCCTGTGTGCTCTGTTAATAAATCCTTTTAAAGCTAGCCGGCATTAGTGTCTATTGAGGAACGGCTACATCACAGACTCAGTTACTAAACAGATAGAATATATTTTTCCTTTCTAAACATTTGTTGCTGTAATGTAATATATATTAGGAACTAACTACTGTTTTTATATTTCATTTTTATTTGTTTATTTCCTGGATCAGGGTTTCATGAATTTTTCGCACATATTGGATTATTTCTGTTTTACATGTTTTTTGGACTCGGTTTGCTTGAAGTGAATATTATTAGTATTATTTGATTTTAATGTTAATTATTACTTAATAATGTTTGACCTGGCTTGTGAGGCTTTAACTTTTAGATATGTTTATGTTTTTGCATATTTTGGATTACTTGTATTTGCAGGTTTTGTTTTTGTGACTCGGTCTGCTCAAAATAATACTTTTATGTTTTGTAATTTGTTTTTGTTGTTTTTTATGCTATAATTTTGCAACTGTTTACACTGTTTACTTTTACCTGTAGGGGTTGCACTGCTAAAGACATAGATTACTTTGTTTTTCTGAGATTACTTCAAGTTTTAAACATAATTTATGTCTTTAATCTGATTTATTTGCTTCTTTATTTGCGCCAGCCCCCTTATGACGATGCAGCGAAAGCTGTACATTTCTATTTCATTTTTAGTTTTTGCCTTGTTCCCGTGCCTTTTTCTTGCAGTGTGCCATTACGCTATTATTTGGCTTTTATATACGTTTATTCAGAATTGAATATGGAATGAAATTTAAACGCATTATTTTAAAATTTATTTTGTATTATATATAAATATATACACATGCTCTCACACACATACATACATATATAGAGAGAGAAAGAGAGTATATGTGTGTATATATACAGATATATATATATATACGCGCATAAACATAAATATTGCTATTTTATTTAAACGTGTGAAAGATAAATTATACGTAATATTCACAACAGAGATAATACAAAATAGTCAGTTGAAAAAGTGGAAAATTCTCATCTTATAAATTCTCTAAAACTCGAAGTATCATACGTGAAAAATGACTGTACGATAATGTGGAACTCAATTTGGCTCTATGTTAATGAGTAAAAATATAAGTATTTTTTATTTCATAAGCCTGTCTAGTAAATGAGAATAAATTATAATGCCCTGTAAAGGGGGATTAATTCAAGCGGGACCGATTAAATGCGGAAACCGCCCATGTACTTTGAGATAATTTTTATCAACTGATAACTTTGTGAAATATATCTGCGATGAAATTTACTTTTTTCGATGTTAATGTAAATGCATAATGGCGGAGCCCTTATGCACACGTCATTTGAGGTCAGGTACAATTATGTTAGGCAGGGAAAGCTAGCAACTTCATGGACAAAGTTGCAAAAGCTCCGGCACACTAAACATCTGGTCCCTTCAGGGGCCTCCAACAGGTAATTTATTTATAAGTTAAAAAAGTTATCCACAAGTTTACAAAAATGTTACAATAAAGCTACAAGAAGTTTTCAAAGTTTCAAAAGTTGAGAGAAGGTTACAAAGCTTATGAGAAGTTTACAAACTTGCAGTAAGTTTATAAAATGGTTACAAGAAGTTTGTCTCGGAGGCACTGTTTGCAAATTATGAGAGTAGATGTTTATGGGTGACATAAGCCGATGTAGATATCATCAACAGGCTTAAACCGATGATTGTTATAAGTGTCTGTTATATATATTTCGATGTGCCAGTAATCGTGGCTGGTTAAAGCTTTATCTTATTGCTGATAAAACATACAGCTTAACTGGCGCAATCTACGCTCCGGTTCTTGAGTAAAAATATATTTGTCTATTTTCATATCTTTAAACAATGTATTCTAAAAAAATAAAAGGAAACATATTATCAGAGCAATAAGCGCGAAAATATGGTGCTGATTAAAATCTGAATATTCATTAATTCCCGTTTACTCCTAAAGGTTTCAGTTTACTAATTTTATTATTATTATTAGCTGAAGCGTTATGTAAGCATCTCCAACAGTAGTGTTATATAAGACGCATATCAGAAGAATTACTTTTCATATAGAGCAGTTTAGAGAGGTTTACTATAAACACGTTATTATTGTAAGAGCAGAAAAAAGAAAAAGCTAAATTAAATAGGAGGTTTAAAGGACTGTTACTAAATTAAAATTAGATTTTTGGGGGGGGGTATATATTTTTGTACAAATATTCGGCAAAAATGTTAATTACACACCTGTCTTCTTACTTTTGCTTCATTTAACGTCTGCTTTCCTGACGAAAAAGGTAGCTTTCTTTTTATTATTATTATTATTATTATTATTATTATTATTATTATTATTTGACCGTATTTGATTTAAGTCTTTTAACATCCTCACTTTCTTCATTACTGAAACATCTCATCAGAAGTTTATTATTCTTATCGAGAACTTTTTTTTTCATGGCTACAGCAATTAATATATTTCCTTTTGTTTCGCTTCTAATTAAGAGGAATACTTTATTAATCGTAAATAGACTTAGCTTTCTTAACTTTTTTTTAATCATTTCTTTCTTATTATTCATGATGTAACCCCTCATAGATCAACGAAACTTACTGTACATTTCATATTGTTACTGTAACTGTTAGACTATTTTCTATATAAATTAATTATTTCTACATCTAAAATCTGTAATTAAAGGTATAATTTTTCATGTCAGATAGCAAATATATCAGAATTCTAAAATGTATTTGCGTCGCTAACAGGTCAAAAAGAGCCATAAATTACGGGAATGTAATATTGTCCCAAAGTCTTAAAAGAATTGAGTAAATTGGAGTGGCTTGAATATACGGCACTTACAACTTGCATATACAACAATGATAAATTATTATATATGTAATTAAAAGAAATTAAATCTCGGTGCATCTCTAAGCTTCACAAAATCGTCACTTGTGTTTTTACTTGCTTATATGTGTTAGGACTTGTATAATATGCTCACTTTTCTTTTAAATTATGCGTTTTTACGCAATTTTAATTCCGAAGTTACGTAATGACGAAGCATTATTTCTGCACAGATATTTTTGACGAATTATCACTGAGTACTAAAAGTTAAAACACATTTCAGCAAAAATTACTTTATCTCCATTTAGTAAAATATTTTTGAACTGGAATCCCAGAGTTAGCCATAAAAATGTCAAGATTAGTTTTGTAACTAATAGTAAAAAGTGCGTAGTTAATTCCATCTTTATTCCTTTATTTTTTATTATAGACCTTATAACTGGGTCAAGTGAAAATAATATATCAAGGGTTCCTGATTTATAAAAAAAATTTTATTTTTCCTTTTTATTTCCTTGTAAAGGAAATGTTGTAATCAGAAAAAATTTTGGTTATCAGATTACAAATAAAATATCCGTTTTGACCGTTCACGAATCCATTATGACTATTGCTTTGCTTGAAATTTATACGTACGGACCAGGGCATTTTCCCCCAAAACAGATTACAAAATGGGTTCAAAAAGGGATTTTTTGGGACGTCTGTACGTAGGTGCACATGTATCTCGTATTATTATAAAATAATTAGCCGTAGAACGTTGAATTGTTTAATATGGGACTGTACTTCATTTTTAATAAGATAATAATTATTGCATTTCAAATAATAGTATTGTTTTCATTTATGGTAGCAACTTTAATATGTTACAGTACGGTTATTTATCTAAGTGTGATTTTAGAATATTTTAACAACTTTATTTTAATTAGAAATTTTAATAATTTTATTACATTGTTCGTCAACAGTACCACTGGTGCTTATCAGAAAATTGTTTTCACTTTGTCGCGAGGATATAACGTGTTTCTGAATAATAGATGGAGGTATATTCATGTTTGCTAGATACGTGGCTTGTCAATAAAAACTTCATTTTTTAATACGACACACGGGGGATTGCTAACAGAGAAAACCTGGAAAACGATTATAATACGAAAATAATTCTTACAGAGAAAGAGTTGAATGAAAATGTGAACAAAATAATTTTCTCTTAAGATATTTCTGGGGTGTTTTCTGCTTTTAGTTTGTAGATTTACTTTACTGTCAAAAAAAGTATTACTACTTTAGGGAAGTATTTATTTGCAACTTTAGGGAAGTATTTATTGAGTAAAAGTTCCAATGAAATAAATGAATAGCTATGTCTTGAATTATTAAATATTTTCATTAAATAAATCCACAAATCCCTACATTAATTTAAGATGACATAATATCAGAGTAATCTTTTCCTATCATTTCCTCTTGCCATTTTGAAAATTTCATTTTATCTTCTGTATTTTTAATGCGAGGTGAATCAATTCTTGAATTAATAGGCTTTCTTAAATACTTAGCTCAAAACTGCTTCAGATATCAAGCTGAAATCTTCATACCAAAATCAGACAGCAGTTTCTTTTTAAGGCTATAAATTTTATACCTTTTAGTTTTTTTTTTTTTTTTTTTTTTTTTTTCAAAATTTTTACTTTTTGTAAACATTAATGTAACAGGTAATTCTTCTAAGTGTTAGATTGTAATTTGGAGTTTTAAGATTTTTATATTTTTACTTTATATTTTATTTAATTTTTCGTTTATTTATTTATTTATTTAGCTTCTCAAATTCTCCTACTTACCACACGTGATACCAACAGCATATATTTAAGTAATTGGCATATAATTCACAAGCATTAAAGTGATCTCTCATTTCAAGATAGGAAAAATCTTCACTTTTTTCTGCTTATAGACGTATTTTATCATTTTTCAGTTTAAAAAAATTAGTTTTTGTGAAATGTTTATTTTTCATCCTGATAACTAATCATTTTAATTTCAATTTAAATCCGACAGTGTGTTCATATCCTTACCTAGTCTTCGATTAATATTAATTTTTAGTTAACATTTAAACAAAGTATCATTTTAATTTAAACTTGAGAGGAGTCCATTGAAAGAAAAAACCTTTTAAGTAAGTTTTACATTGCAGGTGAATAAAATGATGAAAATAGACAGTAGTTTAATTGCACTGTAAAGTAAATATATGTAGCCTTTCAAAATCTCATTGGTAATGGGTTAGAAATGACTCTAAAACTCTTGGTGTACTTATATTGTTTATCCAACCATTTCTGCAGTTTTTTTAATATATTTATTAAAAAGTATTAAAAGGAAGCAAGAAGAAGACGATAAAGTTTTTAAATATGTGATGAAACGATTTCAGATTGCATCCTGTAAGAATTGTTTAACACATACGTTAGGAAGTATAGTAAAGTCTTTATTCTGTAATCTTTGTTAAAAGTAAAAAAATAGTAAATTTTGATCAAAAAATTACATTCAATTAGTTCGAGATTTAATTTCGAAAACAGAATAGTATGAAAGTTTCTAGTGGATAAATTTTCGCAGAACACAGCAGTCCTGCAAAATGTTTTACAATAGCTGTTACATGATACTAAGCAAATTCCAACAGCAACAATGTTAATTACACAGGTAACTATTACTGAACGTGTACCTCTTAAAGATGAATATTTCGAGAAGTTTCGATAGAACACAATGTTTAGATAATGACAAAATAAATACTATTTACATTGCATACTATTTACATTGCAAAAGAACTAAACTGAAATTATAATCAGATCTCGTTCTTTTGCTCTTAAATAATAATTTTAAAATATATACCTGCTGAATGTTTTTAATTATAAGAATGATCTTTTATAATTACTTACTGTATTGCAGCGCATTAAAGTCTACAGTATAACAGAAATGTTAAAATTTTCAACCTTAAAATAAAAAAATATCCCGTAAACCCAGTTGCATCTGCGGTAATATACCTTTATTTAATGCATCCAATTTCATTAAACATTTTCCGTATAACTGATCGTAATGAGTAATTTGAACATGGAGAAATAGGAAATCGTTTTTTGAAAATGACATATAATGTAACTTAGGCATGCAAAATCTCCCTCGCCCACTCAGATCAATTACTCATCGAAATGTGGTTCATCATTTGTGTAATAAATTTGTTTCGCACGGATGATTAAATTCAATATTCCCACTGTACAATCGTATAGCTTTAAGAAGCATAAATTCAGAAATCTTAATTGTATACATACAGTATGGTAGCATTATATTTCATGCCATAATACCAAAAAAAAAAGTAACCGTATTTACCTTTCATAAGTTCATAAGTTCATAAGTTAAATACCGTATTACCTAGTATTCGTATTTACCTTTCATAAGTTAAAAGAATTTAATTTGATTTTATACCCTTACGATCTGTATTTTAACTTCGACGGAAATTTTTCTTTCTTTTTCCACTTTTTTTCTACAAGGCAAGGAAAGTAACGATTTTAGCAAATGAAATAATAAGCGGGAATTTGGTAATCTTATACTTTAAGCAATGGGACACCTTCTTAAATATTGCAGTTATATTTATTTATTTTATAAGTCATTGAATTATTATTCATAATGAAATATTAATAGTATTAAGGACAGATTGCACAACAATATATCTTGTCTGCTTGACATACATAATCCATTAAATAGGCAAAATTATTGTTTTGTTTGAGCTATATAAAAGCATACAAAAAGATAGTTATATAAACTATATAAAAAGCGTAAAAATGGCTACATAAAAGTAAACACAAAGAAAAGGATAAACGTAAATAAATTACAATATTACGAAATATATTCGACGTAAATTGATTTACTTGACTAACTATTTTTAAATTGACCAAGGTGTCAAATAATAAGAACATTGATTTATTTCAAATATCTAATACGTTTTTCCTGGTTCTTGAGCTAAATTTGTAAAGAAATATATTCAAGAATGGAAAGAAATACGAAACAGTTTATGCCTTTGAAAATTATTTTTAACAATATAGTTGTTTCCCTTTCTTTCAAATAATTTAAACAGATCGAAAGCATGGTCACAGTCGTCTCAACTGATGCACATGTCAAGTTAAAAAGTAACTGCTTTATGAAATACAGCGATTTGTAAGAAATGCGAAGATCTGAAAATCAAGAACTGTCCTTAAAACAAGAAAATTACGTCTTTAAAAATTAATAAAAATTTACATTTTTTTTTTTTTTTACAGATGTGCTTTTTATGCTGTAAAAATTACGCGAATCCACTGTTATTCTCCATACAGGCAGAATTCTGATTTAGGCCAGGTGCAAGAAGTTCATAGATTTCATCCTAATTGTTTCTGGAAGAGAAATTTACCACTCATTGTGCATAATTTTTTTGTGCACGGATTGAAATGCTTTTTAAAACCTAGGATTTATAATATGCGTAAGACATGCGACTTTCCAATTGTTTTCTTCAGTTTTCATTTACAACTAATCTTACTTTCGCTTTGGCAAATCACCATGAAACTTTGGCTTACAGAAGAGAACTCTATACTTTAGAAGCTTGTTATTTGTATTCAGAGAGCTAAAGAGTTTAGACAGTTAAAGAAATCAGCGAATGAAAACATTTCATTCCCAGAACCTAGTCACTAAAGCTATCAGAATTCATTGAGTATAAGTATCAGTAAGAATTGGGAACATTTTTAAATTTAGAAAAAGAAATTCTCAGCTGCATGAATCAAGTTCCTGTTCCTCCAATGTTATAATACTACATTGTAAACACTATATAACACAAATAGGAGGGAAAATGATTTTGTGTTTATAGTGACTTGTTTTTGAAAGCTGATATTCAGAAATATTTGTGCTTAACATATTCACCAAATTATTGTTAATCATGTTTTTTAGAATATATATATTCATTATTTAGTACTGTTTCCCAAAGTAACAAAATAATTTATAATAATGCTTATTATAAATTTATTCATTCCTGCGATCTTATATTAAAGTGTACATAAATATAGTTTTATAAAATAAAAACACAGAATAAAAATATGCAAAAAGAATCATACAATTCTTATTTCTTAGCTTCTCTCTCTACCTCCAAAATTTTACAAAGATAATACAGTCAAAAGTCGTTAATCCGGACTCGTCGGGACTTCGGCGATTCCGGATTATCGATTTTTCCGGATTATAGATCATCAGTTTAAATTTCGTAAGATGACATGCAGAAATTCTAAAATTAAAAATATGAAACCGTAATTTATGAAATAAAGAACAATTATGATCTAAAGAGTATCAAAATTTACAAAAAAAAAAAAAAAAAAAAAAAGCTTAATATTTATTTACTTTATTAAACATTTCTTTCAATGTAAGTTGTTTAAGTTGCTTCGTTTTATGTGATAATACTTTCTCTTTAATTCTATTAACAGACATAATTTCTTGTTCAGTTACAAAGTTCCGCTGTTCAAGTCCCGTTAATTGCTGTGCCGAGAATACCGACTAACTTGTCAATCGAAATTTTTTCGTTTTCACTAACCTCTCTGTCACATTCTTCATGTCTTTATCCATTTTTTGCAGCAATTCCACTTTTTGTTTGATGGACATCAGAACATACTTTCGTTTTGTAGATCCTTTGGGAGCTCCAGTATCGGAAATTCTATTTGACATAATCGAAAATTCAAGTTTACTTTTATAAAATTGCTTTTACAGTCTGCAAAAAGTATTAAGCCGGAAATAATTCGAAGATTAAGGAACAACGCAATCATCAACATTAACTGAAACAGATAATTTTAGCTTATACCGTCCGTTATACATAAAACGTGTACGCGAAAACGTATTCTGCACTTGCGCACACACATGCGCAGTCGTAAAGGTCTTACGCACACGCGTAAACGCCTATGCGCATGTGTCAACTCGGCGCATGCGCAAAAAGTTTTTAGCTTTGAGGTCCGGATTATAGATCATTCCGGATTTTGGGTGTCCGAATTAACGACTTTTGACTGTATTTACTTTGGGAAGGAAAATTAAAATTTTATTTTCCTCTCATTATTTCATTGCATTTCTTAAAATGGGAAATTTTGATATAACTATAAAAATAATTAATTAATCCTCAAATTAAGAAGGGGGAAAAACATTAAGCACATTGAGAAAAACTTAACTCCATATATACACTTCGTATTTAGTTTTGTGCGAAATACTTGCATTGTGATTTTTTTCCCTCTATCACAGCCTGCATAATTTTCCAAAGTTTTCTAATCTATATTTTGTACCGGAAAACATTTTTTAGATGAATTAAATTTGATACATCCCATTTAACAAATCAAAATGACATTATATTTTTAATCGCTAACATATAAATAAATTTTATGCATTTTTCTTTTTTTTTCTTTACAGAAACGTTGATTTTATTTTAACAGTTAGCAGTATTTCTCTATTTTACTGGCATAATAAATCTAATACTTAGATTTAATTAATTTTATTCATTCATTTTATTGTTATTTAAGTTTTATATATATATATAATTGTTGTATGATCTTAAATTCATGTAGTGCGAAAACAAGTTACTACTACTTGCAGTTAATAATAATTTATTTCCTAGACAATCTATATATATTTTAAGACTGCCTATTTCTACACTGTTATTTTACTAAATTTGTTTAAGCAAACGAAAATTGAACGAGAAGTTAAGAGAGATTATATCAAAAAATACCGATCTCAAAAAAAAGTTGAGGAAAACTAATTGAAAGGTTTATGAAAATGTAGCAGGAAAAAGAAATCTTCTGAACAAGAGACTAAGAAATTAATAGGAATGAGTCTGAAAAACTCCAAATTATCGTCTACATAATTAAAATGAATGTGGAAAGATCATAGGGTATTAGCCAACACCAGTGCTGCAAGAAATCAGCTCCTGAAACTTCGATTAATAAATAGCTTGTAGATGATGTTATTAATCTAAGCTGATAGTTCTATGATCAAAACACGATTTTGAGCCCAAACTTATGCTGCATGGACTTCTCAGGATTCAAGCAAAGTATTTATTCAAACTTTAACTATTTTCCAAACTCAAACTAATTTTACACATTTTTTAATCTTTTAAAGCCTCTTAACTGAAAAAGATTTATTTCATTATTCCTGAAATTTTTTGCCAAGAGTCTGTTTCCTTCGATGAGAATTCAGTCCAAACATTTTATGAGAGGGTTCAATACATTTGTACAAGGAGAAATAAACATAGAAAGATGCATTTTAGCTAATGCTCCTCCCGTCTTTAATAATTTGGAGCTGTATATCTATTTATGATATCAGATACATCGACATAATTAAAGGTATAAATTCATAAAAATACAAGCTAAACCATGTTACGGAAAGAGATGATTTTCAACATCTGTTTCTATACCTATTATTACATGGTGTACTTCAGAGGGGGAAATTTTTCAACAAGACAATGCCCTTTGCCACACATCCAGATCTTGAAAAATTATTTTACTTAAGGGCTTTAAATGCTATTTCGACCTGATATAAAACCCACTAAAGGAATATGAAACATTTTCAGACATAAAATTCGTGAAAAAAAATAAAATTTTAATAAAGATTTGGATAAGCTAATTCAAAGAGCTCAGAGAGCATGAGATTACGACAAAGATTTTCAGTAATCACTGCAAATTCTTTATAGAAAGAATGCCTAAAAGAATCCAGGAATTATTAAAAGCCAAGAGGACATCATATTAAATGCCGAAATGTATTAATATTGCTAAAAAATTTACTCATTATAAGTCTTCTGCTTAAAAATATCATTTAGTTTGTTATGCAGTTAAGTATAAAAAACAAATCACTCTTAATCATAAGCAATACATGCTTTAACAAACAGTTTTTCAGCAGTCCATAATAATTTGCACAAGATTATAGAATAAAAATAAGAAAGATAAACCCTCAAAGTGTACTCATAATATATACCAGAAAGATTTTTGATTTCGAAGCTTTCCTCCAAAAGTACCATTCAGCTGAGTTTTATTGAGCAGCTCTTTGCTAAATATACACTAGTGACTGATTCCGGGTAGTTAGGGACAGAATTTCGCACTTTTAATGATATTCTGGTACTCAAATGATGCAACATAAGTAATTTATGTCAATAATCTTCAAATTTTGCTGCAACCAATCATTTTTGCAAATATTTTTCGACTAAATATTGTTTAGAAGATAATTACCGTTTTCTAAGGAATAAAATTTGAAATGAGTTTCTGTAACTAATCGTATAACGATCAAATATTTTGTAATGATTCATAAATTATATGAAGGACAAAATCAATAATCTTCTACCGTGGTAGTATACATTAATTATATTTTATAAAATTTCAATGTTATAAAATAATGGCTTTTGACTATCTATCATCGATATATTTAATATACTCGCTTTTTTACCTGAGTTTGCATCAGCATCAACGTCTTACAGGTACTTTTTATCGATCATCAAAATTCATTTTATTACTTGACGAATTATTAAGAACAGATTTTATCCTTGTACCTGAAATACCTTTATTTATCAGTTTACTTACTAGCTTTGATTTTGGATTTTTAATGCAAAGAGAGCAAGCTCTTAAAATTGGACTTTGCTGAGTTTTTAAATAAAGATTTGGCGGCATGTCAACATAAATACTTATTTATTTATTTAAATAAGAAATTTTAAGCTTTGCATACTAATACACTGTAGTATATAGAATAATCGAATATAGAAAAGACTTATATTAGAAAGGCAGAAACCATCTTATATTTAATAAAATAATTATTATGAGAGAAATCTACCTCGAAAAGGGGATATTATATTGTATATTAATTATTTTAACTACACTTATAATGTTCGCCATATG
The DNA here is from genome assembly GCF_044657685.1 of Stegodyphus dumicola. Classification (NCBI taxonomy): domain Eukaryota; kingdom Metazoa; phylum Arthropoda; class Arachnida; order Araneae; family Eresidae; genus Stegodyphus; species Stegodyphus dumicola. The sequence goes on along the minus strand of NC_140772.1, from coordinate 83,958,949 downwards.
AAGGCCTTAATTATTTGTTTACGCAATCAAATTTTTGATGAAATTAGCGCAAAAATTTTGAAATTAAAACGTAGTTATTTTAATAACACATACACTCAGAAACATTTTCTTGCGTAGTAGAAATGTAAACATATGAAAACTGACATATTTCAATTTTGTTTCTATTTTATTTTTGGTATTAGCGGATTTAGTGATGTTGTTTTTCCTTTGTATCATTGCTCATTTTTATCATTGCATCTGACTTTTGAATTCTTCAGTCTGTGTCCCTCCCATAGCCCCGTTCACACTGACAAAATAATTGGACAACTTAAATTTTGTTACACTTAGTAATTTTATATGCTTCCTCCACTGGATAAGAATTTCAGCGAAAGGGCTCGCTGCAAGGGCGTTTTCTCGGTTTTCCCTATATGCAACATGTATACAAGGACAGTTCCCTTTAGAAAGTCCTCCACGAAAGCATTCCTCCCCTCAAGCAGATAGCTCCCAAGTGCTTTGTCATAACTAAATAAACGAAACCAAATCATCCAGTATATAAACTTCTTAATACCGCTAACGAGTTTTATTTTCATTCCTGTAGTGAATTTTGGATACCTATGTGGATATTTTGAGACTTCTCCCGTCGTAGCGTAAATATGAAATAATTTCCACGGAAACTTCTATGCTGAGAACCGTCGTATAACTAATTATTTACTTATTTATTTTTAGTTTAATGGTAGTTTATATATACGCTTACTCTAATATTTTTGAAAATTTACTTTAAATTATTTAAAGAAGGGAAAACTTCTTTGACAAAATTAGATGAATGAAAGCTTGCATGCATTTAAATTTTCAGTCGGTTGAAATAGAAATTTCTAAAACAACATAAAAAAAAAAAAAAAAAAAAAAAAAAAAAAAACTTGCATTTAAGGAATTTTAAATTATGATTTCTTCTATGAAATATTTCAAATACGTCGTTTTATTTCTGAGCGATTTTTCCTTTTAGAAATTTTCATAAGTTAACCGTAAACAAATCAATGTTAAAAATTTTTAAATTTGAGTTTAATGAACATCAATAGCTCTTCAGTAATTTTATACATAGTACTATGCAATCCGTTCAAAGCTTTAGAAGAAAAACTAGTACAAAACTAGTACAAACAAACTAGTCTTAATTTTGTTAGAAAATTAAAATTGAAGAGGTATTACAATATTTAGGTTTCTCTGATTTAATTTGGGAATGCACCTACCTATGTTAAATTTAATGCTCGTGCATTTAGTTTTGTTTTGAGCCTATACACACATTCCACAGATCTTTTAGTCTCATGTCTGATTATTGAAATTACTTCCTTAAGCATTTTTTATTAAACTGTCGAATTTTTATTTAAAATAATCCAATATTGTTTTTTCTTTGATGACGTTAAAATTGCTATAGCATAAAAAAAATATAAAATCTATTTTTTTAAAAATCCTAATGATAAGTAATAATTTAAATGAAATGTTGATGATTAATTTTCACTATTATAAATACACTATATAACAGAATAACATAAAATTTGTGGCAATATTTAAGAAATGTACAGAACAAAGGAATTGAATTCCTAAAAGGAGAAGTTGCATGTAATTTAAAGAAAATTTAAAATGAAATTTATGTGTAAAGCCTGATAGTGTTCTTTAGCCTACCTCCCCAAATAAAATGCTGAAGAGAACATTTAATAGTTAATCTCGAATATACGAATTTATTATCATCATTAGAGTGAATTTTTGTTCAATAAAATAAAGGAAATCTATTAAAATTACTAACCATAAACCCCATACCATATTACAACTGAGTTTTAAATTTTCTTTTTAAATTTCTTTGTTATTTCTTCCTTTTTCAGGTGTTGTTTTATTCGATATTTAAGAAAACAGCTGCATGCTAATTAAACCATTAAATCACAACTTAATCAGTTTCTTGAATTCATCTTTCACAATTCACAAAATAATTGTAGATTTTTGAAACTATTACTTGACTCAAACTTATAAGTTTTGATTATAGCTTAACTTTGTTTGATTATTTACTTGATTACATTTCAGGTAAAATAAAATTCGTATGCAAATTGCAGTTTTATAGAAATGATAATGAATCAAAGATTTATGAATAGCATTTTAGGCAAAAAAGAATGTTAAATATCTAAATGTTTCTTTAAACAGTTTCTCAACTCTTATTAATGCCTTAAGGCATATACATGTATAAATTGTATTTTAGTATTTATTCTGAATTATATTCTTTTTCTATGTGTCTTAAGAAATTGAGAAAAGAAATTCTTCTGCGTGCAGTTATCTAAACCACATATTTATATGTTTATTATTATATTTATACATTTTATTTACATATTTATATATTTATTAGACATTTTGTATGTTCTCCTTGCTAGTCATTAACTTCTCAGATCACAATAAGTAGTTTTATGATTTTGCTAGGCAAGACTTTGTTTTATGATTTTGCTAGGGTTGCTTATGCAGTTAAATTGAAAAATACGTCTAAGGGCAAGGTTTGCTTTCGGGGAGGATTTTCGAAAGAAAACTAGCTGGTATTCAAGTAACACATTAAAATAATGAGTAAATCATGCAAGTCTTACTTCAGCTATTGCTTAAAAATTAAAGATAATAGGGGGGAAGATCTTCACCATATAGAACCTTGTATATCATTGTTTGCCAATCTTGTATAGCACTGCTTATCAGTCTGAGCTATGTCATAGAAGCTGAAAAGAATGTATTAAAGTAATTTTAGAAAAGCGCCAACTTTAATATCATCTTCAGCTACGAAATTTTAAAAGATGATTCTATTATTAGATTATATGTTCCATGCTTTTATTAAATGAAACCTTTTCGCTCAAGTTCTGTTTGCATTTTATCCTCATTTGCTATTCCCTAAACTACGAAATTCAACACGTGGATTAAGTATGTCAGAAGTTAGTATAATAATACTGCATTGGCTAGTATATAAAGACAGAATTCATGGTATTTTGAATGAAATAAAAAAAAACTGGCATATAAGTCGAATTCCGGTATTAAATACCGGATCTTGAAGTAAACTAAATAATACGAGAAATATATTTCCTTATGACATTAAATTTAATGCACGAATAACAGATTGCTGTAATACATTTTTAAATTTAAAATAACATAAGTAGAACGTCCAGAAGAGTATTTTAAAGACTAAAATTGTTTTCTCTTATTAGGATCACCGCAGTATGAAACATAATAGATACAGAGGTACTTTTTGTGTTCCATTCAAAGTGCAAGATAGGATGAAAAGTACAACTTACCGGTGGCGTCCCCTGCACGAGGGTAGAACATGCCAGTCCTGGCTAGCCATTCAAAATGTCCAGATTTGAGTCCGGCAGCGGCAGCCGCCTGTTCGGCCAGAGGCTGGTGGAAGGCGCTAGTCATAACAGGGAAGGCGGCCGCGGCAGCCGGTGGATGTATCTGTGCATGGTGAGGATGATGGTACTGGTACAATGGGTGCGGCGAAAAAACGGGTAATGCTGCCAGTGGTAGCCCGGCAAGGCCAACGGGTGCGGGCCGTGGTGAGGCCACCGGGCACCTGTCGCAAGAGTCCCCCGCCGGCGAACTCCGCGCCAGGAGGGCCTCGATGCAGAAGGACTTATTCGACTCAGCGGTCTTGGCGCCGGCCATGGGCGGCATCAATCCGCGATCAGGTCCGGCGCGACGAAAGGGCAGAGGAGAGAGCCACACATCGCGATTGCAGTTTAATCTCTTTTTCCGCGGCGGCTCGGGTGTAGGAAAGGGGATTGCGGTGATTGAGCCCGCCCCTTTCTCCCGTGGCCCCGCCCCGCCCAACGGCCGTATCTCTGCGTCTGTTAATGTGTCAGGAAACAGCGGCCCGAATGGCATCGAAGCGCCCGCCGCTCGATCCATTATGTGTTGACAGAGCCCGAAATTGCCATCATTCGATATCTTCGCCGCCATTCTCTTATTCCGCTTTCTTCTCTTCGTTCTCTCTCTCCCTCTCTTGCCTTTTATGTGGCTAGAAAAAGAAAAGCCTTGGAACAGCTCCGATTAACTCTCGCCGATGTTCTCATTAGGGCCCTTTAACTCAATACTTAGCGGTTCATTACGGGACATTTCGCTCTCGCCTTCAGGCTTCTCAAAAAATTATGATCTGGCTGCTATTTTAGTTTTATCTGATTCGATTTCGAGATGGAGGTTTCTCGCAATCGCCAGAAAAACTTTTCACAATGCCGCTGTTAAAGTTATCCTTTTCACATTATCAGCAAGCCAAGAAAATAAAAGGATAAGGATCGAAATCGTTCCTAATCAATGGACTGTGTTTTTCTATACCTCCAAGCTTATTAGTTTTTATTTCATTTTTTTATCTATTTACATCGAAGAAAGGTACGCTTTTATTTGCATATTCCTTCTTGGATTTCAAGGTTGTCAGTTGTTTATTTTCATAGAAAATATTGGGATATAAGATCATTCATGTCGATTACAAAGGTATGCACGTTGCATGTGAGATTGTTTAGAATATGATATTTGTCAGAAAATAAATTTCATTCAGAGATTTATTTAATCTCTCAAGAAAAATCTGATGTAATAAAAATGTATATTCCACCTTCTTTCCCCGAAACGAAAGGTATTTTCCCCTCTTGCCATTCTTCAAAAAAAAAAAAAAAAAAAAAAAAATGCTCAGTTTTGAATAACATTATTTCCTGGTTAATATGAAGAATGCAAAATTTGATTTATCTTGTTAGTATTGTTATAGTTGTAGCATTTAATTTTTATCTGTGTCTTTTCTCCTGTTTCCAAAATTATATGAAATCTATAGCGCGTCTACAAATTATCTTAACTGAACATCAATAAAGTCTGAAAATTTTCTTTTCAACTGAGCATTATTCTCATCGTTCAGTATTTGTTAGTCTTTATATTATATTTCAACTCATTATTAATCAATTAAAACATTATATGCTTGAAGCATAGGAGATTTTCTCATACAGAATGTAGATAATTTTTTAAAAAAAATTGAATTATAATTAAAGATTAGGTAAATATGTATGCAGTTAACTAAAACTCTATTGTATAAAAATGTAAGGTGAATATGCATGTACTATCGAAGTTGCATACATCTTTTAGGATAATAAGCTCAGGAAGGAAAAGATTTAAGTAAAACAGAAAATTTAGCATGCTGAAAACAGCATAGTATAATGCGAAAATGTGCACAACATGAAGCAGTATGTAGTTTAATCCTGTTACATTTATTTCAAGTTTTGAAAAGCTTACTTACTTTTTTCAATAATAAAAATACTCTTCATCACTACTGTTGTTATATGTTATTGTACAATTTATATGCATTTACAATGCATTCAAAAAAAATTTTCATAATTTATAACGTTATCTTAACCACAGATTTACATTCTGTATCTTTCGCCTTTCCGGCAAATGATTTAAATATTGATTTCTGGTGTTTCAGTTTTCTGTGTTCATGAAAAATATCAGAATGTTGATTTTTTGTGCACTGATAATTTGCGACAGGTCAAAGAAACTTTTGAATGTTTCAGATTTTCTTTCTTGCCTTGCACTTGATGACATAACGCTATCCATTACAATAAGTACAAGAGTGTACTGCCTTGCCAAAAAGAAAGAAAAAAAAAAAAAAAAATGAGCTTATGCCTCTCCCTGCTCCCCCCCCCCCAAAAAAAACAAAGGATTCGAGATATTCAAGAGCCCATCGAATGCTTATAATCAAGAAAACTCATGCTGTTTTATTTAGAAGCAGAAATTCAAAAATAAAATTGAGATGCGTTTTAAAAATTTCGAAATAAACTGCGTGTAAAAGAAGAAAATCCAAAAGAGGAAGGATAACTCTGTCCATTTTAAAAGGCTGAAAATCTCTTTCAGCTGTAAAAGGCATTCAGCATTTTTTGTACTTGAATACTCTACCTCCTCTGTTTCGCATATATGAAAATCCAATTTCCCATGCAATTCTCAACGTTCTCGTCCATTATGAAAATCTCATTAAAAAAATTATTCAATAAAAATCATGATTTTGTTTTATTAAAAACTGTGATAGGAGTATCACTTAGATTTTCATTAGATATAATGCCCAATCCTCGAAAGCTCTTTAATCAAATGAAATTTTCTTGTTTACTGTATTAGATATCATCAGTGTCATTAATATTATTTCAATGCGTTAATCTAAACACGGAGCTTAAGCGGAAAGTATCACACATATTTTATAATCGCGTTAACTCCGATCACACTTCCACGTTTAGCTTTGACTGAAACGACTGGAAATGTCAAAATGAGCGGAAAGGCGAAATGACAACTCTTATTTACCCTCAAGAGAGTCTTACATGGAATGATTTTCAAAAAAGCTTCATCTGGAAAAGCCAGAAATGGGACAAAACTGCAATTTTGTTGAGTTTAGACTGCAAAAGAAGTTGGGACAAAGGGAGCTTTTTTATTTTCATTTTAATTCATTCCTGTGGAAATGGAGTATTAGTTCTCAGTAGCTATTACTTTTTGTTACTTTACTAGATATTAAAGCTAGTCACTGAAGGGGAATACTTGCAGGATTGTGATTTTATTTTACTTAAAGATGAGAATGTAAAACGTTAATAATAAAATGGGGGGGGGGAGAAAGAAAGAAAGAAAAATCTGATTTTAACAGTCACCCAAAAGGGTTTGTTAAGGTCTTCTAAGCTCTCTCTGAGCTCGCAGTATGCTGTTGCACTCACTCCTGCTAACCCATTTATTTTTGTATTTTTAGCTTTATTATTAAGCATCATTTTCTTCGAGTTTACGCCATATACAGTTTAACGGCAAAATTTTAAAAACAACATGTGTTTAGAATTTCTGATGAAGTTTTAAGCGTTGGCATGCATTATTCCCCCCCCCCTCAGTTCATCATATCAGTGTTCAGTATTTTAGTAAGACGGTTTGGAATTTTTTTTATTATTGTTATTAACGTTTCGTATGTTAAATTTATTAATTAAATACCATATTGTTCGCATATACACTACATAAAATTCAATTGAATAGCAAAATTACGAAATATTAAAAAAAAAAGAATATCTTTAGAATTTCCGATATACAGTCTCACGCGCTCGAGTTAACAGTGCTTTAATCCGTAAGGTGTTGCCACATCTCACTTTCAAATCGTTGATGTTAAAAATCATTAAGTTTTATAAAATAGGGAATATAAAATTCGAAATTCAAAATTCGGACTTCTAGGTGCCCATGTTCGAGTGGAGGACTACGTTATTCAAAATTTGATGGCCCAAGATACCGTCGTTTTTTCACAGTGCGAGAAACATGTATGCATTCTTGCAGCTTCTTTATAATTTAATTTCTTTAAAGCCATACAAAGCGATAATATTTCGTGGCAACAATCTGAAAAGTGATTCAAGCATTTAAAGTGATACGCTGCCAAATCTCGTTTCGAGGCTAATAGCCCATTTGGGCTAAAGCCCTTTTGGGCTAATAAAGGAAAAAAAGAAGTTTTGCAAGCTTTTCCTTAAGAAAACTGAATGATACGATGATCCGTGAAAAGACTGAGAAAAGTGCATATATATATATATATCAACATTTAACACTGCATTGGGAATTCCAAACACATGCTGTTATGCGGTTTTTAAAAACTTTTTTGATTTTGCTGTTGAATTGTATATAGCGTAAGTGATTGTATATGGCGTAAGGGATCATGAAACAATGCTTAATAATAAATCTAAAAATTAAAAAAAAAAAAAAAAATGGGGGGGATAGCGGGAGCGAAAGCGTAAAAAAAAAACTTAAAACCTCTTTTGCGCGACCGTTAAAATCCGAAACCTTGCCGGTTCTTCTAATTTTCGAAACCCTTCTTCTAGTTTCTTCAGATAATATGTCAAAAGAAAAAATTCATCCTAGCGAAGAGCAAACGTTTTCTGCTGCAAAGTGAAGGAATATATTACAGAAATACATCTTCTTTTCAAGCAAAAATGTGAGCTTTTTTTTATTTAAAAAATGTATGAATTTCATAGTTATTTTTGTTATTTTTTAAGTCATTTTTCATGTATCGTATTTACCTTTACAGATCTTTCATTTGTATTTTTACCATAAAATTAAAAATTATGCAGAATTTAAAAAAAAAAAAAAAAAAAAGGGATTTGAATCCCGAAGGACTATTAGTTTCGTTTTGGCATTTTGCGTCGGACTCATAAATGTCGGTTCACTTTTCAAACTGTTGCCACAAAATGTTAGAGTTCTGCATTATATTTGAAGAAATTAAATAATGAAAAATCTGCATAAATGTATGTATATTTCTCGTATTGTGATTAAACAACGGTACATAGAGTCATCGAATTTTGAATAACGTAATCCTCCAACGAATATGAGCATGTGAAAGACCAAACTTGAAATTTGAAATTTGTTTTATGATCGATTTCCTATTTTTTAAAACTTTGACGAATTTTTGATTAACAAACTCAAGGATTTCAAAGCGAGCAATGGCAACGTTGTGCAGAAAAAACATTTTTATCTCCAGCGCGTGAGTCTCTGTATCGGAAATTCTAAAGATATGCTCGTTTTAAAACTATTTTGCGATATTGCTGTTGCACTGGATCTTATGGTTTAAGTGCGAGGAACATGATATTTAATAAAGAAAGGTAACACACAAAATGTTAAAAAACGCCCCTTTGGACGTAGTTTAAAATCTGAAACATTTGAGATTTTTTTTTTTTTTTATACGTTTTCTGTGTTACCTTTATTTATTAAATATCACGTATCACGTTCTTCGCACTTAAACCATAAAATTGAGTTTAAGAGCAATGTCGCAAAATAATTTTAAATTCATCATATCTTTAGAATATCCGATACACAGTTCCGTGCGCTTGGAGATAAAAAGTGTTTTTTTTTTTTTTTTTTTCCCCGTAGAGTGTTGTCATTGCTCGCTTTGAAATCCTTGAGTTTGTTAATCAAAAATTTGTTAAAGTTTTACAAAATATGAAATCAATCATGAAACAAATTCCAAATTTCAAATTTGGTCTTCCACATGCCCATATTCGTAGGAGGATTACGTCATTCAAAATTCGATGGCTTTATGTACCGGTGTTTTATCACAATGCGAGAAATATACAAACATTTAAGCAGATTTTTCATTATTTAATTTCTTCAAACATAATGCAAACTCTAACATTTGGTGGCAACAGTTTGAAAAGTGAAGCGGACATTTATAGTGATTCAACGCAAAATCGCAAAACGAAAACAATAGTCCTTCAGGGACAAAGCCCATTTGGACTAAAAAAAGAAAATCTGAAAGGTTTCAGATTTTAAATTTCGTCCAAAGGGGTGTTTTTTTAACGTTTTGTGTGTTACCTTTATTTATTAAATATCATATTCTTTGCACTTAAACCATAAAATTCAGTTTAACAGTAATGTCGCAAAATAATTTTTAAATGAGCATATCTTTAGAATTTCCGATACACAGTTCCGCGCGCTGGAGATAAAAACGTTTTTTTTTTTTTTTTTTTTTTTTTTTCCCCACCCGTAGAGTGTTGCCATTGTTCGCTTTGAAATCCTTGAGTTTGTTAATCAAAAATTCGTTAACGTTTTACAAAATATGAAATCGATGATAAAACAAATTCAAAATTTTAAATCTGGGCTTCCAGATGACCATATTCGCAGGAGGATTACGTTATTCAAAATGTGATGGCTTTAGGAATCGTTGTTTTATCACAATGCGAGAAATATTTACGCAAATGCTTCATTATTTAAATTCTTTAAATACAATGCAGGTCGATAATATTTGGTGGCAACAATTTGAAAAGTGAAACAATGCTTGTAGTGAATCAATGCAAAATGCCAAAACGAAATTAATAGTTCTTCTGGACAAATTGCTCCCTTGGACTAAAAAAAAAGTTAGGAAATCGGCTCGTACTCCAGTTACGCATGAGAAAATCCACGAAAAACATTCATGCAGTGTACGTTCGTACGGGTTCGAACTCAAGTCGAACTATCAGTATTCAGCATTCTTAATCACTCGGTAAATGGTGGGGCAGAAAAAAGTAGAACATTTAAACATGTTGGGAAAGATACAATAGTGCTTGCCTTGCTAAAGTCATATGCTGTCTTCTTTCAAGTGGAACATATTTGTCAAAAGTACATGTCTTGTGTACCTCGTAGGCATAACTTTCTTTACAAAAAATATTTTATTTAATGAATTGTATTTTTAAAAATTCAAGAGATATATCGTTTTGAGATACAGAAATGTTAGATAACTTTAATATTATGTACGCAAATCAAATAGGTTTGGGGAATGAAAAGTAATAAGCAGTGTTAAAAATGTTTATAAGAGAGGAAACTGATTAAGTATTTAAACGAACTTAATAGTAAAACAAACTTCAAATACCTAGACCTTAAGAAAGAAAGAAAATGTACTATAGTAGTGATATAAATTATTAACGAGTGATAAAACTTCGTTTTCCCCAAAAATTTTAATTTCAAAAATTAAGTAAATGTTTATTGCTTGAATTTATGCAACTACTATTCTTTGTAATATATGCAGAAAATTATAATATTTTTTGCTTAAAATTAAAACTAAAGTTAAATTTGAAAATTTAGAAAAAAATGTTGTTATCTATAAATACGAATCACTCTAATTTTCATTCATAGTTTCATGACATGCTACAGTCCCTGAAAAACGAAGCGTGTTATAAACATGCTGTTACAAAGTAATAGATTTTCTTGAAAAAAATTATTAAAAGCTTCTTTTTTTTTTTTTTTTTTTTTTTTTTTTTTTCAATTTTGTCACCGTTGTAAAAAGCTGATCTAAGTACTTTTTGCTATGATGGCTTTATAAAAAAAAAAGAACAGTCGTAAGAATGAACTAATTTTTTTACGGCTAAAAAATTATGAATCCTACAGAAAAATACAAAACTTTGATTTATGAACTATAAAACGTGTATTTAAATCATTATTAAAAAAAGAGGGGGGGGAACCTTTCTTTTACATAAAAAATTGAGTGAAAATTTTCAAAATTTCATATACTAAGTATTTATATACAAAGCGATATTATAAAAATTAACAGGTAACGAACAATTAAATATATCTGAACAGTGAACTTGAATAAGCTGTCATTTATTTATTTATTACCCCAAAAGAACTACTAGTATCGAAACCCAATTTGGCCTCGTGTCGCGACAGAGGGTTTTTATGCTCTCAGTTTACCTCTCAGTTTACCACGTTGCCCTTGGGCTGACTCCTAACGCAACATTTTTTGGATTTTTAGCTTAATTAATTAACTTAGTTTTCTTCGCACTTACACAAGATGAAATTCAAGAATAAAATCGAAACTTTTTTAAAAGCAGTATATTTTTAGAATTCCGGACACCGTGTTAAAGTGTTGCAATTAAAATTTTCAGTCTTTCTCATTCCGTCTTAAATGCTCAGTTTTCTTAATAAGACGACATCAAGACCTTTTTTATGGTGTTTTTATTATTAACATTTTATCTTTTTGCCTTTATTTATTAAATATCCCTTTCTCCGAACTTACACCTGATAAAATTCAACAGCAAAATCACAAAATATTTAAAAACAGCATATCTTTAGAATTAAAGTATCAAATGTTGCCACATTTTTTTTATATTCGAATATAAGATTGCAAGATAACATTTGATGGCAACATCTTTTTTTATTTGTGCTGCCATACTTTTTTATATTCGTAACCTTATTTCTTTAAAAACAATGCAGGGCGATGACATTCGGTAGCAACAATTTGAAAAGTTATACGGACAAAAAAAGTTTCCATAGAAATTCAAAGAAAAGAAACTCAAACGATTCTGCACCAGGTCTGGAAGGTATAGCGTTAGAAACATAGAAGCATATTTTAAAATATTTTAATTTATATAAATTACACTGATAATCAAAATTAGAATATGAATATTTCCTTCATAATCAATAAGAATATGTAGTTAGAAAAATGAAATAAGTAATAATATTTTAAGAAATGCATTTATTGCTTTTTAATCACCCATTTCATACTAACCACAGGTTAATTAAATCCGAAAGGTAAATTTAAAATATTACTTTTCTTTTTTTTTAAATTCCTTCCCTGTCGTTCGGCAAAGCATAATTTTAATATATCACCTGTGGACAAAAGGCGTGAGTATAAATAAGTAGTGTGTTTCGTGTGATAACAACGTTTGCCAAGAAATAGCGAGTGATGTCCATGGATCTGCTCATGATAGTTTAACGTAATGAAATATAAAGGACCAAAACTTTGAAGAGACTCCACTATCAACTTTTCTATTGCCAATATGAAGTTAAAGATAAAAGGATATTTTCTAAGGCATATAAATATATAAAGTTTCATCAAATGACTCAAAATTCGATCTCCTAGAAACAAACAAGAGAACCAAATTATTATGATATAGAGAAAATCGGTTTCTGGCAGAAATGAATCATCTTAAAGAAATGCTTTTATTTTAAACGTATGGATCCAATAAAAATTTAGTGTTACTATTCCAAATACAGTAGACTTAATTCGCAACGTGCTATCAAAATAAAATTATGTATTTTACGATAACAAAACAATTGATTTTATCTGTGTAATAAAAGACCGAGCTATAAAACTCCCCAAACACAAATTTTCAGCCTGGAATACACTGATTCGCTCCACTATCAATCTCCTTTGGTAGTAAAAGAAGAGCAGAATTCGAATGCGAAATACTTCTAAAGAAAGAAAAAAAAACGACATGCGTAAACGGGATAAATCTACTGAACGATGCCGTTTGATTTTCCAAAAAAGCAAGAGGAAAAAGCAACCGCCCTTTAAGATACAAAAACCTCATAAATCTTCAGCGTTTCATCTCTTTCGGCAGTTACTGCAATCTGGGCGGTCATCCGTAATGGCTAAAAGACGACATTCCATCCGCCATGACACTTCCTTTCTTTCTCTCTGTAGGCGGAGCTACGGAGACACGCCTCTTGTTTCTCGTGGACCAATCGGGTGTTCAGTCTGCTGCCAATCTCGGCGTCGAAATACAGCGGTTTTTGAAAATCGTTTTGACCCAAGTTGAGATGAGGTCTCAAATGCAAGTAAAGCGCCGTGTCTTAAACGTATTTTAGCAGAGAAACTGAGATGATTCTGGTCACATCCGAGTTTATTTCTTAGATAGACAGAAGTTTTTAAACGATTTGGGAAGCGTTGCACTTTAAGATCTTTTATCATGAGCTCGTCAAATGTCATGATGTCATTAGAATCGACAGTTTTCAACCATACAATAATTAATAATTAATTTTTGATAAGCTTAGTTATCGATTTAATATTTGAAGGTTTTAAGGGAATTTCTTATCTATAAAAGTGTGAAAATTGTTGGGGGAAGAAGGAGGAGGGAGATCGTTGTGATATAAGAATTAACCTGAAAAATTCTTGGATCGACAAGCAAAAATTTATAACACAGAACTTTTCATCTGCATTCTGAGAAATGTAATTTTTTCTCATTCGAAATAAATTTTTTAATAAGCTTTTTGTTTACATGTCCTCGATTTGATGTTCTGGCAAAGGAGAAAATTTTGTCACTTGAGAAAAAAAATTATTTCACACCTCGTGTGTAAGCGACCTGTGAAATAAATACTCAGCTATATCTTGAACAATTAAGACTTTTCTTTATTAGATAAATGGGCGAGTCTCTATGTGATGTCAGTTCGCGTTCAAACCATATCCTAGCGATTTTTTTAGGTCATTTGTTTTTGTCTTTTTGAATGGCTCATTTTAAACATAAGATTTCATATTTTAGATCTTTTATCTCTGGGGGACCAGTTCTTAAAGTAATAACTACTTAACTTGAATGTGTATCAGGTATTAAACTGAAATTCACATGCCAACATTGGATTGCAGTTTCTTTTAATCTCATGGTATTTACATTTTTAATATAGTATTAAGTTTTTGAAACTTTAATGCTAAACTCTCTGTGGTACGAAGTTTTCAGATTGCAGGCATATTTCTTTATAGCATTATTTAATGCTATAATAATCACAGAAAAGCTGTCGCAACAATATTAATAAGAGGAAGCCAATTAATTACCTTAATTAACTGCATTATTAATTATTTACCTTAACTAACTGCAGTCATTGTCCTAATTTTGAAATTTTTTAGTAAATTACGAAATATAGGGTAAAAATGATTACCGGATAATAATTTTTTAATTTTTGCTATTGCTGTATTATTCTCGATCCTCTTGCAAGATTGCTCATTAGCAAATTAACCTAAAATAGGTATACTATGAGGCATATTAATGCCTTAATTTAAACACATAAACGAAACAATCTTCAGTTAAATTCAAACGACTTTTAAAATGCCTATCAAACTAATGAGACAGTAAATATTTAAAGTACAGCAATTAATGGAAACAAGTTTTCTTACAAGTTGTCAGTTTTACTATCAGCGAAAATGAATTTTAGAATGACAAGAAATAATCGAAATACATTAATAACTATTAGTACAAATAATAATAAATAATGTAAGTTAAAAATAGTAAGCCCCTGATTCTCTAACGAATCCAATAATGCTTTAGACTAAAATGACCAGTTTGTGTTTTCTCCAACATTCAGCACTTGTTTTAATCCCCAATGATTTTTTTCAAATAATTTATCAGATGCGTTTGTTTGATGTTAATTCTTCGATACTTGTGTTTGTTTTGATGTTAAATCTTCCAGCGCACAGAGAGCGCTAAAATTTTTTGATTGCATAATAATCTCTCTGACACTATTTCGGTTACTCTCATTTTCGAGGACATTACTTATAAACACATCAGCTGAGTGCTTTAGTATCATACATATTTTTTATTCTTCGCCCTTTGTTTTTCTTCGGCATTTTTTTCTTTGCACTTTTATGAATCATATTAACCAAGAAGCTGATGTCACTACTAACGCTGGAAATAATACTAAAGTAAACAATAATTAAAGCACGCAACTCATGTCTTAAAATTCATTCATCTCATAATATCTTAAAACTAACATTAAAACAATCCTCAGGATACAAGTCATAAAATTAGATCATAATAATAAGGTTTATAACATCCTATTGACTGCATTACTGGACTCTTAAAATTCACAGTTCAAAATGCATGAAAATAACATCTTATTTGTTTTCCCAAATAAGAATGTTAAAACTTAGTATTCCATTTTAAATTGCTTTAATTTGCATTACAAATCGTTGCCATCCACAGCTTCAAAACAAAGAATAATTAAATTAAAAATTTTGTTATGTTCCAATATTTTGAAATATTGAACTAGTGTAACAGAGGGCATGAGTCATTTTTAAAACGGAGCATCTCCTCTAAGTCACGTGATGCGAGATTCGCCAAACTATGAGACTTATTTTGGTTAATAAACATGTTGTCAGGTGATCGTTCACGATCGTTACTTTAAAAATTCTGACAACAAAACATTAAAAATAATATCTTGCATATAATATTGAATATCTATCCTATTTACAGTTAATCTGAATTCCAATCGGAGCAAGATTTCTCTCCATTCCCTTCCTTTGGCCATCCCATGATTCAAAGAACAAACGAACGAGTAGAAATAGGGGTGGACAAAGTCCCTAATTGTATTGACAGTAGTCCACGTGCCTCTGATGGCACTGGAATAGTCCTTCGAACCTGCCGCGTGCCATCGACATTAGGCTCACGTGCTGAGATGTGAAAGGTAAAACCGCCGATTGCAGGCCGGTCCATTTCTTGGGTCAATAGCGAACTGCGCTGTTGACTAAAGGGAACGTGCTCACCTTCACGTGCACTTAATTATGTATTCGGTGCTTTTATGTGATCAAGTAATGAGCAACGTTCCACGGTAGACCCATCCAACAAAACAAAAATTAAAAAAAAAAAATAATAATAATAATAATAAAGAGAGAGAAAGAAAACTAAAACCTTAGAAATTTAGAACGAAATTTTTTGCATTTAACACATCTCCAAGAACAAGACAACCATGAAATAATATTTTTATGCAATCAGTAAATAAATTTAAGAAATCATTGCATTTGGTTTCATTTGTCTACAAAAATTGTTGCTTACTATTATTTACCTATGACACAGAAGACCGACAATATTTAAAGCGACATTTTTACTCATTTTTCACTGTTTCGAACATCTGTATTTTTCTCACCTGAAGTTAGAAAAAAATTATTGAACCTCATTTTTCAGAAAGGTGATATATGTCCTGATTTTGAATAGAGATATTGTCAATTCAGATGGCATAAGATATTTAACTTAGCTTTCAAATTATCGTTTTAATAAATTAGAAATTATTCCGCTGAGCCGCGGTTGCGGTGCAATGATTTTATAAATATTTTTTACTAATTTATTTAATGAACCATTTTTAATTCCATATAGTATGTTTTACGACTAGAAGATTTCGCTTTGACTCCTATGTGTGTTATCAACATGTTATCGTTACTCCGTCGACTTGCGGTAGTAAGAACATCAATGTAACAATTCACAAGTAAGCACTAGGTAGCTCTTCCATTAGTCTAATGTAACATTCCCTTCAATTTAATGACCCATTGACTGATTATGAAGTTGTGGTCTCTAAGCATGTGAATGGCAAATGGTCTAGTTATATTATCTTCCGGAATGATTTGGTAACTAAGAACTTCTGAAAAATTTGCATCTTTACAGCCAAGACCAGTTTTGAAGAAACACGTATAAGTTTAGTAATGTGGTCCACTATAGGTTCGATTTTCAAGTCGTTATGGTTCAGTTTGGTTTGTTTCTGATCAGGAAATGAGCTTTTACAATTCTTCCCAGAATCTTATTCTCCACTACCTGAAGTTTGTGGAAGTCTGCTTTTGAGGCTGACGCTCAGGCTGCAGATGCGTAACATAGAATTGGCCTTATAATGCATAGGTATTCCT
Source organism: Stegodyphus dumicola (assembly GCF_044657685.1). Taxonomy (NCBI): domain Eukaryota; kingdom Metazoa; phylum Arthropoda; class Arachnida; order Araneae; family Eresidae; genus Stegodyphus; species Stegodyphus dumicola. The sequence continues at coordinate 83,942,079 of NC_140772.1, read as the reverse complement.
TCTCTTTTTCTTGAGAGACAATTGAGTATAATTTCCAAAGAGTACAGAAATTTGGTTGGCGATACCACAGTGTTTTTTTTTTTTTTTTTTTTCCTATGACGTGCGTAATATGACAGTCCATGTGAACCCTTTGGTTAATGATAACCCCTAGACAGCTTACAGTATAACCACATCAATCTAACTTTTACTAAAGATTAAATACATTTGCACTTCTTTTCAGCACTACGCAGAGGCAAATAAAATGCAAATTTCCTAACAATAGTAATATGGATGTAGAAGTAAAATTAGAATTTAAACTTGCAGCTGAAATTCGATAGAGACAAAAAAATAGGATAGTTTCTGCATGAAACATCATTAAGTATCTCTGTTTGCAAGTTTGCTCTATTTGTAATTTTTTCACAAACTAGGAAGATAAATTAGAATCAGTATATTTTGAATGCTTTGGTATACTGTAGCTGTTTTATTCAATAAATGCTTTAAGTAAGCAAACAAAAAATGAACAGCAATATTTTTTTTTTTTTTTTTTTGTTTTTTTTGTTTTTTAGATAATTTATCAGAAGCTAATAGTGAAAATTTACGGAAACATTTTTACAGTTTCACAGATCTATTAGAAAATTATAACAAGCGCACATGTACGATGTCTAAAACGATGTATGGTTAAAGAGATATTTGTAATAAGGATAAATTCAAAACTCCTGATCTATATAACATTCCTCATTAATTTTACCTAAATAATTTAATATTTTTTATTCAATAATAAACATACAGAAAAACAGTTTTGCTTTCATATATTATTAAAATTATAAGTTTTGTTTAAAATACAGTGAACTCTCTCTAACACGATCACCCATTCCAAAGGATTTTGGTCTTCTGTAGGGGCTGGTGGACTTAGAAAGGGGATATTAAATACTAGTATTTGTTTATGTTCTCCGAACAATCAGTCGCTTTTAGAAATGGTCACCAAGAAAGGGTTTCATTATACTTTCGATTTTAACTCTTGAGGCTGCAAACGAGGGAAGATCTGTAAAGATCAGCTGCAATCAAAAGTTACGGACGCCTTTCAAATCACTCAAATGAACTAAAAGTTTTCCAGATGAATGAAACAAGTATTTATTCAGTTAAAATGCAGCCTTAAATTAGCACTGCTAACATAAAAAACATCAAAATAAGTTGAGAACACCGCATTTTAAACATTACGTGAAAACGAAAGCATATTTTACTTGAAAACAATAATGATTGTTGCCATTCAGCAAAAAGGAAAGTAATAACAAAAACATAAATAGAAAATCATAGGTGAAGTAGTAGTTAAGTTTAAATAACGATATTAATTATTGTACAACCTTTAACATACTACTACCTTGCAAAGCGAAATTTACAAACTGAACTTTGCAATTCAAATTTAGAATAAGTACAGTTTTAAAGTTTGTCAATGTCATATATATAATTGCAAAAGTTGAAAAAAAAAATGTTCACAAATCCATTCGATGAGGAATTCTTATGGTTCTTTTTGATCTACTTTTGGGAGGGTGTCTCACTTCATTGGCATCAGTGTTGTGAACGGAAGAGTCGAGAACAGTTCTTACAGATATGTCACCTTTTGACATATCTGTAAGAACTGTTCTCGACCTTTTAGAAGCCTTCAAGACATCAACATCAGTTTTTGCTGACACTTCTAATGGATAGAGTCTTTGACAAGGACGTATTCTCTCACACTTGTAGGTATTACTCTCGCAACTCTCAGAACACCATCTGTTCCAGGATAAATCTCTAAAATTATTTCAAGGGGCCAGTCGATGCGGTGGCTTTGCAAATGCGGTCAAGAGGAAGAGACTGGCGTTAATTACGGAAAGGGAAAGTAAACGGCTGTGTCAGGGATCATAAGGGGAGAAATATTTTTAAAGAAAAGTGCTTTTAGGTCTCATTCAGTATCAGTATATCAGGAATATACTATATCGCGCGCTGGAGATAAAAATGGTTTTTTTTTTTTTTTTTTTTTTTTTTTTCCGTACAGTGTTGCCATTGCTCGCTTTGAAATCGCTGAGTTTGTTAATCAAAAATTCATTAAACAACTTCGAGCCTTCAGATGCGAATATTCTATTGGAAGATTACGTTATACGTTCTTCAAATTTTGACGGCTCTAGGTACCATCGTTTTATCATAAACAAGAAACATACAGACATTCATGCAGACTCTTCATTATTTAATTTCTTTAAATATAATACAGGGCGATAATATTTTGTGGCAACAATTTGAAAAGTGGTTCGCCTTTTATAGTTTTCAACGCATAATGCCAAAATGAAATTAATAATCCTTCTGGGCAAATTGCCCCTTTGGACTAATAATGTATTCTAAGAGCGATGGACTGATGCCTAGTAGTAAGGGTTTGGAATCAAGAATATATTTCGCAGAACCATTCTATTACTTGCAAGTATTTCATTAACTGATATCGTTAAATTTTGAAATTTTATATAAACTAGAAAAGGGATATAAAAATTAGAAATGTTTTATTTTTAATTAAACATTCAATTTATGTGTAGATAGCTTCAAATATTTCACTCAGTTGTTGTCGCAGAGCTGTAATTTTATTGGGGGGAAAACTAGGAAATTCCACTGGTTAAGTAATGGAAAATCTAGAAATTTTTGCGATTGAGGAGCAAAACGCTTTTTTCTGGGAGGGGGGGGGTCTATACCAGAAAAAGCATTAACACAGATAACTAGCATGTAACTAAATAAAATATTATACATTTTTTTTAATTACAAATTTACATTTATTAATCAATTCAAGAAATGCATACAAAGGGATTAAAGTCAAGATTACTGTTTAATTTGACGGTATTTTTAGACATTATGCTGTACATAAAACGGCTTTTCTTCGTTAAGAAGTTCCTTTTTAAAAAGGTCCCTTTTTTCATCGAAATCGTCGGCACTGATACGAAATGAAGGGCGATTTATACTATACCTCAATTTCCTGGCCTGTAAGACGCGCAGTGATTTATCAGGTTAAAACTTGGGAAAAATACTTAGGCAGAAAAGGATTAGGTACTTATTTTAATGATAAACACTTTATACAACGAAAGCGGAACTGTTGCATTAAAAAATTAGCAAATACATCAGCGTTTCTTAGAACCCAGAAATTCGTCACCACTGTTGTTAAAATCATAGTTATTTTCACTTAGGTTGTCACTGTAACTAGTTTTGCCACTTTCCTAAAACACAATGTCATCCTTATTCCCACATAGTGCACTGCTAATTCCACACTTAAAAAGTCTTTTAAAAAAAGATTTATTGTAGGATAAAATTAGATAATAGGATAAATGTATTTTTCAGTATTAACTTCATTCTGAAAAATTTTCTGCAGTCTAGTTTGCGTTATTTTATTCATAAGTCTCAAATTAAAAACAATTTAATGTTTATATGTCATTAGAAAATTAACTAAAAAGCAGCGACCACAATGTAATTGAAAAACAGTCCTTAGACGTGAGAAGGTTGAAGGCTATTTGGGTTAAGACTACTTTCTCACATACTCAGCTACTTCGCATACATGTGACATAGCATTCGAAATGAAAAAATTAATATTTACTACAAATTCATTGATGTAACAAATACCTGTCTTTCTACTCCTACTTTAAAAAAAGATATTATTTGCCTTACAGTTTATAGTTCAATAATACATTTTCATTGTACAAAATTACATTCATTCGAAGAATTCAATTTGTATTTTCCTCTGTATAAAAACTGAATGTAGAGAAGTTAGATGTTTAAACGATCCCCCGCATTTTCTCAAGACCACGAGCAAGATTATCCCCTCCTTTTCATCCCTCCGTGAGGTTTCTAAATTTACGACCTGACCGCATATAGGGTGATTTCGTCGATGCGTCGAACATGATCATGCTCAATTAAAACAATATCCCCAACGTTTAAAATATCATTTCTTTTGACTCTAACTTTGACTAAAAGAGCAAAATACTCATTTCTAATTCTTTGTCTAAGATTTTCTGTGGTACCAATTCACACGGGTCATCTTGTATGTAGGTCAGCGGTCTAGGATTTATTACTGATTCATAGTCACACAGGATCGTGTTGAGTTCTTCATAATCTACGGTGAATTTTCCTAACACTCTATGCAGAAGTTCCTTGAGCATTCCTACCATCCGCTCCCACCACCCATCCCACCATGCGGCTATGGGAATAAATTTCCAAGTGATTTTCTGAGCTGTGGAGTGAACGGCTCTCTTGTCCCAATCTAAGGTTTCTCACTGTTTGTTCCTACAAAGTTCAAGCCGCTATCCGAGTAAGGAACTGAAACCCTGCCTCTTCTTGCAATAAATTATTTTAAGACTTGAATGTAAGCATCTGTAGTGAATGACCTATTTCGAAATGGACCACTCAGTTTACAGCGCAAGTGAATAATACGATCCAAACTTTACCTTCTGACTTTAGGTAGAGAGGACCAACATAATCCACACCAGATACCTCAAAGACTCTTGTCTGAGTAACTTTATCTCTAAATAGCAGAGCGAAAGGAACTTCCAAGGTTTTCGATCTGTAACATTTAAACGTTACATATTTAGGAAGAGCTTGTTTTACTAACTTTAAGAATCCAAAACCTCTCCCTAAGCCTGGCAAGTAAAATTGAAGGACCTATGCATGCATTGTTTTTTCATGCTCTTCACGGATCAACTTGATGACATCACAGGCTAGTAAGAGAACTAGGTATCTGAAATCATCGATTTCAGGACTGTTCACAAGTTTCCTTAATCTCAGGAGCCCTTCTTTATCTCTAAGGAATCTTCTTTATGCCTTTTCTATCTTCTTTATCTCTCTTTATCTTCTTTATCTCTAATCATTTTCGTAAGAAACTTCTCGTCTTGAAAAGTTCTTAACTGTATGGACTTGAAAAAGAGAACTTCTGCTTTTTTAAATTCTTCAAAACTCAAGTTACCTTTTAACTTGTTTTCATGTGAAATGTTATGGAGAAAATGGAACAGAATCCATCCCGCTACTCTGATATTTCTACCATAGGTGGAAAATTAATCTCTCTAGATTTCTGTTACTTGAATATTTACCAAAGAAGACACGATTTCTTTTCTTTTCTTTTAAAGTACTTCTTCTTCATTGACATTTAGTTCTGTTTCGGTACTTGGCCATTCACGAGGTGGAAGATACAACCAGTTGGGACCTTCCCACCATTTTGAATTGCATAACTGCTGCGCTGAACAACCCCTGCTGGGCAGATCTGCAAGTTTTAAAAATCCGGGAACTTGTCTCCATGCTTGAAGAGGTGTCAGATTCATAATTTCCGTAACACGGTTCTGAACAAATACACCCCACGAGTCTTCTCTTTTAGCCAAGCTAATACTGTTGTAGACTCAGTCCAGAAATAAACATTGTCTGTTTGAAACTCTTTTAGGATCTCCGAGGAAAGACGAGCAGAACTAGTGAAACCAAGAAGCTCCAACCTAGCAATTGTTGTTACTTTTTTTCCACAAGGAGCAACTCTAATTTTACTCTGTACCAGTTGTACATGAGCAGTGCTTCCTCTACCAACTCGTAGAAAGACTACAGTCGAATAAGCAATTTTGCTCGCGTCACTGAAAAAATGTAATGAAATGTGCTCGAGTTCTTCATCACAGTGAAACCATCTTGTCACCTTAACATGTTGCAAATATTTAAGCTCATTTAGCCATTTTAAAAATCTTGAGGAAGAAATCCCCCGTAATTTCAACAGAAGTGCATCAGTTGAAATTACGGAAGAAGCACTTCTGTTCCATGCTTTCAGGAACTCTTTTTTTAAAACAAGATTCAACCATAGGATAAAGTATCGAAGCGCATTAATAAGTAATCGCTCCCAGTGTCTCTAGTACTCTAAGATATGTTTCGAGTTTATCATACAGAGACGCCATTGGAATTTTTTCATGTTTTTGAACCGAAATTATCAATTTTAACAACTCTCTAATATAAACCTCCATTAAAAGTTCATCTCTTCCAAACCGAGTTTTGAGACTATCAACTGATTTGGTGTAATTGGCTCCTGTAGGCGGGAACTGTCTGAAACATTGTTTCAAATCAGAAGTAAAGTCCTGTCACGGTTAAGCCAGAAAATGTAAAGAACAACTGCAATCAAAAGTTACGGACGCCTTTCAAATCCCTCAAATGGTATTTATTCAGTTAAAATGCAGCCTTAAATTAGCATTGCTAACATAAGTTGAGAACACTGCATTCTAAACATTACGTTAAAAAGGAAAGCATATTTTACTTGAAAACAATAATGATTGTTGCCATTCAGAAAAAAAGGAAAGTAATAACAAAAACATAAGTAGAAAATCATAGGTGAAGTAGTAATTTAAATAACGATATTAATTATTGTACAATCTTTAACAAGATCATTTTCGCTGGTATGAATGTACTATATCGAATAGAATTACTCGTAAATAACTTACTATCTAAAAAAAGATAAGCTTTAAAAAAATTCTATTGTAAAAATGCATGCAACAAAATTAACCAAATTTTCACTGTTTGTTTAAGTTTGATAGAGTTTGTTTATTACAACTTTTCATGAATATTTTTGAAGAAAAATAATCATCTATGATTTATTTGTTAATTGAAGGAGCATGGTTAATTAATATCCACTTCGCACTTGCCGATACTCAACTTCTGTCTTTCAGTTTTTGTATTTTGGCTGCAATTGAAACCACTAATTCAACGACTGGGGATTGCTTGATTCTATGAAATCTTGAATTTCGAGTTAAACCGCAAGACCACTATCTCCGATATTTTACTTTTCCAGTCCATCACCGAGCAGCGTTTTACATTCTTCTATTTTTTATAAACTTTATTTATTTCCTTGCTTTTTAACTAAAATCCTCTATACATTTCAGTTTCCAGCCTGGTATTATTCTTCACTTTTAACTCCGGCCAACTTAAATGCTTAATACGTACAACTCTGTGCACCGTCGGGACATAAAAGTGGTTTACCAATATACATATACCAGTTTAATTATAATTTTCTCTGATCCACTAATATTACCTTCTGAGCTTCCGGCACTGAATGTAGCAGCAAATCCTTCGCTGGCATTGGCGTTTTCAATAAGTAAGATATTTTTGGCTTTAATTCCATTCAATGAAAATCTTTTAAAACTGTTTATTGCTTCTGGCCAGAGCTGATGTCAGCGAGTATTTAATATTGATCAGTGTATAAATGAAATTCTAGTGTTGGACAAATTCAATGGAAACAATTAAAATAGCTCGCATATGTGAAATTGCATTCCGCAAATCCCATTCGCCGAGAGTTTACATTACGCATGAATGGTCTTTGTCCCGAAATCAGAACTCCTGTAATGTGCTTCGAATAGAAAGACTTGACCGAGATTTGACTTTCCAGGTACTGTTAATTGAATCTTCCTAATATTTTAAAGAGATGCCTGTGAGTTGTCCTTTATGTAGACATGGTTCTTGAAGTAATCTCAACTGTCATGTCATCATGTTCACACATAACATGTCATAGCATGTTCACACATAACTGAATCCTTGCACTCTGACAATGCTGGGTATTGTGATGGATTATGTGGTTATCATTCATAGTTTGTTTATCATTTGAATATTTTCAACTCCTTTTGTGACAACTACATGATTTGAACTTTACATCGTGATTGGCTTTCAACCCTAGTTTGAACTGATCATTAGTCTTCTTACAACTGATGCAACTGGCTCTTTTTCCAAGCAGTCAGCTTGGAGGTGCTCAGACTCTCCAAATTCAGAGCACTTCTGCTCTTCTTCGCTGTTTCTCTTAGTTTCCCTGAAACTAGGACAGTTCTAATATTGAGTTACTTGGAAAATTCCTTAACAATATTCTGTGTTCGCTTCAGATCACCCGCTGCTTATTCATCTTTTCTTGCGTGAGTCCGAATCCATAGCCACTATACAGTTATTTTCATACCATTTTTTCATTAAAAATTTCGCATCCAATATTGTGTCTTTGCAGTCGAAATTCTGGGTACGAATTATGTAAGAGACTCCCTAGTTATGTTCTCTTTTACGTTATAAAACATAATTACGAAATTTAATTTTGTCAAATGCTTGTCTTCCAAGGACGCCTTCAGACCCTAATTTCCTCGGATAACCTCCTCTAATAAAGTGATCGCGCCCTTTTTCGCCACTGCTATCAACATGTCTTCTTTGTTGATCTTCTTCGTCTTTTTCATTCTTACTTACAATTTTATCGGCTTGATAGCACTTATAAATTTGAACTTTACTTTTTCCGACGTTTCTTCTCCGTTCTTAGGGTGCACCATTAGTAGGTATTCCTATTCATTCCTTCTGTGTCTTCAGAGAGACCTTGATTTAATCTAGCTCTATGTTTACGAATCTTTTGAGCTCAGGAGTCCATCTTCGTAATTTTGTATCCTTTTCCATGGACTAAATTTACCAGTTCTGCTTCTATAGCTTCCATACACAGGCATTGATTAGTCAGAAAATTGAACATATGGGTAAATTTATACCAAATCTCGTTTCTAGAGTTTTTCACATTTTTTCCCTTTTATGAAAATTATTCAAGTTTGCCATTTACTTCTTGTTTCAATCAAAAAGTCCTTCAAGTCTCTCGTATTAATGTATTTTCTTCCATTGTAACGCTATACACAATTTCAAGTCTATATTTCCAAGCAATACACAATGTTTTTTCTAGTACTCTGGAATTCACCCCGGAGAGAATTCAGACCAACTTTCACCCCACGGTGGAGCTCTCAACCGTTGCAAGGTATTGGTCACTCACACGAACCACAGATGATCACAGTTACAGTAACAAGTATATGGGGCACCACGACGTCGTTATTGACAAAAATGGTATAGCCTGCGTATACTAACTATCTATAAAAACGTGGCTCACATGGAACACACTAGTGCCAAGCTTTATTGAGTATTATTAAAAAGTTGTAGTTTTCAGAATAGGACAATAGTTACATAAAGTTACATGACTTTCGTGGGCTCATGCTACTTGTGCACAGAAAGATAATTTGACAGGGTACAAGGAATTGGTTATGTAAATAAGCATAGTAATGAAATTAATTAAAAAATATAATTTGAAATACTAACGGAGTACGAAATACAGTATGAGAATACAAAAATGCCAAAATGCAAAATACAAAAATAGTATGTTTTGTGCATGTTTATGCACATATAGTCTAGGTTTCACAGTTCCTTGAATTGTGTGCACTAGCGGTTCAAAGTTCAGTTCGTTGTCAAGTTCAAGTTCAGTTCGTTGAAACATGTATACTTTTGTTTTGTGGTTTGATTTATGAGTTCACAGTCATTTCTTTCGTATTTTAGGTGTATATTGTAGTAACTGAAGGCACTCCCTTGGACGAATGACTTTCTTCTTACTAGCTGGCGATATCTCTGTGGTCTTGAAGATAGTATTTTCACTTTTATGGGTAACATAAGTCACGTTTTGAATCGTATGAGCGATGGGCGAATTAGGGCACTGGCTTATGATTCAGATGATGGGTGCTTGGCTGTCTGTGATGATATGTATAGTATATGTTGAGGCTCTGAGGAGGATGTTAATGCTATTGAGAATAACAGTAAGTTCAGCTTGATGTACACTGTTGCGTTCCCTCAGATGACCTTGCCATTCACTGTACAATCTTCTTGCTTTTCTGATGATCGCAGAGCATCAAACTTTGTTATCGATTTTGGAGCCAAGTATAACAGCCTATATAAATAGACAAGTTTTATAGCTAGAATAACAAGAACATCTTGCTGCTAATTTCAGGTTTGTTATGCGTTTTCTTCATCAAATAGTAATTATTGGGGATCAGTATAGAATGGATATTTTTGTTTAACCTTTTATAAAAATTAGGATTTATTTTCTATTTCATCATTAATTTTATGAATCGAGCGACATTCAATCTTTTCCTGTATCTTTCTGAAAAACGAGGCTGAACGCCATTCATGTTTTTAAAAGGTAAAGTTCTTCCACCCATTAAATGAGTTGTTTTCCCCGAAATTAAACTCAATTTCTGTGTTATTAATTAAAAGTGTGGTCAGTTGTTGAGATTCCAACAATATGTCAGAGAGCATTCATTTCCTCATCAAAAATACTTTTGAACTTAAAATAATCGTGCTTTTCAATAGAAAATTACAATTAGTTACCTAAATTGTCCAATGACGCGATATTCGTACATTAGAAGAATGAAAAATTGTACAACATTTCAATCAGTTTTACATGGGATTATCTTAGCGGCTCAATACTATTTTCCGTTATATCAGTTTCCCAATAAGGTGAGGTTACTTAGAAGACTAAGGCTGGATGATTATATTCGACTATATTGTTCAAGGATTCTGTGTTTTTACTAGATGATACATGTTCCAATCGAACTGATGTACTTAATGATATCGAATTTCTGTTTGAGGATATTTGCTTTCTAGCTGAAAGTTTGTGAATTTAACTGAACGCCAAGCAGCAGCAGAAGGATTGAAGGAATGTGTTGAAATTATGCTCTTTTAGTTATTTAAAAATAAATAAAGCCTAATTATTTTTAATTAAAGTTAAATCATGTTTGATAAAGAAATCGGGAACATATATAAATTTTAATGCAGCTATTATAATTTTTAGTGGCCTTAATATAATATTACTATTACCTGAATCTTCAAAAAGTCATAAAAATGCTTTTCGCATCCAGTAAACTGGAAACTCAGGCACGTAGAGTACAAAATATGATTCCAGCCGTCATAATCCATCAATGAATGATTAGAAGGCCATCAAAACTCTCACATTCCTACGTCGCAGAGTGGTACAGAGTTCAAGAGGGCGACCGATCTTGGCAGACTGCTGGGCGCCACTTTAGATAAAACGAGTATTCGAGGGCCTCCCCCTTAAATCTTATCATATCCGGATAAGGCTGGTGATTGACAGGCTTTTTATTGCCCGAATGTAAATAAAAATTAGTTTATCTTCCTGATAAAATGATGTCCTCAGTTTCCCGCTAACAAGGATTGGGCTGCTGTCAGGAAATACAACGCATAAAAACCATGAAATCAGTACCTTGGTGTGAATAAAATAGCCTCTCCGAAACACTTTAACAATGAAGTTCAGTAATAATTATACTGGTATTTTACGTAAACTGACAAGTTTTTCGAAGAATTTCGAACAACGGTGCTTCGGCATAAAAACGCCGGAACACAAAAACCAGTTGTTAAGAAAATTTTTATGGGTTCCTTCGTTGTTACTGAAATAGAGTTTTAATTTTTTGTTAAATGTGTTTATTAAGCAGGAATGAAATAAAATACGGCACTTAAACAACATCACTTACAAAATGGTGCCTGCACCGTAACGCAGAACTGAATGTACACATAGATGTCAGACCGTTGTAAAAATGTTGTATTGCGCAACGGTGCTGGCGCTGTCATATAAGTTTGCTCTTTTCTCACAGTGGTACCAGTCCAGTCCACCTTTAGCATAACAGCATATAATACTGCATTGTCAGTAACAAGCTGACTTACATTTCACAAGAAATTTGGATTATATTTTTAACGAAAAGTTTCATTTATAAATGAAAATAATATATACGCCATAATTTGTGAAATACAATTTCATTGAAAACCATCTTCTTTAAAGCAACATATTAGTATTAATTATTATTATTCTGTTCTGATATAAAGCAGCAAAATTTGCAAATGTTGGAAACAAATATATGTAATACATCCCGAGATTAAAATTCGAATAAATTAATAGCAGACTTTCAGAACCTGTGCTTACTTAATGTTACATAAAACATTATTATTGTAAACAATATATGGCATTTTCCAACTAAATCCATTGGAATTATTAAAAACAAAGACGTGATGTGAATATACTAATTTGATGTGGATTGTAACTTTGTCTTAATATCTTAGGGGAAAGAAAATTCTTAAAAGAGCATTGCTTTCAAAACACTGCAGTGAAACATAATATCAACACGTCCGTTTAAGCACCGCTGCCAATTCTTCCGGTTATGACAGGAGACCCTCGATTTTTCATTTCATCTCTCGGAAGATTACATACTTTCCCAACTTTTAATATTTAATTTTTACTAAGGAAAATGTTTCTCAGCAAAAATAAATAAATAAATAAATAAAATTTAAATTCATTAAATACTGTTACCTTGATCTTTTATTACTTAACTGTTCTTCTCAAATTTTATTTGAGCTGAATTGTCTTAATTTATGCAGACGTTTTTAGAATGCTTTATAAGAAATCCACCACTGTTTAATCAGTTAATATTTATATTTTTGCGTGCGTATAGGTTCGTAATAGATTGAATACGCACAGCTCCGATTATAGGTTGATAAAATTTATTTATATCAAAAGATTCATTTCAAGGGTCTGGAATTTTCAACAAAAATAGTCGTACAACTCTTCGCAATATCACAGAATACAATCAGTAATTACATTTAAAACTACCGTGACCGTTAAACACAACGCAATGCAAAGCGCATCTTGTTACAGTTTCATGTTGCTGGCCACGAAAAGGGAGCAGCATTTTTTATTTTATGTTTATTATTTGTTCTTACCCCTTTGTAGCTTATTTAATTGAGATGTGGTGGCAACGACAGAAAAATGATGAATGTTCTTCTATAATAAATCTAATTGTAAATAGCTATAAATAAAATTCCCCCCCCCGTGATAAAATGAAAAAAAAAGTCCCAGTGTCCTGTGGATTTCATCAAGGAAAGATAAGCAGAAAGTTTTTCTTATCAAATATTGTTAGATGTTGAAGGTAAAAATAAGCAAATACAAATTAGAAACACAGACAACAATTCAAAACACCTAAAGAGCGAAGCTAACTCGGAGATATAACAATATGCCCTCTCACATTGAACTAACAACTGAGAACAGATAATCTCTCCGGTCTTATATAGTTTTCACCCGAGCATCGAGATATTTCTAATACTTTCTACTTTTCGAAATTATTGGAAGGCATATAAGTGCTGAATTGCGGTTACAGCTACACAAATACTATACGTATTGTGGTGATACAGAAAATTTCGACATCTCGCCAAAGATTAGTCGCAAAAACCATTGTCAGCTTGGCGATATCTCGCCATATTTGAGAGATAGCCATTTACTCAGCGTTAAACAGAGTTGTTCCTGCATTCTTACTTTTCCAGCAAGCTTCTCACCTTTACATTTTCATGCTACATTATACAGAAACATAAATAATTTCACATAGAGTTTCACTAAAATTATCCGCATATGAACAAAATTCGTAGCAAAATATAAGATACTAAGTTTGCCCAGGATCTACTATTTTTGCTATTTATTAATTTCATTTTCATCTTTTTTTTAAAAGTACTTTGATAAAGAAAAGCTTTCTTTCCCTACCAAAGAAAATAAATACATTTAAATAAATTATATAAAATAAATAAAATTTAGAATATCTAGTTTGAATATTAGTAATTTAGTTTAAACAGTTTATGGACGTAATTTAAAATCTGAAACCGTTCAGATTTTATCGCTAAGTTTTTTATTTATTTTTTCCCCAAAAAAAGAGGTATATTAGTTTCGAAACAAAATTTTGCTTTGGTTCAATCTAAACAGAGTATTACTTCAAATTTTTGCGATCAAATTATATAGCCCTGTATTATATTTAAAGAAATTAAATAAGAAATTATCCATATTAATGTCTGTATGATTCTCGCGCTGCGAAAAAACGACAGTACCTAGAGCCATCTAGTTTTAAATAATATATTCTTCCACCTGAACATGTGTATCTGGAAGCCCGAATTTTTAATTTGAACTTTGAAATTCAAAATTGCAGGTACAGGGGAAAACTCTGTACAAAATTTCGCCATAGATTGCGCCAAAAGAGTCTCATTTTCCCGCCAGTTTCGTATTACGTTATTAAACAAAATCTGCGATGTGAAGGATGATTGATATGAAAAATTACCTGCAAGTAAGACGTATTTTGGGGTTTGCAAAGCTAGGAATTATAATAAATCGGCTATTATTCATTTAAAGGAAATGGATATGGAATTTGAAAACAGACTATCTGGGAATTCTTTCACTAGTATTTCAAGATTATCTGAAAATATTTTATTCAAAATGACAGTGAGTTTACGTGTGAACCATAAATAAACTTCTTCATTAATCATAAATAAAGTCTCGATAAATAAACTTCCTCATTGTATTCAAGATTTTAAAAGTGTTAACTTCTGCATTATGATACATTTATGCATTTCCTATCAATTTTTTTTTTTTTTATTCTATTGGTTCGACACGTGGTTGATTAAGTCTGTACACCATTTTTCTTCAGAACACTTTGCCAGTTTTCATTCATCATGATAATTAGTATCTAATTATATTATTGTATATATTATCATCTGTAAGACAGTTTAATCATTTACGAAATATTAATAAAATATTCCAAAAGTGAACCTTTCAATATTTTAATCATTTACGAAATATTAATAAAATATTCCAAGAGTGAACCTTTGAATATTTTAATCATTTACGAAATATTAATAAAATATTCCAAAAGTGAACCTTTCAATATTTTAATCATTTACGAAATATTAATAAAATATTCCAAGAGTGAACCTTTGAATATTTTAATCATTTACGAAATATTAATAAAATATTCCAAAAGTGAACCTTTGAACTGATTAGTTTCATATATGCACTTCAATAAATATAGTGTATAATTTTCTCTGAATTCGCAGTACTTTCAGAAACTTAGGTAAATAATATAAATCTATTTATAATAATATAAATTTAAATAAACGAAAAAACTGAATGTATGAAATGTACATGAGATATTTTTCTTGATTTCTTCATTTACTACGATAATGTATGCATAACTCTTATCACAAACAGTACTTTCATCACATAATCTATAGTTCTTAATCTTAGTAAATCAACTGCCGGGACTAGTAATGTATTTTGATGGCTTCTCGCAGCAACTTGAGGTGAAAAATTTAATTTTGTACATAAAATACATAACTCTTATCATATAAATACAAACATAACTAAATATATGCACAAAATACATATACTCTTATCATAATAAAAATGATGGCTTCTCACAGAAATTTGAAATGAAAAAGTTTATTTTATTATTTATCATAACTATGGCTGTTTTCTCAAATAAAAGATGATTGAAAATTCATATTGGAGTAAGATAATGCAGTACCTTATTAACACAGGTTGAAACAAGACTGGCACTTTGCATCCAAGTAGGCATATTAGGTATTGCGAGGTCTGGCTAATTGCTGAGCTCCACCGTGAATGGAATTCCGAGGGTCTTTCGTCACTCATCCCCTACCACTAACTTCTTGAGAGGATTTATCCTTGTTGTGTGTGTTGAGTATCCCCTTACTACTCAAGCATACAATGCTTACAATCATCTTCTTCAGAATGAGATACATTCCGCAAGAGAAGAAGTGGAAGAATGACTTTACTTGTTTGCATCAGTTGTACATAAGTCACGTGATCTCTGATGTCATCTGCATTGTTTGTTTACAAAAGGTATACATAAGTCACGTGATCAATGAGGTCATCGGAATGTATCTCTTTACTTATTGTAACATCTTATTGACACAGGTACAGGTTGAAGCAAAGCTGGCACCTGTGCATACAGTTAGGCAGTTGCTAATTGCTAAGTTTCTGTCCCGGGTGGAGTTCGGAGGGACAGTATGCTAGGTTGCGGTCAGAGGGTCTCCGACACCAACCTCTCGATAAGACTTCAGCTCACCATATATTTTGAGTGCGCATTTGCTGTGCTGGTGCACTCAAAATGATTACAAACATTCATGCCTTTCCTAGGTTTTGAAACCGAACCCTTTGTTACAGCAGTCAGCGTCACTAACCATTTTCCCATCCGGGTGGCATTTTATTGACACAGTGAGATAGCCTGCTACCTAAACAATGGATTATTTTATTGTTGGATATGTCGACATGGAGAAGGTAGCTAAGCTATTTAGATGGCCACGGAGATTTCCCAGTCTTATGTCCAATGATTTTTTTTTTCTTTGGAACTATGTAAAAGCTAATTGTTTGTATGCCTTATTGTTAGCTATAACTGCTGTAGTTACAATCAGCTAGGGAATATTACAATACATCTGAGCTGAGTTGGAGTACTGCTTGGATATGTATCATGTAATAAGAGGAATACATGTAGAACATTCAGAATATTATCACGGAAATTTGAAAGACGTGTACTTCACTGAAAACATTTTATGAACTATAGCATTTAGAAACCAAATAAATAATTTAAAATAAAGCTGTTTTACACACAAAAAATTTTATTTTATTTTTCACAGGTACAATTTATTGAAAATATCATAAAAATTCTTCTTGAGTTCAGTGTCAGATACAAGTACAGAGGGTATTAACATATTCTTAGGATGATTTTGAGACCATTTCAATAACATTTTAAATGTAAATATATATTATCAAAATGTTCAATCTGATCACCTTTCTTTGTGGACTATAAGCATGCATTGTGCTCTCCATAACAGAAAGAATTTATATGAAATAATCAATATTATTCCTTTCTATTTCTCTTTAATTAATTTTCAATCAGTTGTAACCCATTATAATATGAATATTTGATAAAATTAGATTTGCATGTACTATGGAATAATTTTTTAATGATTTAACATCCCCATATGTTTTAATTCATTTTCCTAATTTATAGCTCTGTATTCAGGTTATAGCTCTGTACTTAGGTTATAGCTCTGTACTCAGGTATAGCTAGGTACTCAGATTTATAGCTCTGTACTCAAGTTTGCAAACCTTTGCTTGAGTAATTGGGATCACCAAAGCCAAAGGTTTTCAGAAGCTTGCCTTACAGTATCAAAAAATTCAATATACTTTTTATATTTTATTTGGCTAAAATCTTCTAGAAAATAAATAATATTTTAAACAAGAACACGAAGCCTGACTTCAGTTTTTGTGAAAATATAAGCTATCCAGACTAGAGGGCATTTCCTCATTTCTATTTGTGTGTGTGTATAGTATGTATGTGTAATATTTAATAATTTGTAAATGGCAACATTTAATATTTAGTAACTTGTAATTGGCAACACTTTGGATACTGATAGGAAAATAGAACAATGCTGATATTGCAGGTCTCTGTAATATTATACATTCTATTATTATAAATAAATAGTTTATAAAAACTAAAAGTGCACCTTCATTATTCTATATGGCGTCAGGAGTGTTTTGCTTTCAAAATGGAAAGTTTAAAACCACCAGAGCCGATGAAATTTGATGAAATCTTGCTTCGAATTGGCGAAGATGGCTGCAATCATTCGAAATATATGAAGTAGATAGTGGATTACATAATAAAGAAGAGAAGGTAAGAGTTAATACTTTTCTTCATGTAATAGGAATTCATGGTCTTGAAATATATAATACATTTCCTATAGAAGAGGGTAAAGAAATTAAATTAAGTAAAATTAAGACAAAATCTACGGAATATTGTATTCCTAAGAAAAACATTACATATGAAAGACATGTATTCTTTACTAGAAATCAAACCGCGTCAGAAACCATAGATGAATATGTAACTCATCTTCGAAATAAAGCTCGAACATGCGAGTTTGCACAATTAACGGATAGTTAAATGAAGGATAGAATTGTTTGTGGTATTAAAGGTGATGTAGTGAGAGCAATATTGTTACATGAAACAGAATTAACATTATAAAAAGCTCTTAATTTATGCAAATCTGCTGAAATAAGTGCACGTCTGTTGAAATAAGTGCACGTAAAATGAAAATCATAAAAGATGAGGAAACTGTTGTAAACTTAGTGGAAAAGGAACTAATTAAACATAATAAGAATACTTACAAAGAGGTAAATACCGAGAAACAACAGATAAATGTTTGTTCTAAATGTGGAACATGAGTATTGAAAGTGTCCAGCATATGGAAAAATCTGTCATAAGTGTAAAAAGGCAAATCCTTTCGCGAATCAGTGTAAAAGCTATATAATAAAAAATGAAGCAGTCAGGGTAAACAAAAAAGATAGACAAATTAAATTAATAAATCATGACTGTTAGGAAGAATTAGAATTTTATGTCAGCACATTAAACCTTAATTCAGATAACAAAGAAGAGAAATGGACTGTTGACGTTAATGTTAATAAAATTACACTAAATTTGCAGTTAGATACTGGAGCAACATGCAATGTTATTTCTAAAAGCAAAGGGAAATTGCTAAATGTTCCGATACATAAGTCTGAAATTAAAAAATTAGTTACATTCTCTGGGAATAAAATGGATAATTTAGGAAAAGTAGTACTTAACTGCCAATATGGAAAAAATAATTATGTTGTGGAATTCCAAGTTATTGACAAAGAAGTACCTTCTATATTAGGATTAAAATCATGTTTGCAACTAGGTTTGATTCAAAAAGTAATGTCTGTTTACACTGAAGACTTACTGGAGGAATACAAAGATGTATTTGAAGGCTTGGGTTGTTTGAGTGGAGAATATAAAATCCAGTTAAAACAAGATGCAACACCAATAATTCATCCTCCAAGAAAAATATCCATAGCTATACGATATAAAGTTTAGAAAGAATGACAAAGAAGGGAAAATTTAAATGTTATTGAAAAAGTGAGAGAACCAACTGAATGGGTAAATTCAATGCTCACAGTTGTCAAACTAACAAAATAAGAATATGGTTTTATCCTAGAGATTTAAATAAAGCTATAAAACGAGAATATTATCCTATGTTAACCACTGACGAAGTTGTCACTAGAATGCCAAATGCAAAAATATTTTCTGTTTCAGATGCTAATAGTGCTTTTTGGCAAATCCAGCTTGACGAAGAAAGTAGTAATTTGTGTACATTCAATACACCTTTTGGCATATACAAATTTAATTGGCATATGTTCAGCTCCAGAAATTTGCCAAAGAAAATTAAGTCAAATAATAGAAGGTCTAGAAGCCGTTGAATGTATTATAGATGATATTTTAATATGGAGATCTAATTAAAAGGAACATGAGCTACGACTTAAAAAAGTACTCCAGAGAGCACGAGAAAATAATTTGAAGTTCAATAAGGCTAAATGTAAAATAAAAGTTCATCGTGTGAATTATATAGGGCATGAGCTAAGTGAAAATGGACTAAAACCTGATTTTTCCAAAGTGGAAGCAATTGTTAAAATGCCAGAACCTACAGATGTGCCTTCGCTACAAAGATTTTAACTTAACTACTATTACTGCACCATTAAGACAGTTACTAGAGAAAAATGTTCTCTGGCACTGCACTGAAAAACATCAAAAAGCTTTCAAAACACTTAAAGAATTGGTTGTAAAAGCACCCGTATTAAAATTCTATTATGTTAATAAGGATGTAACTCTTTCAGTAGATGCAAGTTCTGAAGGATTAGGTGCTGTTTTACTACAAGAAAACCAACCAATTGCTTATGCTTCCAGAGCTCTAACGAAAAGTCGGAAAAATTATGCTCAGATAGAAAAAGAGCTTTTAGCTATTACTTTTGGATGTTCTAAATTTCATCAATACATATATGGCAAGCGTATTACAGTTGAAACTGATCATCGACCATTAGAAAGCATAACTAAGAAACCTCTTTTTAAAGCACCACAGCGATTGCAAAGAATGCTGTTAAATTTACAAAAAGATGATCTAAATGTACGATACAAAAAGGGTAAAGACTTATTAATAGCAGACACTTTGAGTAGAGCATATTTGAGTACAACAGAAGATAATGAAGAAGATACAGAAATGTATACACTGATTCCAGCATCTGATGACAGAATTTATGAACTGAAGAAAGAAAGTGAATGTGATGCTATACTACAGTGCTTAAAGAAATGTATTCTAAGAGGTTGGCCAGAAAGGATACATCAGGTGGAACCTCAAGTCAAAGTATTTTGCGACTACAGAGATGAGTTGACAATGGAAAATGGTAAATTGAATTTTTCAAAGGCGGAAGGGTAATTAATCCTTTATCTATGCAAAAAGAGATGTTAAATTTAATTCATGAGGGTGATTTGGGTATAGAAAAATGTAAGAAGAGCTAGAGATGTTTTGTTTTGGCCACTTATGAACAAGCAGATAGAAGATAAAATTTAGATAAAATTTCAAAATATCCTATATGTAATGAATACCAGAATAAAAACATAAGAGAGCCTATGATACCCCATGAAGTTCCCAATTTACCTTGGTATAAAGTTGTAACAGATTTATTTGAGATTAACAAAGATGTATACTTATTAATTGTAGATTACTATTCCAACTTTTTTGAAATCTCCAAACTACCGGATACTCGAAGTCAGACAGTGATCAGTTACATGAAATCTCATTTTGCAAGATATGGTATACCATTGATAGTAACATCTGATAATGGACCTCAGTTTGTAAGTAAAGACTTTGCAGAATTTGCAAAGAAATACCAATTTAAACATATAACAAGCAGTCCCTACCATCCACGGTCGAACGGATTAGCAGAACGTTCAGTACAAACGGCCAAGAAATTGCTAAAGAAAACTCAAACAGATCATGCTGAAGTCGTATTATGATCGTCATACAAAACCATCATCATAGCTAAATAAGGAGATTGTGTTAGGGTATATCAAGATAATCGCTGGAAACCAGTAGTTGTAGAAGAAGTATATAAGACGCCTAGATCATATATACTGAGATCAGGTGAATCAGTATTGAGAAGAAATAGCAAAGACATTAGAGAAAATAGTTCAGCTGTTGAAGAGAATATCAGAGGAACAGAACAAGGAGTTAATGCACAGAAAACAGATGTAAAAGGATATGATTCCACATATTTTTAAGGGCAAAATTTAGACGAACAGCTACCAAATACTGCTAACTCAGAAACAAGGGATGATGAGCAAAGATCTAGAAGTGAAAACGCAGTGAAATTGCAGTGAAAACGATGTGCACAACTAGATGTTATAGAAGTCCTGTATACAGAATTTCAATGTCCTATGGCCAATATAGGCCCACCAGCGCCCGAGCGGTAAAGTCGCTGAACACTGGTAGTTCGGTTCGAGGTTCGAATCCCGCGAACGGGCTGGCTGCATGGGTGTTTTCGTGGTTTTCCCCATGTGTAATGTGCATTCTTGCTTCATGCACACAATATCACCATAGCTAAGCGATTCAGTACCCTACTCCTTCTTTCAACAATGAATTCCATTTATCCTGCGTTTCAGTTCACTTTTGAACTTGAGACATGCAATTCTCTTCCGTTCCTCGACATTTTTATCACACGTAACACATCCAATTTCAGTACTATGGTTTACCGTAAACCTTCATAGATTTGCCTTCCACCACACTTCAAATCATGTCATCCGACTAAATAAAAGTTACCTCCATTTTATTCCTATGTTTTCCGCGCACTTCAAGTTTGCTCCATCAAACTGGCTCTTGATTAAGAACTAAATTATTTAAAAGCAGTAGCTATTGAAAGGGGCTTTTCACGCAACATTATTAATCAAGCAGTTAAAAAATTCTCATTTCAACACACCAAAAGACACTTGCTTTAGGAGATTATAAGAATTCTGTTGTCATTCCTTCCTTTCCATTAATTACTTATAAAATTGCACATATTTTACAAAAATTTAACTTTCGGGTGGTTTATTCTCCTATCAATAAAATTCCGAGTTCCATACTCCAGCACCCCATTCCGAATATGAATTCCGGGGGTATTTACAGAATTCCTTGCAAATGTGGTTTAATTTACATTTTTCAAACTAAGAAAGCCTTAAAATTTCGCGTTAAAGAATATGAGGCATATGTTAGAAAAAAGGAAACACAGAAGTCAACTGTTGCCCAGCATTCGTGGTCCGAAAATCATACTTTCAATTTTTCTGCAGCCAAAATTTGCTCCATCAAACTAGAAGTGGGAGAGTGATTAGAAAGACGGCCAGGTATTTGGACTGATTTTAGACTCTTAAAAGGGAAAAAAAAAAAAAAAAAAAAAAAAAAAAAAAAAAAAAAGCCCTTTTGAACTCTTTAAAAAAACAGAAGATGTAATATTTAATAATTTGTAAATGGCAACACCCAACATTTAATATTTAGTAACTTATAATTTGCAACACTTTGGATACTGATATGAAAATAGAACAATGCTGATATTGCAGGTCTCTGTAATATTATACATTCTAATATTATAAATAAATAGTTTTTAAAAGCTAAAAGTGCACCCTCATTATTCTAGAGTATGTATCTTCTGCATATTTTATTTTCATTCTTCCTGAAACACCAAATTATGAAACTTGATATAGGAATCTCATTAGCGAATGTAATGATGTCTTAGAGAATAATTATTAGATTGGCATGCACTAATGAAATGGGATGCAGTTCATGTCATCAAATTAAAAAAATATGACTTGGACAGCACATCACTCTCTTGTACACACTATTTAATTTGTCCTATTTAATTATATACCCTTTTTGTTGCAACAATAAATTACTATTAAATATTGTTAGATATTTAGAACAATAAACTGATGTTAAGTATTGTTAGACTAACTACATGCATGAACTGTTATTATCTCTGTAGTTAGATTTCTTTATTTGCTGAAAATATTTTTTAGTTTAACATTGCTAAAACATGAATATTTTTTCCATATACTCTTCTGTCATTGGAAGTTTATGACTATGGTCAACGATTGTGAAAATAAAGACTGGGGAGGTACTTTTAAGCCAGGTAACAGGTAGGTATTTCAGTTTTACTTATTGCAGTGAAAACGATGTGCACAACTAGATGTTATAGAAGTCCTGTATACAGAATTTCAATGTCCTATGGCCAATATAGGCCCACCAGCGCCCGAGCGGTAAAGTCGCTGAACACTGGTAGTTCGGTTCGAGGTTCGAATCCCGCGAACGGGCTGGCTGCATGGGTGTTTTCGTGGTTTTCCCCATGTGTAATGTGCATTCTTGCTTCATGCACACAATATCACCATAGCTAAGCGATTCAGTACCCTACTCCTTCTTTCAACAATGAATTCCATTTATCCTGCGTTTCAGTTCACTTTTGAACTTGAGACATGCAATTCTCTTCCGTTCCTCGACATTTTTATCACACGTAACACATCCAATTTCAGTACTATGGTTTACCGTAAACCTTCATAGATTTGCCTTCCACCACACTTCAAATCATGTCATCCGACTAAATAAAAGTTACCTCCATTTTATTCCTATGTTTTCCGCGCACTTCAAGTTTGCTCCATCAAACTGGCTCTTGATTAAGAACTAAATTATTTAAAAGCAGTAGCTATTGAAAGGGGCTTTTCACGCAACATTATTAATCAAGCAGTTAAAAAATTCTCATTTCAACACACCAAAAGACACTTGCTTTAGGAGATTATAAGAATTCTGTTGTCATTCCTTCCTTTCCATTAATTACTTATAAAATTGCACATATTTTACAAAAATTTAACTTTCGGGTGGTTTATTCTCCTATCAATAAAATTCCGAGTTCCATACTCCAGCACCCCATTCCGAATATGAATTCCGGGGGTATTTACAGAATTCCTTGCAAATGTGGTTTAATTTACATTTTTCAAACTAAGAAAGCCTTAAAATTTCGCGTTAAAGAATATGAGGCATATGTTAGAAAAAAGGAAACACAGAAGTCAACTGTTGCCCAGCATTCGTGGTCCGAAAATCATACTTTCAATTTTTCTGCAGCCAAAATTTGCTCCATCAAACTAGAAGTGGGAGAGTGATTAGAAAGACGGCCAGGTATTTGGACTGATTTTAGACTCTTAAAAGGGGGAAAAAAAAAAAAAAAAAAAAAAAAAAAAAAAAGCCCTTTTGAACTCTTTAAAAAAACGGAAGATGTAATATTTAATAATTTGTAAATGGCAACACCCAACATTTAATATTTAGTAACTTATAATTTGCAACACTTTGGATACTGATATGAAAATAGAACAATGCTGATATTGCAGGTCTCTGTAATATTATACATTCTAATATTATAAATAAATAGTTTTTAAAAGCTAAAAGTGCACCCTCATTATTCTAGAGTATGTATCTTCTGCATATTTTATTTTCATTCTTCCTGAAACACCAAATTATGAAACTTGATATAGGAATCTCATTAGCGAATGTAATGATGTCTTAGAGAATAATTATTAGATTGGCATGCACTAATGAAATGGGATGCAGTTCATGTCATCAAATTAAAAAAATATGACTTGGACAGCACATCACTCTCTTGTACACACTATTTAATTTGTCCTATTTAATTATATACCCTTTTTGTTGCAACAATAAATTACTATTAAATATTGTTAGATATTTAGAACAATAAACTGATGTTAAGTATTGTTAGACTAACTACATGCATGAACTGTTATTATCTCTGTAGTTAGATTTCTTTATTTGCTGAAAATATTTTTTAGTTTAACATTGCTAAAACATGAATATTTTTTCCATATACTCTTCTGTCATTGGAAGTTTATGACTATGGTCAACGATTGTGAAAATAAAGACTGGGGAGGTACTTTTAAGCCAGGTAACAGGTAGGTATTTCAGTTTTACTTATTGCAGTGAAAACGATGTGCACAACTAGATGTTATAGAAGTCCTGTATACAGAATTTCAATGTCCTATGGCCAATATAGGCCCACCAGCGCCCGAGCGGTAAAGTCGCTGAACACTGGTAGTTCGGTTCGAGGTTCGAATCCCGCGAACGGGCTGGCTGCATGGGTGTTTTCGTGGTTTTCCCCATGTGTAATGTGCATTCTTGCTTCATGCACACAATATCACCATAGCTAAGCGATTCAGTACCCTACTCCTTCTTTCAACAATGAATTCCATTTATCCTGCGTTTCAGTTCACTTTTGAACTTGAGACATGCAATTCTCTTCCGTTCCTCGACATTTTTATCACACGTAACACATCCAATTTCAGTACTATGGTTTACCGTAAACCTTCATAGATTTGCCTTCCACCACACTTCAAATCATGTCATCCGACTAAATAAAAGTTACCTCCATTTTATTCCTATGTTTTCCGCGCACTTCAAGTTTGCTCCATCAAACTGGCTCTTGATTAAGAACTAAATTATTTAAAAGCAGTAGCTATTGAAAGGGGCTTTTCACGCAACATTATTAATCAAGCAGTTAAAAAATTCTCATTTCAACACACCAAAAGACACTTGCTTTAGGAGATTATAAGAATTCTGTTGTCATTCCTTCCTTTCCATTAATTACTTATAAAATTGCACATATTTTACAAAAATTTAACTTTCGGGTGGTTTATTCTCCTATCAATAAAATTCCGAGTTCCATACTCCAGCACCCCATTCCGAATATGAATTCCGGGGGTATTTACAGAATTCCTTGCAAATGTGGTTTAATTTACATTTTTCAAACTAAGAAAGCCTTAAAATTTCGCGTTAAAGAATATGAGGCATATGTTAGAAAAAAGGAAACACAGAAGTCAACTGTTGCCCAGCATTCGTGGTCCGAAAATCATACTTTCAATTTTTCTGCAGCCAAAATTTGCTCCATCAAACTAGAAGTGGGAGAGTGATTAGAAAGACGGCCAGGTATTTGGACTGATTTTAGACTCTTAAAAGGGAAAAAAAAAAAAAAAAAAAAAAAAAAAAAAAAAAAAAAAAGCCCTTTTGAACTCTTTAAAAAAACAGAAGATGTAATATTTAATAATTTGTAAATGGCAACACCCAACATTTAATATTTAGTAACTTATAATTTGCAACACTTTGGATACTGATATGAAAATAGAACAATGCTGATATTGCAGGTCTCTGTAATATTATACATTCTAATATTATAAATAAATAGTTTTTAAAAGCTAAAAGTGCACCCTCATTATTCTAGAGTATGTATCTTCTGCATATTTTATTTTCATTCTTCCTGAAACACCAAATTATGAAACTTGATATAGGAATCTCATTAGCGAATGTAATGATGTCTTAGAGAATAATTATTAGATTGGCATGCACTAATGAAATGGGATGCAGTTCATGTCATCAAATTAAAAAAATATGACTTGGACAGCACATCACTCTCTTGTACACACTATTTAATTTGTCCTATTTAATTATATACCCTTTTTGTTGCAACAATAAATTACTATTAAATATTGTTAGATATTTAGAACAATAAACTGATGTTAAGTATTGTTAGACTAACTACATGCATGAACTGTTATTATCTCTGTAGTTAGATTTCTTTATTTGCTGAAAATATTTTTTAGTTTAACATTGCTAAAACATGAATATTTTTTCCATATACTCTTCTGTCATTGGAAGTTTATGACTATGGTCAACGATTGTGAAAATAAAGACTGGGGAGGTACTTTTAAGCCAGGTAACAGGTAGGTATTTCAGTTTTACTTATTGCAGTGAAAACGATGTGCACAACTAGATGTTATAGAAGTCCTGTATACAGAATTTCAATGTCCTATGGCCAATATAGGCCCACCAGCGCCCGAGCGGTAAAGTCGCTGAACACTGGTAGTTCGGTTCGAGGTTCGAATCCCGCGAACGGGCTGGCTGCATGGGTGTTTTCGTGGTTTTCCCCATGTGTAATGTGCATTCTTGCTTCATGCACACAATATCACCATAGCTAAGCGATTCAGTACCCTACTCCTTCTTTCAACAATGAATTCCATTTATCCTGCGTTTCAGTTCACTTTTGAACTTGAGACATGCAATTCTCTTCCGTTCCTCGACATTTTTATCACACGTAACACATCCAATTTCAGTACTATGGTTTACCGTAAACCTTCATAGATTTGCCTTCCACCACACTTCAAATCATGTCATCCGACTAAATAAAAGTTACCTCCATTTTATTCCTATGTTTTCCGCGCACTTCAAGTTTGCTCCATCAAACTGGCTCTTGATTAAGAACTAAATTATTTAAAAGCAGTAGCTATTGAAAGGGGCTTTTCACGCAACATTATTAATCAAGCAGTTAAAAAATTCTCATTTCAACACACCAAAAGACACTTGCTTTAGGAGATTATAAGAATTCTGTTGTCATTCCTTCCTTTCCATTAATTACTTATAAAATTGCACATATTTTACAAAAATTTAACTTTCGGGTGGTTTATTCTCCTATCAATAAAATTCCGAGTTCCATACTCCAGCACCCCATTCCGAATATGAATTCCGGGGGTATTTACAGAATTCCTTGCAAATGTGGTTTAATTTACATTTTTCAAACTAAGAAAGCCTTAAAATTTCGCGTTAAAGAATATGAGGCATATGTTAGAAAAAAGGAAACACAGAAGTCAACTGTTGCCCAGCATTCGTGGTCCGAAAATCATACTTTCAATTTTTCTGCAGCCAAAATTTGCTCCATCAAACTAGAAGTGGGAGAGTGATTAGAAAGACGGCCAGGTATTTGGACTGATTTTAGACTCTTAAAAGGGGAAAAAAAAAAAAAAAAAAAAAAAAAAAAAAAAAAAGCCCTTTTGAACTCTTTAAAAAAACGGAAGATGTAATATTTAATAATTTGTAAATGGCAACACCCAACATTTAATATTTAGTAACTTATAATTTGCAACACTTTGGATACTGATATGAAAATAGAACAATGCTGATATTGCAGGTCTCTGTAATATTATACATTCTAATATTATAAATAAATAGTTTTTAAAAGCTAAAAGTGCACCCTCATTATTCTAGAGTATGTATCTTCTGCATATTTTATTTTCATTCTTCCTGAAACACCAAATTATGAAACTTGATATAGGAATCTCATTAGCGAATGTAATGATGTCTTAGAGAATAATTATTAGATTGGCATGCACTAATGAAATGGGATGCAGTTCATGTCATCAAATTAAAAAAATATGACTTGGACAGCACATCACTCTCTTGTACACACTATTTAATTTGTCCTATTTAATTATATACCCTTTTTGTTGCAACAATAAATTACTATTAAATATTGTTAGATATTTAGAACAATAAACTGATGTTAAGTATTGTTAGACTAACTACATGCATGAACTGTTATTATCTCTGTAGTTAGATTTCTTTATTTGCTGAAAATATTTTTTAGTTTAACATTGCTAAAACATGAATATTTTTTCCATATACTCTTCTGTCATTGGAAGTTTATGACTATGGTCAACGATTGTGAAAATAAAGACTGGGGAGGTACTTTTAAGCCAGGTAACAGGTAGGTATTTCAGTTTTACTTATTGCAGTGAAAACGATGTGCACAACTAGATGTTATAGAAGTCCTGTATACAGAATTTCAATGTCCTATGGCCAATATAGGCCCACCAGCGCCCGAGCGGTAAAGTCGCTGAACACTGGTAGTTCGGTTCGAGGTTCGAATCCCGCGAACGGGCTGGCTGCATGGGTGTTTTCGTGGTTTTCCCCATGTGTAATGTGCATTCTTGCTTCATGCACACAATATCACCATAGCTAAGCGATTCAGTACCCTACTCCTTCTTTCAACAATGAATTCCATTTATCCTGCGTTTCAGTTCACTTTTGAACTTGAGACATGCAATTCTCTTCCGTTCCTCGACATTTTTATCACACGTAACACATCCAATTTCAGTACTATGGTTTACCGTAAACCTTCATAGATTTGCCTTCCACCACACTTCAAATCATGTCATCCGACTAAATAAAAGTTACCTCCATTTTATTCCTATGTTTTCCGCGCACTTCAAGTTTGCTCCATCAAACTGGCTCTTGATTAAGAACTAAATTATTTAAAAGCAGTAGCTATTGAAAGGGGCTTTTCACGCAACATTATTAATCAAGCAGTTAAAAAATTCTCATTTCAACACACCAAAAGACACTTGCTTTAGGAGATTATAAGAATTCTGTTGTCATTCCTTCCTTTCCATTAATTACTTATAAAATTGCACATATTTTACAAAAATTTAACTTTCGGGTGGTTTATTCTCCTATCAATAAAATTCCGAGTTCCATACTCCAGCACCCCATTCCGAATATGAATTCCGGGGGTATTTACAGAATTCCTTGCAAATGTGGTTTAATTTACATTTTTCAAACTAAGAAAGCCTTAAAATTTCGCGTTAAAGAATATGAGGCATATGTTAGAAAAAAGGAAACACAGAAGTCAACTGTTGCCCAGCATTCGTGGTCCGAAAATCATACTTTCAATTTTTCTGCAGCCAAAATTTGCTCCATCAAACTAGAAGTGGGAGAGTGATTAGAAAGACGGCCAGGTATTTGGACTGATTTTAGACTCTTAAAAGGGAAAAAAAAAAAAAAAAAAAAAAAAAAAAAAAAAAAGCCCTTTTGAACTCTTTAAAAAAACGGAAGATGTAATATTTAATAATTTGTAAATGGCAACACCCAACATTTAATATTTAGTAACTTATAATTTGCAACACTTTGGATACTGATATGAAAATAGAACAATGCTGATATTGCAGGTCTCTGTAATATTATACATTCTAATATTATAAATAAATAGTTTTTAAAAGCTAAAAGTGCACCCTCATTATTCTAGAGTATGTATCTTCTGCATATTTTATTTTCATTCTTCCTGAAACACCAAATTATGAAACTTGATATAGGAATCTCATTAGCGAATGTAATGATGTCTTAGAGAATAATTATTAGATTGGCATGCACTAATGAAATGGGATGCAGTTCATGTCATCAAATTAAAAAAATATGACTTGGACAGCACATCACTCTCTTGTACACACTATTTAATTTGTCCTATTTAATTATATACCCTTTTTGTTGCAACAATAAATTACTATTAAATATTGTTAGATATTTAGAACAATAAACTGATGTTAAGTATTGTTAGACTAACTACATGCATGAACTGTTATTATCTCTGTAGTTAGATTTCTTTATTTGCTGAAAATATTTTTTAGTTTAACATTGCTAAAACATGAATATTTTTTCCATATACTCTTCTGTCATTGGAAGTTTATGACTATGGTCAACGATTGTGAAAATAAAGACTGGGGAGGTACTTTTAAGCCAGGTAACAGGTAGGTATTTCAGTTTTACTTATTGCAGTGAAAACGATGTGCACAACTAGATGTTATAGAAGTCCTGTATACAGAATTTCAATGTCCTATGGCCAATATAGGCCCACCAGCGCCCGAGCGGTAAAGTCGCTGAACACTGGTAGTTCGGTTCGAGGTTCGAATCCCGCGAACGGGCTGGCTGCATGGGTGTTTTCGTGGTTTTCCCCATGTGTAATGTGCATTCTTGCTTCATGCACACAATATCACCATAGCTAAGCGATTCAGTACCCTACTCCTTCTTTCAACAATGAATTCCATTTATCCTGCGTTTCAGTTCACTTTTGAACTTGAGACATGCAATTCTCTTCCGTTCCTCGACATTTTTATCACACGTAACACATCCAATTTCAGTACTATGGTTTACCGTAAACCTTCATAGATTTGCCTTCCACCACACTTCAAATCATGTCATCCGACTAAATAAAAGTTACCTCCATTTTATTCCTATGTTTTCCGCGCACTTCAAGTTTGCTCCATCAAACTGGCTCTTGATTAAGAACTAAATTATTTAAAAGCAGTAGCTATTGAAAGGGGCTTTTCACGCAACATTATTAATCAAGCAGTTAAAAAATTCTCATTTCAACACACCAAAAGACACTTGCTTTAGGAGATTATAAGAATTCTGTTGTCATTCCTTCCTTTCCATTAATTACTTATAAAATTGCACATATTTTACAAAAATTTAACTTTCGGGTGGTTTATTCTCCTATCAATAAAATTCCGAGTTCCATACTCCAGCACCCCATTCCGAATATGAATTCCGGGGGTATTTACAGAATTCCTTGCAAATGTGGTTTAATTTACATTTTTCAAACTAAGAAAGCCTTAAAATTTCGCGTTAAAGAATATGAGGCATATGTTAGAAAAAAGGAAACACAGAAGTCAACTGTTGCCCAGCATTCGTGGTCCGAAAATCATACTTTCAATTTTTCTGCAGCCAAAATTTGCTCCATCAAACTAGAAGTGGGAGAGTGATTAGAAAGACGGCCAGGTATTTGGACTGATTTTAGACTCTTAAAAGGGAAAAAAAAAAAAAAAAAAAAAAAAAAAAAAAAAAAAAAAAGCCCTTTTGAACTCTTTAAAAAAACGGAAGATGTAATATTTAATAATTTGTAAATGGCAACACCCAACATTTAATATTTAGTAACTTATAATTTGCAACACTTTGGATACTGATATGAAAATAGAACAATGCTGATATTGCAGGTCTCTGTAATATTATACATTCTAATATTATAAATAAATAGTTTTTAAAAGCTAAAAGTGCACCCTCATTATTCTAGAGTATGTATCTTCTGCATATTTTATTTTCATTCTTCCTGAAACACCAAATTATGAAACTTGATATAGGAATCTCATTAGCGAATGTAATGATGTCTTAGAGAATAATTATTAGATTGGCATGCACTAATGAAATGGGATGCAGTTCATGTCATCAAATTAAAAAAATATGACTTGGACAGCACATCACTCTCTTGTACACACTATTTAATTTGTCCTATTTAATTATATACCCTTTTTGTTGCAACAATAAATTACTATTAAATATTGTTAGATATTTAGAACAATAAACTGATGTTAAGTATTGTTAGACTAACTACATGCATGAACTGTTATTATCTCTGTAGTTAGATTTCTTTATTTGCTGAAAATATTTTTTAGTTTAACATTGCTAAAACATGAATATTTTTTCCATATACTCTTCTGTCATTGGAAGTTTATGACTATGGTCAACGATTGTGAAAATAAAGACTGGGGAGGTACTTTTAAGCCAGGTAACAGGTAGGTATTTCAGTTTTACTTATTGCAGTGAAAACGATGTGCACAACTAGATGTTATAGAAGTCCTGTATACAGAATTTCAATGTCCTATGGCCAATATAGGCCCACCAGCGCCCGAGCGGTAAAGTCGCTGAACACTGGTAGTTCGGTTCGAGGTTCGAATCCCGCGAACGGGCTGGCTGCATGGGTGTTTTCGTGGTTTTCCCCATGTGTAATGTGCATTCTTGCTTCATGCACACAATATCACCATAGCTAAGCGATTCAGTACCCTACTCCTTCTTTCAACAATGAATTCCATTTATCCTGCGTTTCAGTTCACTTTTGAACTTGAGACATGCAATTCTCTTCCGTTCCTCGACATTTTTATCACACGTAACACATCCAATTTCAGTACTATGGTTTACCGTAAACCTTCATAGATTTGCCTTCCACCACACTTCAAATCATGTCATCCGACTAAATAAAAGTTACCTCCATTTTATTCCTATGTTTTCCGCGCACTTCAAGTTTGCTCCATCAAACTGGCTCTTGATTAAGAACTAAATTATTTAAAAGCAGTAGCTATTGAAAGGGGCTTTTCACGCAACATTATTAATCAAGCAGTTAAAAAATTCTCATTTCAACACACCAAAAGACACTTGCTTTAGGAGATTATAAGAATTCTGTTGTCATTCCTTCCTTTCCATTAATTACTTATAAAATTGCACATATTTTACAAAAATTTAACTTTCGGGTGGTTTATTCTCCTATCAATAAAATTCCGAGTTCCATACTCCAGCACCCCATTCCGAATATGAATTCCGGGGGTATTTACAGAATTCCTTGCAAATGTGGTTTAATTTACATTTTTCAAACTAAGAAAGCCTTAAAATTTCGCGTTAAAGAATATGAGGCATATGTTAGAAAAAAGGAAACACAGAAGTCAACTGTTGCCCAGCATTCGTGGTCCGAAAATCATACTTTCAATTTTTCTGCAGCCAAAATTTGCTCCATCAAACTAGAAGTGGGAGAGTGATTAGAAAGACGGCCAGGTATTTGGACTGATTTTAGACTCTTAAAAGGGAAAAAAAAAAAAAAAAAAAAAAAAAAAAAAAAAAAAAAAGCCCTTTTGAACTCTTTAAAAAAACGGAAGATGTAATATTTAATAATTTGTAAATGGCAACACCCAACATTTAATATTTAGTAACTTATAATTTGCAACACTTTGGATACTGATATGAAAATAGAACAATGCTGATATTGCAGGTCTCTGTAATATTATACATTCTAATATTATAAATAAATAGTTTTTAAAAGCTAAAAGTGCACCCTCATTATTCTAGAGTATGTATCTTCTGCATATTTTATTTTCATTCTTCCTGAAACACCAAATTATGAAACTTGATATAGGAATCTCATTAGCGAATGTAATGATGTCTTAGAGAATAATTATTAGATTGGCATGCACTAATGAAATGGGATGCAGTTCATGTCATCAAATTAAAAAAATATGACTTGGACAGCACATCACTCTCTTGTACACACTATTTAATTTGTCCTATTTAATTATATACCCTTTTTGTTGCAACAATAAATTACTATTAAATATTGTTAGATATTTAGAACAATAAACTGATGTTAAGTATTGTTAGACTAACTACATGCATGAACTGTTATTATCTCTGTAGTTAGATTTCTTTATTTGCTGAAAATATTTTTTAGTTTAACATTGCTAAAACATGAATATTTTTTCCATATACTCTTCTGTCATTGGAAGTTTATGACTATGGTCAACGATTGTGAAAATAAAGACTGGGGAGGTACTTTTAAGCCAGGTAACAGGTAGGTATTTCAGTTTTACTTATTGCAGTGAAAACGATGTGCACAACTAGATGTTATAGAAGTCCTGTATACAGAATTTCAATGTCCTATGGCCAATATAGGCCCACCAGCGCCCGAGCGGTAAAGTCGCTGAACACTGGTAGTTCGGTTCGAGGTTCGAATCCCGCGAACGGGCTGGCTGCATGGGTGTTTTCGTGGTTTTCCCCATGTGTAATGTGCATTCTTGCTTCATGCACACAATATCACCATAGCTAAGCGATTCAGTACCCTACTCCTTCTTTCAACAATGAATTCCATTTATCCTGCGTTTCAGTTCACTTTTGAACTTGAGACATGCAATTCTCTTCCGTTCCTCGACATTTTTATCACACGTAACACATCCAATTTCAGTACTATGGTTTACCGTAAACCTTCATAGATTTGCCTTCCACCACACTTCAAATCATGTCATCCGACTAAATAAAAGTTACCTCCATTTTATTCCTATGTTTTCCGCGCACTTCAAGTTTGCTCCATCAAACTGGCTCTTGATTAAGAACTAAATTATTTAAAAGCAGTAGCTATTGAAAGGGGCTTTTCACGCAACATTATTAATCAAGCAGTTAAAAAATTCTCATTTCAACACACCAAAAGACACTTGCTTTAGGAGATTATAAGAATTCTGTTGTCATTCCTTCCTTTCCATTAATTACTTATAAAATTGCACATATTTTACAAAAATTTAACTTTCGGGTGGTTTATTCTCCTATCAATAAAATTCCGAGTTCCATACTCCAGCACCCCATTCCGAATATGAATTCCGGGGGTATTTACAGAATTCCTTGCAAATGTGGTTTAATTTACATTTTTCAAACTAAGAAAGCCTTAAAATTTCGCGTTAAAGAATATGAGGCATATGTTAGAAAAAAGGAAACACAGAAGTCAACTGTTGCCCAGCATTCGTGGTCCGAAAATCATACTTTCAATTTTTCTGCAGCCAAAATTATTCAAAAAAACATCTTCCATTGGTGAATTAGATTTTCTAGAGGCGTTTCACATTCAAAAACATCTTTCTGTTCTAGTTAACGACCCTAATTCCAATCCCTTTTTGTTTTCAGCCTTGAAGGAAGTTATGTTTTAGTTCTCTTTTCATTCAAAAACATCTTTCTGTTCTAATTAACGACGCTAATTCCAATCCCTTTTTGCCTTCAGCCTTGAAGGAAGTTATGTTTTAGTTCTCTTTTCATCAATAGATGGCGCCAGTAGCTTAACTGTCCATCCATTCTTATCTTATCTAATCACTATATCTTATCTCGTTCATTTGCGCTTTGGCAGCTGAGGATGATGGTTCCATAAAACCATCGAAACTAGTCCTGTGAAAATTTGCAAATATAACGCTGATTTTTTGTTGTTTCACTTAAATTAATCGTTATGAAGTTTCCTTACCTCGGAATGACAATGTCAACAAAATATATAGTAAACTTATGACAAGTATTCAAGAGTAACTGAAGGTTATCTAAATAAAGAAATAGCTGAAAGGGCTCTGCCACACCATCATGTAATCAGAAAAGATCCCGCCGGTTCCACGAAATTAAGACTCGTATTTTATGCTTCCTCACATACTCATGATAGTCTATATTTAAATGATTGCTTATATTCAGGACAAATTTAAATCCTGAATTAGTATTAGATTTGCTAATTAATTTTCGTCAGCAGAATAGCTTTTACTGCAGGTATCAAATCTGCTTTTTTACAAATTCTGTTGAAGCCTGAAGACAGAAATGCAATAAGAATTCTTTGGGCTCCAAAATATAAGAAGCAACCGACGATTTTAAGAATGACGCTTGTAATATTCGGAGCAACTTGCAGCCCCCTTTTTACTAGTAGCAACTATAAAGCATCCCGCAAGAAAGTTGAAATCACACTATTCAAAGATTTGTCAGCTTCTTGAAGAAAACATTTATGTAGATGATTTGATTCATGGTACAGACGATGAAGAAGCTGCAGAAATTTATGAAGGTGTGAAAAAGATTATGATGCTCGCTAGTTTCAGTATGAGAAAGTGGAGGAGCAAGAACTCCCAATTACACGCGATTTGGAATGCAGCTGAAAATACGAAGTTTAATGAAGACGGAATGAATAGCACTTTGTTAGAATATATTATAATTATGAAGTAGATAGACTGGAATTTCGAATCAAAGATAAATTACTCAATGATCCGGCTTAGGAAATAACAAAACGGAGGAATTCTTCAAGTTGCAGGCGAAATATACGATCCTATCGGTTTCATATCTCCCATTGTCGCTGTAGCTAAAATGATGATGCAAGAACGTTGGCAAAGCGGATACCAGTGGGATGCACCACTTGACCAAGAATTTCAGAAAAGATTCAAAACCTGGTATAATGAAATTGTTAAACTAAAAAATGTTGAAATTCCAAAACATTATTTCAACAATCTATCAAAAATTAATCTATCGAATATTCAATTGCACTGTTTTGAAGCTAGTAGCCAAAAGGGACACGATGCCGTTGCATATTAGATACAATGAAAATAAGCTAACAAAAAAATCATTTGTTATGTCTTTTTTTATGTCCAAAGTAAGAAATGCCTTATTCAAGAAGGTTACGTTATCTCGATTAGAGCTTTTAGGAGCAGTCATAGGAGCTCGATTCATCTCATTTATTCGACATTCGTTGAAAATCTTAGAAATGAAGATATATTATGCGCACAGATTCAGAAATAGTACTTCACTGGGTCAGGGCTGATCCGACGAAAATAGGTGTCTAGAAATCCAAGAGAAAACTGATCCAGATTGGTGTAATTATTGTTCCAGATATGAGAATTCTTCGGACTTATTGACGAGAGGACAGAAAGTAGAAACCCTTTCAAAAAGTCTTCTTTAATAAGTGTAGAAGCAAAACCTGAGCTTTAAAGGTCTCCTAATTCTAGGTAATGCTCTAGGAAATGATACTGAATTGCATTTAAATGTAGAGGTTTTATTCCGTCCACTGAACACGTCTTCCAACCAATGGATTGAGGAATCATAAAAATATTCAAATCCTATTCTGTCAGACGTGTTTACATAACTGTAAATACAACAATAGATGAAGAAAAGTACGACACGCTACAGGCATTTTGGAAACAATTCAACGTAAGACACTGTACAGAAATGATTAAACTCACATAGGAACAAGAGGAATTCATCAGCAACGGATGCTTTCTGGCATCAGCGATGTCTAGAAGTTCTCAACAATTTTAAAATATTTCTATTAATTAAAAATGAAGCCAGTTAAATCAAACAAATAATAGCAAAACAAATCATACCAATAATAGTTGTTAAAGCAGTAGGCGGCGAAAGATTTTCAGATATAAAAGAAGAATAAATGAAAGAATTGGTCGAGAATGACGGTCGTGAATGAGAACTGAAGAAGTGGATGATCTTATGATATCAGCCGACAATGAAAGAGCGATAGTGAATACGATAAACAGCCTTTAACGTGCAATGAAAATAAAGTTAAACGAGTGGTTAAAAAAGTCGTTGATTTGTAATGAAGAATAACACAAATGAAGAAAGAAAACACTTTATAAAGTATTGAAAAACTCTGCAGTTCGTACCTCGAAATGTTTAATGTGTTGCTTCATACTTTTGATTTCCAAGCAAAAATCACAAGCTATTTTTAAAAAAATAATTATTTCATGTACCTACTTAAAGTAGTAAAGAAATCCTTTCAATTAAAATTTATTTCATTTTCCCCTTTTAATAACAATAATATTTAGCTTTGTAAAATATATACATACTTTCTTAATCTGCACTATACATTGTAACGTTGCGCGCCTCCAACTTGCACGCAACCAAGAGGTGACTGTGAAAACTGGATAAAAGACAGAGTCTTGTGAAGGGTTTAAGTCCCTTTTTATTCAACGTAAAAATTTACAATTGCGTGCTCTTGACGCTCACAGACTGCGCCAACTCGGCGGTCAAATAAAAATAATAACCTGAAAAGAAACTAAAGACAAGACTCTAACTACGAGGCTCTCTAAAAATAACTAACTCACCGCGTTTTACAATACCGCTGCTAATTCAGCAAACGTGAAGCTCACTTGAACGATTAACACTACTTCCCGCCAAGCACATAGGCCGAAACGCGGGGTTCTTCAATTTCTCGCTAACTACCTCCGCGCTCGTGAAGTAAGAACATCACACACCGAACTCGTTTCCTTTCTATTTAAATCATAATACTTCCGCTGATAATTTGAATCCTTGCGCGTTCTACTAAAATTTACATATTCTGGCATTTGCAGTTCCAGGGGAAAGTAAGGCTTGACAGGAAAGATAGTTTAAACTTAAAATAAATGTTAGTTAAAATAAATATAAACCCTACATTTGCCGCTGCCAGAATTTGGAAAACTTGGAAGCAGGTCCTACAAACGACCTGTTGTAAGTTTCTCTAATTCTGAACTAACTGGCGAGAACCTCGTTTACACAAAAAAAAAAAAAATCTTATGTAACAAATTGTATACTAAAATTTCTGTTGATAGTTATAACTTTCTCTTCTTACAGCAACTTTTCCTGGACTTCATCAATCAATCTTGGTCTTTCCTTCCAGCATCTGGAAGGAATAAGTATCAGTATCTTTCTAAATACATTATAATTTACACTTTTTTGACACAATAAATTTTTGTTTTTAAACGATTCGTTTTTCTTAGTTATTGCTTACTTCACATTCATTCAATTTTTCAAGCATTAATTTAACTTTACCCTGGCTCTCCACCGTGTGTGGTGTCAAACGGGAATATTCGTGTTTTAGTCTTACAAAACTTCCCCTAACCACCATGATTTGTTAGAATTCAACGACCAAATAGACACACCTTACTCGACATTCTACAACTCAATGAGCTACTTTAATATTCTTAAAAAAATTCAAATGTAGGTGGAGAACCCTACAAAACACATTCATTCTAACTTCCCCCTCATTCATCTTTAAACATGCAGGCTTTCGCTCTAAAGCATGACTTTATCTACAATTTAATACTTAAATTTTGACTTCATTGCTTTTAAGCATTCACTTTTAGCATCTACAATTTTATGCTTCTAGACTAAATTCTACTTTTACATAACATTCAAATATTTACGTACATTTACAAAATTTTAATACATATGATTTTTACAATTTACCATAAAATGAATAAGAGAAAATAAATTTTTACTTTACTCATTCTTCGCCAAGCTGGGGGCACTGAAACTAAAATTCTTATTAATACAAGAATACGAAGTTATTTTTATCTTCGGCCAAATTTTGCCTTTAACATAACAGAATTAGTCTTTCGACCAACAGAAAATGCTTGTTTTTAGCTTTTACACTTAAAGAAAATAATACTTTTGCCTTAGCTAAATAAAGTAAAACAAAACTAAGTCTCAACCGAGACATATTGACTTTCGTCAAAACATAGAACTTCGTACTTATGCATAACATTTCGGAACAAAAGAGAAAAAAAAAAAAAATTATAGAAGGTTTTAACTTATCTTTGAGTTTTCGATGCTTGAAACTCCGTCATTCGTTTTTGGCAATATTGGTCCCAAGTTAGAGGTTTCATGGATGTTAATCTTCTCCTTACTGCCCTCCGAGTGTCGTCCACATTACTTTTTCTTTTGCGTCCTCTACATGCTGGCCTCTTGGCGGAGTAATCGTCTGGTGGTTGGCATTTCCGTTTCTGCCTGGGACGGCTGGTCTTGACGTCCTCCGGTCTGGAGTCCTTCTTGAATTTCTTCTGTTCCTCGTATTTTTGTGCCTCCTCTTGCCGTTTCAGTTTCCGGAACGGCGGCCTTGCTGGCACCTGACTCTGTGGCCGTGTGCGCGTTCTCCTTGATGTATAATTTCTCCTGCGATCCTTTGTAGGTGGTGTTTTTCTCTTTACCACGGTTTCTTTACCCGGTTCATCTGTATTTTTGTTTTTCTTAAACGCTGGAGTTTGAAAGTTATTTTTTCTTTTTGCTACCGACGTCCGGGTTGTAGAAGGGTTAGGTCTCTCTTCAGTTCTCTGTTTCTTGGGTGGTGGAATAGTTGTTGTTATATCTGGACCTTCTACTTCGTTTAGACTTGAGTCCTGCAAGAAACTTTTAAGGATTTCAAAATCATTTGGATTATAGTATTTTTTCACCTGGTCGGGACTTGCTTTACAGATTTCCCCTCTCTCGTTCTTAAGATATAATACTACTCCTTTGATTTCCTGAATTACATAGGGGCCTTCAAACTTTGGAGCTAGCTTTGCCGTAAAATTGTCTAGGGCACTTGATAAAGAAAATTTCCGCTTCAATACTTTATCCCCAACTTTAAAATATGCTTCACGGCGTTTTCTATCATAATATATTTTCTGCCTATTTCTTGCCGTATCCGAGCTTTTAAGCGCCTGATCAATCAGCTTTTGCACATCTATTTGTTTAAACTCCTGCTCTCTTTGTTGCACAAAGAATAATTTATCTAAAGGCGTAATTAACTTTCTGCCTAAAAATAATTCTGCTGGAGTTTTTCCCGTAGTATCATGATTTGCCGTTCTTAAAGCATAAGCTAATTCATTTATGTAGCCATCCCAGCGCTTGTGATGTGTGCTCACGTAACTGCGAATTATTTTTACTATATTTTTATTAACTCTTTCTGCTATGTTAGCCTGTGGTCTATACGGAACCATTTTGATATGGCGTATGCCAAGTCCATTGCATATGTTTTCAAATATTTGACTAATGAATTGTTTTCCGTTATCGCTAATGACTTTTATCGGTGCACCGTATTTTAAAATGTATCTGTGTAAGAATGCATCTGCGACTGTTTTGGCTGACGCGCGTTTAAGTGGAACAATTTCTGTCCATTTTGAAAAATGATCTACTATTACTAAAAGAAAACGATTTTTATTTAACTCGCTCTGGGGGAAGGGACCAAGAAGATCTATGCCTAAAATTTCATTCGGAAATGTAGCGCGAATGCTATTTAAGTACCCGGCCGGGCTGTAATTAATATCATTTATTAACTGACATTGATTGCAGGACCTGACATACGCCGTTACTATTTTGTGTAATTGCGGGAAATATACCGCCTCGCGTACCCTTTTTAAAGTCTTTCTGACCCCTAAATGGCCCGCTGTTTTTGCTTCGTGTAATTCCTTCAAAATGCTTAATCGAAGCGAGGCTGGGATGACTGGTTTATACTCAAGATTTTCGTTTGTTGTTTTCGTATAAAATAATAAATTATCAATTATTCCATAGTTTTTTGCTCTATTTCTTATCGCATCGATATCTGTGTGCTCGAAGCTTTCGGGGTCTTTCAAATAAGCATAGATATTTCCAAATTCAGGATCAGCTTTCAGTTCAGTAATAATCGTATCTCTAGAATCTAAAATTTTTGAAGTCAACACAGCGCATTTAAGTTCATTTCCTTCATCGTCCAGTTTTATACGAGAAAGTGCGTCAGCTACATTGTTTTCCTTACCCGGTTTATATTTTATTGTGATATTATATTCTTGGAGTTTTAAAGCCCATCTTACTAACCTGGGCGTTAGGTTTTTCCCCGAGTAAAGTCTACCAACAGCCGCATGATCCGAAAAGACTGTTACTGGCGATTTGCCGAAATAAACTCGAAATTTGTGTACAGCCATTAATACGGCTAATGTTTCTCTTTCTGTAGCTGTATAATTCCTTTGTGTCTGATTCAATGTTTTACTAAAAAATGCCAGAGGATGGTTATTTTGCATAAGAACCGCACCCACTGCATAGTCTGACGCATCTGCTGCAATTTCCAGATTTTCGTCTCCCTCCGGGAATTTTAAAACAGGGGCATTAATGAGCGCTTCTTTTAATCTTTCAAATGCTGTGTTAGCTTCCGCTGTCCACGTAAATTTACCCCTTTTTCTTTTGATTACTAAGAGTGGTTCAACAATATTAGCGAAATCTTTTATGAAAGATCGATAGTAAGAACATAGTCCAAGGAAAGACGAAAGTTTCTTGGCGGTGTTGGGCGGTGGGAAATTCTTAATAGCTTTTATTTTTGAATCTTGCGTTTCTATACCCTTTTGCGAAATTTTATAACCGAGATATTTAAGTTCTTTAGTTGCGAACTTGCATTTTGAGGCGTTAATTGTAAGACCGGCCTCTTTTAATAATTTAAAAACTTGTTCTAGATCATTAATGTGTTGTTCCAACGTACTACTCGTTATAATTATATCATCTAGATAAATTAAAGTTGATTTTCCTAGGACAGGCTTTAGAACAATGTCCATAGCTCTCTGGAATGTTGATGGGGCCCCACACAACCCAAAGTGAATGCGTAAAAATGCATAAGTGCCCGATTTTGTTATAAACGCGGTTTTATGTATATCTTCGGGTCTCATAGCTATTTGATAGTAGCCAGACGTTAAGTCCAAAGTAGACATATATCTTGTCGATTTGATCTGTCTAATGATCTCGTCTATAACCGGCAAAGGGTAAACTGGAAATTTGGTAATACTATTTAGTTTTCTGTAATCAATAGCAAACCTCCAAGCCCTTTTATCCGAAGGAGGAAACTCGTTCTTTTTCCTACATAGTACGACTGGACTCGCGTACTCACTATTTATGGGCGCTATTATTTTATTCTTTAACATCTCCTGAATATGTTCTTCGATGATTACGTCTTTTTGTTTGTCATACCGATAAGGTTTAGTCCTACAAGGTTTTTCGGCATTTAATTGAATCTTGTGCGTGACTATTTGGCAGTTTCCTGGTTTTTCTGAAAATAAATGAGAAAAATTACTCACCACTTGCTGTATTGCTTTCCTTTCATGGTCATTCAGATGGCTAAGGTCCACTTGCGGTGTCTTCACAGGTTCCACCACCCTCTGGTCCATCTCCAACACCACGGAACTATCTTGAAAATTTAATTTGGCCCTCGTGGCCCTTAAAAACTCCATACCTAAAATAAGAGAATTTTGCAGATTTTTCACTACAAAAATTAATACTTTGAGACTTTCCTCTTTTACCTGTAAGTTTAATGATAATTTCCCGATGCAGTGACATGTTTTTCCTTGCGCCGCTATAATTTCCGTATTTTTGGTTTTAAATAATCGTACCCTATAAAAATTCTTTTTGAAGAAATTTTCACTCATAAAATTTCCTTCTGCTCCTGTATCGATGAGGGCTTCTACTGGTACATCGCCAACCAGGACTTGTATAATTGGTAGCTGTGAGTTTTTTACGATGACCGTATTTAAATGTCTATTTGAGGGTTTTTTTTAAAACTTCCGGGGTCTGGACCCTCCCTTTCACAGGCCCCTCTACTCGTTTAAAGCTTTCCTTTCAATCTGTGCCTTCTGGGTACGCGGATGTTTATTTTCAAATTTTCTTTTTGGGCCTTGACCTTCGAGTTTCGATGAGTTAGCTTGATAGCTCTTTCCCCCATAAGAGCGATTTCCATTTCTGGTTTCCTCATTTGAAGATTTCCTTCGGGTACTTTGAGAATATGTTTCCCCTCTCGCTTTTTCCGCTATTCTGCGATTTTGAAACTTCACCGCCAATTCGAAGAGTTCCTGCAATGTGCTTGGGTTTCTAATTTCAAAGTAGTCTTGAACAGCGGGTAACAATCTTGGCAAGATTATTTCAATAATCTCCGCATCGGGTTTCTTCCCATACAGCATATCCGTTAACTTAATTTTTCGTAGAATAAAGTCCGTCAATTCTGCTATATCCCGTTGATAGAAACTATATAGTTCGGCTTCCAGCCGTGCGCGATCTTTCACTATGGGGAAGGTCTTTACTAACGATTTTTTTAAATTTTCAAATGTATATGTCTGGCTTCCAAATTCCCCTAATAAAAATTTGCCTATATTTTTCCACCATAGCGCGACCTGTCCTCTTAGTGCTGATGTGGCGATGGCAACTTTTTGTCTTTCAGGAACAGGGTAGAGCTGAAAGTGGTTTTCTAGACCTTCTAGAAATACCGCCACCGAATTTTTTCCGTCGAAATGGACGTTTGGCTTGATTGACGCTCTCAAAGTCTGGACCAGGTATCCAAATCCTTCCAACTGGTTTGTCATTTCTTGGTGTTGTCCAGCGGCTTCCATCCAATTTTCGGCCATTTCCGTTCGATAAGTGTTCGGGCGCCAATGTAACGTTGCGCGCCTCCAACTTGCACGCAACCAAGAGGTGACTGTGAAAACTGGATAAAAGACAGAGTCTTGTGAAGGGTTTAAGTCCCTTTTTATTCAACGTAAAAATTTACAATTGCGTGCTCTTGACGCTCACAGACTGCGCCAACTCGGCGGTCAAATAAAAATAATAACCTGAAAAGAAACTAAAGACAAGATTCTAACTACAAGGCTCTCTAAAAATAACTAACTCACCGCGTTTTACAATACCGATGCTAATTCAGCAAACGTGAAGCTCACTTGAACGATTAACACTACTTCCCGCCAAGCACATAGGCCGAAACGCGGGGTTCTTCAATTTCTCGCTAACTACCTCCGCGCTCGTGAAGTAAGAACATCACACACCGAACTCGTTTCCTTTCTATTTAAATCATAATACTTCCGCTGATAATTTGAATCCTTGCGCGTTCTACTAAAATTTACATATTCTGGCATTTGCAGTTCCAGGGGAAAGTAAGGCTTGACAGGAAAGATAGTTTAAACTTAAAATAAATGTTAGTTAAAATAAATATAAACCCTACAACATAATCCGTTTTTTTTTTTTTT
Source organism: Stegodyphus dumicola (assembly GCF_044657685.1). Lineage (NCBI taxonomy): Eukaryota > Metazoa > Arthropoda > Arachnida > Araneae > Eresidae > Stegodyphus > Stegodyphus dumicola. The sequence continues at coordinate 83,897,794 of NC_140772.1, read as the reverse complement.
TTTTCCTAGAAAATTAACTTTCCAAAACGCGAATTTGCTGTAAGCGTAATCTGTTAATGATGTAACACCTACGTTTTTCAAGACATTTTCAGAACATTTATTTAAATTTAGATTATTTTTAGTGTATTTTGTGAACTAAACGAGAAAAAGTATAGAAAATATTGATAAATACCAACACTTTAATAAAAGTCGTTTTTCATACTCATAATATAATACTAAATACTTAACAGGTAAGTAAAAGGCTGACTGCATTTCCCGCCTGAAACTATAAAATTCCCTTCCTTACCGGTCGAGAAATCCTGGTTTAGACATTCTAAAGAGATACTACATAATGTTTTCGCACTAAAATGAATTTAAGATCATACAACATTTTCTAACATAATATATATATTACTGTAAAAGCCCAAAGTCTGGTTAATCCTATTGATAAAGCTTGGTAAAAGTCCGAAGTATGCTCTAATATCATTTCATTCCGGACTTTTACCAAGCCTTTGCAGTAAAACTTAGAAATTACCAACGCCTTCCAGTAAAAGCCCGAAATGAGGAAATTAAATCGACTCTGAATAAACGGTGTCCGCCGATAACATCGCGGCAAATACATCGCGGACGAAAACGTCGCGGAGAAAACAACGCAGGGCGAAAACGTCGTGCTACAAAACATCGTGGGAGAAAACATCGCAAAGAGAAAACATCGCAGTTCTAAAACATCATCGTACAAAATATCGTCGTCGAAAATAAAGCGGTTCAAAAACTTCGCAGTTTACAAACATCGTCGTCGAAAATATCGTGGTGAAAAATAAAGCATCTACAAATCATCGCATGACGATAACATCGCAGACATGCTTTTTTCAGGCTTTAATAACTGTAAGTGGATATTCCCATAATGATTTATGAGCGCAAGATGGAAAGAAGGATAATTTTTACTTTCATATTTTTTATTAACTAAAAAATGTTTGTTGAAAAAGTAAGAAGGAGACTTAAGCATAGAAAATTAATGCAACTTATAGCACTTAATAGAATTTTAACTAACAAACTAACAAAGTAATATATATAGTAGTAACAAAGTAATATATATAGTAGTAACAAAGTAATATATATAGTAACAAAGTAATATTAATAGTTAACTAACAAAGGTCATTAATAATTCATTTTTATAAAGTTTTTACTGGTAATTTTTCATGAAAAGTATTATCTAAAAAAGATTAGAAAAAGGATGGTAAGTAACTGCATAACCTTATTTTTAAAAAAAAATTGCTAAGTTAATTTTGAGATTATTTTCTTCATTTTTGATAATCTAATACACTTATAGAGAAAATTATTTCTTGTTTTGTTTCAGTTTATGCTTAAAATGACATTAAAAAGTTTCATGCATAGCGTGCAGTCAGTTACTTGAATGCTGATTTTTTAGTTATAAAGAAAGTCAGCTGTATAATAAATATTTCAGTAGGTTTTATATTTATTAGATTATGCCAAAGCACACTACGGCTATCTGCTTAGGGGTGGGATACCTTTGTGGAGTACATTCTCATGAACTGGTTCATATGCACATTATACTTTAGGAAAATCACGAAAATCTTCATGCAGCTTTTTTTTTTTTTTTTTTTTTTTTTTTTTTTTAGAATAATGTATACTTGCAGTGAACCTTCTTGGTGACTATCTTCCTCTAAGACGAACAGTGTTTTTGAGAACAATAAACATTGGTTTTAATCATTACGCAAGTTCACCACATTCACTCAAAATTAAAAAGGATGAAATTTTGAGTAGTCGCTTTAAATAGGATTGCTTACATTTACATTTATATTTAGACCGCCTAGACGGTATAGTGGTTTGAGTCGCCGGGCTGCGATACCAAAGGTCCCGGGTCGAACCTCGGAAGGCAGGATTGCAACTGTCCTTCATACGAGGCAAATGTGACCCACCTATAATTAAGTGCCTCCATAATAAAGTGACCATCACTTAGTAGTGGCCAAACCGAAGTCCGCTGAGGGCCGCCATTGGTAGAAGAAAACTTTTATATTAAGACATTTCTTATAAGCACTTAAGAGTATTTTATTTAAATTTTCATATACATTTTACTCGAAAATTTTGTAATTACTTATTGAACTTACAGTGACAAACTTCCTAAGACAATTTTAATATTTTTCTTTTGTGTTTCTTAATTTTCAGAATATCTAAATTTATGCACTCCAAAAATCTGTAGCGAAATTAAAATTAATATTTCTGAGAGAGAGTCTACTTTGTTGTGATTCTTTGTTCTAAGAATTCTTTACCTTTGAAGTATAGTATTTTTTAGTGTGCTGTAGTTTAGTACAACTTTTAGTGTGTTGGTTGTGATTCATACTATGTATTAATATTTGTATATACTCGAAACATATGCTTTTTTGGAGTAATGGACTGCACAGACTCTCTCTTTTTTGTTCATTTTATTGTTGCAACATGTTTAATTCTTATGTAGTGGTGATGATGTGGGAGTGTGAGGAGCTGTATATAGTCCTTATTTATTTTAAATATTGTCCTCATTCATTTCTGTAGTCTTTATTATGTTGCACATTGTCCTTATTTATTTTGGTAATAACCATGGTTTCTTATTGATCCTGTGACTCAAATATTTTAATGCATGTTATATATTAGTGCATATTTCCTACTAAACATATATTATAAAACTCTATTAATATACGTCTTCAACATATTAAACATGTTTTGGATATAAGAAACACAATTAATTCAAATAGACTCATGAATCTGTGAGTTTTTATGAGCAAAAATTTATAATTTTACGTATGATATAGTGCAGAATATCAAAAACAAGGATGTGCAAGTTGTCAAAATATAAAATCTTTAAATGAAAGGAAAAATACTTTTTTTGAGGATTTAAATACATTTATTTAACAAATGGCATTTGGAGAAGATGATTTTACTGGTTGAAATCTAAATAACTAAATACTGAAAATTTATAAAACATCTTAAATTGTTTAACCCTTTCAATCCCAATTTATTTGTTTCAACTGACTTGATTTTTTTATGCCTTCTTGGTAATTATCACAAATGACACAAATCACACTAACAAAAATTGACAGTCTGTCACTAAGCCTCTATAAGAAGATGCGCGCAACAATTTTGCAATGGGGATGTTAAAAAAGATGCCTGCTACCAGTGGGACATCAACTATGTAGTAAATTAATGCGTTTAATTCTCTCTAGGTTTCTTTAAACATCTACTAGGACTTAACCCATTGGGACTGAAAGGGTTAAGGGAGAGACTTAAATGCTGTATTTCACCGCACTTAAAATTTTCAGAATATTGATTTATGAATTTTTTACAAAAGTTCATTTTTTAATAAATGATTACATTTCATATTCAGTTATTCATAAAATGAAATTTTTTTCTTTCATTAATAGTGATAGTATATATTTGTTTCGAAAGAGAAGTGAGAATTAGGATTTGCCTGTGAATTGTAGCAATCTGTATGCAAGATGAAAGCAATTAAGAACTTTTCGGGAAACTAACGCTTGAAGGTCTCAGTTTTGAGTATTGAGTTGAAAAACAAGCTAAGTGGCTGAACTCAGGGGAGGGCGGATGAATTACAGCTATTTATACTATTGGGGAGAGTCAACCATTAGCTAACATCCGTGAGTACGGGTGTTTCGTTCAAGCCTTACTCCAGGGTCCTGTCCCCTCTGGCCGCTGAAGGCTATTTGGTTAATAAAAGACAGCTGAAAATTTCGGTCATTACTGATGATGGTCCATGTACAGACAGAAATAGCATTTCTTAATTTCTTAGTATTTGTGTGTTTTACATCTACCATGCAGTATAAAAAGAGAACCCAGAAAAATTTAGAGTTCAAACGTGTTTAGATCGCCCTTCCTTGTTTGTTTTTGAAAAAAGGCCCTTTGCCTCTTTTGCATATAAGTATTCATGCATACAGATTTATTTAATTAATATATAATTTCATCAATGAATTATATTAAAAATATAGATTTAATTAACATTTTCCCTTTCTTTTTTGGCCAAAGTTCAACGATACGAATAATGAATAATCCAAAATTTTAAACCTTTTCCAATAAAATTACATATCTACGTAGTTCGATTAAGGAGGCGAAACTCTACGATTATACGTATGATGAAAACATCATAAATTGAAACTTTGTCGCTGAGAATGGAAATTATTTAAAATCTGAGGAACAAGATTTTCCAAAATTGATATTTTTTTTTAATTATATAAACTTTAAGCAGTGTCTTTTCAGAACTGTGCATTATGCATTTATTTATTTTTTTTTAAATTTCTTTATTATAAAATACTTCTTCAGACCAATAAGAGAAATATACAAATTTTCCCGAAATGTGTTTTAATCTGTCAAAACAACTTTAAAAATTTGGTGTCCGGTCTTTAAACACAAAAATTATAAAATTTCCTTTTATGATTTAATGTATTTAAGGAATAAAACTTTAGTTTATGTAAATAATGAGAATAATATAAATACGAAGAAATGAAAAAATATAAGTGCTTTACAAGTAAATAAAATTGGTATAATGCTTTTAAAAGTACTGTGTTTTTTTTTTTTTTCCAGTTCCGCTTTCCGAAATGTTTCATTAATTGCCCTTTGCTTCCGATTGCTCAACAAACGCCCACATGACTGTCTTTCTTTATGTCTCGTGATCACAACGTCTGTTCCTGTACGATTAAATCTACATAATAACAGGACCGAGTAATTCTAAATTAAAATGTAATCTTAATTATCTAATTAATCTTAATTCTAAATTAAAATGTAATCTTTAAAAAAAAATTTATACAAAATGAAATTTAGAATTGTACACAGCCCCTTAAAGAATAAAATATCATATATTTCACATCTACGGCCTAGAAACAGCATCTACAGCTTTACGGACTGGGAATATCATTTTACGGATTATTATTAACTAGGAGTATGATATACGGCTTTACGAATTGGGAATATGATTTGGCCTTTACGACGAACTGTTAAAAAAATAATCGACGTAACCTCTACATTGATAAGCATAATGCACAATGTTCCAAAGACCTAGTTTAAATTTATATGTGATTATCCACATAACACAATCGTATGATTAATTCTATTCACTTTAAGTATCTTTTATAGAATAGTTCACATTTAGTACATTTGTATAACATGTTTCATTAAATGTAAGGCAACTTTCTTATGTAAAAGCTAAATAATGTTCATTAATTTTAAAAGTTATATAAACTTGTGGTGATATTTATGATATGACACTAAATAGTTTGCTATAAGATTTGGAAAAATAAGAAAATAGCCATACATTTTCTAGAAACATTTAATTTTTTCTGGAAACATGTTTACTGGAACATTTTTTCCAGGATAATTTTTCAGGGACATTTTTTTTAACACCGTGCGTAATAACACTGCGTAATAACAGTACCGTGTGCAATAAATTTTCGTAATGATAATTTTTTATGAAATAATACAGTTGTCCATTTATCCGCACTTCCTGTTATCTGAGGTAATCCACATTACCTTAAATGATTGAATTCCACACATATGATAAGAAAACCTAATTAAACAAAACTTAATTAAAAGACTTAATTAGTAAAAAACCTACATAAAATATTTATCAGGACAGAGAATAATGCATATTAATTAATTTTCAGGTTTAAATAACATTGTCTTTCATGTTATTTTTTCCCGTGCAATTCCCGTCTGAGTTATTTATTCTAGCTGAGTACTTCTTTCTCTTCATCATTGTTTCGGTCCTGTTATTATGTAAGAGGTATTTAAATTTTTTATAAAAATGCACTAAAAATAAAAATTGTTAGCAAATAAAGGCATTGCACAATTTACATACTACATTTACATATAAATATATATGTAAACAACATGTCTAGAATTTAATTGCACACTTTCGACACGTACATTTCGTTTCCATAAAGAGTGTAATCTCTTAGCATATGTTTCTATGTTTACACAATAGGCTAGGTTGTTTAAATATGGCAAGGCACACAAAGGCTATCAAGCTTAGAGAGAAATGTGTGTGTGTGTGTGTGATTATGGCAAAGCCTCGAGGGCTATCTGCCTAAGGGGAGGGATGCCTTCGTGGAGGACTTTCTAAGGGAAACTGGCTCGTATACACGTTACACATGGGGAAAGCCACGAAAACGCCCATGCAGCCAGCCCGTTCGCGGGATTCGAACCTCGGACCGAACTACCAGTGTTCAGCAACGTTACCGCTCGGCCGCTGGTGGGCCCAAGCTTAGAGAAAGGATGCCTGCGATGAGGGCTTTCTCGATACGAACCACGAAGCCAGCCTCTTTGCCTGAAATGGCACTGCGTTCAAACTCTTAGCATTCAGCGATTTTAACCATTCGGCCACTAATAGGGGTCATGATTACAATAAGATTAAAGATTATAATTTATAAATTCGAATGCTTTGCGAAACGTTTGTTCATATAAAATTAAATGTATATATAAAATTAAATTCATATAAAATTAAATGTTTGTTCATATAAAATTAGAGTATAATATGCGTATATAAGACATCTCTATAACTAAAACTTGGATGTTGGATTGCTGTATTTTTTACTCTTTTTATTTTAATTCTACACAGATATTTTTATTCTTACTAGACTCATCTCTCTTTCTATCTTCATTTTACTTCTAATTGCTTATCATAAAATTTCAGTCTAATTATTTTAAGATTCAATTACTATCTGATATTTGATTTAAAGATCTTTTTCTTTGGGTTTGAACCATTTTAAGATAATTAAATAATTTATTCCGATTTCAAAACTCTGATTACTAGCTTTTCTCAGTAAAGATGCTAATATTCGTTACCTGAAAGGAACCTCGAGTTTAATTTTTATTAAATTTTTAATCTGTTCCAGCACTATATACAAAAACTGCTCATTAGTTTTAAACTAGCAATAATGATTCCAGATACACTAAAAATAAATCAAATTGTAAATTGCTTAGCTGACATTTTTCAGTTCACAGAAATTTTCCTGGTGTTCAACTACTAATAAACATATACTAACTGTGTTCAATAATGGAACACCTGCTTATTTTTACTTAACAAACTGTAAAACGTCATTTGAGCTCGAAGGGGAAACAGGTGACTCCTGCCTCGAGAAAACCATTGTTTGACAATTAGGTAAATAATGTATGTCTGATGCTCCAAGTCTTAGTTGTACCTGAAACTCGGAAACTTAACTGCATTTTCTGTCAGAGAAGCCAACATGCCGTTACACTATATCATCAGCCAAAAGAACCGTAAACAACTTATGGTGAAAGGATACATCTATAATTTTGAACGTGCTAGTGCGGAGAAAAGTATTTGGAAATGTATAGAGTATTTTACTTGTAAGTGCAAAGGGCGAATTCACACTCAAGATGATAATATCATTCTTGAAAAATCTCACGGGCATCCTCCAAATGCTGGCAAAATTACAGCGAAAGAGATTATGAGTTCAATTAAAGAGCGTGCGGTAACAACGCAAGAATCGACACATTCTTTAGCAGCAGTTGGTACAATTGGTCTTCCTTGTGCTGTTTCGGGGCATATACCACCAGTGGAAAATATTAAAAAAATTATCAGATATGCTCATCGACACGGAGAAGTGCCATTGCATAATCCTAGATGTCTTGAAGAATTAGTAATCCCAGAACAGTTTTCAAAAACCCTAAAAGAAGAGAAATTTTTGCTGTATGACAGTGGAGCGCAGACAGACAGAATTCTAATTTTTTCGACCCTCAGAAATCTGGACTCCATGGCTGAATGTCCGAACTGGTTTGCTGATGGAACTTTTAAAGAAACACCACCGCTTTTCAGTCAGATTTATACAATCCATGGTGTTAAATATGATAATGTGATACCTCCAGTGTATGTATTAATGCCAAACAAGCGCGAAGAAACATACAATAGAGTGTTTACGGTGATAAAATCTTTGAAACCGAATCTGCAGCCCAAAACTGTAATGACTGATTTTGAAAAGGCTGCCATAAATGCCTTTAAAAATTCCTTTCCGAATATCATTGAGAGAGAATGTTTTTAAGTCAGTGTGTGTATAGAAAGATTCAGTCTGCAGGTTTGCAAAGTAAATATGAAACTGATCCGAATTTCTTTTTGGAAATCTCTCAACTTGCAGCTTTGGCTTTCGTTCCTACTTCAGATGTCATTGAAGCATTTGAACAATCAATATCATCTACTTATTTTGTAAATAATATGAACATCATTCAGCCAATCATAAATTATTTTGAAGACACATGGATTGGTACATTTACTCGTCGTGGACAACGTCGCAGACCAGTGTTTGACATCTCTCTTTGGAACTGTTATGATGCTGTAAAAGATAAAGTTCCAAGGACAAATAATGCGGTTGAAGGATGGCATCGCAGATTCAACGAACTTATGAACGGATGCCATCCAACAATCTGGAAATTTATTGATTGCTTAAAAAAGGAACAAAATTTAAATTCTATAAAAATTTAACAATACATTGCAGGTCACCATCCACCAGTATGTAGTAGAAAAGTTTACAAAGATACATCTCTCAGAATTCAAAAGATTGTAAATGATTATAATGATCGGCCTATTTTAGACTATTTAAGGGGAATAGCCTACAATTTTCAACTGCAGGTGTACATTTTTTATACATTAATTAATGAGGATGTTTAATGTCTGATATAATTTTATATGTTTTTATTACTACAGCTTTAACATGAGTCGTAATTACATTATATTTTCTGAAAAATATTAGGCGAACTTTTATGCTCTTAGAGTTGATATTTACAATTATACTAGCTTTCATGAATATATGTGAATGATATTTTACTCCATATAATGTGTTTTATTTAAGCCTCTTTGGTATACACTCTTTGGTAGTATAAATCAAATTTTATTTCATCAGAGAAATTATGAACGACAAATGATGATGCCTTGTTCGTTTAAATATCATTTATTAACTGAAACGGTATGCGAAGCTAAAATTTATTGGAGATTTGGTATTAACAATAACGATATTTTTGAAAAATTCCTATCAATTAAAATTTTATTTCGTTTCATTTTTCATTAATTCATGTTTGTGTGAGAAAATAACTTTAGAGTATTTGTTTACAGTGGATAAATTTTTAGCTTAATAAGCTATCTATATTTTAATAAAATTCAGTAAATTTAATACCATTGTGGATGCATATAAGACGAAATTTTCAATTTCTATTCCTTTCTGAAATCATCCTGATCAGGCAGCTTAATATTAAAGAATACGTTTAAGAGTATTTTTTAACTCTTAAAGCAATGGGAGATATATTTACTTAATTTTATCTCAAATAATAAGATTAGACTTTTAATGGCTTTTCTTGTAACTTACTTTGATATATCAAACTTATATACTTGGGCACTCTTATATGTAAGCCCCTTTTGTCTTCCTGAAAGATTCTTAAAAGACAAAACTTTTTCATATATGACACCATTATGTTTTGAGACAATACGGTATTTTATTGCGTATTTCTGTATATTTAAAAGGGGGAAAATTTGAAAACTGAGGTAAGAGATTTGCTTTTAAATCCCTAGTCATTTCAATTTTGATTAATACTGATTATATAACATAATTTTAAAAATAATTTATTATATGACAGTAATGTAAATTTAACGTTAAAAATCCTTAACAGCAGTTTTTCATTTGCTAAATATAGAATGATATATAAATGTAAGTTTTATTTGATAAATATGAAAGGTATTTTAGAGAGTTTCATGTTTTTCTGCAACGGGTAACACTATAAACATCGGTTTTTTGCTACAAAAATACATTCTCAAAATATGCTTATGGTTTTCCATGTATAGCTTATTCGCAAATATTTATGAAGCAATATTAAATATTAGTTCTAACTTAGGCGGAAATTTCTGCTATGTTTACAGTTTTCTCGCGCTCCTAATTTTTTAAATGTATACAATGAAGTATTTATTATTTAATTAATTTTTTATAACTGCATTAATAGATGGTACAGTATTTGCAAAGTTTTGACATGATATCACTTTTTTTACGAAATGAAGGTTTAAAGTTCAAGTAAAATTATTGTTTATTCTTAAGCTACAAATTTTGAACAAGGCTGACATATCTACGCTAAATTTTATAATGGTGTCATAAATATTTTTCATTATTCAATAACAACTATAAATTTTTATAATTACTTAAAAATCGTAAAAGAGTGGATTATAAAGCATTGTGTTTAATAAAAATAATATAATATTAAGAATGGCAACTTTTGATTAAAATATAGATTCAAAATATTATTTCCTGACGCACTGCAAAATCTGAAAGTAGCACAGTCTATTGTAAACGAATTTTTCAGGATGCACTTTTGGATATAATTTAATCTGAGAAATAAACATTAATACAAGGTGATTATGTAATTCAACAAACAATCTCTATACTGCTTCATAAAATAGATAACTTATGATGGGAGTCTTCTTTTATAAAATACTGTGGTTTAATGTTGCAAACGAAGTTTCAGCTTAAGTTTGGAAATTAATATAGAGGGAAAGTTAAAAAGAGTCTTTAGTAGTAACCGGAGGTAACCGGGCGGCGGAAGTGACGTCACAGAAAAGGGGCGTGGCCTCCGCCATGTTGAATTTCTCCGGAAGGGACGACACCAGCGCCATCTTGTATCACGTGATGGAATGACATCATCAAACTTTCGTTTTGATTCTGTGGCAACGATTTTACGTTTTCAAAGTTTTTATTTTTTGTGGCAAAGACACTATTTTTTATGTTTATGGCAATGAGCTCTTAACCACGTGTTTGGAATGACATCACTTTTAATTTATTATTTTTATTTATTTGACATGTGATTAATATTATTTTGTTATTTGATTAATTTTTAATACGTCATTAATTTTAACTTTTTAATTATTAACTATTTAGTACATCATTATTTTACTTATTACCTTTAATGAATTTTTGTGGAAATTAATATTATTTCCCCTGAATTTTAAAAGTAACTCCACCGCTGGGATTCGAACTCGCTATCTCTGGGATGGGAGGTCTAGTGCTTTACCGCTCGGCTACCCTGTCCTCTTATCAGACTTGTTATTTGAAACTCTCTTTGTCCCTTTGAGTTTTTGCACCATTGATGACATAAGGCTGAAAATCTGCGCATGCGCTTTGACATGAAAACCGCGTCACACATTTGTTTTTACACGACGGCTAGGATTTCTTTTGGCTTATTAATCATTACTTTATTCATTGCTGTTTTAAATGTAAGATTTTCCCACGGTTTAATTTTTTTTTATTATTAAGATATTTTTAATTGTTTTCAATTTTCATCTCATTCTTACTTTTTTTAAGTTATTAGTTAATTTATTAATTTTTATTTTATTTTTTTCCCTTTCCCAAACATAAATTTTATTTTTAACTTCAACAAAAGTGAATTTAAATTTTCTTTTTACTTTTTATCTTGCAAAGTTTATTTTTTTTTTTTTATATTTAATTTTCTTTTTGGTTTTACAAAAGTAATATTTATTTTTACGAATTGAATTTTTCCTTTTCACTTTTTTATTTTGCAAAAGTTTTTTTTTTTTTTTTTTTTCCAAAATTTTTTCCTTTTTGTATTTTTACTTTATTTTAATTTTTTGTTTAACTTTCTTTTTGGTTTTACAAAAGTAATATTTTTATTTACGAATTGAATTTTTCTTTTTCACTATTTTATTTTGCAAAAGTTTTTTTTTTTTTTTTTTTTTTTTCCCAAAATTTATTCCTTTTCGTATTTTTACTTTACTTTATTTTAATTTTTTGTTTAAACTTTTTTTTGGTTTTACAAAAGAAATATTTATTTTTCCAAATTTAATTTTCCTTTCCGCTTTTTATTTTAAAAAAAGTTGTTACTACATTTTTAACTTAATTTTTTTTTACAAAAGTAATATTTAGTTTCATAATTTTAATTTTTTTGAGTTTTTTGTTTACACAAATGTTTTTTTGTTACATTTTTATTTTACCCTTAACTTTTTTCCCTTGTTTTAAATACAATACGATGTTACATTTCCATTTCTCCAAAAGTAAACTTACCTACATTTCTGTGTCTTCGAAATTTTAAGCTGGAATTTACATGCATATAACTTCACTAGATAATATTTTCTGTAACATTAAGCCAATATACACAATGCTCTTTCTATATAGTTTAACTGGAATACTACATTTCTTACTTTTTTTACTACTACGTTGGAGATACTCAGAACGTTTCCTTCTAATGCATTGTACTAACTATTAATGCCTGTATTAACTTTTTTGGCCAACTATACAAAACTTTGTTGATTCCCTTTTACACGTCTTACTTTTATTCAAAGGATTCACCAAACTATGTCTGACAAATGTAATTTTTACACTTTCCATTTACACATTTACCCTTATATTTAACTTATAAAACATATTCATGCTGTATTTCTGATTCCTTTTTCCCACAATAAATACAGACTTACACATGTTTCTTTATTGTAAGACTTACTAACTTTAAAACAAATCTTACAAGGAGCAATAAATTTTCATGGTATGAAGCCCACTCAAACCAATGCATGGAGCAGTTAAGTTTAGATACATACCAATAGTACTTCATTTTTTCTTATTTTACTCTACAGATATTTATACTTATATTCAGAACACTCCCTTTCATTCAGTAAGATTCATTTATACTACTAACACAAATTTTGCTAACTCTTTGAAATATTTTACGAAAATATCTTGTATTTTCTTGCACACATCCTACTTAAATCACCAAACATACACTGAACCTTGATTTTTCCTTCATGTGAAAACGTCACTCGGATTTTTAATATGATTCCACCATTTACCACAGAACTTTATAAACACTACTCTATTTGAACTTATCACAGCCTAACTCTCTTAACAAGGTACAGAAGATTGAATTATATTTTACAGAGAAGAATATCCACATTGTAATGAATTATTTTAAATTTGAATTATAATCACATTTTGTGAAGGAGAACTTAAAGTCTATAATACACATGGAATTAATATTCAGCCATGGAAATGAAACTTTATCGCCTTTTTCCCAATTTGGAATATAAAAATTTGTTAACTTGGAATATTTTTAACGTATTCATTGTAACTTAACTGAAAAATACTCATATTTCCCATTGTCAATAATTTCTTTAGCACTGAACTCTTACAGCCTTTTGAGAACGAAATTTAATTTATCATACCTGACAAATGACTCCTACATAGTTATGATACATTACACGAAATACTGAGTAGAGTTCCAAATAATGATCTAACATAGTAATTAACATAAAAGACCTAACACAAATAATTTTAAGATAGAAATTTCAAACTGACATTGCTTACTAATGAACTTTTACAGCTTTTTTTTGACTGACATTTAACTTCTCATAGATAATAAATAAAATTACACACATATAATTATACAAAATAGGTAATAATGACAGAAAGTCCATATAATGATCTACTATAGTCACCAACTTTAAAAATTTTAACGCATTTCTAATATAAGAAAGACCACACTTTTTTGAAAAGCATTATTTTAATTAAACATTGGAGCCACGCAGTCCTGCGCACATGCATAACATCTTTATTTATCATGAGCATGAAACATAATAAGTAAATAAAATTTTCACAAAGTACGAAACACATTTCTCTTTTAACTGAACTGTACTCTTAAGAAAAATGCAGTATGGAATGCTTAGAACACTCAGGGCCACAGTTCCTCATTTCCCCACGCATTGACCAAAATATACATGTACTTTAAAATCAGTTAAACAAATTCAAATGTTAGTATTCAAAGAGGAATACTTCACAAATTAGATGAAAGAAAGGTACACAATGAACTTGAGTGAAAAATACACAAAAGCATGTAAGGACCGAGAAAAAGATGTATTCGTGGAAAACTTTTTCAAGATAAACTTGCTCTATTTTTGCACATGGGTTACATTTTGCATTTCAGATTAAGGAAACATTCAAGATAATTCCTGTATAACTAGGGATTTTATTCACACTTGTTAGTACTGTAATTTATTAGAACAGTCACAGACATATAGGACAAGTATGCCATTTCCAAGGAAAACAATTTTCCCAAGCCAGACTTTAACAGTGAAATATAAAAGGGAATAAGAATATCCCATATTTCAAACAAAATTAGTATCTGAGTATGCAAAAACATGAACAAGAAACGAATATTTTTCTGAAAATGTTCCGAATGGTTTAAGTCAGGACTAGTTTCATGAACAGAGCATGAAAAATAATGATGAATTTTTAATTTTATTTTGTCTGTAGTACATTTACTTATGCTAAAATCTTCCATTTTGGTTGACTGTACTTTACATTCAGACCTAAGTTGATAAATCAGAGTGATTTTGTGTTTTAAAGCTTCAAAATCAGAAATACTACAACTCAAAAGCAAAAAGATTAAAACGACAAGAGAATATACTGCAAGCAAGCGAACGTGATAAATGACTTTTTGGGCTGAATTTCATGAATTCATAGATGGGGTGCAAAATTTTAATGCACTGTATATGAACTATTTTTCAAATGTATTACGATCACCAACTTTACATAGACTTTAAGTAAACATTTCATGTTAATTTACCATTTTATCTATGTATTTACTAAATTTTTGCATTTTGTTTATAAATATAATAACAAAAGGACATAAGAGAACATTTGTTTCTTGAAAATGTCCATAATTTTACCCAACTGTTATTTCTTTCATAGCTTTGAAGTAACCTATTAAACACATAGTTATCTTGTATTGACCAGACAGCCGTTGGTCTTGCCAATGTCTGAGGGAAGTCACAAAGCTAGAGAATTTAAGTAATATTTTACCAGTACGGAGAACTTCTTACGGCGTTTTCGATGAAAATTGACCGAATTTAGTAGTTCATTACTAACCTAGGAGCCTTTAACTATTTTTTTTATTCGAAAAAAACACACCAGAAATTATCATCAAGATTTTCCATACAGATAGATATATTGTACTACTTTTCATGCCATTACATTTCAAATGAAATTTGATTCATTGTCAGATAGTTAAATGTTTGTTATTTTTTCGCGTACGAATGCATTTTCGTGTCTCACATACGCTCATTACATATGATTTAACAAAATTACGAACAAGTTAGAAGTTAAATGAATATTTCCTGAAATACTGTACATTTCATTCCGGAAAGTTTACATGAGTACCTTCATTTCGAAACCCCTAATGTTTCTTTTCCTGAATTCAAAGTAAATTTTGAGTGTAGAATTTTCAGTTTTGACAGAAGTTATTTGTAAGTGGCTGTGATGTGTTCGTGTTTTCATAAACCGTTTTTGTGAAACACCCTATTGGTAACCTTTAGAACAGTTTAAATATTACCATTTTTTACCTTACTGCCACTGCAAATCATTGAATTTTCAAATATTTTCCTTTTTTATCGTTCATAGTGCCTCGTAAAGTCTTGAGAACAAATTTTTACTAAATACTTATATCATTCGATTTAATAATTTTGTTACACGTTTGGAAGATTTAACTTCACTATCACGCTAAACCAGAAGTTAAGAAAAGAAATGTAATTGTTATCTTAGTATTCTATGGGGATAGATTAATTTTCTCTGACATTGACGTATTCGTATGTAGATAATAGAGACTTTTAACCCAGCTCATACAGACTTGGAATATTTTCTCTAAGTCACCACGATGACAGACTTGCATTGTCATAGACGTTTTTCTCGTGAAATATATTTCTTTCTTAAAAGTTTATATACTAATTTCTTTAGAAACATGTCTAAGAAAATACCTCATCTTCATAAGAAACATCAGATTTAATTTAAATTAATAATAAAATAAGAATCATTAATTTGTAAATATATTTCTCTTTGACTCAAAAGTTTCTTTATCATATTCGAAATGAACAATTAATTGTACATAATTAATATATTGTATTGATGAACCAGAGTTATATTTTACCTTACTGCATTATATTTCAAAGTGAATGTGTTTTATTGCATATTTTAATAAAATCTTAAAAGCTTAAATGAGTGTTTCATTACAAAATTTGTACTTTCTAACTTCATTCTACTGAAACGAAAACATTCATAACTTATTACGAAGAAAAAGTTTTACATATTATACTTTTTGATTAATTTTTATACCACAGTATTATCTTTGAAAATTTGTTTCCTAATCCACTGCTAATATATTACTAATTTTCGCTCTTTCAGTACACTTCGTACGTGATAAAAAAACTCAGTTTAGAAACTTTTTCCTTAACGCCTTGTATTGCATTGCTGAACCGGGGCCATGCTTTCATTTTTATTACATATCATGCGAATATTTTAAAAAAAGCATATTTTTTCCTTCTGTTAGCACAATTTTAACCAGCATTTTACTATTACAGAGACTTCTTTAGTAAAATTTCAAGGGTTAAATTGATCGTTTCATTATTAATTTTGAAGATTCTGGATATATCCTATTTAAAAGTTCATAACCGATTTGCAAAATAATTTATATATGTACTTTGTTGTCCTCTTGGTTAATTTTTAAAGCGTTTTTCAACTATAACACTTGATTTCTAGCGAAGTATCGAAATGATTATTTACTTTCCACTTTTTCCAAAGAATTTCGTAGACACATATGTTCAATACAGAATATTTTCCTAACTTAAAAATATTATTACCAAAATAGAAAAATATGCAAAATTTTCCTAAAAATTTATATATTTGTTTTTTAAAAACATGTACACGAATATCCACATTTAATTACTTAATGTGTACTTTCCTATATCAGAACTAAAATTTCGAACGAAAATTTTTTAAATAATGTCATATTCCATAAAATTTATGTCTTTGTGATGTCATCGTGTTTTCGCAAACGTTTTGAGAGTAGACGTTTAGACATTTCGAAACTGTTTTCTCTTTGCTATTGGAAACTATTTTATCTTTGCTGTTGGTATATGCCAATGAATTCTGGATACTTTTTTCTCTTGGTTTATCTTCAGCTTATGAGTTATTTAAATACTTAAAAATATATTTGTAGATTTTTTATGTTGACACTTGTGATAGATTTTTTGGGACGTTTTTGGAAAATCTATTTTATTCACGTGAATGAAACTGATGTTTTCTTAAAATTTTATTATGCCGGATTTGTTCTCTTTATTCAACATTCATATGAACTTCGGTATTCCAAATCCCTCACGCAAAATGTAATTTTTCTATCAGTAATAGGAAGACGAATGGAATAAATGCAGGTTATGCAGACATAAGATAAAAAATCTGGAAGTAAAAGACATTTTCCAGATCTAAACAATTCAGTAGAATGTGCAAATATTCATCCTATTCGAAGCTTATTTTTTCAATTACATAGAATATAAAATGTAAATTTAATAAAAAAGAGATATAATGAAGATCAAGTATTCTGCAAAATCTGGATGGTAATTATACAAAATTAGTCATAAAGCAGGTTTTCGTAAAAAGTGGCTCCAGCGGAGGAAACACGCCGGCAGTCTTCTGAAGCTCTAAGTGAGCACCTGATCTTTGCTCTTACAAAAGCTAAGTAGAATTGTAAATTCTACGTAAGAGCGAAGATCAAATGACCACTTAGAGTTTCAGGAGACTGCTGGCATGTCTCCTTCGTTGGAACCGCTTTTTACGAAAACCTGCTTTATGACTAATTTTGTATAATTACCATCCAGATTTTGCAGAATACTTGATCTTCATTATATCTCTTTTTATTAAATTTACATTTTATATTCTATGTAATTGAAAAAATAAGCTTCGAATAGGATGAATATTTGCACATTCTACTGAATTGTTTAGATCTGGAAAATGTCTTTTACTTGCAGATTTTTTATCTTATGTCTGCATAACCTGCATTTATTCCATTCGTCTTCCTATTACTGATAGAAAAATTACATTTTGCGTGAGGGATTTGGAATACCGAAGTTCATATGAATGTTGAATAAAGAGAACAAATCCGGCATTCTATCATAATTGACTAACACTCTGAATAATAAAATTTTAAGAAAACATCAGTTTCATTCACGTGAATAAAATACATTTTCCAAAAACGTCCCAAAAAATCTATCACAAGTGTCAACATAAAAGATCTACAAATATATTTTTAAGTATTTAAATAACTCATAAGCTGAAGATAAACCAAGAGAAAAAAGTATCCAGAATTCATTGGCATATACCAACAGCAAAGATAAAATAGTTTCCAATAGCAAAGAGAAAACAGTTTCGAAATGTCTAAACGTCTACTCTCAAAACGTTTGCGAAAACACGATGACATCACAAAGACATAAATTTTATGGAATATGACATTATTTAAAAAATTTTCGTTCGAAATTTTAGTTCTGATATAGGAAAGTACACATTAAGTAATTA
The DNA here is from genome assembly GCF_044657685.1 of Stegodyphus dumicola. Taxonomy (NCBI): domain Eukaryota; kingdom Metazoa; phylum Arthropoda; class Arachnida; order Araneae; family Eresidae; genus Stegodyphus; species Stegodyphus dumicola. The sequence goes on along the minus strand of NC_140772.1, from coordinate 83,879,420 downwards.
AATGTGGATATTCGTGTACATGTTTTTAAAAAACAAATATATAAATTTTTAGGAAAATTTTGCATATTTTTCTATTTTGGTAATAATATTTTTAAGTTAGGAAAATATTCTGTACTGAACATATGTGTCTACGAAATTCTTTGGAAAAAGTGGAAAGTAAATAATCATTTCGATACTTCGCTAGAAATCAAGTGTTATAGTTGAAAAACGCTTTAAAAATTAACCAAGAGGACAACAAAGTACATATATAAATTATTTTGCAAATCGGTTATGAACTTTTAAATAGGATATATCCAGAATCTTCAAAATTAATAATGAAACGATCAATTTAACCCTTGAAATTTTACTAAAGAAGTCTCTGTAATAGTAAAATGCTGGTTAAAATTGTGCTAACAGAAGGAAAAAATATGCTTTTTTTAAAATATTCGCATGATATGTAATAAAAATGAAAGCATGGCCCCGGTTCAGCAATGCAATACAAGGCGTTAAGGAAAAAGTTTCTAAACTGAGTTTTTTTATCACGTACGAAGTGTACTGAAAGAGCGAAAATTAGTAATATATTAGCAGTGGATTAGGAAACAAATTTTCAAAGATAATACTGTGGTATAAAAATTAATCAAAAAGTATAATATGTAAAACTTTTTCTTCGTAATAAGTTATGAATGTTTTCGTTTCAGTAGAATGAAGTTAGAAAGTACAAATTTTGTAATGAAACACTCATTTAAGCTTTTAAGATTTTATTAAAATATGCAATAAAACACATTCACTTTGAAATATAATGCAGTAAGGTAAAATATAACTCTGGTTCATCAATACAATATATTAATTATGTACAATTAATTGTTCATTTCGAATATGATAAAGAAACTTTTGAGTCAAAGAGAAATATATTTACAAATTAATGATTCTTATTTTATTATTAATTTAAATTAAATCTGATGTTTCTTATGAAGATGAGGTATTTTCTTAGACATGTTTCTAAAGAAATTAGTATATAAACTTTTAAGAAAGAAATATATTTCACGAGAAAAACGTCTATGACAATGCAAGTCTGTCATCGTGGTGACTTAGAGAAAATATTCCAAGTCTGTATGAGCTGGGTTAAAAGTCTCTATTATCTACATACGAATACGTCAATGTCAGAGAAAATTAATCTATCCCCATAGAATACTAAGATAACAATTACATTTCTTTTCTTAACTTCTGGTTTAGCGTGATAGTGAAGTTAAATCTTCCAAACGTGTAACAAAATTATTAAATCGAATGATATAAGTATTTAGTAAAAATTTGTTCTCAAGACTTTACGAGGCACTATGAACGATAAAAAAGGAAAATATTTGAAAATTCAATGATTTGCAGTGGCAGTAAGGTAAAAAATGGTAATATTTAAACTGTTCTAAAGGTTACCAATAGGGTGTTTCACAAAAACGGTTTATGAAAACACGAACACATCACAGCCACTTACAAATAACTTCTGTCAAAACTGAAAATTCTACACTCAAAATTTACTTTGAATTCAGGAAAAGAAACATTAGGGGTTTCGAAATGAAGGTACTCATGTAAACTTTCCGGAATGAAATGTACAGTATTTCAGGAAATATTCATTTAACTTCTAACTTGTTCGTAATTTTGTTAAATCATATGTAATGAGCGTATGTGAGACACGAAAATGCATTCGTACGCGAAAAAATAACAAACATTTAACTATCTGACAATGAATCAAATTTCATTTGAAATGTAATGGCATGAAAAGTAGTACAATATATCTATCTGTATGGAAAATCTTGATGATAATTTCTGGTGTGTTTTTTTCGAATAAAAAAAATAGTTAAAGGCTCCTAGGTTAGTAATGAACTACTAAATTCGGTCAATTTTCATCGAAAACGCCGTAAGAAGTTCTCCGTACTGGTAAAATATTACTTAAATTCTCTAGCTTTGTGACTTCCCTCAGACATTGGCAAGACCAACGGCTGTCTGGTCAATACAAGATAACTATGTGTTTAATAGGTTACTTCAAAGCTATGAAAGAAATAACAGTTGGGTAAAATTATGGACATTTTCAAGAAACAAATGTTCTCTTATGTCCTTTTGTTATTATATTTATAAACAAAATGCAAAAATTTAGTAAATACATAGATAAAATGGTAAATTAACATGAAATGTTTACTTAAAGTCTATGTAAAGTTGGTGATCGTAATACATTTGAAAAATAGTTCATATACAGTGCATTAAAATTTTGCACCCCATCTATGAATTCATGAAATTCAGCCCAAAAAGTCATTTATCACGTTCGCTTGCTTGCAGTATATTCTCTTGTCGTTTTAATCTTTTTGCTTTTGAGTTGTAGTATTTCTGATTTTGAAGCTTTAAAACACAAAATCACTCTGATTTATCAACTTAGGTCTGAATGTAAAGTACAGTCAACCAAAATGGAAGATTTTAGCATAAGTAAATGTACTACAGACAAAATAAAATTAAAAATTCATCATTATTTTTCATGCTCTGTTCATGAAACTAGTCCTGACTTAAACCATTCGGAACATTTTCAGAAAAATATTCGTTTCTTGTTCATGTTTTTGCATACTCAGATACTAATTTTGTTTGAAATATGGGATATTCTTATTCCCTTTTATATTTCACTGTTAAAGTCTGGCTTGGGAAAATTGTTTTCCTTGGAAATGGCATACTTGTCCTATATGTCTGTGACTGTTCTAATAAATTACAGTACTAACAAGTGTGAATAAAATCCCTAGTTATACAGGAATTATCTTGAATGTTTCCTTAATCTGAAATGCAAAATGTAACCCATGTGCAAAAATAGAGCAAGTTTATCTTGAAAAAGTTCTCCACGAATACATCTTTTTCTCGGTCCTTACATGCTTTTGTGTATTTTTCACTCAAGTTCATTGTGTACCTTTCTTTCATCTAATTTGTGAAGTATTCCTCTTTGAATACTAACATTTGAATTTGTTTAACTGATTTTAAAGTACATGTATATTTTGGTCAATGCGTGGGGAAATGAGGAACTGTGGCCCTGAGTGTTCTAAGCATTCCATACTGCATTTTTCTTAAGAGTACAGTTCAGTTAAAAGAGAAATGTGTTTCGTACTTTGTGAAAATTTTATTTACTTATTATGTTTCATGCTCATGATAAATAAAGATGTTATGCATGTGCGCAGGACTGCGTGGCTCCAATGTTTAATTAAAATAATGCTTTTCAAAAAAGTGTGGTCTTTCTTATATTAGAAATGCGTTAAAATTTTTAAAGTTGGTGACTATAGTAGATCATTATATGGACTTTCTGTCATTATTACCTATTTTGTATAATTATATGTGTGTAATTTTATTTATTATCTATGAGAAGTTAAATGTCAGTCAAAAAAAAGCTGTAAAAGTTCATTAGTAAGCAATGTCAGTTTGAAATTTCTATCTTAAAATTATTTGTGTTAGGTCTTTTATGTTAATTACTATGTTAGATCATTATTTGGAACTCTACTCAGTATTTCGTGTAATGTATCATAACTATGTAGGAGTCATTTGTCAGGTATGATAAATTAAATTTCGTTCTCAAAAGGCTGTAAGAGTTCAGTGCTAAAGAAATTATTGACAATGGGAAATATGAGTATTTTTCAGTTAAGTTACAATGAATACGTTAAAAATATTCCAAGTTAACAAATTTTTATATTCCAAATTGGGAAAAAGGCGATAAAGTTTCATTTCCATGGCTGAATATTAATTCCATGTGTATTATAGACTTTAAGTTCTCCTTCACAAAATGTGATTATAATTCAAATTTAAAATAATTCATTACAATGTGGATATTCTTCTCTGTAAAATATAATTCAATCTTCTGTACCTTGTTAAGAGAGTTAGGCTGTGATAAGTTCAAATAGAGTAGTGTTTATAAAGTTCTGTGGTAAATGGTGGAATCATATTAAAAATCCGAGTGACGTTTTCACATGAAGGAAAAATCAAGGTTCAGTGTATGTTTGGTGATTTAAGTAGGATGTGTGCAAGAAAATACAAGATATTTTCGTAAAATATTTCAAAGAGTTAGCAAAATTTGTGTTAGTAGTATAAATGAATCTTACTGAATGAAAGGGAGTGTTCTGAATATAAGTATAAATATCTGTAGAGTAAAATAAGAAAAAATGAAGTACTATTGGTATGTATCTAAACTTAACTGCTCCATGCATTGGTTTGAGTGGGCTTCATACCATGAAAATTTATTGCTCCTTGTAAGATTTGTTTTAAAGTTAGTAAGTCTTACAATAAAGAAACATGTGTAAGTCTGTATTTATTGTGGGAAAAAGGAATCAGAAATACAGCATGAATATGTTTTATAAGTTAAATATAAGGGTAAATGTGTAAATGGAAAGTGTAAAAATTACATTTGTCAGACATAGTTTGGTGAATCCTTTGAATAAAAGTAAGACGTGTAAAAGGGAATCAACAAAGTTTTGTATAGTTGGCCAAAAAAGTTAATACAGGCATTAATAGTTAGTACAATGCATTAGAAGGAAACGTTCTGAGTATCTCCAACGTAGTAGTAAAAAAAGTAAGAAATGTAGTATTCCAGTTAAACTATATAGAAAGAGCATTGTGTATATTGGCTTAATGTTACAGAAAATATTATCTAGTGAAGTTATATGCATGTAAATTCCAGCTTAAAATTTCGAAGACACAGAAATGTAGGTAAGTTTACTTTTGGAGAAATGGAAATGTAACATCGTATTGTATTTAAAACAAGGGAAAAAAGTTAAGGGTAAAATAAAAATGTAACAAAAAAACATTTGTGTAAACAAAAAACTCAAAAAAATTAAAATTATGAAACTAAATATTACTTTTGTAAAAAAAAATTAAGTTAAAAATGTAGTAACAACTTTTTTTAAAATAAAAAGCGGAAAGGAAAATTAAATTTGGAAAAATAAATATTTCTTTTGTAAAACCAAAAAAAAGTTTAAACAAAAAATTAAAATAAAGTAAAGTAAAAATACGAAAAGGAATAAATTTTGGGAAAAAAAAAAAAAAAAAAAAACTTTTGCAAAATAAAATAGTGAAAAAGAAAAATTCAATTCGTAAATAAAAATATTACTTTTGTAAAACCAAAAAGAAAGTTAAACAAAAAATTAAAATAAAGTAAAAATACAAAAAGGAAAAAATTTTGGAAAAAAAAAAAAAAAAAAAAAAACTTTTGCAAAATAAAAAAGTGAAAAGGAAAAATTCAATTCGTAAAAATAAATATTACTTTTGTAAAACCAAAAAGAAAATTAAATATAAAAAAAAAAAAATAAACTTTGCAAGATAAAAAGTAAAAAGAAAATTTAAATTCACTTTTGTTGAAGTTAAAAATAAAATTTATGTTTGGGAAAGGGAAAAAAATAAAATAAAAATTAATAAATTAACTAATAACTTAAAAAAAGTAAGAATGAGATGAAAATTGAAAACAATTAAAAATATCTTAATAATAAAAAAAAATTAAACCGTGGGAAAATCTTACATTTAAAACAGCAATGAATAAAGTAATGATTAATAAGCCAAAAGAAATCCTAGCCGTCGTGTAAAAACAAATGTGTGACGCGGTTTTCATGTCAAAGCGCATGCGCAGATTTTCAGCCTTATGTCATCAATGGTGCAAAAACTCAAAGGGACAAAGAGAGTTTCAAATAACAAGTCTGATAAGAGGACAGGGTAGCCGAGCGGTAAAGCACTAGACCTCCCATCCCAGAGATAGCGAGTTCGAATCCCAGCGGTGGAGTTACTTTTAAAATTCAGGGGAAATAATATTAATTTCCACAAAAATTCATTAAAGGTAATAAGTAAAATAATGATGTACTAAATAGTTAATAATTAAAAAGTTAAAATTAATGACGTATTAAAAATTAATCAAATAACAAAATAATATTAATCACATGTCAAATAAATAAAAATAATAAATTAAAAGTGATGTCATTCCAAACACGTGGTTAAGAGCTCATTGCCATAAACATAAAAAATAGTGTCGTTGCCACAAAAAATAAAAACTTTGAAAACGTAAAATCGTTGCCACAGAATCAAAACGAAAGTTTGATGATGTCATTCCATCACGTGACACAAGATGGCGCTGGTGTCATCCCTTCCGGAGAAATTCAAAATGGCGGAGGCCACGCCCCTTTTCTGTGACGTCACTTCCGCCGCCCGGTTACCTCCGGTTACTACTGTCTTTCAAAACTAACAGGTTAGCATATGAATAGCATTAGGGAAGAATATAAAACACATTTCAGTATACATTCAGTATTTATTTCACAATAAGGAAACATTTTTCACTATATAAATAGCATAAGGAAATACGTTTTCAGTATATGAATGTAAAAAAACTTTTCAGTATATATCCAGTACTTATTTCAGTATAAAAAAACTCATTTGAGTATGTAAATAGCATAGGGAAAGAATTTTTCAGCATATGATTCATATATTAATATATCGATTTCTTTAATCAACTTTCGATTTCTTTAAAAAACATTAACATTTAAGAACTAATCAATAGAAAAAAATGCAAATAAACAAAAAGTAAACATATTTAATTAAAATAAAACTTTAACAAACATTCTCTATTTGTAAAAAGCAAATTTAAAGTTAATTAAATTTTAAATTATGAAATTTAATTGCAAACAAATAAATGATTAATTATTGCTGCGAACTAATCTACAATATCATTTAAATTCTGAGAGCATATATAAATTACGTGAAAGCATCAAAATCCATGAATAAATATATAATTCCAAAAAATTTTTTAATCCTAAAAAAATTTTTAAAATGTATAAGTGAATAATTGTTGAGCAGGCAGGAGACAAACTTATAAAGGGAAGTTGCCTCCAAACCTAACTCTTCAATTATTCAATTCGTGTTTCGTCATCCATGTATCCAGAATTTAAATGATATTGCAGATTAGTTCGCAGCAATAATTAATCATTCATTTGTTTACAATTAAATTTCATAATTTAAAATTTAATTAACTTTAAATTTGCTTTTTACGAATAGAGAATGTTTGTTAAATTCAAATTTCATTACTTAAATCAATGCGCAAGAGAATTATTTAAATTTAATTTAACTTAATGTTTATTAAAAGTAAAACTATTATTTAATTAACATATTTATTCTTTTTAATTAAAATAAAAATGTATTTTTTATTCACGAGAGATGCCTTTGACAAGAATTTTTATGTCTGTTATGGAACTTGAAGGGCATCAAAAGAACTTTATGAAATCTGCACTGATATTGAACTTACTGAGATCTGCAGTTTTCAAAGCTTTATTTTTTTTTTATACGAGATAAGGTTGGTTTGTGTAAAAAAAAAAAAAAAAAAAAAAACCTAAAATGAGAAAAGATATATATATTTTTTTTACTTTTCAAACGAAAATATCAAATGCTCCTCAGCTGACTACCTCCTATCCAACCTTTTTCACAATTTATATGATTTTTAAAATTATTTGGATGATTACTCCAGGAACCAAACCTTTTTTAGTAAGATCGGTCAAAAGTACGCAATTTGTCTAGTAATTTAATGAAAAAAAAAAAAGAAAAAGAAGAAAGAAAGACATGAAAGAAAAATAAGATATTTACACCAGTTTTTTTAAATAATATTGTAATTATTTACTAAAATCATATCTTCTTCTATAATGCATACCACATTACTTCATTTTGTTTAAATTGTAGAAGATATTAAAGTTAAGTAAAAATTTCAAATTACCTTCGAATGCCACTTCCAGATATTTTTACAACAGGTAAACGAGTAAACAAAAAGTTAACATTTCTAGTCTCCTCTCCTGAAATTAAGCTCAAACTCTATACATAACTGTAAATAAATTAAATGAATATTGTAGAAAAAGTAGAAATCTTCTTCATTAAAATTTCTGAATTTATGTGTTCATTGATACTGAACTATCAAAAATGCAAATTGTGTGTCTTTCAAATTGCAAATTCATAGATATGCAAGAAATTCATATTATATTTAATTGTAGGGAGTTATGAAATTAGCATTATTTTTAGTATAAAGACCTACATTCATTTAAGTCATAAATGTAAAGTCCTACATTCATTTAAGTCAATCAGAGTTTTACGTCTGCTTTCTAAACATTTGTCAATAAAATAAATATAACTCAAATATTTTTATATACAAATTAGAAAGACCTTACACAAAGATATAACCAGATAGCCATTATCTATACTGTTTTAATGATTTGAAGCATCATAATATTCATTTTTGTAAGACTCATTTGATAACACTGTAGTTAGCTAGGTCATTAGTGAAACACTCATAGATGACTCAATGCTAAAGAAAAAGATGCAAGAATTCTGAATACAGTTGAGAAAATTCATAATTATCTGATTGTTTTATAATTCTACATTTCCTATGAGCTATAATTTTTATTGCTATTCTTACCCATTACAATTAGGAATATATAGTAATCCTAGAAGCATTTGACATTCATTTAAAAGAAATTCAAAACAATTTAGAGAAACTACTATTTTCTACTTTTATATATGTATTAGTTTTCAATAACAAGAGGATTTCCCAAAAATTTTGGTCCAGTTTAATGCAAAATTTAAATCATATTTTTCGTATCAAAATCCTAGTGCTAAATATGCATAAAAAATAATTCATTTTATGATGAAACTGAAACATTCGAAGTTTATTGCAAAAGTTGCCTTCAAGAAGCAAAATGATTGTGTCACAGTATCAATGCGAATTCGTAAATATTACTAAAATGCATTACTATAATATGTAATATAATAAGGACTATTAAATACGGACAATATACAAAACGAATAAGGACTATATGTAGTCCTCTTAACACGCACCATCACCACTACACTTTATATAAAAATTAGTCACATTTTAACAATAAAACGAAAAAAAGTTTTTTTTTTGAGCAATCCAGCACTCGAAAAAGCATGTGATTCAATTTTATAAAAGTATAAAGTATGAATCATAGCCAACATGCTAATTAAGCCTTACGTGAATATTAAAAAGAACACATATCGAAGTATAAAAAATGGCTAACTCCATGAAGTTATAAACTTATATGCAACATTTTGTTCTTTTTGTTACATGCAGATGCAATAATGAAAATCGTAGTAGAGTTTTTATGGCTGGGAAGAGAGATAGAGAAGCTTTTTTTCCCTCCCTGTGAAGTGTATGAGGAAGAAAATGTTTAACGTTGAGGTAAAGAAATCCAGATAAGCAATTAGTGTATTTGTTGTTTACAGTGGTGTACATAAACTGAATTCTACATTTACCTAATAACACACCTCGCATTGACTTAACTATTTCACAGTACCTAATAACACACCTCGCATTGACTTAACTATTTCACAGTATATCTTTGCTTATTATTGTGAACTGAGAAACTAAAACTACAGTTAATTACAAATGAAAAAAAAAAAAAAATGAAAAAAAAAAAAAACAATAAGATTTGTAAAATTATTAAAACAAAAAGATAATTTTGTTTGATTTAAAACGTAAACTATGGAAATTAACACGCCTTCTTTCAAGATATCTTTTTCCAATAGTTTAATGCCTAGACGCACTAAATACTTTCATTTTTTTGAAACAATTTCTTTCTGGATACTTTAATTAAAAAATAATCATGCACGAAGAGAACCCGGATTTTAAAATTTAATTATGATTGATATTCAAAATCATATGTTTCTAAAGCATATATCATTCATAAATATGTATTCATATGATTCATAAAAATGTTATATTTTCTTATTCCAAAATATTTGTCATATAAATACAAAAAGAAATTGTACTTGAAACGTTTCAATCAGTGAAAAGAAAAGACAATATAAAATATGCAACAAGTAACTACAAAATTTTCGAAAAAAATGTATATGAAAAATTAAATAATACTTTTAAAGTGCTAAATAAGAAATGTCTAAATCTAAAAGTAAATGTAAGCAATCCTATTTATACGACTACTCAAAATTCCATATCTTTTTTTAACCTTGAGTGAATGTGGTGAACTTGCGTAATGATTAAAAACAATGTTTATTATTCTCAAAAACACTGTTCGTCTTAGAGGGAGATAGTCACCAAGAATGTTCACTGCAAGTAAACATTATTTCTAAAAAACAAAAAACAAAAAACAAAAAAAAAAGCTGCATGAAGATTTTCGTGATTTTCCTAAAGTATAATGTGCATATGAACCAGTTCATGAGAATGTACTCCACAAAGGTATCCCACCCCTAAGCAGATAGCCGTAGTGTGCTTTGGCATAATCTAATAAATATAAAACCTACTGAAATATTATACAGCTGACTTTCTTCATAACTAACAACTCGTCATTCAAGTAACTGACTGCACGCTGTGCATGGAAATTTTAATGACATTTTAAGAATAAACTGAAACAAAACAAGAAATAATTTTCGCTATAAGAGTATTAGACTAACAAAAGTGAAGAAAATAATCTCAAAATTAACTTAGCAATTTTTTTTATAAATAAGGTCATGCAGTTACTTACCTTCCTTTTTCTAATCTTTTTTAGATAATACTTTTCATAAAAAATTACCAGTAAAAACTTTATAAAAAGGATTTATTAATGACCATTGTTAGTTAACTATGTCGGTTTAAAATTCTATTAAGTGCTATAAGTTGCATTAATTTTCCATGCTTAAGTCTCCTTCTTACTTTTTCAGCTAAAATTTATTAGTTAATAAAAAATATGAAAGTAAAAATTATCCTTCTTTCCATCTTGCGCTCACAAATCATTACGGGAATATCCATTTACAGTTATTAAAGCCTGAAAAAAGCATATCTGCGATGTTATCGTCATGCGATGATTTGTATATACTTTATTTTTTACCACGATATTTTCGACGACGATGTTTTTAAACTGCGAAGTTTTTGGACCGCTTTATTTTCGACGACGATATTTTGTACGACGATGTTTTAGAACTGCGATGTTTTCTCTTTGCGATGTTTTCTCCCACGATGTTTTGTAGCACGACGTTTTCGCCTTGCGTTGTTTTCTCCGCGACGTTTTCGTCCGCGATGTTTTCGGCTGTAACCGAATAAACCTGAACATGCAAATTCCGTCGCGACACTTTCTGTTCTTGCTTCTTCTTATTTCCACCCTTTGCAGTTTAGCTTCGAGCGAATTCAGCCGAGTGTAAATAAACGGCAACGACCTAAAATAAAAGCAGTTTGTTTCCATTTCAACATATTTTGCGTTTTTTATTTTGCTGAAAGGAAAGGAGTCATGTTATTAAGAAAACATTTTACGACATTTTTTCTGAATCTGTAAACAATAACCGCAATAACAGATTTTATATAACAAATGAGAAATGCAGTTTTTTAATAAATGAAGTGAAAGAAGCAAAATGTGTGCAAAAAAACAATCAGTTCATTACAGAAGGTTGAAACGCTATGATATTCTAAATATTGGAGAAGGGGACAAACTTATTTGACCGAAAGTTATAACCAGGGCAGAAGTTCTTCTCTGGTGTTAATATCTGTCTTGTTTGAACGTGAAAATACTTAATGCCGATGTGTATGTAAGGGTAGTCGCGTTCGACAAATTGCTTAATCCTCATTTCGTGTCTACTGTTGCAATCGTAGTAATTTGTGCAACATTTATTTATTTGTTTATTTATTTTTGTGATTGCTTGTTGTTATTGTTATTCTACATAGAAAAAGGTATGTACAGTTACATATTATTTTACACTTAGCTTAACTTTTTTAATCGAAAAGTAACGATCTGAGCATAATTACTCGAAACTGGTTACCTCCCATGTTTGAGTCATTGTCGTATTCTTGGCCGCGTAAATTACTAATATTTAAACCATTTTCCTCTAAAGTCTTTAATAAGAGTTTGTTCGTATCTGTTATAAAACAAAAAATAAAAACCTTTCTTCAGAACTCATGTCCGTATTTTCTAAATTAAGATACCTCATACAAATTGATGTTTCCTCTTGATGGCTGGTGTAACGTCGTCAGCTATTTTCCCACGGGCTCCCACGAAATCTGGGAAAAGGAGACTTCAAATGGGCGCCAGATGACCACCCTGATGACACATACAAATTCTTGAGGTCGAACGTGACCCCCAACAAAGTGCGGAAAGCATATTGTTTTTACGAAAGGAGAAAACTTTCATACAAGTTCTCACGGGTTGTGGAGTGTCCATTGTGTGTATGCGATAGACTGTCGCCAACTGCCTGTTTCTCGAAATAATTTAGATAGACCTCCCAAAAAGACGTTCTGAATTTTCCCACGGAAAATTTCAGTTCTCAGGCTGTCAAGACAGTATCTGAGAACAAATCATCGCCTGTTAACCAATGGAGAGATGCTCCGAAAAAGACGTTTAGCGAATCACTGCAGCAGACGCACAAGACACGCCCAGAAAACCTGGACATAAAAACAGTGAGTGAAAATAATTAGAGAGTTTTTTTTTTTAGTCTGAAGAATACGCAGTCGTTGCGTAGAGAAGAGAGAGCCTTTCTCTTGTATTTTACGGCTCTTCCCGAGTCGCTAGTAAGCTTTAGAGAGCCCCTTTCTCTCTTGTGTATTTTACGGTTCGTCCCGAGTCGCTACTAAGCTCTGTCAAGAGCGGAAAAAGAAACCATCAAAGAAGCGTAGCCGGACTTTTTCTACGCTACCTCTGTTTGAACTCAAGTGATTATCGTTTCCTATTGGAAATGGACTACTTTGCTAAGCAAACTACTTTGTTATGATAAGCTGTTGAACTTACCTTAAAATTCAATTTGTGAAATTTAACACTTACCTTATTTTTAATTACGCTACCAATAATAATTGCTACAGCTAAAATCGCTACAGCTAGAAGGTATGTGTTAATTGGTGGCAGCGGTGGGATCGTAAAAACCCAATAGACAAACAAAGACGTGATCGTTTTGAAGAACCGTTCCGGTTCTTATCTTCATTCAGAATCAGCCGATTCTAGCAGTGGAAAAGAATTCTTTCGCAGTAAAGTTTGGAGAGTTTAACCAGCAGCTAAAAAGGGATCATCAATGAGAAGCGTTCGTGAAGAATCAACTACTACAAAGACTAGTTCCGGAAGTGCCTGGGAAAGAGTGTGAAGTAAAATTCTCCCTCGGGTGTAAAGACAAGACACAAGAAGTCCAGACAAGAGTGAAGTGTTGTGAATTCGCGTTTGGTGTTTACCACCCTCTGTGCAGTGAAAGTGCTTTTGGTGTTTAGTGAAAGAAGAATCGCCCAGTCGACTATTGTTCAATTGGTTTCCTTCTTCGGTCATTGAATCGCGTGTGCAAATAGAAAAGAAAGGAAAGAAGAGCTGTTATTTTTTTGTCTGCAATGGGTAAGTTGATATGCATTATCTTTTTAAAGAGGCATTTTAATGGAGTTTGTTTTTTGTGTATCGAAATTATATGTTTAAATGGTTACTCGTAAATGTTTTGTTTTTGATGAGTAGAGAATTTTATAATAGTATTTTCAACCTTTAGAAAGCACGCATCAGTTGTAAATTGAGTCAATAAGTATTGCTCTTTGTGACTTTGTGATTCTTTTGCCAATAAGTATTTAGCAAATTTTTTTTTATATACTGCATTAAGTATGGTTATGTGTTAAGCTGCAACAGATTATTTAAGAAATGCTTAATTTACTTTAATTTTTTTCCTATGTTGCTAATGGTACGTATTTTATGTCATACATACCATAAATTGCATTGCTATGTTGTTTTACTGTAGTATTTCTGGATAGTGTGAAACTTTCAGAGTAGACAAACTGGTACCTTTAGTTTTATTTTATTGTATCATTTTAAAATTTTGTCACTGGCAAAATATCATATCTTGGCAAGGGTAGAAAGCAAGACCTCATAAATCTGTCTGTAGAATTAGGTCTAGAAGTTCCCCCAAATGCAAAAATACAAGATCTTAAAAACCTCATTGTACAGAGCCCTCAGTATGACGAAAAATTCGTCGAGGCAACACTAGAGTCGATTATCGAAGCGCGAATCGAACAACATAGACTCGAAGAAGCCGAAGAGCGTAAACTTGAAAGGGAAAGGGAGAGAGAATTTGAATTAGAACGTCTAAGGTTGACAAACGCCAATAATGGCAGAGAAAATTCTCAAAATAATATTCCGAGATCTATGAGAGATTTGCAAAATTTAATGCAGAGATATAATCCCGAATCATCGGATATTTCGCTTTACTTAACGATGTTTGAGCGTCAGGCTCGCAAAGCGAAGGTAGAGGAAGGAGACTGGGTGTCACATTTGATGGCTCTATTGCCAATGGACATTGTTTCTATTATTCTACGAGAGCCGGAACAGGAGCTAGATAATTACTCCTACGTGAAGAAAATTCTTTTGCAGCGGTTTAAGTTGAACCCAGAGGCGTTCCGCGTCAAATTTGTTCAACACCAGCGTCGTGCGGGTAGTTTATATAAAGACTTTGCTTTTGAGTTAAAAAACTATCTAGATGAATGGTTAAACGGAGTAGACGTACGAGATTTCGATGCGCTAAAAGACTTAATGTTGACGGATCAATTTAAACGTCGAGTAAACAGCGAAATTCGCGAACACTTCGTGGATGAGTGGCCGAGTATAATATCTTCTGCCGAACTAGTGAAGAAATTAGATGAATATGAAGCAGTACGAAAGTCCGTAAAAAAACCAACAGGTTTTACTAAAAATACCGAACAGGATTCAAATATTAAAGAAGAATTTTCAGATCGAGTACGTCGCCATGATAATGTTTCGAAAGAAAAAACTGCGGAGAAATGGAAGTCAAGTGTTTTCGAAAAACGGAGAATACCTAGATGTTATGAATGTAATTCAGATAGTCATCTCCGACCTCAGTGTCCTCGGTTAAAAAGACAAGAGGCCGCTGAAGTTGTAAACAAACTAGGCACTTCAGAATCTCCAGATACATGGCTAGCTCCCTATATGAGTATAGCGAGAGTAAATAATCGAGAAAGGCCTGTACTCCGAGATACTGGCTCCACTATCGATCTGATCGGATGGGACCAAGTAACACATCAGATGCTTCTAGGAGAAACAGTGTGGGTTAAGCAGCCGCTAGATTTACATCCCTGGTGTTTACCCTTGGCTCGAATTGAATTAGAGGGAGAGGACTTTGGGAAAGTCATTACTAAAGCCGCAGTGATTAACTCCGACCTGAATCAAGAATATTATCTGCTGGGAAATCGAACAGCCCGATTGATAGAACAGAATAAAATGCAGTTCCATAAAATCAATGCTGTTATGACTCGCAGTCAAACGAAAGCTTGCAGCAGGAAAGAAAATTCCCCTAGCCAAAGTCCAGAGAACAAAGAAGTTGAGCGCCCCGTGGGGTGAATGAATGACGAGGAGGAGGGTGAAATTTTCCCCGTCCAGTCAGCTAACGTCCGAGGCAAAGAAAGGGTGAAGTGTCCTCACCGTTCGGAGAACAGGTCAAGAAATGGACAAATCAAGATAACAAAAGCGGTCATTAACCCACGAAGTGCATGGACTTCTTTAGATTTACGAAGAAAGCGAAAAATTTCTAAGAAAAAAACGCTGGTCCGTCAGGACGAATTTTTGTCTGGAATCCCGGAAGAAAGAACTCGGAAAGAAAGAAGTGCAGGAAGACCCCCGGAGCGTTTCCATTCACGATGTGCTGTTCGGAAATCTGAAACTGAACATCGAAATCGAACAGATCACTGGCAAAGTAGTTTTCAAGATAGAAACACAAAATATTTAGCTGTAAGTGGGAAAACCCACAGACATAATGAAAGCTCATGGGTGCGAAAACGAACCAAATAAATTGAGATTTTATCTGAATTAGGTACCAATAGGAGCCGACAACTTGTTTTCAGTACAATAATTTTTTGTTTGTTTTGTTTATTGTAGTACTTTGTATTTGTATATTGAGTGTTGATCCTTTTAGAATTACTTAGGATTTATTGTGTTCCTTAGCTTTATAGTACAGTTGCAGCCTTGCAATTTTGAGGTAGTTTACCGCCCAGGCAAATTGAATAAAAATGCTGATGGGCTGAGTCGTTTCGAATCGGGCGAAACATAGAGTGTAAAGAGGTGATCATGCCAGTTTCTTATCTGAATAAGTATTTTGTATACAGTAAAAGTGTAATATAAGAATATATCATCAGTTATTTTGTCCCTTTGTTAAGAATATTTGTGATGTGTATGTGTATATATATGTGTGTGTGATTCTGATTTTAAATATTCCATTAATTCTCGCCTCTAAAGTTAATGCCTTATTGACTTATATATGAACTTTTCAATAGTGACATTACTAGTACTGTTATTAATCAATGTAGCTGTGTTCCTGTAAAGGTGTGTTTGAAAGTGTTATCGAGAGAACAGTTTATTTTGTGTCATTTTATAAGTTAGTGAAATGATGAGGAGAACTTTCCTCTTCGTTTCAACTCGAGAAAAGTTCTTCCGAAGGGGGAAGGAATCTATAGCTGTAACGTCGTCAGCTATTTTCCCACGGGCTCCCACGAAATCTGGGAAAAGGAGACTTCAAATGGGCGCCAGATGACCACCCTGATGACACTTACAAATTGTTGAGGTCGAACGTAACCCCCAACAAAGTGCGGAAAGCATATTGTTTTTACGAAAGGAGAAAACTTTCATACAAGTTCTCACGGGTTGTGGAGTGTCCATTGTGCGTATGCGATAGACTGTCGCCAACTGCCTGTTTCTCGAAATAATTTAGATAGACTTCCCAAAAAGACGTTCTGAATTTTCCCACGGAAAATTTCAGTTCTCAGGCTGTCAAGACAGTATCTGAGAACAAATCATCGCCTGTTAACCAATGGAGAGATGCTCCGAAAAAGACGTTTAGCGAATCACTGCAGCAGACGCACAAGACACGCCCAGAAAACCTGGACATAAAAACAGTGAGTGAAAATAATTAGAGAGTTTATTTTTTTAGTCTGAAGAATACGCAGTCGTTGCGTAGAGAAGAGAGAGCCTTTCTCTTGTATTTTACGGCTCTTCCCGAGTCGCTAGTAAGCTTTAGAGAGCCCCTTTCTCTCTTGTGTATTTTACGGCTCGTCCCGAGTCGCTACTAAGCTCTGTCAAGAGCGGAAAAAGAAACCCTCAAAGAAGCGTAGCCGGACTTTTTCTCCGCTACCTCTGTTTGAACTCAAGTGATTATCGTTTCCTATTGGAAATGGACTACTTTGCTAAGCAAACTACTTTGTTATGATAAGCAGTTGAACTTACCTTAAAATTCAGTTTGTGAAATTTAACACTTACCTTATTTTTAATTACGCTACCAATAATAATTGCTACAGCTAAAATCGCTACACTGGCATCAAGGGTACAATCAAGTAAAATAGAAAAATGCTTTGCCTGTTTATCCTTATTTAAAATAATTTGCTTTATATCATCTCCTAATAAGCTGATTGTTTTATTTTGAATTAATTATTTAAAGGTAATAAAGCATTTTTTTAGTTTGAATTTTATTAATATATACAGACATGACAGGGTCAAATTTTGTGATCATTTCTATATACTTTAAAAAATTATTTCTTTCGAATAATTTGTAACTGGAACCACGGAAGGTACGTTTTGTTTGGCTAAGAACTGAATGGCTTAGATAATTCTTTCAATAACATCGCGCCAATGCTTAGTCTCTTTTTTTTAATAAAATGTGAAATTCCGAATTAACAGGTTTATTCATTCCTAATCGTTCTAAGAAATCGGGTAACTCTTTCGTTGTTTGGCAAGACTCGACAAAAGTACACCTAAAGAAATTTACGTCCACTTTTGTCTTTTGGGGAAACTGAAACTCGAAACTAGGCTTTGGTAATATCCAGGACTATTTTCTATTAAGGCTTGAACTTGGGATGGCAATAATGGACTTGGGCATAATCCGGAATCATCAAGCACAGGCAAATGCGTATCTACTGCAGAATTTGTAGATTTCAATAGTATTTCTTTTCTATTTTCTATTTTCTTCGACCGACTTCATTAAAGTTAAAGGTAATTCTCGAGTGAAAATACTTTCTAACTCTTTCTGATTATTAGGTTCTTTTGGTAATTTCAGAGGTAGCTGAGACGTTTGATGGAAAAAAACTAGTGCTAGTAGTGTCAGCTTGAGTATTCTTTGGCTTTTGAAAAAACTGTGTAATTTTAAAGTTCTGGTTTACTACTTCCTCTCATTTTCTTTTTCTTCATTATATTCTGGTACTTAAAATATACAGTTTTTCTGTTTTCCTTCCGACATATGGGGGAAAATGTAAACGGAAAAAGTGGAAGTAAAAATGAAAGTAAAAAATAATTATTATAAGAACTATTGCGTAAAACACTTCTTAATAACACTCGGAAAGTTACTGTTTGAAATATTTTACCTTCCTTCTGAAAAAGTGATTATATCTTAAACCATTTGCTTGGAAACTATATGAACTATTAGATGAATACCGAATAATTCAAGGAGGTGGTGGCACTCTTTTGTTTATTAAAGTAAATAAATCAAATTTAAAGTATGTATTTAAGACGTAATGAAATAACGAAACATTTTCCTTCGGTTTACCGTAGAGCTAATATCGGAAAATGACCAATTTTTGATTTCAGGATATCTTGTGTATTTTTACTTCTCTTCAAATCTCAAATAGGTATATTTTAAATTTAGTGGTACTCCGTAAATATGTCAATCCTTTCTTCTCGAAAAATAATAATTTTTAATTTAGTAAACAAATGATTCATATAAAAAAACATTTTTTCGAGTACTTATGCTCAAATCGTCGGTTTTCGGAATTAAAAGCTAACCTAGTTTAACATAATATGTAATTGCATTTTGTGGAGCAATTCATAACGACAGCGATGAGGCTGTACAACTCCGACGTTAGTTTTCCCCCTCACCCCCGCTAACTGTGATTGGATTTGATCCAAAAATTAAAAAAAAAAAGGAAGGAGAAACATTCTCTCCTTGTATGATTGACTTCTCGCGTTATGTAATGGACAGTAAACAACGCTTGTAATCATCGCTATATTTTTTTTCTTCATATACCTAATAAATATGTTATTTTGTGTTTGCTAATACAATGATCGTGTTCCTTACCTCCGCAGCTTGGATTACACTTTATTAAGGTAAGAACTTTAATTCTGCTTTATTCATCTGCTCGTCTCGATTTAGCGAAGTTGTAACAGTAATCAGAAATGAACCACGAATACCTTCAACACATTTACCTGTTTTTTTATGTAGAATAACAATAACAACAAGCAATCACGAAATAAAAAAACAAAAAAAGATAAGTCTTGCACAAATTACTGCGATTGCAACAGTAGACACAAAATAAGAACTAAGCAATTTATCGAACGCTTCTACGGCGCCCCCTGTACCTTTACATACGCCTCGGCATCACGTATTTTGGTTTCACATACATTTACAAGATTAGCTCAACTTATGTCAAAAACTGCAAAAAGCATTAACTGATAAAAATCAAAGCGATATAAATAGTACAGATCTTATGCATAAAATGCAGTTGCAAACTTTTGGCGGAAATGTAGCATCTTCGGCTAAAACTCAATATCGTTGTCAACAACGTAGCGGTGTGTAGAAAAGAATTTAGGATATATCCCTAGATATCAACCCTAGAGCACTTTTTGTGCCCTGTTTTAATCACAGTTTGAACCATGTCGTAAACTACGCTGCGTATAACAATTTATTCAGTGCAAACTTATTAGATATGTATACTAATTTGTTTTTAATTTTTAGATAATAAATAGTGTTCAGCAACATAGTTGGTATCCAATGCATTTAGTATATTAATTTCGCTTCTTGCAGTGCTACTTTTTTATAATATGTTGTTGTTGACTAAAGCTCACTTGTCAGCCCAGACTCTTGAAATTCCTCGTGGCAAGAAGCGCAAGATACGCTCCTTGCCATGAGGCAACAGCCTTGAGCACCTTACAGATGACAGTGCGATTTAACTCAGTTCCACCCTCAATTTCGATGGAGAGCACCCTGGGGTGACGGATAAAATCGTCCCCTCTTTCCTTACCACGAATCTTTCGAGAAGACTTTCGCCTCGCATATTTAGAATGTTTCCATGCCGCACGGATACTATACACTTAGAAACATCCATGTCTTCTCCGGAATTCGAACCTGGACCTTCGGCACGGCAATCAGCAACGCTAACCACTATACTTGTTGGACGATTTTTATAACATAAATGTATGTATAATTGTTCAAAAATATGTTTGAATGTACACAAATGTCTGTATATTTTGCCAAAAGATAAAATAAAATTTTTTGTTTTTTCACATTATTATTTTAATAATGCTTCATTTTAATGTTAACCATAAGTAATATCCCTTTAATATCGTCACTACATAAAGGCTCTTGCTAGACATTTGCACGACGGCGCCGATTAGGCTTGGCGCGGGGCTGGACGCCTGCGAACGCCGAACTATATCTATTGTACCAACTTTTCTTCTCACGGCCAATAAACGCAATAACGAACGTCTGTGTCTACTTTTCATCCACTTAACATTCACCTTATAAAAGCTATGTTTGGTTGTCCTATGAAGCTGAGACTTCCTAATTCAGGTTTTCCACCTAATTTGATTAGTAACATGGCCACTGAAGATGACTTGGAGAAAATTATAAATATTAATAATGAATGCATATTTAATACAGAAGATGAAGACACTAATCTCGAATGAACAGTTGATTTAGAATTGCAAGATAATAATAATAATAATAATAATACATGTGAAAAGGAATCATGCATAACGATGGAATTATATATTGAAGTTCAAATTAAGAAAAGAAAAAGAAAAAAGAGCTAGTTATATGCTCTGACACAGTGGGGCGCAAAAAGTGTTTCGAAAGACAGCAAAGGAAGAATTTGAGAAGCATGCAAAGAAGATCAAGATCGCATCTACTAAAAAGGTTCCGAAAACTAGTCTAGGATAAAATGTTACAAAAAAAATACCTGATATTGATAGATCAGAAAATGGATTCAAAATCAGTAATAACCATTATTAAAGACATCATAGATGATGAGTTTTATATTATTGGTACTAAATATGGTAAATTAAAAGTATTAAGAAAATTAAATGTATTAAGAAAAACATGCTACATTTTCTCATTTTTTAAATATCATAATTTTTAATATTTTTTTTTCTGAGCTATCAATTTATTTTTTTTTAACTATTGCCAAAATTATTTTAAAAAATTATTGAAACCTCTTCAGTAGTTATCGAGAGAATTGTGCATTGAATCAGCTTTCTCACATGGGATCTTATTTGTGAAAGGGCATAAACATTGCATTTATTATTATTATTATTATTATTATTATTATTATTATTTCTTGTAACTCTTTGAAAAATTATTGTATTCAGTTTCATCGACATAATCTTAAATCATACCTTGTTTTGATCACTTTTACAATTTATATTATCAATTAAAAAGTTACAGTGTGTTGTAACTTTTTGGGAGACACTGTATACAATATACTTGCGAATGTAAAATCCTATTATAAGTAAACCCTCGTTTCGGGCTTTTAACCGGAAGGTGTTGGTAACTTCTAGGGCTTACCGCAAAGGCTTGGTAAAAGTCCGAAATGGAATCATGTTAAAGTATACTTCGGACTTTTACCAAACCACTTTGGTAAAAGTGGTTTTCTAGGTTTTCCCGGTAAAACCTAGAATTTACCAGACATCGGGGTTTTACAGTAACACACATACACATTTTAATAAAAAGTTCAACGGATTTCAGATTTATTATTTTAAAGCAATTCATCATGAATTACATCAGAGATGGGATTTTTAAGTATAGTTAAATTTTAGTTTTAACTGATATTCGAATTTATATACTAGGCCTGGTCAAACTGTGGTTGTTGCACGTTATTCAAACAAACGGTAGTTTTATTTTTGAAGCATGATTAAAATGTGAAACAACTAGCTACAACACTCTTGTTTAGCAGTCAGTAATTTATTTTTTCAAATCACATTATGCGTATAATAATTTTAAAAACTTTCAAACCGTGCACCATGCATTAAAAAAGCAATAAACCACCTAATTAACAAACCAAGCACAAAATAACGCCCTTTCTGAGACTCTTCACGAAAACGTTCTCTGAATGGGTCGATATAGATCACATGAATTGGTATGATATTGTCAGACATCGATTCCAATTTGGGGGTCGATGGAAAAATGAATTAACCAACCACTAATGTAATAAATAACCTGTAATGATTTTTAATTTTAAAATTTATATTTACACTCTGTAACATAAAAAGCGGAGTACAAAGAAGCATTTATGCGAATGAGATAAAAATCTGTAGATGTGATGTACATAAATTGAAAACGAAGGGCGAACAGTATCATAGGAATTGAATATTTAATTCAGGAAATAGGGCCAGGAAAAAGTCAAAAATGCATTGCCCCACATATGGCTCTGATGTAAGCTGTTATCCGACTGGGGCATTGACGCGTAAAGTTGACGGATGTCCTCCTGCAAAATTGCTTGCCATACACGTTCCATCTGTCGAGTTTGATCAGTGAAGACGCCTGCTCATGAGAGCCCAGACGTGCTCTATTGGGAAGAAATCTGGTGATCGCGCCAGCCAAGGAAGTGTTGGAGAAGCACAATAACAGGCAGTAGAAAGGCGTGCTCTGTGTGGCCGGTCATTATCCTATTGAAATATAAGCCCAGAGATCATGGAAAAAAGGCAACACTATGGGGTGTAGAATCTTGTCTACGTACTGCCGTGCTGTTACGGTATCACGGATGGCAAGCAAAGGAATCCGGCTATCAAATGAAATGGCACCCCATGTCATAACTCTTGGTTGTCGAACTGTGTGATGAACGACAGTTAGATGAGTATCCCACCGCTGTGTTGGATATCTCCAGACACGTCTTCGCTGGTCATCGGAACTCAGTTCGAAACGGGACTCATTGGTGAAAAGGAGTCTGTCAGATCCCAGGTCGAATGCGCACGACGTCATTGGAAACGTGCATGGCGGTGTGTGCAGCGGCAAGGGAAAGTCAACGCAACGGCCTCTTAATTGCCGCAATGTTCCCATGCTCGAAATTTTCGGGGTCTTCGAGATATGCATATATGTTCTTAAATTCAGTGTCCGTTTTCAATTCTGTAATGAACGTATCACGGGACTCAATTATTTTCGAGGTTAATATCGTATTACCCTCTTCATCAATCTTAATTCTTGACACGGCATCGTCAACAGCATTTTCTTTTCCCGGCGTGTGTTTAATTATGAGATTATATTCCTGCAGCTTTAACGTCTAGCGTATAAACCGAGGTGAAAGATTTTTTCTGGAATACAAGCGACCAACTGCTGCATGGTCTGAATAGACAATCACCGGGGAGCTTCCAAAGCATACACGAAATTTCTGCACTGCTAATAAAACGACGAGAGTTTCTTTTTCCGTCGAATTGTAATTTCGTTGATTTTGATTTCAGGAAGCTAACCTTCCTTAAAAACTTCTTCTAACTCATTTGCAATCAGTACGATTCTAAACACTCATTCTGGTACGGTTATGTGTATATTATTCTGGTATTCATTCGTTCTGGTACGGTTATCTAAAACTCATTCTGGTACGGTACAAACAAGAATTGAAAGGAAAGGGTTTCGAAATTAAAATAACTGTTATAAAATTAAAATATACCTTACAAATTTTACCGCACATCAGCTATTAGCTTGATTCAACTCTTTCATTCATACACATTTATTTCTGTTTACAAATATGCAAAATAATTTTGGTATTTAAACAGCTAGCAAAATCTTTTACATATACAATTTCTTTACTTACCTTAGCTGAAAACAATTTCAAATTAATTCCATGCAACAAAATTTCAAATTAGCAAGTAACGAAATTGCTTCACTAAACTGCAAAACATGCAAACATTTTATAAACTGTGTCGCTGTGATCTAAAAGCGAACATCTCGTTCTTATTTAAAGAAAAAAAAACTTGCTAGAAATGCATAAAGCTTCTTACTTAATGAGGAAATAAGAAAGCTTCTTTCTAATACACAATATAAAGCTTCTTGCTTAATAAAAAATAAAATTGTCCTCTATCAAGGCAACAACTAAAAGAAATATTTTCAACCAATTCGTACTTAAATTTAGAATTTAGAGTAAAGTTAGAATAGCTTGGACTTTTTCGTCTGACGAAATCTGTCATTATTTTCTATACAAATTCTTTCCAGGAAGGGACTTGGTTGATTCGTCGAACCCTTATCCACTGCCTTGCGCCGCCATTTCCTTCCTCGTCTATCGACTGTTTCCTTTTATGGCCTGCACTTCTCTCCCATACTACCTTTTTTTGGCGTTGAACAGCATCTGGAGCCTCTAGGAGCTTGTGGTATCAGGCCGTCGAAGCTGCTTGCTCCGCTCGGGTCAATCGTAGGAGTCCCCTGGTTCCTCAGCAGTTTCTTGCTCTGGGGAGATTCTCCTTCAAATGCTAGTTTCTCATGTGGAATTTGCCCTGCCGTACGGTCACTGACCTCCTTCCTTGACACTTGAAATCCAGGGCTCTGATTTCTTAACTGGCTTTGTTTATCCGTCCGCCGCTTGCTGGATCTCCTATGGGGTATCCGTCTGCTATCCTTTCTCGCCGCCTTACTACTCTTTTGTGCTGGCCCCATTTTCCTTTGATGTTTTCTTTTCGCTCGTCATGTCGACGTCTTTTTTATGGTTAGCACCACTCTCGATTCCTTTGTAATTGTAGTTCCAGAAAAGAAAACTTTTCATCCCAGTGTGGGCGGTAAATTTTTAAATAACTGTGAATAATTTTTACAATATTTCTGTTTACGCGTTCGGCGATGCTAGATTTTGGTTGATAAAAGACCATCTTTAAGTGGCATATGCAAAGTCCTGCACATAGGTCTTCGAAAAGAGGCTCTTTTCTACTCACTTCGAGAAACGATCGACAATAAGGAGTAGATATCTATTTTTATTACTTCCACTTTTTTGGGTATGAGTCTAAAGAATCTATTCCTATTAATTCATTTGGAAAACTAGTTCTTGCGCTATTTAAATACCTGGTCGGGCTATAATTTACATTGTTAACTAATTGGTACGTATGTCAGAACCTGACATATTACGTAACAAATTTTTTAAGTTTGGGGGAAAAAGACTCCCTTTTTCGCTTCACATTGTCTCTTTACCGTTTTTCTAATGCCAAGGTGGTCTGCAGTATGTGCATCATGCAATTCTTGCAAAATGCCAAGCCGCAAATTGGCTGGTCTTAATCCCCTTCTCATTTATTGCTTTAGTATAAAATAAGAGTTTATTAATTTTATCATAATTTTCTGCTCTGTTTCTAATGACCACTATATTCGAATGTTCAAAGTTTTTCGGGTCTTGCAAGTATGCATAAATATATCTAAATTCTGGATGAGTTTTTAATTCGACAATGATAGTGTCGCAGGAGTTCAAGATTTTCGACGTTAACATACAACATTTTATTTCTTTTCCCTCTTCGGCATTCTCTACAGCATTGCCTTTTCCGGGTTATGTTTAATTATTAAATTGTATTCTTGTAATTTCAAGGCCTATGTGATTAACCACGGAGACAAGTTTGTCCCGGAGTATAATTGACCCAGAGCAATATGTTCTGAATATACCGTTATCGGTACTTTACCGACATATACTCTGAACTTCTGCACCGCTACAAGTATACATAATATTTTTCTCTTTTCAGCCGTGTAATTACGCTGTGTTTTGGAAAAATATGCCACGGGCTGATTATTCTGCATCAAAACAGCGCCTACAGCGTAATCTGAGGTATCCGCCGAAATTTCAAGGTTTTCTTCCCCTCCGGAAATTTTACAACCGGTGCTTGTATTAACGCAGTTTTAAATTTACCAAACTTTCCCAAAATTGTTAATGTCAGCTGACGAAAAAAACCCTGCTTTCTTTCGCTTTAATTTTAACAGCGGTTAGGCTAATCTGTGCATCCTTTATGAATGTTCGATAGTTACCGGGTTAGGTTACCGGGGCTACACACAAGCCATTCTATGTGGGGCATTCTGTGAAAAGCATAAGTCCCTGATGTTGTTATAAAGGCAATTTTCGGTATATCGGTTACATTCGGTTTTTACAGCTATCTGAAAACACCCTTAGTTGAGATGAAGCTTGTTCATAAATTTAGTTTATTTAATCTTCCTTGTTATTTCTTTAATTATAGGCAGTGAATAAACGGGGTATATAGTTAAACTATTTAGCTTTCTATAGTCAATAGCAAATCGCCCTGATTTGAATTTCGTGGGAGGCAAGTCATGCTTTTTTCGGCATAAAACTAATGGGCTAGCATAGGGAACAATGATAAGAGTAATTATTTTTTTTCTAAGCATATCCTGAATATGCTGTTCAATGATCTCTTCCCGCACTCGATCAAACCTGTATGGTTTGGATTTTACGGTTTGTTATTCTTTAGTTCTATTTCATGCTGAACAATTTGGATTCTCAGAAAATAAATAATTTCTGGATTCTCAGAAAATAAATCAGGAAATCTCTCTTCAGGTTGCATGTGGCTCAGGTCCAATACAGGTTGTTCCATAGGTTCCTTGGGCCTGGGTTTCATTTGGAATATTAGAGTTTCTTCCCGGAAGTTAAGCTCAGCTTCAGCTGTCTTGAGGAAATCTATACCTAGAAAGACCACGGTCTGAAAATTTCTAACAACAAAAAGTACTTTTTTTAAGACTCATTTTTAACTTGGGCATTACATGTGGCTTTGCCTATAGGTGTTCACTTCTTTTCCTGAGCTACAATGATTTTAGTATTTTCTATGCTAAATAATCGATATCTTTTTAAACGTTTTCGAACAAAATTTTCAGATAAAAATTTGCTTGCGCCCGTGTCTACGAAGGCCTGTGTTAGCACATTACTTAGCAAAATTTGGATGACTATTAAGGCCAATTTTTTTATTACCACCGTGTTTAAATGTAATTTAGAGGGATTTTCAAACGAGCGGGGTGACTGCACCCTCCTTTCTTCAACACCCTGGATTAGTTTAACTGCCGCTTTTCCGTGCCTTTGTTAGAATATTTATACACTAGAACTTCATACCAATGCTAGTAGCCAAGGCTTTGGTGCTGTACTACTATAATTGTCTGGAGATGGCAGTTATCACCCAATTTAGTGTATGAGCAAGGAAACTACACCGCAGCAAGCGAAACTCTGTAGTTACGAATTAGAAGCTCTTAAAAAGTTTAGAAACTAGTTGTTAGATTCTAAATTCAGAACTGTAACCGATTGTAGCGCTTTTCAGAAAACTTCAGATAAGAAAGATTTAACTCCCAAGATTGCAATATGGGCAATGAATTCGATTACGAAATTGTACATCGTTCTGGAAGCCATGAAACATACTGACGCTTTAAGTAGGAATGCTTTAACATCATACACTACCGATATAACCGAGAACATTCGTTTAGCACAACAGAAGGAAGATGAGCATGTGAAATTGATTTAGTCGAGAAAGGAGAAGAAAACAAATTTTCTCTTAGAAATGGTATTTTGCATAAATTGAAAAATGGAAAAGATCTGCTAGTAGAGCCAGAACCATTACAAAACGAAATCATACAGAAGATACATAAAAGAGGCCATTTTTCCGTAGAGAAAACTGTCAATCCTGTAGAGCAAGAATTCTATATTCCTATATTCCATAGTTGGAAAGGTAATTGCGAACTGCATAGAGTGTACAAGAAGCAATGAAAAGCAGAAGGATTTCTTCATCCTCCAACGAAGGAAAACGTTCCCTTAAGTACATATCATGTCGACTTTGTTGGGCCGCTTCCATCAATGAACAAGGGATACCAGGACATTTTAACCGTGATCAACGCTTTTACGAAATTTACTTGGTTCTATCCAGTGAAATCCCCAGCTGCGCAAGAAATCATTGCAAAATTGAGGCAACAACAGTATTTGAAAATCCCGACCCCCAGAATCATTTCTGTCCAAGTTATTGCCTTTACATCGAAAGAATTTGCAACTTATTGTACCGAAGAAGGCATAGAGCATATCAAAATTACTAACGGTATACCAAGAGGGAATGGACAGATTGAGCGAATCCATAGGATTTTGATCCCTGTTTTGTCAAAGTTTTCATGTGAAGATTCAATAAAATGGCTTTAATATGTTTCAGATGTTCAAAGAATAATCAATAGACAAACAGGAGAAGCACAAAGTATTCACCGTTTGAACTGCTTCATAGGTACGAAAATGAAAAATAAAGAAGAACTGAGGATTAGAGAAATATTGAATAAGAATATTTAACTGAATTAATGCAGGAACATGATGAAATGAGGGAAGATGCGAAAAGCATTGAAGCTACAACAAGAGAATTGTAAACAATTTAACAAAAAAAGAAAGAAACCCATATTGTATAAGACTTGTGATTTAGTAGCCATTCAGCGAACTTAGTATGGGACTGGTTTGAAACTACGACCTAAATTTCACGGACCTTACAAAGGTACAGCTATTAAACCAAATGATAGATACGAAGTAAAGAAAGTAGGATGCCATGAAGGACCTAATACGACAGCTACTGCGGCTGACCATATGAAACCATGGTCCAGTGATTGATGATTGTGCCATCTCAAATTTTAGGACCTGATACTCTTTTTTCGTTTTTTAGTCCAAAGGGGCTTTGTCCCTGAAGGACTATTGTTTTCTTTTTGTGATTTTGCGTTGAAAACTTTAAAAGGATATATCACTTTTCAAATCGTTGCCACCAAATACTATCGCCCTGTATTATATTTGAAGAAATTAAATAATGAAGAATCTACATAAATGTATGTATGTTTCTCGCATTGTGATAAAACACCGGTCAAGTATTTCAAAGCGAGCAATGGCAGCACTCTACGGGGTGGAGCAAACCTTTTTATCTCCAGCGCGGGGAATTGTGTATCGGAAATTTTAAAGATATGCTCATTTTAAAATTATTTTGCGGCATTGCTGTTGAACTGAATTTTATGGTTTAAGTGCAAAGAACATGATATTTAATAAATAAAGGTAACACAGAAAACATTAAAAAAAGGCCCTTTGGACTCAATTTAAATTCTGAAACCTTTCAGATTTTTTTTTCTTTTTAAATTACCCCATAGACAGCCGAGGGCGAACCCAGATGTGGGATATACTCAGTGAATATCCAACGAGGTGTGACGTTATCTGCCGCCAACGCAGCGCAGCTTGCACGGCAGTAGAGCTGTGAAGACGACACCCAGACGCAGAAGAGTACCAGACCTGGTCGGGAATCGGGAACAGATGGGTTCCTTCGAGGCCTTGATTCCGGGTCCAAGACGAAGATCTTGACGAAGATCTAGCCATGGAGGAATGTAGACATACTCTCTCGAGGTTTATGTGCAAGTCGAATCATGGCAATGGTTGGATCTTAGAGAATTGTTAGAGACTGATGGTGTGCGAGAATTATTCAGTATTATGCGGATTCTATCATGGGCTTCCAAATCCTTGTGGGGTCATCATATCGTTTATGTCAATTTCATCTGTTACCAGATATAATGTTTATTTCATCTTTTATCATCTTTTCATTCCATCTTAGGAAATTCATAAATAAGTTAGATTAGTTTCCACTTATCTTGTACTCCATGTGTGGATGACCCTACATACATATATATATATAATCAAATCAATAACAGATATATAAAATAATCAATAAAGATAAAAAATAATCAAAATCATGATTCGCAGCCATCAAATGATATATATATATATATAACAATTTTATAAAAGTTTACGACAAAAGAAGAGAATTCAATTTTTCAACACTAAAATTAACCAACTGGAATTCAAATATTTTCAAAAGAATCATCCTAAACACAATTTATCCACAGCTACTTAGAATAAAAAGAATCTGCAATACAACAAAACACCTTCAAGAAGAAATACTATACTTCGTGACTAATTTCTCAAAAAATAATTAAAAATATCCTAAAAAAAGGCTGGCATTAGCCTTACCAATTTTTAGATTTTTTGAGTTAGATAGTGATATTTTATACTTAAAGCCCAATGGGACGCTATAAAGTGGGTGGCTGATTCTGATAATGTAATGTAAAAATGTACAGATAATTCTTGTCACTACGTTTTCTTTCTTTCCTCCAAAAATTTTGGCACAATACTTTTAATACTATTGTTTAAATAGTTTTAAATTACTTTGATGGCCAATTCTACTACTTTTATTAACAAATCAGGCCTTTTCGTTTTTCATTGTAGCTTGAAGAATTACGACTTTTATTAACAAATGACTGTTTTTTCCATTTTACTCTTACTTTTGTGGCCATGTTAAGTAATTTTAGCTGAATTAGTCATTTTCACTTTTAGAAACAGTTTTATTCCTCAAAGCACTTGACTGACGCCATTTTGAAATCTTTCCACGTCTTTCCGATTCTTTCCACCCCTTTTTTAGTTCTAGGGGACGAGTTCCCGCCAACGGACAGTCTTATCACATTGGCTGTTGCTCAGTGACATTGTTTACCCTCCTTACATCCCACGACGAGTGGGAGAGCGTTGAAGGACACAGAGGGGAATTCAGCTTTTCAGCTTTGCTTCACAATCGAGAGGACTGCATAGCCACAGATCTTTTTTTTATGTTTCTTTTAAAATAAATTTTTTTCTTGGTATTAGCAAGAACCACTGTGTTTGTTTTCATTTAAATTTAATTTCAAATTTCTAAAATTTATAAAGGTTTAATTCTTTAAGCTTGCAGGTCCAGCCCGTACGTTATTGTATATTTTGACTAATAGCAGACCGCTATTTATTTTTATTTTAATTATTGCTGTACATCGGAGTTGCATTTACATTTTTTTACACCTTAATGTGTCATTTTGTGCGGACGCGTCGGGAAATTGGAATAGAGAATTGAGACTAAAAAAATTTTTTAGGACAATTCATCTAATTATTAAAAATTTTCGTAACACAAAAGTTTCAATTGTCTGTTTCGGCGAAACGCGTAATGAAGTTAGCTTGGTTCGACGTTTAACCAGAAATTTCCCTTGAAAAGCCAGGTTGGATATCGAATTGAGCTAATTTACCATTTTCCGCTTTATAATTTTTATAATTTTTTATGTTTTTTCATATGTTTTTATTTGTTTTAACTTGTTCCTTCGATCGGTTTTTTTATATGCTTTAACTTTTCACTTATCACATCGATAGGTATTTTACTGTATTTT
Source organism: Stegodyphus dumicola (assembly GCF_044657685.1). NCBI lineage: Eukaryota > Metazoa > Arthropoda > Arachnida > Araneae > Eresidae > Stegodyphus > Stegodyphus dumicola. The sequence continues at coordinate 83,848,286 of NC_140772.1, read as the reverse complement.
TTGCCATTAACCTGTTTCCAATGATTAGTATTTTACTGTGTTTTATATTTTACATTTTATTTCGCGTGTAGCCTAATTTTTCACCCTTAAATGTCATTGTCTTTTTAAAAAAACTGTGTTGAACTTTTTCTTGGAACCACAGCTCCTGGTAACTTTTAGCTAGTAGCTAACTACAATTTCTCTTCTCATTTCCTTAATTTTGCAGCATATTGCGCAAAACATTTTTAGACCAAATTGGTCTTTTTATATAGTACTTACTACCTAGCTTTTTTATTATATATATATATATATATAATGTTGTATGATCTTAAATCCATTTAGTGTGAATACAGGTTATTACCACTTGCGCAATTGCTGCAAAGTTAGTTAATAATAATTTATTTCCTAAACAGTATTAATTAATTGATTATATTATCTCCTAAGTTTAATTAAAGTAGAATTATTTTAAAAGTGTGAATCCATACTGGTAAGTTATATTTTAAAAGATGTTTTGAAGTAATTTGAAAGTAAAATGTTACTAATGTTTTAACGGAGACTGAAGTTAAATCATCATGAAGAATAAAATTTCAATTGTAAAAGGAAAAATTAAAACATGTAATCATTGTCATTGATCGAAAATTAGTTGACTTTTCAAGGGGAACAAACCAACTCCCGTTCAATGAACAATAATTGATAAAAATACGTAAGTACGAAAGTGTTTCATCTTTACTCGAGTTATAAGTTAAAGCCAAACCGGCAATTCTAGTCAGGCCAAATATTTCCGCGAATAGAAGGAATTATGAACCAATGCTGGTACTCAAAGAACTTATTCTTATGAAGCATTTTAGTCAATTCAATTTGGAGTAAAAATCAATTACTGTAGAGAAATCCTATTTAACTCGAGTAACCGTTTCATGTTTATGCATTTGAGTACAATATTATTTGTAGAAATTAAACATTGGAAATTGTCATTATGAAATCGAATTCAAAGTAAAGTTGAAATAAACATAGAAGATTACAAAATAAGATAAATAATGCAAACTTTGTAAAAACAAATCAAAGACAATATAAAAATAATATAGAAAATAATATAAATAAGATCAGTGAATGTACATGAAGATATAAAGGCCAGAAATGGTATTAAGTAACTTACATTCTTTCTAGTGGGGGAGTTGGCAAAGTGTTCTCTTCGTGTCTGTCGTGTTCGTGTTCGTCAAATCGCAGCTGATACCCACATGGATGCGAGCACGGTGTATCGGGTATGGCGAACGTGGTTGGAACAAGGATATGTGGGAAGAAGGAGGGGTGCAGGTGCAACCAGAGTGACGTCAGCACGCGTCGATCGACGCAGCCGTCGATAAGCTGTGGCGGTGGCGCAAGTCACTTGTACCGCGATTCTGCAGTATGTGCAAGATACCCTGGAGTTTCCCGTGTCGACCAGAACTATTTCCCGTCGATTGGTTGAACGTGGCTTGCACTCACGGCGTCCATTAAGAAGACTGCCATTGATCCCACAGCATAGACGCCAGCGTTTAGAATGGTGCCGAACTGGAGCGATGTGGATGACAGAATGGCGAAACGTCGTATTCTCAGATGAGTCAAGCTTCTGTTTATCCAGTGACAGTCGATAAATACGTGTGTGGCGTCGACGTGGAGACAGATCTAATCCGGCAGTAACTGTAAAACGCCCCGTCGCGCGATAACGTGGTTTGGTGCGCTATTACCTACGATTCCAGGTCACCTCTAGTTCGTATTCAGGGCACTATTACGCCCCAACAATACTTGGATAATGCACTGCGGCCGGTGGCAATCCCCTACCTTCAGGAGCTGCCTAATGCAATTTTTCAGCAGGGTAACGCTCGACCACACAGTGCTCGCATCTGCCAACATGCTCAGCAAGGTATACCGATGTTCCCTGGCCACCGTACTCTCCTGACCTATCACCAATCAAACATGTGTGGGATGTGATTGGACGCCGTTTGCAGACGCTGCCCCTGCCTCGTTCAGAAGACGAACTGTGGCAAATGGTTGAAAGGGAATGGAGAGACATCCCTCAGGACACCATCCGCACTCTTATTGACTCTATGCCTAGACGTGTTTCTTTGTGCATCGCTGCCTGCGGTGGTCCTACATCCTACTGAGCCGACGCCGTTCTCGCTCTGTATTTTGACTATCATTCTGAAATAAAGATCACTTATTGATGCTTGCTGTCTCTGTCTTTTTTCCAAATTTCATCACCATAATTCGTCTGGCAGAAATAACGACACGAATATTGCCCATTCTTCACGTTCCTTCCCTTATATCTTATTTCATGTGCGTCGGAGAGCTGCGCATTTCACATCATTCGCATAACTCAATGACGTGCGTCTACTCTAAAATTTACATAAATTTCTGACCACTCTTTCTTGGTGTTGCATTTTCAATGTCGAGCAGTGTATGTACGTTTGGTGCAGCCGATTGCAACAAAAATAAGAGGTGCACAACTACATGTTATAGCAGTCCCATATACAAAATTTCAACGTTCTACTAATCGTTTTTAAGTTATGCTAAATACATATATATGTACCTACGTATACAAACGTCACGAAAAAAATCCCTTGTGTATCTGATATAGATACCACACGACTTCTTTGTACAACCTATTACATTATAAAAATTTTTAACTTATTTCCTCGAATTTCCTAGAGAGACATTTCTCATTCAATTAATTTAGTTCTCACTTTATGGCGACGCAAAAACATATAAAAATTCAAAACATCTTTATTAAAATTTGTAAAATACAGAAAAACATAAAACACCAAGTATAGTTTTAAATATAATTAAAATCGGAGTTCCTACGTAAAAGCAAGCAATTCAGCCAGCAGGTAGGAAGACAGATTTATTGGCGAGCAAAATTAAAGTTTACTTTTGCTCTCACTTGCCAAAAAGACACTGAAGTTGGTGCCCAAACTGACTTAATTCACTATTCTACTAAGAAATTCAATAAACAAATGGCGGCCTCGTTAGGCTTAGTACCACTTAAGCAACTTTTAAATTGTTGATAATTCCACAACTATTGCCCACCAGCGGCCGAGCGGTAAAATCGCTGAACACTGGTAGTTCGGTCCGAGGTTCGAATCCCGCGAACGGGCTGGCTGCATGGGCGTTTTCGTGGTTTTCCCCATGTGTAACATGTATACGAGCCAGTTTTCCTTAGAAAGTCCTCCATGAAGGCATTCCTCCCCTTAGGAAGACAGCCCTAGTTTGCTTTTCAATAATTAAATAAGCCAATAAACCAAACCAATTCCACAATTATTACATGCAGATTAGCTAAAGACATAAATAGCTTAACCGGAACAAAAAGCAACGTAATTTAATCACTACCCAACATGTAAGATTGAAAAAAAAAGAGCTCACGCAGCCAGTAACGGAGTGGGTATATATACAAAGTCCGTAATCCGGACTCGTTCGGACTTCGGCGATTCCGGATTAGGGTTTTTCCAGATTATAGATCACCAATTTAAATCTGGTAAGATGGCATGCAGAAATTATACAATTAAAAATATGAAACCGTAATTTATGAAATAAAGAGCAATTATGATCTAAAGGGTATCAAAATTTACAAATAAAAAAGCTTTAATATTTATTTTTTTACTTTATTAAACATTTCTTTCAATGTAAGTTGTTTACGTTGCTTCGTTTGTGCTAATACTTCTATTTAATTCTATAAACAGATATAATTTCTTGTTCAGTTACAAAGTTCCACTGTTCGAATCCTGTAATTGCTGTGTCGAGAATACCGACTAACTTGTCAATCGAATTTTTTTTTCAACAACCTCTCTGTCATTTTCTTCACTTTTTTTATTTTTTATTTACATTGCGAAGGAGGACTACTGACCGGGAACAAGCCCTTGCAGTATGACGTCCGCCTTGCAGAAGCCATAACGGTATTTATTAAGTCTAAATTTAAAAAAAAAAAAAAAAGACTAAAGAGTCACATCTAGATAGGGAATACAAAGGACTACCTTGAATAGACATTCTTGATAGCATAGATTAAAAAAAAAAAAATACTTAGAAGTACAAAGCTGCATTGATACAACACTGGTAAGGGTAAAACAAAAACAGTAAAGTTTAAGACTAACAATGGAATTTCAAGCCTGCAGTTATACATCACAATGACTTACTATTATACACTTACTAAAATTCCGCACATTACTAAAAAAAAGTATTATGCAATATATTACTATAATACTGAACAACACACTAACATAGTAAAACTGATACTACAAATAAAACACACCATATTCACTGCTCGCATCAGAAAAGTACACACTGACATAGTAAAGCTGATACTACAAATAAAAGACAACATATACACTGCTCATAACAAAAAAGTAGACAATTCTGTACATGATGCTGTACTGTAAAGCTAAAACTAATTAAAAGAACACTAGACAATAACCTTTGGAAACAGTCACAGTGAAAATTAGGAAGATAATATATTGTAGCAGAGTTAGAATACGAGTCATTTCAAAACATTAAATCCAGCAAAACATTTCAATACATATTTACAAAGTTCTACAACCAAGAAAGTCTGGTTCAATACTATTATTATACATCACACTTACTTATCATTATACAACCCTAAACTATTATACTCCACATTAACAGAAAATAAATTATACAAGATACTTAATGGAATACTGTACATACACTGAAATAAAATGGCGAATACTACAAAATAACAATCAATATACAATGTGCTTATCAGAAAGTTGGTTCTGCGGCCACGAATATTTGCTAGAAACTATTACATTTTGCACAATACTAGAAACTGTAACAAAACATTTGCACACAATACTTCATGGTACTAGCCGAGAGCAGTATATATCTATTTACTATTATACCGCAAACTTAATTTGAAAACATAACACAACGCACTTACTACTTAACAGGTCAATACACTAAGACAATATGTAAATTGAAATACACAGAATACAATACAAAAATTAAGTAAACAGAATAAAATTTAAAGATTAATAATGAATAGAAGCGATACTGAAGTACAAATAGACAGACATTGATTGTGGTAATCTGCATCTAGGAGGTAACATATTCCAGCAAAGTTATTCATGTACTGCACTAAACATGGCTGTCATTCATATACGTAACATAGGTACAATGGCATGCCATTAGAGTCTCTGAAATTGTCCTAATTTCAGTAGTTGAATATTATCGTATATAGTAAGATACCAAATTTGTAAGGTAAGAATTATGAAAGCTACTGATCTTCTATAGTTGTTGGTTTAGAATTGCCTACTGTACCTGCTGTTGACACCGCTTCTGTTCAACAGAATTCACGAGCACAAATGTCCATTACTCGATGAATCTGATTAAATGCGAGCTTACTTCTTTTGAAGGTGGCTGACCACCCGGACTAGTGTGCTGCACTAAATAACACTAGAGGGTTTTTTAAATGAAATGGTATCGTGAGAGAGCATTCGAAAGCAAAGTGATCCGGATCACCTAGTGTTCCACATCTACAGCTGTCTGAAATAGCTAATATGAAGCGCCGTAAGTAGCTTGGAGATGGTCCGTGTCCAGTAAAGAAATGTGTAAGATGAGCACTACTAGTGACGAGATTCAGATCAACTTTGGGGAAGAAACGAAAGGTTCTGCGGCCTGTGGTGGAGTTGTTATCTTTCTGTTGCCAAATTTCTAACATTTTGAGTTCGGTAATCTTTTTTAAATAGGAAACTGGTGCTTTTAGGGGTGTTACAGGCATATTCATGTCGTTAGCTGCTAGCTTAGCAAGCCTGTCGGCCTCTTCGTTTCCAGCAATGCCTACATGCGCTGGAACCCAGCTCAAGTACGGTCGTTGGGACTCGGGAATCTGAAGTAGAGCATCCCTAATAATGTGGACAGAATCTGCTTTACTGCTGAGTTCTTTAATGGCCAGTAGGCTCGATGCTGAATCACTCAGTATTCTGACTGGTCTTGTTAGATTTTGTTTAATATAATCTAATGCTGCCTTAATTGCTACAAGTTCCGCCTGAAATACACTATTGTAATCTGACAGCCTCTGTCACCAAGTGTAGCAGATAGTATTGCCTCGCATGACGCAGAAGCCGCTACCTGTGCCAAGCTCCGTTTCGGAACCATCCGTATAAAGACAAATTTCGTGCCTAGCCGGAATTAAGGGCTGTATGGTGACTTTGTCATCATAATTTATGTCCGCCGGATGTCCCAAAGAACGAGGGGAATGATCCTCGTAATCACGAGAGCGGTAATGGGTACCCCACAAGATAAAATCTTTCTTTATGCGTAGGATCCGTGCTTGTCCAGCCTCTCTCTCCACGACAAGATCCGATGGTGGTAACCCAGCGAGCACCTGCAATGAATCTGTCGAGGTGGTCCTATAAGCTTTAGTAATCATGAGGAGTTGGAGACGCTGAATAGAATTGAGTTTCCTTCTCAGGTTTCCATTAAGATGAATACCCCATGCTGAAGACCCGTACAAAATCACCCTCGCTGTTATTGTACGATATCAGATCTTCAACATGTCTGGTCTAATGCCCCAATACATGCCAGTAGTTCGTCTCATGTTATTGGTAAGAGATACTACTTTCTGGTGTATACTATGCAAATCTGGACTCCAGTTGAGGCGGTTGTCTATGATGACACTTAGATATTTCAACTGGGAAACAGTTGACTGGATGACATAATAATCTTATAGTTGGATTCCGCCTCAGTGGACCTTTACGCCCTATGAGTAAAATGTTAGTTTCGGACGCTGAAATTTCCAATTTGTGATTAGCTGCCCATTGTGCAAAGAGGTTCAGTGCTCGCTGTACATTCTCCTGCAGTCTGTGTCTTCCAGTGACCAAAAGCAGAAAGTCGTCGGCAAATGCCTGGACTTTGTCAGTCTCATCACCATTGTAAAGATCAAATATCGTGTTGGCAACCAGGTTCCATAAGATTGGACCCAGGCATGAGCCCTGGGGACAGCCACGCACCAGTCGTCGTTGAAGTTGGCCATTTGGCATTGTTTACTGTATTTCCCGATCAGACAAATAGCTGCGAAGAATCCTGAGGATTTCAATCAGGCACTGAATTCGGTCTACACATTCGATCACATCTGGCCACCAGAGTGAATCGAATGCCCCTTGGATGCCGACCGACACGACTACTGAGTGCAGATCGTTATTTCGGTTATCATTCATTGTGTCCAACAGACTGGTCAGAGCATACTCTGTTGAAGCATCCTGTTTAAAACCAAACTGAGCTTGGTGTATTATATTTCTTTTACTTAAGAAATGATTGAGTGCTTAGTATTACTCGTTCAACTACTTTACTAATGGCTGGTAGCAGACTGACAGGCCTGTAGGATCTTGGATCATCGGGGACCCTCCCGACCTTCAGAAAGAGAACTATCTCTGTTATTTTAATAGCTGTTGGGAAATGACCCAGTCTCCAACATGTGCCGAATAATTTAACCAATAGCTTTGGGCATGCTTGATGCACAACCTTGATTAAGATGTTGTCAAGGCCGTCTGGGCACGGTGCCTTGTTATTGGCTAGGGCTTTGACTATTCTGTGCAATTCTTTTGGTGTTGGCAGCTTCGAGTCACTTTCAGTGGTAGTCCAATTACAGTTATCACAGTGTTCCCTGATGTCCGCCTGTCGTGCTGAGTTTGTCTCCTGTGTGTCATTGCGAAAAATAGCTTCAAGTATGTTCCCCAAAATGTCTTCGCTAGTGGTGCCAAGTTGCGAAGCTGCTAACTGTAGTGGACGAAATACTTTCGCACAGGCTACTTTCTGTACCTTGCCATAATGCTCTATGACTCTGCTGCAATGGTTTTGCCACGCTTCCAGTTTGCTATTAATGATTAGTTTTTTGTAACTGGCGTGCTCCATTCTGTAAAGCTGCATTCTACTTTGCCTGGCAGCAGCGTCTATTTCCGCCTGCACTCTTCTGCGTAAAGCCCTAACTCTATTCTTCTGCTTTGTAAGTTTGCCGTTCCACCAGGATAGAGAGTCAGATATTCTCAATCTTTTCATTTTGTACGACATCCGAGCAACTGCCATTAGATCATGTATTAATTTATCGTAGATCCTGTAAATCGTTACCAGTTGTACAGTTGTCTAGTCCTTTGAGGTAGTGGGGCAGAATCAGCCTGCACTGTTGCATGAACTTGGAATGTCACCCATATTTCGTCTTTAAGCAATATTGTGTGTAATATATGCCCGGCAATTGCACTTCAAAGAAAATCAGCCTGTGATCACTGAACGTCGGCGTATCACTAACTCTCCAATTGCTGGTAAGATGTGCTAGTGGGGATGAAGTTCTGGATCTAGAACCATACTACAGATTTCGCCGTCCATTAATTGATTGATGATTAAAGCACTGTCGTGCAATGAAAACCTTCTGTTACTATATCATCTTCATTTATTACCGCTTAAGGAACAACGCAATCTGCAACATTAACCGAAATGCCTTAGAATCAGTAAAAATAATTTTAGCCTAGCTTATACCGTCAGTTATACATTAAACGCGCATGTGTAAAGCATACAAAAAGGTTTGTGGCTTTAAGGTCCGGATTATAGATCATTCCGGATAATGGACGTCCGGATTACGGACTTTGTACTGTATATGTTTATATAGAAGGTGTCCGAACCAAATGTACTTAATTTGGAGAGGTCGCTCTACTTAACAGAGAGTTATAAAGCATAAGAAAACTTGATAATTAGATACCAATATTCACAAAATTTTTGTTGAACGATCAATTCCACATGAGCTCTCTTAGTAGCTCTGAAAATGTCCAGTTCCAGCCACGTCTGCTGTAGCATTTCCGGAGTTACAGTAGCAATAGCCGCGGTTACTGAGGCACAGTCTTCACGGATTCGGGTTCTGCATACCAGAGAACAATTTATGCCTTCTCTTGCAGTGATGCCATTTTTCCTTCTGTCGGCTCAGGAAAAGCGCAGGTGCCTCAGACGAGGGAAAGGTAGTGTCGCAAAACTCTACGAATTCAGCTCCCACATGAGTCCAATGTCGCCCTCGTAGCGCTAAAACTGTGTTTTTAATCGACTGTTCAAAATAAGTACATTTGATTCGGACATCCTGTATATGTATCAGTTTTAGTTTTATAGATTAAAATTATATTTCCCCTCTCCTTGAAATGTTTTCTAGGCATTTCTCAGAATGACAAAATTTATGAGTCATTTAGCTTTCTCATCATCAAGAGCATTGCCCTGGGTGCACTACAGTGTTAGATTGATATTGTTACGAAATGTACAGGCGCGGAGAGATGGCTTCCCCGCAAAGCAGTTTTAGGGTTGCCATAAAAATGGCATGGGAAGGCAGGGTTGCCACATTTGGCAAGAAATCGTCCATTTGTGGACATTTGGCGACAAAATTGGTGATATACCATGGACGGATGGAGAACCTTCTGGAACGAATTCTTACCGGTTTAGCCCAGAATGTTCTCGAACACAAGCTGAAAGCTATATAAACTCTGCTGGTCCGCAGTCACTTAGTGTGTGTCTTATCTAGCGAGTCAATCCATGCGGAGTCGATCGAGTTGACAGCCGGGCAGCGACTTCCGAGTGGATCGCCGAAGAAGTCTGTTAGTGTAGCGCGGTTAGTGCATCGTCGAGAGAACGTGTTGAGAGTGCATCGCGAGTTGTAGCGTGGAGAGTCTTGAGAGTACGTGGAGAGTCTCGAGAGTACGTGGAGTTCCGAGAACGACCAAGCAGAGTCGGGAGCTGTATTCCGGAAAGCAGAGTCGGGTGCTTTGCAGGAAGCTGTCTCCACCGTTATTGCTTGACAGTGTGAAGGCTGTGTCGCTGATTGTTCCAACGTGTTTATAGTAGACCTTCAACAACTGTAAAAGTGTTTTCGAGCTGTCCTGATTAATATTGATAAATAAAGTGTGTTTCGATACTTCATCCAGTGTCGTCATTATTCACTCCAAATCCATACGAACCCCGTACGAACGTAACAACTGGTGTTAGAAGAAAAGAAAAACGCAACAACTGGTGTCAGAAGTGGGATTTGCGAGTGAATGCCAGTGACCCGCCTGCAGAGGAAAGCCATGGTGGTGGAAACGAAGACTTTGATGCACTTCCTAGCCGAGATGAAAGCTGAAATTAAAGCCGGACAAGAAGAGATGAAAGCTGAATTGAAAGCCGGACAGGAGGAGATAAATGCTGAGATCAAGAGCGAAATAAAAGCCATGCAAGAGAAATTCGAACAGATGGAAGTGGAACAAGAAGAGATTAAAAGCGAGATCGTGGAGCTTAGAGAGGATACCTGAGCAAAAATAGCAGCTGTGGAAGAACGATTTAAAGAAAAATCGAGAGAATTCCGAAAAGAAGTAAATGTTTCAAAAGAAAACCGGACTAATACCAAGAACGAAGCTGAAGATTTCAAGGTTACCCCAGTGCATTCTCATACGGTTATCAAACCAAGCACATACCATGGAAAATCATCATGGAGTGTATATAAGACCCAGTTTTCCATCGTGGTGGAAAATAACAAGTGGGACTCCCACATGAAGGCTTCGCAGTTGGCTGCGTCACTCCGAGGAGATGCTTCAGACATCTCAGGGGTCCTCTTCGAAGACCAGATTTCAAACTTCAACGCCCTCTCGAATGCGCTGGAAATGAGATTCGGGGAAAAGTGTGCAAAGGACAGTAGCCGTGTGCAGTTGAAATCCCGCCAGCAGAAAATCACGGAAAGCCTTCAAGAACTTGCATCTGACGTCGAGAGGTTGGCGCATCAACCATATCCGGACTGTCCACCTGATGTCCGAGAAAATCTTGATTGATGCATTTCGTCGATGCCGTTAAGGATGGGGAAATTCAGAAAGCTCTCAGATTGGCGGATCTGAAAGACCTGAAATCTGCTTTGGTCTACGCTATGAAGTTCGAGTCGGCTCAACAAGCGACTCGAAGAGATCGCCATCCTATTAGTGGCGGCTCAAATAGAAGATCCAAATTTTGATATCTCGAAATTAAAAAAGGAAATAAAAGAGATTCGGGAGGCATTAAGAAGACCTAATAAAAACAATACTGGGAAGAAAATCGTCAAGTGCTGGAATTGCGGAATGGAAGGGCATCTCAGCAGGAACTGTCACGTGAATCAAGACTGGAAGACCGCTCCTGCGAAACAAAACCAGGAAAACTAAAATGCGGCAATCTCACGGGGCGGAGGTTGCCAGGCAAAGGTGCAGCCCCTCTGAAAGTTCTTCAAATCTCTTCAATGAGCGGCGGAGATAACGGACTGTTCGTCGAAGGATACGTGAATAAGCATCCTTGTAAAATGATCATAGATACGGGAGCAAATGTAACGATCGTAAGAACAGATGTAGGTCGAGAATTGAGCGAAACGTTGCGATGGACTCCACCCCAGTGACAAGTGATAAGATTCCCATTGAAGGTAAAATTAACATCATCATTACCTTCGGAAATGAGACCTATCAGCACTTAGCTTTCGTCGCTAACATCGCGGATGAATTAATAGTCAGATTGGACTTTTTGCGGAAGTACAACTTTACGTTGGACTTTAAACGTAACGAAATGTGCTCTGCAAAAGAAAATATAACTGTGTTTGAAATGAAGAGCGGCATTCCCTCAGCTTACCAAGTAACAACAAAAACAGATGTCACCATCCCTCAAATGACAGAATTATTAATAGCCGGTTCCACAGAAATGAATAGCTTCAGATTTGAACTAATTGAATACCCTGAAAATAGCTTAAGAGAGGTATTCGTGGCCTCCTCATTAGTAGACCTTTCGAAAGATTTCATTCCTGTGAGAGTGGTGAATGTTAGCCACAGACCGAGAAACATCCAAAGGGGTGAAGTGCATGCATTCCAGTTACTTGTGTTTATAAAGCCCCACTTGAAATTCCGACTGAAGCAACTAGGAAATTAATAGAACTTCTGCAGAGTGTAAATTTAACCCATGAACAAAGACGTGCGGCAGAGAATTAACAATTAAAGAACAACAAACAAGAAAACAATTAAAGGATTTGAATATCTATTTTCTAGGTGATCCAGTGATGCTGGCCGCACAAAACTGACGCAACATCGAATTGATACGGGGGATCACTCTCCGATAAAGCAGCATCCCAGACGTTTACCATTCGCAAAACAGGAAAAGGTTGGAAATCTTCTGAAGGAGATGCAAGAAAATGATATCATCGAACCATCCACAAGTCCACGGGCATCTCCTATACTTCTCATCCGGAAGAAAGCCGGCTCAACAAGATTTTGTGCCGACTACCGGATACTAAATAATGTCTTAAGAAAGACCCAGACTCTTCCCAGAATTGACGATACTCTAGACACCCTATCAAGACACAAGTGATTTTCTACCCTGGACCACAAGAGTGGATACTGGCAAGTGGAAATTCATCCCGATGATAGAGAGAAAACTGCGTTCACTACCGGTCAAGGACTCTGGCAGTCTAAAGTTATGCCTTTTGGATTCTGTAACGCCCCTGCAACATTTGAACGCCTGATGGAGACAGTCCTTCGTGGTCTATCTTACGAATCCTGCCTGGTCTACCTAGACGTCATCATTATAGTGGGCCGTACTTTCGAAGAACATCTAGAAAATATCGAGAAGTTGTTCCAGAAATTGAGAGATGCCAACATTAAACTGAGTCCTTCGAAATGCAAGTTGTTCCGCTGTAAAGTTACGTATTCGGGCATGTCATCTCTGCCGAAGGTGTCCGCACAGATCCAACAAAAGACGTCGGCAGTTAAGGACTGGGAACGTTCTGTGGATATTCATAAACTACGGAGCTTCCTGAGACTCTGTACTTATTACAGAAGATTCGCGAAGGGTTTCTCCAATATCGCAAGGCCTCTGCATAAATTAACAGAAAGTAAAGAAAAATTTTTGTGGACTGAGGAGTGCGAGAAGTCCTTTAATCAGTTGAAGGCGACATGAAAAATTTTTGTGGACTGAGGAGTGCGAGAAGTCCTTTAATCAGTTGAAGGCGACATTAACATCTACGCCCGTGCTCGCGTATCTCCAGACCGACAAACAATTTATATTACACAGATACAAGCAACGAAAGTGTGGGAGCTGTCCTTTCTCAAATGCTTAATGGTCAAGAGCGAGTAATAGCCTATTGGAGTAAATGCTTGTCCAAACCGGAAAGGAATTATTGCGTGAGCCGTAAAGAATTGCTTGCTATCGTAAAGGCCATAGAACATTTCTATCATTATCTCTATGGCAGAAAATTCTTATTGCGGACCGACCATGCTTCTACCTGGCTACTGAATTTCAAAAATCCCGAAGGACAAATAGCCAGATGGAATCAAAGACTGCAGAAATATGACTTTGAGATAAAACATCACAAAGGCTCCTCCCATGAAAATGCAGATGCTTTACCCAAGAAGTCTTGTCCTGCACACACCGGCTATTCTCCATCACAAATGCTCTTCCGTCTGCCAAGTGACCTGCTCTTCGGCCGCCCTCCGGATGTACATTCTTCGCCTGAGTAGTAAGTGAAGGACCTCCAGGCCAGGTCGAAACAGTTTGCTCGAGAGCGGATCAACATCTCGACGGACAAGATGAAGAAGAGATACGACGCAAGAGCCACCGAACATCAATTCCAGGAAAACGACAAGATTTGGCTGTGGAATCCGTCGTAAGGGTGTTTCTCCCAAACTGCAGTCGCATTGGGAGGGTCCCTATACAGTCCTCAACAGATTGAACGACGTTGTGATACGGATCCGTAAATCCCCCAGTTCAAAACCCAAGGTCGTTCATTATGACAGATTAGCCCCATACTATGGCCTTAGTACTTAGTGGTTCTCACTCCTTAGGGTACCTACTGGCGAAGCACGTAATAAATATGGTAGTTCATATCTTTTACATTTATTTCACTATATGTAACTGTTTCTTGTATTTAATTTTTATAATGCTTTGCAATCCTGGGTACCCAGGGGCGTATCTAGTTTCCAGCCCCCGGGGACTACTGAAGAATTTACGGCTCTTTTTGTGTGTCAAGAATGGAAAACATTTCATTAAAAAATTTCCTAGAATCAATTTGGCGCCCCTTAGATGCTGTACCCGGAGACAGATGTCCCCCCTTGCCCCAGCCTAGCTACGACACTGTGGGTACCCATAATTCTTGTGCATGAGTTTTTTTTTACCTAGTTTCTGTGTAAGACCTTTCGAAAGATTTCATCCCTGTGAGAGCGGCGAATGTTAGCCACAGACCGAGAAACAACCAAAGGGGTGAAGTGCACTCCAGTTACTTGTGCTTATTAAAGCCCCACTTGAAATTCCGACTGAGACAACTAGGAAATTAATAGAACTTCTGCAGAGAGCAAATTTAACCCATGAACAAAGACGTGCGGCAGATAATTAACAAGTAAAGAACAACAAACGAGAAAACAATTAAAGGATTTGAAGATCTATTTTCTAGGTGATCCAGTGATGTTGGCCGCACAAAACTGATGCAACATCGAATTGATACGGGGGATCACTCTCCGATAAAGCAGCATCCCAGACGTTTACCATTTGCAAAACAGGAAGAGGTTGGAAATCTTCTGAAGGAGCTGCAAGAAAATGATATCATCGAACCATCCACAATTCCACGGGCATCTCCTATAGTTCTCGTCCGGAAGAAAGACGGCTCGACAAGATTGTATGTAGTGTAAATGTTTGTTTCTTTAGTTATGCTATCTGTATGTTTTAAAACGTTTCGATTGTATTGAAGTTGGCTTCTGACTAAGGGTTGTAGTGCCCGGGCCGTGCAGTCCTTGGGAGGGGGCAGTGTTACGAAATGTACAGACGCGGTGAGATGGCTTCCCCGCAAAGCAATTTTAGGGTTGCCACAAAAATGACAAAGGAAGGCAGGGTTGCCACATTTGGCGAGAAATCGCCCATTTGACGACAAAATTGGACGGATGGAGAACCTTCTGGAACGAATTATTACCAGTTTAGCCCAGAATGTTTCTGAACACAACCCGAAAGCTATATAAACCCTGCTGGTCCACAGTCAGTTAGCATGTGTCTCATCTAGCGAGTCAATCGAGTTGACAGCCAGGCAGCAAGTTCCAAGTGGGTCGTCAAGTGCACCGAAGCAGTGTGTTAGTGTAACGCGGTTAGTGCATCGTCAAGAGAACGTGTTGAGCTCTGGGAACGACTGAACCGAAGAGTCGGGAGCTGTGCTCGTGTGTCGTTGAGTGCATCGCGAGTTGTAGCGTGGAGAGTCTCGAGAGTACGTGGAGTTCCAAGAACGACCAACCAGAGTCGGGTGCTTTGCAGGAAGCTGTCTCCACCGTTATTGCTTGACAGTGTGAAGGCTGTGTCGCTGATTGTTCCAACGTGTTTATAGTAGACCTTCAACAACTGTAAAAGTGTTTTCGAGCTGTCCTGATTAATATTGATAAATAAAGTGTGTTTCGATACTTCATCCAGTGTCGTCATTATTCACTCCAAATCCATACGAACCCCGTACGAACGTAACAACTGGTGTTAGAAGAAAAGAAAAACGCAACAATATAATACATGCAAGAGGAGAGTGGAAACATTCATAAACAACTAAGCTTTGCATAGGAATTTTAGACCAGCATTAAGGCTCTACTAACCATTATACCATTCAAAGTAGCAAATTGTTAAATATTTATAAAATTACAGTTGATTATATATATGTTTGGTGCAGCCGATTGCAGCGAGAAAGGTAGATGCATAACTAGATGTTATTAGCAGTCCCCATATACAAATTTCAACGTTCTACTGCTTCTCGTTTTTGGATTATTCGAACACATACGTACGTTCACACGTACAGACGGCATGAAAACTCTTTGGAATCCATTTGAGAAAAAAGAATTTTACAATCCATTTGGATTTATTTTCTCTGTACGTAACAGATGTTGCATAAAAATTTCGTTCAAATGGATTCGAGAGTGCTAAAAATGGATATTTTCATTGAAATATGATACCCAAAATTGTTTACTATTGCAGTACTTCCTTATACGAAGAAAAGAATGTAGAGTCCTTTATTCTGTCCATACGTACGGATGTCAAGCAAAAAATTCCTTTAAATGAATTCGAGAGCAGTCAAAATGGATATTTTCATTGGAATACGATACCTGAAATTTTTAGTGATTACAATACTTCTTTTACTTCGTACAAGGAACTAAAAATAAGAAAGAAATTGATAATAGGGTACATTTCATTTTTAGACACTATAGTTTAATTTCCTGATGCCATTTCAATGAACTTTCACTTCCTTCTAAGAAGTAAAGGAATTACCGTAATCGCGAAAAATTTCAGGTATTACATATTAACGAAAATATTCATTTTGACCTCTCTTTGATGTTTTTGCATGACATCTGTGCATACGGACATACAGTGGTTAGTGTCACTGACTGCTGTGCCGAAGGGCTCGAGTTGGAATCCCGAAGAAGTCATGGATGCTTGTAAATGTATAGTGTCCGTGCGTCATGATGGCACTCTAAATATACAGCGAGCCAAAAGTCCTCTCGAGAGGTTGATGGTAGGGTAAGAGGGATGAGAGATCCTCATAACCCCTCCCTGGGGCTCTCCATCAAAATTGAGGATAGAACTGGGCTAAATCGCACTGTCACTTTGGTGCTCAAGGCTGCTGCCGACAGGCGTAATCTTGCGTTCCTTGCTACGAGTAATTTCGTGGGCTTGGACTGACTATAGGTCAGACAAGTGAGTAGTCAACAACATATGAACATAATAAAGGGCTCTTTTTCCCAAAACGGATTGTAAAATGGATTCACAACACTTTTTCGTGATATCTGTACGTTGTACAAATTTATATCGATTAACTCAAAAATTAGCAGCCTCAGAAACACTGAAATTTTGTATACGAGACTGCTATAACATGCAGTTGTGCACACGTTGCTAAATTGTGCATTTTTTGCTTTAAAAGTGAGTGAATAATGTTAATACTCTGTTTACGGTTTTTATGCCTCTAGTTAATCTGCAAGGGATAGTTGTAAAATTATTAATAATTTAAAAGTTGTTTAAATGCTACTAAGCCGCTATTTGCTTACATTTCAAACTTTGAGTAGAGTAGGGAATTAAGTCAGTTTCTGTACCAGCTTAAGTGTCTTTTTGCCGAGAGGGACCAAAAATAAACTTTCTGTTTTGTGCACCGAAAAAAATGTCTTCTTGCACAGTGGCCAAATTGCCTTTTTTTTTTTAAACTGTATTTGGTGTTTATGTTTTTCTTTTTTTACAATGAAAATATTAGGTTTTTATGCATTTTTGCTTTGCCACCAAGTGAGAACTTAATTAATTTAATGAGAAATAAGCTTAAATGAAATGCAGCAAAAAATGTGCATAATTTAATAGGCCGCACAAGAAAGTCCTGCGGTATTCACATAACATTTTTAGCATTAGGCTTAGAGAACAAACTTAGGGGTATAATCCATTTCTAGGAATTAATGGAAACCAAATGATAAAAAAAAATATGCATTAAAAAATGGATACCAATAAAATAATAAAGTATATCAATTCAGATTTAAAATAACTTTGCTGCTTATATTATTGACACAAAGCTGTATCAAAATGTGAGCTGAGGGGTGCCACCCTGACCGAGAAGATCGCTACAAAAATTATTAATAGAAATCAGATAGGCAGCCATTATAGCATAAAGAACGCAATACTTATTATCACACAAAGCATTGATAAAATTTGTTTCTTTAAATATGCTTTAAAGCAAATGTTTTTGATATGCTTCACAGTTGAAAGCTAACAATCGTAATTCCTTTTTTAAAAATCAATTTATAATTTTTCATAGTTTATTTGGCATCACTTGTAATTTTCACCTGATGCAAATGCATGTCTTGTCCCAGCTCTGGTGATAGGTTAATATTTTCCTACTTCTCAAATTACATTATTTGATGGATGAAGTATGCAAGATATCCAAAAATTATTTAACCTATTTCAAAATTATTAAAAAATATATCAGCACTGACTGTTTTTCTACTTCAAGTATTACTAACACATTCTTGTAATGTTTTGTGGAGAAATTGATGAATGACGTTACATGTGGCATGTTGAGAATTTTGTGAGATAATTACAATTAGCAGGAATGCTGTTCAATTACAAGTGAAAATATCCAAGGACAAAAATGTTGCAGAGAAAACATAGCAGTTCTGAAACACTGGTAGTGAAGCAGTGCAAAAGCTTTGCAATTTTGAAATACCGTCGTACAAAATATCAAGGAAAAAAACAAAGCATCTACATGTCATTGATGTTAACACTGCAGACATGCATTTTTTTATTGGAAGAATTTTGAAGTAAATTTTCACATGATTTGAGAGCATAAGAAGAAATAAGTGATATTTTTATCTCTACATACCATATTTATGTATTAACAAATAATTTTTACTGAAAAAGAAGTATTAAAACTCTACTTATTAAAAAGTAATTTTAAGTACAACAGTTGAAAGAATTTTAAATTTGGATATTCTGAGCAGAGATCTCGCAACAATTTTAGTAATTTTTTTAAATGCACTGTTAGAGATGAAAAACATTTTATCCCTATCTCTTAGTTTTCTTGCAATACAATTCTGAAATCAATCTTTATTTTTAGACACCCTGTATTCATTTCTATCATTTATGGCATTCACTTTATGTAAAATGATTTAGCACACCTTAGTTGGAGGATTAAATGGCATTTTCCTCAATTTTCACTTTAATTATCAAAATATTTTACAGAACTGTTAAACAGATGCCTCACAGAAATACAATCTGTGGTACCAATATCAAATTGCACTTAATAATTCATCAGATGGCCTAATAATACAAACTTATGTACATTTGAAACAAAATATTTCATCAATTAAAGAAAGTTCCTTGCTTTATCAATGACAAAAATTTCATAGTAATTTAATGATTAAAGAAGTTAACTCTACATTTTCTACTGCATAATAATATTGTAACTTATTATGTTATAAGCTCAAAGCCTGAACTTCTCTGATGTTCAACATTATTATTGAATGCATGATAAAATTATCACAACAAATGTAATTTTTTAAGTGTGAACAACAAATATACATATAATAAGCTTTTTGTTTTCTCATAAGCATTTCTTTTCAATTGAAAGGCAATTTATAGCAACATAAATAACAGCTCTTGCTTAACAAGGAATGCTTTGTGTGGAGAATTTTTTTAGTAATTAGCTGGTCTTGAAGTTATGTATGAGGAAGTTCAACCTATATGTTCACTTTAAGAAGTAACAATTAAATGCTTAATAGTTTCACCCACCTATAGTGTATATTCAACTACAGACACTCACTAAAAATGCATTCTTAATAGCAGTAATTCTTAATATGTGAAAAGTGGACAAAATCTAAAACAAATGCCATTCACTGGAATAGTTTAGAAAATAATTTATTATACAGATATAAATCTTTCTATGTATAAATTACTACAGTGTTAACAAAAATTTTAATATGGATATTGATAATCACGTACCTTATTCAAAACTAATATTTAGTTTTGGATTACTGTCATCAGTAATGATTTTTCAAAGATTTTGGCATAAAATTTACATTGTGTATTAAAGATGAGTTTCCATTACTCTGTCAAGCATTATTAACTGAAACTCAGCTGATTCTATTGAGAACAAATGCAAATTCTTGACCTTTAAGATTTTAGTACACAGTTACTTTCCTTTATATAATGTAGCAAAATAATAATAAATAATAATAAAATTTTTTTAAAAAATTTCTTCTTTTTTCTTAATTTGCTCCCATACTGCACTCACAAGCATTCCTTCTATTTACTGTAGTTTAACTGATGATAACTATTATAGTCAGGTTAAGACTGGCTTAAGACATCTCCAAACAAAAATACACCATCTACAAAATTTACAGTGCTCAAATTGTTTATATTTATGAAATAAACAAAAGCCATAATACCTGAGCTTTATGCAAACCTTGAAATTATAAAACATATAGCAAGAATTTTAAGTGATTCTGCATAACAGAAATAATCCCAGCATGATGCAAAAAATCACAGTTCTATAAACATAAACTTGCATCAATGCAATTCCTTTCTTTTCATTCAACTACCCTACTCCCTCCTGTTAAATAAAATACAATCTTTACTAGATCTTTTTATACAGTTCTATTGCACATTACAGTAATAGTTAAACTTTGTTCTTGTAGCTTTGGCAGTTCAAATGAAATTTTATGATTTTCTAAACACTTAAAATATATTTGTACATTATTTCTTGAACAGCACTGTTGGAAAGTACTGCATTAGATACAGATCACAGAATAACTTTTGCATTAACAATAATTACAAATAATTCAAAATTAATTTTATATGATCATTTTCCACATGCAAAGAGGTAGGGACTTTGAACAAACATTTCTTAATTAATTATCACAGTAATGGAAATTCAGCTTCAGTTAGTTTGAAAAGATTTGTTAAGCAGTAAGTAAAATAAAAACAATTGGATGATCGTCTCAATGAAACTATATGCATGCTTCGACAAGTGTATTTTAATTAGAATACTCCTTTTTGACTGATTTATATCGATTTCAAATACTAAATTAATTGTTATATGTTAGCAGCACTCTTTACATTAAGAAAAACATATTCCTTACTTTTATACCAACAATTTATTTATATTCAGGAAAACATAATGCAAAAAACAATGCACTCATTTTAAATTCATTTTTGCCTCAATCAATACTAATAGCCTCACTTGCAAAGCAATTCATTTCTACAATCTCCACAGGTTTAAAAAAAAAAAAAAAATGTGGCTGATAATATATCATCACATTTTAGTATCAGAATAAATTATTTAAATGTACATATTATATCCTAAGAGATTATAGTACATAAAGAAGACATTCAGAATTTTTTAAATTTTTTACACAATGCATCGTGAAATTGCATGTGCAAAGAAATTTGCAACATCTAGCAAGGAAAGTCTGTCTTATCAGTCATCATGATAAAAGAATAACATTAATTGCTAGCCTTTCATTTGCAACAATAATGCATGAAGGCAAACAAAAATTGAATATAATCTATCAAATTTAGAATGTCTATAATACACAAACAGTCAAACTTTAAAGTTTCCTGTTTCTTTGAAGAACCAGAGTCACACATGAAGAAACTTAATTTCAAATATACACTTGGATATTTTTACAACACATCAACTGTTCATGGAGAACTGTGCTCTTATGCTTACAAATGGGAAAGGACGAGATAAACAGCATTACTACAGAGAAAATTCCAACAAGAATGACTACAGTGTAAGAATACTGAGCATTCTAATATCATTCAAATTTACAACAAAAAGATTAACGACATATGATTTATAAATAGAAAATATCATTTTTAAAGGACACTAAAGCTCTAATATAATGCTAGAAGAACATATAAAGTTCAATAAGAGTACAATGAGAAAAATATTCTAGATATTTAAAAAAAAAAAATGAGTTCAAAATCACTTATTCTAGAAAACAAGGATAACCTAATTAATTTAATTTTATGTAATGAGATAGCATTTGTTGCATTATCCTTAAATATTCACAAGGTGATGAAAATGTTGAAAGTGAGTCAAAATTTCAATATTTCCTTTCTATGGCATGAATTTTACCTGGAGTAACAGAAAATAAAATTCTTTAAAAAAAATTCATTTAGAAGTAGTATGTGCTTTTATTTTGGGGGGGAAAAAAAAATTTCCCCTGGAAACAAAAGCACATACTATTCCTAAAAGAAGAAAAACAGAATGCCAAGTAAAAACTAAAACACTCACTACTTAAAGATTGAACATTTGATTATCTTACATGCTTATATTTTGCAACTGAAAAAAGAACATATATTATTATTACACAGTCAAGTTCCACTTCACTCATTTAAGAAAAAAAGAACTTACATTCAAAATTAGGTTATTTATGATGTAAGCATACAGAAGTTTTAATAACTAGAAGGCAAACCAATACAGTTACATGTGATTAACTCTTTCGAAGACACGCGAGTTAAATTATACATTAAAAATATTTTTTTTTCTAGAACTTTTGAGCCTTTATAATAAATAACATAAGTTTTATTTTAAAAAAATCTGCAGTAATGCAGCTATATCACAGATTAAGTATTATTTACACATAATATAACACAACACATATATCTTCGCCCCCAAAAAATTAATATCCAAGAATAAAATAAAGGAACATAATATCCTTACTTGGGGGAAAAAGACATTTTACTACACAAAGAAAATATGACAAACATTTCAGCTAAAAATAATAATAAGCATAAACATCAATTAGAGAATGACAATTCATACACCATCCTTCCACCAAACAATATAAAATAAGTATCCAATTGCCAAATGTTAATAAACACAAAGCAATATCTTAATATAAATATAAATGCCTATTATTTTGAGCATTTTGAATTCTGTTATAAATAGAACTATTTTATAAAAACAGAAACACTACTAAGAAAAAAAGGTACATTTCCGAATTAAACCAAATGAAGTAACACTGTGACTTATAATCTCAATTTTAATTTAGGAGTATTAAAAGACAGAGAGGCAAAACTATTATCATTAGGAAATGAATTGTCTAAGTATTCTTCCCATATTCAAATTGATAATTAAAGCTATAACAACTGAACTTTTCTGTTTCAACAAAAGAACTTCATTTTATTTAATATAATTTGTATTAAATGCATTCGTATTTGTATTAAATGTTGGTCAGATTGGTCAAGATTCAGATAAAAATGAAACATCTGTTAGATTACTTAGCATACATTACATAACATTAAACTTGCTGTAAAGATTATTAAGTACCTTTCTGATGTAGAAGATGCTTCTAACATTGATGGTAATGACTTGAATGCTGAATAACATTAAACCTTGAACACAAGGTTCCTCCTCGAAGTCTAGAATCAGAGCATGCATACAGCACCATAATTTTCAATAAAATATAAGCATCAACTCAAGTCAGCACATCAAAACTTTTAGCACTTTCTTTTTAAGAGAAGGATATTTAATTATATACTGGAAAACTTCCAAGTATCAAATTCCCATCAATTAACCGAACACTCAGATATTAGAAAAACAAACTTTAACATAAAAGTACTAGATGCAGAAATTATTAATGTCAATGAATTAATAGGAATATACTAAAAATGTGCATTTTGTAACAATGCACTATCGAAAGGCTAAATCGGTGCTGTCTCGATCAGAAACGGGGCTGGGAGATTTGAGGAATAACACATTTTAGATTAAAAAAAAAAAAAAAAAATTAAAAACATATATGGAAAATTGTACTTCTGAATACCACTGTGAGCTTAACATACAACACTTTTGTTGTAGCGAATTCAAATGCATTTACAAAGAATACTTCTAGTCTAAATATCAATGCTGATATACTTCTTTTGCAATAAAATATAAAAACAAACAGAAAGGGAAATATGTTTGCACTTCAATTAAAAAGAAAGTAAACAGAAACAAAACAATTATGACAAAAGACGTTGGGAAAAAATGAAAAACTTCAGAGGTAATAAGTTAATATTCAAAGAGATCAGGAGATAATATGAAAAATACAGTAAAAAGTCTGAAATCCAGACATCCAATGTCCAAACATAAAAATTAAAAGGGAAGGGGGGAGATTAAGGAATTTTTTTTTAAAAAAGTCTAGGAATTGAGAATATAACACATAAATAATAACTTTTTTTAAAAAATGTGCCATGAAAGTTATCCCCCCACACTAACTAATATTCCAGTATGCGATTTTCATACACGTACTGGCTATGGAACCAAATCATGGCCAATAACTATAAACTAACTGATGTTAACCACGACCACGCATTTAAACCTTGAATGGTTGTGAAGTAGTAACATTTTCTTATCTGATCCAAGCAATAAGTGAAGCTCTCCAAGACATATCTGGTTGGTGTGGTATGCTACTCATATTGGTTTTCTTTTGTCGGCATTGCAACAGGGAAAAGAAAAATAATTATATTCCGAAGAACTTAACTTCAGTTAACATAGCAAATTGTGCTTTTCTTTAATTTCTAATTTGATTCAGGTTATTATTTCTTAACCAGCTATTGTTATTACAGCTATCTTAGCAAAACTTAAGTTTGAATTTTTTATTATGTTGAAAGAGCTTCTAATTCTGCAGCTGTATCAAGATCTGCAAAGTGAAAGTATATTTGGTAATTGCCCTCTATATCAGACTTGGTAAGAGAAAATGGCATAATTCGGGCTTAAGTAAAATGATTTCAGAATTGAGCAAAACAACCACCTTACAGATTTTGAATGGTATAGAAGGCAAATTTTTCAAATTAATGAAATTCACAAAAAAATGCGGAGAAGCGATAAAAATTAAAAGATATAATAGAAGTTTCCTTTATGATGACAAACTTCCAATCAATTAATGAATGGCAAAAACTGTAGTATGGTTCTAAATCCCAAAAATACTGCTACCGATAGTGAAGAAAATGACACAGAGGTTATTGAAAACGAAAACATTTCAATCGACAAGTTAGCTAGAATTCTCGACACAACAACTAGAGGACTTGAACAATGGAATTTTGTAACTGAACTTGACACAGAATTAAAGAGAAAATATTAGCACAAGAGATGCAACAGTTTAAATAATTTACATTAAAAGAAATATTTAATAAAACAAACAAACAGTGAGCTTTTTTTTTGTAAATTTTGATTCTCTTCAAGATCATAAAGATTCATTATTTCATAAACAATTACTTCAGATTTGTATCATTTATGCATGCCATTTTAATAGTTGTAAACTGATCATCTAAAATCCAGAAATTTCCAAAATTGACGAAGTCCCGACAATTCCAGATCTTGGGCTTTGTATCGTACTTCATTTTTAGCAATGTCTGTTTAAAATGTGCTTACCATGAAACAAGGGGGGAGGGAGAATTGGCCTGGATTACCTTTCTTATATATATATATATATATATATAACATCAAAAAACAGCCAGTTTGTCCACAGAAAAAATTTCCAGAAGCCTGACAAATACTTTATATTCACATGAAAGATCACTTCAACATTAATTAAAAAAATGTCTATTACAATATTTTCCCCCCATGCTTATTTCTCATGACCGTAATATTTCATTTTAAATTATTAAATTCCCTTTTATGAAATTACCTGATGCTAATAAATTCATCATAAGCTCTACTGCTGCAAATAATAACAGCCTTTAATAACAAAACGTAATTAAAGTCAGAAACATTTAACGACTAACATATACTGGACATCAGTTCATATTATGCTATATCACTGCTAATCTTTGATATTTCTGTGATTGTGGAAATAATACATCATTTTTCAAATAAAATAATCTTTTAAAAGATATTTGCTAACAATGTAATTATTACCCTTGGTCTTATTGCGAGCTACTATTCTCCTACCCCCCAAAAAATTTTAATTTCACTATGATGTAAAACTTGGAGCTTATCATGCATTCATTAAAAATAAAAGAGAGAGCGTGTGTGTGTATAAAATTTTAGACACATCGATTAAAATCCAAAATCAGAATTAAGCACAACTAAATTCTATGCAAAATCTCAGTAGCAATTAAAAATAACAATTGTGTCATAAAATGCTCTAAAAAAACTATTTAAAAAATTTATAAAAAAATATGCTATTATTAGGTTTTTAAAACACAAATAAAAATACTTAATAATAAGAAATTTTAATCTTTATAATAGAGATGTTATTTTGTTGCATAAAATATTCAATATGAAATCAAATTTTCATAACAATCCTAGTTTGTAAACTGAGGAATATGCTTTAACCGAATTTCCAATTATTAAAATTTCTTTATAAAAGAATACCTATAATAGTTAATTATTTTGTAAGTATTCAAATAACTTTCAACACTAAATCTTCAAAAATTGTTAATAAAATAAATTTATACTTTATTTCATATTTACTCTGTAAACTGATGCAAAAATCATGCAGAATAGTCATTCTCCATTTGGAAGGGAAAGACATTTCAAATATAAAGTTAACTTTTAATCAATAAATCATGTGTAATAAATAATCAGATACAAATAATTCTATAAGAACTATATTATTTGATATTTAAAAATATTTTGAAAGGACTTTTACAAACTGAGAGTACTTAATAATATCAGTATTTTATGTTTAATAATAAATTCAGCTATTAAAAAATATTATAAACTGTTTCAATATCAAAATATTGCTTTAATTAATATTAATTAAATATGGCTAAAATTTACTTGATAAAGAATTCAGTGCAAGAGCCTACAGTTTATTATGTACCAATTTCATTTAAAATAAAAAATGCAAAAAAATTCATACTCAGATGCAAAACCTTTACAAAGTATTTATATTATGCAATTTATATTTATATAGCTTAGTCAAAATGAAAATAATTTTTTATATTACATTAATAATAAAATTATGAAAAACTTAAAACATCCGTAATGTATAATTTTGTCAAACACAAAATTATTAAACGACAGTACGATGCATACATTTTTCTCTCAATTTTATACATAGCATTAATTCCAGGTACCAAATTATGTGATGTCTGTTTCAAAATAGGAGGTATACTCTTGAAACTTGCAATGGATTCACATTGAAAAAAATATCAGATGACTTCATTAAAAAGGAGAGAGATAGATAAATGTTACATTAACTTTCAATACAAGTTTAAAATGTTTTATTAACTTTCGGTACGAATAAAAACGTAACACACTACGTATATTGTATATTTTCATACTTCTCCTGCAAAGCTTGACTGGTATTAATAGAAAAAATGCTATGGTACAAACTTCTATTAATGCGATAAAATGAATAAACTGAAAACAGGGAAAACGAAATGAAGATGAGTATGATAAATAACTACACACATCACATGTGATGCATAGTATCTGCACATTTGTCTCGCCTGCAAAACAATTTTTAAATTTTCTCAAGGGGAAAGGCAGCATACCTCTTTAATCTGTATTTGATATACATTCTATAAACATAATACATATATATATCCATACAAAAGCATGTTTCTGGTTACTGAAACATGGAGTTGTTGACTCTGGTTACTTCAAGAGCAGTTTATTGGCATCCTAAATATTAGTCCACCTTTATTCTGGAGGAGGAGGTGGAGGCTGAGGAGGTAATGGTGGTGGGAGAGGAGGGTTAGAGTTTGTTTTTCCCACAGGTAGTCCATGACCTCTAAGTACAGGTGGAGGTGGAGGAGGAGTAACTTGGTAAGGATAATAATGAGGATAAAAAGGCTGCTCTCCATAATTTCCAACATCAACATTATTATACACAGTAGCATCATTCACCTGATGCTGCAAGCGCCCAGAACTCAAATCATTTGACGCTTGTTGAGTGTTCATATTGCTACGATGAATGCCATGCCGGGAAATTTTGCCTTGCTTAGGTACAGCAATGGATCCATCAGCATTGTGACTTTTGTGAGAGTGGTCAACTTTAGCATACTTAGATGATGACTCATAGAAATTTTTAGAATTTGAATCTTGGTTGGCTGGACTATGTACACGTTTCCTAGATTCACGTTCATTTTTATGAGAAGTACTATAAGAGCCAGATCCAGATTTATCTTTGGTTATCACTAGTTTAATTGGAGTAGTAGTAGGAGGAGGATTGGCAGTTTTTATTTTAGGAGGCTCAGGTGTAGGTTGAGAATGAGGTCTTATTTTTAACTTAATAGCTTTTTTTGGACTTTCACTTTTATCCACAGCTGGAGGCTTTTCAGGAAGACAAATTATATCCTTACGAATTTTAACTTTAATTCCAGGAGTACTTTGTTCAGAGTGATTGCTTATAGATTTGTCTTTTGATGAATGAGCTGAATGCTTGCTTCTATGCTTTTCCCGCCGCTCATGTTTGCTTGGTAAAATTTCAGCACTTTTACTCCCAACGTCATTAACTAAAGGAGTATGAACCCTAGCATCCACATCAGTTTCTTTGGAACCATTAGTTTTAATGTCTTTTGCAGGGCTCTGTTTCAGAGGGGTACCCTGAGATATTGGTTGAAAAGCATTTTGACTATTGTGCAGAGAATTTGCTTTATGCTTTTTCTTATGAGCAGATTCAATGACCCTTTTTACTGAAAGGGCAGCTTCCTGCTCATATGCACTTTCTTGAACATCATCATCTGTATGGTCCATGACAGTTAATTTATCATTCGAAGAATGCATGGCTGAATCACGTACATCAGAATCTGCTACATCTTTTATTTCTGATTTAGCATCACATCTTTCTAAAATAACTACAGGATCATTTGATACATGAGCAGAACTCCGTGACACACTATCCAAAGAATGCTTATTATCTTTAGCATAAGAAGCATCAGAATTCATTTTTGGCAACTGATGATTCAATTTGTTCTGTGAGGTAGGATTAGTAAGAATATCTTTAACAGTACTACTTTTACTTCCTTTTTCTTTAGAATGTGAAGGAAGCTCGGATGGTTTAACAACACTCTTATGATGAATCCTCTCATTTTCATTAAAGGCATGCTGTGATTTACTATTTCCAGTTTGATGAACAGATGATAAATCAGGAGGCACAACAGAACTTTTATGTTCCAATCGTTCTTTTTCCCTTTTTTCACGATAAGCTTCTATAGATATGGAATGTGAAGGTTCCACTTTAATCTTTTCCTTTTTAAGTGGAGCAGGTTGCATAAGAGGAGTAGTAGATTTTTCTGTTCCTTCAACTTTTACAGCAGGCTTTTCATCAGTGTCACTACAAAGGTTGAAAGAAATTGATGATGGTCCCGGAGAAGAATCTTTCCTTGAAAAATCTATCTTGCTTTCTGATGAAAAAGATGAATGTTTTCCAGGATTAGATGATTCATCCAAAATGCCTTTAGATCCATGGGCATCCTGTTAATAAACAAATAAAATTTAACAAAAATAAGCATTTTTAATTTTTAAAAAAGTTTAAGCAAGCATTTTAACAAATTAATTAAAATCCAAGATAATTAAAAAGTTAATCTTTATCACATTTTATCTCATTCAGTTTTCTACACTGATGGAGTTTTAATGCCATAGCTGCTAACTCTGAAATAAGAAATATGAGGAGGTTTTCATGCTGCATGTTTCAAAAGAGCTCCAAACTGACTAAAATTTCTTTTATAATGCATGATTCAGGTTACTGAGCTAGTTATGGCATGATTTTGATATAAAATATAATATTGTTTAATTAAATACAGTAATTCCCTGACTTATCTAATAAGTATCAGAGAATTTTTATATTTGTAACTAAGTTACAGTTACTAAGCAAGCATGGTTAACACTGAAACTGAAACCAAATAGAAACAAGGATTCTGCAAATATATTTTTTCGACCCATATTTCTTATATTCAAATAACATTCCGATGGTTAGTTTAAACATTTATCATTGCCTATTTACCCTAGTATGAATGACTAGTGTTCACTGCCTATTTACCCTTATTTATTTTGAAATGGATTTGAACTTCAAAACCATATGCTTTGGTTAATATTCATTTTTTCAGAGGAGCACTTTTTAAGCATCTTCAACTTATTATGTGAATATAAACTTTATTATTGAGTTTATTTATAGTCAATAATCAGAATTCATATACATGTCTGCAGATGGAAATTAAATATTTTTAAGGACCATCAATGAAAAAAAATGAAGGTTCTATCAGCAAATGGGAATTGAATAAATTAAAGTAATTATCTATGCCCAAACTTCACTTTTATCATTCACAGAATAAAATAGATCTTTAAGTAGGATCTATTATTGTTAAACTAATTAACATAATATAAAACAAATTCAATAATAAAACCAATTTTATAAAATTTATCAAGCACCAAGCATTAAATTACAAATTTTTTTTAAACATTTAGATTTTACACTTAAAATAGTCCAACATATCATAAAGATGATTAGTGAGATTTTATTTAAATTTTTATTAACAGTTAGCTTTAAGTTAACATTTTCTTTTATGGATAATTTCATCATGTTTTTGCTCAGTCCAAAGGTTTATGCAGATTATATGTCCAACGGAATCAGCCTGATTTGTGAGTACTAGATGTTGGCATGGATGGTAAATGTTGAAAGTTAGTAGCGCTTTGTCTGTCTCACCCAGTTAGAGCCATAGCTTTGCACAGAGCTGCTGAAGTAATTTAACAACTTTCAGCAAATACCCAGTGATTTATACCTGGTTATATACCATACCAAATACCCAGTTATATACTGTAAATATCAAATGATTTATACCCAGTTATACTACATGAATTATTATTACTATACCAAATGATTTAAACTCAGTTAATATAGTGTAAACTTCCAACAAGTCACTGAAGTACCTGAGGCGATAAATTATTTTGTATTATTTAGGTCTCACTAGCTTTAAATAATAAAGTTTTATGTTAATTTTTACATTTTTGTGTAATATCTTACGACACAGAGTAAGGATTATGCAAAGAAGATAACTTGCCTAAACATACAGACAGAACTTCTAAAGATGAGCAGTTATTTACGAGTAATTAAAGTCGATAGTTAAAACAAAAATTCTGCCATAACGCATGAAAATATTATGCAACACGAGCAGAGAAGACCATATTTAAACATATGCTTAAATCAAAGTCACTTCTTACCAGCAGTAACAAAATAATTAAAAGATAATGCACTTCTATTTAAAAAACTGTTATCCTTTTAAAATTTTTAAACTAACTTCCAAAGATAAAAACCTCTAAAGATAAAAATTCAGAAGATTTCTCCAAAATGCAGAAGAACACGAAGAATTAATATCATGCTTTTATATTAAAAAAATAACAATTTATACAAATAGAAAAAAAGAAAATTGTACTTACATTAGTAAATTTCAATTAAGTAGTAACTAAAAATTTTATTAGGAAACATAAAACAAGAACTTAATGTTACACAAAAAAATTATTGCAATGAATTTAGAGTGCATTTTTTGGCCTTGGAAAATTTCCTGTCATAACAATTAGTTTCCTCATAACATTTAGCAATTAAAATGTTTTCTAGAGTTTTTGGTGAAATTGAAGAACGAAACATAGTTTTGTTTTTCTTCACAACATTGAAGACTCTCTCGCACTCAGCATTGTGGAATTATGAGAATAGCACATAAACCTCTTGCTAGTCTATCATATTTTGGTGTTCCATCAGCTCTTTTTATTCTTTTTAAGGTACCAACGAGGACATCAAGTCTATCTTCTCCAGAACTGGCAAAGTCTTTAAATTGTGCAGCAGAAAATTGGTTGTGTAGTTCATCAAAAGCATCATTATGGCATTCATTTTCTTTAATTGTTAACAAAAATGGAAATTTATCAATAAAAAACGAATCTTTTCAAAAGATGAATTTTCAATTTGTTTCAAATTTGCCACTTCAACATTTAAAAGAACTTCATCTTGAAAAGGATACTTCCTTACAATGTAATTACAGGCTGAGGAAAAGTATTTTCTAACACATTGAAAAAATTCTTTTTTCTCATGATCTTTCAAAGAATTTACAAGTTCCCTAGTTTGATTTCCAATTATAAGATCATTGTCATCCTTTTGATTTGCCAAACTATTATAGGCAACATGAATCACACTGTTTTTCACTATGGATGGTTTTACAAACTTAGTATAAAGTTCTTTCAAAAGATCCTTAAGAATTTGGATAAGTAGGGGAGATTTTGGCGAAGCTGATTGTAGAAGGGTATTTACACTTTCAAAAATCTTAATGGTACTTAACGCAAAACTACAATATGCTTTGTTCAAATCCGAAGAAAGAAGATAGAAAATCCTTTCCTCCCGGCTAATAGAAGACCGTTTCTTCTTCCCTTCAACTTCTTTAACAAAGTTGACCTTTGAAGAGTCTTCTAAGCATTTTCTTTTTAAAGGGTTTGATTCTGTGTGTTGGCTTTTCACTTTTAAAGCATTTTGATTAGAAGCAAAGTTGGTTTTCGGAATCTTATATGCCGACAAATTTGATGGGATCTGTGGTTTCGTTTTGGTCTCTTCGTGGAAATATTTTAGCAATGCATCCCACTGTTCAATAAACCTTCCTAGCACTCTGCCTAAGGACAACCATCTTGTGCATACATGTTTCAGAACTTTTCTCGTTTCACCTGAGCACAGTTCTTGGAAATTCTTTAGATTTTCTTTCCTTTTTACACTTTTTTCCAGATAGAAAAACACATCAATCAGAAGCTGTTCAATATTTAATGGTAAAGCAGCTGCAGCTTTTTCTGCTGCCAAATTAATTAAGTGGCACGGGCATCCAATAACAATTAATTCATTTTTTTCTTTTTTTAGGAAAGAGGCCACACCCTTTTCGTCACCCACCATGACATGAGCATTATCTGCACCAAATGAAATGCAGTTTGATATTGGGATGTTAAGTTGTTTCAACTCATTAATTACCAAGGAGGCAATATTTTCCCCCGTAGCGTCTCCATTTAACAATGGAAGACGCAAAAGATGAGTTTTCATTTCATTAGAAACATCACAGAAATATGTGACAACAATGGGGTAAAGCTTCCAACCGCTGTCGTTGCTGCCATCTATTGACACCGAAAATGCTGAATTCTGGAGTGCAGCTATTGTTTTACTTTGTGCATCGCAAGCAATTTCATTCACAATAGAAGATGTTTTCGTGCGAGCACAAGCATATTTCTGAGCCATCCTGAGTCGGGAAACATCCGTCTGAAAAGTTGACTGGCGTAAATGGCAGCGTTTAGCGGCACGTTGTGTTCGATGAGGAATGCAGTAAACAAACACTCTGCCAAAATGACATCGGCATCCGAATTCGTAGCCGAATTTGAAAAAAAAAAAATCATTCACTTTCTTTGACGCTGTCGAAGCCGAAGCATTACCTTCGTGCTTTTTAGACTTAACATGCTTCACAATGTCGCTTCTTCCACCGTGACTTATTATGAAGTCACACACGCACACGTTGCAAAATGCATAGACATTTCCTTTGAAGGATTCTTTAATTGTTGGAAATTCAGCTTTGTAGGCAGGCCGAAAATACTGAGAATACTTTTTTTTTTTTTTTAACTCATTTCGTAACAACGATGTATTAAGAAAATTCGTAGCACGTGCAAACAAACAAACCAAAAAAAAAAAAAAAAAAAAGAATGCGACAATCCATGCTTGCTGAGTAATTCCCTTGCTGCTGAAGCGAACGCGAAAAAAATAATCTGGCGCCCACAAAGAAAAGAGTGGGAGAAACAAGTTCAGCGCATTGGATTAGCTGGTTAAGCGACTAGTTGGGAAAAACCGCAGGTTACTGGATTCGAAGTAGTCGGTAGTTGGCGGTAAAACACAATGCAATTGGCAAAAATCGCTGAATTGTCAAATAATTCTAAAATTTCAACAAAAATCACTAAAAAAACTTGAAAAAGGAAAAAAATCGTAAAAAATGGATTATGATCGTAAAAACAGACGCATTTTCGTAAAAATTACGAAAAATTCGTAAACGTTGGCAGGTATGCAAAAGGATAACAACAGTTAATAATCAAAATCCCTATGAAAGTATGTGAAAGGAAAATAAAAAAAAATAATAATAGTCAATTTCCTATATCAATATGTATAAAAAGGTAAAAAACCAAGCACTACAGAAAGTTTTTAATGTCCTTTATACAAACGTGTATTTAAAAAAATCAATTTCTTTTATCAATATGTATAAAAAGGTATATTTTGATTTCAGTTTATTCGAGTTTTTCCTATTTCTGTTTTACCGAATTTTTATAATCAGTTAATCTTTAAATAGCATAATCATCAAAGAAGAACAAAACAGCTTACAAACACATGCAAAAAAAGATCATACTCAATAGATATCCTCTCATATGCATTAAAAACAAATTAGTATTATTTTTTCAATAAATCTAATTTTGCAAATACTATTAACACTCCAAACATTACGAGTTTAGCCCTGAAATTTCATAGTTCCTCAAAATCTTGGGAATAAATGTATTTTCTTGATCATAATTAAAAAACGACTCTCACTTTGTACATTGATTCTTTCCTTTCACTATACGTTCAACCCAAAATCGAATACATTTAAAGTTGGCAGAAATTTTTATATATAATGAATATAAAAGCAACAGTTCTATACAGAATTTTCCATACGTAATGCTGAGAGGGTTAATACAAAACTAACAATTATGCCATTTTCAAAATATCTTAATCATCACAAATGAAGAATAATTTGATGTATTTCAACATTAAATATTTTGAGGGGTAAAATCGCTTAAAGAAAATTAAATGCAGCTAAAAATATACACATACTTTCTGCTGGATAAATTTCCGCTTGAAACGATGTGGACTTGTTTCCAATATTGCTATGAATTCTTGTGTTAAAGCTAAAAAAGACAGAGACAAAAAATCAGAACACAGAATCAAATAACTTGCTCAACAAGAAACTGGATGACAAAACTGTAAAAACGAAATGATAAATACTTTGTATGTATTTAAACCCTTCGAGCCGGGTAGCGAAAACGTGCGCTTATCGCGAAGGCTGGCAGTGTCTTCCGCGAGCATCTCTCCAGGGCCGGGGGCTTTTTTGCTACTAAGCCTAAATCCATGAAATTTCCGAAGTATCAAAGCATTGTTTAATAATGCTCTATAGAGTATTTAAACGGCTTATGCTTTATAGATATTTTTATATATATACTTTAATTACCTTATTTCTTGTTTAAATGCATATTTTACACATTTTATTTTAATTACTCACCATTTTATGACTTTTAACATTATACATCTGAAAACTAAATATATTACTTAAAATTCTCTTTTCATATGAAAAATTTTAAAACAGGGATCTACACACAGTCCTACGTTACATTCCTTGAACTCGTAATAACTCATTTGCCGTTTTGGAGGATTTTTCCGAGAATGTGAACAAACGAAGCATCGTCGTCTCATTTTCTTATCAGTCTCTTCTGAACAAAGTTTTGGAAAATGTCTTTCAGTTAATCTTTCAGAATCAATATCAAAATATCAGAATTTCAGAATCAATATCTGAAATATTTTGCATCATTTCTGCTATTTCATGCTCTGTTAAACATTTTCTACGCTTCGACATTGAAACGGTAAAAACAGAAAGAATTCACGTCTAACAAGATCTAATTATTTTCTAAAAACTGAACTGTAAACCAAAATACTCAACGCTTTAGTGCATATAAAACTTCTACTTACAATAAACAAATACCACGTGCGAATGAAGTGCGATTTAAAGAGACGTCATAAATAACGCCATTCGGAAACATTTAGTTCCCCGTTTGTTTATATAATCAAAAACACGTGTATGTGAGTCATGCTTTGTATGTGAGTCATTTCGAGTAGAAGGTCTAATGTACATGTATCTGAAACCGTATGGACATACAGTGCCATCTTGTGGCAGAAATTATAGTTTGAAAAACGTTCCAAGGTACTGGCACAAACACGTGACAGTCGGTAGTAAACGCAACAATGCTCTGGCATGCCTGCGTGTCGGCCGGTAGATAAGTGTGTTCGTTGCTGGCACGTATACGTGACAGTCGGCCCGAAGGGGTTAAGAATAACAATGTCTCAGAAAATGTACAGACATGACTGATAAAATGAGTGATTTTATAACTTATACCTTCATACTGCTGAGTTATTACACAGAAAGTAAAGAATTTTTTAGTACAGACATAAAAATTAGTAAATCCTTGTACAACATGATTATGAAACATGAAATGTTTTTAAAAGTCATATGTAAGACTCTGAAATTTTTGAAATACACGCAGATTATAAATGACAGAAAAGTATTGAAAATACAAACTATTCCAGCCTAGCAGATGATTTTTTATTGGCTATTTGCAAGTAATTTAGCATAGCATAAATTTTAGGCTGAAGGAAAAGTGGAATTGATGCGAGAATATTATTTCGCTATGACTTTTTAATGTGGGATTAAATCAAGAAGAATGTGTTTAACATCTACAATTAGTATTTTGAAATGAAGGTTTATCTCATGCTACCGTTTTTATAGTTTATAGAATTTCACAGAGGTTGCAACTCGCTTCTGAATAAAGAACACACAGGAGAGCCATTGTCAGCTGTAATTCCAGATACTTTGTCTGTCATACAGAAAATCTTAATCAATGATAATTGCTGCACCTACCAAATGATACAGAAAGAAACCAAATGATACAGAAAGAACTTAGTATTGGATCCGCTGCCATACGTACATTTATTCATGAAGAATTAATGGCATATGAAAAAAACATTTTGCCTTTATGTTCCCCATAATTTAACTAAGTAACAAAAAAAAAAGGAGTGTGTCAGAATCAGTACAGAAAGCCTTATATTAACTAAAAGATGATGGCCATCACATTATTTCTAAAATCTTAGCTGGTGATGAAATGTGCATACTATTTTTTGATGCTCCAACTTCACCAAGAAAGTAAAGTATGGGTCTTTGAAGATGACCCCACGCACACAATGGCAAAAGGACAACGTGGCATGAGAAAAGTAATGTATGCTGTTTTCTTTAGAAGTACAGGACCATCAAGTTGGAAAGACAGAAGACAGCCACAGGTAACCGATACACTCCTAGTGTCTTCCTGAAATTCTTCAAGAAGTGAATATTAGAGGACTCATGACCCACCATGACAATGCATCTTCATTCTGCAAGATTGACAGTTGAGTTTCTTGAACAAAAACACATCAAAGTGACAGAACATCCATCTTAATCACCCGATCTAGTTAAGTGATACTTTTGGCTATTTTCTAATCTAAAAAAAGAACTTATGTGGACATCCTTTTTTATTCCAAAAATGAGATTTATATTACTAAAAATGCTTTTTTTTTTCATAGATTCCAAGAAATTAATGGCTTGAGGCATTTTACAAGGTAGCCACTCTAACAGGAGAATGAAATTCCCTGATCATTCCAGATGTGTTTTAAGAAAATTCCAGTTTATCCGCATAGCGCACGATGGTTGTGCTGAGAGGTAAATTATGGCATACTTGCCAACCTATGACACTCAAAAATCAGGAGATTTTTTTACGAAATCGGGAGATTTTTCACAATGTTAAAAAGACTTTTTAAATGATGAAAATATAGTTTTTAAAAATGAATTAACTTTAAATAGTAACTAATTCTTAAATGCAAGCAACACAAAAATACCTTACACATAAAAAAACATTTTTATTACTTGCATCGATTAAGAAAAAAGAAAACCACTTTAATTAGTTTTCGTACAAATGTTATAAACAGTGGCAGATTTTGCTTTCTTTAAGAAACTTCATAATTTTGTTCGTAGTAATTGCCACGTAGGCCTGCTTTCGCTAATAAAAGCTTTTCTAATGTGTCATCACTAATATTAGATCTAAATTTAGTCCTCATTTTGGCAACAATACTGAAAATTTTCTCACACTCTGCATTATTATGGGGAACTGTCAAGATGGCCAACATAATTCTAGACAGCTCCCTATATTTTAAAATTCCATCAGCAGACATTCTGCATTAGCAACTTTTTGGTCCTCTGTTTCCGAAGAAAAATTTTATTTTTCGTTTTTTTCAACACAACTCATGTTGTCCTTGTGTTTTTGTGTACGCACATGTTTGAGAACATCCGCCCTTCTACCATGCGAAATCGAAAAATCGCAACGACAGGCAGTACACATCACAAATTTATTACATTTCCTTGAGGAAATAATGGAAAGAAAGTCAACTGTGTATGATTTTTGAAACGTACACGAGTATTTCACCTTTCTGGCAGACATAACAAAAGATGATAATTTCTAAAACTATTTCCCTAAGGCACGTATACTCAAACAACTCAGGACAAAATGACCGACATAACTAAAGAACATCCAAATAACAGCTTGCTTTGTCCTCATTGGCTAATTAATATATGCCAGATGACACGTAGTGGAGCACGATGTCCCCATTGGAGAACTGGAGAACGACCTTTCTGGATACGTATATGCTCTGCTCTCACTTACAAAGCAGAAGTTATCTAATTCGCAAGGTTTTGTTTTAGATATAACCTAGAGAAAATTCAATTGCTTTCAGACTGCCAAAATATCGCTTTTTTTTTCGGGGGGGGGGGGGGTTATATAACAAAGTATTAAGCCAAGTTCCATAAAAATCGTGAGAAATTTTAAGAATAAGAAAAAGTCGGGAGAAATATATTGTAAATCGGGTTGGCGGGAGAGCGGTCGAAAATCGGGAGAGTTGGCAACTCCGTTATGGTATCCCTTGAAAACACAAAACTTGGCCAATTACATATGACTTATACCCAAAGCATTACTCTTATAACTATACTAGTTTCTTTCTCTACTGAAGACTGAGATTAGAATCTGCCCAATCTGGATTAAAAAATGTCCCTTTTTGCAGCTAAATAAAAGAAAGAAATCTACTTAATGATATTTTCAATAAATTTATAAGGTATTTCTCCCACTTTCCTAGCGAGCCTTCGTGGTGTAGTGGTTCTGCACACTGAGCCGGTATTTCAGAGGTCCGTGGATCGATTCCCGGCAAAGGCGGTTGCATAGTTTTCATCTCTCTGGCTTCCAAAAAAAAATCCTAATGTCTCTACAGTGGCGCCCGAACTAGAAGGGTTGTGGATGATGATTCTCCGCACCCAGGATTTGGCGACTAGGTTCCCTAAAACCCTAGTCGCCCTCTAAAAAGGGGAGTATATAAGGTATTTCTCCCACTTTCCTAGCAAGCCTTCGTGGTGTAGTGGTTCTGCACACTGAACCGGTATTTCAGAGGTCCGTGGTTCGATTCCCGGCGAAGGCGGTTGCATATTTTTCATCTCTCTGGCTTCCAAAAAAAAAATCCTAAAGTCTCTAAAAATTCAGGTATTTAATTTTACATTTATTTAGCAGCATACATAAGCAACAAATATGTGCATTAAATTTCGTGATGGTATGTCATCATTTTGCAAGAATTAGTTTCAGGAGTATGATAGAGAAAATTGCCCGAAATTTGAAAGTATTATTCATAGACTCTAACCTTCAGCACACCTTGTCAGTAGTCAACGCGCGAACGACATTTTTACAACTTTGAAAATGTGCGCGTAGCGTATGTTGTAATTAACCATTCATTGATTTTAAACTAATAATTCATTGTAATCAATTTTATTACATTTAAAATCCATATACATATAAAACTGAATAATTAAAAATATACCTTGTAAATTATATGCACATTTAATTAGAAATTTTCTTTTAACTCCTCAAGCATTCACTAATAAAAAGTACTTCAAATCACTACTAATCATAGAAAAAATCAGAAGCTATAAATCATATCTTTATTCTGGATATGATTTCTACAGGGAAATAAAATTTAAATAACCAAGAATGATACATATAAAGTATTAAACAAAATACGCATAATTTATGAATGCAAAGATTTATATGTAGCATGCTTAGCAAGCTTAAGTTCTGATTTTGAGAATGTTTTTTTATAACACAGTTCTTCATTTGCCTGCATATTTATTTTTTCAATCAAAACTGCTTCAAGAGTTTTAAGACCTAAATTTGGTCGAAATTCCGTCTGATTTTTTTTAACAATAGAAAAAATTCTTTCGCAAGCTGCATTTGAATGAGGTATTATTAAGACAGCAAGCATTACAGAAGGCAATACTTTGTATTTAATACACCCATTCATATTTTTTAATTTGGCAATTTCTCCCCATGCTATATCAATACGCAAATCTACAATTTCTTTCAAATCATCTACTTGATACATGGAAAATTTAATTTCTACTTGATTCAGACATTTTTCATCAATAATGGATGGAAAAGTATTCATCAAGTAAAGAACAGATGAAAATGAGACTTCAGTTCTCAAGTTGATGTCAGCAACTTCAGCATGTTTTAGAAATGGATCACTCAGTGGAAATTTATCAATTATATATGAACATGCAGTTACAAAAAAAGCTCGCACAGAATTGAAAAATGATTTCACTTCACTTTCATTCAACTTGGCATTTTTTAAATATAGTCTTGTTTCCGCACCAATCACTAAATTTTCATTTTCTTTTTGTTTACTATACTTCTGAAATGGAATAGACGTTAGAGTAACATCTTCATTTTCTTTAGAAATTACTGATGGTTTTACGAATCTAACAAATAAATTCATTAAAAGTTCAAAAAGTTCTCTTCTCAATTTATGTATATAAGGAGCTTGTTGTTGCAAATTAATATTTACTGTTATAAACAAAGTATTTTTCAACAATAACAAGTACAATTTGGTGGTCGGTGACTGTAAAATTTTTTTAATGTTTTGCAATCTCTTTCCTTCATTCTCACTGTTATCTGGTTTATCTCCAAAAAAATTTATCACAGCATCCCACTGTTCCAAAATCCTTCTTATAGATTCTAAAAGAGACAACCATCTCGTACTGCAATATTTCAAAATTTTATGAGATTTTGCATTCTGTCCCAAAATTTGTTGAGCAACTTTGAAGCTATGCTTCCGTTTCGAACTTTTCTCCAAGTAAAAATATATATCTATTATCAACATTTCAATTTCTGAGCCAATTAATTTTTCAGTAGCTTTTTTTGCAGCTATATGCAAGAGGTGGCACGGACAACCTCGGGTGATTATACTTGGTTGATGCATTTTGATAAATGATGCTACACCTTTAAACTTTCCAATCATATTACTAGCATTATCTGAAGAAAATGATAAGCAATTTTTCCATTCTAAACCTTTGTTTTTAAAGTTTTCATTTATACAATTAAAAATACCTTCTCCTGTATTATTCGTGCATTCTAAAATAGAAATCAATGAAGTAATTATCACTCCCTTTTCTTTACTGTAGTATGTTATAACCAATGGGTACAGTTTGTTATCATTGTTATCATTACTTCCATCAGTACTTAGAGAAAATGATGTACTGCACACTGATTTTATAATATCAGCAACAGTATTTCCTGCAAGCGTTTTCACAATAGCAGCAGTTTTGGTATGACCGCAGCTAAATTTTTTTGCTATGGCAGAATCCGGAAACATTGCTTTGGAAAGCTCTTTGGAATGATCCGAAACAGAAAGCGGTAGATTATGTTCAATTAAAAAACGAACAAAATAGCATTCGGCTTTTATAGGATCTGTTTCATCATCTTTTATTAAGAAATTTGTTATTTCTTTAGATTTTACGGTGCCAAGTTCTATATGCTTTTGAGAAAACACATGCCGTTTACAGTCATCTTTTCCGCCATGAGCAACTGAGAAGTCTTTGTTGCATACACTGCAGTGTGCGTGATTCACAGAAATTTCGTACGCTTTAATGCATGGAAATTCTGAAGAATATGAATCTTTAAACTTCTGCTTTTATAATTTTGGCTTCTTCGTTCGAGGCAGCATTATGATTAAAAATCTTTCACCTGATTCACAGTTCACAAGACACACGCTAAGCTCTCGCCGTAAACTACACAATGCAGCCGAATGCAGCCTAAACACGCATCAGCGAGGAACCTGGGAGACAGACAATTGGGTGGAACTATTGATAAGTCGTTAACGGTTGGAGTTACTGATCTACGATTGGCTAATTCTTCAAAACTAGGAACGCACTC
The DNA here is from genome assembly GCF_044657685.1 of Stegodyphus dumicola. Lineage (NCBI taxonomy): Eukaryota > Metazoa > Arthropoda > Arachnida > Araneae > Eresidae > Stegodyphus > Stegodyphus dumicola. The sequence goes on along the minus strand of NC_140772.1, from coordinate 83,806,765 downwards.
AACACGTGATATATGATAACACGAGTATTCAGCCAATCATTGGATGAATTAGTTGGTTCCGTTTTGCGTACTGGTTCTCCTGCTCTTGTTTCTGTAAAATCCGTAGTTTTTTCCATACTTTTCGTAGCTCGTAGATTTTCATGAATTTCCGTAGAAACTACGGAGAATCCATAGTAGTTGGAGTCTATGTATTATTACCTAATAATAAATAAATTTAGAAGAAGTCACATTAAATTATATGAATAACATTAAAATGAAGTTTATTACTTAAAGATTAAAAACAGAATTACAATAATCAAGGATATTTGGGAAAATATAATTATATTAAATGGTGATGACTGATTACTGTTTTCTTATTTTACTGCAAAATGACAAATTATTTATTAAAAAGAAAAAATTGTTTAAAAGATTTTTGTGGTAAAATCCTAGGATACGGTACAGCCTCGGCATGATTTTGAAAATTGCTGCCAACACAAAACGTCCTATTTAACGCTCCTCATAAATGTCCAGTTTACTGCTCATCAAAATGTCGCCAAATACCGTATGTGTGCCGTATATTACGATTAAACCAATTTTGTTTTATACGAGAATGAGAAGGTATTTCCTTCTGTTCACCATGCACTGCACATGCGCATACGGATCTCTCGATTCTCGAGGTAACTGGAAAGCAAAGTTGCTGTAAACTTACTTTGCCTTTCTAAAAGACAACCTGATTGGAGCTGCAAAAATTGGCTTTATGCCAGCTGCCCGAATGATGCTCATGCATAGACTCCAACCTTCAGCAAACCTTGTCAGTAGTCAACGCGCGAACGACATTTTTACAACTTTGAAAATGTGCGCGTAGCGTATGTTGTAATTAACCATTCATTGATTTTAAACTAATAATTCATTGTAATCAATTTTATTACATTTAAAATCCATATACATATAAAACTGAATAATTAAAAATATACCTTGTAAATTATATGCACATTTAATTAGAAATTTTCTTTTAACTCCTCAAGCATTCACTAATAAAAAGTACTTCAAATCACTACTAATCATAGAAAAAATCAGAAGCTATAAATCATATCTTTATTCTGGATATGATTTCTACAGGGAAATAAAATTTAAATAACCAAGAATGATACATATAAAGTATTAAACAAAATACGCATAATTTATGAATGCAAAGATTTATATGTAGCATGCTTAGCAAGCTTAAGTTCTGATTTTGAGAATGTTTTTTTATAACACAGTTCTTCATTTGCCTGCATATTTATTTTTTCAATCAAAACTGCTTCAAGAGTTTTAAGACCTAAATTTGGTCGAAATTCCGTCTGATTTTTTTTAACAATAGAAAAAATTCTTTCGCAAGCTGCATTTGAATGAGGTATTATTAAGACAGCAAGCATTACAGAAGGCAATACTTTGTATTTAATACACCCATTCATATTTTTTAATTTGGCAATTTCTCCCCATGCTATATCAATACGCAAATCTACAATTTCTTTCAAATCATCTACTTGATACATGGAAAATTTAATTTCTACTTGATTCAGACATTTTTCATCAATAATGGATGGAAAAGTATTCATCAAGTAAAGAACAGATGAAAATGAGACTTCAGTTCTCAAGTTGATGTCAGCAACTTCAGCATGTTTTAGAAATGGATCACTCAGTGGAAATTTATCAATTATATATGAACATGCAGTTACAAAAAAAGCTTGCACAGAATTGAAAAATGATTTCACTTCACTTTCATTCAACTTGGCATTTTTTAAATATAGTCTTGTTTCCGCACCAATCACTAAATTTTCATTTTCTTTTTGTTTACTATACTTCTGAAATGGAATAGACGTTAGAGTAACATCTTCATTTTCTTTAGAAATTACTGATGGTTTTACGAATCTAACAAATAAATTCATTAAAAGTTCAAAAAGTTCTCTTCTCAATTTATGTATATAAGGAGCTTGTTGTTGCAAATTAATATTTACTGTTATAAACAAAGTATTTTTCAACAATAACAAGTACAATTTGGTGGTCGGTGACTGTAAAATTTTTTTAATGTTTTGCAATCTCTTTCCTTCATTCTCACTGTTATCTGGTTTATCTCCAAAAAAATTTATCACAGCATCCCACTGTTCCAAAATCCTTCTTATAGATTCTAAAAGAGACAACCATCTCGTACTGCAATATTTCAAAATTTTATGAGATTTTGCATTCTGTCCCAAAATTTGTTGAGCAACTTTGAAGCTATGCTTCCGTTTCGAACTTTTCTCCAAGTAAAAATATATATCTATTATCAACATTTCAATTTCTGAGCCAATTAATTTTTCAGTAGCTTTTTTTGCAGCTATATGCAAGAGGTGGCACGGACAACCTCGGGTGATTATACTTGGTTGATGCATTTTGATAAATGATGCTACACCTTTAAACTTTCCAATCATATTACTAGCATTATCTGAAGAAAATGATAAGCAATTTTTCCATTCTAAACCTTTGTTTTTAAAGTTTTCATTTATACAATTAAAAATACCTTCTCCTGTATTATTCGTGCATTCTAAAATAGAAATCAATGAAGTAATTATCACTCCCTTTTCTTTACTGTAGTATGTTATAACCAATGGGTACAGTTTGTTATCATTGTTATCATTACTTCCATCAGTACTTAGAGAAAATGATGTACTGCACACTGATTTTATAATATCAGCAACAGTATTTCCTGCAAGCGTTTTCACAATAGCAGCAGTTTTGGTATGACCGCAGCTAAATTTTTTTGCTATGGCAGAATCCGGAAACATTGCTTTGGAAAGCTCTTTGGAATGATCCGAAACAGAAAGCGGTAGATTATGTTCAATTAAAAAACGAACAAAATAGCATTCGGCTTTTATAGGATCTGTTTCATCATCTTTTATTAAGAAATTTGTTATTTCTTTAGATTTTACGGTGCCAAGTTCTATATGCTTTTGAGAAAACACATGCCGTTTACAGTCATCTTTTCCGCCATGAGCAACTGAGAAGTCTTTGTTGCATACACTGCAGTGTGCGTGATTCACAGAAATTTCGTACGCTTTAATGCATGGAAATTCTGAAGAATATGAATCTTTAAACTTCTGCTTTTATAATTTTGGCTTCTTCGTTCGAGGCAGCATTATGATTAAAAATCTTTCACCTGATTCACAGTTCACAAGACACACGCTAAGCTCTCGCCGTAAACTACACAATGCAGCCGAATGCAGCCTAAACACGCATCAGCGAGGAACCTGGGAGACAGACAATTGGGTGGAACTATTGATAAGTCGTTAACGGTTGGAGTTACTGATCTACGATTGGCTAATTCTTCAAAACTAGGAACGCACTCAACACGTGATATATGATAACACGAGTATTCAGCCAATCATTGGATGAATTAGTTGGTTCCGTTTTGCGTACTGGTTCTCCTGCTCTTGTTTCTGTAAAATCCGTAGTTTTTTCCATACTTTTCGTAGCTCGTAGTTTTTCATGAATTTCCGTAGAAACTACAGAGAATCCGTATTAGTTGGAGTCTATGCTCATGTAATACACCATTCGCCAAGAAAGTGGTTGCTTCCAACATTTTCATATTTGGGGGGGGGGGGGGATCGTCATATAAAATTTCCTGATACCAATCAAAATATTAAAATTCTCTGACTTTCCCCTCACTTTTTTTAGTTAATTTTTTATTCCTTGACTCTTCCTGATTTTTCAGGTTTCCCAGATAGCATAGCAACCCTGATTTAATCTTTTGGAAAATCCAGCTACAGAAGTGCATTAATGGCGGAGGAGACTACTTTCATAAGCCTAACTTAAAAAACCAACATGTATCTCAAAAACTTCAGAGCGACCCTTGTATATGTACATACATAAATTACAAATACAGGCACATATATAAAAAGCTGGATATTATTCACAGCCAAGCAGTCTTCATGATCAATTACATCTAAAAATTTTAAAAATTAATCAAAAAAATTTATAACAGTTGTCTATGTAATGCTCCTTTAATGAATAGTTAACATTTGAAAACATGAAATACAAATATTATTAGCTGATACAATCTACAATACATTAACATATATTACATTCAAATATTGCATATGACAATCAGAATCAATATTTTCATTTACCTCCAAACTACAGACAAATATTATTAGCTGATACGATCTAAAGTACATTTAACATGTACAGTACAATGTCTTTAATCCAGACGTCCATAATCCAGACCTTAACGCTACAAACTTTCTGCACATGCACATAATACGTTTAAGCATGCGCGTTTAATGTATAACGGACGGTATAAGCTAGGCTAAAATTATCTAATCATCCATTTCAGTTAATATTGCAGATTTCATTGTTCCTTAATCTCCTAATTGGATCCAGCTTATTATTTTTTGCAGACTGTTAGGGCAATTTTATAAAAAGTAAGCTTGAATTTTCGATTATGTCAAAAAGAGTTTCCGATTCTGGAGCTGCTAAAGGATCTACAAAGCGAAAACATGTTTCGATGTACCGCTCCAATAGTGAAGAAAACGACAGAGAAGTTATTGAAAACGAAACAATTTCGATTGACAAGTTAGTCGGTATTTTCGACACAGCAATTACAGGACTTGAACAGTGGAACTGAACAAGAAATTATGTCTGTTTATAGAATTAAAGAGAAAATATTAGCACAAAAAACAAAGCAACTTAAACAACTTACATTGAAAGAAATGTTTAATAAAGTAAACAAATAAATATTAAGCTTTTTTTTTTTTTTTTTTTTTTTTTTTTTTTGTAAATTTTGAAACTCTTTAGATCATAATTGCTCTTTATTTCATAAATTATGGTTTCATATTTTTAATTTTATAATTTCTGCATGCCATCTTACCAGATTTAAATTGATGATCTATAATTTGGAAAAACCCCTAATACGGAAACGCTAAAGTCCCGACGAGCCCGGATTAAAGACTTTGTACTGTATTACATTTAAATATTGCACATTACACTCAGAATGAATAGATTCATAAACCTCCCCCCCCAAAAAAAAAGCTGAAACCCTGCCAGATTTTATAGTTTTATGTTAATATAGTGGTTTGGTTAGATGCATTTGGAACTACATCAAACTGTAGGCAAGGAAATAAGATGGTGAATAAAGGTTAAAAATAAGAATTAACTTACTTTCAAGACGTTCTAATGTAACTGTTTTGTCTACATAATAATACCATTCTTTTCCCTCAGAACAAGGCTCAATCTGAAATGAACAATGCATTCATTATACATAAGTAAACAGTTTTATAGCATAATATGCAAATATGGTACGACTTATTTTTACTGCAAATCACAAACAGCAAAAACTATCTTATCCAATTTAAGTTTTATTAAGTGCAGAAGTAGTGCTCACACTAAATGTTTAATCAGAACTTCAACTGAGCGAATTAGCTTACAATATCTATACACGTGCGTGTGTTTAAGTGTTTAAGGATACAAAAAGCATTAGCTTATAATATCTATACACGTGCATGTGTTTAAGTGTTTAAGGATACAAAAAGCATATCTTAGGACAAGTGGGTTTTAAAAGATCAAAAAGCTTTAGCAATTATTGGTCTGAGTGTGAAATCATTTGAGGTAGTGCACATTACAAAAAATGTCAAACTTTATATGAAGCGTGGATGAAACTGCTTGAAAAAAAAAAAAAAAAAAAAAAGTCACTCTGAAAATCATTACACAATAAAAAATACTGAATGGGTTTAAAGTTTTAGCCATTTAACATTCCGTTTTTCCCAGCAAATCAGCTTGAATAAAAACTAATAAACAAAAAAATATGTAAAAGCAAGTACTGAAAATTACTTAGTACAAAATAAAGATAATTAATAAATAAATAAACAACAGATTTTAATTTAAGAACTGGCTTCCTTTACTACATTTTATTCTTATTCAAGTAAGAGGTAACTAATTTTCAATATTTATAACTAATCTTGTTTAAAATTGAAATGGAAAGTACCATGAAAATTAAAAGTTTAGAATACATTTACTCTGTTAATTATCATATTATATTACACAGTTGTAATGAATAAACATTTAAACACACGAATAGAATTATACAATGAAGCTGCATTCTGACTAAATAAATTCATTCAAAACATATAATGGTTTATTTCTTCTGAAAATTAAAACATTAAATCTCTTTTATTTTTCTAAACTTACTTAATTCAATGCTGAAAAAACTGTAGCATTATTTTTTAATATCAAAATTAAGAAGTTATGGGGAAAGATTGATGAAAACATGAAATTACAATGTATAGTTAAATATAATTATCATGCATAGTTACGTATATAGTTTCCAAATTAATGACAACCAGAAATTCAGTATCAAATTCTATTTACCTTCCAACTAGACCATTTACAAGCTAAATGGATGCATACACATGCTACTAAAGGTGGTTCATATTGTAGACACATAGTCGTCATGTGTAAACTGGACAAGGGGGGAAAAAAAATCATTAACGTTATCAGCATTTGATACTTTATTCTAAAACATTAAAACTTCTATTCAAAACATATAAAAAGTTTTAGCAATGTATATGTCTTCAGAAAAGTTTCAAATCAGATATGATACCAAATTTCGAACAAAAGAAATAATATTCAATTTAGCCAATGCAAAATTTTATGATCTGCCTGTTACAGACTATTAGTTACAAATTTTATACAAAATGCAATAGCAGTCCTAAATAGCATATTTTGCAACTACTACTTAGCACATGAAAGTTTCCATTTTAACCATTAATCTCAATATGAAGCTTGGATATTTCTTTTCAATAAAAATCAGACCCTTTGCTTCTAACTTATGGTTCAAGTTCTGTACTGCCGTGTGATAGTGCAATAACCGATTTCAAATGCTTTGTTATGCTCCAATATTGTAATACAGAATATTACGTTGGAAGTTTCCAATACACAAGTAAAAGTTCCATGTGATATACATCCATCTGAGGTAAAACATTAGAGAATAACTTTTAGCATTATTCCTGTCTCCTTTCACAATTCAAACACATAAATGTCTAATGCGTGCTAAACACTATGAATAATAACTCCACTGCAAAATAAAACTGCCCGATTATCTGCATTCCATTGATACACATTTTCAAACAGATATATAATTTCTAATTTAGTACACTTTTAATGTAAAATATTATAACATTCCTTATGAATCCTAATGGCCAAAGAATTTGAACCTTAATAGTAACAAAATATACGTTTTGATTGTAACCCCTTCTTCCTACATCATTTCTCGCTCCTCGTCTCTCTCTAAATAGTGCCAATTACAGTAGGCGTCACTTAATGTGATCATGTTTGTCCATACCTACTTTGGTAACAAAAATCGAATAATAACATTAAACAATGAGAAAAAAATATTCTTCAAATTAAAAACAGAATTTCAATCAATTTAATATAAATATATGTAGAAACACATACATATATATTTTCACAGCATTTTAATAAGACGTCACTAACTATATTATTTGCAAACATTATGAAAAGTTCATTTATGAACTGTTTTTGAGAATTACTTGATTAATGCTATACCCCTAATCTAAATACTCAGAGGGCATCAGCATTTATAGGGAATTCACCAATTTCAAATTTACTCTCTTTATAAATCGTATTATATGATGTGTTTGGATTTGTTTCATTGATCCACAGGCAGGTAACTTCTGTTATATTCTTCTGTCTGAAGAAGACAGACCAGTGTCTAATCGTTCTTGAAATCAACAGTTATTCAAAATCTGTGTAAAACTAAACAAAAGGTTGCATTATTTTTTAACATTAAATGGTTAACTAACATAAAAACCAAGCAGTTTGACGATTCTATCCCTTACTTGACTCTTTTAATATTTTCCAATCACACGGCAATTTTTAAAATTTATTTTGGCCTTATTTTAAGAATTTACTTCTGTTTGAAAATTTATTTCCATAATGTTTTGATAACATTCACCAAATAGTTCATAACAATAAGCAGTGTATTTTCCATGTTTCCTTTGATAAATATATGGAACTTCAGTAACACAATAACAATATCCAAATGATAACAATTACCATGATCACATTAAGCAGCGTCTACTATACAGAGTGTTTCATGGATCATGGGGACAAACTTGGAGGGGTGGTGGAGCATACTAAAACACGCATTTTTTTATAGGAATGTGGGGTCTAAATTGATGGGTTAAGGCAGGAATGCAAAAAAAGAAAAAAAAAAAAAAAAAGACATGAGAGGAAAATGTGTTTATGTACAAAATCAATGCAAAGTGCTTCTTTGTAGCAATACAGTATTCACAAATAAATGTTCAAAATTGCGACCAACAGCAGTAATACATGCTTGGTAACGTCGCAGAAGGGACAGACAAACATTTTGAAAAACGACAGGCATTTCGCGCACGCTTGCAGCCGCAATGGATAGTTGTGCAATGAGGTCTTTCAGTGAGTCAACGGGAGTCTCGTAAATGATGCTCTTCAGATGGCCCCATTAAAAAAAAAATCCAAGCTGAATAAATATGGCGAATGGTGAATCCATTGGCTCGGAAATGTCCCGTCCAAGTAATTGTGGACCCACAGGTGGTTATGGGCTGGTGCACCATCATGCTGGAACCACATGCGATCACGAACAACAGCCGAAACATACGGCAGCAAATCCGGTAGCACCTCTTGCAGAAAAATATGATAACATAAGCCATTTGTACATGCAGGTAAGAGATATGGGCCTATGAGGTAGTCATTAACAATACCCACCCACACATTCACGGAGAAGCGGGTCTGGAATGCATGTGAGCGTGGGCCGTGTGGATTATGAGTTGCCCACACATGCATGTTGTGGCCATTGAAGATGTCGTCCTGTGAGAAAAGTTGCCTCGTCCGTGAATAGCACATCCGATGGAAAATCCGCCTGTGCTGCACACTGCTGCAAGAACCAATGACAGAAATAAACTTGAAGAGAAATGAACTTTAATCTGTCTCTTGCAAGGCTTGGCCTCTCTGCAAATGGTATAGGTGCAAACCATTTTCTTGCAATACTCTCCAAACGGTGGAATGACTCAGCTGCAGATGACGTGCAATAGCTCTTGTACTTTACAAGGTGTATTCATTTATGAATCTTGAATTCATCTCATTTATGAATCTTAATCTTAAACATTCATAAATGAATGTTCAAGATTCATGCACATCTTGAACATTGTGCATGAATCAATGAGGTGACTCATGCACAATGTTCAAGATGGATTCTTCAATGCAAGGTTGTCGTGCACTTCTTCTTCCACTCCTAGTGTCAGAGGTGGCTTCAAATAACCCGTTTTCACACAGAGATCGATGCAACCTCTGGAACATCGTGTGCTTCGGCATACACCTGTTCAGAAACTCTTATTGGTACAATTGGTACAACCGTAGTGCTGTTCCCATTAGCAGCACCATACATGAGATGCATGTCAGCTTTTACCCTGTGCGTAAACTCGCTCATCACGCACTACATCAGAGTTTGTCTGGCTCAGTACTGCTGCATTGCCAGCCAATCATAGCTGTAGTTTCTATTATTGTTAGTGTCCCTTTCTGAACATTTATTGTGAATACTGTATTGCTGCAAAGAAGCACTCTGCATTGATTTCGTACATAAACACATTTCCCTCTCGTGTTTTTTTTTTTTTTTTTTTTTGGTTTTGTTTTGTGTGTGTGTGTGTTTTTGCCTTAACCCGTCACTTTAGACCCTACACTCTTACAAAAAATGCACGTTTTAGTACGCTCCACCATCCCTCCAAGTTTGTCCCATGATCTATAAAACACCCTGTATACGACACTATAAAGTAGGATAATAACTGGGCTACCAAAAAAGGACTAGCTACTGAAATCTGACACATCTTCTCTAGTTCTTTAGTTCTCTTCAGCGCTCCAAGGCCTCCGCAGGCATTTAAAAAAGACAAATTACACTGCAAAATAAAAGACAAATTACAGACATACAAAAAAACTCAAATCCCTTGTCCTAATTTTCACTTTCACAGCCAGGGCTTATCCATTTTAAAATAAAATCACATTTTTCTTTTTGTCAAAATAATGTAATTTTGAAAATACTCTACTCTATGTTGTGTTACTGAAAGCTAGGGACAAATTTTAACCATTTTTCCCAAATGAAATTGAATAACATATACATAGCAGTTAAGTAATATTTTTATGAAAATTTATTAATCAATTAATTTGGGCTTATATAAAGGCAGACAAAGCGTTTATGTTTGGGTTGCAACATCATACTTATCCATTACTAGTACTAAATGACACTGTTTAGCAACAGTTTTTGTTTGATCTGAGTTCTAGTTCTATTTATGCTTCAAGACAGAGATACAAATCGCTCATTTGCTTGATTTTTCAGGGGGAAGAGTTCCTAAAATTCAAAAATAATTCAGTTCCTTGAGCGTTCCAGTTAGCTGAATAGTCAGACGTTTACAGTATAATTACAATAAATAAAATAGAAGCACACTATGTTTTATTATTCCATGCATAAGGTATCATACTTGATTGAAACACTCTAACAAATACATATATATATATATATATATATTACAATTTAGAAAATATCAGCAACTGTCTAATTTATAATGAAAATTATATTTCAGCCCCATATTTTATTATGTTTAATCTTTATTGAATTACTCACGCTCAGCTTGAGAATGTTCCATAATTTGCAATAAACAAGATTATATGCACTAAATACCTTCAACTTGTGTTAAAATACTAGTACAGGGTTCGTTCGTATTTTTGCAAATTGAAATTAAGTACTTTTAAGGACCATTAATGAAAAAAATTAATTACCTATCAGCAAATGGGAGCTAAATAAATTAAACTCAATCAGTTTATATCTAAACTTCACTTTTGTAATAACGTTCTAACAATAAAATAGATCCGTTAAGTAGGATGCATTCTTATTAAACATAATTTAATAAACATAACTATAAAACAAATCTGAGAATAAAATCTATATAAAATTTATCAAGTAATATTAAATATTTTACATGTATAATAGTTGGACATATTTGAAAGAAGATTAGGGACATTTTATTAACAGCTTTATGTTGATTTTTTCTTTTATGTCTTATTTTGCCATGTACTTACACAGTCTAGAGGTTTAGTAAATAGTAGGCAGAGTTTATGTCAAATGGCATAGGTTTAAATAAGATATAAAATAATAATCAGCATGATTCATAACAGAAGATTAACTGTTGCTAGTGCTGCTGCTTACCTAGAGAGAGACCTGTTGACAAGAAAAACCTGAAAGCCTAATGTGGGGACGTTTGGCAAGTTCTGAAAGTTAGTTGTGCTTCGTCTGCCTGAAGTTAGTTAGTGACATACCTTCATATAGAGTTTCTGGGATTGTAACCTGGTTAATATTTTAAGGTTCCAATAAGCTACTAATGCAGCAGAGGTGATTAGTTGTTTTGTAATATTTTAAGTCTCAATAAATGCAAGGAATAAGTTTACAATAGTTTTTACATTTTTGTACTGTATCTTGTGGCCACAGTAATGCTTAATGAAAAGCGATAACTTGCTTTAATATGCAGAGACAACTTTAAAGGCGAGCAGTTAGTTATAAATAATTAAATCAGGTAGTTAAATACCTGTAGTTATTATAGATTTACATGACCACTATTAACCTCTTAACTGCCGCGGGCGTATATATACGCCTTGCTTAGCCAATGCGTTAACTGTTCCAGGCGTATATATAAGTTCTTCCAAAATACTATCATTTGCTTTGCGCTGCTACCTGGAAATTTATTCACAAAGCTTTGGAATGCAACACCAAAATGGCCTTGACAAAGTATGCGAAGGACGATACTATTTCAGAGAAGTGTGGGGAGAATTTGGAGAAAGGGATGCGTCTAAAGCAGTGAAAGTGATGACTGCACGGTATTGGCTGGTGTTGTTTGAGTAAAACTTTTTTTTTCTGTTCCTCCTTTTTTTGTTTACAATCTAGGAATAAAGAAAGATATAATGGATGTTTCAAACCCAATTATCTTTTTTGAATTATTTTTTGATGAACTGCTCATGCTTTATATTGTTACTGAAACTAACTGTTTTGTAGACGAGTATATGAACCAACACCTTGCTAAGTAAAAATCAAGAACAAAATCGTGGCATTCATCCAGTTCAGAAGAAATATATGTTTTTTTTAGGCATACTGATTTCACAAAGTATAACACTGAAACCTGATATTACACTTTATTGGTCTAAAAATGTATTGATCGAAACTCCATTTTAGGATCTTTTTTATTAAAAAAAATCATTTTTATTATACTTACATCTTTTTATTATACTTTTACTCTAAACATTAAATTTTGTGCATTTATTTTTTTCTTTTATTCTTTATTTATTGAAAGTAAACAGTTTTTAGAAAGTAAAACTTGCACTTATTTTTCCCCCAATACATCGCATAACTACTTGCGCCTGTGTGAAAAACCTGGGAAATTAATTTTGTACGGTTTCCGCGGCAGTTAAAGGATTAAAATTACAATCTAATAACACTTCACAGTTTAAATAAAAGTAATTTATGCCACTGATTCTTAAACACATTAAAAGTTACAAACAAAATATTTATGTCTCTTAAATTCGGAGTCTTCCCACACATTTTGGTTAATTTATATCAATTTTCTTCTCTTTAAACATCTTTTCTAACAATTAAAAATCTGTACAATACACAAACCAATGTTCTTACTAGCTTCTGCGTGCTTATCTCATAACTTGCCAATCTCTCATCAGTGTACCTAACAAAGTTTTACGTGATCTGGTAAAAGTTAAACAATCCAAAATCTCTGATAGACATAAAGCATATTATCGTTAAACCAGAAAGCGTCACATAAAGATTTAAATAAACCTCTTACTTAAAAAGAACTTAACACATATGGGCACATTCTTATGTTGACAAAATAAACTACAGCTTGTGATGATGCAATTAAAACAGGAACAGCCAAATTCAAACTAAAAATGTGGACTAGCAGTCAAAGACTACAAAACTTAAATTTAATCTAAGGTGGCTCAGTAACTTTATTGTAGGAGAAAATTCAAATATTAGCAAAGATGAATAATTCAAACTATCAGAGCTGGCAGGAACTAAGGCAGCATCCAAGTGGAAGGCAAAAACATTCTGTGTTACAGTTGAAAAATTTCAGTAAAACTATCTGATTTGCATTATGGTGAGGAAATGGAAAAGGGGAGTTAGGCTAAAATTCTAAACAACTGATTAATTTGCATAAGAATAACTGCACATATCTTTGAAGAATAATTTCCTTCCTGTTTATGTATTCAGTTTCTTTGAAAACGTTTCCTCTTCACTTTAGAATTTTAGGAATTAAAGATTTCTGTTATTCTAAAAAACCACATGCATTTAGAATATAAAGAAAAATCTGCTAATTTTATTTCTTTAGTAACATGAACATTCAATAAAAATGAAATGATATATGGTAAGGGTTGGTTTCATAGCCGATGAGGCAGAATTTTTAGATTTTAGTGACACATCGAGCAAAAAATCTAGAAATGGCAAAACGTTTATAATTTATGACAGGGACTGGGAGCAGAATTTAGGAGAGCATTAAGTAGCATAATTAGGAAGGCACTAGGTGGCAGAATTTAGGATTCACAGAGATTGCATCGGGTGGGAAAATGTCCAGCGCCGACCCTGTGTATGATCCATTGAGACATATAAGGTGAATCTTTTAAATTGTCAGTTTTTAATTTCTTAATTAATAGAAAAATATCTTTTTATAAATGCCTGTCCATGCGAAAAGATTAGAAACATTTTTTATATTTTCCATGCTTGTGTGTAGTGAAAAGTTGAGAAAATAAAAAGAAGATAAACATGTTAAGAAAAAGACTTCTAGCATCAGAAGTACAGCATTCAAACATTATATTTTCACTGTCCTTCCAAAAATTCTTCACAATGTAAAAAATTTATCATAAAATTTCCGTAAAATACATCCACTATGTGTTAATAAAATGAAGACATTTTTCATTTTGTCACATTTTTCTGCAGCCTTCTAGAGTTGTGGGTCTGTAAATCTTGCCCTTCAAATCCTTCTAAACTAAGTTGCAATGTCTAAGATCCTAAAGAAAAATTAGCCTACCAATTCTGTATTAAAAAAAAAAAAAAAAAAAAAAAAAAAAGAGGGGGGGGGCGGAAATATGTTTAAAAAAATCAGTGGAAAAAAGTGTAAAATTAATTTCATAGAGAAAACTCATGCATATTCTGAAACAATTACATGGGAAAACTTCTTACCATGAAAAAATTTAAAGGAGGACATTTTTAATTAATTACACAGCTATTTTGCTTTTGCTATGAATTGTTCTATAAACTGTGCTTTATAGCATTTAATTACCTTGTTTATTTTGCATATTCAAAATACTGTGTAACAAGTCGCCAAAAAGTAATGTCTCTTCATAATACGACAGCAAAAAAATATAAATGTTTTATTTTAATGTTATTTCTTAAATATAATTTCAATGTATTACCATTTAGTTAAATTTATCAACGTTATAATGTTTTAAAAAAAATCATTGAAAAATTCCCAGATCTTCGGTTTAAAAATTTTCTGTAGAAACTGATATTAAAATTGCCAGAATGTTGATAAGTCACCACATTTTGAGCTGTTTAATAAAAGAATTCACATCCACAAAAGCGGAAAGTTGTTTAAGAGGTCTTCATTAGAAAAAAATGAAATAATTTTGAAATGCTTGTGTTTCACGCCTTGCTCAGAAACTCCAGTATCCCACCCTTTACATTAGAAACAGGAACAAATTATAATCCATGAACAGATTCAAAAGATAATCATATTTGTCAGTGATTGCCAAAAATATTCTTCCAAATTGATAATTCACACTCAAAATAGCACTTGTAAAAACAAGATAGAAATTTCAGCTGATTAAAATTAAAGACTTTCTGACGATTTTGGCCTAAATTAAGGACTTTTAAGGACCGTACGAACCCTGTAGTATTAATTAAATGGATTATAACCAATATTTTAATATATCTGAAAATTAATGATATAATTAAATAAACGTACAGAGTCTGTCTACAAAATAATGTGACTGAACTTTTCGCGCTAAGCAGACGGTCAAAGGGGCGGAGTTTGCAGGTGGTACAGGTGGTGGGGGCTGTTAGCTACAGAGTCTGGCAGAAGTCAGTTGGCTTTGAGCCTTTGCAACACACGAATCCCTCAAAAAGCAGACACACGTTGAAAGTGACATTATATTTTCAAAATGCAGTGGATTGTTGAGCAGCTATAAGCCAAGAAGTTTTACGAAAAACTAAACAAATCAGCCACTGAGACACTTGTCATGTTACACGAAGCCTATGGGAAGCACTCTTTATCAAAGGCTCAAGTATTTAAGTGGCACAAAGCCTTCTAAGAGGGAAGGGAGCACGTCAATGATGAACAAACACACTAGACATCCATCAGATTCTCGAAGAACTTTACACAATGTGTCTAAAACTAAAGGGCTTTTGGACTCTGATTGTCAGACAAGTGTCCAAACGATTGCAAAGACACTGGAACTTACTAAATTGATTGCACATCAAATAATCAGGGAAGAACTTAAAATGCAGAATATTTGTGCCTAGCTGGTTCCAAGGATTTTGACAAACAGAAAGAAAATCATAAGTCAATTTCACAAGAATTGTTCAAATGTGTAACACGTAACCATATTTTTTTTAAGCGAGTGATTACTGGTGACGAAACATGGGTTTTTCAGTATGATCCTGAACAAAGAGAGTGCACAGTAGCACACACCCCGATCTCCTAATCAAAAGAAGGTTTGAGAGAACAAATCAAAACTGAAGTCAATACTCATTGCCTTCTTTGACACCAAGAAAATAGTGCACAAAGAGTTCACACCACCCAGACAGACAATTAATTCAGATTTTCACAAGGAAGTGCTTCAAAGGTTGAGGAATCAAATCATACACATCCACTCGGAGCTTACAAATAATTGGATTTGCACCATGATAATGCAATGATCCAATGCTGCCCCAACTATTCTGCAGCTCTCATCTGTCACCGATGGACTTTTTCTATTTTCTTGATTAAAATAAAGCCATCGTTTTGCCAATCTGTAGAACTTGCCAAAAAAAAAAAAAAAAAAAAAAAAACATATAGCACAATCTGAATAGCATTCCAGCTGAAGACTTCCAGTCAAGCTTCAATGGG
The DNA here is from genome assembly GCF_044657685.1 of Stegodyphus dumicola. Classification (NCBI taxonomy): domain Eukaryota; kingdom Metazoa; phylum Arthropoda; class Arachnida; order Araneae; family Eresidae; genus Stegodyphus; species Stegodyphus dumicola. Next base: position 83,790,566 of record NC_140772.1, on the reverse strand, counting down.
TGACAGAGTCCACACAATGGTATATTAATGCAGGAGGTGATTTTGAAGAACAAACAAATTTCATAGAATCGGTCTTATTACTTTCTGGATAGACCTGTAAACTATTAAGAGTTCAGAATTTAAGTTTTTCATTACAATATGTTTAAACTTGAAAAATACACAAAATTAAAAAGGGAAAAAATGAATCACTGTACTTCACACTTAGGAATAAATTTATTAATTAGGACTTTTTCATATAAAAAAAATACACATTTCAAATTTGTTAATTCAAAAAATAAGCTTTGCAAATTTTAAAAGCTACATGACTCATTATTTTGTACTAAACATGTACTACATTTATTCAATATGAACTACTCAGATTTTGTACATTCAGCATTTTTAAAAACAAATTAATGGCTTAAATGAGTAATTCTGTATTTAGTTCTAAACAGAAAATTTTTTCATTTTAAACATTTCAACATATTTAAATATTTTGAGTTTTTATAATTTACTCAACAAATCTGAAAAACTTTCAATACATTTTATCAGTACCTGAATAGATTTTTACAATATTGAAAAATACAAAATTGGGGGGGGGGGACAAAAAATCTATAAGTGCCCTTCAATTGCACATAGAAACATATTCTAACATGAAATTCAGAAGACAGTTTTATTACAACACAAGAAAAATTCTAGCTTTGAACAATTCATTGTTGTATCTAAGTTGAAAGTTGTATCTACAGCTCTACAGTGTAGATCTTTAAAATACAGAAATACTCAAACACATACCTAGTTGTAGCCATGAAATAAGAGGTTTGGGCGAGCTCTCGGCTAGCTGCAAAAAAGACAATTGATTGAAAAATATTGATAAAAACTTTTATTACCTATTACATAATTTACCAAAATAAAAATACACTGTTTACTAAAAATAAATATTTCCTCATGAGTAAAGTTATAAAATTAAACTGATAGCCAAACCTATAAAAAAGTAATATTTTGATAATAAGACATCATAAAATGTTAATAAAAAAGTCATTAGATTGAAGTTATTGAGCAAAAATGAGATAAATATTAATTCGAACTATGCAATTTTCAATACTGTTACGAATTTGGTATTTAAAAAGCTAATGTTAGTTCAATTATAAATTAAATGGTTTTATTTCTCTCGCAGTGCAGCACGTGACGAATATTAAAAGAAAGCTAAGCAGGAAAATTGAAAATACAAGAGCGCATGCATTAAATAAATAAATATCTCTTTTTGATTTCGAGAAAGTACTGGAAAATTCTAGCGCGTGATTTTAAAATTTTATAAAAGAAGGAAAACATCTCAGTTTGTAGGAGTTGCTTAGTTTGTTGTTGTTTAGAAAACTACTCTTGTTGATTGTAGCGAATTCGCGGATTAGCGTTCTTTAGCTGTTTTAAATTACGTTCTATTGGACATTTGAGTAGTTAAAAGATAACTACTGTGAGATATTGTAATACTGCATGATAATTTGAGAAAATTTAAGCATTTTTGTCGTGATAATAATAAATTTTTGTTCATTTTTCATCGGACTTGTGCATTCATTTCATAACGAACCTGTACGCACGCAACAATAAATTATATGCAATAACAGGAATATTAAGTTTCATAATCTGCAATTGAACAAGTTTCTTATACTACAACAAATTTCCTCTGAAATTTTGAAACTGTAAACATATCTGCTTAGAAAATAGATATCAATGAAAATTTCATTTACGTGAAAAGGTTTCTCTATTTTTAATGTTATTTGAAAATATACACATATATAGTACAAAATCCAAGGTCTGTAACAACTGAGACTCGGGTGATTACAGATTTTGAAAATTTCTGGATTCCTGGTCATCAATTTAAATCCAGTAAGATGGCAACTATACATGGAAAAATTGGGGATTATTGTTTAGGTCAGATACAAAATGCTCAACACGATACGTGTGATCCTAGACAACATCAAAACAATTTCAACCAATGCACTGTCATTGATTACATACAACTCCTAGACAGGAAGTGTTTGAAACTGACATGTAGGAAATATCAGTTAGTGCAGAGTGAAATCAAATCTACGACACACCTATTTCCTTTTTAAGAATATTATATTCTCATTTCTTAGACCTTTGAAAAGGGGAGAATTTTTTTTTTTTTTTTTTTTTTTTTTTTTTTCTTTTTTGAGTTGTGGCCTAAAAGTCCAGATATAAGATCATTATGGATATTGGACATCCGAGTTTCACAAATAATTTTTTAAATAAAAAATTAAAAACTTACCCATTAAATAAATAAATATTAAAAAAATCTGAAAGCTTTCAGATTTTACATTACGCCCAAAGGATCATTTTTTACCTCCTAGTAAAAAGGAAGTATTGCAATCACGAAAAATTTCGGGTATCATATTTCAAAAAAAAATATTGATTTTGACCACTGTCCAATGCAATTTAATGATGTTTTTGCTTGACATCTGTATGAAAGGACTCTTTTTCCAGAGATGAATCATAAAACTGATTTAAAATGGATTCAGAAGTTTTTTTTTTTTTTTGTTTCATTTGTACGTATGTCTGTATCTCGCACAACTAAAAAATGAGTAGCCTCAGAACGTTAAAATTTCTATATAGGACTGCTATAATATGTAGACGTGCACTTCCTATTTTGGTTGCAATTGGCCGCACCAAAAGTATATAAATATATGTATATATCCACCCTGGTACTCGGCTCAGTGAGCTTAGTTGTAAATTGTGCATTTTTTGCTTAAATGATTGAATTATGTTGTTCTTATCTTCCAGTTACGGTTTCTTGCCTTTAGTTAACCTGAATGTTATAGTTGTAGAATTATCAATAATTTAAAAGTTGTTTATCTGTGGCTAAAACTAATTTTTTTACCATAGCAACCACATTTGTTTACATTTGAAACTTCAGAGAATAGTGGATTTGTTGCCAATCTAGAGAAACCAAGTTGGACAACAACAAAGTAATGTCTTTTTCCATTATTGTGAATTAAATTTTGCTTAATCCATTCTGGAATTATCATTTAAGTTATTAAATTATACCCTATACTGACTCAGCATAGCATCCACAACAAATTAAGTCAGTTTTTACGCCTTTTTGCCAAGTGAGACCAACAGTAAACTTTCAGTTTTGTGCACCAAAAAATCTGCCTTCTTGCATGCTGGCCGAATTGCTTGTTTTTGTGTAGAAACTGTAATTTTAATTGTAAAAATTTTTTTAATTGTATTTGGTGTTTTATGTGTTTCTATATCTTTTAATTTTTAATACAGATACTTTGAGTTTTTATGTATTTTTGCCTTGTTGCAAAGTGAGAACTGAATTAAGTGAATGAGAATCTAATGAGATCTCTAATGAAATTCAAGGAAATAAGTTGAAATGAAAGGCAAGAAAAAATACGTATAATTTAATATTTCGTACAAGGAAGTCATGTGGTATACACATCACTTTTTTTTCCTTTACACACACACAAACACATTTTGAGAGCATTTGGGATAAGCCCCGTTGGGCTAAAAATATTTTAAAACAGCATATCTTTAGAATTTCCGACAGTCTCGCACACCGGACATAAAAATGTTTTACTCCATACAGTGTTGCCACTGCTCGCTTTGAAATCATGAAGTTCTTTAATCAAAAAATTCATTAAAGCTTTACAAAATATGAAACAGATTCAAAATTCAGGCTTCAAGGTGCCCATATTCGGGTGGAGGACTACATTATTCAAAATCTGATGGCTCTAGGTGCCGTTGTTTTTTCGCAGTACGAGAAACATACATACGTTCATGCATTATTTAATTTCTTTAAATACAATACAGGGAGATAATATTTGGTGGAAATAAGAAAAGTGATTCAATGGAAAATGCTGTTTCGCAAATAATAGCCCTTCTGAGCTAATGCCCCTTTGGGCTAAAAAGGACTTAATGAGTTTGGGTATTTGACTGTTCAGAGAATCAAAGATCTACTGCATAATGCTTCAAATTAAATTCATCTGTCTTTAAAGAAAATAAAAACAGAAAAAAATAAGAGAATCTGTATTAATTTTAATAAGAACAAAATTACAGAACTCAAGATTTAAAAATGGAATACTCATACCACATAGCAGAATATTTAGCTGTCAGATCTTTCACATGTAAACATTTGTAACAATATTTTAAAACTAAACAAGATTCAGCTCTATGACTTATAAAGATATGGTTCAAGATACCACAGATCATTCAGACACAAAATGAAGTCGGCAAAAGTCCCCCCCCCAAAAAAAAATAAGTTCATATTTTTTATACCCATAAAAAAAAGATAGGGAAGAAAGAGGAAAAAACTTGACAGGATTTTAAATGAGAAAACTTTATTAGACATTTTTAAGTATTTCCTGATATAAAAATGACAAATTTTATTTCTTCAAAGTATTTAAAAATTTGATAACTAATACCATCTTAAATTAAAATATATAATCTGTATTATATATTTTTAAATACTTCTTCAGTGAATGGTAACAATTTGAAAAATCCATGGGAAAATTTAAAGCCTGAATACGACAGATAAGAAAGACTTGGTGGAAATTTTAAACCTCAACAGATGAGCACCAAACAATGGTATGCATCAGAAAAATGAACACATGCTAATGAAATCCTCCACCTCCCACACACACATACATACATGGATGAAAGCGATGATATACAAGGAATACTGTGGTGACTTTTTTATTTGGTAATTATGTCATTTGGTTTTCCTTAAACCTCCACATAAAATTTAAAAACAGATTTCAGAATAAAAATGTAAAATATTTCACTGCAAGACCCTATTGCAACCAATAAAGGAACACGATTCGGATATTCTTCCTTCCCCCCCAAAAAAAATTCGATGCGGGAAAAACATGGAATATTATTACTAGAATTTTATAAAAGCAATATTTATTATTATTAATCACTGTGCTTCACATACAACTCATCATACATAAAAACTTTTATATTAAGATGTGAAACATATATAGCTTATAAATATGAAGATTTGGAATCTTCACAAAATAATACCTTTTATTGTTTTTAATACAGGGTTCATTCAAATTTCTATTCATGGAAATTTAAAACTTTAAAGAACCATGAATGAAAAAAAAAATTACAGACTTAGTAAATAAGAGCTGAATATATTTTAAAAACTAGCATCATTACCAACATTCTCTTATTTCATTTGTGCCATAAATTAATGTCACATATTGTCTAATGCAATGGCTGAAAGAAAGGCTTTGAAACTGCTCTTCTCTCTTTCTGAATAAGAGATGTCACAAGCCTGTATTGGGTTTTGTGAAGGTTAAAGACAAGCATGCTTGAATCTATAGTAGGGCAGTTATGGCCCTTTATAATCAGGCCACAACAAGTGAAAATGTCTACTATGCTTTGTCATAGTAGGGAAGGAAAATGCATATGACTTTACAGAGAGATGCAACTCAAAAGAAATTGTAATGCAACTTCAAATGTTTAAATGCAATGAAACAACAGGCCTTGTGCTTCAAGGTGATAGTATACAAGTGATTGATAAAACATGCTTAATCAAATTATCCACTGCAATTACAGATGTCAATACAGCACATTCATGGGTAGGTATGAACAGTGACTATAATATAAACATTCTGAAAACCATTTATGTGCAGCTACGAGGGAGAAAACAACCAATTTTTTTAAGAGACAATGGCTCTCTCCAAGACAATACCCAGCTACATGCCCCAGGTATTGGCTGAAATCACTCTATCAATACTTGAATACTCTGCATATAGCCTAGATTTAATGATGTAATTTGCATCAAAAAGGCAGTTCGAATTGAAGACATTCTTTTGAGATAAGGAAATGAAAAATGCCTCGCCTGCAATGACAAAGAGGATGTCATAAAAAATTTTTGTTTTTGAATCTCATATAATGCTGTGCAAAATGTAATTCAGTATAACATTCAAATTTCGGAAAATACCAAACCCCCCCCCCCAAAAAAAAAAATTTACTACTTAGTCTATTCTGAACAAGAGAATTACTTTCAAAACTTTTCAATCAGCCTACATATATTTTTTAAGAATACACTGTTTAGGCATAAAATTAGTTCACAAAATACTATTTCTAATTTACCTTCCTCCCCCTTTCTAAATCAGCAACATTGTACAACTCAGGCGAGTACTTACCCTTGACAAGTTGGCACACTTTAACAACATAAGTGTGTGGATGTTCAATTGCAAGACGAAATCCTGAAATATTGATTGGGAATTTAGTGCTAATTCAACATTACAATGCACCAATAAAATCACACAAAATCAGGATTTAACTGTGAAATTAATCATGAGCAGTTATAACACATAATGGTTACGACTGTAATTTTTTGCTATTTCATAAAATAATCCAAATTATTTATGAACTTTCTTGCCTTAGTATGCCAGTAAGAAGTACTTAACAAAAAGTTTTGATTTTGTCTGCCATCCAAAATGCACATGCAATATCAAATGAGGATATAAATTTTCAGGCAATTTAATATTAAATATTATCAAACTTAATTCTCAATAAAACAGTGGAATAAGCCCACTCAAATGACAATAACTGCCACTTAGCTCTAAAAATATACACTTAAAAGGCTGGCTAACAGAAACATTTTCACTATCATAAGAACATCTTTAAATCGTACTGTTTTTCACCATCATAAGAATATATTCAAATACTGCAATTCAAACACTAAATTATAACCTTCAATATCTAACATTTTGTAACTTACTATATTATTATATGTGCAATATGCACACATTCTAAAATGTATAAATTATTACTTACACATGAAATTATCTTGGAAAATTTTGTAATAATTTTAACCATAAATTCTGACAAAAATTACAAATTTTGTATACGAGAATAAATTAATCTTATATTACTTAAAAAAAGAAAATCAATTTATTAGTTTCACAGTCACACATAAAAATTACAATTGAATCAGTAAATCTGGAAAACCAGTCATCTCCACCATATTTTGCAAGAAAGAAAAAGAAACATCTTTTTTATTCCAAATAAGAACACAAAAGCAACACTTTAAAAAAAAAAAAAAAAAAAAAAAAAAAAAAAGCAAATGAGATCTGCTTTTAAGTGTTTCCCCCCCCTTCTCCTCCCACATGCTTTTATGGTGTAACTGGAAACATGATCAACATTCAAAGGCGTGTGTGTGATTATGGCAAAGCCTCGAGGGCTATCTGCCTAAAGGGAGGGATGCCTTTCGTGGAGGACTTTCTAAGGGAAACTGGCTCGTATACACGTTACACATGGGGAAAACCACGAAAACGCCCATGCAGCCAGCCCGTTCGCGGGATTCGAACCTCGGACCGAACTACCAGTGTTCAGCGACTTTACCGCTCGGCCGCTGGTGGGCCCAACAACATTCAAAGGTCCAGTGCTCAAATCACAGTGAGTTTCCCTGATTTCATGGCTTCGGAAGATTCTTTAAAAAAAATCTCTACAAGTAGCATCCTAACTAAAACGTGGTAGACAATAATTCATTACCACAGGATTTGAGAACTGGTTCTCCTAATCCCCAGGTTGCACTTTAAAAGGGGGTGTATGTAATGTATTTTTTCCGTTCTTTCCATATGCTTTCATGGTATAACTGAAACGCATGCCCAGCATTCTGGAGGTCCGGGATTCAAATCCCATCAAAGGGTGGTGCGTATTTTTTAGGTTTCCTGACATTGATATAACCCACTCAACAAGCTTTGTCAGGTTTCATTATCATGCTCTTACGATTTTACTTTGATCAAAATTATGATTTTTCCATAAAGTTTTGTTCCTTATTTTATACTACAATTACCGATGATTAACCTACACTAATTTCTACCAACAGGCAAAACCTGGCACTTTGCAAAATCAACAATTCTACAATTAAATTTCTGTTTAAATTTTTTAAGCCACTGTGAGAATATCTTCCAAATACATCTAACTTCTCAAATTGGATTTTTATTTATGCTGAAGGTTTATTATTGATTAGTAGATGAATAGATTTTCTATTTTATCTACAAAATACAAGGCAGATCTAGAAAATAAATTTTCCATACTCAAAACAGATGACAGGCCATATTTTAGAAGTCAATGGAATTAGTAGAAATTCAGTGACAAGAAAGTAAGCCCTTTTTAACAACAAAGTTTGTTTAACAAATTTATTACAACATAGCAGATTTGAAAAGTTTTTGTTTACTCCAGCTTAAGTTAAGCACTACTGCTAAAGCTAGCTAATACTGGGGCAAAAAGAAAAAAAAAAAAAAAAAAAAAAAAGGTGTGGCTTGTTAACAGACAAACATTTTCCCACCTTAATTTAATTCAAAGAAGCTGTGGGAAAAACCCCACAAATGATTTCCATATCGCCGTTAGAGGGCGCTTCGCTTCTGAGAAAGAATGTTTTTTCAGTTTGCGATGTAGTTAGTAGTGAACCATCGATGCAATCCAGGTTGGTTTGTAAATAAAATGATTATTTTTTTAGATTGTTGAAGTATTTGCCTTCAATTAGAATTAGATTAACCTTTCGCAATATGGTGCACAACGACCGGGAACCTTTGGCCAATTTAGAAGTTTGTGTTTTAAAATTTTGGATAGCATGTTATGCGATGACAGCCAAGGTAAACCTGTATTTTCTATTTTGATATAATATGGAAGATCTTATTGCCAAACTGAAATTAAAACGAAAGGTATTGAGGACCGCAGTGTCCAAGATATTAAAGAAAATTGCAACCGAACTGAGTATGATAGTAGTATAAATGTAAATGTATTAGAAGACATTTTAGACAAGTTAAATGAAAAATCAAAATCCTTGAGCAATTTAGACGCTCAAATAGTACGAGAATTAAAAATCAAAGCGGATGAATTTGAACTTGAAATCTCATCCGTTTTGGAATATGAAGAGAAAATTCAAATGCGGCAGTTTAGAGGAAAGAAAAAGTTGAAAGAATTGAATAAGCTCGAAAATTCGGACAATGCAAGTAGGGACACTTCTAATGAAACCGTTACAGAATCCCAAAATGAAAGTAATAAATTCACTTGTCTTCCAAAATTAACCACCTCTAAATTTTATGGTGATCCTTCGGATTGGTTAGAATTTATAGGTCAGATCGAAAATGCGATTGACAAAAATCCAATTTATCAAAAAAAGAAAAATTAATTTACCTGAAAAGCTTTCTTGGTAGCTATTTCTGGTTTCGCTCTCATCGAAAATAATTACGAAGCTGCTCTTGAACTGTTACGTTCCAGATTTGGTCAAACGAACATCTTAATTAATTCATGTTTAGGACGACTCTTAAGTACTTCACCTGTTAGGAATCCTAATAATATAAACAGATTAAGAAAACTTCTCGATCACGTCGAAGTACAAATAAGAAATCTTGAAGCATTAAAAACAGGCTCTGATACCTACGGAAATCTGTTAACGCCTTTAATTTTGAAATTACTTCCTAATGAATTCGTTCTTGATTATAGCCGAAAAATTAAAGACGAAAATTGGGATTTAAAAGGTCTGTTAGCCTTTTTGAGGAACGAAGTATTCAGTAGAGAACGTGCGGCTTCTGTTAATTATAACTCTAGATAGAAATATTCGCGATTGGAAAAGCATCTGCCCTTCACACCTAAACATTCTCCAGCCATTACAAGCAAGCCGTCTACACTTTAGTTATTAGCTGCGTCAGCCGAATCGCAGTGTCTGTTCTGCGGGAACACAAATCATAAATCTGCGGATTGCGAAATTTTAAGTGTAGAAAAGAAAAAAGAGATTTTGAAACGTGAAGCGCGGTGTTTTTTATGCCTGGGTCGATTTCACCGGATCCAAAACTGTAAAAAAAAAAAATAAACTGTTCCTTCTGCTTTAATAAACACTCGAAAGCCATTTTTATTCATTCCATCAGAAAAAAGATAATGAAACACCTGAAAAGAAAACATCAGATTTGAGCGTTATTTCCGCTGTTTCGTCATATAATTCCGATGAAAATAGATCTAATAAAATATTATTACAAACAGCTTCTGCATTGATCCGAAATAATGATAAATCTGAAAATGTCAGAATTCTTTTTAATAATGGCTCAATAAGATCTTTCTTAACTAAAGATGTATCTAGTAAAATGGAGCTTCCATTTGTTAAAAAAGAATCACTTTCTGTTTATTCTTTTGGAGATAAAACTGCATTAGAAAAAACCTTTAATGTTGTTAGAGCAAAACTAGAAAATGTTAGTGATCCTAATCTTAATATATATATTGAGCTTCTTGAAACCAAAAATATATCCAATACTGTTATCTCCCCTCCAGATTTGAACTTTGCTAAGAAAAATAAAATTTTACAAAATTTACAATTAGTAGACTGTTGTAGAAAAAGTGACAAAATTGATATTCTCATAGGGTTAGATTTCTACTATTCTATAATTACTGGTAAAATTAAAAGAATTTCAGGAAATGTAGTAGCCACAGAATCTGCTTTTGGGTGGTGTTTGCAGGGTAAAGTAAATAATGATCATACTGAATTATTAACTATGAAAATAATAGTAAATGAAAACTTGATATCAGATCAGTTACAACAGTTTTGGAAGCTAGAAAACTTTGGTTTGGAAAGTGATACTCAAAACGACAAAACTGTTGATTTAGAAATTATGAAATCTTTTGAATCTGATATCAAGTATAAGAATGGCAGATACCAAGTAAAATTACCTGGTAAACCGAATTCAAAACATTTAATGGAAGATAATAGGGATATAGCACTTGAAAGATTTAAGAAATTGACTAACAAATTTAAAATTGATAACTCTTTGTTTGTTCAATACACAGAGGTTTTAAAGGATTACGAGTTAAAACATATTATTGAACCAGTTCAAGAAGACAATCAAAATGATAAAACCTTATTTTATTTACCTCATAGAGCAGTCATCAGAAATGATAGAGCAATAAGCAAACTAAGAATAGTTTATGATGCTTCAGCCCATAAACCAAAAACACTCTCTCTAAATGACTGTCTATATACTTGTCCGAACCTATATCCTGATATTTTTGATTTATTGATAAAATTTAGACAAAATTCGATAGCCTTTACAGCCGACATTACACAAGCATTCTTACAGATAGAGTTGAATGAAGAAGACAGGGACGTTACACGATTCTTTTGGAAAGATGATCCTGATGATAACAATGAAAGTTTGAAAACCTTTAGATTTACAAGAGTTTTGTTTGGAGTAAAATCTAGTCCCTTTCTTCTAGCTGCTACTATTAAGCATCACCTTAAAAATATTCAGAAATATATCCTGAAACAGTAGAACTCTTAAAGAACTGCCTGTATGTTGATGACATTATTGGTGGTCAACAAAATTTAGAACAAGCCCTGAAAACAAGTTTAGAAATTGTGAACATTTTTAATGAAGTATGTCACTACATAAGTGGCATACTAATTCCAAAGAACTCGAAGATATTTGGCATCGCAAAAAATTTTCGATGCAAGAATCTCCTGAAGTTGTCCTGATCAAAGTGTTAGGAATTAACTGGGAGATGGATAATGATAATTTTTATTTTGACACTCAGCACTTGACAAATTTCATTTCCTTGTCAAGCAAATCAAAATGTTTTCTATTGCAAAACGCAGGTCGTATTTTTGATCCTGTCGGATTTTATGGCCCTTTCACTATAAGAATAAAGTGTCTGATTCAGGAAATCTGGTCTACCAAAATTGACTGGGACGATGAACTGCCACCTGATCTTAGTTATAAATGGAAAGCCTGGTACGAAGAAATTGAAGAACTGAACCATCTCAGAATTCCCCGCTACTATTTAGAGGGAATATTAGATGCAGATGTGAAACAAATAGAACTCCATAGCTTTTCTGATGCTAATTTGAAAGCTTATGGATACGTGGTATATCTAAAAATAGTTTTGAACTTTTCAAACAGTTTTTGTTGCTTCCAAGAGTAGAGTTGCACCTCTGAAATCACTTACACTTCCTAGATTGGTGCTTTTGGGTGTGCTTTTACCCGCTAGATTGAGTGATAGAATCGCAAAATGTTTAAAATAAGAAGTAATCTCATTCCACTGGAGTGATTCTCAAATAACGTATTTTCAATTCATGGATCTCCCGTAAGATTTAAAACTTTCATCAAAAACAGAGTTTATGAAATTCAGAAACTAACTTAAAGCAATAATTGGCATTATTGCCGTGGGAAAGATAACCTCTCTGACCTCATATCACGAGGAACTACTGTTGCTAATTTAAGAAATTGTTTACTTTGGTGGTTTGGACCAGAATGGTTACGAAACAAACGTACAGAATGGCCAGTTCAACCGAAGTTTGACGTGAGAAACGATAAATAACTAGAACGCTGTAGTAAGATATCTGTTTATGACATTGTTGTGAAAAGAGATGATCAACTATTGGATATAACAAAATTTAGTTATGTGCTGAAATATCTCAGAATTATGGCATGGATTAGACATTTCGTTGCTAAGGCAAGAAAACTGCCTTCTAATAGTGGAACATTAAGTGCTTCTGAAATTCAGGACACTGAAATTTTTTGTGTTTGTAAAGCCCAGATGGATTTCTTCACACCTGAAATTAAGGCTCTTCAATCTAACAAGTCAATTTCTCCAAGCTCTAATAATTCAGCTTGGCACCATTTCTTGATGAAAATAAAATTCTTCGAATTAAGGGAAGATTAGAAGAAACCAAATATACAGTTGACGAGAAGCATTCAGTTCTTCTTCCTAAAGATTCCAACTGAATTAATTGTAAAAAGGGAACATAGCGTTCTGCATGCGGGAGTTGCAGCAACTTTAGCCAAACTATGACAGAAATTTTGGATTCTTAAGGCCGTCAGCTGGTAAAGAGTCTTAGGGAACTGTTTAATTTGTCGGAAACACACAGTAAAACCAGCGAAACAAATGACCGCTCAATTAACTAAAGACCGAATTGTTGAAACTCCACCTTTCTATGTTACAGGCGTGGATTTCACAGGTCCAGTTTACATCAAGTCTGGAAATGACATTCAGAAATCATACACTGTATTGTTTACATGCGCTGTTACATGAGCATTACATCTAGAACTCATTTCCAATATGTCTGCAAACAAATTCATTTTGGCTCTTAAACATTTCATTTCGAGAAGAGGAAACTGCCGCACCTTTTATTCAGACAACGCGAAAACTTTCAAATATGCTGCCAAAGATTTACAGTATTTTTACAGCATAATTAAAGTTACAGACTTTCAAAATTTTCTAGCAAATGAAGGCTTGACTTGGAAATTTATCGTCGAACTTGCTCCATGGTGGGGAGCTTTTTTTATGAACGCCTTATGAAAACCATAAAGGAACCGTTGAAAAAGATATTAGGCAGAGCAACTGAATTTTAAAGAATTTATGACTGTGTTGACAAAGGTAAAAAATATTGTGAATAGACATCCTTTGACCTACGTTTACAACGATTTACGTGAACCTGAACCGCTTGCGCCGGCTGATTTCCTATTGATCGGACATAAGGATGAATATCCATACAACTTTGCTGAGATCCTGAATAAATCTCCAACAAGAAAGAGTCTAATAAAATGAAAATAATATCAGACAACACTTATAAAACAGTTCTGGGAAAAATGGAAAAATCAGTATCTTCTTGAGTTAAGAAATGCTCACTTCTTCGGTACACCAGAAGCCAAGAAAAATCTTAAAATTGGTGAAATAGTTTTACTTGAAGGAACAACTAAATCTAAGGTCCTCTGAGATTTAGGTCGAGTAATTCAAGTCTTTAAAGGATGTGATGGTCTTGTACAATCATGTGTAGTAAAAACTAAAAAAGGGAACTTTAAGAGACCTGTGCAATTGACACACCCCCTTGAACTATCAGACTGAAAATGAACTAATTTTGTAACCTTTTAATTTTATTTCTTATATTTCATGTTCACTAACATTAATTTTAGATAATTAGTTTAGTTATTACTAATAATTTACTGTTTGTAATTCAATTTAATATTTACGTATTGAGTAACATTTAAATTGATGCAGTTAACTACATTTGTTTATTTTATAGAATTTCCTTTTGCAGTTTATATTTACACCAGTTGAATGTACTTGATATGTAAGTTGCTTTCTTACATTTTTATTATTTGTATGCTGAAATAATGATATTTTTTGCAAAACATTATCAGGTGGGGAGCGTAGGAAAAACCCCACAAATGATTTCTGTATCGCCGTTAAGAGGGCGCTTCGCTTCTGAGAAAGAATGTTAGTTTTTCAGTTTGCGACGTAGTTAGTAGTGAACCATCGATGCAATCCAGGTTGCTTTGTAAATAAAATTATTATTTTTGTAGATTGTTGCAGTATTTGCCTTCAATTAGAATTAGATCAACCTTTCGCAATAGAAGTTTAAACTAATTTCAATAATAAAGTTTTTATTTCCTGGAGGGGGGAGCTAACATTTAAGCAAAGTATAAATATTATACATTACTACGATACTTTTACAAATAACAATTTTATAAGTTTCCTTTTCTTGGGAATATTAATTTCACGACCATATGCAGATTGTTTAGGGAAATTCTTCCAAAGTTCTTTTATCTTTCCTCATGCATTTTGGTGTTTATCACTTCTGAACTATTCCAAGTCTTACATTAATTCACAAACATTTTAATGCCCAACCATTTTCGAACGGGTAGGTTCTTTGAATTGATTGTAACAGTATGTCCGATAGTATCTTCATACGTATAATTCTAACTTTACTGTTATGTCTGGGGATGAGCTTTATTACGCTAGATAAAAGCCCAAATAATTTTTTTTTATTATCACTTCCAATTCACATGATGGCATTAATATTTATTACTATGAATTATTTAGTGCAACTCTTCAATCAATCTTAATTCGTACTCAAAGTCAGTATCATTCATAAATACATTCAGAAATACTTTGATGAGTCAAAAGAACTGGATTAGTTGGATCTTCAGAATTAAGTTAGAGTATCCATCTGATGACTGTTTTACAGTTGCAAAGAACTGTTTTTATTCCTTCAAAATGCAGCAAAATTTTCCTAAGAATATTTCTTTAAGAACACCCATGATTTTCTCCTACCATCAGTATTTTAGACATTATTTTATTATGCATCTTATGAATTCTGCAACAGCATACACTAGTCAACTTGCATCAGAGAAAGTAAGCAAACTTAAATTTATCTTTCTGTTCCCACCAAACCATGAGGGTATCATGATATTCGTTAATTATGGTAAGTCTTTTGTTCACTTCAATGAGTTCATCCCATCCTATGGGATCACACATTCTATTAACAACTGATGTGATTTTTATTTAGTCACCACTTCATCTTCCTTAAATTACCTAAAAGTATTCTCTGTCCCATAAATCCTACAGTATTTTACTCACTAGTTTCAAAAATGTAAGTAATCAAACATTTGTGTCCCAACCTCTCAAATCAAGTTGTGCTTCCTTCAAAATCCCAGTTGCTTCTCTTATAAAGGATTCAAATTCTCATCTGTATTCTACACTGATAATACAATTATTAGTACAAAAAATATCTTTCAGTTCTATAATAAAATATGACTAATGTCTTTCTCCTTGTTTAACCCTTTGAAGCACGGTGGTCGTGCCTTGAAACCACCCATTTTCAAATTTTTTTCTCCTCTTCCTTACGAAACTTTTGAGTAAAAATCAATTGATTACTGATCTTTCACCTTTAAATAACACAAAATGACTGCAGAATCATACATGTTTTAGGTCTTAGTACTTCAAATCGGATGCCTTTTAAAATTTGTTTTCAATGAAACAAAATAACTTCCTTTTATTAATATAAACAACTTTAAATTTCAAAAGTTATTCATCGCACATAATGATTTCTATCATAAACAACAAAAATAGTAATAATTAAAATGCATATATAAAAAAAACTCTATATGTATGGCATTTGCTTTGTGGTTTCAGGGCACGACCACTGCACCACAAGAGCATTGTGTCACAATGCTCACAATCCTCTAGAGCCGTGTTTCCCAATGTGGGGCCCAAGCCCCACAAGGGGGCAATGCGACCGTTAAGGGGGGCAATTCGAAAATGGACTCGTCCAGAGTTTAAGGGGAAAAAGGGACGTTCTAAATATGTTTCATGAAGTCAAAATTTTTCGAAATTTAATTTTTTATTCTTCAAAATAAAGAAAAATGTAAGTGATGTACACATAAAAATGTTTTTAAATTGCGGTGCATTTTAAATATTTTATAAAGAATGCCTTTAAAGGCATTTAAATAACTGACACATTATGCTTTCCAGACGTTTCTCGCAAATTTCGGCCACAGAATTTAATTTATTTTTTACTGCAGGAATGGCAACCAGTATATTCTTCTTTCCTTGAATGGCAACAGCAGCTGCTTTCAGCTTTGTTTATATTTATTTCTTTCAGCCCTTAGTGAAATGAGGGGTGCAAGCAAGAAAAAACGTTTGTCCGTATTCGGAGGCATATTTAAAATTTGGTTTCATACCCAGTCCATAAAAGGTCAACTTTTGTCCTTTTATGCCAATAATGCCTGACCAACAAATCAATGAAACTAGGTCGTCTTGAGGCACATTTGAAGGCGAAACATAATTCTGATATTAATTCAGATTCGAATTATTTTCACACTTTAAGGAAAATTTTTTAAAATAGAGTAAAATTAAAGTGCCTATTTAATGCTCATAATGCAACTGTTAATCGTGCTCTTGAGACTATTTATCAAATTTCATTACTCATCGCTTAATCTGTTGCTATAGGGGAGAATTTAATCAAACGATCAATATCATCATTTAAAATTGTTCTAAAAAAAGATGACAAAGACGTTAAAGCTATGAAATAACAATATTGTTTGCAGAAGAAAGATTAAATGAGTGAGGATATTGAAATACAACTTGCTGAAAAGCTGAAAACAAGAAAAGTTTCGGTGCAAATGGATGAACCAACTGTGAGAGACAATGAGGCAGTACTTGTAACTTATGTAAGATATATTCATAAAGGAGATTTTGCCGAAGAAATGTTCTGTAAATCATTAGAAAGCACCACTAACTTCAAAGATATTTATAGTAAGCTAAAAATAGACCAATAAAAAATATAAACATCTTGTACTGCAGAGCTCCTAATATGATGGTTGAAAAATAAAATAAAACACGGAATAAGAAAAAGGGTTGCTTAAAATTGATAAAAGTTGAGAATCCAGAAATGCTTCTTGTGCATTGTGTTACTCATAGAGAAAACCTGGTAGCTAAAAATAATTCGCCTGTTCTAAATGAAGTACTAAATTCAGTTATAAAGTGTATCTATCGATGCTATTAAAGCTAAGGCCAAATGTGATCGTCTTTTCAAGTTATTTTATGAAGAACAAAATGAAGACTATATGACACTTTTCACACTGAAGTAAGAAGGCTGTCGAAAGGGAACTGCTTGGAAAGAATTATGGAACTATTTGATACCGTTAGTTATTTTTCAAGCGACAAACTTATTTCAAGTTAAAAAAATCCGTTAACGGATGATAACAAGGCAATTGTGAGTTATTTAGCTGATATCTTTCAAAAATTAAATACAGTCAAAAGTCGTTAATCCGGACTCGTCGGGACTTCGGCGATTCCGGATTATCGATTTTTTCGGATTATAGATCATCAGTTTAAATCTGGTAAGATGGCATGCAAAAATTACAAAATTAAAAATGTGAAACCGTAATTTATGAAATAAAGAACAATTATGATCTAAAGGGTATCAAAATTTACAAAAAGAAAAAGCTTAATATTTATTTGTTTACTTTATTAAACATTTCCTTCAATGTAAGTTGCTTCGTTTCATGTGATAATACTTTCTCTTTAATTCTATTAAACAGACATAATTTCTTGTTTAGTTACAAAGTTCCGCTGTTCAAGTGCTATAATTGCTGTGTTGAGAATACCAACTAATTTGTCAATCGAAATGTTTTCGTTTTCAATAACCTCTGGGTCACTTTCTTCACTATCCGAAGGGAATTATAATGACCAGGAACTTGATTTAAATCATATCAAAAGACAGAGTACCGAATTATAATCCAAATAAAATAAAAACATCTGCTCTGAAGATAAGGATAGTGTTGACAGATCAACTTCCAATCGGAGGCGTGAAATTCACAAACAGATTTCGGATTTCAAAACATACTTTCGCTTTGTAGATACAAATTACATATTAGTAAATATATATTGGAAATTCTATTTGACATAATCTTTCTAATCTATCATAATCTAATAATGACATTTCTGCCCCCACCCCTCTGCCGCAGAGTAGCGTGAAATTGATAAACAGATTTCGGATTTCAAAACATACTTTCGCTTTGTAGTAAATATATATCAGAAATTCTATTTGACATAATCGAAAGTTCAAGCTTACTTTTATAAAATTGCTCTAACAGTCTGCAAAAAATAATAAGCCGGATCCAATTTGAAGATTAAGGAACAACGCAATCAGCAACATTAACTGAATTAGATAACTTTAGCTTAGCGTATAACTCCGTTACACATTAAACGCGCATACGCACGCACAAACATATTCGCAGCCGTAAGGGTCTTACGCTCTCTCGTAAACGCCTGTGCGCATGCGTGAACGCGAAGCATGCGCAGAAAGTTTGTAGCTTTGAGGTCCGGATTATGGGTGTCCGAATTAACGACTTTTGACTGTATATTAAATAAACAACTTCAAGGAGCAAATAAAACTTATGATGCAAAAGGAAGATATTCGGTTTCATTATATTTGTTGAATTATGTCAGGCATCTACTATTTACCACAAAAATTTTGAAAAGTCTCATTGGCTCCAAAAATGTGACGTGACTACCGCTATACTTGTTATTATCGATTATCTGAAATTTTTATCGGCTGATTTAAAAGATTTTGCAACTTAAAACAAATCGATTTTCCAACTGGTATGATGCAGCCAATGCTAGTGGATTTGGCTGATATTTAAAATATGCAATAAAAAGAAGAACTCGCAGAAATGCAAAATGATGAGTCAATTAAAACGTTATTTAATATAAAAGGAGCGATGACATAGATTTGTGAGGAAACCAGAATCAGATATCCAAATGCAACAAAATTTGCAAGAGAACTATTGTTACCATTTCCATCTTTATATTTTGCTGAATGCAGATTTAGTGCCATAAATGCTGCTAAAAAAAATCGGTTGGATATAATGAAAGAGGGAGACTTGAGACTCAAGTTACCTAAATTGGAACCTGACATAAAATTTCTTTGCAGCAAGTATCAAGTGCAAGGAACTCGCTAAATTTAAATAATAAAAATTATTAATACTTAAAATAAAAAACTTTCACTTCTTGAATTTCAGTTCTCCATGTTTTGACAGTTCACTTACTGTGTTTCATCACAAAACTTCATAGTCATTTCTTCCTAAAAGCTATCATTCAAGTTTCTTTCGTGAATATTTCAATTTTTAAATATTAAAAATTATGTATATGCTAGGGGGAACGTAAAATTTTTAGAGAGGATTGGGTGGGGCATAGCACAAAAAAGGTTGGGAAACACTGCTCTAGAGGCTCGGTGGTCGCGCCTTGAAACCACTGCTCTTCAAAATGGCGGTTGCTTGCTTCTCAAATAGAAATGTTTATTTTTACCTGGATATAGATAAAGGGTTTCGAAACCACAGAGTGATTTTATTACTAAACAATACATGCACCTGCCCAGTAAAAAGGTTTTTCTTTTCCAGAGACTTCTCTGGTCTTTCTCTGACCTCAACACACTTGCTCCTCAAGCTAGTATTGTGATTTTATAAATTATTTCCTGTGGTTTAAATTTAATGTAAATATACTTTGCTGTAATTAAAAATAGAAATCGCATAAAGTTTTATTTAAATAAAAAATATTTTCTGAATATTTTGGGACGAAATACGAATAAAATAAGTATGAATGGGAAACGAATGATCCGTACCAAAGGCAAAACGACCAAGCCCCCCCCCCCATTAACATAAAAAAAAAAAGACAAATTTCATGTGCCAGATGAAAAGAAACTAAATAACGCTGGACACATACCAGTGAAATTTAGATCCAGGCAGTGTACATTTTGTAGTAGCACAAGGAAGAAACCTCATAGAAGATAAATGTGCAATGTGGGTCTATGCATGTACCAAAAACACAAAACACAACAAACAAAAAACAGTGTGAACAGTGTCACAAAAAAAAAATTTGTTCTTTGAAATTAAAAAAAAAACACCAAATCTTTTTTTATCCTTATTTTACTGAGTTTTTTTAATCCGTGTAGCCAAACTTCCTTATTATGTAGGTACTTTCATTGCTATAGAAAAATTACATAAATGTTTATTTTTTAATTTTTTCTGATGATTTGCTTTATAAAATAATGTAAAAATATATATATTATGCAATTCCTACATGCATTTTTTTTTTTAAATTTTGCCATTTATTGGAAATGCGCACGGAGAAAGTTTTTTCTTTTCACTACTTAGATAAGTTTCAAAGTCCTAGATGCGCGATGGTTTCACAGTGCGACCACCATCCACAAAACAATGGGCAAGAGTAGATTTTTTTAATTCATATATTATTTGTCTCTAGAATCATAATATTCAATTTCTAGAGTTTTTAGTTAAAAAATTATAAAAATAATATCGCGCGCGTCAAAGGGAATAAGCTTACATTCCTTCGTGAAGTGATGATTAATAACCACTCCTAACAAAAAAAAAAAAAAAAAAAAGGACTCACTACTGCCAAAGACGATTTGATTATAAGAAAAAACATGCAAATTTCATTCTGTGTCAAAAAAAAAAAAAAGTTTCTTGTCGCCTTTGCTTATACTGTAAAAAAAAAAAAAAAAATATATCTGATGTAACACCTGTTTTCCCATACCAAAATCTCCTCAGTAGTATACATGTGAAATCAAGCTATTTCAAAACCAACTCATAACTGTCATATACAGGATAGTAAATGTCTTTCCATATTCCATACCATATATATATATATATATATTATATGCGCACCTGCCAACATACTTCATTAGTGTCTAGAAAATGTTGTAGTATAGATTACTTAATCTCATCCTTATGTTTCTCATCTTGAGGATCTTCTGGGTATACTTCTGAATGTTATTACTGTTAAATATTAAGCAGTTTGTTCATTATTCATATTTAGAGCTGAGGGTTTTTTTAATATAAATTAATGCTGCAATCCTATTTCAATTACTACACAAACATGACACTCTGCATTATTATTTATTAACTTTACTATGAGAGAAGAAAAATTTCAGGGGTAGTAAACAAACTTGAATGCAATGTATTAACACACCCTACATTCTTCTTCATTGATTTGAGGGACTTGTTTCCACAAACTAAATTACTTTTCTCATTATCGTTAGCATTATTATTTGGTCTATGTTCTCAACACATTACCATAAAATGACTCCTTAAACATAAAAAACATTTTTATAGAATACTTACAGTCCCTTCCATTATGTCTTGATTTCAAACAACAAAAGCAGTGCCTTTTTATTTAACACAGTTTTCTTCTTTTGTGTCAGTGACATATTTTTAATTCTGAAACATTTGTTATTGCTAATAAACAAACATTACTTAAATTATTTTCTCTAGCAATGAATAAATCAGCAGCATTGGGAATTTCTTTATTTGCTTTTGAATTAACCATTTTATGTTCCTTAAAAAATTTATTCTTAAAATTAAAACCTGTAACTGCAACTGAAATTTGTTGCTCATTTTGACTTCATTTCATATAAATTTCACTAATTATCAAGGCAAATGTTTTGGTGCTCCACCAAATGACTGTCTCTGCCAGACTCTTAATAATTCTTCAGGAATACAAGACTAAATCAATAGGAACAGAATAGCATTGTATGTTTTGGTTGCTATACCTAAAGACCAATGCCCTCAAATTAAATTCTAATTTGTCCTATAATGCTGAAGATCTCAACACAGAGGAGGGCACTTGAATACTAACCAAGAATCTAAGACACTAAAGAGTTGAACACGAAGCATTTCTTTAT
Source organism: Stegodyphus dumicola (assembly GCF_044657685.1). NCBI lineage: Eukaryota > Metazoa > Arthropoda > Arachnida > Araneae > Eresidae > Stegodyphus > Stegodyphus dumicola. Next base: position 83,768,578 of record NC_140772.1, on the reverse strand, counting down.
GGCTACTTCCATTTATATAGGAAAGATTAATGGCATTATCATCAGCACTACAGCAAGCAAGACAATGCAGATTTCCAACAGAAAAAAAGGGAGGATTTTTAGGGGGAAATGGAGATGAGTGGTTCGTAGGACTATCTGATTCAATTAAAATTAATAATTAATTCAACAATTCAACTTACCTAAAGTTTGAAGTAAAATATTTTCAAGAGCAACTACTTCATACTGTTTTTCTAAATATGCCTTAAAAAAAAAAAAAAAATAGAAGTTCATCAATATTTCTTTACAATCATTTAATAAATAATTTCATTTACTTCGGCACTTTTTAAAATTGAAATTTACTTTTAATATTCATTAAAATAAAATATAAAATTTAACATTTAATATAATTACATTCGTTATATTAAATGTTTAATATTGATATTAGTACATAAAGAATTAGTTAATATATTTGAAATTATATTGAGAAATGTATTCTGAAATTACCGAAAATAGTTGTGGGAAATTTTTACCATTCAATGAACATCCAATCGAGAACTTATTTACATAATAAGTTCAAACACTGGATATGATATAGCCCCTTGATTAAATTCGAAACCTTGAAAATAGAGCAGAAATTTATTATTTAACTACCAGGTGCCATTACTAATTTGCCAGATAACAGGTCTGGCAAATTAATCTGGGAGCATTTTAACACCAAGAAATCAATCCCTCATTTAACCTGTTGTAATAGAAAAAAGAATCATTAGAATTCAGAACAGATGGATTAAGGGCGGAAAAAAGATTGGAAAAAAAGGTATCCAATAATAAGCAACTACACTTTTTTTTCCAAAAGAATAATTTCATTTATAAAAGAGAAAACATTCAGTGCAGCATGAAATTTGATTAACAAAGCTGACAAACTAAATTTTTGGTGTGCAAATTAATTTGATGCCTTAAAAAAAAAATTTAATTCCAAGAGTCATACAAATTTCATATTTAAATGTCCATTATTTTAATATGGCTTTGCTTTTAAGCAAATGAAAAATAAATTTGAATAAACAGGCAATTCTGAGTTAATAAAACATTTTTGGATTTCTTCCACTATCTTTATACATATCACCCAGGTAATGTTGAAATGACCCATGCAAATGGTAATTTGATGGGGTCCATGTCTAGTTACCTATTACGCTATCCTCATAAAAATCTTTATGCAACCTTTATTTTCACACCTGTTCTTCACAGACATATACATTCTACATACAAAAATATTTTAGATAAGGCAAATATTCATGTTTTGACCATTTTTAATTTACAAAAAAAAAAAAAATTTCTGAGAAAACTATGCAGTCTAAGATATGGTTCCCAATACATATTGTTATATGTAAAAATAAAAGTTTATATTGATTTTGAAGATAAAACATAAAAAGTTTGCCTCCCATATAACAAAAATGACTAAAATATTGCAATATTTGGATCATGCACTCCAAAAATTTAGAGACTGCACGCAAACTGAAGAGTGAAATATTTAAATTTCTATGTAACTAAAAGAGAATTTATTCATTCATTTTACAGAATTGTATTATGTAAAACAGAAACAGGCTTCAAAATATTAGCATATAGCTAACTCATAACATTGTTTGAAAAAATAATAATTGGAAAAAAATCTGTGAATGACCAAGGCTTACTTGGGTCTATACGAAAATTAAAGCCTTGCGCAGTTGACTTTCCCGAAAGCAGAACTGCAGGAAACTTATCCCTCCCCAAGCCACTGAAGCTACAGACTACTCACCAGAAAACTGGCACTAATGGAGACAGCTAAGTGCTCCTCATTTGAATTGTAGTGAGGCCAAAGCAGCATGCTAGGAACAGTACCTCACCCCTCCTTTCCAGCCACATGACACTAGCAGCAAATGCACTGGCAGTTTTCTCAACACAGTAAGCCAAAGACAAAAAATTTATCACAGCATCTTACAAGAAAAAACTATAAGGCAGAAAGGAAGGGAAAAGTAATACCTATGAGAAGAGGAAAAGAGGACAGATTGTTGAGGCTCCAAGATTGTAACACCTCTGAGGGCCCATTATAATTCTAATCACTTTAAATATCTTCATTATGTATATATTTGGCTTCATATGTATACCTACAACTTCCTTTGATGTATGATTATCCGCGTTTTGTACTTGCAATGAGATCTGTTATCACATACGCGAGTTTAGATAGATTTTGAAACTGCATTTCAGTTTCTAAATAATAGAAAATTATCATAGTTATTCCAAAAGGAAGCCAAACAAAATTGAATAAATTATTATTAAACAAGTAAGAATTCTAGCATACTTTTCACCATATTTTTAGTGAAAATTATTTAATAATTTTTTACATATAATTGCACAAATATTTTTATTTTCAAATAAGTTAAACTACCAGTACATACATAATTAAAAGCTTCACGGACTATTATTGTCTATTTCTTTTACTTTCTTAGAAGAAAACACTGAATTAAATAGTGTATTTCAAATATAGATACAGTGATAACTCAAATGCAGTATATTTCTAAAATGTGTTATTAAAGTGTTTATAAATTAAAGATTTGTTACATTTAAAAATATGTTTATATCTTTATTAATGCATATATTATTAAAATTATAACTAGAGATATATTTCTGATGATTTTGCTGCACTAATATTCTAATTTAAATTTTTCCCCCTTTTTTCAATGTTGTGATTTCCACAGGGTTGCCACTCAAACAGGAGAATGAAATTCCCTGACTTTTTCAGGGTTCGTTTCAAGAAAATTCCAGTCTATCCGCGTAATGCATGTTGGCTGTGCCAAGAGGTAAATTAATTATGGCATTACTTGTGTTGTGTAGCAAATTCACTTAATTATTCACTAAATCCCAGGGGACATTTATTCTTACTTATTCTTGGTATACTTTGTTTGATAATTTTGTTTACTTTCCCATTTAAGAAACTTAGAAAATTTAAGATATATACATTGGATACCAACTGTGTATTTTATTTAATTATTTTATTACTCATGATAATCATCAGTTCAACTTGAGGTTAAACCTGTCCTTATAAATCACAACGCAATGCTAAGTAGTTAGGTTAGATTTTAGGTAAATTTAATTTGTGTGAGGTGTGTTCTTAAAAGGCACCTTAACACTTGAAAACACAAATATAATTATAATAGAGTTGTTTTCCCCACTGAAGATTGAGATTAGAATCTGCCCAATCTGGAATAAAATGAGGCTTTTTTTGCAGACATTCTGCAGCTAAACGAAAGAAAGAAATCTATTTAATAATATTTTTTTTAATAAATTGAGGTATTTTATATTTATTTCACAGCATACATAAGGAAAAAATGTGTGCATTAAATTTCGTGATGGTAGTCATCATACTGCTAGAATTAATTTCAGGATTACGCCAGAGAAAATTTCCTGAAATTTGGAAATATTATTTACTAATAATAAATAGTTACATAAATAATAACATAATAATAATAACATTAAATGATACAAATAACATAAAAATAAAGATAATTAAAAATTGAATTAGAATAATCAACAATATTTTAGCGAATATAGTTATATTACATGGTTAGCCTAGATGACTGATTACTATTTTTTATTTTACTGCAAAATGACAAATAAGGTATTTATTAAAAAGGGAAGAAAAAAGGGTTAAAAAGATTTTGCGGTAAAATCCTAGTATACGGTAAGGCCTAATAAGCACGATTTTGAAAATTGTCATCAAGACCAAAATGACCCGTTTACTGCTCATCATCATGTCGCCAAATCCCGTGTGTACTGTACATGGAAGTTATTCTAACCAAAGAACGTTTATGTGAAGAAGAAAGAGGTTCCATACACATAATGCTATTACGCCGCTAGAAAGCGAAGGGAAAATTTGCCAAGGGATTTGGCGACGGAACCTGGCAGCCAGAATTTCCCCTCTACATGATGTGTACAGAAAATTGTGTATGTATGTGATTATGGCAAAGCCTCGAGGGCTACCTGCCTAAAAGGAGGGATGCCTTCGTGGAGGACTTTTAGGATTATTGCATAACTCTTGTTAAGCATTGTCTCTAGCATTAAGAGATTGCATAACAAGAGTTATGCAAACTTCTTTAATACTTTTTCGATGTAACATTTATTTCCAACACACAATCATTTTTGTTTATATATTGTAATACTATCACATTACATCTACAGCAATATTTTATGAAAATATTATTTTTATTACCAGCTTTCTAAAGACCATCCCATGACTTCCCTACTTTAAAAAGTTTTACAATATTCAAAATTGTACAATTGTAAGCTGCAAGACCCACACTAGTCATTTTGCCACTGCTGCGCTTTGTTCCTGGATTCTGTTGCCCAGTGGCTCTGCCACCTCTGAACTCTGCCCTACTAGTTGAAACCAGCACCCAATGATTATTTTATCCAGTATTTATCATGCCACACATTATTCAATTCATCATAAGATAATAAAATATCTTTTGATAAATTCATATTTTTCTTTTTCAACTTTAGTTTTCTGTTACAGCTTTCAAATCTACTTAAATTTAAAATATTGCTTATAAAAGACAATGGCAAGTTTAATTTATTACTAGCACATTAACACACCTCAAAATCTATGCCATATTCGACTTGTAAAGTAATTCAAGTCAGAAATAAAAAGGCTACTCCATTATTGTACATAAATATTGAAAGCAAAGATAAGAGACCCTTTTACTTTTCTAGCTAAAGAACTGTTAAATATTTTCTTAACAGTTTTTTTTTTCGGAGGGGGGGAATTAAGTAATTTTATGCTATTTTACTTTTTTGATCTAGGTTAAAAACATAATTCTACATATTCTCCCTCTCAATGGTATAATAAAGATAATCATGTTTTCGCTCGTTTTTTTACTTGTATTATCAAGCATGCAGAATGATTATTTGAATATATCAAAGCACACAAGAAATATCTGCTTACTGGGAGGGATGTCCTTCTGGAGGATTCTCTAAGAGAAAGTGCTTTGTATTCATGTTACCACAGAGTATACAGAAGGAGGGGAAACTGGTATTACAACTTTTCCCAAAAATTGTCCACTTTTGTCGCATTATTTATAGAGGGTGCTGCAATCGTTAGCTTTTCTACTTTTCGTAGGATTTGACATAGGCAGCAATACAGAAAATATTGATTTGATATCAATTTCCATCATGAGTAATTCTTGTAATGCAACCTGCTTCGTCCCTGGATGCAACAGTGCTTACACATCTGTTATTCAGAATAATAAAAGCTTGGGAATCAAGAATCCAAGTATATTTAGAGCTCCAAAGGTGAGCAACATTTATATCATGCCTGATCAGACGAATTTATATAACTTTACAGAACGTCTGGATTGCTAGTAAATAAGAGAGTATTTAAAAAGTAATAGATTGGAAATTAGTTAAATATTTCACAGAACTTTAAATTGGAAATTAGTTAAATATTTCACAGAACTTAAAATTGGAAATTAGTTAAATATTTCACATAACTTATGTGCATTTGCATTTCGTGCATGAAAGCAGACAATCCTGAGATTTTAAAGTTAAATAAATTTCTGGAATTATGCAAGAATGATGGAATATTTGCCTCTTTATTTCATTTACAGAAAAGAAGATTAACTCATTTCCCCTTCTTTTCCGTTTGAAGTACGTTTTTATAACAAATGGAAATGAACACTGTTCTGCTTAAAATTAACTTTACTTGCATGGTTGAGTGAAAACATAACAGCAGATAAGTGTAATGAAAAATTGATTTTCCATGAGATAAATTTAGCATATTAAATAAGCTATGAATATTATAAAATCATGCCATGTTACAGTTTATGTAGCTGGTCACGAGAAAGCGCAGCGTTTTTTACTTTTAGCTTGTTATATTTTTCTTACCACATTACGGATTTTTGAGATAGATGTAGTGGCAACCAGAAAAACATGATGAATGTTCTAATGTAAGCATACAATTCTTGTACATAGCTGTAAATAAAGCTTCTGTGTGATAAAAATGAAATGGAATTCCAAGTGTTCCTGTGGATATTCATTAAGATAGATAAGCAAAATTTCACTTATCGATGTTGTTAAATGTAAATAATAAGAAAAAATATCATAAGTTGCAACATGCCATCTAATCACATAATTGAATGGCTGTTAAAAATTAAGTTTTAAATCTTGATACACTGCACAGTGAGAACCATTATGCACAAGGATTTTAAATTTGAATGTGTAAAACTATTCAAGCATTATGTGCTGGAATTAAATTTCAATTTACCATTACTATCTTCAAATTAAATTTTAATCATTAAATATTAAATTTGCATCAAAGTTACGTTAAAAAAATTGCATACGACAAGAGTGTTTTTATTTTGTATGTAACTGAATTCTGATATTTATACATACTTGTTGAAATATATTTTACAGGATCCTGTGCTGCTAGACAAATGGAGACATGCAATTCTTGGGCCGACCAAATACTTTCAGAGAAGGATGTTGTATGCGAGTATCATTTTGCAGAAACTGATATAAAACGATTTTACGAGACCAAGTTGTCCGATGGGACAATATTCAAGTTGGAAATGGGCCGCCCTAGACTCCAAGAAGGAGCAATACCCTCAATCTTTCCAAATTTGCCTTCATATTTATCCAAACCGTCACGTAAAAGAAAAGCACCTACTACAAGAAATGTGCCTGTGAATAAAAAGAACGCTCCATTGGTTGCATATAATGTTGCCGCTACTAAAAAGGATTTTACATTTCCACTGTTGACTGAAAGTCTGCAGAAGATTTCCAAACCACATTATTTGTGGACTGTAAATTCTGTAGTTGAATTCATTGTATGTGCTCGATGGGCAACTAATTACATGTATGAAAAAAAGGGTTATAATTGATAAAGATATGGCTATAAAGGTTAGTTTTCTTTTGACATTTTTATAATTTCAGTATTGTGCGTCAAACTGCGCTTGGTACTATTGTGCTACACATTCATTGTAGTTTCCCCCCCCATGTGTAATTTATTCTTCACTTATTTATTGTTATTTTTTTAGATTTCTACATTATCTTTTCTGAATTTGAGCTATAAATAGATTTTTTTTTTTTTTTTTTTTTTTTTTTTTTTAAATTAAGGAAATTGTTAGAGATGAAGATACTTGTCTGTAGTGTCTTAGAAGCATTATTTTTCAATCAAAAACATGTTCTGAGAGACATAACATGAAATTATGTCTCAATGGAAATGGATTAGGCACATTTCATTGTCATTGGTCATTCTATTTTAAAATCTTTTGAAATCAATTTGAAACATACTTCTCAAATAAGAAAGATATGGAAATTTTTAACAGAAAATGATAAAAATATCAAAAATCAAAACTGACATTTGATTCATGAAAAAGAATAACTTATTATGATAGTGAAAAAAATTTACTGGCTATAGCAAAAAATTCTATAAGCTTCATTAAAATTTTGCCACAGTTTATATCAAGCTGTGTATCTAAGCATTTTACAAAATGACAGACGCGAAGAAACTATTCTAATTAAATTTAATATATATACAGCAAGTATTATTACTAGTAATATGATTATTTTTCTAAGGGGGAGGGACTGAAAAATAATCATTAAATTAATCATTCATAAATCTTCAAATTGATCATTCATAAAAAGTACTACAAGCCTTACAGCATGAAAGCTGTAAATTAATTTTATAATTTGAGGAATAAAATACAATCATTAGTGAGCAGAATATTATAATGTTGATAATAACGCAATCCATGACATTAAAAACATAAACATTTGTTCATTCGTAAGTAAGCTTCGCCGCCTGCCTACTCAATAAATGTTTACATTTGGACTTACTAAGATGGAACAACAGCGCCATCTAGTGAAAGCGACATTTTAGGACCGTTTTTCTACTAGACAGTTTCACCTCCTTCATTATACTCCATGCATGTTACCCATGACCATTTGCCTGAGATTCAACCCATATCAAACTCCTACTGTTCAACCATCTTAATCACTCAGCCATTGATGGAGCCCAAAAACGGAGTAAATATTCATAGTTCAGTTCCATATGTGCATTTATCAATGGTCAAAATCTCCTGGGTTCCTGTAGTGACAGAATGATTAGTCATTCTAATTATGATCAAACACCTACAAAACACAATCGAGGGATCTGACTTCTCTTCCTTTAACCACCAAACACTCATGAGAACTTTCAGAATGGCACGGTTTAAGTATCACATTTGACCATATACTTACAATTCAGTGGCGTAGCTAGGGTGGGGCAAGAGGGGACATCTGTCCCCAGGCACCAAATTGATGCTACAAAATTTTTTAATGAAATGTTTCCCATTCTTGGCATAGAGAAAAGGGCGCAAATTCTTCAGTTGTCCCCGGGCGCTGGAAACTCTAGCTATGCCCCTGTTACAATCATAATATCATACCATAACTACCATATTGATCTCAGTCCAATGGCCCAGAAGCTAGTTTCTAACTTCACACTACTCAAGATGGCAAAGATCATACTTTGCAGTAATAACTAATGAGAAATTCCAACACATTAAAAAAAAGAAAAAACTAAGCACGTTAAGGAGACGACTTACCTCTAATTTAAGCAGAAAATATATATGCACATAAATCTTACCTCTGATTTAACATCTAATGGTGGGGCATCTTTATGAAGGCAGACATGAGCAACTTTTATAACATGTTCTAATTTCCTAGGCTGTTCTTCAATTTTTGCTCCTAGGAATAAAGCAGCAATGGATAGACTCTAAAAAATAGAGAGAATATAATGTATAAATAACAATAATAGAAATTATTCTAATTTAAAAAAGAATAAAACTAGGTATGTGGTTAAATTTATGAAAACAGAGTTTTTAAAAATTTTTCAAAGATTGAAATACTAAAAATAAAAATAAGCAGCTACACCTCAAGGCTATAAATTCCTCTAAATAAAATAAAAAAAATACTTTAAAAACATAATATATTTCAAATCTTGATGGAAGAAGAAAAACTTCACATTAAAGAAGTTCTTATCAATATATTTCACAATACAACATCGGTATACAGCACAAACACATATGTGACAAATACATTCATAACACACACAAAATTTGGAATACAGTACTAAGTTTGAAATCTGGAACACAGTACTAAGTTTGAAATCTGGACATTCACTATCTGGAATGACCTAATATCCAAAACACAAGACTCCCCCCTTTTTTTAATAACAAAGTCCAGGAATAGAGAATATAATTCACAAGAAAATGCATGGGTGCCTTAAAAGCTAAAACTATTTGATGTGTATTCGTGATATTTATAATGACGAGGAATTTGATTTAAGTCACATCAAAGATGGAGTACATCGAGATGAAATACTACATTTAGTAAGAAATTATAAGCCGAATAAAATAAAAACATCTGCCTTGAAGATAAGGATAGTGCTGACAGATCAACTTCCAATTCATTGCGCGCCGCAGCATTCCCCTCCCTTAGTGTCATGGTTAAAACTGAGTTTTTTTTATCCACAACTTTTGTACATTTGGTTGAAAGCTAGTTGTTACTCTTAACCCTTTAAAGGGCATATACCGGTTGTTTGTCAATTTTTTAACCTTCGAAAAATGCTAATTTCTCTACACCAAAAGCTATAATCATAAGTTTCTAGTATTTCCTTTCGCTTATAAAGGCAACACCACACTATGAATGCTCAATATTTTGCAGTTATGAAACTAATATACCTTGTTCCAAGGTATCATGTTTGAAGGTTGATAAATTCTATTGGCGGGAAAGAAAAAATTTTAAATCTGTAAATATATGACATACACATGCTGAAACTTTTATATTTACTACATTTCAATCGAAACTGATAATTAAAAGAAGATTATGTATATGTTTTTAACCGGTAGATTATGTATATGTACCGTTATATAATACATACCGGCACCCCTACTGAGGGTACCTTGCCAATAGATGGCAGCACCAGGCTTCTCCTCTACTCTGTGAGATGACAGCATTTCTTTACATTATAATAGTTTATGATGTAATAATTCATTTATGATCAACTTACAAGTTGTTTAGAATTCAGTATTATGCTCATGAAGGGATGGGGAGTTTACTGACCCTGCACTATAACTGAATACAAGTATATTTGTTTCTTTTTATTCTTTTTTCATTCCGTTTGAGTTTTATTCGTCTCTATTTAGCTAAAATTTTAGCTTCAGCACTTCACCATTTCCCAAGAGAAAGACTTATTGAATTCAAAATTGCCATCCGGGGTCAAAATTTTACACAATTGTAGGGGTTAAATGTGGCATGTTAGCTCCCAAAAGACACCCGTTGTTTCAAGTTTTCCAAAATCCTAGAACCCAACGAAAATGAAAGGAGGTGATTGACAACAGATTTGTCATTCCGGAGTCATGCTTTCTTCCCTTTGTGTGGTGTGATAAGATCACACAAAGAAAAAGTTTACTTTAAAATACAGGAAATGGAAGTGCACTTAAGGTCCATCTCTTAGTGTAATCACAAAAACTGGTGATTTGAAAGCATGCTTTTATTCTTATCGTCTTTGTTAATTTCAGATGAAAGACTAGGGAATGCAAGAGAATTTAGGGTTAGGTTACAAATAGTTTCAGATGCAAACTAGAATTTATCCAAAAGTTTAAAAGGAGCCCCTAGGAAGCCAAAGGGGTTGAAAATCGAAATAAGAGCTTTGAGGTGTATAAAATAATCAATTTGGTTAACAGTGTTTCTTCCTGAACAAAAGGATATATTATATTACAACCAATATTAACAAAAAATAAAAAAAGTAGCCCTTACGGTCTTCGATAATCTAAAGTCTAAAGTGTGTATGCGTGGGGGGGGGGCGATTCTTGGTATCATAGCATGAACCATGGTTTTTTTACATATTATCTAAAGCGTAAAATATGACTTCAAAAGTGCAACATACTTTCTCATCTGAATCGTAGTGTTTCATTTTTAATTTTTTTTAATTTTTCGGCTGTTACATCTCCTTGTAATACTAGTTCAGTTAAAGCATGATACGATTTATGCATGCAGTGTCATATTTGCTAATTTTTTATAAAATAATAATATTGAATTTAAATCAAGTTCAAAAGCTTTTTACCCATATTTTACATAAGTATGTTCAGCTGGCGTGCATAAAAACATAAATTTTATTTTTTAAATTTTAAATTTCTACGGAAATTTTAAAAGTTTTTGTATTTATACTTACATAACTATATTCAAGCACCCATCTCTACAGATGAAGTACGCAAAATTAATTTTAAAAACAAAAATTAAAAATTGGCAGCTACCTGGAAAAAAAAATGTCAGAGGGGCACCGGTATAAAATATATACCGGCTCTCAAAATTTAGAATCCTAAATTTTGACTCTAGATTATAAATTAGACTCTAAATTTTGACTCTAGAAATTGAGACTCTAGAAGTCTCGATTTTGCATCCTTAGGGTCCATAAGTTATACTTCATGCAGATTTTACCACAATTTAAATTATTTTATATACCGCCCCTCAAAGGGTTAAAACAGATTGCAAGTACTGATCTGTCGTTTTTTCCCCCCCTTAATATTCATAGGAGAAAATGTTTGTTCACATATATAAGTACTACCACACATGGTAGCACATCTGCTTGCATTATTTTTTAAGTGTGAAAGTTTGGCAGGTAGAGATTTATAAAAGTCAAGAATGTCTAAATCACAGAACATGAATTTGCATAAGTCAGAAGTTTGTAAATCAAGAATTTCCATTTCAACATCTTCTGGAGCTTCTTTGACTACAACAGAAAATGGATCTCCAAACAGTTTAAATTTAACTTTACATAACTCAAAATCCATAAATCACTTTTGAAATGAAGTAAGGAACATCTTTATTTGATCTGAATAATCCAGTTGTTTATCAGGAAAATTTTCCTTGAGTTTCTTCAGGTAAAGATAATTGACAAAATTTTGACAGCCAAACTGCTTTGAGAACAGTTGAAGTTTCAGATTGAAAGCAGATACTACTCTGGCCAGTTGACTGATGAACTGTTCCGCCCGCCCCATCAATTTTTTTGTTTAGGTCACTCAGATGGGCTATCACATCAAATAAAAATCTGATGTGTACACCAACTTATTGGATTGAATTAAATCTACTTCGCCGACAACGCATAAACCACAATAGAATAAATGCATTCTTTAAAATTTACTGTAGTATTTGTTTACCATAGCGACACTCTGGCGCTAGATTCACTTAACAGTATTATATTTCGTTCATATTATAACTCATAATGCACAAAATTTATATCATTTAAAGAATAGAATTATCTAATCGTTGCCACATGTTCTATTCAAATACTATAATAAAGCTAGAATGATGTATATAAGAAATTAAGTAAACAAAACAAAAAAGAAACAGTTTTTCGCAGACAATTGAGTATTTCTCATTCAATTAATTCAGTTCTAACTTCGCGAGAAGGCAAAAATACATAAAAGCTCAAAATATCTATATTAAACATTACAAAGTAAATCTTAACCACTTATTTCCTCGAAAAAATTCCATAAAGGATTAAGCATGATTTAATTGGCAATAATAAATGAAGGCGTTATCTTTGTTGTTGCGAAGCTAAGTTTCTCTAGATTAGCAACAAATCCACTAGTATGCTGTTTCAAGTGTACACAATCAATGGCCGCCATGAAAAAAAAAAAAAAAAGGCTTAGCAGCACTTAAACAACTTTAAAATTGTTGATAATTCTAAAAATATTGCAGACAGATTTACTAAAGGCATAAAAACCTTAACCGGAAGATAAAAACAACATAATTCAATTATTTTTAAAGCAAAAAAAAAATGTACAATTTACAAACATATACGAGTAAAGAAACTCAGATCACTGAGCCGGGTAACAGAGGGGATATATATATATAAATACATATGTTTGGTGCGCCGATTGCAACCAAAATACGAGGTGCACATCTACGTGTTATAGCAGTCCTATATACAAAATTTCAACGTTCTGAGGCTACTCGTTTTTGAGTTATGCAAGATACGTACGTACGTTCGTACAGACGCTACGAAAAATTCTCTTCAGAATTCATTTTAAAGCAGTTTTATAATTTTTTTCGTTGAAATATGCTGCCTGAAACTTTTCGCGATTACAATACTTCCTTTTTACTTCATACAAGGAAGTAAAAATGCTAAGTCACACTTGAAAGATAGTTCCTTTAACATCCTAGTTTGCTACCTTTTTTTTCATAGGAAGGGTATTATATCATCAATCAAATCAGCAAACATTCTCAAAGCCTCATATGGCTCAACCACCGTACTTCAGAGTAATATATGAGAAAACTACGAGTATATGAGTAATATAAGAGTATAAACTAATATATGAGAAAACTGTGTGTTCTAGGATTTCCTTAAATTGTCGGTGGTTTATACCATTTGAGCAAATAAAATTGATTGTATCGCTCACTACCTTCATTAGTCAAATCCTAGTTCTTTCGCACACAGCTGTTCTTGGTGTATGATACGCTAATACTCAAGCAAATCTTTGCCTCGATCATTCAAATGGTTTCTCAATAGACTCACCATGCCATTCTAACTTCCAGTCATGGCAGTAGTAATACTAGCAAGTTTGTTAGTATCAAAATTATGTACAGAACACAAATTTAAAATGGATGATAAAATATCAGTTCCAGTTGTTCGCCCCTTCGCTGAACTCATTCCACAAGCTCTTCAGTAACTTCATAATTTTCAAAAATTCCTCTAACAAACAAAAGCAGCTGAGCTGTTGAAATAATGTCTGTTGACTCATTAACTGCTAGAAAAAGGTACTTAAATTTAGCGACAGCAATCTGTAATTGTTCATCAACATTATTAGATAAATTTTCAATTCTTCTTTGAACTGTCATTCTGCCGAGATTCACATTTTTTAATTTCTTTGTAGCTTCAGGACATACTTTCTTGGACACCAAGAATATACACTCCTTTTCAAAATCACCATCAGTAAATGGGTGGCCACTTTTAACAACTAAGGCTGTAATTTCCAAACTACCTTCAGCACAGTTATCTAACTGCAAAATGCCTTTACAAATACATGCCTTTGTGCAGTGAAAGAACGGCAGAGAGATTCAATTTTATGTTTCTGATCCTCTCCCTCAAGCTTTGAAAATGTTGATGTCGCAGTGTCACTTCATATTATACTCCTTTCAAATACTAATCGTAAAATTACATATCAAGCATGTTATTCTAGTATCTTGCTCCACCAAAAAGTCCAGTCCTCCGAAAATTTCCTATTATCATCTACTACCTTTCTTTTTGTTTTCAATCCTTTTATCATGACAAGTAACTATCAAAACCCCATGGAACAAAAATGACAAAAATTCTATGTTGGTTCCTCTTTCAAAATAATATTTAAAAAAATGAAATATTCAAAACAAGAAACCTCTTAATGCTCTCGAAAAGAAAAATAAACACACAAGCGATAAAACAATTTACAGTCACAAAGCCAAAAGTGCAACAACGCAAATGAATGCAGCATTTCCAATCTGAGCAAATATTTTTCTCTCCCTTTCTGCTAGCACATGCGTGCAAACACACTCGTGCTATGTCATACCACAGACCCTTTCTCAATCTGTGCAGTGTACAGATTAGGAGCAAGTTTCATGTTCAGGCGGTGAAACTTGCTTTGGTTGATGCAGGGAACTTGACTCAGTGGCAAATCTCACTTTGTGAGGAGAGAATAGAATGAGTAACGAGGAGGAAGTAGTGCAATTTTTTTCTGCTCGCAACCATATCTAGAGACAACTGATATGTCAAATCGCAATACCATTTTTAAGAGGTCTCGGCAGGCCACAGGTTGTGCAGCTAGAGGGTATCATACCCATTATTAGCAAGATGATTCTATTGTACATTCTTCCAAACCATTTGGTCTTTGGCGATGTGATGGTCATAATGCATGTGTTTTATGGATGTCTTTGCTTTATTATTTGGTATGTGATCTAGTAATGCCACACCAACCTCTTGGATCAATTTCATTCATACCCATTAAATAGTTTTTATTTTATTCTGTGTTTTGCCTTTGTTGCTTATTTTTTTAACACCTCACACGCACACTTCAGAATCTTTGGTTTCTAATGACCTCAATTATTTGAAATCAGTTGCCACTGACAGAGGATTTTCTTATATGGTCTTTGATAAATCTTTTTAAAAACTTTCATCTTGCCATCAAAGATATTGCACCGTTAGAAGCACGAATAACAGCCTTGCAATCATTTTATGTTATACTTTTATCACTTAAAATTAAGATGGATTCTCCAGAAATTCCTTTCAAACTATTTTCTCATCTATCAAGTAAAATTCATTGCTCAATTCTTAACCCCTTAACTGCCGTGGGTGTATATATATTGTAATATCTTGTTATTTAATAAATAAATATAATTATTGTTGAAGTGGCAACGCCATATTTGTATTAAACCGTTACTCAGTAACGTGAGATATTGTTTTAAAAAAAAATTAGAATTCTGAAGATTTTAACAGCTAGCAGTAGTATGAAAAATTTGCCACTTAAGAATTGTATAAAATTTGTCTATCACCGTGAACTAGAAATAAAATTTATGTTCTACTAAGATTGTCTGTTTTGTAAATTACTGCAGAATACATTACAATATATACGACTTGCTCAGCCAATGTGTTAACTGCCCCGAGCGTATATATACGCCCTTCCAAACTACTATCATTTGCTTTGCGCTGCGACCCGTAAAATTATTCACAAAGCTTTGGAATGCAATACCACAATGACCTTGACAAAGTATACAAAGGAAGATACTGTTTCAGAAAAGTGTGGGGAGAAAATGGAGAGGGGTGTGTATAAGCGGTGGAAGTAATGACTGCGTGATATTGGCCGGTGTTTGAGTAAAACGTATTTTTTTTTTTATTCAGTTTCCTCCATTTTCGTTTACTTTTTGTAGTAGGTTCCAGAAATAAAGAAAGATATCACGGATGTTTCAAACTTATTTATCATTTTGAATTATTTTTTGGTTTGGTTTGGTTTATTTAATTATTGCAAAGCACAGTAGGGCTATCTGCCTAAGGGAAGGGATGCCTTCGTGGAGGACTATCTAAGGGAAGCTGGCTCGTATACACATTACACATAGGGGAAAACACGAAAACGCCCATGCCGCCAGCCCATTTGCGGGTTTCAAAATACAGTGTTCAGCGACTTTACCGCTCGGCTGCTGGTGGGCCGAATTATTTTTTGATGAATTGCTCGTGCTTCATATTGTTACTGAAGCTAACCGTTTTGTAGATGGGTATATGAACCAACACCTTGCAAACGAAAAAATCAACAACAAAATCGTGACATTCAACCAGTTCAGAAGAAATATAAGTTTTTTAAGGCATACTGATTTCACAAGGTATAACACTGAAACCTGATATTACACTTTACTGGTCTAAAAATGAATTGATCAAAATTCCATTTTAGGGATCTTTTTTATTATAAAAACATCATTTTTATTATACTTACATATTTTTATTATACTTTTACTCAAAACATTAAATTTTGTGCATTAATTTTTTCTTTTATTCTTTATTTTTGAAAGTAAACAGTTTTTAGAAAGTAAAAACCTGCACTTATTTTCCCCTAATACATCGCATAACTACGCATGTCTGTGTGAAAACCGTGGCACTGGGAAATGAATCTTGTTAGTTTTCCGCGGCAGTTAAGGGGTTAAAAGATTCCATCTCTGACTTAATTCTTGGGAATTTATAGCATATCCTGTCAACATGATTCCAGCTAAACTAAAACACTGTTCAAATTTTGCATCAAAGAACATGAATCTTATGTTTGAAAAGGAGAAATAAGCAAAATATTCGATGGTTGGAATTTAATTATGACTGTGAAAATAATCCAAACTTTTTCTGTTGATAAATTCAATTTCCTTGAAGCTTTTCATTTCACAAAAATATTTCTTCTTTAGTTAATGACAGTAATTTCAATCCAGTCTTACTTAACGCTTTTAGAATTCTAGTACCTTTTCAAGTCCCATTACGATTACTGTTTTCCTTTACAAACAGCACAAAATTTATGGCTGCTATGCTCCACCTATTATTTCTGATAAATATTACATTCGTTGCTTCTCTATTCTTTGCATTTACTTTTGCTCCTAAAGAAGACTTACCATGTTCTGATCACCTTCGAAATTGACCATTTTATTTAAAATATATGTCAAAATACGGTTGCTCTTTTGCTTAATCTGAAGTACATTCAACATATTACAAAGCAAAATTAAAAACAACAATTCTGAAATCTATGGAAAATACTTAATAATAATCACAATGATGTGATAATGATAAAACAGAAAATAGCATTTAAATATTACACAATTAGAAAGCTAAATTTTACTTCCAACACTTCTACATAAAATCTTGTCTACAAATTGCAAATGCTTCACATTTTAAAATCAATAATCTTTTTATGAATTCACTAAAAAAAGAGAGAATGAGAGATTACATGGAGGTGGAACACACACAAAAAAAAGTATAATTTTTAACAGCAAATAATATTTACATGTATAAAACTGTACCACCTTCTGGTGTTTTTCCCCAAAAATATTATTATTTTTGATTAAAAATAATTTGGAAAAGAAAATACTTACATTCCTATGGACATCCGTAAATGAGTGGTACAGATAAAACCTATGCATATACACAATTGCAGTATTAATGCACAGCTGAGAGCTAAGAAAATGTTAAGTAAATACATTCATGTCAAATAAACGTTTTTATAAAATAATAGCAAAATACTTATCTACTATGTTATATTTGTAAAATAATTGTTGCATTGTTAAAATAATAATTTTTTATGCTAAAGTAATGACGAATTTTATAACATAACATGATACACCAGAAAGTCCAAAGCTACAGCCAGTAGTGGCTTTACATAACACCATAAAAGAAATTACATTTAAGGATCAGAATACCTGAAACACTTGCTATAATAGAGAATGAAATGAAAAATTCACAAACAGACCAAAATTACTTTTCTCACATCCCACAGTAAGATATGAGACAAGTTTTGTTTTAAAATTATCGTTAAGACAGTGAAACCTCGAGATACGAGTTTAATTCATTCCAGCATTGAGCTCGTATAGTGAATTTCTCAAATCTAGAAAAATATTTCCCCATTAAAAATAATGGAAATCTAGTTAATCCATTCCGCACTTCTCAAAATCTCATTACCATCACATCTTCAGTCGACGTACCTGGTATTTTTCGGAGAAGGTCTAAGAACAGATTCTTTACCCTTAATGCAATTTATAGCTTCCAACACCGAATTGCCTTTAACTGCTTCCTGTTAATCCACACCAACAACAGTTTCTCGACATCTTCGAGAAGTTTTGAACGGTGCCTGAAAATAACAATAATTCCTTTGGCCACATCAAGTTTCTTAATTTCTTCCTTCTTCAGAATAGTGTAGATTGTCAATGTCGAACAGCCGTAGTCTTCGCCAATTCCATCCCTCTTACATGACGCTTATGTTAATCTTTCTTTCTTAATTTCAACGGCCCATGGCTTCCTTCTTTTTATTTGCAGTACTATATGAGGCAACAATCTTCTTGGGAGACCTATGACAAAAATCTATATGGCTGATATTTACATCCTCACAGCCAGCAGATACTATTCAGCAAAATGAAGATTAAATAAAGCATATGAATAAATGAGAATCAAACATGTGCGAGTTGTTTATTGTCCCATAGATCGCTCGGCAATATACCTAAAACACATTAATTATACCAACTCTATTAGAGGATTAGGAGGTGCACATCATTGAGTTTGTTTTATGTGATTACGGCAAAGCCTCGAGGGATATCTGCCTAACAGGAGAGATCCCTTTGTAGATTTTTTTAAACTGGCTTGTATACAAGTTACAAATGGGGAAAACCAAGAAAATGCTCATATAGCCACCCCATTCGCGGCATTCTAATCTCAGACAGAAATACCAGGGTTCAACGACACTTCGGCCACTAGTAGGCCCATGCACATAATTGGAAAGTACAATTCATTATGTAAACACACATGAAGGTGATAATCAGTTGTACACTGTTTTAAGTAATCATATGTTATAAATGCACAGCTATTACATTTATTATTATTTATTAGTCATGTTTATATTATGTAGATTTTACATATGATATAATTATGAATTAACCCAAAAACAAAATGTGTACACTCTTTAGTACTCAAGTGCTCATCAATTATTTTTCAACTGATTATTACATATCCATAATAATTTGCAAAGAACTGATGACTACAGTTGCTGCTAAATACATGATCATTATATGAATTAGAAGTAACTTCAAATAAACTTCTTGGCAATGTTCATTTTTGTATTCATACACACATATATATCTACACATTTAATAAGTCATATATTTACATACAGATAGAGAGATGTAATGGTTTAGAAGTTGTTGATATATATTTATTAGTATTAATGTAATGAATAAAATTTATAGTAATGAATGTATATACAAATGTTTTTCATCATGCATAATAATAAATCCAGAAATTTCCAATGTTTCAATATGTAACAATAAAAGTTTAGTTTATAATATATTTATAATCCAAAAAGTATTTCATTATTAACATGAAAATAATAGACAAATTTAATGAGTCTTCTCATTATTACATAAACTGCTTTTCTTTTTTTATGAATTTTTTATGATGTTTAAAATGTGTCACTGATTATGCAATTAACAATTTAAAAGATAAGTAATTAGGAGGAAAGCCACACGTATACAAACGGATTTTAAAAAATTATTCAACTTAAATTTAAGAAATAAAATTCTGTTATATAACAGTGATACTACACGATCAGCACAAAATACGACAAATTTGGCGAACTTTTGGTGACAAAAAATTTGTAAACAAATCAGAACTGCAAGAACGTTATAAAATACTAAATCTGAAATTTCCAAGATTATATATTTAATGAATATATAAACATTTTAAAAATGACTCAGGCAGTTATATTAGAACAAAACAGCAATAAATAAATCAACCCCTATTTCCACCATACATGACTTTACAGTGAGAGCCATCGCCATATTGAAAGTTACCCATGATCCTTCAGAAGCAGAAATTTTGTCTGATTGGTTGAACGTACGAGGAACACGTTTCCAGACAAAACATTTTGGGGAAAGTTTCAAAATGTTGTTCATAGCCGGGACATGTTGCGCCTAGCTAGACGAAACATTTCTCGGAAGCCTCCCGTTTAAAGCAATGCTACTACAATCTCGTTTCTCGGAATTATCCCATGTAGCCGCACGTGTTCCTAGAAATAATAGCCTCTTAAGGAAAACAAGAAAAAATTTACCCCTGGGTTAGGCTACAAGTATGGGGTTTAGTCTTCACAGCTGATGAAAGAAGGGATATATTTCTAAGGCCAGTTTTAGATGCAAAATATTTATCTTTGGAAGGAAAAAAAAAAGGGCAAATATTTGAGTTTTTAAAGTTTTGATAGAAATAAGAGGTTTGAGGTGTATCAAATAAAAAAATCGTTTAGCAACTTTTCTTCTTGAACAAAATGATATTGCAACCTATATTTACAAAAAATTAAAAAGGCCCCTTACCGGGCCTGATAATCGAAATTGTACATGTAGCGGGGCCGATTCTTGCTACCATAGCATGAAGCATACTCTTTTTATGTATTACCTAAAGCATAAAATAGAATAACTTAAAAAATGTAACATAATTTTTCAGCTGAGTCGTAATGTTTCATTTTTAATTTTTTTTTTTACCTGAGTAACACTTTTTTGTAACGTTATACTACCTCAATTATAGCATGATACAGTTTCTTCATGCAGTAATGCATGCATATTTGCTAAAATTTTTCATAAATAATAATATTGAATTTAAATCACTTTTAAAATCTTTTCACCCTCATTTTGCATAAGTATATTCAGCTGGGTGGCATCATCAAAGTGCAAAAAAAATTTATTTTAAATTTCTAGTGA
This sequence comes from Stegodyphus dumicola, assembly GCF_044657685.1. Taxonomy (NCBI): domain Eukaryota; kingdom Metazoa; phylum Arthropoda; class Arachnida; order Araneae; family Eresidae; genus Stegodyphus; species Stegodyphus dumicola. The sequence continues at coordinate 83,747,584 of NC_140772.1, read as the reverse complement.
AATTTTACAAGTTTTTTTGTCTCAGATTGACATAACTGTATTCAAACACCCATCTCTATACATGTAATCTGTGAAAAAAAAAATGGGACAGTTATATATATCCTGTTCTATTGGGCCAATTGACAAAATTAAAATTGAGTTTTTGATGTATCGAAAGCGCGACTTAGATATATATTAGATTTATATATAGCACTGTTCTAACATAGGTATTCTGATGCAAAATCGGACTTTTTCTGAAATAACATACCATTTTGTTTACATATTTCGATTCTACGACTCAAATTATGCCAGACTGCCAAGCTTTGTAAAAATCGCACAAGTACTTTTTAAAAATTAGCTCCTCAATATTAATTGAATTTGTCATATATTTATTAATATCTCTTTTTTCATAAAACTTTTTTTTTTTCCTTTCACATTTTGAAATTTAGGTTCCCTTCAAATAAAATTCCCCCATTTTTTGTGTTTTATTTTTCAAATTTCTATTTTTAAATAATTTTTATAAATTTTTTGAAAAAAATTTGAATTATAACTTATAAAATTTTTACCATCATCATAAAGTAGGTGTAGTTCTAAGCATTCCTGCAAAAAATTAAGTTTTTTATTCAAAATTTCCGAAGATATACAAGAATTTACATATTGGCATGTTTAGAAATTTGGCATCTTTTTTTTTTGAGCGATAATATGCAAAATGTGGTTTATGGAGTTTTGTTACAGTGAATTGCAATAGCTATTTTTAACCTTAAATTTCAAATAAATTTTTATGGATAATTAATTATATGAAATGTTTCCCCTCAATGATGCATAATAAATATTTAATAATACTATATGAAAAGGTATTTTTTAAAATTATACATGATATTATTCAAATTTTTAACTTTTTTTAAAATTTCTTTCTTCCTTTTCTTTTTAAATATTTGTAAGAGTAAATTTTTGCCTTCGAAGTGTTATCGTCTGCTACTTTACTCTGACTGCATTTAAATTGAAATGTCTAAAACTCAGAAAGGTCGTTTGATATTTATTTCCACAATGTTTTTAAGAAAACAGGACGTTGACAGTTTGGTTCATGTCCCAGCTTTAAAAATTATATTAATAAGTATAAATTTTTACATTAATCTTCTTCAAAAGAATGTTTTAAGTGGCTAATTTTCTCTCATGTTATAGATTGCATAAAAAAATATAATCTTTAATATGATTTAGATTGTTTGTAGCCGATATGATAATCGGGTCACTCGGTGGTACAGAATAAACATTGCTGGACTGTTTTATTTTTTTGTCATTTAACAAAAAATCTTTTAATTAAAATATTTATCCTCTGGACTTTGCTTTAAACTTTATTTATACAGTCAAAAGTCGTTAATCCGAACTTCGGCGATTCCGGATTATAGATCATCAGTTTAAATCTGGTAAGATGGCATGCAGAAATTATAAAATTAAAAATATCAAACCGTAATTTATGAAATAAAGAATAATTATGATCTAAAGGGTATCAAAATTTACAAAAAAAAAAAAAAAAAAAGGTTAATATTTATTTGTTTACTTTACTAAACATTTCTTTCAATGTAAGTTGTTTAAGTTTCTTCATTTTTTATGTGATAATACATTCTCTTTAATTCTATAAACAGACATAATTTCTTCTTCAGTTACAAAGTTCCGCTGTTCAAGTCCTATAATTGCTGTGTCGAGAATACCGACTAATTTGTCAATCAAAATTTTTTCATTTTCAATAACCTCTGTGTCACTTTCTTCACTATCGGAAGTGAATTTTAATGACGAGGAATTTGATTTAAATCATATCAAAGACGGAGTACATCGAGATGAAATACTACATTTAGTAAAGAATTATAAGCTAAATAAAATAAAAACATCTGCCCTGAAGATAAGGATAGTGCTGACAAATCAACTTCCAATTCGTTGCGAGCCGCGGCTTTCCCCCCCCTCCCGGCCTACGCAGAGCAGGGTGAAATTGATAAACAGATTTCGGAATGGTTAGAGAAACGAAAGATATGCCTTTATTCATTTTTTGCAGCAATTCCACCTTTTTTAATGGACTTTGATACATACTTTCGCTTTGTAGATCCTTTACATAATAGTAAATATATATCGGAAATTCTATTTGACATAATCGAAAGTTCAAGCTTACTTTCATAAAATTGCTCTAACAGTCTGCAAAAAATAATAAGCCGGATCCAATTCGATAATTAAGGAACAACGCAATCTGCAACATTAACTGAATTAGATATATTTAGCTTAGCTTATACCGTCCGTTATACATTAAATGCGCATGCGTAAACGTGTTATGCGCATGCGCACACGCATATTCGCAGCCATAAAGGTCTTACGCGCATGCGTCAATGCGAAGCATGCGCAGAAAGTTTGTAGCTTTGAGGTCCTGATTATAGATCATTCCAGATTATGGGTGTCCGAATTAACGACTTTTGACTGTAGTTAAAATGCCTAGAAAATTAAAAGCTGTCTTCAACTGAAACGCAGTTCATGTAATTGATATTTTTAACAAAAATGACAAGAATGCAAAATTTATGGAAGTTATGGAAAAATCTTAATTTTCTTGTGGTGAGCATTGAAAATATATGCAGAAGGAAAGAAAAAAATTAGGGAGAAAAGTAAGCAAAAATTTGAAGGGGAATTTGGCTGTCAGAAATAATAAGTTGGATGCTTTTCAATATACTTACAGAATACTTCAAGGAATTTGGGTGTTCAAAGTGAAAACACTTGGACGTGTAGACAAGAAAATACCACCAATTCAGCTTATGCTAACGGAAAAGACAAAAACAATATCATTGCAGATTAAAGTGAAGAGCGACTGGTTTTCGACTATATGTTTGTATAAATTGTAATTATGTTATAGAACATCATATCATCATAAATGGAGAATCCCATGATTTCTTAGTCAAATTATTTGAATATTCAGAAATTTATCCAGTGATGTATGTGGATGTCATGTAAAGATGTTTTCCCTCTTGATGATGCCAGTCTCCTTTCATCTCATGCCATCAAAATGCTTAGAATCTAAAGACTGATAAAGGCTCTGACCAAATAGTGATGAATGGATTGAATTGGATTATTAAGTTACGGCAAAGCAAGGCTATCTGCCTAAAAGGATGGATGCCTTCGTGAAGAAATTTTTAAGGGAAACCAGCTGGCATACACGTTACAATGACAAAAACCACGAAAACGCCCATGCAAGCAGACCATTCGCCGGGATTCAAACCGCGGAGCGAACTACCAGTGTTCAACGACTTTACCGTTTGTGGGCCTTTATGAAATGGAAGGTGATAACTTTATTTAAAATGAATGTCAGAAATACAAAGATGTTTCGAAAAGTCGGATGCTTTTTAATATACTTTCAGAATGTCTGAAGGAAAAGAGCAAGCCATTAAGAAGAAAAAAATAAATTTTTGCAAAATAAATTTGTATTTTTTAACATTTAAAACTTTTTAATCTTATGATATTTCATTTTGCAATTTCAAAAATAAAATATTTAAAATATGAATAACATTTTAAAAAATTAATGTAGAATGATAAAATTGTGTAAAAGCACAATATTAAACCTATATAAGGTATTTCTCCCGCCTTCTTAGCGACCTTTCGTGGTGTAGTGGTCAGCACACTCAGAGCATAATTGAGAGGTATGCAGTTCGATACCCGGCAAAGGCGTTGTTAATTTTTCATCTCCTCTGCTTCCAAAAAATACCAAGCAATATATGCAAGTCATATTAAGTTAAAATGTCAGTTATACATCTTTCTCATTTATATATCTTTTCTGAACAGAAAATTGAAAAGCATGTTAATTGTGCTTTACTGTATTTTCTCTTTTTAATATATTCAGTTTTCAGATGCATCGTAATCTGGGACATAAAAGTATTCTTCCAAAGAAATGCAATTAAAATAAATAAAATGAAATACAGGAAAATTTATATTAACAAATATATTTAAAATGCTCAGTTTAAATGAATAAATAGAACATTTTAAAACAATTATCTGAAGAGACAATGCAACACAAACAATTAAAAGTCTAAAGATTTAAAAATTACCTAAAACCATAATTATGACAAAAAAATATAAAGAAAACTATTTGAAAAAAATAAACGATGCACGTTTTATTTAAACTATGCAGTTCGAATGGGACAATAGAAATTTTTAAAACAGTTATTCAAAAGAAACCATGCAACTTAATTAAAATTAAATTCGGAAAAGAAAAAATTACTTAAAACAATAACAATTATAATTAAAAACATAATATAAAGAACATTATTTGAAAAAAGGAACGATTGTAACTTTTTTTCTATTCATGGTAAAGGAAAAAAGGTTGCCATATATTAAGAAGTTCGCCAAGTGAATTATTCTTGGCATAAACTGGGGGGGAAACCGCCAACATAAATTCCTCAATTTCTCGGTAAATTTACTACCAAATTTTACAAAATTTCATATTTAGTCATAATTCGAGTCGTAGAATCGAAATATGTAAAAAAAAAATTATGTTATTTCAGAAAAGTCTGATTTCGTGTCAAAATAATTATGTTAGAATACAGCAATATATAAATCTAATATATATCCTAAATCACGCTTTCAAGACATGAACGCAATTTGAATTTTGTCAATCGGCCCAGTAGAACGGGGAATATAAATCTGCCCCCCTTTTTTGTGCATTGTACTAAAAGTTCGCAAAAATAGATGAAAATACAAAAATTAACAATTGGCAGCTACCTGAGAAAAAAATGTTGAAGGGCACCAGCATAAAAAATTTGATGTGTACACCACGGCTTCCTTGTACGGAATTTTAAATTATACGCATTTTTTCTTGCATTTCATTTAAACTTATTGGATTGAATTAAATCTACTTTGCCAACAGCGAATAAACCACAATAGAATAAATGCATTCTTTAAAATTCACTTTAGTATTTGTTTACCATAGCGACACTCTTACGCTAGATTCACTTAACAGTATTATATTTCATTCATATTATAACTCAGAATGCACAAAATTTATATCATTTAAAGAATAGAATTATCTAATCGTTGCCACATGTTCTATTCAAATACTATAATAAAGCTAGAACCATGTATAAAAGAAATTAAGCAAACAAAACAAAAAAGAAACGGTTTTTCACAGACGATTGAGTATTTCTCATTTAATTAATTCAGTTCTCACTTCGCGAGAGGGCAAAAATACATAAAAACTCAAAATATCTATATTAAACATTACAAAGTAAATCTTAAACACTTATTTCCTCAAAAAAATTCCAAAAAGGATTAAGCATGATTTAATTGGCAATAACAAATGAAGGCGTTATCTTTGTTGTTGCGAAGCTAAGTTTCTCTAGATTGGCAACAAATCCACTAGTCTGCTGTTTCAAGTGTACACAATCAATGGCCGCCATAAAAAAAAAGGCTTTGCAGCACTTAAACAACTTTAAAATTGTTGATAATTCTAAAAATATTGCAGACAGATTTACTAAAGGCATAAAAACCTTAACCGGAAGATAAAAACAACATAAATAATTATTTTTAAAGGAAAAAATGTACAATTTACAAACATATACGAGTAAAGAAACTCAGATCACTGAGCCGAGTAACAGAGTGGATATATATATAAATATATATGTTTGGTGCGCCGATTGCAACCAAAATACGAGGTGCACATCTACATGTTATAGCAGTCCTATATACAAAATTTCAACGTTCTGAGGCTACTCGTTTTTGAGTTATGCAAGATACGTACGTACGTTCGTACAGACGCTACGAAAAATTCTCTTCAGAATTCATTTTAAAGCAGTTTTATATTTTTTTTTTGGAGGAAACGAGTCTTTTATTCTGTTCTTACGTACAGATATCACGCAAAAACATCGTTAAATTGCATTCGATAGTGGTCAAAATGGATATTTTTGTTGAAATATGCTGCCTGAAACTTTTCGCGATTACAATACTTCCTTTTTACTTCTTACAAGGAAGTAAATATATACCGACCCTTAAAATTCAGGATTTCACTCTAGATTTTTTTTAAGTCTCAATTACGTGTCCTAAGTGTCTATAAGTTACAATTCATTCAAAATTTTGCCACAATTTAAATTATTTTATATACTGCCCCAAAAAGGGTTAAATGTAAAAAACAAACTCACAAGTGCAAAAACACATAGATTAAAGAATGTGTGATCCGACGGACCGGATCGGGTAATGTGCCATGCATACCAACAGTCTGGCTCGTTGATCGCGTCAATGCTCGTATTTAGGGATGAATTTTTCGCTCATACTTTCCTCATATCTCGAATATAAAGATGCTTGCATCTCAAGGTTCCACTGTACTTATTAGATATTAAGAAATGAAATTCTGTATCAGTTCTAAATGTAAGATCTTGGTATTACTGATTAATTTCTTTTACATTTGAATATAACATCATTATTGAACTAAAATGCTGAGATACATTTGCATAAATTTTCAAAAAAATATTTTACAAGATACTAAAATCGGGTCATTTGGAAAGTTCCTTAGTTTTTCGAATCGAAAGGAGTTTTCTTCTAAGTATTTTGTTACCAATGACATGAAGTGATCTTGATTGAAGCAAATGTTTAAATATCTTTTCTGCTCATGTTGCACACTCTTAGCATGCATTGTGGCATAAATTTTGTCTCTACATTTTTTTATTCTAAAAAAGAGAGAAAAAATGAAAATAAATAAAAAAGAAAAAATGCTAGTCAGACTGCTCATAAAATTTATGCTGTATACAAATAAAGTGCTGCTTCTCATGACACAGTTCAAAAGTGGTTTAAATACTTCTCAAAATGAAACTGATGTACATCAAAGAGAAGCATGGATATTTCAGCATCAAATATAATTCTGGAAAACAATCCTCTCACTGTAAACAACAACCTGTTCAAAGAAATTATTATTGAAAATCCAAGTCATACAGTTCAAGAACTATTAGGCAGGCTAAATATTATAAGAAGTAGAGAACATAATAATTTGAATGAGTGAGTGATTATGGCGCAAAAACCAGAGATGATTATGACGCGCCAAACAAAAGATGAGATGATTACAATTGATGACATTAAAATTCAATAAATAAAAACAAGTAGATAAATGTACCAAATCCAGAGGATGAAGTCATATAAACACAAGTTAAAAGCACATTAAAATTCAAGACACAGTCTTCAAAACAAATTACATTTGGTAATAAAAGCCAATCTCTTTTAAATAATAAAATAAATTAGAATTGACCTCTCTTCCGATTAAACGGTCGAGAGGTACGTCACAGCTATTAAAATATTTCTGGCGAAGACTATTAAAACATGGACACTCAATTAAAATATGACGAAGAGATAAACAAACATTACAGTTAAAACAAACAGGTTCATTTTCAGCTTTTAACAGGTAGCTACGTGTCACTCTAGTGTGACCAATTCTGAGGCGAGTCAAAAGAACTTCCTCCTTACGATTTTTGGTTAATTCCCAGTGCTCAATTCTAGATTTTACATGTCTTAATTTATTTTGAAGCTGAACATCCCAAAGTTGCTGCCATTTTTTTCAGATATTTTGTTTCACAACACAACAAATGTCTGCAAAAGGGATGAGACGACTGGACAGTTCAACAGCACATTTTGCTGTGATATCTGCCAGCTCATTCCCTTTTATTCCCACATGCCCGGGAACCCAGCAGTAAAGGATTTCATATTCACGATTCATTAAGTTTATATGTATTTTGAGAATATCCACTATTACTGGATTTTGAGTATTAGGAAAAGCTTCTAATGATTTAAGAGCACTATACGAATCTGTATAAATTATAAACTTTTTGTAGCAGAGCCTTGAGATGTATAAAAGACTATAATATATCGCAGTTAGTTCAGATGTTAAGACAGAGAAATCATTGTGCAAGCGTCTGCCCTCCATGTGGTCTTTAATTACAAATGCCATCCCGACATGATCTTTTGACTTGGACCCATCTGTATAAACTGGAAGATAACTGCTATATTTGTTCCTGTGCTCAGCGAAGAGTTGTCTGTAAATAATCTCGTTAGTGCTTGCCTTCACATGATACTTAAAAACATCAAGAAGCTGAATCCGTGCATTTTCCCAAGGTGGGATTTCAAAATTCTGTACTGCTTGGGGGTGCATATCAGAGAGGGAAAGTTCCTCAATGACAGGGCGAACTCTTAAAAGAAATGTAGGAACACAAGATGGACGTGTTTCAAATAACGCGTTACTCACATCATCAAGTAAGCACAGCTTATTGGGATGTTCAGGTTGGGATAGTATATTAAAATATTGCAAAAGGGACAATTGTTCACGCCTCAGATAAAGTGATGGTTCATTACAGTCAACATACAGGCTCTGGACAGGAGAAGTCCTGAAGGCTCCTGAACAAATCCTCAAACCTTGATGGTGAACAGGATCCAGTTTTAACAAAACAGATGACCGAGCGGATCCATAAACAACTGAGCCATAGTCCAGTCTAGAGCGGATAAGCGCTCTGTAAATGCGAAGCATGGAGCAACGCTCTGCACCCCAGGAGGTGTTCGCCAACACTTTTAATATATTTAGTGTTTTTAGACACTTCTTTCTAAGGTTTAAAACATGAGAAAAGAAAGTCAATTTTCGGTCGAACGTCACTCCTAAAAATTTTACTTCAGGCGCAACTGGAATAATTGTACCTTTCAAATATAACTCAGGTTCAGGATGGAGACCACGCTTCCTACAAAAGTGGACGCACACAGTTTTCTGTTTCGAAAATGTAAATCCCTGTTTGTCTGACCATTCTTGGATCTTATTCAGAGCCATCTGCAGTTGCCTCTCTACATATCTCATGTCTGCCCCTCGACAGCTAATCTGCAGATCATCAACATATAGAGATCCCAAGATGGTGAGAGGAAGTTCTTTTAATACAGAGTTTATTTTTAAACTAAACAGGGTTTAACTAAGCACACAGCCTTGAGGCACACCCTCTTCCTGTTCAAAAACATCTGACAAAACAGAGCCAATTCTTACTTGAAAAGTTCTAGGGTTTAAGAAATTCTGAATGAAAATTGGTAGGTTGCCGCGCAAGCCACTCTCGTGAAGATCGCGAAGTATACCGTATCTCCATGCCTTATCATAAGCTTTCTCAATGTCAAAAATATTGAGACAAGGTGACTTCTTCTTACAAAAGCTTTTCGAATAGATGTCTCTAAGAGGAGCATATTATCTATGGTAGTCCTGCCCTTTCGAAAACCGCTTTGATAAGGTGATATAATATTATTCTTTTCCAAGAAGTAGACTAGGCGGCTGTTTACCATCTTTTCAAACAGTTTGCAGAGGCAACTCGTAAGGGCAATTGGCCGATAGTTGGAGGGATTCCTTGGATCTTTCCCTGGCTTAGCAATAGGAATGACGACAACAGCTCTCCTCCATGCACTGGGAAAGGCACGCTCCTTCCACACCCTATTGTAAAGAGTGAGAAGGGCATTCAGTGACTTATAGGACAGATGCTTTAGCATTTCATAATTCACGCCATCAAGACCCGGAGAAGACCTATGTGTCTGCAATAAAGCACTCCTTAATTCAAGCATAGTAAAGTCTCTATTGTAAGGCTCAGATTTGGAAGAGTTGAATGCGATGGGATTTATTTCAGAGTGCTGCTTCATAGAAAGAAATGCAGGTGTATAATTTCTGCTGGAAGAAACGGAAGCAAATGTCTCACCAATAGTATTCGCAATTTCTTCTATGGAGCTAATCACTCGGCCATCTTTTTCCAAAAAGGAAAGTGAGTGGTCTTTATATATACCGCATGCTTTTCGAACTCTTTCCCAAACCCGCTTACTAGGCGTGGAGGATGTTATTGACGACACATATGAAATCCAGGAATCCCTCTGGCTCTGCCTTCTTACTTTTCGTGCATTTGCTTTGGCTCTTTTAAAGGCTATGAGGTTTCGCAGAGTAGGATATATACAAAAAATACCCCATGCTTTTTTCTGTTTTTTCAGTGCTTCATGACAGTCGCGATTCCACCATGGTTTTGAATATTTTAGTAGTTTTCCTGATGTTCTAGGAATGGAGAGCATAGCTGCCTGAATAATAGTATTAGTAACAGCTTCAACAGCGTCATCGATATGCCCATCTTCTACCATTTGATCTCTGAGCTCTGCAATGGAAGAGAAGAGTTCCCAGTCTGCCCTTTCCAGTATAAACCGAGGGAGTCTCGTCATGGGATTGGCTCCTCTTCGTGCAAGAGACACAAGAATGGGATAATGATCACTGTTGTAAAGATCTTTACCCACATTAAAAGTGCAAAAAGGCAACAGAGATGGTGAACAGATGGCAAGGTCGAGAGCATGGAATGTTTTTGAAGGCTCATGGAAGTAAGTATCTTGCCCATTATTGAGGAGACAAAGGCTATGATCTTCGATCATCTGCTCAATTTGTCTTCCTCGGCAATTTGTATCTTTACTACCCCAGAGTGGACTATGGCCGTTAAAATCTCCTATTATCATAAAAGGCTCAGGCAGCTGCTCTAAAAGACCATTTAAATCTTGCTGATCAATATGCTCATTTGGAGGCAAATACAGAGAAACGACTGAAACAACAATACGTAGATTTATTTGAGTAGCGACAACTTGGAGGGATGTCGTCAAAGAAAGCACATTTGAGGGATAATCCAGTGAGGTGAGGAGACCTACACCTCCACTGGCACGCTCACCTGCAATGTTATCTTTCCTGACGAAAGAAAACCTCCGAAGTTTTGCCTGTTGTTCTGGTTTTAGATTTGTTTCCTGTATTGCGAAGCATACAGGATGATAAGCATTAATTATGGCTTTGATGTCGAGCAAATTTCGGTGGAAACCGCGACAGTTCCATGACATGAGGGTGGCCATTATGAATGGTTTTTGTTTTTTCTGTGCTGTTCTTTTGTTTTTCGTGGAAGTAGATGCCTGGGAACTTCTAGACCCTCTCCTAACTTCCATAAAGTCTGAATCCGCAGATTCAGAAATCATCTCATCAAAAGAGCTATTGCTGTGACTTCTATTTTTATTGGATATTTTATGTGTACTAGTTTTCGGCTTACTTTGAATAACTGTTTCTTTCTTTTGTACTATATGGGTTGCATTTTCTTTTTTCTTGTTGGATGAAGACGGTTGGGTTTTATTTGGTAGGGTCTGTGTGCCTATTGATGTTTGGGTGGCAACTGTACGAGATGATTTAACAGCACTGGCATATGATGTATTTGGTCGAAGCTGTGTGCTCTGGACTAATCTTCTGGCTTCGGCATATGAGATGCTCCTCGTAACCTTTGCAGTCTGCACTTCTTTTTCCAATTTCCATTTTGGGCAGAGGCGTGAAAATGCTGGGTGCTCACCCTTGCAGTTTATACAAAGAGGCGCAGTGGTACAATTTTCAGAATCGTGGCCAATCTGTGAGCATCGGGCGCATGTGAGGTTGCCACGACAAGACGTCTTAGAATGGCCGAAACGCTGGCATTGGAAACATCGCATAGGGTTTGGAATATAAGGTCTTACAGGAATATTTAGATATCCGGCCTTAATATTCTTAGGCAGATCAGGCGTGTTGAAGGTAAGGATCACGTGTTTCGTGTCTATCAACTTACCTTCTTTACGCATCTTGATCCGCCTTACACCGCAGACATTTTGTTCGGAGAGCTCAGAAGCGATCTCTTCTTCAGAAACATACAGAAGGTCGAATTCTGAGATTACACCCCGACAATAGTTGAGTGACTTATGTGGTGTTACAGTGACATTCGCTTGCCCAAGTTTAGTTATCTGAAGTAAAAAAGCAGACTGGGTGGCTGAGGTTGTATCAACAAGCAAGTCTCCGGAGCGGAGACGCTTTATATTTCTCGGCTCACCAATACAGGACTGGATGTATTTGTTTATTACGAAAGGAGACATCTTATGCATTTCGCCAGAAGGACTAGAGATGACTAGGAAACGGGGACTATTGTTATGATTTTTTTCATTTGTATCTGTACGTAATTTTTTTGCAGTAGACTTTTCAGAACTAGGTTGAGTGAGTGGTTTAGCAGTAGACATTTCAGAAATAGGTTGAGTGAGTGGTTTAGCAGTAGACGTTTCAGAAATAGGTTGAATGACTGGTTTAGCAGTAGATGTTTCAGAACTAGGTTGAGTGACTGGTTTAGGAGTAGAAGTTTCAGAACTAGGTTGAGTGACAGGAGTGATTTGAGTGACTTGCGCGACAGGAGTTACCTCGAAATCTTTTATTAAGTAGATATGAGAAGCCATAGTGAAAGAATAAAGATTCGGGTCCGACGGCCCCGCCCACCATGGAGCCCAACAAGGGAACACAGATTCCTGTGTTAGGGCTAGCCGGACCTATACGCAAACTGAAGCCCCACAGTCGGCTTTCCCGAAAGCAGGTACTCCCGAGAGCTTGACCCCAAGCCACTGACACAAGGACTAGTGACCAGCCGATTGACACCCGTGAGGACGACTAAGGTGCCTCCCGTTTAGCTGAAGCAGAGGCCAAAGCAGTGTGTTGGGGACAGTACCTCGCCCCTCAACTACCAGGACCCTCCTTTCCAGCGACACGGGTCTCCACGCACGGCAAACACGTGGGCAGTTTTCTCGCCACTCGAAAACTAGAAACAAGGTCTGTTCCAGCCTCTCGTGACGAGCCCCAAACTCCGTAGAGAGAAACCACAAGGGAGAAGGGAAGGGATAAAGTACCAGCCAAGAGGAGAGGAGACAGAAAAGAGGATAGATCACTGGGGCTCCAGGATCGTGACACCCGTCTCACCAAGAAGATGATCCCCTGAAGGGCTAGGGTACCTCGGGATTGCCACACCCGTACTCACAAAAGTGAGTCCCCTGAGGGACATAATAATTTGAAGAAGACTGGGCATGTTAGCTACTACAATATATGCGAGTATACAATACATATACGAGTACCCCATACTTTAAGAGTGCAGAATAAACTTGCTAGAGATTTGGTGTGATTCTTTGCTGAAATAAAAATAATGAAGCTCCTTTTTTAAAATGACTCATTACTGGAGATCAGAAGTGGATACTGCACAATAATTTTACAAGATTAACTTCTTGTAAAATAAGACGAAATAACTTCTTTTTAGTAACTCCGAGACGGCTGCATTCCACAAAAAGTAAAGTTTTGAGTATACTGGGATTACAAAGGAATTGTACACTAGAAATTGTTGCCACCAAAATCATACAGTAAATTCAGAAAAATACTTCCAATGACAGTTTTAAAAGCAGAAATCAAAGCAAAGCATCCAGATCTGACTACTCATTGAGATTTTATCTTCTATAATGACTGTGCTTATCTCACATTTTAATCAATGTTAAATAAAAACTGATTTAAGAATGGCTGAATAATTTTGTGTTAATCACCACAGTCAACAGATTTTGCCCCTCTAATTTTCATCTCTTTTAATCACTTCAAAATTTTCTGTTTGGCACTGAGTTCACTTCTTTGGAGACTGTCAAACAACACACTGATAACTTCTTTACAAATAAACCTTGCGACTTAAAAAAAAAAAAAAAAAAAAAAACTGAAAGGTTTCAGATTTCAAATTATGTTCAAAGGGGCATTTTTTTTTTTTAACATTTTGTCTGTTACCTTTATTTATTAAATATCATATTCTTCGCACTCAAACCATAAAATTCAGTTCAAGAGCAATATCACAAAATAGTTTTAAACTGAGCATATCATTAGAATTTCCAATGTACATACTCACGCGCTGGAGATAAAAATGTTTTTCCTGTACAATGTTGCCATTGCTCGCATTGAAATCTTTGAGTTTGTTAATCAAAATTTCGTAAAAGATTTACAAAATATGAAATCGATAATAAAACATATTCCAAATTTGGGCTTCCATATGCCCATATTCGCAGTAGGATTACATCATTCAAAATTTGATAGCCCTATGTACCACTGTTTTATCACAATGTGAGAAATATGCAGATTTTTCCTTATTAAATTTCTTCAAATATAATGCATAACTCTTAATATTTGGTAGCAGCAGTTTGAAAAGTGCAACGAACATTTATAGTAAACCAACGCAAAATCGCAAAACAAAAACAATAGTCCTTCAGGGACAAAGTTCCTTTGGACTAAAAAAAATCCAGCTGCCTGAAAGACAGCAGAAAAGCATACAGCAAATAGTGCTTATGTTATAAAATGTGGGAAATTTTTTTATATTCTTGGGTTACATGTTAGAACAACCACCTTGCTGCAGTTTAGCAAAAGAAAAATGACTTTATTGGCAACTTTATTTGTTACAATCATACATATAAATAAATGTGTATTTTACATTTCAAATAGGTATTTATCATGGTGATCAATCAATAAACCTATTTGCAAGTTTTTTTGAGAGAGGGTTCTGGTGGAAATTTCATGACGACTGCTTTATGAATACATTCAAAGCATTTATTCCATAATTTTATGGTAAAGTATTATATTCCTGTGAAAGTTTTATTGCAGATTTCTTATACTGTAAGCAAATTGCACAATAATGTGTTTTAAAATTAAATTTAAGATTAAAAATATTACAATCTGAGAATAAAAACTTCTGGAGTTTGGAATATAACAAACAAAAATATATATGAAAATGGAGACAGTGCTTGTTGAGAAATTTCTTCAAATATAATGCATAACTCTTAATATTTGGTAGCAGCAGTTTGAAAAGTGCAACGAACATTTATAGTAAACCAACGCAAAATCGCAAAACAAAAACAATAGTCCTTCAGGGACAAAGTTCCTTTGGACTAAAAAAAATCCAGCTGCCTGAAAGACAGCAGAAAAGCATACAGCAAATAGTGCTTATGTTATAAAATGGGGGAAATTTTTTTATATTCTTGGGTTACATGTTAGAACAACCACCTTGCTGCAGTTTAGCAAAAGAAAAATGACTTTATTGGCAACTTTATTTGTTACAATCATACATATAAATAAATGTGTATTTTACATTTCAAATAGGTATTTATCATGGTGATCAATCAATAAACCTATTTGCAAGTTTTTTTGAGAGAGGGTTCTGGTGGAAATTTCATGACGACTGCTTTATGAATACATTCAAAGCATTTATTCCATAATTTTATGGTAAAGTATTATATTCCTGTGAAAGTTTTATTGCAGATTTCTTATACTGTAAGCAAATTGCACAATAATGTGTTTTAAAATTAAATTTAAGATTAAAAATATTACAATCTGAGAATAAAAACTTCTGGAGTTTGGAATATAACAAACAAAAATATATATGAAAATGGAGACAGTGCTTGTTGAGACAGAATTATTTGGTGCATGGTTATATGAAGAACTGCTACGAGTATGGTTGCCAAAGTTTGGTGTATTCTGAAAATTTGGCAACTTCTACTAATGCAAATGTGCTAATATATATGTACCTATTTTTGTACTGCTTCATTTGTATTTATTATCAAAAAAAACTTTCTGAAAGAACCAATATTTAAAAACACATATGGTGAAATTACAATTTATGACAAAATTTATACAAACATATTAAAAAAAATTTCAGTTTATTGAAAATAATAGAAAAGCAAAATGTAGCTTCTTTCACATACTGAATTCATAATAACATTCTGAATTTAAAAATTTATTAAGATAAACTTTAAGCAGATAAAACTTTGATTTAAGAATTAATTACACGGAGACCATAAACTGGACAACTGCTCCTTGTAATACAATAAGCAGTGGTGGCTCGTAATAAGCACTGTGGAACTGCAGCACTCCCAATTTCCACTTAACTCCATTTTTTAATATTTAATATAGTGTGCCCTTTAGTCTTTAATTCTTTCTTTATACTTTTACAATGCATAATCCTTAAGCTTTATGTCAGTAGCCATCCCCCACTTTGCCAAAAAGGTACAAAAGTTTTTGGAACTGCGCGCTTCACAGTTCCAGCGATGTGGTGTTTGACTTTTCTGCGCATGCGCACACAGAAAGCAGCACGCGAGCCGGGCAGAGAGAAGAGCACTGTCACTCTTGCAGTGCCGAATTTCTGGCATGTTGTTCGAAAAGTAATTTTTTTTACTCCGCGCGTGTGGTATTCCTCCACAAGGTGGAACTTCATCATACGGACCATAAACAGAGTTCATGAAAATTTGCAACCTTTTAAAAAATTGCCTTTCTGAAATTCAATCAACATCAAATGCAGAACAAAAACAAATGAAACAACTGTTCCTATTGCAAAAGCAATAGGAATTTTAAAATATCTAAATGATGATAATTTCAAGTTTTGGTTAGAGCTTTTTTATCAGATGCCTCATGTTGAAATAATATACAATCAAATGCAATTCAGAGAAATTAGTGTGTTTAAAGTTGACGAATATATAACAAATTCCAAAACTGCTATCTTAGAATTAAGAAACTCGAAATACTGTGAGAATTTTCTAAAGAAACCGATGGCAGAAGAATAGAAGAAGGAAATATGTGACTATATACTATGTACTGATATAATGCAGAGATATTCTTCCATAAAACACTTAGCAGCTTCTAAATTATTAAACAAGAAATGCTTCGCTAGTTTGAGGAATGAACATTCTACAGAAGAAATAGTACTGACCACTGAAGCATATCCAATGATTGGCAAAGAAAAACTTGAAACTGAACTAAAAGTATTCTATTGTAGGTCTGATATTCATGAATACTGCAAACTAAATGAGCTACTGAAATTTATCTTCGAAAATAATCTAGATGATGTTCTTAGTGGAATTATGAAACTGATAAAAATTCTCTTGAGAGTTCCCATGACTACATCAGAGGCAGAACGCTGCTTTTCAACATTAAAATCTGTTCTAAGAAGCACTAGAATTCGGAAAGACTAAATGTGCTTGCATTGCTTTCAATAAAGAAAAATCTCCTCAGTTGTCCTCCAGAGATCAAGGAGAAAATTATTGATTCTTTCGCGCAAAGTAAAACGAGAAGAATGGATTTCATTTTTAAATGAATAGACAAAGAGTGAACTGTAAAAATTTTGGTTAAAGCAATTAAGAAATGCTTAATTTTTTTATTGTAAGATTTCCTGATGTTTCAAAATAAATTTTCTTTTTATACATGTTTGTTTTCTTTCAGACAATTTTAAAACAAAGGTTAATTTTTTTTTGGAACAGCACCTCCACAAATTTTAGCCACGAGCCGCCACTACCAATAAGATCATTTTTTTCTAAAATAAGAATTAATTACATTCAAGGAGACCACAATTGGGCAACTGCTGTTTGCAATAAAATAAACTATTTTGTTTCATTCTTCATATCTTTACCACATAAATGCTCCTAAATATGAATCCAAATGTTGATGAGCCATTCCTCTTTGTCTTTTGTTTCCCCATTTGGGAGAACCCAGAGTCATTCAGTTTTCTAGACATTTGCACCAGATGTTTGATATCCAAAGTTGGTTACTCTTCCGCTACTGGGACCGAATTAAGAAAGAATGTATATCTGAATGTGTGTATTCACACATATACATGCATGCATGAACACACACATCCATACATACAGTGGACGTTTGTTAATTAAAATTCAGTTAATTCGAACTAATTCAAACGGCCCCAAAAACTTGTATTGAATTAATGTTAAAATATCTATTTAATATTAATTTGAATTATAATATTAATTTGAACTACATTTTTATCAGTTCGGTTAATTAGAACTAGAAATTTGACAAAAAAGTTCTTGATACCGTTCTTTTATCAGGACCAGATTCAGAAATGTATTGTTATGAATTTTTTTATTTAAATAGCTAATTTTAGTAGAATTATAATTAAAACTGTTTTACTTTTCTGTGCAATACAGCGCAAGACATATTTTAAGAGAACGCTTTGCTAGAAAAGTAAAAATACAGGAGCATAGCAATTAGCATTCAATAATTTGATATCTCAGTAATTTGTTCTGAAATTGACTACTATGTTAGCTGTAACCATAATTACATCCTCTTATTGCTTTCCAGAAATCTCGAGAAGTAAAAAATGCTAGAACTATCTCACACGGCCAGTTAAAAACTATTTAAAGCCGGAGGGAGAGAGAATCTCAGCTCAGTTGTTTAGCTAGCTGCTGTTGTTATTGTTGCGAGTTCAGCAACAGATCGGATTAGCTTTCTCTTTGCATTGTGTTCTATTTAACATTTTAGTAGTTTGAAGGATAACTACTGATTATTACCGTGTGATATTGTGAACACTTGTATGAATAACTCTGAGGAAAATTCTAGCATTCTGTTATATTTCTTTTGATAAGAATTAATTTTATTAACCTTTATCAGACTTGTGCATTCAATCTATTACAAACCCGGACGCACATAACAGCATGAATGAATGGATATATCTATGTAAATACGAATGTATGTATACATATATGCATATATATACAATACACGCGCATATACATTCATACATTTCTGAATCAGGTCCCGATAACAGAACAGTACCAATTTCTTTTCCCTCATTTAACCCTATGATGCGCGGCAGCCGCACCCTGAAATCACCAATTTTCTAATTTTTTTCTTCTTCTTTCTGAAATTTTTTAGTGAAAATCAATTGATTACTGATCTTTTACCTCTAAATAACACAAAATGACTGCAGAATCATACATGTTTTAGGTCTTAGTACTTCAAATCAGATGCCTTTTAAAATTTGTTTTCAATGAGACAAAATAACTTCCTTTTATTAATATAAAAAACTTTAAATTTCAAAAGTTATTCATCGCACATCATGATTTCTATCATAAACAATAAAAAATAGCAATAATTAAACTGCATATATAAAAAAAACCCTCAATATGTATGGCATTTGCTTTGTGGTTTCAGGGCACGACCACTGTCTTAAGAGCCACTGCCCCACTTCTAGAGCATTGTGACACAGAGCAGTGATTAAAGGTTTTTCTCTTCCAGAGACTTTTCTCTGACCTCAACACACTTGCTCCCCAAGCTAGTATTGTGATTTTATAAATTATTTCCTGTGGTTTAAATTTAATGTAAATATACTTTGCTGTAATTAAAAATAGAAATCACATAAAGTTTTATTTAAATAAAAAATATTTTCTGAATATTTTGGAACGAAATACGAATAAAATAAGTATGAATGGGAAACGAATGATCCGTACCAAAGGCAAAACAACCAAGCCTCCCCCCCAATTAACATAAAAAAAACGACAAATTTCACGTGCCAGATGAAAAGAAACTAAATAGCGCTGGACATATACCAGTGAAATTTAGATCCAGGCAGTGTACATTTTGTAGCACAGGGAAGAAACCTCATAGAAGATACATGTGCAAAACGTGCAATGTGGGTCTATGCATGTACCAAAAAGACAAAACACAACAAACAAAAAACAGTGTGAATAGTGTCACAAAAAAAATTTGTTCTTTGATATTAAAAAAAAAAACACCAAATCTTTTTTTTATCCTTATTTTACTGAGTTTTTTTATCCATTTAGCCAAACGTCCTTATTATGAAGGTACTTATATTTTCACTGCTATAGAAAATTACATCAATGTTTATTTTTTAATTTTTTCTGACGATTTACTTTGTAAAATAATGTAAAAAAATTACATATAATGCAATTCTTACATACATTTTTTTAAAATTCGTAAATTTCGTCATTTATTGAAAATGCGCACGGAGAAAGGTAAGTTTTTTTCCCTATTACCTCAGTAAGTTGCAAAGTCCTAGACACGCGGCATTTTCACAGTGCGCCCACCACTCACAGAACAATGGGTAAGAGTAAATTTTTTTAAATTCATATATTATTTGTCTCTACGATCATAATATTCAATTTCTAGAGTTTTTAGTTTAAAAAATTATAAAAATAATCTTGCGCGCGTCAAAGGGTTAAAAGAGAAAACACAAGCTGTATTTATTACTTTTGTGTGTCAAAATCATTTGTATTTTTTTCTCTACAAAGAGGCACATGCCTGCACTCCTGAACTACTGTATTTCTGCTAAACGTTAGTGGCTATTGTTTTACTGTCTACCTCTTATCAGTGCTTAATGGACAAAGCTTCCTGGCTGAACATGTTTCCTAGGATTCATTTAGAGCCCTTTATGAATGGGCCGGAGTTATCAATTTTCTTAGATTTTCAGGAAAACCAGTCTTTACTACAAATTCTAGACAGCTGCTTCAGTTTGTGCAGACAAGTTAACATACTCTAGTTTTTCTTCCTTAGTGTGTGGTGTGAACATGTAAAAATTCAGGGTCTAGTACAAAACTCGCTGGAGACAAAGGTAGAAATTTTAAAGAAAGTAGAAAATGGCAAGTGTAAAAAAAAGTTAACAGCTGACTACAGAATTATTAATTTTAGATTCAAGAGGAAAATTTAAATTTGCTGGAGGAAGGAAACTTATGAGAAATATGTTCCAAGATCTTTTAAAAGCTCTACTGCAATGGTTCCAGAAATTAGAGCTTGAAATTTTCGGATAAATGGATCCCTATTGCAGACAAAGGCTAATGAATTGGCAAATCAAATCAGTATTGAAGATTTTAAATGCAGTGATGGAGGGCTTTCTCGATTTAAGTTAAGGCACAATATTTCTTACCAAACTGTATGTGGCTAAAACTAATGTAAATGATGTAAATGATGATGTATGCACTAATTTCGGTAGGAAACTGACAGGGATTTTCTCTACTTACCTACCAAAAGATACTTTTAATGTGGACAAAACTGCATTTTTTTTTTTATAAAATCTTGCCAAACAAGACATTACATTTTAAATAAAAAGCTTGCATACGAGGTAGAAGCAGACAACAGAGGATTACAGCTTTTTTTGCAAATATGGATGGAAGCAAAAAGCTTAAATCATTAATGACTGGAAAGTCCAAGAATCTACTGTGTTTTAAAGGAATTCGAACAGTGTTAGTTGATAATGCATCCAATACAAAAGCATGCATGACACAAGACTTCTTCAGTAACTGGTTAAAAGGAATAGATAAGCAGTTTTCGAGGGAAAAGTGTAAAAATTCTGTTATTGGTGGAATAATGCCAAAATAACCTTCCAGAACCTTCCAGGTTGCCAAAATAACCTTCCAGAACTGAGTTCCATATAGGCTAAATATTTGTTGCCAAACACAACTGCAAAGCTACAACCAATAGATCAAGGAATATCAGAATTTTAAAACAAATTATAAGAGACTCATACAAATATCCACTTATTACTAAACTTTTTTATATCTGTTATACTTAAAACTTCCTCCTCTATTATTAAAAATACAACTCATTAATACAAACAAATAAATAATTAAATAATAAATTCACAAAACTATCTTCTCAATCTGACATATAATTAACCAAACAATACCTTGCAACAAATGTTTTTTTTTTCTTTGGATTGTGGTGAAAAGTATGACATTACAAATTACAAAAGACCAAATGTAAATTTCTGCTGTCTGATTACTTAGAAAATTTAACAGAACATGCAAAATTGCCTTGCAAAAAGGACTCTTTGGATGTCGACACAAATGACATTTGGGAGTTTCTTGAATTACTGTTATTTAGTGGCTACCACTAAGTACCTGATGAAAATTCATATTGGAGCTCTCAGGAAGATTTGCATATCCCAATTGTTAGCTCTAGAATGGCCAGAAATAAATTTTAGATGTTAAAAATGTATTTTCATATTGTTGATAATAGTAAATTGGAACCAGATAATAAAACAGGTACAATCTCTACTTTTTCTGAAGGGAATGGGAAACATTTTTGTCAAGTAGGATTTTTTCATGAAAATCTGAGTATCAATGAATCCATGGTTCTATATTATGGACATCATTCTGCTAAGATGTTCATACGTGGAAAACCAATTTGTTTTGGTTTCAAAGTCTGGATGTTCTGTTAAGCAAATGGTTATCCTTATGCTATGCCTATCTAAAAAGTGTGAAAAATGAAAATTTGCCACGTGCATCAAAAGTTGTCTTAGAACTATATTATCTTTTATTGACAATCCAGAAGAACATAAAGTAATTTTCAATACTTTTTTAACTTAACTTTCGCACAATCTGCTGACAGACTTATCTAACAAAAGCTTTAAAGCAATTGACACAGTAAGAGATTCTGGAATGGAATAATGGCCTCTTAAAACAGCAAAAAATGTCAAAATTTCAACATAAAGAATTTGATTACTGATAAAATGGAGAAGTTTAAATGTGCCAATGGAACGACAGTTCTGTTGTAATCATTTTTATCCTTCACAAACCATTAGGAAGAGCAAAAAGATATTTCCGAGCTCGAAAAAAAGAAAGTCAATGTACCCCAACCTTACATCATAAAATTATATAATGAAGAAATGAGTGGATAGACCTGACTTCTTGGAAGATATTGATCAAAATTTCACAGCAAAAAATGGTACTAGAACTTTCTTATCAACGCACTGAATATAATTGTGGCTGCTTTTTCTGGTGGACCTTTCACACTAATTTACAAAAAAGCATGACATTATAAATGACTCATGTGAATTTGAGAAATTACTTTGAATTTGCTTCGAGCGAAACCTAAAATTCATGTTATACCTGGACCCAGCACCCATCAGTCGATGTCTGCAGGAAAATCAGATGCACATTATATATTTACAACATTACAAAGTTGTTGTGTAGCATTAAAAAAAAAAGAATACAAACATGTTTTGAGCTATACGATTAAAAATATGAAATCATAATTTATGAAATAAAGAACAATTATAATCTAAAGGGTATCAAAATTTACAAAAAAAAAAAGCTTAATATTTATTTGTTTACTTTATTAAACATTTTGGTACTATTCCATTTTGAGGACCGTAAAAAAATTGCTGCGAAAATGTATGCGCAAAAGCGTCAAATCTAGCAAACACGCCCATTCAACAGCGCGCCAAATCTAGCGTACGCTCTGATTTCAGATTGCATAAGTTTATATAGTTCTATATTTCTTAAGATGCCATTGAAATACTAGTATAATTTTTAAATCCTTTTCTGAAATCCTATGGAGTTCCCAATTTGGGAATTTCCCATGACGAAAAGTCTGCAATAGAATTTTGGAATAGAACCCACTGCTTGACACGTTTTTAAGAATTGCACATACTCGGTATCCATGTACACGTTGATCGGGGAACGCCGCATCGCGCAATGAAATGGAAGTTGATCTGTCAGCACTATCCTTATCTTCAGGGCAGATGTTTTTATTTTATTTGGCCTATAATTCCTTACTAAATGTAGTATTTTATCTCGATGTACTCCGTCTTTGATATGATTTAAATCAAATTCCTCCTCATTATAATTCGCTTTTGATAGTGAAGAAAGTGACACAGAGGTTATTGAAAACGAAAAAATTTCGATTGACAAATTAGTCGGTATTCTGGACACAGCAATTATAGGACTTGAACAGCGGAACTTTGTAACTGAAGAAGAAATTATGTCTGTTTATATAATTAAAGAGAAAGTTATTCGGCGTGTTATTGTGTCTTAATTAAAGAGAAAGTATTATCACATAAAATGAAGCAACTTAAACAACTTACATTGAAAGAAATGTTTAATAAAGTAAACAAATAAATATTAAGCTTTTTTTTTTTTTTTTTTTAATTTTGATACCCTTTAGATCATAATTGTTCTTTATTTCATAAATTACGTTTTCATATTTTTAATTTTATAATTTCTGTATGCCATCTTAACAGATTTAAACTGATGATCTATAACCCGGAAAAATCGATAATCCGGAATCACAGAAGTCCCGACAAGTCCGGATTAACGACTTTTGACTGTATATATTTTAGTTTAGTGATGTGATTGTAAATTAAATATCTTATTATCTTAGAAGCCTCTCTCTTTCTGTGAGTAGTGCATTGATGAATGAGAAATAAACACTCCCGGATATGCCTTTGGATTAGACAGAAGATCGACTAAAATGTAAGTTTTTTTACCTTTTATTTTCTAAGAAATTACTATGATTACACATTTTTTGGCATCCCGTGCCACGAATGAAGGCGAATTGTTGATACTCGTTGAATTATTGAATATATATTAAATAATGATTGAATTCATTGATACATTGAAAAGGAAATGCGGCCACATAAGGGATGCCGTTACAAAATTAATTGGCCGAATCGAAACTGAATTATCTAAAAGTGAACGCAGAGGAACTAGAAATTTCCTTAGAACTCTTAAATGAAAAATCGAACGAGTTAAAACAAATAGATGCCGATATAGAAAAATTAATAGACATAAAGGATCTAGACCAGAAATTAAACGGTGTTGACGAATATCGTGAAAGAATAACTACATTTAAATACAAAGCTAACAAAAAATTGAAAGCAATTAATATAGAACAACAAAAATTTAATGTGTTAAGAAGCACTGAACAGTTAAGTGAAAGTATTATAGAAAACGTTAAAATCAAAAGTCATAATGTGAAGCTTCCTAAACTTCCGATTCCGAAGTTTTATGGCGAGAGCTGCGAATGGCTGACATTTTGGAACACTTTTTCATCAGCCATACACCAAAATAAAACGCTTGACGCTATAAGCAAATTTAATTATTTGAAATCCTTTTTGGGAGGTACTGCTTAAAACACCATTGACGGTTTCGATTTAACCGAAGAAAATTACGAAACTTCAGTTAAACTCTTCACAGAAAGATTTAGAAATAAAGATGTACTGATAAACGCCCATATAGATAAATTACTGAAAATAAGACCTCTAAAGGATTCTAATGACATTCAAAATTTCCGTAAGTTATTCAATTACATACAAAAATTTATTCGATGTCTTGAATCATTAAATATGACCTCAGAAACATATGGAGCTTTATTATCACCTATTTTGCTTAAAACATTGCCCGCAGATTTGGTTTTGGAATATAATAAAACATTTCGAAAATCAAATTACGATTTGAATCACCTAGTGGAATTTCTTAGCAATTAATTGCACGGGAAAAAACAGCTTTGCAATCAAAAGAAGCAGCGTCAATTTCTCTCCCCCCCGACAAACAAAACGCGGAAGCAAGCTGTCAACTTGGCATGATAAACGGGTACCAGATGTATCATCTGCCTCGCAGTTGCTGTCTACAAATGAGAATCAAAATTATAAACATTTGAACTGCATATTTTGCGATTCAGATCATGAAAGTTCTGAATGTCGGAATGCGAGTCGTTTAACCTTAGATGAAAAAAAGCAAAATTTGCTGAATCATGGATTCTGTTTTAAATGTTTGAAACAAAACCATATTTCCCGCTTATGCAAGACCAAAGTTAAATGTTCCATATGAGGTAAAGCTCATTTGTCAATAATGTGTAACTCTCACGGAAATAATTCTACAGACATTATTGGGGATGAAAATGATAAAAAAGACTGTGTTCTGACATATAAATCTTGCATGCAGTTAGTAAATTTGCAAACTTTAGTAGTAAAACTTCGTGGGGATGGGATCGCAAAATATGCGAGAATTTTAATAGATAGTGGTTCCCAGCGATCCTACATTTCGAAGTACGCAGCTAGTATAATGAATTATAAAACAAGTGGTAAAGAAGAATTAATCCATGGTTTGTTCGGAGGAATTGAAAAGAAAGAAACTCATAGTAAATATTTAATTAGATTGAGTACTCGTAAAGGTGATTATCACTGTAATTTTCAGGTTTTGGATCAGGATAAAATATGTACTGACATTCCTCAAACTCGTAGAGATACATATCTTACTGAACTGCGAAAACATGGAATTTATTTAACTGACATGCAGAATAAATCTGTGGATTTGATGTATGAAAAATCACCTTTAGAAATTCATGTTCTTTTAGGTGCAGATGTGGCAGGAAAGCTTCTAACAGGGAAGGTTAGACAACTAAAATGTGGGTAATCATGCGTACACACTAAATTAGGATGGAAAATGATGGGAAAACTGAAAAGCGCAAGTTCTCTGACAGTACGAAAACTGTATTGTCACTTCATGTTAATGATGCTAAAATTTCGGATTTATGGTGTCTTGACTCGTTAGGAATAACGGATCCTGCTACAACCCACACAAGAAAGGAAATTAATGAAATCGCTAAAACATATTTTCGTCAGTCATTAAAGATAGTGAGGGTAGATATCAGGTCTCTCTTCCTTGGTTAGAAGGGCATGAGGTTTTACCTGACAGTAGATTATTAGCAGAGAAAAGGTTAAAATCCTGCGTCAAAAAACTGTCTGAAAGAGTACGAAAATATTTTTAATGAATGGGCTGAAGAAGGTATTATAGAATCTGTTGAAGATAAAAAAACCGAAAATTGTCATTACCTACCACATAGGGCTGTAATTAAGAAAAGTTCAGCCACGAAGATTAGACCTGTGTTTGATGCCTCAGCGAAGGAAAGGAATGGTGTGTCCTTAAATGACTGTTTAGAAAAGGGCCCAAATTATTTGGAATTAATACCGAGTATTTTAAACAGATTTCACCTAGGTAAATATGGGGTTATCTCAGATATACGTAAAGCCTTTTTGCAAATAGGTGTCTGTCCTCGAGATAGAGATCCTTAGATTTCTCTGGTGGGAAGGAGGAGATTCCGAAAAATTGAAAATATATCGACATAAGCGCGTTGCGTTTGGCGTTAATGCCAGTCTTTTTTTTTTCTCGCCGCCACACTGAATTATCACCTCGAGAATGTTCCTGAACATCAACAAGAGGTAGTTAAGAAATTAAGTGAATCAGTGTACGTCGACAATTGTGTGGCCAGCATTGATACTATTGAAGAACTAAACACTTTCATTAATGTGTCGAAGGAAATTATGTCGACTGCTAAATTTGATTTAAGGGGATGAAGTTACAATGAACCTAGTGGTGAAACTTTAAAAGGAAATCCTTGCAATGAAGACTCCGATAAAACTGTATCAGTTCTGAGTTGAAATGGAATTTATCAAATGACATTTTGTCCCATGACTTTAAAGATAGTTCTGTGAAACAGCCTGTCAGCAAAAGGAATATATTGTCAATAGTACACAGGATTTTTGACCCGATTGGGTTTACAGCTCCTGTTACTCTGATACCTAAGCTAATGCTTCAAGAATGCTGGAAACAGAAGATTTCATGGGATAACAATTTACCTAAAAGCATTTCTGACAAATTCGAAAGTTGGAAAAATAAATTGCACAACTTGGAAAAAATAGCTATACCCAGAAGAATTTTTGCTGACTTCGAAATAATTTCCGATTTATCTTTACACATGTTTTGTGACGCGAGTAAATCTGCTTATGCCACATGCATATTTATGCGAAGCTGTAATGAAAATTCCGTTACATGTCCCGATTTCCATACCACGACTAGAGCTCTTAGCTTGTACGATTGGTGCTAGACTGGCACATCCTGTTAAGGAAGATTTGAAACTAGAAAGCTTGCCTATTTATTATTGGAGTGATTCTATGGATGCATTATTTTGGATAAAAAAGAATGAAAACTGGGCCGTTTTCGTTCACAATAGAGTGAAAGCAATCGTACTCTAAGTAATCCAAACGACTGGAATTATATTCCTGGAACGCTAAATCCAGCGGACCTCTCTTCCCGAGGATGCAGTCCGGAAACCTTAGTCAAATCGAAATGGTGGGAGGGTCCCGATTGGTTGAGAAATAATTAAAAAAAAATGGCCTACCTCTGAAATTGTACCGAATTTTTGACATTATAAATGCTGAAAGAAAGAAGACAATAATTTCTGCAGTTAATTCGAATGCTATGACTGAAGTTAATTTTGATAAGATTTCTTCGTACAATATCATTCTAAAGATAATATCTTGGATCTTCCGTTTTGTTAAAAATGTCAGACTAAGTCCTAATGAAAGAACTTTTGGAACAATTACAGTGGAAGAAATTAAAGGAGCCGAATTAACTCTTTTGATATTAGTGCAGAGTGAATCATTTTCTGGATTAGATGACAAAAGATTACGTGTACTTCAACAAATGATTGATTCTAACAGAATCCTTAGGGTTAAAACCAGAATTCTGAGAAGAGATGATACAGAAAATTTGCGATTTCCTATTATTCTTCCTTCAGATTATCCTATTGTAGTAAAATTAATTAGAGCTAAACATGAAATGAACAATCATGCAGGAGTACAATTTTTAATATCCGCTTTACGAAAACAATATTGGATTTTTAAAACACGAAAGACTGTCAAGAAAGTCATAAGAAGCTGTGTTGTATGTCAAAGGTTCGATGCTAGTTCTTCGAAAACACCGATTGCTCCTCTCCCTGAAGACCGAGTAAGACAAACAGCAGTCTTTGAGATTGCAGGTGTTGACTTGACTGGACTGTCGATATTGAAGGGAAATAAAAAATCATAGTGATTTTTACCTGTGCTGTTTTTCGCACAGTACATTTGGAATTGATTTTCTCGCTATCAACTGATAGTTTTCTGCAAGCGTTGAGACGTTTCATTGCTAGACATGAAAGACCCCACACCATCTATTCCAACAATGGAACGAATTTCAAAGGAAGTGATAGATTATTCAAAAGCATAAATTGGGATAAAATCTTAGAACAAGCTAGTATCCACAGGATCACATTGAAATTTCTTCCGCCATCAGCTCCCTGGTGGGGAGGATGGTGGGAGCGATTAATAGAAGTCCTGAAAAGAATCCTTCGCAAAGTTTTAGGACGATCCTCTCTGAATCATGAAGAAATGATAACAATTTTGTGTGACTGTGAAGCAATAATGAATAATCGTCCATTGATGTATGTCTCGGGAGATGTTGAAGATTTATCTCATCACACCTTCCATGTTTCTCCACGAGATTCGACAAATTGGAGTTCCTGATCTGGATAATATAGATATGAAATCTTTAAACAAAAGGCTTATTTATCGACAAAAACTTTGGTACTTTTCCGTTTCGCCGGCGCAAATCTCGCCAAGCAGACATTATTGGCGACAACATACATTATACACACAAAAAATATTAAAAAAATGTTAGTCCTAAGAATTCTTTTTTTGAAGGCATAAACATTTTATTATCGCTTAAAATTTTATAAAAAGCCAATAAATAAAGACAATAAATTTATATAAAGACATTAATTTAAGAATTTACTATGCTTTTATGGTTCAACATCCTGTTTTGCTGGTTCATATCACGTGACCCCAAGCGATCTCATCTCACGTATACTACTCTACAAAAATATAATGCTCTCAGTAATTATCTACATTAATTTCAAGTTAAATCTTAATTTGGAACACAAGTTTAAATGCAAGAAATACTTCAATTCGTACGAATAGCTTACTCAGAAATTATGTAAAACTGCAGTGCTTTACTTCGCTAATGC
The DNA here is from genome assembly GCF_044657685.1 of Stegodyphus dumicola. Lineage (NCBI taxonomy): Eukaryota > Metazoa > Arthropoda > Arachnida > Araneae > Eresidae > Stegodyphus > Stegodyphus dumicola. Next base: position 83,718,366 of record NC_140772.1, on the reverse strand, counting down.
ATTCTCATTAGAATGGATGAATTTAACCCTTGACTTTACCTTTTCTATATTTTCGGCTTCGGGTAAGCGCTGTGGCATCCTAATTGATTTAATTGCCGAAAATGGCCTTAGACATAAAACTGAACTATCTGAATGAAGCGTAAAAGGTTACCAGCAAGAATATTCCGTTTGGCATCGGTTGTACCATTATTGGCGACTTTATCGCTTGCGCCGGCAAAACGGAAAAGTACCAAAACTTTTACAAGATCTACGTAAAAGATTTCGAATCGAATATCTCGGACAGTTATGGCAAAATTATGAACATGTAAAAGCTTCACAACCTCTGAAAATAGGAGATCTTGTTTTAGTGTCCGATGATAATAAGAAGCGAACATACTGGTTATTGGCGAAAGTAACCCAGATTTTCAAATCTCGGGATGGACTTGTGCGTTTAGTTAAGGTCAAGACTAAACTTGGAAAAGTTTTGCGACCAACCAAGCGTTTGTATCCTTTGGAGATAACATCATCAGATGAATAGTCTAGATTTAGAAATGTGGCAAGCAGCTCTTCTGATGAAACAGAGACTTACTGCGATCCTGATATTCGTAATGACTTGCCCCAAGATCTTAAGAGCGAAAAGATTCCATCGATGACTACAAGAAGTGGTCGAATGGCCTCTTCAAAGGTTACAGTTTTAAATTTGATTTTTCAGCAAATTTAAAGGTGGGAGTATGTTGAAACTCTCACCGACAACCACGTGATTTGCGCATGCGCGCAGCAAAAACTAAAACAGAACTTTTTAGTTGAACTTTGAGAACTCCTGATGGACATTTGAGTGAAACATGTAATCCTTCTTCTGTGTTATACATATATTTTAGTTTAGTGATGTGATTGTAAATTAAATATCTTATTATCTTAGAAGCCTCTCTCTTTCTGTGAGTAGCGCATCGATGAATGAGAAATAAACACTCCCGGATATGCCTTTGGGTTAGAAAGAAGATCGGCTAAAAGGTAAGTCTTTTTACCTTTCATTTTCTAAGAAATTATTATGATTATACAGCGTCCAAACAAAAACTAGCAAGTTGCTGTACCAGGGTTGGTCGCCAAAAAATCGCCCATAATCCAAAGATTAACCAAAAATTGATACATATCATTTCCAAAAACTGTAAAAATGAACCATGTTTTACTGCAAGAAGAAAAGGCTCCGAAAAAAGTATAGTACCATGTCCACTCATATTTGTCAAGTACAATAAAAACAGAATTCATAGCCACATTTTAATTAAAAAAATAAGCACCTATAAGCACTTTTCAAGCACATTTTAAGAAAAAAATAAGCACCTGTCTAATTACATTATACACAACTGCATAAACCTTAAAAGAAAAATTAGACTTGCAATTTAAAATATGAGCAATGCAATATTTATTAAGAGAATGAGCATTACCTCAACCATGGAAAACAATTAACTTTTTTTTTTAATTTTAAATGACAGTTCAATTTACAGAATTAGTTTACAATGAGAGAAAAAAAAACTATGCAGAACTAAACTATATTACAAGATTTAATGATGAAATTTCAGTTCAAAATATAGAAAATAAATACTAATAATAAGCCATATTAATTGTATTCGCTTGGCACCTAATAATAAATACAATTTATTTTCCCACTCATATTAATATTTAAATAATTTAACTTGAATAAAAATTCTGAACATTTTCTAAATTTTCATTGCATAACAGTTTTCCCTTAACATATATTCCAAGCAAAGTAATTTAAGTAGAAAAGAGGAACATTTCTGAAATCAGGAGACGGGAAATTGCCTCATGTAGTCATCCTTTAACAGTAAAAGCTTAACTAACCTGCATACTCGGAAATTGCCGAATATTCCGCATAGTCGAGGGTAACTGGAAAAAGAGGAGGAGGGGGAGTAATTAATCCATACCTGATATTACGCAATCCGAATCAACAGCTGCCCGTATTCGAAGAATAAAGAACTAAATAAAGGAAAAGAAAGAGACTTATTAATCTGGGGTGTTTTTGATTCGAATTTTGAACAGACCCTCGAATAGAATCATTCTTCACTTGGGTTCGGTACACCGCAAAACTTTTAGTCCAATTCAATCCAGATTGGACAGTGACAAAAAAAAAAAAAAAAATTCGCTGCTTCAATATTAGAGATTTTTCGGAGAAACGGGAGAACCTCCCAATCTCCGTACTGTATAATGTATTGGGAAAAAAAAAAAAAAAAAAAAAAAAAAATATTCTGACTATTCGATTACTTTCCTTTTATTTAAGCCATTCCGAATATTATTCCTTAGAAAGCTAATCTGTGTAAAAATAAACCGATTTTTGGAAGTTTATCTAAACCTCAGCAGCTACTGCAACTATATTATTATAAATATTCAGACATATGCTCATAATATAAGCATAACGTAGTATTTGGGTGGGAGAAAAAGAATACCGAATGTACCGGAATTTTCTACGATTTTCGCAATTCTTTGACCAATAGAACGACGTGCACCATAGGTTACGTTAATGCAGAGAAAGGGGGAAAAGCTATTTCCGGGAGTATGATTCACCATCTGACGTTCCATATAAAGAAGAAAAGTTGTTTATTTAGTTTAGGATTTGGTACAGGGGGAAAAAAAATGCGCGTTCATTAAAAAAAGCACTAAAAGCAAAAAATAAGTACCAAAAACAAAAAAATAAGGGCTTTAAAGAAAAAGTAAGCACCTATAAGGGCCTTTATATTTTATTTTCAAATATACGGACTTATAAGCACTTGTAAGGACCGCTACGAACCCTGAAAAATATGGGAGATATAGATCAGCATCAAATTCATTGAACTTCTAGAAAATCATCGAAATGGTGGATGTACATATTTTGGTTCCTTTTAGACACAGCAGTGAATTACGCTTTTATAGTTCATAGAGTCACTAACTATTCTATCCTAAAGTGACCAAAGCAGCTATATGACTTCAAATTAGAACTGATTGAAGAATCCACTTTGCTAAATTCATTTCGTAAACAAACCTCAGGCATATTTTTGCCTAGTGCATTTCATGATCACAAACGGCGAAAAATAAATGGTCGTAAACGCTCTTGTGTTCGATGTAAAGAATTAGGCAAAAAGACAAACTCGGAGAGGTATATTGAAAGTTCTTTGGGAGTGTGATATATGCAGAATGTGCTCATGCAAAACAGGCATTTAGAATTTCAGTTGCAAAAATTAAAAAAAAAGGCTCTTTTCAGGGCCATACAATTTTAGGTACAGTTCTTTTATCAAGACCGGATTCAGAAACGTATGTATGTATGGATGGATGCATGTGTGTATTCATGTATGCATGTACATACTGTAAGTAGGAATGTGTGTATATACAGAGACGCATATATATACACACGTGCATACACTCATATATTTCTGATCCGGTTCCGATTACAGAACAGTATCCAATTTCAAAAAAGTGAAAACGTTATTGCACCATCACGAAAACTTGTATAAATGTGGAATCAACAGTAATATGTATATAAATACATTTATGTATGCATATATCTAGCTACAAATTTATATGAGTGATAATATACATATGCATATTTACCTATAACACATGAAGAAATAATAATATGCATGTATAACTAAGTTAATAAAAACACGGAAAAACGATGACATTTATAAACGCGCTTTGAAACTCATACATAATATAAAATCATAAAAAAGTCTATAAACTAAGGTTTATTCCTCACAAAGATGGGATCAAACAACTGATTAACAAATGAAAAGACCCGCATTATTTTTGGAAAAGGAAAAACAAAGTGAAATAAACTAAAATGAAAAAATAACGCACCACATTAACTAAAAAATAGCAACTTAACGTGAAAAGAGAGAAAGTACATGAAGTGAAATCTTAATCCTCTATTCAATAAAAGAAAAAATAATAAATTCCTGTAAAAATGAAATTTTAAAAAAGAAAATTATTTATTTATATTATATTCATGACAGGGTGTTAAAGTTGCCTATTGTATATGGAAAAGTACAAGGGGATTGCCGAAGGCATGGGAGTGATTTTCAAAATGAAAATTGGCTCGTATTTACGTTGCACGTGATAATAATCAATATACGCATTTTGCTTAGCGGGATCCATTTTATATCCTTTGTAAAAATGCAGAAATATGTTGGTACTTAACAGAATTATGACAAAATATCTACTCTTTAAACCAGAGCTATTTTATCATAAATTTTAAACAGCAATAAAAGTGCAGTTTAAAAGTTTAAGGATTATATTTATTTTTAATCAATTTATTCCTTCCTATAAAAATAAAGGAAGCAAACAAAATCTCAGTCATGATCATAACAAAGCCAGAAAGGCTTGTTTGTTTGACCTTCAAGATAGGTTATAAAGAATGGGATCAAAGGCTAATTAATGGAATCTGTTAGAAAATACAAAGGATGTCATTCAAAATCTTCACACCTATTTTCTGTGTTAATGGACGGAGAGGGGAGGAAACTGCTGTGAAACCGGAAAAGTATTTCAGGCGGTTCAGTTATTTTGAGGATACAGCTTTTCGCTAAGCTGAATTTCAAAGAAAGTTTAATGAAAGTCTGAATTTCAAAGAGTTAAGGTAACTATACTCACAGAAATCCTTTAGTCAAGTAACATGATTATTTTCGCATGCATTCTTTTTGTTATACTGCAAGTTCCATCAATTTTTATAGACTAATTGGAATACATTTTGCCTTCAAATAAATTTCACAATATGAAATTTCGGGACTGCCTGCACAAATATATTATTTTTGCTGTAAAACTGCCAAAGGGGACATTAATGAAATGTGTTTGGCAGATAGCTGCTGGATGATGCTGAGTTTATGCAATTCTTTGATTTTTTTTAAAGCAAAAACAGATATTTGTATATACGGGAAGTAGAACAGTGAAAAATTTAAAGAAAGATTTAACAAAATGTTATTACAATCCTTATTTAATAATTAAAATGTGTACTTTAAATTGTTAGTGTATTTTCGTTTGATACATTGATAACATTTTGCCACATATTGATAAATATTGATATTTTAGTAACCTTTTTAAAAGAAAATGTAAAAATTGCCAACTTGCACTTGATAAGTAACTAATTTTCACCTCTTCATCTATTAAAAAAACAAGGTAGTTGCATTAATACATGAAAAGCAAAAATATTATACAGTTTGGGGACTTTTCTTCCGATTTTAGCGATTGACTCAGATGGCCACTTTAATCCTGAAGTACCATGAAGTTCATTTTATTTTAATAACTGCACAGTTAGAAAAAATAAAATACTTTTAATTTCTACTACACATACTGCAAAATACCTATTTCAATAATTCTGAAGAATTTTTTATCTGCAAAACATCTGTTATATTTATTGTGTGTTATTACTGTGATATTTATTGTCTAACAATAAATTATTTTGTATGGTAAATCAATAAACATATCAAACATCTTCATTTAAATTAATTTTAGCAAATTTATAAAAAAGTTTCCTCTAAATTTTCAATTTTTGTGTTACATAAATCAAAATAAATGTTAAGAAACATATATATAAATTAATCACTAAATTTACTTGATGTTGAAAGAAAAACAATCCATATAATATGGCTGAATATGGTTGGATACAGCTGAATTCGACTGCAACTTTAAACATTACATGAATATTTAGAACGGCATAATAATGGAACTGTAAATCCACTGCAGGTTGCATTCCCAAAAGGTAACAGCCTTCATCGTATAAAAACAAAATTACACTTAAGAAGAAGAAAAATCAAATCTAATTTTGGGATAAATAAATTAAATAGATAATCAACTACAATCTGCTTATGGCATACTAACAGTAATCACAAAATCAACTTAGCCTTAAACTCGAAAGTAAAGCAGTTATAATTAATTAACAAATTAGTTTTACTTCAGTTAATCAATATAAAATTTTTGTGCAAGAATGTTAAAAAGGTCTTCATTTACTACAGCTTTCTTTTACGTGATAAATATACACCACTAATATTTCAAACACTATTTAAACTTTCACATGCAGAAGTTGGATTTTCCTAAAACTTACAGGAAAAGAACTTCACGATTAAGACTATTACTTCAATTATTTTGAAAACATAAAATGTTAATTCTAATTTACACTCTTGATAATAACACTCCTGGATGTTAAGCATGAAACAAAAAAAAATATTGTGAAGTGAATCTTCTTTTGCAAACTATACTAAGTAGTTGAAGGTTTTTAATTACATTACCAACAGCAGAAGCAAATTTCGTAACTTTAGAACTGCATGCAACAGGGCTTTAAAAACTTTTCATTTTTATTTTGAGAAAACTAACACGATTCAATGTTATAATCATCACCTAAGCCTAACCTATATAGCACCAACTTTTAGTTGCATATACCTACTACAATGGATTCAATAGATTGTATTATTTTTTAAGAATATTTTTCAATTTCAATTTTAAATTATAAATACATTACAGAAACACTTCACGAGTAAACTTATTACAAAAGCAAACTGACAACATAGCCCTAATAGAAGGACACGCATACTAAGGATAAATTTCATGCTAAAATTATATACTGTGTAATAAAAGGATACACATGTAAACGTTGACCCATATCTTGTATGAAATTGGCTGCTTGTTGCCTATATGACAATTCTTTAGCTTGGTCGATACCACATTTTCGACTAGGCGAATTAGCCAACTGATCCTTCGTGAAGTAAAATCGATTAACATTCTCCATTGAACTCAGAAGACAACACTACTCTTATAAAGATATTGTCATATTTTTCATGTCTTACTAAAGTCAAATAAAAGTATTTTTTGCAAAAATAAGGCTTGTACACATTTATGATACACAAAGTTTACAACAAATCCACGTGAAGGCGATTACATTTCCATGACGTCATGAGCACAACTTAAACAACAAATTATTGCCAGATTTCGAGAACTATATTCAAGATTACAGATTCAAAGCAATCACAGGTAAGAAAACAGTTGGAGGACAGGCAAAAGATCACAACTTTTCAGTTATATTTTACGGGAATTTCAGGTCATGTAAACTGAAAGAAGCGACCTTAGAGAACAAGAAAAGTTTTCGCTTTTCTATAAACACTGAAGCTAGCTTATTTTTCAGAGATCTTTGAATACATGAAATGTCCCATGTCTTTGACGTAAGCCATTGATAATAAATAATTTAAATAACAAATACAGAATAAATTCTAATATTTAATTTTAAAAAATAATTTCATTTTAGTTAATCAATATGACAAAATATTGACAAAGAATGTTAAAGTTGTCTTCATTTACTACATCTTTCAGATAAGATTCGGAGAACAGCCTTGGTTGCGCCAACTTGGCTTCTTTAAGGATTTGGGCGATATTTCATCATGCCAACGGAAGTAAATATCATATACTATGGGGAATAGGTGCTAAGGAAAAAAGGAAAATACATGGGGAAAAACGGTATTAAGATGTGTTTATATTTGGTATCTGATTGCTAATTTTTTCTGTTATGTTGCTAAATTAGCATTAAAACTCGAGTAATGTGCGTCTATTGCGAAAACGCAGGGCAATTACTTTTCGATCCGATTTTATATATGTATTAATATATCACATACTTGCTCATATGATCTACATATGTATCAGGGCCCACCAGCGGCCGAGCGGTAAAGTCGCTGAACACTGGTAGTTCGGTCCGAGGTTCGAATCCCGCGAACGGGCTGGCTGCATAGGTGTTTTCGTGGTTTTCCCCATGTGTAACGTGTATACGAGCCAGTTTCCCTTAGAAAGTCCTCCACGGAAGGCATCCCTCCTCTTAGGCAGATAGCCCTAATGTGCTTTGCCATAATTAAATACATCAACATCATATGTATCAGATACCTAGCTACTTTTGACACTTATTTCTGGATGTGTGTTATTTTATAACTTTTTCTGCTTTGAAAACCCAAGTATTGAAACATTATGTGTATGCTTGTGAAAATATTATTTCAGATATTCTCGTATAACTAACTATACTATAATCTCATATTATTCAGTTCTCGTATAACTACGATAGAAATATGCTTCTATTATTTACTTTAAAAATGCAGTATTTGATAGCCTTCTACATAGTAGCCATTCTAGAATTAGTTCTGTAATGTTATATGATGTTAAAAGAATATATAATCAGTGTAGAGAATGCAAGTTCAATATATTTTAAAGACAGGGATAATAAACAAAAAATAAAAGGGAGACTACACATGCAACCAGATAAAAGTGACTATATTCTAAAGAAAGTTAATAAACTCAAAATGATGCCCATGCCACAAAATTCGTTTAACTATTATTTCTGAGTGGTAAAGCAGAACATATATATCTGAGTGCATTTTTTATATGTAAAATAAAATTTGTTATTAGTTGCTGATGAAAAAGTAAGAAAACAATTTTTATGGATAGAAATTTAAGTAGCTGAGTATTGAAAGTCTGATACTTCATTGACACTGAAATAGCAATTTATATAGTGTATGAAAGTGGAAAAAAAAAAGTGTTGTTTTTTGAAAACTTCAAAAATCTGAATAATTTTCAGACAACAAATTAAGAATATACTGTTTCTTAGAAGTTATTTTTTTATAATTATATGCCATATACTTTATGTACAGATCAAGTATGGCCAAACAGACTCGGAATTCATAATGTATTCACATAATAAGCAACTCGCGTTGTTTTGCTTTTGAAACAGAATTTGTGTGTCTTTTTAATAATTACTAATTTAATTTTTTGAAATCACATTGTGTGTATAATAATTTCAAACTATGCCATATTTGCTAATCTCTGATAAGTAAAAACAAAAGTCAAACAGTGCCATATCTGTAACTACCACGTTGATATTACTCTTGAAATGTGTAGTGGTCATCAGCGTAGCAGAAAAGATAAATGTTTTTTATCATGGTAGCACCTGCATTCATAATGTACCTCAAATCGTACTGAATGCCCTATAAATATCTGTACTGTGATTTGCATTAGGAAATACAACACATATCTAATGATCCAAATTTCCAACGAATTAGATACTTGTTATGTGATACAGTAGTGAGGTTTGTGATCCTGAAGTGGGCTGAAGGCCCACGCAATAGCAAAAAAACTAACTATTCTTTTCTATAACCCCAATAGTTTGACAGCTTACAGTCTCATTCCTCTCTTTTTTTTTTTCTTTTTTTTTCCATGCTTTTTACCATTACCATGAGGAGATTGTATAGATTAAGAGTCAAGTAAAAATCCATAGTTCTGTATTTTCAACATTATTGTAAACAGCAGTACGTTGCTTCTTTTATTTTCAGTTTACTCCTATTAAAATCTGGTTTTAATTATAACCGAAGAAGAAAAAATGAAAATCTGAAGGAAAAGCTTTATTTATTAGCTATAAAAAGTAAAGTATAGAAAAGTTTACAATTCGAACATCCAAGGAATATGCTTCCTCGGATACTGAGCAAAAGCAATAACAGTTATTTTGGTTCTATTATCAAGGGACTGGATTCAGAAATGTATGAACATGTGTTGGTATGTATGTGCTTATATATGTATTTGTATGCACACATATATTTGTACTTATGCATACAATGAACACATACATGCATACATACATTTCTGAACTCGATCCTGGTAACAGAACAGTACCGCTCATTCTTTATTCGTGTAAGTAAGCATTATTGTTGAAATAAGAAACCCTTGGCAATTTACTTAAAATATTTCTTTTTTATTTGAAAGCTTTGCTAATTTTGAAACATGATAAACACCTAATTGTGTTTCTTGAATATTTCTGAATTGTAACATGCAGTTCTTACTGACATGATGTCTGATGACTTTGAAACAGAATTAGCTAATACAGGAATATAACTGCGTATGCAAATATTCTTAAATCATTGTGAAACTTGTCCAGTCTGTATGAACCAACATGTGCAAAAATCATTAAACACCAACAGGTGGTCTCTGGAGTTGGTCGCATAGTATGATTTTTACTGTTTTCAACTTTGTAGTCAGACTAAAGTTGTAACCTAGAAAATGATAATACAGTGCACAGGTTTTGAGAACATAAATGTTACAGTAGCATGACTAATCTGAGAATACAAAGGAAGTACAGTAGCTTATGGCCTTTCCTTTCACAAAAAACACAAAAATACTTCCTACGTACACATTTTAGATGAATATTTATGATGGTAATGTGTTTTTGAATGATGATTAAAAGGATATTACTTTGATTTAGCAATTATAAAAGTATCTGAAAGGCATGGCTTTAATTATAATAAATACTATAACACAGATATATTAAAAATAATAAAACAACCTATTCTGCTCCATGCATCTCTTTCGCCATTGCTAGAAAATCCTTTCCCCCTCTCCAACTCTTGAAAAATGCATATACATTTATTTAGATTCAGACTATGTTTCAACTTGTTTTGTAAATTAAACAACAAAAGTGTAGAAAATGTTGATAAGTACCAAAACTTGGAACAAAAGTAGATTTTGATATTCATGAACTAAAATACTTAACATATAAATAAAAGGCTGACCATGTTCTTCCTCCTGAAGCTCCCTTGGTTGAAAATACGTGTTGTAGAAGATATATCAAGATAGGAAAGGAAAGAAAAAATTTTTTTTAAGTAACGTATTTTTCAAATCAAGTTGAATGTTTACCTCGCAAAAGCATTCAAGGCTAAAGGGTTTTTTCTAGGGGTTATTAATATGTATGTATGTTAATTTTTTCGCCACTGGGAAGTGAATGTTTTATCAAGTGAAGTATATTTTGAAAAATATTTTAGCTAATGGAGATTAATTTCATAAAATATTTAGAAAGTTTCAATTAGGCATTAGCAGTTGTTACCTGTTATATACAGTGATGAAATTATATTACTGGATATTCAGTAATGATTATTAACCTGTTTAATTATGAGTACACATTCAGTGTATGTGACACCATAAATACTGGATCAAAATATCACTAATAACAATCATGGTAATACAGCAAATTTTAACTTCTCTTGAAATCAGTAATCTATATTTGTAACATGTAATACATTTAGCATTTAATGGTGTTAAAATTAACCAGCTCTATTTTCTAAGTATGATGATGTTGGTACCATTATAAAGGACTCGATTTAAAATATTGGAGGCCATCTGATGTTTTGAAAGTGGCAGATGTCACTAATGCATGTTAATGATATTATTCATGTAATAATGTACAGTACATTCGCATATAAAGTATTTAGTGAAATAGCCTTATATTATAATCTATTTTAATTTGTTGTTATTTAAAGAAAGAAATCTGTCACCTTTTTTAATGTTTTGTTTTTATGGTTTCAGTTTATTATTTACTGTATTAAATATAAACTTACAGATTTTGAACACTTTTTTTTTTTTTTTTTTAATCTGAAATCTGAAAGAAACAGAAAATGTGAAGTACTTTAAAATACATACTGAATTTGTGCTAAACTTTTATCAAGTTACAGATATGTGACAGTTTAATGCAATTAAATTGTTTATCAATTCAACAATGAACTCTATGAATAAAATATAAAATTTAAAAACTTTTTTTTCAACTGTGAAAGAAATAATTTTGTCTAATGAATCTTCCTTTGATATTTATATATTAAAACCATTTTAAAAATTAATTTTGAATTGTTTAAGAAATTTATTATATAAAAGTTTAAATGAATAAGATGGCAGTTTTTTTTTATATTTTATATCTCTATAATTAAATAGTCATCAATTAAAATTTTTAAAAATGCTTAAAAAAGTAGAATATTTTAACAAAAATGGTCAGTTGAAAAAGGGACATTGATATAGTTTTGATTAGTCTTTATTCAAAAATATCACTGCCCTGCAAGAGTACGAGATAAAAATACAAATTCTAATAAAAAGCTGAAATACAAATTTTGACATTTCATACCTACTTCTTGTAGTTTTTCTAAGTAGCCCACCAGCGACCAAGTGAATAAGAAAGCTGACTATTGTTAATTTGACTCGTGTTCAAATCCCAATGAGCAGGCTGACTGCATGAGTGTTTGGATGGCTTTCCATATGAAACATGAATACAAACCAGTTTCCTCTAGAAAGTCCTCTACAAAGATATATGTCTCCTTGAGCAGATATTCTCATGTGTTTTGCTTTTAATAAATTAATCTGACCTAACCCTGATTATCAGTATACCCCTACAGAGACTGAAATCTCAAGCATACCTGAATTCTGTAGATGTTTGTGTCTTCCATACTATAAACAAACATCCACCGGTGGCGAAATCCCTAAATATGGATGCTTCAAATCCTTGTAAATGGGCTGGCTGCATAAGAGTTTTTGTGGTTTTGGACATGATTAACGTAATACAAGCCAGCTGACCTTAAAGTTCACAAAAGTACCCCCCCCCTTTCTGCAGATAACCCTCATGTGCTGTGCAATATAAATAATCTAACCTAATTTAGTAAAAAAATATCTATTAACAACAGTATTGCCATATAACTGTGGCTCAAGTCTATGGTATTAATAAGGAATTATCACCTACTTTTTTTTTAGAATTAAAACTATTCTGCCTCTTTTAACTATTGCCTGTATGTGTGTGTGTGTCATGCCTTCAGACATAACATGAACATTTTGATTTTGTATCCTATCACATGCAGAACAACAAAGTTCTTTAATATTATCAAAATACATTGAAAATCTTGTGTTATTACCAAACTAAATTTAGTGACAGTTTTCACACAAATTGAAAACGTTTTGTTATTACCAGGTAGATTCTTTAAACAATCTCTGAAAACAATACATTGTCACCTGTGAAATGTGGTGTTACATAGTTTACTGCCATATGATTTTTTTTTTTTTTTTTTTTTTTAATTTTGTATTATTTTCTCATATAGCAGCATTAGTGCTATGTATTAAGCAATTTTTATTGCTTGCATATTGAAATCTTGCTTTCATGTGTGAAATCATACACACTGGAAAGGAATGGAACATAGAGAACACACTGATATGGCATAAAATCCATAAATGTGATTAACAACTGTATCTGTAATATATACAGCCTACCATGGAATCTGGTGGGTAAGATTGCTGAACATTGATAGTTAGACAAACTCCAGATTATGGTGAACAAATTCGCTCTATGGATGCTTCCGTGGTTTTCCCTATATATAACATGAACAGAGGCAGTTCTTCGTAGAAAGTTATCCATGAAGGCATCTTTTTTCCTTCACAGCCCAGCAGGTAAGACAGCTGAGCACTGATAGTTCAGTCCAAGTTCAATTCCCAGGGAGAAGATTGGCTGCATGCATGTTTTCATAGATTCTCCCTTGCATAACATGAGTACAAGACAGTTTCCGTTAGAAAGCCCTCCTTAACAGCATTATTCCATCAAGGAATATACACTAGCATACTTTTCCATAACTTAATAAATCCAAATCTCTTTAGGCAGACAGTTTGTGTCTGAAATCTGAACTATAGACATTAAAGTCTTTTTCCACATATATATTTAAAAAATACCTCAGAAAATGGAATATTAATTTTTTAATGTTTCTTGTATATTGTTAAGTGTATATCTAGAGATTGATAGATAAAAACTATGTAAATCAAGCTTCTAATTTAAATTTGTTTTGACCTTAACTCATCATTTTAATTTAGGTATTTCCAGTTTCTGTACTAAAAATAGTAACTGCTTATAATAAACCTCTCTGGATCATGTCATTCCTTTATTAATCCATATCAAGTGACTTCCTACATACACATTTCTAGTAATGTCTGTCTACATAATGCTGATGATGTTTTGTAAGTCAAAACTTAACCAGCCAATATTATTTTAGAGCGCTATTTATCAGTCAGTCAAACAACGTTGAAACTAATTCACTCTGAATTAAGATTTTGTACTGACCACAAAAAAACTATATAAATCATTTTGGATTCTTCCTCCCCCCACTGTACATTTATTTATGTTGCTCTTAATTTTTAGCTTTGAAAACTTCCTGTACTAACAGCATTTATAAGAATTTTCGGGAATACAGTAGAGGTTGTAAATAAATTTAGGTATATCTCACTATGTTTCTGTTAATAATCATTTTTAATATTATTTGAGGACTATTAAGTTTAAAAACACTCTTTAATTTTATGGAAATAAATCTTTTCACATATTCTATCATATAGAAGTTTCATTCATAACATCCCAACTGGAAAAGGCAGTTGTATGTTAAGTTAATTGGTAAGCACCCGTCCATTCCCGAAAGTACATTGTGTATTGCTGAGTCTTGTTAACTAGTAAGCTGCATCTCAGTTTTTAATGGAAGATGGTCCTGCGGGTGTTCCGAGGGTCTCCCAACTTTTATTCTTCTACTATCAGCTTCTCGAAAGAATTTCGGCTGGCCTTGTATTTTGAGTGCTCGCTTGCTTCATGCATGAAAAAAGCATGGATGATTGTAAATTTATAATAGCTTCACATTATAAGCTGACGAACATCCATGCACATGGTGGCTTATAATGTGAAGATATAAGTTTACCAATAGCTACGCCTTCTTTGGGATTCGAACCCAGACCCTTCACTACGGCATTCAGCGTCATTAACCATTATACCGCCTGGGCAGCCCTATACATACCAACAGCATAAAAACACCAAATTCTTACATAACCAAGTGTTTGGATTTTATTCCTTAAAATACACTATATTTCGAATTAGGGATCTGGTGGCCTTTTTGCATGCACTCACTGCACACTTAACAGAACTGGACCTGAATATGAGATAGATTCTGATATAAAGATGCAAATTTCGACGGTTCGAAAAATTAGATTGTAGTGCAGATTCATAAGAAGATAATAAATACGGTGCTGTTCATTAAAATTTCTATACCAGGAAGCAAAGCAAATAACAGAATCATATTTATCATATGTATTGTATTTATTAATATAATGAGAAGAAGATATGATTAAATTAACAAGTGGTTTAGCGTTCATAACATGCGGAATTCAGTACACACAGCTGACACATCTGGCAGCCAGTAACATGTGTAATCCGGTTGAACATCTAATTGAACTAAGCTGATACAGGTACTTCATTCCATGCAGCTTTAGTTCTATTTTCTGGCGAGTGATGTCATGGCAATCCATGATAAGATGTTCTCAATGAGTGAATGGCCTGGAGAATGTGCTGATCAGGACAACACTCGGAAACATTCTTGTCTCAAAGAACTTCAGGGCAGCATAAGTTTGTGTATCATCGTGTTGAAAGATGGCGTCAAGCAGGCCTTCAAGACAGGGCACGGGCATTAAGACATCACAAATGTAACGACATTTGCTCACATTACCGGTTATGGGAACAAGAGGTGACCAGGGTGAAGGTGGAATGGCACCTCATGCCAACACGCCAGGTGCTGAGCCCGTATGACTTTCACGAATGGAAGTTGGCAACGTTCATTCTCCTCTATGCCTTCACACACGGATGCGTTCGTTTTCATGCTGTACGCAGAATAGGTTTTGTTTGAATCACAATATAATGCACTCCTGTGCCCAGTGTCATCGATGACGTCCATTGTAGGTGCACTTGTCTCTGTTGTAGCACCGTGGGAAGCAGCAACAGTGGTCACTGTCCGTGGTGCTGCAGATGTCGTATTTATTAATGTAATAAGAGGGAGATATGATTAAATTAACAAGTAGTATGGGGTTAATAACATGCGCAATTCAGTACATAAAGCTAACACCTCTGGCAGCAGCAACATTTGTAATCCGGCTGAGCAGCTAATCGAACTAAGCTCGAATGGCAAGCACAGGTACTTCATTCCATGCAGCTTCAATTATATTTTCTGGCCAGTGATGGCTTGGCAATCTCCCGGCAGCCCATGATAAGATGAGTGAGAGATCTAGAGAATGTGCTGATTAGGACAACACTCGAACACATTCTGTCTCAAGGAACTTCAGGACAGCACAGGCAACATAAGGTCGTGTATCATCTTGTTGAAAGACGGCGTCACGCAGGCCTTGAAGACAGAGCACAGCCACGGGCATTAACACATGAAATCTAAAGACGTTTGCCCACGTTACCGGTTATGGGAACAAGACGTAACCAGGATGAAGGCGGAATGGCACTTCATACCAGCACGACAGGTGCTGGGCTCATGTGATTTTCACGAATGCAAGTTGGCAACGTCGTTCTCCTCTGTGCCTTCGCACACGAATGCGTTCGTATCATGCTCTACGCAGAATGGGTTTCGTCTGAATCACGACATAGTGCACTCCTGTGCCCAGTGTCGTCCATGATGTCCACTGTAGGTGCACCTGTTCCTGTTGTAGCGTCATGGGAAGCAGCAACAGTGGTCACCGTGCTGACTGTCCGTGGTATTGCAGACGTCATCTCACTGCCCATAACGTTATCTCGGGTTTTAATGCCCCAAGGCCGCTGAGATTTTGCACGGCGTTCAATATGGACCCATTGATCTCATATTCGCCTTACAGTCATGGGATCCCGATCAACACGGGCAGCAATGTCGCAGAAGAATGAATCGTAGTCCAAAGAGTCCACGATCTTGCCATGGTCGAATTCCAACGCATACTAGTAAGAGTTTCTACTTTTTATAGGGGGCGTAATATAATTTTAATTCGAGCAACTAACGCTTAAATACGATTTCAGAATGAAAAACCGTTGTTCAATTTTTTCTCCTTTTACATGCAATGCAGATGGTATTACTCATACATGTTTTGCGCGCATGCGCTGGAATGCTAATTGTTCTTATATCCAGGATGCAGTACTTGGGGTTCATGCAAATTTGACATTTATTGCATGTCGCCTTCATGATGTTGCAATTTTAATAGGCAGTAGCGTAATGTTATTAGCTGACAAATAAGTACTGTTGCAAATAAATTGAAATCTATCATACGTACATGCAGGTATACATACAGCCTATAACATAGAAATCGACTCATTGAGAAGTTATCCAAATAGGTAGAAATTGCGTATGGCTATACCTTATGACGAAATATGGAAATGATTAACATTTAGTGTTGAATGATTGACAAGCTATGGAGGTCCAGCGGAGCATCCAGATGAAATGGATAGCTATGTCAACACCTCTACACTCCACTGCTCTGCCAACTAAGCTATGGACGGGTGGTACATAAAATGGAAGATATTCCACAGATAATGCATAACTTCCATGCGAGTATGGGTCCGTCGATCTAGGTAGACTGTACCAACATCTCGTAGACGGATTCGTCAAAAGTATGAGCAGATGTCACCATTTAAAAATAAAGGAATGAGGGTGGCCGCAGGATAGCTAGATATTTGGATCCAAGCGATGCGACCATTCTATGATGTTGACAGGAATGGGTGAACCATGGATGTAGAGAGCGTCAAGAATGTAATGGTCGAACAAAAGCGACGGCAGAACGCAAGGACAAAGTGATTGTTAAACACGCTCACAACCTCAGCCTCCGATGCTTTAATCCGACGTGTAGCCAGAACATCAGTGCAATAACAAGTGATAATGAGACTTTGGGAACGGGGGCTGAAGTCACAGAGGGCATTGCGCCGGCTACCCGTCGTCGTTGCACACCGTTAAGTATGTTTGCAGCGATGCTGGAGGTATTCGACATGGGATCTAACAGACTGGAATGTAATTGCTTTCAACGATGAGTCCTGCTTTGAAGTGAGTTCCGACGACTAGCGAAGACATGTCTGGAGACGTTCAAAACAGCAATGCATACTCATCTGGATACTGTCAACGAGACAACCAGGAGCTATGGTATGGGGTGCCATTTGATTTGACAGCCGGTCTCGTTTTGTGTGGCACCCTTATAACACGGCAGCACTTCGATAAGATTCTAGCCCTTTATTTTTGCCCTTCCTTTTATGGATAGGCCTACCAGCGGTCGAGCGGTAAAGTCGCTGAACACTGGTAGTTCGATCCAAGGTTCGAATTCCGCGAACAGGCTGGATGCATGGGCGTTTTCCCCATGTGTAACGTGTATACGAGCCAGTTTCCCTTAGAAAGTACTCCACGAAGGCATCTCTCCTCTTAGGCAGATAGCCCTAGTGTGCTTTGCCATAATTAAATACACCAAACACCTTTCACGGATCTCTTGGCTTACATTTCAGCAGGGTAATGCTCGGACGCACACGACATGCCTTTCTACTAATTGTTTTCGTGCATCTCCAATAGTTCCCTGGGTGGCACGATCGCCAGATCTCTCCCCAACTGAGCACGTTTGGGCCAGGTCTGACCCTCCCTGGATGGGGCCGATTTAACTTGCCGGTTTGAAAGTATATGCCAAGGAATCCTCCAGGAGCACATTCGCCAACTCTACGGATTAGAGCTTGCATTAGGGCTAAAGGTGGGCCATTGCATTATTTATTTTGCTTTTGTAGCTGTATTTCCTAAATAAAAAATTAAATTCCTATCATACTAGTTTCGTTTTCAATCCATCTACAGATTTTCGTCTCATTCAGATAACTCCCTTTTGGTCTGTCGTTTTATATGTTACAGAAATGCAACTAAAATTGTAGGTTAAATTAATTGAATATGGCGATGTTTACAAGGGGTATCTGCTTAAGAGGAACGATGCTTTCATGGAGGACTTATTAAGATAAACTGGCTCATATTTACGTTACCCATGGGGAAACCACGAAAACCAATAATGGCCTTTATTTGTGTGTCTTTTTAATAAAATCTTACGTATACTGCTATATATCTTATAGCTAGAATAGACCATTTTCACAGGCTGATTTCATAAATGTTATCAAAATAATGTTAGAATTATGCTTAATGAATTGGTTTTTCCTACGTTAAATAATTCCTTCACTACCTAAATGCTTAACTTTCCTCTTATTATTACCTGGGACACAAGTGCAATTTCTCCCATACTAAGATAGATCGTTTTTTCAGTGTCCTTCAGCTGTTTATGAAAAATACTTTAGCTATATAAATTCTATCTTCTTTTTGTAATAAAGATTATTTCCAATATTTTTCTCATTTGCTATAACACTTGATTGGATTGATAGGACAATCAAATTAACCTCTTTTGCAGTTCTTGATAAAGATGCCTATAAATCTGAAAGTAAGGCATTAAATTGTTTTAAATTTTACATACTGTGCATGTAAGTAATTTTAGAAAAAGTTATATAATTTCACCTTTAAATCTATGGAAGATTTAAGGATGCTTTCAATTGAACTGCTGCCATGGTTTTGGTGCTAAGAAGCTTGTTCTAGGCAGATAGCACTTGAAATGCATATGCTTATGATTAATAAAACATTAAACCACATGGTCAAAATTCAGTGTAAAACTTCTCATCCTTTTGTAGAATGTTTTTCAATACTGACATGTAAAGTTGAAAGCTTTGTGAACTTTTTTCTTCTTGTTGCTTTATTTATACAAGATAATCTATACTGTACAATGGTTCTATCTATAACACATTTTATTTTAGAATTTTATTCCCTTCTCTATATAACATTGTAATTTACTATTCTTGGTATTCTGAATAACTATTTACAAGAAATTACTCTTGGTATTATAAAAATTTCTAAAACTATTAATCTCAATGTTTTTGAAAGAGATAGTTTTCCCCCCTCCTTGAATTTTGAATTTACGGTAAAATAATTTTAAATGCGAGTTTAATGCAAGAGATACAAAAGTGTCATCAATTATGATAAAGCAGAATTTATTTTACTCAGTGTAAATGACAGCACATGTCTTATAACTCGCAGGTAACCAGTGGCTGAGTGGTAAAAAATCACTGAATATGGATAGTTCCTATTCGATTTCACAAGAATTGGGTTGGTAGCATGGGTGTTTTCATGGTTTTCCCTACCTGTACCATGTATATGAGCTAGTTTCCCCGAGAAAGTCCTCCACAAAGGCATCCTCCCCTTAGAAAGAGAACCCTAGTTTGCTTTGCAATAATCAACTAAACCAAACCAATTATGACACACAGTTTAAAATACCTCTAATATATTAAAAATATAGTACCAAGTTTATGAAATGAATTTAGTTACATAATGTGAATGTGCCTAATTTCTTCTTATTAACAGTTTCAGATATATATACACTCAAGAGCCAAAACATTATGACCACCTGCCAATAACGAGTTGGGCCACCTTTGGCGCGCAACACAGCTTCAACCTGCCTTGGCATGGATGCCACAAGTCCTTGATATATGGCTGGAGACAGATTGTACCAGATGTTGTAGCAACGGTCACGCAAATCCGAGATATTGCGAATTGGTGGTCTTTGACCTCTGAGCTGCCGTCCCATGACATCCCAAATGTGTTCTATCTGATTGTGATCCGGTGAGTTAGGCGGCCAGGAAATTAACTGGAAATCAGCATCATGTTCCTGGAACCACTCCAACACAATTGTAGCCTTGTGACACGGGGCGTTGTCCTGTTGGAACATTCCATTTCCAGCTGGAAAATCAGAGGTCATGTAAGGGTGCAACTGGTCCGCAATGATTTCAGATACCCTGTAGCATTCATGGTCTGCTCTACCACAACCACGGGTCCCAGAGACGCCCAAGAGAACGTCCTCCAGAGCACATAACCGCCACCACCGGCCTGTGTATGACCTACTGTACATTGAGGGAGCAACTGTTCGCCTGGAAGATGGCGTATCCTGACACGGTCATCGGCATGATGAATGACAAACCGTGATTCATCTGACCAGGCAACTCTCTCCCATTGATCCATGGACCAGTCGCGATGTTCCTGGGCCCAGCGCAGGCGCAGTTGGCAATGACGCTTGGTCAGCAAAGGCACACGAGTGGGACGTTTGCTGTGTAGCCCCATATCCAACAGTGTCCGCTGAACAGTGTGCTCCGATACTTTTCTACTTTGCCCTGCATTGTATTCGGCTGTCAGCTGAGCCACTGTCTGGCTCCGGTTTTGCTTCACCATGCGAGACAGTCTCTGATGACCTTCTTCTTTGATAGGGTGTGGACATCCAACACCATGTCGTCTACTGCTGGTTTCACCATCATTCATCCACTTTTCATACGTACTAACAAATGTAGACCGTGAACAACCCAATTTCGGAAATACTTGTTCCGAGCCTTCGAGCCATTACAATCTGCTCTCTATCAAAGTCGCTTAGATCCGCAGCCTTTCCCATCACACACAATTCTTCAGACTCTCTAGCAGCATTTAAATACCACTTCCACCTGATCACGTGCCTTCCACGTCATCCAGGAGTGTTCATCGCAAAATGTAGGGTTGGTCATAATGTTTTGGCTCTTGAGTGTACGTACATATCTTAAAATTTATGATATACTGAGATTTATAATAGCCTGAGATATCTCAATAATTACTTTTGTAAAAATTAAGTAAGTTTAATTAATAAACTGCTCACTAAAATTTTGAAATTCTGTAATAAATACAATTTTTTAAAATAATAAATGATTATGAAGTAAGTAATAAATGAAGGTCCCATTTTGGCAAACGTGCTCTGAAATAAAAATATATTTGAAAGCATAAGATTGTGCATGCAAAATAAACTGCAACTCATTAGCCAATGGTCTTGTATTTATATTTTTCTATCATCGGCTGCTCTAGGAAACGTTTGCTTCAGCAGAATTCAAATGCCTACATGCCACAAAGAATATGACATTCACGCCTTCTCCGAGATTTGATACATGAAACTGAACTAGGTTGAGCTGACAAATTCTGTTTGACTATTAGGATTATCTGGGTTATTTGTAGAAGGCTGACTGCTATCTTGGGGTTTAGATGAATCAAGATGACAACCTTTTTTTTACTAGTTACATAATTAGTAGCATTTTTTAGAAGTTTTCTTCTGGCAGTTTTAGAAAACCTTTAGGAATACCTTCAGATTTTCTTCATTACTACCAGAAAAAGTATCTGGTTTCCTTTTAAGATGCAAGATTTCATTACTTTGTGTACTTAATTTATCTGTTGTCAGGAAGAGTAGCCTGCTATAGAAATAAAAACCCATTCCTTTCATTGCGTAACATTAAGAGTTCTCCCTCCCTTTTTTTTGTTAAATATTTTTGGCAGTTTTCAAAGGTGAATTTATGCAAAGATCAATCTATGGAGTAGATTTGTCGAGCCATACATAGTATCCCTTGATTAATGATTCCATACTCTGATCCAATTCTTGTACTACCACTTTGATAGTTTCAATATCTATATAATTCAGTAGTATTCTTCAGTAAATGAAGTATCTATCGTGTTATGAAGTATTCACACAAGGCTCATTCCAATCAATCTTTCCAAATAGAACAACATAACTCGCTGGCCTTCTAAGGCTGAAACCTGAATGTGTGATATATACAAGGTATGTCTTATGAATGTGTACAATTATGATTTTTATGAAGGGTACACTTTTAAATTGAATACTTTGCATAATAAGCATTGAGCAAGTTTTTAATTACACAAGTATTACTGGGGGCACATGTATGAATACAAGTCATATGCAAAATGACACCACAATAGTCTCAATATCACAGCTTAAAAACAGAAAATAAGTCCATAACTGTTTCAAAGAAAAATGTAAAAATACTACGCACAAATTTATTCCATCATAACAAAAATGTACCCACCAGTGCTTGAGCAGTAAAGTTGCTCAAAGCTGGTAGTTTGACCTGACTGCAATTCTAGGTAAACAGATTGGCTGCATGTGTAATGAGGATATGAGTGAGTATCTTTAGAAAGTCCTTAATGAAAGCATGCTTCTGCTTATGCAAATAGCTCTCACATACTTTGCCATAAACAAATCATGCAGACCAAGCCAAATCAAATTAAAATAAAAATGAAAATCACAATAAAATAAGTCAAACTATTACTAAATAAGTAAATTAAAAAGTATGTAATTTGAGTTTAGCTGTAATTCTGTAAAATGTCCTATGCATTATATGTTTTTTTTTCAAGAAGGGGGCAATTAGCTAATCTAGAATCAATATTATTGTTAAACATATTAGTTGAATAACTGTATTGCTCTTACATGAGTAACAGATTTTACATGTTTCATTATTTACATGCCTTACAGATTTTCTATGTCTCATTATTTACATAGCTTACAGGTGTTAAATGCCTCATTTTGTTTTTATTTGGTAATAAGGGGGATAATAAATTTCACTGCAAAACATTTTGATAGATAGTTATGTAGATGACTTCTGATATGAACTCTATATTCAACTATCATATAAATACTATTCCTAATATACATAAAATTTAATTTTTATTTGCCTCTATAGTCAACCCTCTAAGGTATAAATAATATAGCATGGCTTAAGTAATAATTTTCGCAATACAATGTATTGTGGAATGTGAAACATGAATACAGAAACATATTAAGTGCAAAGAACATAGAGAATAAAATGCCATTTTAATCACAGATATTTACAAGAAATATGCTTGATATTTATCAGAATTGTTCAGATGAACTGTTACTAACTGCAATACATGCATCACAATGACAAAGAAGTGATTGGCATATACTTTGAAAGCTATTCAGCAAGTCTCTGCTGCAGTGATGCTAATTGGTTGACAAAGTCTGCAGTAGAATCAATCTCTGTTTCATAAACGAGGCAGGGGAGTTTACTGTCATTGTAATGCATGAAGTTTGCATTATCTATTTGTACAATTCATTTATAATAATTCTCAAATATCTTGCTGTAATCATAAACAATTACCAAGGACTTCAGTTTACTTAATTAAATTTAATAAATCATGAAGGAAATATTGCAAAATTTTCGCTATCACATTCTATAAGTTGGAGATAATTTATATTTATGACAATTAAAATCAAAAATGAAACAAACTATTTTTAGTATATTCTTACAGCATTTAAATCCACTTTTATTAACTGCATACAGCATTATTTTTTGACATCAGGAAATATTTTATTGAGACTTCTCAGTTCATAATGCATTATATATAATACTATAAAGATGAGGAAATGTTTAATGCAAATTACTCTTTTCATTACATAATGCATGTAACTAAATATGTGTTTAAATACTACAAAATATGTATCCTTCTAGCAGGTTTAATAAAATTTTTATATTTATACTGTAGTTAAAAAATAAAATACAATACCATTGCATTTTGTCGAATTTTGAACAATTAAGACTCGAGAGAATTACCATGTCTAACAGCACACCAATTTATCGCATACATATTTCTAAAAAGTTATTATTATTTCTAATTCATACAATAAATACTAAAAATATTAAATGTGCTATAAACTAAATATCAGACTGAGGCTACAAATGTCCCAGAACAAATATACTGCAAGTTAATCTTTGGATTATGGTAACTTGGCGATTTTTTGGCGACCAACACTGCTAGTTTTTTTTTTAACTGAACATTTTTTTTTTCAACAATCTGGTAGCCGAATTACGCTTATGCTAGAACTTTTATGGAACAAAAGTGCTTAATCATGACGAAGATTAGGTGAGAAAATGCAGAATCGCCCACTGCTTGCCGCGTTTTTAAGAATTGCACATACACAATATCCATGTACACGTCGACCTATTTTCACTTAAAAAAACGGAAGCACTTCCGCAGATAACCCAGTAAATGTAAACATCGCCAACTTTGGCGATAATAGTTCAAACCTGGTAACCCAGTGCATTTATTCTATTCGCTTGTTCGAAGTTTGCAACCATTCCTCTTGGGTTCATTTTGTTGAATTATCACTGTCGTTGTTCGCATTTGCAGATTTATATTATTATTTTTTTTGAATTTTTTAACAATGAATGGATAGAAATAATTTCGTAGATAGATGCCGGTTCTCGGTTCGGGATGAAAGGAAGAAAATACGGCGTGAGGGGTGAATGCTAATTTGTAACACGGCTGTTCACGTTGTGTTCTTAATTATTAACAGGTCTAAGAACCAGCAATTTAAATAACTAAGTAATGCTTTTATTTTTATTATTGGTTATTGTCATCTAAAATGAGAATAAATCAATTTTCTGGCTTAAATTTTAACAATATATTCTTAATGCTTTTCTAACAATAACCTTTCAGAGGATGGCTGGTGTGACATAAATAGATGATTAAATTGAAATAAAAAATATCATCGATTATCTAAGATGACAGAATAGTTTGATGCATCACCATGGTCATCAAAATTAGCAAACACTGCTGGTGTAAGAAATATATTGTTTTTTGTATTAACTGGAATTTAAGACAATTTTTTTTCGTTTATCACGTTTAACCGGTTAATTTCAGTACATTAATACTAATTTATATTTTTCAAATGAATTTTTATTTCCGTTATAAATGCTTATATATTGTCTTATACTTAATATATTCTTTTCTGTGCTAACTTGAATTTAATACAAATTTATTTAGTATGTCACGTTCAACCAGTTAGTTTTACATCTACATGCTTATTATCTGTGAATTTTTACTACCATATGCTTAGTATATTGTTTTGTCTGCTAACTTGAATTTACATGCACTAAAAATCACGTTTACAAAATATCACGTTTGCGGCTCGGCTCATCGCCGATGAAACGAGAGCTTGGCGAGTAAAAATGCAACGGCGTCAACTGGTTCTTTCCCGAAGCGCCAACGGGTTCTCTGCGGATGAAAACCCAAAAAAACATCTCAGAATTGCACAAAAATGGCATTGCGCACACTCTTGATGTTATCCATATACACTGCTAAAGTCCTAGCTAGTAACCTTTATCGCCTTACCAAAATGTCGCCAAACTACTTGTTACCATATTCCAAAGATTAGCCCAAATACGTTCAGTCTGAGAACTGAGGTCTGTTTAACCCAGATATTTCTAGCAACTATGAAGTAAAACTGCCACTCCATAGGCAAATTTAAAGTTCCTCTGAATTCAGATTACTGTACATAACTATGAATATGATATGAAAGCACACATTGAATTATTTTATTGCACTACGATATGAAAGCACACATTGCAAGAAAGAAAGTACAGGAAAATGTTTATAGATTCCTTGCAATCAATGCACATAAAATAAATACTAAAAAGCTATAGAATAAACCATGTTTGAACATCGATGAGTACAGGGAAGCATAACAAAGCAACATTATCAATATTTTATATTTTATTCAATTATGTGCTATTTCTAATTCAATACTCTTTGCTTTATAAGCAAACATAATAATATTTTCCGAATACGTATCCCGACCTGCTGCTACGGATAATCCCTTAGCAGGGAAAAAGTATCACGCTGTCCTCCTAGAAGAAGTACGTCATCCGATGACAACCATAACGGGGTCTACCATAATAAGCTGTTTCTCCCCGTTTTGGCTATCACCGTTATCAGCACGGTGAATAAAGAAAATCAGAAGGAAGAATAAAATACGACCTGTTTTATCCAGCGAAGGGTGCAGCAGTGGAGTTAAGGCGACGCTTTTGCGAGGCGAAAGCCAAAGAAGAAACAACCCAGAGCCCGTGAGGCGAGGTCGATGAACTCGGTACAGTAGCGGGAGTGGCAGCAACGCAAGGAAACGGAGAGCGAAGCGATAAGACGTCTATCTCGAACGCTGTCCCACCTCGGCAATTTATATATTTCAATAAGTTTTATTATTGATTAATAAATTCTCGCAGTTCTATGCTATAAGACTAGGGTTTAAGTTTGCATAAAAATTCCTATGTTAAATAAAAGAATCGAACTCTTTATGAATATGAATATAACTTTTTACGATGACTGTTTTTGAATATGTCCTTTCTTACATTTAAAGGTAACATATTTGCACGATACCGTTTCACGATGTTTATGACCCTCGTGAAATTTTGCGATCTCGTTTTAATCGAAACAGCAAAATTTTGATTTTCATACAGTTTTGTTTCCCTTTCAAATTTAAAATATGTGAAAAACTTGTTTCCACACTCAAAAGGGAAGAAATTTGTTTTTGTCACATCCATCGTTCTCAGGTTATGTCAAAGAAATAACACGTAAATTTCAGTAACAATAACTAAAAATTAATTAACAAAGAAATATCATACAAGGAAGATAAGCAGAAACTGTTAACAGCCCTCGCTCCCGCTACCGCCTGTCTGTCTGTCACGAGCATATTCACAAAGCCTACAGACAATTTCGCTACTGGCTGCTCTCATTGGAGGAAACATCTGCTTGGCGGTCATATTTGGAATGGCGAGTTATCGCCCTGCAGGCGTGGTAATTAACGCCAAACAAACGGAAACAGCGTTTATTTCATTCAATATTTTTTTAAGTTTATAAATGAAAGCTTAGAGGAATTGTGTGGAATATATCTTAAATAACCTACTGATCTTATTAATAGTTTATTTGTATTTGAATTTAAACTTTTAAAAGTACGTAATTGTTTACAAAAAAAGGTGTTTATATCGAGACAGCATATGCACTTTTTCGTTATTTCACTTAGGAAGAGTCTGTTGTGTAAATTTTCGTAGCGCATTAATTTATACAAATAAAGAAATATTAAAAAATTAACCAAATGAAAACATTCAGTAAACATTTAAGGGTGTCGGATACCTATTCTTTTTACCAGTAAGTATAACTAAAATTATATTTTATTCCATTATGCGCTATATCTATTGAAACGCTTTTAGGGATCTTGGATCGTAATCTGTCTTACTGGTACCTACTACAAAGAGTACAAACCAGTATATAAAAATAAGAAAAATTAACATTAACAAAAATAGAGAAACTAAAGGCGTTTAATTTTTAACACCGTACCCGAAGGCGAAAAGACAAATAATGACAAAGTCATTCAGTAAAGTTAAAATAAAAATAAATCCGTATAGAGCAGAGTTTATGAAAGCTACGAGCGGGGACAGAACCGGCGATCTAGAAGTCTGTGAATTATTCTCGCGCTCGTTACCACTGGGCTGCGGTTTCTCCGGTGGGTTATGTTCACTTTTTGGTACACGACGCTCAGATACAAATTGTAAAGACGATGAACCAAAAGTCGCCAAGCACTAGATTCTGTAACCCTACCTCTTTTAACCAATCGGAGCAAACAGCAGAAGAAACGGTCTGTAGGCTTTGTGAATAAGCCTGTCACAAGGCAAATCGGCGTAAAATGCTTGTACCTTGGCTGATTGTGCGCATGCGCTAATGCAGGTTGTGCGAATAGCTTCAGAGGCTATTCGGACCAAGGAGGTTAGAATAGAAGGAGGGAGGGTTTGCAGTTTCCTCCACTATCGGGGAATGAAACTCCAAGGAGGTTCTAACCTCCTTGTGAAACTCCACCGAAGAAGCGGCGTCCATGTTTGTAACTTCAAAACATTGCATTACGGCAGTGAAACGTACGTGTTTTTAAGCTGTTCCGATCATGCATTTTACAGTAAAAATATGTTAAATTTATAATGAAACGCTTCGCTATTGTTATTTTTTTTTTGTTATAAAGTTATTAAGATGATATCCGTAATTTACTACGTACAGAAAGTCATTAAGAAATAGTTCAAAATCTAAATGCATGGGCATAACATCAAAGCCTTTAAAATGATGTTTCTGCATATTTCAAGAATTTGTTTAGGTTTCATTAGTAACCTGTCGGGTGTACATTCCCGATGAATCATTTTAACCTGAAATTAATAGCAAATAATTATCTAAAACATAGTCATAGGTTGCATTCTTTTAAAATGAAAGTTTTAAATAGATTCTTTTCACGACCAACAACTTATAACAACAAGAAAATAAATATTAATAAAATAAAACAGATTTATGTGAATTCAATGATTTCAGTTTATGCGCGTGAATTGAGTAATAATTAATACATAAAGAAAAGCATTGCTTTATTTAACACCTTTACAATTCCTAAAAATAGTAACAATTGATTTTTTACTTTTCATGAAAATTATAAAACGAATTGCCTAAAACGTTCAAATTATACAGTTTAAATCCTGGCATATATCATTGTATGTTAGGGGACGAAGAGAGCAGCTATAAACAGAAACATTAAGATATATTTAACATATTTTGATTATTCTTAAATACTTTGTTTCACATCTGAAAAGAAAACAACATGACATTGTGATTTTTTCAACATATTTATTAAATTATATAAAAAAAGAAAATCAATACTTACGAGTGAAACGTAATCCCAGGAATCTTTTTCCAAAATGGATTTGTGCATCCATATGAAACACAAGCTGACATGCTTCAAAATGAAAAGAAAAAGAAAAAAAAAATATATTGCAATTGCAGACTTCATTGCACAAGTCACAGCGATAACAGTAACATGGCCGCCAAGCTTCACCGTTTGAGTTGAACCTTCCCTCCTTCTATTCTAACCTTCTTGATTCGGACCGTCGGTGCGATTTCTTCCTTTTTTCTTCCACATTGTCGAGTAATCAGAAGCCGAGTAAAAGATGTTTCTAGATCTTGACACTAGAGAATCAAATACGATCTGCGTGTGTTATTTTTTCAACTTGTTTTTCCGGCGACAAATTTTTAAATGAGTTGATGCCCCAATCCGGAAAATCTTTTTAAACTTTATGTGTGGCATCACTTTATTTTTAGGATATAAACACCAACAAAGGAGAATGATGGAGAGGGTAAAATTATGGTTGTTTTGTAACATCGAAAGAATATTATGATTGATTGTATAAATTTATCTAGTAGATATACACTTCAGTAAATAATTCAGGTTAGTTTCTTTTTTTTTTTCTTTTTACAAATTTTTATTCCTTCTAGATGTTGTAATCAGATATTTCATGCGCAGCTGTCCGTGAGTACTACAACGCAGATGACTTGTTTAGAAAGTACCTTACCGAAAAGAATGTGTGTATACATAACTGTTATAGAGAGGATTTACATCTTTTAAATGCTTACCTTTTTATTTATACGATACTGAAAATTAAAAGTCTGTTTTATCAGAATAATTAAACTTTATAATTCAATTTTGAAATATTTTTTAGATGTGACAAATATGAATTCCCTTCAAACGAATTATCAGGCTCTCGTAACTGATGAAAATGACGCACCACATGACAGTGTTATTTTTCATGTCGCTTCTGAAGGCGCTAAATGTGAGTATAAATTAATTTTATCGTAAGTTATACAGAAAACTGACATTAAGTATTTTGTAATGAGCCTGTTTTTTTATTGATTGTAAAGGAAGCCAAATTGAGGAAATTAATTTTTTATTACAAAGTTTGGTTTAAATATCAGTGAGGGTTTGAGTGAAGTTATGGCATTATGATTGTTTTTTGTTAATCAAGTGGAAATTGACAGTTATTAATGTTTACTTTGCACACTTGGCATTTCCTAAATGGATGTCATAAGAAACCATATAAATACATTTCAAATCTTTTCATTTTGCATTTGTCATTGTTTTCATGAATTTCATGCTTATTTCATTTTGTCGTCTCATCCCTGCATCTAATCATTCATTGATTTTTTTGTCTGTTACAATTTTGTTTCATGATATTAAAAAGGGGAAAAAAATCAATTAGGCCTGTGTTTGTGTTAATCGTTTTTCAAATTATTATTCTTAAAAATATCTTTTTTTGGGTTTTCATCCGCAGAGAACCCGTTGACGCTTCGGGAAAGAACCCATTGGCGCCGTTGCATTTTTACTCGCTAAGCTGATGAGCTGAGCCGTAAACGTGGTTTTTAGTGTGTGTAAATTCAAGTTAGCAGACAATGGTAGTTAAAATTCACAGATAATAAATATGAGATGTAAAATTAACAGGTTAAACGTGATATACGAAAATAAATTTGTATTAAATTCACAGAAAACAATGTATTAAACATAACGGGAAGTAAAAAAATTCATTTAAAAAATAAAAATTAGTATTCTTATACTTACGTTTACATTATACTTATATGTATTTTCTCTAATTCATATAGAATACTAATATTTCTATTACAAGTGTCTTTTTTCATTATTAAGTACTTTGTCTGTTGATTGATGTATTTCGGTAAGAGCCCATGTAATAAATTAATGAATGCATGACCTTAAATACATCCATTTTACATACTTTTCAGTATTTTTTTTTCAAGTTACTTGCATACAGCTTAAGGCATTTTACGTTGAAACAAAGACCTGTCTTTTTTCATAATATATTTCACAATACAAATAACCCTCAACAGTAATCAAATTTTCTTCAGTAGCATTGTTGATAAAACTAGAACTTTATACATTTTAAAATTATTATAGGCTTAGAAAACTCATGGTTCTGTGTGCTTACAGCTGTTAATAATTAAGAACATAACATGAACAACTATGTTACAAATTAGCATTCACCCCTCCCGCCATATTTTCTTCCTTTGATCCCGAACTGATGAGCTGAGAACCGGAATCTTTCGACGAAAACTTCTTTAATTATGCAAAAATATTTCTATCTATTCGTTGTTAAAAAATTCAGAAAAATAATAATAAGAGAAGAATAATATAAATCTCCAAATGCGAACAACGACAACCTTCGCACAAGCGAATATGATGTATTAGCTAGGTTTCCAGGTTTGCACTATTATCGCCAAAGTTGGCGATGTTTACATTTACCGGGTTCTCTGCGGAAGTGCTTCCCTTTTTTTTTTTTTTTTTTTTTGCACTTGTGTGTTATATAGTGTTAAATGGAAGAAGTAAAACTTCTTGAATTAACACGTATTTTTCATTAAGAAAGAAAGATTTATTTTGTAATATGAAAAAGGACAGTGAGAGAACAAATACTAGTGTCTTATATTCACAGATATTATTATTTGTTGTTTCATATTGCAAAACTTTATTTATGCTATATGTTTTGTTAGTAGGACCTCGGATAAAAATCTGCCAAATCATAGTATTGACTGTGTTAAATTGATAACTTTTAAAGAATTTTTCTTCTTATGTTCATGAAAGCTAGTCATAGACATTCATTTTAGATATAGCATTTTTTTTGCTTTTTAGCTGTTTTTGGCCCTGGCTGTTGGCATATTTTTTTTTTATGGAAAAGTTAAGATGTGTTTATTATTTAGCAATTGCCAAATGATGAAGAGGCTGCCATCAAATTGTTTCAGGACAATGGAATTATCTAAAAAGAACAACATTATTCCAATAATAATCTAATGAAATTATGCCCGAGTTTTATTTCAGTACCAAAATAGTAGTGAGGAATACAATGATAGGTAAAAGTATATTTCAGGGTGCCACTTCTCGAAAATTGACGACTTTTGGTGATTGGCCAGCAAAGCCCTATTTCAAGCTGGCTGTTACACAGAACCAAAATAAGTCAAAGAATTGCATAAACTTGGTATCCGTGTACACATTGACCTATTTTCACATAAAAAAATCAGAGAATTGCATAAACTCGGCATTGCACACTCTCTTGTCTTTGTCCATGTACACCTTGATCTATTTTCACTTAAAATCAAGAGAATGATGATGTCATATGATGCTAAAACAAAGTTACTCATTACCAAAATTGAACAAAATTTATAGCCAATCAAAGCTCAATAAACTGCACTTTAAATCACACAATGAAACTATTCATCAGTGAAAAACAATGATTTTTAATGTTGGATGCCAACCAGTGCACTGTAGAATGATGTAGTAAATGTCCACTTGGAATAATTTACCACCATTTAGAATCGTAAACATCGTAGTTTATGTGGCAGCATTTTCGTCCTAAAATGGAAATGTTTTCAGCAATACTAAAAGATATTTACAATTTCATACCTGCTGTTTAAATTGATCACTTAATTATCTTTTTATTTTATTAATTTCTTTTTCTTTGTTATCTTCTTTTCTTATAATTAGTATCGATTTTGATGTATTAGTGTCAGTATAGTAAAATAATTGCTTATGAAAGTCTTTAATGCTGTTAATTAATCTTTTATTTAATTATTTTCTTCTCTTGTCTTCTTTTATTTCAAATAAATTATACGGATTTTGATATGAATGTAATAAATAATTGTTTCAAAAGTCTTGTATTCTTTTCAATGGTCCATTTCACTTTCATAACATGAAAAAGGAAATTCATCTTAGCACTACACAAAGGATATATCCACTTATTTACTAATTTCTCTGTCTTCAGTCAAACAAAATTCTTTAACAGCATCCAAAAGCTTCCTAAAGTGAACTAGAATCTATATACTGGTGTTGCTACATAAAGTCACAAAAATAACGGTAAAAAAATACCCTTTATAGGGCAGGTATCCTCCAACATTCGACCATATGCATTTCCTTCCTACAAACAGGACACTTATAATGGCAACTAATTAAACCTTCATTTACGCACCAGCCAATTAATGCTTTTTTCCTTTTCATTCCAAATCATACAGAAACTTATAAATACCAAGCAAATTAATCTTGCAACATTCAGCCATTTTACCATGTAAACCTAAAAATAACAACGTACTTCTTAACCAAAATCCGTCCCATCATTCAAATTCACTGCAATCATGCAACGAGTTATATCATAATAGAGTTTCTATAGCATTCAACTACTCAGGTTACCATAAATGAACCAATATCTTGCCGATAATTGAAACAACTTGGTGATAATCCAAGGGGCACCCTTCAATCTACTCTAACCAGCATTTGGATTTCAAACCACCTGAAGGTTTTGCTACTACTGCTATGTTAATCAGAACCAGAAATCACTCTTATGCCATTGTTTCTTGAGAGTATTTTTATGTTCTTTAATACTTCAGAATTCCTAAGAAAGTATAACCTCAAAACAGTACTTTCACAAAAAAACTTAATTCATATGTGTTTGTTTTTGAAATTTTTATGATTTCTTCAGTTTCATGACTTAAATTTGTTTCTTCAAGCATTTGTTTTCTTTAGTACTGCTTTTGCAGCAAGAAAATGAGTGCAAAAAAGAGGAGGAGGAGGATTCAAATTTTCATGAAAGGAAGAAGTAAAGTGTATAATGAGGAATATTTATGCAAGCCTATACTCTCTTTCCTGCTAGATATGATATTTTGAAGCAGATTTAATACTGGGTATATAATTAGCAATACCATCTCATAAAAGCTTTGCAAACTGTGAATCATTGCTGGATATTGTTATTGTGGGAAAAGAGTTAACAAACTCTTGTCAAGATTTTTGATAAGGTTTACAGTTTAAGGTACTATTCCGTTTTGAGGACCATAAATAATTGCAGCGAAAATATATGCGCAAAAGCGCCAAATCAAGCAAACGCGCCCATTTAACCGCACGCCAAATCTAGCGTATGCGCTGATTTCAGATTGCGTATGTTTATATAGTTCTGTATTTCTTAAGACGCCATTGAAATACTAGTTTAATTTTTTAATTCTTTTTTGATTTTAAATCCTTTTTTTGATATCCTATGGATTTAACAATTTGGGAGTTGCCCATGACAAAAAGTGTGCAATAGAATTTTGGGCAAAGTGCAGAATCACCCACTGCTTGACACGTTTTTAAGAATTGCACATACTCGGTATCCATATACACATCGACCTGTTTTCACTTTAAACAAAACAAAAAAAAAAAAAAAAATAAATCCAATTGTTTTTACCCTTGTAAAAAGTGGCGAACAAATAAGTGAGTGATTCTGCACTTTACCGAGAATATTTTCAAAGAAAAGGCATCATTCATTATAAAAAAATTACGTTTGAACAACCAACGAGATGAAATTATGCTTTAGCGATAAGTCGGTAGCGAAATAGCGATGCAGGCATCCATTCAGTTATGTTTAGAAATTTTTATATAAATTATAATAATGATCTGAAATGGTTATTTACTCTTATGCTTCCATTCAGACATGTTTAGCCTTTTTCATATAAATTATTATAATAAAAAGTATTATATGAAATTAACCTTTCATCTAAATTAAAACATCAATCTTAGATATGATAGTTATTTACTATTATACTTCCTTTCTTGCATTAGGGTTGCCACAGTTATTTTTGGCAGCACTGACATCAACAGTAGTTTAGCGATTTTTTTTTACGGCCCTCAACACCGAATAGTACCCAGTTTTAAGATTAAAGGGCATTTCCTTTTTAAAGTGGTTACACAAGCACATTGGCAAAATTTAGCAACATGAAAAGTAGGAAATCATCTACTCCCAAAGGGGCATTTTTTTAATGTTTTCTCTGTTACCTTTATTTATTAAATATCGTGTTCTTTGCACTTAAACCATGAAAATCAATTCAACAGCAATATCGCAAAATAGTTTTAAAATGAGCATATCTTTAGAATTTCTGATACACAATCTCGTGCGCTAGAGATAAATTTTTTTTTTTTTTGTTTGTTCAGTGTTGCCATTTTTCACTTTGAAATTATTGAGTTTGTTAATTAAGAATTCTGTAAAATTTTACAAAATATGAAATCGATTTAAAAAAAATTCCAAATTAGTGCTCATAAATACTTTACAAAGTATAACAAATTCCAAATTTGGGCTTCCAGATGTGCATATTCGGGTGGAGATATGCGTTATTTGAAATTTGATGATTCTAGGTACCGTTGTTTTATCTCAATGCGAGAAACATACATTTTATGCGGATTCTTCATAATTTAATTTCTTTAAAACATAACACAGGACGATAGATAATATTTGGTGGCAACAGTTTGAAAAGTGAAACGGACATTTAAAGTTTTCGACGCAAAATACGAAAACAAAATTAATACCTCTTCTGGGCTAATGCTCCTTGGGCTAAAAACAAAACAAACAAACAAAAACCACTATGTATGGGTGAAAATATCATTTATTTATAATTTTGGAGGCTTAATTGAACATCTACTGCTTTTATAGAATCAAATATTGGTACTTTCAGATTTTCGCCTATATTTGACTCCTTATTTCACCATTTACTGAAAGTTGTTCAGCCCAGCAGTATATCAAGAGGAAAGGGAGGGGAAACTATGCCCAAAGGAACTTGTTTTTAACGTTTTGTATGTTTCCTTTATTTATTAAATATTGTGTTCACTTAAACCATAAAATTCAGTTCAACAACAGTATCGCAAAATAATTTTTAAATGAGCATATCCTTAGAATTTCCGATACACACTCTTGCATGTTGGAGATAAAATTTTTTTTTCGTGCAGTGCTGCCAATGCTCGATTTGAAATCGGCACGTTTGTTAATAAAAAATTATTTAAAGTGTTACGAAATACGAAATCGATAATAAAACAAATTTCAAATTAGGACTTTCATTTGATGGCTCTAGGTGCTGTTGTTTTATTACAATATGAAAAACATACGTATATTTATCAGGCATGAAAGTTTTCTGCGTTTTTGCAGAATTCCACTTTTTTGAACGTCACCCGGCTGTTTCTGAGATTGATGCAGGACCACTGAGAAATCACAACGGACAAATTTGTGTGGGTAAACGTTGGACATGCTCTCTCTCTTCCTCTTTTCTTTGTAAAAAAAACTTTACATCATGCCACAGATCGTGAAATGTGTTGTTTCACATCAAGGCGAAGTAGGTGGGGCTTATGTGGAAAGGCGAAACTAGATGCATACGAATATCGAATCAAGAAAAAGCAAGCAACCGTCAAATGAGAGCTGACTTTAATAATTTCAGCGATCGGTGCTGGCGCCATATGTCGGACATACGGATACCCTACTGATGTTATTCAGAGCACGTGCGAGTTTTAGAGTGTGTAAAGTGGCATACTGTAATTCAGAGCCTAGATCATTATGTTATTTATTTTTTGTTTGTTGCTGTAAGTTTTTCAGTATGAATATCTTAAATCTGAATCATGAGCACAAAGCTCGGCGTATAGATATTGAAGGAAAAAATAAGTTAAGATTTGCGTGGCTGAAAAACATCATAAAAATTCATGTGAATGGACAAGAAATGGAATTGGTCATTGGCAGTTGCATTCAGAAAGTGGATATCAATGAAAAAGTGAAGTGTGCATTCTGTTCTGATCTAATATATTATGGAAAAAGGGGATATATTGCTATGCTAATAGCAGCCATATCAAAAGCAAAAAAACATTGTGGGAGAGAAGTAGTGAAAAGAGATAATTACACGATGTCATCATCATATTCATCTTTGACAGACACAAACAAACGTAAGCATGCAGGAGAGAAAAATAGAAGAAAAATTAGCAGCTCCAAGTATTCCAGTTTCTGATCGAATTTCCGGCTTAGAGGGTCAACTGCTTGGAGTTATGGCTGAAAATCATTTGCCTTATACTGTAGCACCTGTGATAATTGATTTGGCGAAAGCAATGGCATCTGATAAGAAGGCACTATCACAGCTCACAATGGGTTGCACTAATGCATCATATAAAATGAGATTAGGCCTCTCAAAAACATTTTTCAATGAAACTGTGAACAATTTAAAAAACTTTAAATTTTCATTAAATATTGATGAACCTACAAGTAGTAATCGAATGAGAGTTTTGTGCATATTAGTCAGCTACTTTTCTACAGAACACAATAAAGTAGTGGTTGAGCATTTAATATCTGTTAATGTTTTTAACATGTCTGCTGAACAACTATTTAAAAAAATTGTGTCTCTTTTTGACAAAAATCAGCTGCCATTTGAGAATCTCACGTCTGTTTTGATGGATACTTGCAATATAATGAGAGGATCAAAGTCTGGATAAGAGGTGAGACTTCATAATGAGAAGGCTCCTCATTTGTTAGATATTGATGGAGTTTCTTTCCATCATATACATAATGCATCCAAGGTTATTTTCTAAACCATTTGGTGGGTGAGTAAGAGGGAATATGTGTGATTTCAAATGTCAAATATACTGCTACAGTCAAAAGTCGTTAATTCGGACACGCATAATTCGGAATGATCTATAATCCGGACATCAAAACTAAAAACTTTCTGCGCATGCGCCACTTTGACACATGCACAGAGGCGTTCACGCGTGCGCGTAAGACCTTTTACGACTGCGCATATGAGTGTGCGCAAGTGCAGAATACGTTTTCGCGTGCGCATTTTATGTATAATGGACGTATAAGCTAAAATTATCTAATTATCTATTTCAGTTCATGTTGATGATTGCGTTGTTTTTTAATTTTCGAATTGCATCTGGCTTATTATTTTTTGCAGACTGTAAGAGCAATTTTATAAAAGTAAGCTTAAACTTTCGATTATATCAAATAGAATTTCCGATATATATTTTTTAATATGTAAAGGATCTAAAGCGAAAGTATGTTTTGAAATCCGAAATCTGTTTATCAATTTCACGCTGCTCGGCGGCGGGCGCCTAATGAATTGGAAGTTGATTTGTCAGCACTATCCTTATCTTCAGCACAGATGTTTTTATTTTATTTGGCTTATAATTCCTTACCAAATGTAGTATTTTATCTCGATATGCTCCGTCTTTGATATGATTTAAAACAAGTTCCTTGTCATTTTAATTCGCTTCCGATAGCGAAGAAAAGTGACAGAGGTTATTGAAAACAAAAAAATTTCGATTGACAAATTAGTCGGTGTTCTTGACACAGCAATTATAGGACTTGAACGGCGGAACTTTGTAACTGAACAAGAAATTATGTCTGTTTAATAGAATTAAAGAGAAAGTATTATCACATGAAACGAAGCAAAACTTAAACAACTTACATTGAAAGAAATGTTTAATAAAGTAAACAAATAAATATTAAGCTTTTTCTTTTTGCAAATTTTGATACCCTTTAGATCATAATTGTTCTTTATTTCATAAATTACGGTTTCATATTTTTAATTTTAGAATTTCTGCATGCCATCTTACGAGATTTAAACTGATGATCTATAATCCGGAAAAATCGATAATCCGGAATCGCCGAAGTCCCGACGAGTCCGGATTAACGACTTTTGACTGTATTGAACATTTTATTAAACACTGCTGGCTGTCCATATATGCGCGCCTCGCAATGAATTGGAAGTTGATCTGTCAGCACTATCCTTATCTTCAGGGCAGATGTTTTTATTTTATTTGGCTTATAATTCCTTTTTAAATGTAGTATTTCATCTCGATGTACTCCGTCTTTGATATGATTTAAATGAAATTCCTCGTCATTATAATTCGCTTTCGATAGTGAAGAAAGTGACACAGAGGTTATTGAAAACGAAAAAATTTCGATTGACAAATTAATCGATATTCTCGACACAGCAATTATAGGACTTGACCAGCATAACTTTGTAAAGCAAAAAACATTTAAAGTAAAAAATTATTTAAAGTGTTACGAAATATGAAAAGCAAAAAATTATTTAAATTATTTAAATAAATGAAGAAGAAATTACGTCTGTTTATAGAATTAAAGAGAAAGTATTATCACATAAAACGAAGCAACTTAAACAACTTACATTGAAAGAAATGTTTAATAAAGTAAACAAATAAATATTAAGCTTTTTTTTTTTTTTTTTTTTTTTTTGTAAATTTTGATACCCTTTAGATCATAATTGTTCTTTATTTCATAAATTACGGTTTCATATTTTTAATTTTATAATTTCTGCATGCCATCTTACCAGATTTAAACTGATGATCTATAATCTGGAAAAATCGATAATCCGGAATCACCGAAGTCCCGACGAGTCTGAATTAACGACTTTTGACTGTATACCTTTTAAATATTTATATTGTTTTTTATTTGCATATAATCAGAGAAAAATACCAAATGCTATTTTCATTTAAGTAGCAACTAAGTAATGTAAAATATACATTATATATATATATATCTGTAGTGGAAAAAAGATGTCATGTGTGAAATTTTTATTTTATTTCTCTGTGTTGTTATATAAAAACAAAGTAAAGAGTTGTAGTACAAAATTATCTACATATAATGCACACAGTCATCATTGCTTTGCCATAACCTATCTACTTGCAATATTTATTAAATCATTGTAACTTATTTTACTTAAATTAAATTTAAAAAATTTAATTTAAGTAAAATAAGTTAAAATAAGTTAAATAATTTTAATTTAAGTAAAATTACTTAAATTAATTTTACTTAAATTAAAATTAAAAGATTATATCAGGAAGGAGAAGTTTCTGTAATATTAGACCTTAGAAAAGTATTTTTAAGTATTGCAATATCATATGAATTTAACTATTTGGTGGTTGTCTTTGTGTTGAAAGATTGACATGCAGCATTTATTGTTTCCTCTCAAAAAACTCAAAAGGTTTCTATATTTTCTTCATGAGGTGTAATCATTTGATATAGCCATAATGCATATCACTTACTATTTAAAATATTTCAAAATACTCTGATAAATATCAATACAGACTTGCCATCCTGATTTTTAATTGCATTTCTGCTAACCTGATTTGCAACATATTTTTTTTTTTTTAATTTTATTTTCCCCTTAGTCCTACAATTTATTAGTTTTCCTTCATTTGGCCTAATATTTTATTTTCATACCTCTTGTACAGTCTGTAGTCTTTTCAAAGCAGGAAACATGAAAATATTTCTTACTTTGAAAATATGCTTTCATCAGTGCAAGCTGGTATAGTTTGACCATCTCAAGTGTAACCCTTCTTGGCATTCTGCTAAAACACATAGACTCGTCCAAAGGGGCATTATTACTTGCTGTGACATGAAAGGTCTTCTTTTCTCAGGAAAGAGCTATGCTGGAGGGAAAGAAAGTCCCCATCCTTCCACCCTATTTTAAGAATAATTTGTTCCGAATGGCGCATGTGTGTTTGCGCTTATGGTCGCGGATGATGCGGTCAAACTATATTACCAGTTGCACTACAAATGCACACAGTGAGGAAGGCAAAGATTCCTTACACAGCTATTATTTATTTCAAAATACAGTCAAAAGTCGTTAATCCGGACTCGTCGGGACTTCGGCGATTCCGGATTATCGATTTTTCCGGATTATAGATCATCAGTTTAAATCTCGTAAGATGGCATGCAGAAATTCTAAAATTAAAAATATGAAACCGTAATTTATGAAATAAAGAACAATTATGATCTAAAGGGTATCAAAATTTGCAAAAAGAAAAAGCTTAATATTTATTTGTTTACTTTATTAAACATTTCTTTCAATGTAAGTTGTTTAAGTTTTGCTTCGTTTCATGTGATAATACTTTCTCTTTAATCCTATTAAACAGACATAATTTCTTGTTCAGTTACAAAGTTCCGCCGTTCAAGTCCTATAATTGCTGTGTCAAGAACACCGACTAATTTGTCAATCGAAATTTTTTTGTTTTCAATAACCTCTGTCACTTTTCTTCGCTATCGGAAGCGAATTAAAATGACAAGGAACTTGTTTTAAATCATATCAAAGACGGAGCATATCGAGATAAAATACTACATTTGGTAAGGAATTATAAGCCAAATAAAATAAAAACATCTGCGCTGAAGATAAGGATAGTGCTGACAAATCAACTTCCAATTCATTAGGCGCCCACCACCGAGCAGCGTGAAATTGATAAACAGATTTCGGATTTCAAAACATACTTTCGCTTTAGATCCTTTACGTATTAACAAATATATATTGGAAATTCTATTTGATATAATCGAAAGTTTAAGCTTACTTTTATAAAATTGCTCTTACAGTCTGCAAAAAATAATAAGCCGGATGCAATTCGAAAATTAAAGAACAACGCAATCATCAACATTAACTGAAATAGATAATTAGATAATTTTAGCTTATACGTCCATTATACATAAAATGCGCACGCGAAAACGTATTCTGCACTTGCGCACACTCATATGCGCAGTCGTAAAAGGTCTTGCGCGCATGCGCAGAAAGTTTTTAGTTTTGATGTCCGGATTATAGATCATTCCGAATTATGGGTGTCCGAATTAACGACTTTTGACTGTATGACTAGTTTTTATGGAATTATGAAGTGTATGGAAGAACTCGGATGAAAGATAAGTGGTTGCGTCAGGTATTAACATAACCACCTTGGCACAATTTAACAATTTTTGTAGATGAAAATTTACTTATCAGCCATGAGTTGACAATTTTTGCAACTTTTTTTTAAAAATGATTGCAAGACTATAAATGTTTATTTACACATGAATTTATTAAAAACAGGGTTCGTATGGTCCTTAAGAGTCCTTAAAAGTCCTTAGATTTTTTTGAATTGATTTTTGGTCCTTAGAAGTCCTTAAATTTGCCCAAAATCAGCAGAAGGTCCTTAATTTTAATCATCTGAAATTTGTCTGTTTTTACGAATGTCATTTTGAGTGTGAATTAACATTTTGGAGGAATATTTTTGGCAATTGACTGCCGTATATATGGTTATCTTTTGAATGGGTTCATGAGTTATAATTTGTTTCTATTTCCAATATAAATGATGGGATACTTGAGTTTCTAAGCAAGACGTTAAACATAAGCATTTTGAAATCAATTTTTTCTAATAAAGAGCTCTTAAACAACTTTTTGCTTTTGGGGATGTGAATTCTTTTATTAAACGGTTCTAAATTTGGTGATTTTTCAACATTTTGGAGATTTTAAGATTAGTTTCTATAGAAACTTTTTAATTCCGAGATCTGAGAATTTTTTGACGATTTTTTTAAAACATTGTAACACTGATAAATTTCATTAAAATAATGGTAATATATTGAAATTATATGTAAAAAATGACATTAAAATAAAATATTTTTATATTTTGCTGTCATATTATAAAGTTTCATTTTGGCAACTTATTATACAGTCAAAAGTCTTTAATCTGGACTCGTTGACACATCGGCAATTCCGGATTATCGGTTTTTCTGGATTATAGATCATCAATTTAAATCTGGTAAGATGGCATGCAGAAATTTTAAAATTAAAAATATGAAACCATAATTTATGAAATAAAGAGCAATTATAATCTAAAGGGTATCAAAATTTACAAAAATAAAAGCTAAATATTTATTTGTTTACTTTATTAAACATTTCTTTCAATGCGTGCATGCGTAAAGCATACAGTACGCATAGTCGAAATTAGAAAATTGCAACCAGAAAACTATTTTTGTATTCGTGATATTTATAATGACGAGAAATTTGATTTAAATCATATCAAAGATGGAGTACATCGAGACGAAATACTACATTTAGTAAGGAATTATGAGCCGAATAAAATAAAAACATCTGCCTTGAAGATAAGGATAGTGCTGACAGATCAACTTCCAGTTCATTGCGCGCCGCGATGTCCCTTCCCCCAGCACAGCAGTGTGAAATTGATAAACAGATTTCGGAATGGTTAGAGAAACAAAGGATATGCTTTTATCCATTTTTTGCAGTAATTCCACATCTTGTTTGTTGGACATCGTAACATGCTTTTGCTTTGTAGATCCTCTGGCAGCTCCAGAATCGGAAATTCTTTTTGACATAATCGAAAGTTCAAGCTTACTTTTATAAAACTGCTTTAACAGTCTGCAAAAAATAATAAGCTGGATCCAATTAGAAGATTAAGGAACAACTCAATCTGCAACATTAACTGAATTAGATAATTAGATAATTTTAGCTTAGCCTATACATATAGCGTCAGCTATACATTAAACGAGCATGCGTAAACGTATTATGCGCATGCGTGAACGCATATGCACATGCATAAAAATGCATTTGTGCAATGCATTTACGCATGCACAGAAAGTTTGCAGCTTTGAGGTCCAGATTATAGATCATTCCGGATTATGGACGTCCAGATTAAAGACTTTTGACTGTACTTCAGAAATTTTGCTGAAGTTTCTTCCATTGCTGACAAATTTCACAAGCACATATTTTAAAATTGAGTTTAAAGCAAAGAATATCATGATTTATCTTAGAAAATTGTTGTTGGGACTTGTAAAACAACAATGAACGCAAACAAAAATGGCAGTGTTGCTGGACTGAAGGAGTGTTATGAACATGGTTGCCTGTAAGGGTACGAGCATGATTGTTGTATTTGGCACATTCTGAAAATTTAGCAACTTCTACTAAAAGTGGTTGCGATAATGTATGAGTACCAAAAAATTGAATTTTTCTTCACTTTCCAGTCAACTGGAAAACTGATGACAATGTGTTTATGCAATGTTCTTGTATCATAAATGTGAAATAATTTCCTAAACAAAGTTCATTGTAAAAATATCATATCTAAAAACGTTAAAGCACTTCTATATATTTAAGTACAAGCTGAATTCAAATAATGTATTTTAAGTGTTGATTGTGTTCAGAATTTAATTAAAAGAAAGGTTGTAGTTAATGCTTTTAATAGGCATAATTAAGGAAGGAAAGTTCTTTCATACTGAGACAAGATTTAATGAGCATTGTTTGACTTATTTGATATTAATTTTTTGTGTAAGGTTATTGAAATACATAAGTACAGTACAAAGTCTTTAATCCGGACTCGTCTGGACTTCGGCAATTAAGGATTAGGGGTTTTTCTGGATTATAGGCCATCAATTTAACTCTGGTAAGATGGCCTGCAGAAATTATAAAATTAAAAATATGAAACCGTAATTTATAAAATAAAGAGCAGTTATGATCTAAAGGGTATCAAAATTTACACACACACACACAAAAAAAAAAGCTTAATATTTATTTATTTACTTTATTAAACATTTCTTTCAATGTAAGTTGTTTAAATTGATTCGTTTTATGTGCTAATACTTTCTCTTTAATTCTATAAACAGACTTAATTTACACAATACAGTTACAAAGTTCTGCTGTTCAAGTCCTGTGTTTGCTGTGCCAAGAATACCGACTTACTTGTTAATCGAAATTGTTTCGTTTTCACTAACCTCTCTGTCACTTTCTTCATGCCTTTATCCATTTTTTGCAGCAATTCCACTTTTTGTTTGATGGACATCGAAACATGCTTTTGCTTTGTAGATCCTTTGGCAGCTCCAGAATGA
Source organism: Stegodyphus dumicola (assembly GCF_044657685.1). Taxonomy (NCBI): domain Eukaryota; kingdom Metazoa; phylum Arthropoda; class Arachnida; order Araneae; family Eresidae; genus Stegodyphus; species Stegodyphus dumicola. Next base: position 83,673,773 of record NC_140772.1, on the reverse strand, counting down.
GAAACTCTTTTTGACATAATCGAAAGTTCAAGCTTACTTTCTATAAATTTGCTCTAACAGTCTGCAAAAAATAATAAGCTGGATCCAATTAGAAGATTAAGGAACAATGCAATCTACAACATTAACTGAAATAGATAATTAGATAATTTTAGCCTAGCTTATACTGTCTGTTGTACATTAAATGCATGCGTAAACGCTACACATGCGCAGAAAGTTTGTAGCTTTGAGGTCCGGATTATAGATCATTCCGGATTATGGACGTCTGGATTAAAGACTTTGTACTGTATTTTCATCGGTGAATGGCAGCCTTTTTCTAAAGAAGCCTTGCTCACTTTTGTGATGCATAAGGAAATTTTTCCCTTAGTGTTTAAAAATGTTTAATCAGTTATATATTTAATTTTTATAAAACAAATTGTAATTTATAGCAATGAACATGTGCATCATTTATAATTTTAATAAAAATTATATGTGTTTTTTAAGTAATACATGAAAAGTTACAAATGCTTAATTTTTATTCCTACTTCCAGCTCGATGGAATCATATTGGAGACTTAGATTCTTTTTTTCGAAGAATATCCTTTTTATTTGTCATAATTACTGCTCGCATGTATATATATATATTAAAATGTGCATACATACGTTCAAAATGATCCAAAAATAATTGTAAAGTATAGATGATAGCATATTGTTATTTTTTACAGAAAGGCATGGATTTTTTACATCTTTTTTAATAAAAATTTTACTAACAAAAAACTGAAAACAGTTACATTTTTACCTGAGGTCATAGTTGTACAGAGGTTGCCTGATGTTGCTGCCCATTTTGAAAGAAGTTATCCACTATTATGTTACACATCTGAACTGTCTTAGATCCTGTGTAGATTGTAATGCCACATCTTGTAGCCATGCTAGTGAATGATAGTTGTCATAATGAACAATTGTAAGTCTACTTCCATTGCATACTGTTCTGTGCCACTGTATGAATTTGGGGCACAACCGAAATTAAACCTTTTTGTGGAAAATGTAACTTTTCTGACAATAAAAATCTCTCATTAAAAAAAAAAAAACATGTTTTTCTGTGCATTTTTGTGACAACTGCATCTAATTTTTATTTATTTATTTTTTATATCTGTATATTCCACCTTATTGATGTCTAGCTTTTTCCTGTCACTGTTTGGATAAATCAGTGTGTGTGTATTATATATTCGAGTAGGAGAAATTTATTAACATATTAACTATGCTTTTATTTCACTGGATCATGCAAGAATTGCTATACGAGAACAATGAAGTAATTTTACATATATATATTGTCTTTCTGTTGGTAATTTTTGCTCTTTTACTAGCAAAGCACAAACAAAATATTTACAAGAACTATACAGCTTGTTTGAAACAGTAAATAAGTATATAAATAAATAAGTGGAAAAAAATATTAAACTTACAAATCATTCATAAAGGCTTTTATTTACTGTAGATACCTATTTTTTCAATGCATTTTTTGTGCTTTTTTGGAGCATAACTTTCTTCTGCTTTCAAATTCAATAAAATAACTGATAGGTGAGGTAATAAATAATAAAAAATGAATAAATTATTAATAGTAAACACGTTATTTTTGTTAACTCTATGCTTATTTTAAAATAAAAGTGCTGTATTAGTTTGGGATTGCTTTCAAATAAAATAGTTGTAATCATTTGAAAAGCTTTTTGGCTATATTTTATTGTTGCCCAAAATTATCTGTACAGATCTAAAATAATGGCATTGCATAAAGTAACTGATCAACTGATTTGTATTTGCCTAGAATGAGCAAAAGGCAAGCATCAGAATTCTGCTTCTGACAGCATGATGCCAGCTAAAGGCTTAGAAGGGATTGCACACAAAGTACATGCCTGCCTACCACAAACAGATTTCTGTAATTTAGACTTTGAATTTAATATTTAGTCAAAAACAGTTTTTATGGCATCCATTGTCATTTGAAAGTAAGCAGTTTTGAAATAGAGAGTTGTTGGCCATTTGCAAACAAGGCTCACAATAATAGAAGTGCTTAGATAGATTGTATCATGATGATAAATAGTTTTGGAAGAAGATAAACTAACCTGTTAAGGTAGGTTTAAAACCCTGAAGCTGTTGCTAAGAAGCAAGCATTAGGTCTAAGAAAATCACCTCTTATTATTATTATTATTATTATTATTATTATTATTATTATTGTTATTATTATTTGTCTGTAACTGCCCATTTTTATCCAAAATTGTCTACTAGGCAGCTGAGTTTAGAGCTTGCAGGTTCTGGTGGAACTTTTATACTGCATCAAACTGATACAGAATATGTATATATAAAAGTCTTTATGTGATTGCATTCAATGATTTGCATCCAATGATTTGCATTCACTGAGTTTACAATAAAAAGGAACCGTCTTGAACTGGTTGAGAATATCAGATTTGGAATCTTAAATAATCGCATCAGTAATCAGTCAGGATTTTGTTTCATTGTTTCTGAATGCATTTATCTAGAAGCATGTCAAACTCAGTATCTGAAGTGGACAAGATAATTGTCAGTGTGCAGTGTAGGCCACAAGAGAAAAAAGGTAAATTTTTACTTAATATTGTATTTAAAAAGTGAGGAAATGCATAAAATTTAATGGCATATTTTAGTTTTTTTAAAAAATGGAAGGAACATCAGGAAATCTTAGTAGTAGATAGATACCTGCTGTTTCTTTCCTGACGTCTAGCACCTTTTTCTTGCAGTCAGCTTTTGAATGTCTGGGGACATGCTGCTTATACTAGCGATTTTCAGAACAGAGGTCAGATGAATGTCTGTTAACTTGATCTTGCTGAGAACTTATTCCTTTTCATAAGTGAGAAAGACTGTTCACTTTCATATATGGTGCATAGCTGTTAACCCTTCCAGATTTATCGGGAGACTCTCAGTTTTTCATCACATCTTCCAGTTTTAATTCTTAGCCTTTACCAAGGAAGCTGCTTCAAAAAAAAAAAAAAAAAAAAAAAAAAAAAAAAAAAAAAAAAAAGAAGGTAGATTAATTGAATTAATGAACCTTAAATTGTCCAAAAAATACTCCCTTGTCTTTTGCTACCCGATTTTCAACACAGTGTTTCTTACTAAATTTTATTTGATCGGAATTGTCTGAACCTACTACAGGTACATATCGAACATTTAATGAAGATTCTCAAGATATTGTTATTCAAGATGTGTGTAATCAGTTAATTTTTGTGTTTTCTTTTGTTTTATATGAATATTTGGCGTATCGTTAAGTTTATCTACATAATAAATACTATGTACATAAATTATTAATTATATTTTTTGTTGCATTTGGAAGTACTCGGCTATATATTAGGGGAAAAAAAAAAAAAAAAAAAAAAAAAAAAAAACTGCTTTCTTTCCCTACTTGCTATTTTCTTAATGCACATGTGTGAGAAAGTTATAAGGTCAAATTAGCCAAAAACATATAATTAAGATTATCTGATTAAATATTAATATGCTTTTATCAAACTTCTTATTATAAGTACTTCAGTGATCCAAATCTAGCATTGCAAAGTGAATTTGTGTCAGTTTGGAGATTTCTTTAAAATGGCATTACTGAAGTGGTGAAAACCTCTCAGAAACTTTTGATTTTTACTTGAGAATCTCCTGATTTTTTATATTTCTAGGATGGCATCATACATGGAAATCACCTATGATGCAGATCTGCAGCTTTCTGGAACTGAACAGGCAAATATATGTAAAAGAGGATACCCTTTTCACTGGAGATTTAAGTCACTTTACAGTTGAGCCGCATTGAATTTTAATTTACTTCATTTTTAAATGGGCTGGCAGTATCTCAACAGGAAGAATTCTGATATCTGATATCATTGAAACCTTTCTTTGAATTCAGTCTCTAAACGTTGAAACTTCTTGGTACATTTTTGTACAAAACTTCTATTTGTACATGCTTTATACAAACAGGCTTTCTTGAATTTGTTCTGTACTTAGCACAAATTGGAAAGAATGTCAGTTTTTTTTTTTTTTTTTAATTTTACCTCCCAGAGAGCAGTAACTTACATTCAAATGCTTTTACCTTATTATTCATGTTCATGATAATTACCATATACTCTGGCGTATAATGCGTACTTTCAACACAGAAAATAAGATCAAAATTTACGGGTGCACATTTTACACCGGTTATAAAAATTGTGCATCAGTGGTTTGAAGATTCAGTGGTAATCCAACTTTTATTCAGTGGTAATCCAACTTTAGTGTGGTGGTTCAGTAAACATAATATTACATCAAATTTGAATAAATCAGCAATCAATAAAATATAAATCGATTTAATTAAATATAGTAATATCACAATCTCAGAAATCTCACATCATCACTGCATCACATCTTCCATCAACTATTTGAACACACTCAATGGCACCCTCCAGTGTTATGTGGATCTTACCAAAAATTATAGATTTAAAAATAAGCGGTTTGGTTTGGCTTATGTGATTATGGCAAAACCTCAAGATCTATCTGCCTGAGGGGAGGGATGCTTTTGTGGAGGCCTTTATAAGGGAAACTGCTTTATATACAAGTTACATGTGGGGAAAATCACAAAAATGCCCATGCAGCCAGCCTATTTTCGGAATTCAAACTTCATACCGAACTACCAGTGTTCAGCAACTTTACTGCTCTGTCGCTGATGGGCTTCTTGAAACTGTTTTATGCAGCAAAATTCTCCTTCAGGTTACAATGCTTTGATGGTAATGATGGTAGAGGAGAGGAACTCAAGTTTTTTAAACTCTTAATTACATTGCCTTACTGAAAGCACGAATTACATTGTGTTATATGTGTGTGAATTAATAGAAATCGATTTCCTTGTTAATGTCGAGTGTCAGCATAGGTTCCCGAAGTATTCACTTTTTCCTGAATTATTGTTAATGATGTATTATTTAAGTATTTATGTCACAGTGTAGTTTTTTTTTAATATGCATTCGCAGTAAATTCTTCAGTTGAATTTATGTGTATTAATGTTATGTGTCATTGGAATAAAATTCATTTAGTTTTATTAGCAGTTTCTGAAACATCAGTAGCTTTTGGCGTAAAAGATAATTTTACATGCTATTGTTCTCTTCTGATATTGACAAAGAGAAGCGTGTGAGGTTTATCTCTTGAATTGCATATAGCTGCTTAATTTGAAATCACTATTAGGCTAGTGTTAGGTAAGGTTAAACAGTACTTAATTTGAATTTTAATACTTTTTATTTCTTTTAGAATTATCATCATATTCATATACTTCTTTTAAAAAAGTGAGTTCTGTCGGCATAATGTTAAATCCTTTCAAATTTATTTTCTGTTGCATAAATTTATTTGATTTGAATTATTAATAGAAGAACAGTTTAAGTGTAAGATTTTAATATATGGTGTGGCTGTCAGTTTGAATAATGAAATCTACAGTGAATAAATAACTCATTACCTTTTGATTCTATATATTTACTTCTAACATTTTACATTTTATGCATCAAAAATGCATATTTTTAAAAATCCAGATGTTTTTATTCAAATACAAATCATACATGTGTACAAGAAGTTTTATTTTATGTTTAAGTGATTTTTTGTTTTACTATATATTTTTAATTACAAATGTAAAATATATTTTATTTAAAAAAATAGCGTTATTTTTGAAGTTTTTTTACCATCTATAATTTTAATCTGATAATTTGATTGTATAATTAAAATTAATATTTTAGTTCAGATAAAATAAATAATGTTTTCTACAGTTCTCGTAGTTTTCTTAACTATTGTACATTTATACCTTTCACCAGAAGCATGGATTTTTATGCATCATTACTGAAGAAGCTATGCATGTTATGTAAGTACTTTTGCTTCAATTAATATACAATTAGTTTGAGTGTAGGAGTAACATGCCACTATAAAATTTAAGATTAAGCAAAAAAGTAACCTTAATAGGGCATAGATTTTGCTTAAAAATATTGATTTCAACAGTAATCAGACACACATCCTTCTTTCGTAGGAACCAAAGTTTTTGCTCTTAAAAAAGATGAATGTTTATCTAATCAGCCTTGAAATCAGTTACACCAAATTAAGATTTTCTTTGCCTAATATTAAAAAAATACAATTAGTTTATTCTGATGAGGGGATAATTTAGGATTTTATACTGTTTATTCCAAACTATTTTTGGTAGAAAAAGTTTTAAAATGAGGGTTCATACAGTCTTTAAGAATCCTTAAAACTTCTTTGGCTTTTTGGTAACAGTTTTTGGTTTTTAACCCTTAGGGTACAGATTTATTTGAAAAAAAAATTCTGTTGACTTTTCACAAACAACATTCACTGAAGTACTGGAAGAAACTTATAACTGGTACCGATCACTTTTGCCCTACAACCAATCACTTTTGCCATGAATGTAGATGTTTAATTTTGTCCGAGTTTGAATGACACTTAAGATTTATTATCCATAACTTAGGCAAAACAAGTGCATGACAAGTCGTCAAATGTACCCAAAGGGTTAAAAGTTTTTAATTTTGACCAAAATCAGCAGAATGTCTTTAATTTAAATCATCTGAAATTTGTCTTTTTTTATGACTGCCATTTTGAGTGAGAATTAGCATTTTGGAGGTATATTTTTTGGTGATTCATTGCAAAATATGTATTTGATGGGTTATCATTTGAATTTGTTCACACTTTTAATATTAGTGGCATGATACTCAAGTTTCTGGGCAAGAAGCGAAAAATATGCATTTCAGAATTATTTCTTTTTTGCTAACGAAGAGCTCATAAACAACTTTTCATTTTGTAAATGTGAATTTTTTTATTAAGTGGCTCTAAACTGAGTGATTTTTAAGATCAGTTTCTATACAAAATTTTTAAATTTGGAGGTTTGTGAATTTTTCGATGATTTTTTTTTTTACATTATAACTTTGATAAATTTCATTAAAATAGTGATGATGTATTAAGATTATATTTAAGAAATAACATTAAAATAAAACATTTTTTACCTGTCTTATTAATGAAATGACATTCATTACTTTCCATTTTTGTGACTTATTATTAGAATGTTTTGAATCTGAAAAATAAATAAGATAATAAATGTTATAAAGCAGAATTTCTGAAGCACTTCTTAGCAAGAGTAAAATAACTATTGTGATTACTTTAAAATGTCTTCTTTTATATTTTTTCATGGAAAGAGTTTTTCTCCATGTAATTGTCTCGAAATGTGCATCAGTTTTCTCTCTAAAAATTCATTTTTACTTTTCTTTTTGGAATTCCCCCCAAAACTTCTGGGTTTTACTGTGACAGAATTTGTAGGGATAATTTTTCTTTCAAATTTTAGACATTGTATTTCAAATTTTAGAAGGATTTGAAGACGAGATTTATAGGCTGAAGATTCCCCCCGCCAAAAAAAAAGTCTTCATGGTATTAATGTGTAATTGATGTATTTTACAAGAAATCTGTGATGAATTTCTTACTTTTTGGAGAATTTTTGAAAGAACAATGGAAACAGTTATTTGAACGTCCTATTTCTTATCCTAGAAGTCATTCTCTTAACTTGTTTATTTTCCCTTTAATTCCTCTTTTTACTAGATACAAGCATGGAAAATATCAAAAATGCTTCTAATCTTGGTCATATGGACAGGTATCTACTGAAAGGACTTTTCATATTAATAATAAAGAAATCAAAAACTGACAGATTAAAAGAATCATCTGTTATGTCCCTATGCATCATATGCATAGCTGCATTAGGCATTTTCCCACCTGATATAATCACTGTGGGTCCAAAGTTCTGCTGAATAGTGCCTCCCTAAAATTTAAAAGTCTTGACGTCCATAGATTTTTTTGTTGCTGCATGTTTCGCTTAATTCTGAAAATTCTGCCACACCAGCTGTGGTATTGGCCCTGACTATGTATCATTTCATATTTATTCTCCATATTCATACAGTTAAAGAAATAAAATTAGCAGTTTCTTCTATACATGCAGTTCTTTAGAATAACAGAAATCTTTATTTAAATCCACAAATTCTAAAGTGAAGAGTAAACTTATTGAGGAAAAAACTGAATACATAAAGAGAAAGAAAACTATTCTTTAAAGGTATATTTTGAGATATTGACAGGTTAGGAGATGAAGCAGAAACTAGTGGTAACATTGGTTTGCTTACCGAAATAATTTTTTTATTGTTAGAAAAGATTTAAAGAGAGTTGTCTTTTAATGTGAGGAAATCATTGTACTGAGACTTGCACTGTTTTCTCCATTAGCATTGGTACTTGGAACTTGGCTTGAAGGTAACTCCTTTTGTTGCCTAAAAGCTCCTTTTCTTTTAAAATTAGGACTGATTTTTAATGCATGTATCTTATGAATAAAACAGTTGCTTTGATCAGTGGGTTATTTATTTCTGTAAAAGAAATAAAAGATAATTTTATGACAAAATAAACAGAGTTATTATTTAAAAAATTTTACTGAAATCATATTCAAAGACATTATATACATTTATTCACAGATTCATTCAAAGGCACTATAGTATTAGAGGGTATGCATAGAGTTTCCTACTGATTCATTCTTCTGCTTTTCTTGTTGCATGCAAATGGTATTTAATTAAAATGTATGCATTTTCTTTACATTTTTGTTTAATTAAACTTTTTTATATTTGCAGTTTATTTGCTCTGATTGTTTTTGGAGCTGTATATAGTACAAATTGCATTTATTTTAACTTTGATGAGCCACCATCGCCCTTTGTAAATAGTACAGATATTGAGCTTTTTGATCTTCTTATACCTTTGTCTAAATGTGCAGCAAGGTAAATATTGATTTTTTAGTGCTTTGTAGTTTATAGTGTTAACAGGTATTCTAGGATTATGGAATATTTATAAATTGGTTTTGAAAAGAAATTAATAATTATTTTAGCTAGAGAGCTTTTCCCTTAAAAAATACCTCACTGTTTAAAATTTAAATATAATAAAAATAATTGTTAATATGTTAAGGTGATCAGTTAATTTATTGGTTAGTTGATATTTGACATCATTTTAGAAACACGAACAGCAGAAATTGCTTGAAAAACTCTTGATTAAATCTTTGGATTTAAAAATATTAATTTCATTCACTGTGCATGGCCTCATAATTCACTTTTTTATTTAAAATATTTTGCATTTTAGGAATTTCATTGGTAATTCTCTGGAAATGTTTTAATTCAGTGATACATACATAAGCATTTTTTTTTTTTAAAATATTCTTCTTAACGATAAGATATGTAAATTTGAGCTCACCAGATTTAAGCAGATGAAGCTACTGTTACTAGAAATATAGTTGTTGGTTACCTGTTTCTAATAATCTCCATAAAATAAGCAATTATAAAGTATGGAAAATATTAAATATGAATTTAACTGTTTCCGTATTTAAAATATGGAAACATTTAAATCAATTAACCATACATCAATTGATACCTTAATCTGATTTAGATTAAGGTACCAATTTATAGATTATTTATAAGCACTGATCTTCAATTACCAAATATACTGCTAATAGTTTTATTTCTAGTATTTTGCAATTCTGTATATATAATGCTTGTTCAAACCTGCCGTGCATTTTGATTTATACAGGTACTAAGTAGTATTTGCTTGTGTTTTTTTAATCCTGCTCAGTTTGACTGTGATATATTTCTAGCTTATTGTTTTAAATAATACATATTTACACTTAATTATTTACGCTTAATTTTTATATTGTTTCTTGTATAATTCATGAGTCCTGGATTTATCCGGTAATGGAACTTAAACTATTAGAATTTTCCCAAGATGATATCGTACTATCAGACAATCAAGAATATGATAATTCTTATCAAATGAAGTTATATGAAAAAAATTTGGAAGTAAATACAGTAAATATAGACAAACTGTATGAATACTTCTTGTGAATTGGTTCAAAAGAAATTAGGTAATATATGATACTATAAATGAGTCTTATGACTCTCTTAAATCATAACAAACTGGAATAATTACCTAATATGTATTTGAGATGGAACTGTAATATAATGGAATAATTTTGTAAGTGTGTATTTGACATGAATGCTGTTAAATTTAGAACAAAGTCTGTGGTTCAGCATATATAATCAAGATTGGTGATTAAAAAAAGGTTAACATTAGTAGAGAAAACCAGATGATGTTGTAGAGACATTAAGTGTTTTTTGGAAGCAGGAGATGTGACAAATGAGCAATGCCCTCGCCGGGAATTGAACCATGGATGCACTCAGCATGCAGACCACTACACCACGAAGGCACGCTAAGAAGGTTGGAGAAATACCTTATATACTCCCCTTTTTAAAGGGTGACTGGAGTTTAGGGGACCCATCGCCAAATCCTGAGTGTGGAGAATCATCATCCACTTTTAGTTTGAGCGCCAGTGTAGAGATATTAGGTATTTTTTATTATTAGCATTAGGTATTTAGCAGGAGATGTGAAAAATGAGCAATGACATCGCTGAGAATCGACCCACGAACCTCTGGAATACACGTCCAGTGTGCAGATCACTACACCATGAAAGTACGCTAAGAAGGTGTAGAAATAGCTTATAATGTCATTTCTCATAAAAAACAAATGATATTGTTTGACCCTCTATCTTTATATATATATATATATATATATATATATATATATATATATATATAAAATAGTTATAATTGAAGCAGCAACAAATTAAAAAAGAAGAGAGATTAATCTGCATTGAAGCTGCTAGGTTATAATAAATTGATAATTAAGTTAAAGGTCAGAACGTAAATTAAATATAAATTTAGTTCTAGAAATTAAAAAGGTATACCTCTTCTTGTCTCCAGGAAATGGCTACAAAAACCGAGGAAGCACGAATGAAGGGTACAAATTAAAAATGGCAGTGTTTAAAGAAAAATTTTAACAGAAAAAAAAAAAAAAAAAAAAAGTCTTCTTTGTTTAATTTTGGGACAATTTTATTGCAGTTTGTATATCTACAGTCTTATGTTCTGTTGTTCTTAAAATTTTCGTTAAACACTTCTGTTTTAAATTTGTATTCATTTGCTTTTACTCTGTTTTTGTAGCCAATTCCTGGACACAGAAATAGATAGACCTTTATAATTTTTGGAACTAAATTTATATTTAATTTACATTCCAAGCTTTAACTTCATTATCTATACATATAATTTAAATTAAAGTAGAAAGAACAAACGATAAAAGACCTATATGGTCAAAAATTTTGCACATTGGGCTGCAAAATTAAAGAAATTAAAAGATAAATTCTAGTATGAATGCTAAAAAGCTGCTTAAATACTGTGGTTTCGTGAAAACTTTAACATAGCAAAATTAGTTGCAATGAAATGTGTTAAAAGAGAAAAATACTACATTTGATTATTTACAAGTAAAAATCAACAATAATAGTAAGCTAAACTAATTAAGTATATTTAAAACATAGTAAAAGTATTAACTCATTAATTGAGTTAAAATTAAGAAGTGGTAAATCGTCGATTAGCCCAATTCGAAGTTTATTATGGCACGCCAGGGGAAATATTTTTTAATGAACTTCAAACTAAGCTAACTCCATCACGCGTTTCGCCGAAACAGACAATTGAAACTGTATGCGACACATTTTTCAATTAATTAAATAAACTATGTCAAAAACTTTAGTCTCAATTCTCTGTTCCAATTTCCCGACGCGTCCGCTTGAATTAACACATTATGGTGTAATAAAGATAATAAATAATGGAATGGAAATGCCGATGTACAGAAAAAAAATAAGTAGCGATATGCTATTAGTCAAAATATGCAAGAACTTATGGGTGGACCTGCAAGCTTAAAGAGTTAATACTTTGTAAAAGTACCGAAAATTATTTTTAATTCAAAATGGAAATGATAATAAATAGATGAGTGGATAATAAAATAGATGAGTTAAAGCAAGGGTCTTACCAAGACCTAGAAAAAATTTTTAGAGAAAAAATATTATTAAAAACAGACCTATATCTGTGCCGTCTTCTTTGGTTAACGATAAAATTCGAAAAGGTTGGGTAAACCTAGAGCGTGCTTATTGCTTTCCAACTCGCAGGATGATGTAGAAAGGTGGGAAAAACATCACTGAGAAAGAGCCAATGTAAAGTGACTGACCATTGGCAAAAAACCTGACTCATTGCAAAGGGGGGTAAAATGTGTTAAAAAAAGCGAAAAAGTTCAAAATGGCGTCTGGTCTTAGTAGTTTGAAGAAAATTTGACTGGGTGAAAGAGAAAATGGCTAATTCAACAAAATATTACCTAAAATGGCCACCAAAGTCAGCAGAAATAATGAAAAATAGCAATTTGTTAATTAAAGTCATAATTCTTCAAGCTAGAGGGCTTTCAAGTGCCAGAAATGAAATAGCCCATTTAATGACAGAATAGAATTGGCCAGCAAATGTTTAAAATCTATTTAAAAATAGAATTAAAAGTATTGTGCCAAATGTTAAGAGGAAAAATAGACATTGTGACAGGAATTATTTGTACATTTATGCATTAGATCTTCAGAATCAGCCATCCACTTCACATCGTCCCATAGGGCTTTAAGCATAAAATTTCATTATCTAATTCAAAAAATCTAAAAAATGGTAAAGTTAATGCCAGCTATTTTTAATGTATTTTTAATTATTTTTTGAGGAATTAGGTTGTTTTTCAATATTGTGACAAAGTATAGTACTTCTTCTTGAAGGTCTTTTGTTGTATTGCAAATTCTTTTAATTCTAAGTAGCTGTAAGTAAATTGTGTTGAGGATGACTCTTTTAGAAATATTGGAATTCCAATTGGTTAATTTAAGTCTTGTAAAGTTGAATTCTCTTCGTTTATCATAGACTTTAAAAAAAATTGTAATCTATAATATGCAAATCAAGGTAGACTATCTCATGTTGCACGGTATTTGTAGTATTAAGTTTTAGGCATGAAGGGTCGATACAGTAGACGTTCATTTTTACGAACCTCTTTTTTACGAACACTCTCGATTTGACGAACTAGCGAATGGTCCCGAATACACTCCCATAGATGTAATGTAATTTTGCGCTCTTATTTACGAACTACAAATCAGGAAAATCTCTTTGTTTCGAACTCAGTTTTCATACTTCTGCATGTTGCATTGGGACGAAGTGTGAAGGTCAAATAAAATCTCCAACTATTTTGAGGCAGCAAGTGCGAAACATTCGAAGAAGTACAGTAAGGAAGGAGGGGGCGGAGAAGAGGGGGAATTAGGACAAATTTATGGTGTTGTTTGTTGTGCGAGGCTCTCAGAAGAGCATCGGCCTGATGTTGTTGGGTGGGGGTTAGACCATTCGTGTTAAAGGGGTTTGGGTTGCTTCTAAAAGAGAGTTGTTGCTTTTTGTAATGTCATAGTCATTTGATCTGGACAACTCAAATCAGTGAAGTCTCGTTAGTCGAGAGTGAGATTGGGCCAGTTTTTGTTAAGTAAGATTCTTAGAGCTATGTCGCAAATGAAGAAACGAATTTGTTTAGCGGTTGAAATAAAGAAGAAGATTTTAAAAGAAGTTGACGAAAAAATCTTCTTTGGAGCTAAAAACGGAAACGATGAATGTGGACCCTCCTCTCGAAAATATTTTCGAGAATCAAAACACGCAAATTTGGAAAGGGCTTTGCTTGTTTGGTTTCGAAAGATGAGAAGCTTAAACATTCCAATTGATGGAAATGTACTTAAAGAACAAGCACACTTTTTTGCTTCCAAATTAAACATCAAAGATTTTAAAGCATCGTATGGTTGGTTACAGAAATTTAAATTTCGGAAAGGTTTGAGTGTCCGGAAAGTGTGTGGTGAAAGTGCAGCAGTAGACACGTCATCAGCAAATGAATGGAAAGAAGAAAAGTTGAAATTGCTTCTTTCTGAATACGCTGCAGATGACGTTTTTAATGTGGACAAAACAGCTTTGTTTTTTAAAATTTTGCCAGAAAGAACATTAGCTTACAAAGGAGATAAATGTGTTGGAGGTAATAAAGCTAAAGAGAGACTTACAGTTTTGATTGCAGCCAACATGACTGGGTCACAAAAATTGCCTCTGCTCTTTATTGGAAAATATATGAAACCAAGGTGTTTCAAAAATGTTCAGAAGATTCCTGCTGCATATTACGCTAATAATAAGGCCTGGATGACTAGCAACATCTATGAAAAATGGTTGAGAGATTTAGATAACCTACAAAGCAAAAGCATGTTTCGATGTCCATTAAACAAAAAGTGAAATTGCTGCAAAAAATGGATAAAGGCATATTTTTTGTTTATCTAAACTTTGTTTATCTTTAACGCCGCGGGGGCGTGCAATGAATTGGAAGTTGATCTGTCAGCACTATCCTTATCTTAAGGGCAGATGTTTTTATTTTATTTGGCTTATAATTGCTTACTCAATGTAGTATTTCATCTCGATGTACTAAACAACTTACATTGAAAGAAATGTTTAATAAAGTAAACAAATAAATATTAAGCTTTTTTTTTTTTTGTAAATTTTGATACCCATTAGATCATAATTGTTCTTTATTTCGTAAATTACGGTTTCATATTTTTAATTTTATAATTTCTGCATGCCATTTTACCAGATTTAAACTGATGATCTATAATCCGGAAAAATCGATAATCCGGAATCGCTGAAGTTCCGACGAGTCCGGATTAACGATTTTTGACTGTATTTGAAAATGCTCAGAATTGCAGTACGTTGTCTATCTTTTGTGAGATTGGTGTTGAGATTTTTAAATTTTTTTATATGCGATCTATGGTTATTAATTCTGATGTTGAGAGGCTTTTTAGTTTGACCTATATATGTGAGGGAACATTCTTTATAGGTTATTTGGTAGATAAAATTTCAAAGTGATTGTTTCAAGAGATACAATTTCAAAGTCTTAAAAAGTGATTGTTGTTTAAAAGATCTAGAAGGAGAAAGCGTAACATTAGCCTTAAATGTTTTACAAAGCATGTTGCTTCATTTAATTATTTCTAAGTTATTAATCTGAGCCAGTAATTAAAAGTAAAGAGGGAGCTAGCCTGCTTTACAGTGTTTTTTTGGAAGGAAGTGTAACTGTTTTTTTAAAAGTGTAATTGTGAACAGTATCCGGCAACTTATTAGCTAAAGCTTAAAAAAAAAAAAAAAAAAAAAAAAAAACTAATACTTTTTTACGTTTAAAGCTGTGAAAAAGAAATATAATTTAAAGTAAAGTAGAAAGAACAAACGATAAAAGACCTATGTGGTCAAAAATTTTGCACATTGTGCTGCAAAATTAAAAGATAAATTCTAGCACGAACGCTAAAAAGCTGCTTAAATACTGTGGTTCCGTGAAAACTTTAACATAAGCAAAATTAGTTGCAATGAAATGTGTTAAAAGAGAAAAATACAACATTTGATTACTTACAAGTAAAAATCAACAATAATAGTAAGCTATATGCTAAACTAATTAAGTATATTTAAAACATAGTGAAAGTATTAACTCATTAACCCCTTGGGTACATTTGACATCTGAGACACGTCATTCACTTTTTCTTCCCTAGGAGCGGATGACATGTCTAAGACATCAAACCAAAAATTAAAGTCTTGGGTACATTTGACGTCTGAGAGACGTCATTCACTTTTTTTCCCTAGGAGCAGATGATTCACATACTTATAACGAAACATTCAAATGCTGATTTGATAAACGCAGGCAAAAGTAGACAAGATGCAGGTGACGATAGTGAAAATATTATAAAACCGGCATCAGATATGGCCTTTTATAATGCTTATGTTTTATATCCTTTTGTTTAGCTATTGCCGAAGAATTGCTGGAGCAATTGTCATTGCCAAATTATAAGCGTCGTGGACGCCCGTCAAGTAGCGATACACCATTTCGTTTGGCAGCGAAAAATTGGGCACACTTTTCTGAGAACATTCCGTCGACTAAGTCCAAGCAACATCCTGGAAAAAGGTGCCGTGTCTGTTATAAGCATCATATTAGGAAAGAGACTACGTGGCAGTGCAAACAATGCAAAGTAGCACTGCATTTACTTACTTGCTTGAAAAATTTCACACTCTGCATAATTATTAGTAATTTTTTTTTTTTTTTGTTATAGCTTGAATTTATTTCATTTAGTTTTATTTTGTTGTTGTTAATTTATTTTTGTTTTGCAATTCTAGTTACTTGAAGACATCTTAATACTACATATGTCACCAATATTTTAGAAATAAATAAATTCTTACGTAAAATGTACTGCTTTTGCATTCTATTTCAAGCAACCAAAAATTATATCCGCTCCCCATGCAAATATTTTCTCAAATAAATCCGTACCCAAGGGGTTAATCGAGTTAAAAATAAAATTAAGAAGCGGTAAATGGCAGATTAGCCCAATTCGAAGTTCACTATGGCACGTCAGGAAAATATTTTTTAATTGGGAATTGGAGCTAATCAGGGAATCAGGGATATATCTATATATATATATATATATATATATTGTTACAAAATGTCAAGATGTGGTGAGATGGCTTACCCGCAAAGCAGTTTTAGGGTTGCCACATTTGGCGAGAAATTGCCCATTTCCCAACAAAATTGGCGATTTACCATGGATGGATGGAGAACTTTCTGGAACAAATTCTTACCAATTTAGCCCAGAATGTTCTCAAACTCGAGCTATATAAACCCTGCTGGTCCGCAAAAGCTATATAAACCCTGCTGGTCCACAGTCAGTTAGTGTCTCAGAGTATGTTTCGTCGAGAGGGCGAGTGAAAGTGCCTTGTCTGGAGTTTGAGATAGTCAGTATTCAGTTGGTGTCTCGTCTAGTGAGTCAGTCCCTGCAGAGTCGATCGAGTTGACAGCCGGGCAGCCAGTGCCGAGTGGGTCGTCGAGTTCACCGAAGGAGTCTGTTAATGTATCGCAGTTAGTGCATCGTCGAAAGAGTGTGTTGAGCTCCGGGAACGACTGAACCAAAGAGTCGGGAACTGTGCTCTGAGTGTCATCGAGTGCATCACGAGTTGTAGCGTGGAGAGTCTCGAGAGTACGTGGAGTTCCGAGAACGACCAAGCAGAGTCGGGAGCCGTACTTTAGTCCTTTGCCATGAAGCTGTCTCCACCGTGGTAGCCTGATAACCTAAAGGCTGTGTCGCTAATTCTGTCAGCGTGTTTGTAGTAGATCTTCGACGACTGTAAAATGTGTTACTGGAGCTGTCCTGATTAATATTGGCATAATAAAGTGTGTTTCGATACTTCATCAAGTGTCGTCGTTATTCACTCCAAATCTATGAACCCTGTACGAACGTGAAGGAAAAGAAAATAATGTAAGGTCAGAGGAAAGAAAAACGTAACAATTGGTGTCAGAAGTGGGATTTGTGAGTGAATGCCAGTGACCCGCCTGCAGAGGAAAACCATGATGGAGGGAACAAAGACTTTGATGGACTTCTTAGCCGAGATAAAAGCTGGGTATAAAGAGATAAAAGCTGGATATAAAGAGATGACAGCTGAGATCATAGCCGGACTAGAAGAGAAGAAAGGCCGACGAGAAGAGATAAATGGCGGCCAAGAAAAGGTGCGAGAGCTACTCCAACAGCCGAAAGTGGAGCTTACAGAAGAAACTAGAGCCATAAAAGATGATGTGGCTATGAGAGAAGTGGTTTCTGAAGAATGAAAGGGTGAAGAAATGAAGAAAGTAGCTAATGAACTGTCTGAGAAAGATGAAACATCTGACGGGATTAAAGAAACAGAACGAAAACATGAAGAAATAAAAGACGCGAAAGAAGCTTTTGATTCTCAAGTGCCTGAAGTGGAAGTGGAAGAAAGTGAAAATGCGACTGTTAAGTTCATCGAAACTGATAGTGAAATTACGAAGTCGCAGTTAGCAAGAATTGAACTATCTGAAAATGCACGTGATGCAGAGATGGAAGAAGCTGATGCACAGCTTATGCAGAGTTCTCCAATATTGCAAAAAGATTCTCCCATTTCACAAACTGAGTATGTGTCTCTTAATACAAGTTGTACAGACACGAATTTGATTTTAAGTGAGAATACTTGTGTTTGTGAAGAATCGGATTCCGTTCATAACCCTGGTGCAAACATCGGAACTGGCTTTCAAGAAATAGTTGTAAATAAGCATGTACCAGCTGCTAAAAATACCAAGGTGAACTGTATGCATGCTGCAAATGAATTGCAGAGTGGTGAACAAACTGTTTCACATCTTCCTGTGGATGACAAGTCTGAAAAAACTATATCTTCAGATTGTGATACGCGAAACAGAAATGCATCTGAGAACTGCAGTGGAAAAGTATTTGACCCGGGTATATTTTAATGAAAAGACTGAGACTTAAGTTCATTCTTAACTTTAATTTGTATAATTTAGAGTTGTGATGTGTTTAATTTGTGTATATGACTTGAACATAGAGTAAATATTTGTTTCTTTTAAAATTGTGATGTGTTTAATTCGTGTATCTAACTTGTAAATAGTGTAAATATTTGTTCCTTTAGTTATGTTACTTGTTTGTTTTATTATGTTTTGTTGTATCGAATTTGGCTTCTGACCAAGGGTTGTACTGCCTGGGACGTGCAGTCCTTGGGAGGGGGCAGTGTTACGAAATTTCAAGGCGCAGTGAGATGGCTTCCCTGCAAAGCAGTTTTAGGGTTGCCATAAAATGGGAAGGTTAGTGTCTCAGAGTGTGCTTCATTGAGAGGGCAAGTGAGAGTGCCTTGTCTAGAGTGTGAGATAGTCAGTATCGAGTTTGTGTCTCGTCTAGTGAGTCCCTGCGGAGTCGATCGAGTTGACAGCCGGGCAGTGAGTGCCGAGTTCATTAAAGGAGTCTGTTAGTGTATCGCGGTTAATGCATCGTCGAGAGAGCGTGTTGAGCTCTGGGAACGACTGAAACCGAAGAGTCGGGAGCTGTGCTCTGAGTGTCGTTGAGTGCATCGCGAGTTGTAGCATCTCGAGAGTACGTGGAGTTCCGAGAACGACCAAGCAGATTTGGGAGCTGTACTCTAGTCCTTTGCCGTGAAGCGGTCTCCACCCTGATAGCCTGATAACCTGGAGGCTGTGTCGCTGATCATGTTAGCATGTTTATAGTAGATCTTCGACAACTGTAAAAAGTGTTACTGGAGCTGTCCTGACTAATATTGGCTGAATAAAGTGTGTTTCGATACTTCATCAAGTGTCGTCGTTATTCATTCCAAATCTACGAACCCCATACGAAGGTGAAGGAAGAAAATAACGCAACAACTGGTGTCAGAAAAGAGAAAAATGCAACAATACATATGATAATGGAAGAAAGGCAAACTAACTAAAAGGACCTGCGAGGTCAAGAATTTTGCGCATTGAGCTGCAAAATTTGAAATAATATTAAAAAGTAAATTCTTCAAGCTATTGCCTATGAGCTAAAGTAATACTGCGCTTCCTTTGCAAAGTAGTTTGAACATTAAGATCCAATTGTAATTTATTTATATATGTACATATGTATATACATCTTAGAACACATTTTATAATGCCTAAGTAAATATAGTACACGGTAATATGGGTCTAATAATTTGTGCATTTCCAAATCAGATGATGGTGGTTCAGTGAGTTTACTAATTTTAACACTTTAAACAATATTTTATACATTTGAAACAATATTTTATGTTCACTATATACAGAGCATATTCTTAGGCCGCCGCCTTCGACATGAACAAACTTTATTCTCTTTAACTAAGCGAGCAACAGCGCCCTCTAACCTTTTCCTTCAAATTACATAACACTCCCCACCTGAACTCAGTGGAGAGTTCATCTTTCAATAATATATTCTATAATACTAATTCAGAAGTCAAACAACAAAATTTATAATTACTTAATTATATTATAATAAATTATAATAAAATTTATAATTTAAAATTTATAATTAATTTATAATCAACATATTCTATAATATTCAATTAATATTTAGACAATCAATCCTAGAGAAATTGTTATATATAACAAACATGCATACATAATTATAAGCACATAAAATTTACAAAACATTAAATGATACCTATCAGCAAGGTCAGGAGAATCAAACCTAAAAATACAAAATACAAACATTAGTTAAATTCCATATTATATAGGCCCTTTTAAGGTACCAGTAGGTGTTTTAATTATGCAAGATCTTATTTTACCATCTCTGCCTGGCATTAATTCCAAAATTTTACCTATTGTCCAGAGATTTCTGGGATGTTTATCATCATGAATCAAGACAATATTGTTGATTTTAAACTGAGATGTGTTAGAGTGTGGAGGACAAATATTGGCAGATCTCAGATTAAAAAGATAATCTGATCTCCAACGCTTCCAAAAATGATTTAAAATATCTTGATGGTATTTATGTCGTTTAATAATTGAATTTCTTGATCCAATCAAGTTATTTGATGTTATTTTATTAGCAGGCAGAGATAGTAATCGTCTACCAACCAGAAAATGAGAGGGTGTCAGTGGAGAAGGTTCATTGGGATCGGTAAACACGTAGGTAATTGGTCTACAATTAATCATTGCCTCGATTTCAACGAGCACTGTTTCAAGCTATTTCACAGTAAGGGATGATCGACCAATAATTTTGCGTAAGCTGGATTTTATGGTTCATACCATACGCTCCCAAAAACCTCCCCACCATGGACCCCTCTCAATAATAAATTTCCAATTTATGCCTCTAGCAGAAAATAATTCTTTCACAGATGAGTCACTCAAAGTCTTGAAAATATGTTTTAGTTCTTTGTCAGCTCTTTTAAAAGTCTTGGCATTATCGGAGTACACAGTGATACACAGTCCTCGGCAAACTAAAAATCTTCGGAAAGCTAGCAAAAACTTTCAATGCTGAGATCAGTTACTATCTCTATATGTAAGGCACGAGTGACCACACACGTTAACAACAGCATGTAAACTTTACCTTGCCTGTCTTTCGTAAAAAATGGACCGGCGAAGTCCAACCGGTCACAGCAAATGGAGGCGACTCTTGGATTCTATCTGGAGGAAGTGGAGCGATATCCTGTACCCCAGAACGAGCACTATATCATTTGCATATCACACATTTGCTGATGATAGTCTTAACACGCTGTCTTCCCTTAACCCCTTCGAGCCGGGTAGCGAAAACGCGCGCTTATCGCTGAGGCCGGCAGTGTTTTACGCGAGCGTCTCTCCAGGGCCGGGGGCTTTTTTGCTACTAAGCCTAAATCCATGAAATTTCCGAAGTATCAACGCATTGTTTAATAATGCTCTATAGAATATTTAAACAGCTTATGCTTTATAGATATTTTTATATATATACTTTAATTACCTTATTTCTTGTTTAAATGCATATTTTACACATTTTATTTTAATTACTCACCATTTTATGAATTTTAACATTATACATCTGAAAACTAAATATATTACTTAAAGTTCTCTTTTCGTAAGAAAAATTTGAAAACAGGGATCTACACACAGTCCTACGTTGCATTCCTTGCACTCGTAATAACTCATTTGCCGTTTTGGAGGATTTTTCCGGGAATGTGAACAAACGAAGCATCGTTGTCTCATTTTCTTATCAGTCTCTTATGAACAAAGTTTTGGAAAATGTCTTTCAGTTAATCTTTCAGAATGAATATCAAAATATCAGAATTTCAGAATCAATATCTGAAATATTTCGCACCATTTCTGCTATTTCATGCTCTGTTAAACATTTTCGACGCTTCGACATTGCAACGGTAAAAACAAAGAATTCACGTCTAACAAGATCTAATTATTTTCTAAAAACTTAACTGCAAACCGAAATACCCAACGCTTTAGAGCAAATAAAACTCCTCTACTTACAGTAAACAACTACCACGTGCGAATAAAGTGCGATTTAAAGAGACGTCATAAATCATGCCATTCGGAAACATTTATTTCCCCGTTTGTTTATATAATCAAAAACACGTGTATGTGAGTCATGCTTCTCTCATTTCGAGTAGAAGGTCTAATGTACATGTATCTGAAACCATATGGACATACAGTGCCATCTTGTGGCAGAAATTATAGTTTGAAAAACGTTCCAAAGTACTGGCACAAATACGTGACAGTCGGTAGAGAACGTAACAATCCTCTGGCACGCCTGCGTGTCGGCCGGTAGGTAAGTGTGCTCATTGCTGGCACGTATACGTGACAGCCGGCACGAAGGGGTTAATGATCCAATATTTGTCTCTGATCTGAGTTAGTGTCGAATTAACTCCAGCATGGAATACCCTTTCATATGAGCCCATGATGATCAATTCGGTAAACTTGCACTTAAAGGGTAATAGAATAGGATGTTTTGAATTCTCGGGACAGTCTGCAAATTGAATGCGAATTTTCAACCGAAGAATTCCCTCCTCATCAAGCCTTGGATTAAGGGAAGATGGAAGAATCGAGAATTGATTTTTTATTTGATAACTTAATTATTTCCGCTTGATACGATTCTCGTTGCGTAATTTTACCCAATAATGTTCAGCTGCTTCAATTTCAAAAGCATTTAAAGGTCCATTCTCTGTAGACCTTTTCTGAAGCCTCCCAATAAATCTTAATACATAGGCAGTAATTCAAAGTAATTTTTCTAAAGAACTGAATTTTTCTATATGCAAAATTGAGGATTCATTGTTAATTACAGGTACAGTCAAAATAATACTTTTTCTTAACTCTAATGATTCTGAATTTGGTTGTAATTTCTTTTGTTTCGGAAAGTTTTCAGTAGGAAAACGTAACCAGTGTGGCCCATGTCACCACAGATCGTTCTTAACTAGTGACTGAGCACTAATTCCTCGAGTTAGTAAATCGGAAGGATTTTGTTTTCCTTCGCAGTGGTTCCACAATTTTTTGTTGCATATACCCCATATTTCTGTAACACGATTGGCGATAAATGGTTTCCAATTATTTAGCGAACCTTTAATCCAAATAATGGCAATTTCGGAATCACTCCAAAAATAAACATCCTCAATTAAATCACTAAACAATTTTTTTAAATATTTATACATTCGAGCAGCCACAAGTGCCCCCATTAACTCTAAACGAGGAAGCGTGATTGATCTTAAAGGTGCAACCCTGCATTTCGACATGATAAAGGAAGTTTTAATTTCTGAATCACTCGTACGGTATCTGAAATATGCGATGGCCCCATATGCTTTAAGACTAGCGTCCGAAAATAGGTGAAGGCTTATATTCATTGGATCGTCATCAAAGAAATTTCGCTGTATCGATATTTCAGTTAAATCACTAAGTTCATCCCGCCAAATGTTGAATTTGTCATAAATCTCTGCAGGAAGGACCTCATCCCAGTCAGAACCGGAACACCAGATTTCTTGCATAATAATTTTTGCCCGAATAACAAAGGGTGCAATAAATCCAAATGGATCGTATATTTGGGCGATACTTTGCAAAAGTTTCCTCTTTGTAGCAAAATCGTTTCTAGTTTTAAATTTAATTTTATGTAGTCCTCAATGGAATTCCAAATCATGCCTAAGAAATTCGATTCACTAGTTAATTTGTTATCTGACTCCTTAATCCCATTTAAGATCCATAATTCGTTTAATGCCTTAGAATTAGATCTTAATTTTCTGAAATTCATCCCAGCATCCTTAAATATGTTAACCGCATCTACAGATAACCGATATGCATCTTCAAG
Organism: Stegodyphus dumicola; assembly: GCF_044657685.1. Taxonomy (NCBI): domain Eukaryota; kingdom Metazoa; phylum Arthropoda; class Arachnida; order Araneae; family Eresidae; genus Stegodyphus; species Stegodyphus dumicola. The sequence goes on along the minus strand of NC_140772.1, from coordinate 83,650,211 downwards.
CGTTCCTGCTCCAAAATATAGGTCGTCGACATAGACAGAAAATTTAACATTTGGAAATTGTCCGGCATTTTATCTTTATATTTCCGAATGTGATATTTTATAGTGGCTGCCAAAATGAAAGGAGATATAGTCAAACCGAAAGCTACGTGACACATTTGCATAATCTTCAAGGAGTCATTCTTTTCATTAAACCAAAGAAATTTAATTTATAATTTAATAATTTTAACATAATGTCTAGTATATTTGGATTTAGATTAAGTTCCGATTCAAGGCAGTCATTTAACGAATTCGTGTCCTCTGTCCTTGAGCTAGCATCATACACAATTCTTACCTTAGTAGTTTCACTAGGTCGTATCACTGCTCGGTGCGGCATAAAATAACCCAAATTTGTATCACTATTCGGACATTCCTCCACAATTCTTTCTAATATCTGGTTCTCAATTGTATTTTTATATTCCTGAAAAATCTCTGGAGTTTTATTTAGTTTATTGTGAAGGTTTGCGAATCGTTTTGTTTCCTAGATTATTCAGACTGTATTTCCAGGTTTAATTTGCCTCATATCTTCTGTTTTTAAAGTGCAAATTTCTTTCAAACTGGTCTATTATTTCACAGTCAATATCGGTATAATCATCAGAATCATTTATTCCCATATGCTCTAATTTCCCAAAACCTCTTAAATCTTTCAATACAACAGTGTTTGTCATTACCGCTAAATTTTCAGAACAATTTTTATTTGTTTTATTTTTCTCGATTCCTGCAGCAACCCAACCAAACACAGAACTGACTGCGTACAACTCTTCAGATATTTTAATTCTTTCTGAATAAACTACATTCCAGAATTCATCCCTGCCACTTAATATCTCAACATCTGTGTTATTTTTTCTTGAGCAATTGGCGATCTGCAACCCCAGATGCTCCATGAAGTCTGCAATTTGTTTACTAGGCACACTGATGGGCGCTGAGGAAATAACATCGGAGATCAAACATTCAATTTTTATTTTATTATTTCGGAATTTCGATTTCAACGACCAGACAGGAATGATTCATTGCCTTGGTCGCACCAGATGAATAAGCAGAAAGTCTTTCATAACGGATTGGAGTACGTTTTAAATATTCGGCCAGTTTTTTCGTTATAAAGGATCTGTGACTGCCTTGATCAAGAATTAATCTAGTTAATTTTGATTTATGCTTAGAACAAGCATAAACTGTACAAGTTTGTAATAATATTTCCCTGGCATTACAGTCATTATTATTATCACCTTGAGGAACAGAAGCAATCAATTTTAAGTCTTGAACTTTATTTCTTGCCTCAGAATTCAAAGTCAGAGATTCAGTTTCATTTTTGGAATAACCTTGTTTCGACTTTTTGTTTACAAGGGATTTATTAGTACAAATCGATTCATTGTGATACATACCGCCACATTTATTACGTTTAGTTTTATTTCTACAGTTTTTTGATGTATGAAATTTTTTAAAACAAGAATAGCAGCAGTTTTCGGATCTTAGTTTCTTTAATTTATCAGAAACATTCACTTCGCATTTAAATGACTCGTGCAAATTATCACAAAAGATGCATTTTCGGTTAACTGCAGTACGAAATGCAGCTGTGGGTGTATTTTTTACATTTTTTCTAGTTTCATATTTTGATTGATCGACTCACGGAGGCACAGGATTTTTCTTTTCATTTAATACTAGATTTGAAACTTCCCTGCATTCTATTTCTGTTTTAATAAATTGTGTTAATTCCGAAACTTCAACTTTATCTTTCGATTCTCTTTGCTGATTAAATTCCAAAACTAAATCGTCCAGAATTAATTTTAATAATATTGGAATTAGTAAATGTCCATATGAGCCAGAAGTTACTTCTAAAGTTTCCAAATTACGAATTGAAACTTCTAATTCGTCATATAATTTACATAAAGCCTTTAAGTTAGCAGAATTTTTAATGGCTTCTAAATTGAGAATTTTATTCATGAATGAATTAATGATCAGGTCCTTTCGACCATATCTGTCCTTTAGTGATGCTACACAACTATCATAATTACTTTCCGTTAATTCAAAGCTTGTCCCGTTAAGAATGTTTTTAAGTATGCAAATTTTTGTATTTTTGAAAGCGTTTCGTTTTTATCTATCGAATTTTTGAAACTATTCTAAAATTCATTCCATTGTTTGGGGTCTCCCCAAAATTTATCAATCATTAATTTTGGTAATTTCAGTGTACTACTCCCACTAGAACTGGAACTTACATGCAAAATTCCATTACCACTAGACTGGTTTAAATCAGAACTTTGGGGATTCCTCGCTGGCGGTACTGAGGTAACCGCACCTAGAAACTGTTTAATTTGACTATAAGCAATTATACATTTGTCATTGTATTCTTCGCTTATACTATAATCTTCTTCAATTAAGTTAACATCAATTAACTCTTGTATTTCATCATCAAGCGTTCTCAAATTATTTTTCTTTTCGGTTAATAATTCAAACAATTCCCGTAATTCTTTAATCGAATTTTCCTCATCTTCAATTTTTAGTTTATCTTCAGTCACTTTAATTAACCTAGTAACAGACGATCTCAATGTGGAACGTTTACGTTTCAACCTATCTAACTTCTCTTCCATTTTATTTAATTTAAACACACCCTCAACAGCAATAATAAATAGTTACGAATTTACTACAAATAATCACTAAATAATTAATTTAAGATTTCCCTACCTTTATTTGGAATTCCATTGTCCCTTGAATATGAAATATCCATTGTTAAATTGAAATCGAAACACTTAGATCGAATACCTAAAATCTTCACAAAGCCTTAATTTACGCCGCATGCACCATCTAATAATTTGTGCATTTCCAAATCAGATGATGGTGGTTCAGTGAGTTTACTAATTTAAACAATTACTTTAAACACTTTAAACAATATTTTATGTTCACTATATACAGAGCGTATTCTTAGGCCGCCACCTTCAACATGGACAAACTTTATTCTCTTTAACTGAGCGAGCAACAGCGCCCTCTAACCTATTCCTTCAAATTACACAACAATAGGAAAGTTCAACTTCTGCATTCTTCCTTTAAGGGCGTCCTTGTTCAAAAGCTTCCCTTTTATACTTTTAGGTTCAAAACCTTTAGGATATGCACATTATGGTCTCGGAGAGTTCATGAAATGTTTTATGAATTGCTTCGTAGTATTAATTATTAGTACATTTACTGCAGTTTACATAATTATATTAACATTTTTTGAATTGAAAAGGATTGATAACTGTAGGTTGAAGAAAAATTTAAAAAAAAAAATTACTTCTGCCTGTGATTATGAAGTTGCAGCAGAGGTGCAATCTTTCTGCCACCTAAAAACGTGATTTTTAAAATTGAATAAATCACTGGAGGAAGGGTTTGCTGTGTGCTTAACTTGTAACATGTCAGAAGATTTAAGCCTAAAAGAAAAGGATGAATTGTTGTTAAAAGATTTTCGTATTTTTGGTAAGGGAAAATACATTTAGACTGCATTTTCAAATTAGCACTGTGCAGTTTACAAAATAGCATTATGCAGTTTACTTAAACAAAAAAACTGTAACTGATGAACTCGTAAGAAATGCAAATGTCTCAAGAAAATGCAAAAAAAAAAAAAAAAAAAAAAAAAAAAAAAAACAGAAAATTGAAAGATGTAGAAATTACTTTTTAGGAGGGTTTTAAGCTGTAAACTAAAACGTTTTTCTATTTCTAGACTTCTTTTTGTTATGGAGAGTTTTTTTTTTTTTTTTTTTTCAAACTGCCAGATGGCTCACAAATTGGGTAAAGATATAAGGTATTTTCTCCCTTCTTTCCGCTTGCCTTCAGTGTAATTGGAAGCATACTCGACACATATTCGAGAGTTCCTGAGTTCGAGTCCATGCAAGGGCATTGTACACTTTTCACATCTCCTGCTTCAAAAGAACATATTGACTCTACAAGTAGCATCCAAGCTAAAAGGGTGTTTGATGATAATTTGTTGCCACCAGGATTTGGCGATTGATCCCCTAATCTCCAGTCACTCTTTGAAAGGGGGGTATATGAGGTATTTTCTCCCTTTTTTCTGTTTGCCTTCATGGTGTAATTGGAAGCACACTTGATGCATATTCAAGTGATCCAGGGTTCGAGTCTCAGCAAGGGCACTGCACATTTTACACGTCTCCTGCTTTAAAAAAACCTAATGAGTGTATAGGAGAAATTCAGCATTGTTCATTATAAACTGCATGCTGAGGAGAAAGATGCAGATAATTGTGCAGCTGATAATATGATAAAAAGCATTTTACTTAGGCTGCTAAATGAATATAAGCTACATGAAATTTTTAATCAGATGAAGCTGGACTGTGTGACAGGACATTATCAGAACACACATTAATATTTAAAACTGAAACAGCAGCTGCTTGACAGAACTGAAAGAATGAGTTTTTAATGGAACGTGAAAACAGGAATTTATGGAACATGAAATATATGCAGTACTTCCACCGGGATTCAAACTCTGGATTATCTAGTTTGCTAGCTGAATATGCTTCTAATTACACCACGAAGGCATAGAGGGCTTTGGACCTAGTCACCAGATTCTGGTGATGGTGAATTGTCGTTCACCACATATTAGTTTGTATTACTGTAGAGGTACTTTGTGATTTTTTAGAGGCAGGTCTAAAATGTGTGTTCTTGCTAAGACTTGAACTCTGGACTTTACGATTGCCAGCAGATTGTGCTTTTGATTTCCTCATGAAGGCATGTCATACAGAGGGAGAAAGTTCACTACAGATATGTGATACATTACTAAATTTTAACTACACAATAGTTTACACATTAATTATTAATTTTGTTAAGTGTTTAAAAGTACTTTCATAAACTGAAACTTTCCTTCCGTACTCTGAATTTTCTCAATATAAAAGTGTAAAAAAATTACAAAATAATAATAAAAAGCTTCAGGAAACCTTCTGGAAAGCCTTTTCATATTTCAAAGTTAGCAGTTGTGATATAAAAGAGAAAGTTGCAGAGTGTTTGTAACAGGTTTTAATCAAAATTTATATTGTAATTAAAGTGATTTTAAAATCAGCCTGAACTGGCACATTTATTACCATACTCTTCATTCATCGACATACAGGATGATCAGCAAATAAGCCCTGATTTCAAAATTAAATGTCTTTACAACAAAGATCGATAGAATTATGCGGTAAACTGTACATTTATTAGCAAAACTGTAAAAATGGTATACAAAAGTTTACAAAATTTAGTTACGGAAATCATTAACAGATGGCACTCTAATCACAATGACCTATCAATAGCCTTTAAAATGTGCTTTGAGGTTGAAAGTGATCAGTATGACTGTTGGCTAGTGAAAAGAGGCTAGCGTAGAAAGTGAAATAATGTATTCCATTGAATAGCGTGTTTTTTCGGTTCTGGAATTTCACCTGTTAGAGAACAGTCCTACAGCAACATGTTGCAGTTTTCAAAACCAATTCAATGCTCCAGTTGGACCCGATGCAAAAACCATTCTCATGCTCTTCGCAAAATTTGAATGGACTGGCAGTGTGGCTGATGATCGAAAGGGAAATGTTAAACCTAGGCAAACTGTAGTGACTCCTGAAAATGCAGCCAAAGTTCCTGGAATTGTTCAGCAAAATCCTAGGAAAAGCATCCGATGGATTGCATCAGAGACAGGTTTTAAGTACACGAGCAAGCAAAAAATATTAAAAAATAGCCTATGGCTGTTTCCATACACAATCCAGAGTCATCAGGCCACACCCATGAAAGCTGGGCAACAAAGGGTTGAATTTGCGAATCAGATTCTAACAACGATCGACAACAACAGATTTGATGTGAGCTGCATCTGGTTCACAGATGAGGCACATTTTCATTTGAATGGATTTATTAATAAACAAAACTGGTAATTTTGGGGTTCCGAAAATCCTCATTTGTGTGAAAAGAAATCACCGCATTCACCTAAAGTTACTGCATGGGCTGCCAGAGGCATTATCAGGCCCTTTTTCATACGAAAAACGATAACTACTGAACATTACGTTACAATTTTGGAACAATTTGTCAGCACTCAACTAGCGTTGAAGGATCGACCAGGTATCGACTGGTTCATGTAGGATGGGGCTCGACCACATCGAACAGATAAAGATTTTCGCTTTCTTCATGAATACTACTTTGGGAATAGTGTAATTGGGTTAGATTATCTGCAAATTACTGACACAGGAATAGCTTGGCCTCCATATTCTCCCGATCTGAGTGCTTGTGACTTCTTTCTGTGGGGCACATTGAAAGACACTGTCTATCAAAACAATCCTGCTACTCTAGATGAGCTTGAATCGTTATTGGCATTGCATGTGATTCCATTTCCATTGAGACACTGCAAGACGTGATGTCAAATTTCCTTGTTCGTTTATGCCACCTCATTGTTTCGAATGGTGAAATTTTTAAAAAATTGTATTTTGATTGCAAAGGCTGCTTCCCTTTATTTTATTTATTTATTTATTTTTAGAATCCTTTCAGAGAAAGAGTTTTAAGCTCAGAGAGCCATCCATCTGTTAACGATTTTCGTAACTAAATTTTCTAAACTTTTGTATACCATTTTTACAGTTTTGCTAATAAACGCACAGTTTACCGCATAATTCTATCAATCTTTGTTGTAGAGATATTTAATTTTGAAATCAGGGCTTATTCGCTGATCACCCTGTTCATTTTTTTAAACAATTTATATTGCTGCACTTTTAGATGTAAGTTTGGACTATTTTACAAAGTGTTTATTATTATTATTTCTTTTCCAGTTTTGGCTTCTGGACTTGGCTTGTTATTGTAATATTTATATTCCTATTAGTACACAAACTATATAAATTGGTTTGCACTGCATATTCTTATAAAGAAATAGAACAGTTTTATGATACTGCAATGAAAATACCCAAAGTAAGTGCTGTTCATTAATTCTTTAATGCCACTAAAATATTGCATTCATCTTGTTATAACTGTGTGCTTTAATATTTTTATTTGATACTAGTCACTTGCATGGCCAGGTATATTAAAAAATACATATATTAATTATATAATATTAATGAGTTTAAGTCTAGCTAGAATAATTTTAGATAGTTCAACTAATTTAGTTTTATAAAAATACACAATGATTTTAATAGTAAAGCAAAAATTGGTTTCTTATGATCCTAATTTAATGGTTCATTCCTGTCCAGCATTTCTAGCTTTTAGATGTAATAGAAATTATACAATGGGTAGTATTTAATATTAGAGTTCATTGTAAAATTCTTTTAATGTAACAAATACTTTTAATTATGCTCCAAAAAGGACTGAATCTTTTTCAATATTTTTCAATGTATTTCATTTTTCAGTACATAGAAATATCAAAGCAGAGAATGAAATACTATGTTCACTTTATTTCTTTTCTTCAGATCTTTTCAATTACTTTTTTCGTAGTATGTAATTCTGTTCTTCAGTAGATAAGTAGTAGTACTGATGTCAGCTTGGTATCTTTTTTGTTGTTTTTAGTAAAGATTTTAATAATATGAGACACAATAGTTGTTATATAGCAATCAGCATATATTTTGTTTCTGTAATAAAATTCCTTTACCTCCAATCTGCCTATGTAAAGAAATGCGCACATCTTCCTCAAAGAACATCAAAAAAGATCAAGGAAGGAGTTTAATGGTAATATCATATAATATAGGATAAACTGAATGAACTAAATGATTACTAGACTCCCTTAGAAATTATTGGGATAGGTACAGCTAGGCAGCTTACATTATTTGCTTACATCAAGTCTTTATTACAATGTACAGTTATACCCTGATATATATATATGTAGTAATTTAGGAATGCAGGAGAGAAGAGACAAATAATTTTAATTCTGACCGACGGTTGTAGATAGTGCTGGCACACAGAATGTGTAATTGCATAGTAGAAGGATGAAACTTGAAGACAAATGTTACTATGGATTGAATACATTTTATTACTAAATAAAGGCAATTCTTGAAATGCATATTATAATTCATGCATCATTAAGGGTGCAATAAGCATTCCACGTTTTTGAGTAATGGATGATGCAGAGAAGTGAGCTGCACATGTTAGTTGGAAGCAAGCAAGTGAAAAAGTGCTGGACATTCAAAAAAAAGCCAAGGAGAGTATCAAAGCTTTGATTTCAATTAAAATCATATTTGCTGGTTGGCTAAAAAGTATTTGCTTTGCAGCAATCATGTGAGATCATGATTGTGATATCACCCCTTTCTTCATCATCCGCCTCATAGAGGGGGGAAAAAACTCCACTTTCTTGTATTTTTAATGTTTATTGCACAAACACAAAACTAATACTAAACTACAATACTAATAACTGAAATATATAAAGTAATATAAGTTAATTTCAGTTTCATTAATGGCTCCCATGAGCCTTCCCTATGACCTCTCTGTCGGTCTTCCTCTTGGAAACTAAACTTTTGGCGCTTTCAGATTGAGAGTTAGCACCCCCAATAATCATGTATACAGGTTACTTCTACACCTACTACAAGACTTCTTCTAAAACTAACATGTAAATGATTAAAAATTAGTAATCAAACAATTCTAATGCAATAGAATACCTAAAAGTCTCTAGGAGAGTAGCTGAAAAAGAAAAAACACACATAAGAGTCTATACAACACTTAAGAGTCTGTAAAAGATCTTTCTTTCACACAAGTCACTCAATAGTCTCTAGTCTGGACAATGCATTTGCATTGTTTAACTTAGCACCTGGGCAATGTGAAATTGTAATATCATACTTTTGTATTGCTAAAGCCCATCTCTGTAACTTAGAAGATTGTGGTATGTTCTTTGTGATGAAAGTTAACGGATTGTGATCAGTTATAAGTTCCACAGGTGATCCAAAAATCTAAGTTTCAAACTTTTTCAGGCTTCAAATAACAGCATAAGCTTCCCTCTCGACAGTCGGCCATGCTTGTTGTGGTTTGGTTAGTTTCTGGCTAGTGTAACTAATCAGGTACAACTCTCCATTTTCCCGTTGAGATAAGCAGGTTCCAACACCAGTTGAAGATGCATCACATTGAATTATAAAAGGTAACCCTGGAACAGGGGTATAAAGACTAGGCATTTCTTTAATTTATTGAATGCTTTGTTGTGTTTTTCTGTCCAGCACGCTGTTTTAGCATAATGTGGAATGTAATCTCTGTAATAATTACATAGGCCTAGAATGCTTTTCAATTGTTTCTTTGTTTGAGGTCTAGCTAATTTCTGGATAGCCTCCGCTTTCTCTGGATCAGTACGATGACTACTAGAATGGATGATATGTCCTAGATACTTAATGTGAGTTTTAGCAGATGAAAATTTCTTGAGATTTACAGAAAACTAGTTCTAACAGTTTTGAAAAAATGGTGTCAAGATGTACTAAATGTTCATTCCAACTATTTGAATAAACTGATATGTCATCGACGTAGGCTCAAGCAAAATTTTTGTATTTAGCAAGGGCCTGGTTTATCACTCTCTGAAATGTTGCAGCAGCGTTGCGTAGCCCGAAAGGCATGACTTTAAATTGATTCTGAGCCCGATGTGTCTTGAAACATGCTAATTCTTGACTTTCTCTTTCTAATGCTATGGCCCAATAGCCTTTGAGTAAATCAATGCTGGATACCACTTTGGCTTATCCAATGTGGAAAAAGAGCTCTTAAGGATTTTCATGGGGAAGTCATCTGGTTTCGTTACTGCATTAAGGGATCTAAAGTCAACGCAAAAGCAAAGATTACTGTCTTTCTTCATAACGCATGCAATAGGGTACAAAATTTCAGCGTTGGTTTCTTCAATCAATCCCAATGACAATATTTCTTTGATTTGTTTGTCTACTCGTGGCTTCAATGCTTTTGGGATTCGATAAACATATGGCTTCTTTCTTTCCATGTCATTTCATCTTATTTTATGTTCTTCTACTTTGGCAATTTGTACCTTATTTATAAATAAGTTGTCATATTTTCTTGACAAGTTCATCATGTCATTCTTTTTTATCATCATCTAAATGGCTTAAGTCTACTTCGCTAAGATAAAAATGATTGGACTTGTCACTGACACTGGGTGTGGAATAGACTTCTCCTAGTTCTTCTTCGTTCTCAAATATTACACCTACTGCCCGTACTTTTGGATTAAATTTTCTAATTTTTTTTTATGTGTACTCTTCTTATTGTACCATCTGCCACTTTGTAAGAATCTGGATTACAATGAGATACTATTTCTGCAGGTCCTGTCTTTCTGGCATATAATTTATTAATGGAATCTGGATGGAATCAGCAGGTACACTTGATCTCCAGGATTGAATTCTTTATATATATAGCCCTTCGATTAGCATATCTTGCATATGCACCATGATTAGCATATGCCCTTCGATTAGCATATCACGCATCTGCAATTATAGATGCCTGCTTTGCTGCTATTTCCAAATTCATTTATAGCTCCTGTAGATAATCAACAGCACTTTTACCCAATTTTACTGGTAATGGAATTTCTCCTGACTATGACAATTTTAATACTGACAACGGACCTCTGGCCTCTCTTCCATACATTAATTTAAATGGGGATACTCCCATAGTATTTAAATGGGGATACTCCCATAGTACAATTTGGAATTTCGCACTAAGCAAATAACGTGTATGGTATGTGTTTGTCCCAATTTTTAAAGTCGCTTCTAATGATATGATGAAGCATACGTTATAGAACTTGGTTATACTGTTCAACTAATCCCGAACTTTGTGGATGTCCTGGTGTTGGAAATCTAGGACTTGCTCCTAATCTGGCATGAAATTCTTGTGTTAATTCTGCAAAAAATTGGTACCTTGATCACTAGCTATTACCCGAGGTATGCCCGTTCTTATGAAGATTTCTAATAATGTGTTGCATGTTGATTTTGTTGTAATTGTTCTCAAAGGGACAGCTTCTGGCCACCTAGAATGTTGGTCAACTAAACATAGTACATATTTGTGTTTACGTGCTGCTGGAGGTTCAATTGGACAGATTATATCTACACTCACTGTGTCAAATGGAAATTCAGATCTCTCGACTGGAACTGTGGGTATACAATCGCTAGTTCTTTCTCTACTTTGTATTTGACATTCTTTACAAGTTTTACAGTATTCTTCAATATCTCATGACATGTTTGGCCAAGAAGATGAATAACGAATCCTTTCTTTGTTTTTTCTCATCCCTAAATCATTTGCAAAAATAGATTCGTGAGCTAATTTTAAAATTTGTTCCCTTCTAATTTTAGGCAATACCAACTGACTAATTGTTCTCCCGAAATTTTTTTGGTATGATAAATCAAATCATCCATTAAGAAATATTTACTTTTATTTCTTTGCGCGTCTTTATGAATATTGCATAATATCTCACATTTCCTCTGCTGCTGTTTAAAAATACTGGCATCGGAATGTTGACCCACATTTAATTTATCCTCACTTTCGTTTTCACCCTGAATGCAACTTATGACTAAATTTTGCTCTCCTCCTGTCATAAACAAATCAGCACGGCTTTCATCTTCGAATTGTTTTGACTGATGACTCCTCACTTCCGGTATCTGCGATGGAGACACTGTGTCGTCGCAGTCACGATTTGCACTAAGCAGATGTGATTCAGAGGCCAATAAATCATAAACATTTGGAGTAATTACACAGGGAATATGAAGTTTTTCTGTTAAAGCTACTAATATTTCAACAGGTTTCAATAAATTAAGGTTATCAGCATTTCTGATGGATATAGGAATTTTAGCCATTTTAGCTGAGCTGGTTTCTCCAAGTGTGGAAATTAGGTCAATATTACAGTTGTTCTCAATAGAGAAATTTGATATGTGTTTCGGATTTATGACAGATATCTCGACCCCCAAATCAATTATGGCTTGGATTTCATTACCTGCAACACAATGATTTTCCAATTTCCAATTTTTTTACATATATATATATATATATATGTAAAAAAAAAAAAAAAAAAAAAAAAAAAAAAAAAAAAAAAAATATGCGTAAAAATTTTATCTGACAAGCATGAAGATCTGATTTTTACTATTACTTTATCACTAGTATTTTGATCTGGTGTTTCCTTTTTTAGAGGAGTGTTTGGTTTTTCCGATTTGTTTCTTTATGGACAAGCTTTCGCGAGGTTCATTCATTTTCCACATATGTAATAGTCTTTTGGGTGGATATTTATGCTTATTTATGCTGCATCTCATATGAGGTGGAATATATTTCGATTCTCTTGAAGAGTGGGACGACTTAGCTATGTTTTCGTTAATATTAAAGTAGTTTCATTTAGCGATTTCCCTTTGTTTACAAAATATAGGTCAACTTCTTAAGCTTAATCCTTAGGTTTTTAACCAATTTTCTCCTGTTTTAATATTAATGTAAGTTGCTGTTTCTCTATCTAACGTTTGGAAAAGTTTGTCGGAAATCATTAGTTGACAAAGTGCATCAAAGCCATTAACTTCACATAATTGACAGTAATACTGGAAATTTGCAGACAGTCTAGATGCGAACTGAACATGTGACTCTTTAGGATCGTGTCGTGCTCTTCGGAAATTCATTAAACATTCATAAGTAGTTGGTTGATATTCTTTTAATACTAGTTTTTTAATGGTTTCATAACATTTTAGTTCTTCATCATTAGTATAAAATAATACATTAGTTGCCTTATCCCCTAAAATGTTAATCAAAATTTCGGATTTAAGCTCCTGTGGTACATTTTTAGTTATGAATGCTCTCTCTAATGTTTGAAAAAACAAATTGACATTTTCTGATCTTCCCTGAACAGGAATAGTTAATGTTTTAGCACTCTTTATAAAATTTTCCAATTTCCCGAACATGTAATCATGTCTTTATCTGTGCAAGATCCATTTTAACTGTGTTCTGACTTCTGAATTGTTCCAATTCTATCTCTAGCTGTGTTAATTTTAGTTTCTCAAGCTCAACCTTTTGAGCTTCTAAGGCTAACTGTGCATCCCTAGCTTTTATTTCATTTTCAATTTTTTTTACCTTTCTTTAGCTTTTATTTCATTTTCAATTTTTTTACCTTTCTTTAGCTTTTATTTCATTTTCTTCTCTAATTTTTCTTTTCTCAACTATTGAGTTTAATAATCCAATTACAAATTCTGGATCATCTTTAAATAGTTTACTGTCCTCAATTTTACCTTTTAATTGAACCACTGTTAAACCAACGGTTGATGTATCTTCAATTTCACCAAGAAGGTTTACTAAATCTTCTTTCTTAGTATTCTTATACATTTTTAATTTATATATGTATATATATATATATATATATCTTCAGTGCATCTATAAAATAAAATCAAAAGCTTCCTACCTGCTTCTCTTGAAGTTTCTCTACCGTCATCTAAAGCTCTGGTTCTTGAAAGAGAGCGTGTGATATCACCCCTTTCTTGATCCTCCGCCTCACAGAGAGAGAGAGAGAGAGAAACTCCACCTTCTTGTATTTATAACATTTATTGCACAAACACAAAACTAATACTAAACTACAATACTAATAACTGAAATATATAAAGTAGTACAAGTTAATTTCGGTTTCATTAATGGCTCCCACGAGCCCCCCCCCCCCCCCCAATGACCTCTCTGTCGGTCTCCCTCTTAGAAACTAAACTTTTGGCACCTTCAAATTGAGAGTTAGCGCTCTCTATACATCTTGTTGGTTGGCATCACCCATGCATCACAATGATATGGATTAATTTGAAATGAGACAGTTTGATTCAATTGTTATAAATAGTCATGTATAATAGTAATGTAAGTAGAACAGAAAAGGGATATACTAAAAAATGAAGAATAAAAGGTAGACTATTGCCAATTAAAATCAGAGGCATATACTCATCATTTTATCTTAACACACAGGCATATACTCTTCAAGTTCTTCTGCGATGGTGTGAGGTTTCTTGCACTTTTCCACCCTGTATGCCACCTTGAAAGATGCTAGCAGTGCATTGCTAGGTACTGATGCTTGTTAAGTTTTTTTTTTTTTTTTTGTCAATTGTGCAAATTCCTACTAAAAACTTCATGAGAATTTTCAACCATGGTAGGGTGAATGGTCTCCAGATGTCATTTAGCTGACGTTGGAACATACATGCAGATGATAGTATTTTCAAACAGAATACACATTGTGGCCTTTCTTCATTATTTACTTCTGCTGAAGTAAAGCCAAAGTCCAAATAGTTATCATCGCATTGGCGATATTTCTGCCTTTTTGCTCGCCAGCCACTGTTCGAGGCCTGATCACTCCGACTTGAACTATCAACTTCCTTATTTAATAAAAATCTTTCCATTTTGGGACTAACTTTGTATGAAAATACAAAACGGCACAATTGAAACAAAACAACCGAACTGCTCACATACATATGTTTAAGTAGATATAACATTTATCTGTCCTGGGTTCGTAAATCACAATCCTCTGTTATCACTACCAAGAACACTTTATTACTACTTCTATTTAACTTAAGAACAGCTTATGCTTACAGTAAACTAACTTGGCAGCTTATATTCTACCACCAATGAGATCTCATGACAGCTTCTGTCGATGCGAAGCAAAGGTCGAATGCAGGCTTCTGGAAATCTCTTGGGTCAGCTAGCTAAGAATTCAGCATAGCCAAACCCAACCCAAATTCCATGTGCTGGAGGATACCAGCATTGTTGGTTTGCTATACAAAGAGTGAGTTATGCAGCGCAAATAATTTGAATTAAAATTTTGTGAAAGAGTAAACAGAAGTGCCTTGTGGCACCCTTGTTTACTCTTCACTGCAACACAACGTTCCGCGGCGCACACTTTAGGAACCCCTGGTTCAGGGGATTAGTATTTAAAACATTAAACTCAGACAATTAATGAGTGCCCCAAAAAGTTCCGTTTGAAATGTTAAAAGGGTGATTAATAGTTTATTAGTATTACTTCTTTTTTAATTTTTATTATTTTTATTTAATTAGTTACACCAATTCTTACATTTTTCCAGCTTTAATAACAATTTAAGGTATTGATTTACATCTCTGGCATAATTTTTTTTTTCACTCCCAATGAGCAAGACACAATTTATTTGCCATACTCATTTTTCCTCAGATGGAATAATCTATTTAAAAAAGTAATTTCTTTTTGTACTAAAAGCTTTAAATTCAAACTTTTGCAGCTTTAATTGCAGGAATTATCAGTTAATTTTTCTTTTCTTTTCCATGTATGTGTATTATCAGTTATTTTAAAAAAAGTGTTTATCTTGCTTGTTGCAAGTGATCTGTCAAAAAAAAAAAAAAAAAAAAAAGAGAGGAATTAATATGTGTAATATTTTAAGTAAATTTGGTACAAATCTTTTATTTATCGTGCTTATTTGTTATTAAAATGTGCTCTTCAATTGTTTATTTCTCAGATTCTTCCCCCCCTAATGAACAGGTATAATAAAATAAATAAAAATAATTGCCTTATAAAAATCTCTCTCTCTTTCTCTCTCTCTTTTTTTTTTTTTTTTTTTAAACTTCTGAAATATAATAAATGCAGCATAAAATACTGTAAAAGCATTCAGGAGTAATAGATAGCTGTTTTTAATGTAATATGTGAAATCACTGCTTTCTGCTTTGTCAATAACTACTGTAGTAAGAGAATATAAAGTCAGAAATATAACCTCTTCAAAAATCATCTAAGGTCAAGAAATTAGTTGTTACTTGTTTTGTGCAGTGTTCTTGAAAATGATTGACATTTATAAAAGCGTCTTCAGAAAAACAAGTGATATTTATTGTTACTACTGTTATGTGGTATTATACATAGTAAGAAAGTATTAAAATTTTAATAATCATCAGAGTGATCAAACTTGAAGTTTAAGGAAAAGAAGATCTTTTTGTGGATGGAATTCTTATTCGTGTAAGATTTAGAATTTTTCAATATTTGGTCAAGAAATTTTTATAGCATCTGTAGTATAATCTTATTTTATCATTGTAAATTAATTTTATTTCATTTTCTTCTGCAGGATGATATTAATAATATTACATGGCATGAAGTTCAGTGTAAGTTGAGAGAAGTACAGCATGAGCAACAGATGTGCGTACATAAGTCTGATCTTACAGAATTAGGTAACTATTTACTTTGTGTTTATATGAGGTGAACATATGAAAAGAGCTTTTATAAATTTTTTAATTATACTATATCTGCAAATTTATATTATTAAATTAGCAATATTAAGCCACTGGAAATCTGAAAAATTTTGAAACTAAACTGAAATCAAGTTCTTAGTGCTTCCACATTTTGCATTTTAATATTTATAAATTTCCAAAATATGCTAATTGAGGTATATTGTAAAGGTGAAGTATATTATATATATGATATTAATCTAATATTTATAGATAATTATAAGGTATATGTATTATTTTCATCTTTGACTGGAAAAATGCTCATCTTCATGCCTTTTTTTAGCACTTTATTTAATCCCTTTACCCTTTGTGGGTGTATATATACATAGATAATTTAGCCAAAAATATTTGAGTAGGTAATGGTAAAGAGCACCGTAATACTTGCTCTATGTCCGCTGCGTTTTGAAGAAAAATCAAGACCATTGGAATGTGTGTCACAGAAATAGGCAATTTGTATATTTTGGAAAATGATTTTGTCATTAATCATTTTATTGCCTTTATTACATTATACAGTAAAGCCATTTTCTCCTTTCTAAATTTTACACTACATTTGGATTATTTGCACATAACTAAAACAAGCTCATATTAAAAAATTTTTAAAATAGCATGTGAAAAACTCCACAGTGATATTTTTCAATTTCATATACACATACCAAAGTTAAATAAGTAAATAAATAATAAAATGCAATTTCAGATTTATTATCGAAACATTATAGCTAATCACTTAATCAGATAGTAGAAAATTTGCTTTCAACCTAATAAATTAAACAAATAAAGTAGTGATAAAATACACAAACAGACATGTATTTGAGACATTAAAATTCAGATTTGAACTCTCCATTTATTATAATTAAAATTATAAATACACGATTTAGTAATAAAAAAACCATAAGGCCCTTTTGATTATGTGTGCTTTTATCAGCGTGGGCTTATTTCTCTGTGGGCTTTTATCAGTGTGAGTTTTTATCAATGTGTGCTTTCATCGCTGTGGGTATTTGTCGCATGGGCAATTATCATAGTGGGCTTTTTTTCATGGGCTTTTGTCGCATGCGCTTTCGTCCAGTGAGCTTTTGTCTACGAACTGAATGTAACACACCAAAAAATAAGACGATATGCGTATTACAAGAAAAAATAATTAGAAACCTAGTCTTAAAATGGGCAACAACAGAAATGATATTTCAACAACATAAAAATCATCATCTGTAACATTAATGTATGTATAAAGTATGATGATTTTACATTAAATAAATGGAGAGTTCAAATCTGAATTTTAATGCCTCAAATACATGTCTGTTTGTGTATTTTATCACTACTTTATTTGTTTAATTTATTAGGTTGAAAGCAAACTTTCTACTGTCTGATTAAGTGATTAGCTATAATGTTTCGATAATAAATCTGAAATTGCATTTTATTATTTATTTACTTATTGAACTTTGGTATGTGTATATGAAATTGAAAAATATCACTGTGGAGTTTTTCACATGCTATTTTTAAGATAATATGGCTGAGATTAAATATAATTATGTTTCATTATTAAAACTATTGACTTTTTAATTAAAAACACTTGCATTTTATTTTATTTCTTTTTAATTTTTCCTTTAGTTCCTTTTTAGTTTAGGAATATTAGAACAGTTAAGCACAATGAAGACTTGGCTAAGAGATATTTTATTCTTTACTTTAGACTGAGCTTATTATCAAAGTTTAAACATATTTCTCATTGAAAGCTTTTTTGGATGTAACAATGAATAATTTGGCAATTTTCTAGAGATATTTTCCTTTAGATTTCTGAATAAATTAAAACTGTCAGCTGACACCCTGTTAGAAAATGAATTCCAAATGTAACCTCTTAATATTTTAACTACAGCAATTTGGAATAGTGTTTTTAAGTTTTCATTTTATTTATTTATTTTTTTTGGGGGGGACGGAACAACTCTTTAAGTCAACGTATCTACTTAAATTTAAGTACAATCACCTCAAACGATAGTAATAAATATGTAGCATTTTATTAGAGATTGTGAAGATTACAAAGAACTATGCATATTGTTGTAAGATTCTCTTTTAAAACAAAGCATGAGAGCTCGAACGTAGCATTGTACAATATGCTTTTATTTAACAATAAGAAATAAAAGTAATAAAGATAAATTAATTAAAGATTAAATGTTGAATGATTCACGTAATGATGCACAATCACAGACAGTTCTTTCACACAGAGTTCCTCCGGCATTGATGGAATACATTAGTCCCAGCTAGTTTTAAATAGTGTGATCATCTAAACTCACAACAGCTAAAGGCAAAACATCAAAAGAAGAATCAAAACTCCAAAATAAGATCTAAGAAGACCGTCTGTTATCTTCAACTCTTGAAGGTATGCGAGTCGTTTGCTCGCATCTCCACTCACATCCACGTCTGGAAGCTATCTACTGCTGTCTGGAATGATTCTTACTGCGCTGTGCGGTGATGACGTCAGCTGGTACTTCGCTAAGTCGGCATCGGGCGTTGATGATTTCCTAACATCTAATGAAATGTTGTAACTACATAAATATATATTTATAGAGTCATCAGATTCAATGTTCATCGTATTTAGATTCTAAGTATACATGTTATATAAATTCATCATTCATTAATAGTATTATGTATAGTAATAGAAAATTAGTATTAATGTTTCAAATTGTAATTTTTTAATAATTTGTCTTGCATTTGCTGTATATTTGTTCAAGACATGGGTATCAGTTATATAACATGAAAAATACACAGAAAGCAGCTTATTTTATGTAACAGCTGATTGTGAAAGAAAAATTACAGTGCTCTTAATTACAGTTATAGTGCTTTTAAATCTCCCTATTGTAAATAGCCATTTCCTAATTGGCATTAGATTAAATTAATTCCACTATCCATTAGAAAATAATTATAATGAATTATATCTTTTGACGACACCATATTACCTTAAAAATAGCATAATCTTAGCCATATTACCTTAAAAATAGTTAATCACTAAACACTGGTACTTCAGTCTGAGGTACGAGTCTCGCAAATGGGCTGATTGTATGGAGATTTTCATGGGTTTTCCCATGTGTAACATATATACGAGTCAATTTCTCTTAGAAAGTCTTCCACGAAGACATCCCTCTCCTCAGGCATATAGCTCTCGAGGCTTTTGCCGTGCTCACATACACCAAACCAAACTCACTAATCAACTTGATGTTCAGTAACAACAGAATAAGGATAAAGGTTGAAGCCTTTTATCCAAGAGAACTATTTACAAGAGTACACCTTGTGCTTAACATATAGACCACTGCTTGTGGTGTTATGTTACGTAGAAGTGAAGGGGCCACCTAATATTTACCTGAAGTAAGTAGACATTAGCTCTACACTAGACTGACTAGAAAAACAACAACCTTCCGGCGTCTTCGAGTCATAATGAAATTGTGACTCCAGCCAAAACTGCACGTTCTGCCACCGCCGGGAGTTAAATTAGATCAAGTAAAATGCATTACATTACATGATATACTATATAGCAATACATAGTTGTACAGGTGCATGTTTTATGGCGTTATTTATTGTAATGCATACAGGTTTTAATGTTCTTAATGTTTCAGGACATTACATATTGCAGTAGATAGAGGCGTGATGAAGATGATATGTTTCAGGACATTACATATTGCAGTAGATAAAGGCGTGATGTAGATGATGTTCTTTTAGGGTGTGTTTGCAAACATGATCTGTTTACATCAGTATTTACTATCAAAATTAAGTTAGCACTATAAAACTGTTTACAAAGCTTACTTCATTCTGCATATTTATGCATTTTACATTCTACATATTACTACTTATATTTAAATATTTGTTGTATAGATGTGCTGATACTTTAACTACTCAGTATTGACGAATGAGTTGCTAAAGTATTAGTACAACCATACAACAATACTTAAATTGTTGTATTGATATTTTAACAACTCAATCAACAAAACATTGAGTTGCTAAAGTATCAGCACTACTAATAAGCTTAACATTTCAAGGTAATAAATTAAATAGAGGAATTCAAGATTCGCCTAACAGGCTTTCTCAGACAATTAACTTACTGCAACGGCCACAAATGGCTAAACCCTGACAGTCAATGTAGCCAATTCTCGCATTCCCTTTCAATCGCAAAAGCTTCACCTTAGATACTCTTAACGCATTTGCATCCTAAACATGTTTGCTTACTAACTTATTTACATTCGGGTGAGGAAGCGGAGAGTAGAATTGACAATATATGCTGAAATAATACATAACAGGAAAGTATTTTCTCGCATGTGTTTGCTGTGTAACGGCTAGCACACTTGGCACGTATTCTAGAGGTTCAATTTAGAGTCCTGGCGAGCGCATTGCTCATTTTTCACGTCTCCAGCATGACACCTGAACTAAAAAAAAAGGTGGTGGCTGATGATTCTTCTCCACCAAGATTTGACGACTGGGTCCCCTAATACCCAGTCGTCTTTAAAAGGGGGAGTATATAAGGTATTTTCTCCCTCCTTCCAGAATGCCTTTGTGGTGTAACAGTTAGTACAATTGGCTCGTATTTGAGAGATACAGGTTCTAATCTTGAAGAGGGTATTGTTTATTTTCCATGCCACCCACATAAAAAAACTCCCTAATGACTAATAAGAACCAAAGATCTGTAAAATATAAAATTCTATATTTAATTCAAGTTGGCTCAGTCTAGACCAGTGATTCTCAACAGATTTTCCCTCATGTGCCCTTTTCACCATTGCTAAAAGATCGTTCAACTTCTCCTTCTCCAAACTTAAAAAGTACATATGCGTTTATTTAAATATGGGTTATTTTTAATGTAAATTAAATAAGTATAAAATATGTTGGTAAATACCAAACTTTGAATAAAAGTGCTTTTTTATATTCATAAACTAAATCTAAATACTTAATACATAAAGAAAAGGTTGACTAAATTGTTGTTTGAAACTGTGAAATTCCCCTTAGGGCTATTTCCTGATTCAGGACCCAAAATGTAGGCAGAATTAGTTTTTAATAGTGACTGAATGCACACATAATTTAATTTGTCACACTTCTCTTATACTAACTTTTGTTATATTAAACTTACACAATGGATTATGGGCATGTTTTTTTAAAATAAAAGTTAAGACACAAATTAAAAGAAAATTATGTTTAAAATTTGATGTTGCATTCAAAAACGTTTATTTGGTAGCCAGACCTAATAAATTTAAGAGATCAAATTTAAAGTATACCTTCCTTGTTCTTACTAACTTCTGCTTAATGAATTATTCTTAGGAAAGAACCTTAAAAACTGGTGAAACATTTCATGCTAGAAAACAAGATATTAGAAACTTTTGAACTCATTCAGTAAGGAAAAATATTATTCAAAACATACCTCCATAATTATGCATTTTTTCTACTTGATCGCCAACACACGAGGCTTATAAGAAATATCTCCTACAAGTTATGTGGCCACTATTTCTGTGCTGTCAGAATACGAAATTTGTATAGGGAAAACAATGCATTTCGAGGCGAAGAAAATTACCTTAATTTGAAAGTTTTTCTAAATAATAAATTTTTACATGTTATGTGTTTCTTTTTCTTAATCTAGGCAAAATAATATTCAACATGTAATAACAGCATAAGACCCACAAAAGAAGTACTGCAGTGAAATTCAGTTTCTAAATGCTGTTTAAATTTACTTCATTGAAAGTTTTTGTATATAAATAATTACGTTAAATTAAAATGAACTGTTTTTTAAGTGTTTACAGTTAAATGAGTAACATAATATTTTTTATGGAAATAAAAATTACTTTTAATGTGCATGATTACTTTTCTTACAACGCTGGGCTCATAGTTCTTTAATCCTCTTGTTCTTGAGTTCAGAAACCTTCTTTACTAAAATTATTCGAATAGTTTAACTTTTATATGGTTTCATATTTTTCATTTTAACTTTCATATGGTTGCATTTTCAACCATATGAAAGTTAAAATGAAAAATATTACTTTTACGTAAATTTTAATATATGTAATAATTTAATTTTTTTAGAAATAGTTCAGTAGTTTTACTTTTAAACAATGGCTTTGCTTCGATATAACAAACATGTTTAATTAGTTCATCAAAAAGTTGTTAGAGACACTATCGAATCAGGAACTAGCATATTTTTCCACTCTGTATTTTTACTGCAAAAACAGTGAATAATCCCTTTAAAAATGGTTAAGAAATATTTAATTCCTTTCATTTTTCAGTTATTGAAATTTTTAAAGTAATTGAAATTCTAACTAAATCCTTAGATAAAACGTTATTTGAGAACTAGACTAAAGAAATGCAATATAGGGGTTAACTTCAGTTACAAGCAGAATTTCAGATATTGTTATTTTCTAGTAACAAACAAAAAACATTTAAAATCTTTAATTTATTTCTGACCAACCTTTATTTTCTCTCCTGCCACCCCATCCCTTTTGGTATGGAGGTAAGAAAGGAAGGAGTGGCCAAACCAGCATTAGAAGTGAAGCACCACTCCGAAGCTTCGGTCACCAGATGGGGTGTTTTTTGTTTACATTCAGAAGCCCTTTTGACAGCACTTTGATAGTATTTCGACCCATGACAGTTCCATACAAATCGAAAAACAGAACCACTTCTGCATAAAAGAAAAATTCCTAGTGTGATGGATAATAGCAAATTGTATAGTTTAGTGACATTTACGCAAAAATCATATCTTGGTTATTTTTCGTTAACTAACAACAGCCATTTTGATTATGAATTTGTTTTAT
Organism: Stegodyphus dumicola; assembly: GCF_044657685.1. Taxonomy (NCBI): domain Eukaryota; kingdom Metazoa; phylum Arthropoda; class Arachnida; order Araneae; family Eresidae; genus Stegodyphus; species Stegodyphus dumicola. The sequence goes on along the minus strand of NC_140772.1, from coordinate 83,627,313 downwards.
AAAATTATAAGCTGTTAAACTACAAAAATATAGATTTTAGCAAAAATGTTATGCTTAAAGAATAAAAAATACCTCACTGTACCGTTAAAATTGTATACATCTTTCGATACCCTTGATACAGTATTCGCTACTTTTATGTTTCAAATGCCAAAATGCTTTAAATAAATGTTTTTCACATCCACATATTATTGTAACATATACTTTTTTAAAATTAGTGTAAATTACTTTATTCGAAAAATATAGTGAATGCACAGAAATTAAAGATTGCCGGAAATGAAAAATGGTATTTATGCAGGTGCTTGCAAAAAGCATGTATCTGCATTTAACAAAATATGTAAATATTTATTAAATTATTTATAAATGTATTTGAAATGAAGAATTTATTCATCCATAAACAACTGTAAAAGTTACTGTGAAAAAATGTAATTATTAAACATATCTAAATTTATAATGATTATAAATATTATCTAAATATATAATAACCATAACATAGAATTGTAAACCTAAATTGACATCTTGTTGACAAATATATTATAAAACTAGTTAAGCGAGAATTGTTCGTACTTGAAAGCAATCTGTTAAAAAGTATTGTAAAGCAATTTCTATGAGATGCGTACTTAAGAAAGTAATAAAAAAGAGTTTTGGAATATGTATTGTTGAAATTAAGGGTAAAAAAATCTGATAAGTATAATTAAAAGAATTATTCCCCTTACATTTTATAATAACTCTTACACGTTTTAAATAATATTACAAAATAATCCTTATTTCATTCTCTTTCAGAAATATTCAGAGAAAGTTAAGTACTATTTAAAGTATTTTGCTATTAAGATAAAAGGTGCTCTAATTTGAAATGGACTGAATTAGAGCATTAATTATAAATTGACTTATATTTTTCGATTTAAAAGATGCCTCAAATGCTAAAAAATCATGTCATATTTGAGAAATTATTTTAGAAAGAAGCTCTATAAATAGAAAAGAAATAATGCATAATTTTAATAATACAATAAACTTTTATCTTAATTTTTGCAATCCTTAATCGAATAAAATCAAATTACCGTAAAATTTCTTTCTAATGTAATTAACGAAAACTTATGAAAATATTTCATTCAAATGAAACCATTCTGAGCAAACTGTTCTGTGAAAAGTATAGCATTCAATTAATTTCAGAATGAAATGTTGTTTAAAAATGTATTCTTTTCATATACTTAAGACTCTGAAATATTGTAGAAAAAGAAAATGTATACATTTATATGCATATTTATGCCATAATTACAAAGTATTTACATCCGATCGTGTCAAAACCCATTGAACTTAATGGTAAATTACCTAATGTTTTGGTCACCAATGAAGGGATCGAAAATGTTTCAAAGCAGGGTATGGGGACCCTGGTTTAGGGCCACTCCATCTCACTTCCTACCTCCATGCCTTCTGAGACCTTTTTGATAGAACCCAGATTCGATAGGGGATAAATTAATTAAGCAAGGCTCTCCTCTCTTTAACTACTTTTTCACACAGCTGGGGGCAAAAGAAAAGGAACACAATGGTTTTCCGCCTGAATAGCCAGCGGCCAGTTAAGCTTCGTTCAGACAGGAGCGTAAAGGGCATAAGTGTTTAAAGCCGAGCTCCATTGCCAAGGCAACCAGTCTGTGCAACATCACAAAATCTGGTTTAGGGCTTGTAGCATAGGGTTCAAAGTTTTCAACTTTATGCCGAGTTTAGGATAAGTGTCGACCAATCAAAGCGAAGCTAAAACGAAGCGGCGTTCTACAGAAGATTTCGCTGTCAAAAACAAGCAGAGCAAACGCGGGAAATCAGTCGAGCAGGAGAATAGCACGGGAAAGTTGTAGACACATCCATGCATGCGCAAATTTAGCTTCTCTCATTGGCCACGGCTTACACCCCGTCCTGGCAAGTGTGAACGGAATTCCCGTATTTTATGCTTTTATGACTATGTTTCTATTCCCTTTACGCCGCCGTCTGAATACAGCCTTAGAAAACAGCATGACAAAAGCCCACAAGACGAATGCCCACTTAAAAACAGCACACATTTTCAGGAAATCCAAAATAGCTATGACTTTTTGAAAAATTTTTTCGAGTAATAATTATTATGATTAAAAATGAAATTTCAAGTGGGAAAGAAACTAATTTATGTAAAATCCAAGTTGTCAAAATTTAACTAGATTATTTGAAACCATACTTTTAACTCACCATTAAAACAGTGTTTGTGATAGCTCGCACAAATGTTTTCTTAATCATAACAGAACACGGTACTTTTATTTTTTTCGTTGAAATGAAAGTTCGGCTTTAATTCTCCATATTAAATTCATTATATGCAAAATTTTCTGCAGTGTTAAATTATTCATAAATTATTTTCTCTATATGATGAAAATTTACATACATTTTATATTCCTTATAATTTTGTAGAATTAAAAGAAGCAGTATGGCCACTATTCACTTTCACCTCCCTTTGTCGAGGGGACTTCCATTTGTCGCATAAATATAAAAACAAAGTTACATATACATGTATATGTTTTTAATTGTATTATTTTGATTGTCTCTCTGTTCTATATACATATAGGATTTTAATTCAGCCAGACCCCAAAATGAAATGTGTTCCGCTATTTAAATTAATTGTTCAATTATTTGTTATTAATTTAATTTATTTTTTATTTTATCTTTATTCATGAATCTCCTTTGTGAAGCTGAAGAAAAAAGGGAAAAATATTAATTTTAATGTAACATACATATCAGTGTGGGCTTTTATCAGTGTGCACTTATATCTATGTGGGCTTTTATCTATGTGAGCTTTTATCTGTGTGGGCTTTTATCTGTGTGGGCTTTTATCAATGTACACTTTCATATCGGTGTGGGTATTAGTTGCGTGGGCAATTATCATAGTGGGGTCTTTTTTGTGGGCTTTTGTCACGTGTGCTTTCGTCCAGTGGGCTTTTGTCTGGTCACCGTTACAATTCCCCCCATGAAAGTTTAGATATTGTTTGCTTAATTCTAAATTCTATTCAAAAGTGTTTTTTTCCTTCATCGTTACCAGATTCATTATGCGAATTTTCATCAGTTGCTAATAATATATTGAAGTAATTTCATTATCATAGAGTTTTAATGTAACAGAGCCTCATCTTTTGAAGTCATTAAGTGTAAAATATTTCATTCACTTAAAAGTTTAGGCAAATCTGAAGCTTTATTTTTGGCAAACAAAAACAATTCTGCTGCTTTTGCATGAGACAACAAAAATGTAAAAAGTCTGCAGTGTCACTTTCAGTTTCAATAATGAGTGTCAGTGGCTACAAAAGTTGGTGGTTTACAAACCATATTTTCATGGACGTTATGAATAAAATCTGAAACGTAAAGCAAAAAAGCATGAAACGTAAAGCAAGAAAATAAAGAAAATCGTGTAGTTTACATTCACTTTATTGTGTGAAGCTGCAATACAATTCAAACCCAAAATAAAAATAAAGCGAGTACAAGGGGGAAACATAGTATATAAAAAGGGATAAGTGATAGGAAAGAAGTCTTTCATAAAAGCACATTGAAACATTTCATATAAGCAAAATTATATACTGCAAAATTATTTCAAAATAATTTTTATCCTTTTAAAGTAAAAATAAATAAATTCACTGTTTTAAAGTACTCCATCAGTAAGGCATTTTCTATAGTGAATCCCTATTCTATTTCTGTCATTACACTCAACCTGTATGTGTCACTAACCTGTAGCACGTGCAATAAAATTTTAATTGTAAAAAAAACTTTTTTTGTGCTGTTTTTATGTTTTATATACTAAGAAAATCTCATAAAGTACTGTTCTTAAACATCTGTTCATATTCACTTTGTGCAGATTGTAAATAAATCAATTACGGCGTAGCTTAGACATGCCAACTCTCTTGATTTAGACGGGAGACTTCCGATTTCTGACCGTTCTTCTGCCAACCTGATTTGCAATATATTTCTCCGAATTTTCTCGTATTCTTAAAATTTCTCATGTCTTTTTTATATAGCTTGGTTTAATACTTCGTTATTTGCACATGCGCGCACACACACACACAAAGAGTGATTTTGAGCATCTGAAAGCACTTGGTTTTTTGGAAATTTTGAAGGAAAAATTTAAACAATTCCAACAGCTGCATAATACTCAAATAAGAAAAATTTTAAAACTTATGTATACATACTGGCTACCTTTAAAGAAATGTTTATCTAGAATCCTTGGCCGATCGAACCCACTTCTTGCACTTTTTAAAGAAGAAGTAAATGCATCTAGAGCTAAAGATTGAAAGTTAGGCTCTATTGAAAGTTAAAAAATACCTAAAGTAAATGGATATGCAATTACTACTCCCACAGTTAAAAATAGGTTTGAGAAAAAGTAATTTCAGCATCAGTGAACAATTTAGTTGGCAGTTCTCAAAGTAATACTGCAAAATATAAGTGTAAAGTTTATGCAGATTTCCCTTAAAATTTATTATATATATATATATATATATATATATATAAATGCTCAGCAAGGGAAACATGTTCTGATTACTTTAAGTTTATCTTGTGAAGAATGAATATTTATGTTTTTGTCTTCAGATATGACAAACCTTTTTGCTTTTTTGTACAAGTCCTTTTTGCCATCAGTTGATCTTCTTAATACAGCTCTACAAAGCTGAATTCCATTAATTCATGTTTTGCAGTTAATAATTTATGATTTGTGTAAAAACGTTTTATCAAAGTATTCAAAATCAATCTTTGTTTTGTCTTCTAATCATATATATGGTGTAATTTATGGTGAAATGCAAAACCAGAAGAAAGATGAACATTTGACAATAGGGGCTTCATTTAATAAAGTAGTAGAAGAACTTTCAGAGGAAGAAAAGAATAAGTTTTATTTCCATGTTAAAAGCTACTTCTGCCATGTATAGGATTACATACTACACTCACTTCCAAAAGTTAAGCATGGAGAAGAAAATGCTAATTTCCGGAAGCCAATCAGAATTGAAGAGGATGCAATTTGCTGCAGAGGTAGTTGGAAGTATGCAAATATGTTAGGTAACAGCCAATCGTGCTTTCACATCAAGAAATGTGCAAAAAAGGCAGTCTTATAAGAAGCCAGCTTTTTGAAGTGTTACAGAAGCTGATTGTAAGTGCTGATAGAAGGTGTTTAAAACTTTCGTACAATTTGTTTTCAAGTCATACGTGCTTCTATGATTTCCAGAAGGCGAATGGAAGATTCTGAGCACTGGCATGCTGTGGGGCACATTGAAGCAAGACAGTCGATCACAGATGTTGCTCTTTTCTTCAGCGTTCATCATTCTGTGATTTGACGTTTATGGAAACAATTCCAAACCACACAGACAGTTGTCCAAAGACCCGTAGCTGGTCGCCCAAGGGTTGCAACCCCCGCGGAAGATCGATATATTGCTATTATAGCCAAGTGGAATTGCAGAGCGACCTCCACACGTGTGACATCTATGGTTACAGTGTCCATTGGTAAGGCGATATCTGCAGCTACTGTATGCTGAAGATTACATATGAGTGGACTGTACGCCCGTGTACCTCGAGTTTGTGCTCCTCTATCTTTCCAATCAAGAAGAGCATGATTGCAGTGGTGCCGGGAGCATGGCAATTGGAATGTGTCTGACTGGTACAAAGTCATGTTTACTGAAGAGTCAAGATTTGTTCTCGAGCTAGATGACAAGCATATAAGGATATGGCGTGAACAACGAACACTCAATCAGTCCCAAAACATGACTGAACATCACACATTCCGAGGCGGAAGCATTATGGTGTGGGCAGGAATTTCATTAGGATACCGCACCGACCTGCACATCTTTAAATGGGGTTCTTTGGCGGCTGTCCGGTATCAAGATGAAGTCCTAGAACCCATTGTGAGATTGTATGCTGCAGCAGTTGGCTCTTCTTTTGTTTTAATGGACGATAACACATGTCCCCATAGAGTTGATATCATCGATGACTACCTGGAGAGTGAAGGGATTGTGCGTATGGCATGGCCAGCATATTCGCCCAACCTTATTACCATTGAAAATCTTTGGGATGCTCTCGGCTGTGCTGTATCTTCACGGTTCCCACCTCCAGCCTTTCTTATTGAGCTGAAAACTGCTCTACAAGAAAAATGGTGATTGCTTAATTCTGCGGCGATTGACCACCTAGTTGAAAGCATGAGTTGAACCTTTGTAATTTACCTAGTTGAAACCTTTTGTAATTTACCGAAATTTTCTTGTAAGTATATTTATCTAAAACTATTTTTCTGATTTAGATCATAAAGTTTTTACTCCATTGTCATTTTGGTTTAGCATAAAGGTTAAAAAAAATTTTTTTTTAATCTGCCGACATGATGACATGTAATGGAGTTTCACATTTTTCAACTATATATATTTTTTATTTATCAACGGTGCATTACATACGTGCTAATGGTATGTTAAGTGCGGTTTATATTAATTAATTATTTATTTTTATAGGCCTGGTGGCACAGTGGCAAGTGCATTGCCCAGCAGCACCACAGGTCCGATATTCGATTCCCGGGCTGGGCCAGTTCAACTCAGCCTTTCATTCCTTGATTTCCATCACTTGGGCCAATAAAATGAGTGCCAAGTTCGCTTGGGGACTAAACACTGGGGGGTCCTGCAAGAAGCTGACCACTTGTTCAGGGCATATGCTTACGCAACCCGGGGCTCATGGTCAAGGAAGCAGATTTTCGGGCACTGCAGATCTTGGCCCATTAGGGCTGTTAAGCCAATGAGTTTATTTTTTTTAAATTTATTTTTACCATTGATTTTTTTTTTTTTTTTTAATAATGGGTTTGGAAAAAAAAAAAGAAAGTGTATGTTTAATGAAGATTTACAGAAGGAATACCTGCTTATTGAAAAAACTATAAGCAAATTCAGATATATGGTGCAAAATATGTTCTTCAAAATTTTCAGGAAACCATGGTGGACGTGCAGATATTAAACTTCATATAAGCAGTTATAAACATAAAATCTGAAACTCTGCTACTGCATCTAGCTCATCATTAAAGAATTTCTTCAAACAGTATAAAATGGGTGATAAGAAAGAAAAATTAGCTGCAGTAGATGGTACTTTTACATACCATACTATTTGCCACAGCCATAGCTTTATGTTTAGGGTTTGTGTGTCCAGGCTGCTTTAAGTGGCATTCGAGCCTAAATTTACATGTGCGTTAACCAAGACCGAAGCAATAATACTAATTGTTTTCATGTCTTACCCTTTAAGAGCTATTTATCTGATTGTAAAAAATTTATTTTAATAGATAAGAAAACACACATTCATTGTAAAAAATAAAGGATTGGCTTAAATTATTTCATCAAGCAAAGCTGGAGAGAGCTGTCTGCCCAAGCTTCGTTTCAATTTTAAACAGAGCACCCCAAGGAAGAGGGAATCAGGGGCCTCATAACGTTCTTTTTCTAAGATTTTAAATGTGTTTTCTGCTTTAATTGTAGTTAGTCTGTACAGTTCCAAGATACCTTTTTAATTTCAAATGCGGCCCCAAACTGCGTTCTTTTTATAGCTACCAAATCTTTAACTTTGTAAGGTTTTGTTACTCTTCTTCTTAAATTATATGTTTTCTTCTTGAACTTTAAATATCTGTTGCTTTACAGGGTTTTAAGTTGATTTCTTTTAGCTTCAATATTCGCTTGAAATTCAGCATCGATCATTTTGATCAATTTGTAAGTACCTTTAGCATTCATCTTCGTATCAAAGAGCAATTCAAAAGGTTTGGTATCTATACTTAACTGGTATGCTGAGTTAAAAGCTTGCTGCAGTTCATTTGTATATTTGTATCACTGAGCCAGATTTTCTAAAGATAACTTTGAAAAAACTGATATGATGCATTTGACTCGACCGTTGGCTTTAGGCAGGCCGGTAGTAATCAAATGGTGCTTAATGTTCTCATTAGAATAGTAATCTCCAAATTCACTCAATGTAAATGCTGTACCTCTGTCCGAGATTATTTGGGAAGGCCTGCCAAATACAGCTTTTTATATCACCAGCTATAAATTCAGCAGATAGATGTTGTGGACTTTGTAGAATAAATCCATACAAATTTAGTACATGCATTAATAATTATTAAGATTGTACTCATAATTTTTATGTGTACTCTCCAGAGGTCTGAGGTGATTACAAACGATACATTTTGAATGGCACATCTTCTTTGTGCAGTCGATGTAAGAAATGTCTTTCTTTCCTCTCTTATATTTCATTAGAAAAAAATTAACATGATTTACTATGATATTTTTTACTTTCTGTCTGAGTTTAAGGATAAAATAATACACTTTGATGCTTTTCTCAATATATCTGACTCCTGAAGGTGCTTTCTCATGGGCACTTCTTAGGATTTCTCTTTGCATACCTTCAGGTACAACCACTAATTCTTTACCATCAACAAATGTAAATATAATTTATTTTCTGTTGCAATAATCTTCATAACTAGAAATTTTAAGTAATTATTTAATCCTTTTTATTTTAATATCCTTATCCTGGGCTGATTTAAACATTAGTAAGATATTATCTACTGAAACACAAAAGAAATTAACCTTTTGAAGACGAAATGGCCGTTATAGTGGCCATAGAGTCCTCTGTTTGAAAGGACGGTGTTGTCGACTTTAGTGGCTATGTCTTTTTCCCCCATTTTCCATGCTGAAAGAGTAAGGTGAAATGTCAAATTTGACATCCCTGGGGTTTTAACCACTTATCTCTTTCAAAGGTCTTTGTGTTAAGAATCCGGTTTTTCCCAATTTTTCCCTTTTTGTTCTTGTAGCTACATAATCTGCAATAAATGCATTTGTAAATTGTAAACAGAGCCTTGCATTGCTTTAGAATATTGCATATTTTCATAAGTTTTTTAGGAATTATTTGACATTTTTCTAACAATATGCCGAAAAGGAAAAGAGGTCTGACTGAAGAAGAAATACGAAAACTTCTTCAAGAGCTTGATGATGAAATATATACACATACATATATCTGTATGTTTATACATGCATGTATAAATCCACACATAAACACACACACACATATACATATATGTATAAATGCATATGTGTGCCTGTGTGTGTACATGTACGTGTCTGTATATATGTAATTCCCAGTTAAGGGTACGCATGGTTTCTGCTTTATGTGCATATCTGCACGTATACCATATTATATCAGTGCAGACATACGTACTACATGGATATATAGGTAGGTATTTCCATAAACAAATATAAATTCCCATGAACGTGTATACATGTACAAGCACTTCTTTTTACATTCTTATCAGTTCATTCTTAACAGTTCTGTGTGGCTTTATTTCCATATATATCTGTTTATGCTGAAGTGACCTTCACGCACAGAAGTTTACTGTGATGGTACTGTTATTCAAACAAATCACAAAAAGAAAAAGTGCCAAAGAAACAACAGTAGTTTTAGAATTTCAGTCTGAAACCTCGAAATCGTAAATACATTAAAACTAGTCAATCAGTTTGAGAGGTCATCTCTAGCCATTACATTCCAGATGTACTGATGTACCTTTATTTTAAAAGGTACCTCTGTATCAGTGTCTCGATTTTACGTTCAAATAATTTTGAAGATGTTCAGAATGGATTAGAGTAGCATTTGTGAAATTTCACAGTCCGTTGAGCTCTGAGAATGCAAACAGGATGTAAAAGCACTTAAATAATGTATAAACCATTGTTCTAAGACAACACATGTTCCCCCATCTGAATTTCTGAACCTTGATTTTTTAAGTGATTGAATGCCTTTGTTACTCGTTAGACATATATCTCGGCAACTACATTCAAGGACTAATTCCTGGGGGGGGCTTACCTTGGGCACTCAGTTATGAAATAGTTTCCATACGAAGCATAATGACCGAGGTGTTAATGAAACCAATGAATAGCTGTCAGGTTTTCAATAAAAAAGAGAAAAACAGTTAATTCAACTGTGTCAGTATAGATTTCGCATGACCTCGCAATGAAGATTTTTTGAGTAACTGCAAGTAAAGATATTCGCTAATATATCGTAGAATTTAAATTTCACCATATAAAATATGCCACCATGGTTGATGTCTAAGCTGCTACAAAGACAGTCTGGAATTGAAACGAACTGGTTTTTTAAACAATTGAGGAAATAGAACAATTCACATGCGACAACGATTTCAAATAGGAGAGAATTTTGCTGACCGGAAACCTGAAATTATCTGGAAATTTCTCTTAATGTGCTAAATTATGTAGCATAATACAGTATTGAAGACAACAGCTAATTATCGTGTAACTTTTGTCCAACAGTTTTTGCAGACACTATGCATAACAAACAATTTCCCCTTCAATTTGAAAAACTCTCTGCACTAAGAAATTACCTAAATTTTGATACCTGAGTGAACACGCTCCTTTGTGAGGTTGGGAATTTAGTTTTAGACAAATGGAATTTACGCTTTGAATTATGGGTTTGCATACAAATAATTTGACATTTTTAATGACTTAAATTCATTCTATTATTAATATTTGAAATATATCACTTACTAATTTTTAATAAACAGTATAAAACAGTACATGATTAAATATTCCTTTTTTTTTTTTTTTAATTTTAAAAATAAAATATTCTAAAAAACAGTTTTTGAGCGTCTGTTTTATTATGCATTAATTTTGGAAAAGAACTGAATTTTAATTAGTAGCACTTATGTAGTTGGACATTGCGGTACTAACAGTCTACAATAAAATAAAATTATTTTTAATTAAACCAGTTATCTTCTAATTTGTTGAAAGTTTCCTCCTTAAATAGTATGTTATCAAGCAGATTTTGAACAATTATATAAAATTAAAATTTCATTACACCTATAGAGCATAATTTGAACAGTTCCGCTGAACTTTAATTTTTAATCATTTTTATAGCTTTGAGCATTTATTTTTTAATTATTCCCTGTATGGAAGAAAGTTTAAAGATATAGCTATATTTGATAATATATACCGAAACAAATATAAAATTATAAGTACATTTAACAGTTAAAAAAATTTATTACATTTCAGTTAAAAAAATAAATAAATAAACTGAGATGAAGACTGGTTAAGTTTTAAATTGTCCAAGGAAATAATCAAGTAGTTGAAATATTTTTTAGACATAACATTAATATAAAGATACGATAGAAATAATTATTGTAAGCACTTAGTGAAGACACATTGTTTTGCAATGTAATTTAAAATTCAAACCAAAATTTTATAAAAATGAAAGTAAGGTCCTATAATATAAAGAAAGGCATTTTCTTCAACGGAGGTTTGCTTATTTCCCAGTAGTCTCAATCCGGAACAACTGTAATATGAAATTTTCCCTCAGTGACAAAAAGCATCTTGAAATCTGGTCACTAATTCCTACACTTCCCTTCCTCTTACTACATAGATGCACCACTTTGAGAATCCATTAAACTACACCCAAGAATCTTTGTTGCAAATAGGAGGTTATTTCTTAAAGGGGGGAGCATTCGGTTCCAGATTACCCATCCTTTCAAGGCTTTTACTACCACCAAAACCCGGCCTCAAAAGGTTAATAGGAGATTTACTTAACATTTTTAGGCCGGAGCTTTTGCAGCTCTTAAAGCCTTGAAAGGATGGGGTATCTTAAACCGAATGCTTTCCCCCCTTTAAGAAATCACCTCCTATTTGCAAATAAAGATCCTAATGTATAGTTTAATGGATTCTCAGAGGGATGCACTTATAGTACAAAAGGAAGGGAAATGTAGGGATTAGTGACCAAACCTTCATGATGCTTTTTGTGATTGAGGGAAAATTTCATATTGTAGTAGTTCCAGAATGAGACTATTGGGCATGACGCAGAAGTGGATGTGTAAACTTCCATTGAAGAAAGTGTTTTTATATTATAATATATTACTTTTGTTTAAAAAAAATTGTTTGAATTTTAAATTACACCACAAAATTATATGTGTTTAAAAAGTGCTTACAATAATTATTTCTATCATATCTTTATGTTAATATTATGTCACAAAATTATTTCAACTAATCTGATTATTTTCATGGACAATTTTATATTTAACTAGTCTTCATCTCGGTCTTTTTTTTTTTTTTTTTTCTTTCGCTGTTAAATGTCCTTATAATTTTTAATTTGGTTTGGTGTATATTATCAAATATAGCTTGTATCTTTGAACTTTCTTCCATACAAGGAATAATTAAAAAATAAACTCTTAACTCCATACAAATGAATAAAAATTAAAGTTCAGTGGAATTGCTAAAGTTATACTCGAGGCGTAGTAAAATTTTAATTTTACATAATTGTTAAAAATCTGCTTGATAACGTACTATTTAAGGAGGAAATTTTCAGAAAATTAGAGTACACCTGGTTTAATTAAAAATTATTTTATTGTAGATTGTTAGTATTGCAATGTCCAGTTATGTAAGTGTTCCTAATTTACATCGGATTATTTAATCCTGTACCGTTTTATACTGTTTATTAAAAATTAGTAAGTGATATATTTCAGATATTAATAAAGAATAAATTTAAGTCATGAAAAATGTCAAATTATTTATTATGCAAACCCACAATTCAAAGCACCACAGTAACACGTAAATTCCATTTGTCTTTTTATACTAAATTTCCAGCCTCGCTAAGGGAACATGTTCACTCGGGTATCAAAATTAAGGTCATTTCAACTCCAGACTGTCTTTGTAGCAACTTTGACATCAACCATGGTGGCATATTTTATGTGGTGCAATTTAAATTCTACAATATGTTAGTGAGTGTCTTTATGTGCAGTTACTCAAAAAGCTTCATTATCAGGTGAAGTGAATCCTATACTGATGCAGTTGAATTGACCATTTTTTACTGTTCTTTTGAAAATTTGGCAGCTATTCATTGGTTTCATTAACACCTTATTCATTATGCCCTATTATCAAAACTATTTTATAACTGGGTGGCCAAAGTATGCCCTCCTCCCAGAAATTTGTTCTTGAGCTGAGATATGTGACTAATGAATGGCAAGGGCATTCAGTCAGTTAAAAGGTCTAGGTTCAGAAATTCAGATAGGGAACATGCGATGTCTTAGAACAATGATTTGTATATTATATAAGAGCTTTTGCATCCTGTTTGTATTCTCGGAGCTCAACAGACATTGACATTTCATAAATGCTCATGTAATGCGTCTTTCTTCAAAATTATTTGACCAATGATACAGAGGTAGCTTTTAAAATGTGCCGTCAGTACATCTGGAATCTAATGGCTAGAGATGAACCCCAGGGAAAAGCACAATGAAGAAATCCCTCTCTTCTACATGTGGATCTACAAAGGCAAAAGCTTTCAGACTGATTGATTAGTTTTAGAGATTTTTGTGATTTGTTTGGACAACAGTACCGTCACAGTAAACTTCCGTGTGTGAAGGTCACTTCAGCATGAACAGATATATAGGGAATTAAGACAGACAGAACTAATAAGAATGTAGGGGAAAAAATGGCGTGTACTTGTATACAAGTACGTAAGAATTTATATTTGTTTATGGAAAACATATACCAAAATATCCATGTAGTATGTATGTCTGCATTTATATAATAGGGTATAAGTGCAAATATATATGTAAAGCAGAAAGCATGTGTCCCCTTAAATGGGAATAAAGTATATACACACACATACATGTACATGCACCAGCACACATATGCATTTATAATATGTGTTTGCATGTGGATTTATGCAGTGTACATATATATAATATGCATACATATTATGTATATGTACACTGCGCAAAAAAAAGGGGGTCAGTTCCATATCTTCCATTCTACTGGGGCGATTGACAAAATTAAAATTGCATTTTTAATGCCTCGAAAGCATGACTTAGGATATGTATTAGATTTATATATAGCATTATTCTAATATAGATATTTCGACACAAAATCAGACTTTTTCTGAAATAACATACCAATTTTTTTTCTATATTTCGATTCTATGACTCAAATTATGCCTAGATATTAAATTTTATAAAATTTAATGCAAAATTTATGAAGAAATTCAAAAATTTATCTTGGTGCAATTTTTTCAGTTTGCTCCAAGAATAATTCACTAGGCGAACTTCTTAATATGTGGCAATCTACTTTTCTTTCCCTTCCATTATCGCGGAGTGGAAAAAAAGGCACCTCATTCCTACATTTTTACATTGTGCATGAGCGGAAAAAAAGTCACATCGTTTCTACTTCCAGATAATTTTATCTTCGGAATACCTGCAACTGTAATTTTTTGCAGGTTTGCTTAGAAATACGTCTACTTTAAATGATGGTAAAAATTTATAGATTATAATTCAAAAATGTTGTTGAAAAGTTTATAAAAATTATTTAAAAATACAAATTTTAAAAATAAATCATAAAAAATGGGGAATTTTATTTGGAATGAACCTAAATTTTGAAATGTGAAAGGAAGAATCAAATAATTTTAATAAAAAAAAAGAGAGATTAATAAATACAGTCAAAAGTCGTTAATCCGTACTCGTCGGGACTTCGGCGATTCCGGATTATAGATCATCAGTTTAAATCTCGTAAGATGGCATGCAGAAATTCTAAAATTAAAAATATGAAACCATAATTTATGAAATAAAGAACAATTATGATAAAAGCTTAATATTTATTTGTTTACTTTATTAAACATTTCTCTCAATGTAAGTTGTTTAAGTTGCTTCATCTTATGTGATAATACTTTCTCTTTAATTCTATAAAAAGACATAATTTCTTGTTCAGTTACAAAGTTCCGCTGTTCAAGTCCCGTTAATTGTTGTGCCGAGAATACCGACTAACTTGTCAATCGAAATTTTTTTCGTTTTCACTAACCTCTCTGTCACATTCTTCATGTCTTTATCCATTTTTTGCAGCAATTCCACTTTTTGTTTGTTGGACATCGAAACATACTTTCGTTTTGTAGCTCCTTTGGAAGTTCCAGCATCGGAAATTCTATTTGACATAATCGAAAGTTCAAGTTTACTTTTATAAAATTGCTCTTACAGTCTGCAAAAAATAATAAGCGGGATCCAATTTGAAGATTAAGGAATAACGCAATCATTAACATTAACTGAAATAGATAATTAGATAATTTTGCTTACACCGTCCGTTATACATTAAACGCGCAGGCGAAAACGTATTCTGCACTTGCGCACACACATATGCGCAGTAATCAAGGTCTTACGCGCACGCGTAAAACGCCTGTGCGCATGTGCCAACGCGGCGCATGCGCAGAAAGTTTTTAGCTTTGAGGTCCGGATTATAGATCATTCCGGATTATGGGTGTCCGAATTAACGACTTTTGACTGTATATACCAAACTCAAGTAGCATTGAGGAGCTAAAATTTAAAAGATCATTTTTTAAAAACTACTTGTGTGGTTTTTTTTTACAAAACTTGATAGTTATTTGTGTTATTTGAGTCGTAGAATTGAAATATGGAAAGAAATTAGTATGTTATTTCAGAAAAAGTCCGATTTTGTGTCAGAATACCTACAGTGGTGGCCAAAATTGTGGACACTTTTGGAAATTTTTATGTTTTTGAACTTATATATACTTATGTATGCTTATAGAAAATGTTACGTTTCGCAAAATGCAAAGTTGTATATATAATTTTAAAGAGAATTTATTACCAAATTCAATACAAAACACAAAATTCAATTATTTGCAATACCAAAAAAGTTATATGTACTTTAATATAAATAAAAATCACAGTTATAAAGTGGTTTGTAATGTCTAGCTTTCCTGGCCAATCACTGTTCTTTTTCTGAGAAACAATCAAATGTTAGTAACTGCCAGTAGAAGCTGACATCATGTTTATACTTGAAACAATTCATCATTTTGCTTTGTTCTGTAGAAGGAGACCTGTTTCTTATACACTGCAATTACAAGTAGGAATTTTTGTAAAAATTTTTAATATTTAGTCAAGAAGCAATGACATCAAATAAAAGAGTAGATTGGACACCTAGAAAGAGATGTATCATTATTGTGTTATGAGAAAGTGGTCTTTCCTATGCTGAAATTGCAAGACAGGTGGGTGGTTCAGTGACTACATCTGGAGTCCGAAAAATTTGTTTACGATATCAGGAGACAAATTCAATAAAAAACAAAGAAGGAAAAGGCCGAAAAAGGTGCACCACATCTATTGATGACAGAAGAATAAAAAGACTATGTCTCCAAGATAGAAAAATGTCATCAGCGGCCATAAAAAGTGATGTGAATGATGCTGGTGTTTCTGTCAGTTCACGAACAATCAGAAGATTAACAGATGTTGGACTGAGAGGTAGAATTCCACGAAAAAAGCCTTATCTTAATTTTCAGCAACGAAAAAAAAAGACTACAGTGAGCAAAGGAACACATTAATTGGACAGATGATCAGTGGTCACAAGTTATATGGAGTGATGAAACTAAGACATCGTTATTCGGTAGTGATGGGCGAAAATATGTAAGACGTAGAATAGGAGAAGAGCTACATCCTGACTGCATTCAAGCAACTGTGAAGAACCCAGTTAGTGTTATGATTTGGTCATGCATGTCAGCAGATGGTATTGGTCGCCTTCATGTCATTGATGGGACACTGAATGCCAGAAAATACATTGACACTATTCCAGAACCAAAACTTCTACCTTCCATCAGAGATCTCTTTCCCAACAATGCTTCATTTATTTTTCAGCAGGATTCAACTTCTTGCCACACGGCCAAATTATCGAAAGAGTGGTTTCGTACAAAGAGCATTAAATTGTTGTCAAGGCCAGGAAACAGTCTTGACCTCAATCCTATCGAAAATCAATTTGTTCATCACTGTAATTTACCAAATCAATCAGTAAATATGAAGCTCCTTCCACAATCTCATGTTCACTTTCAAATCCATTTTCCATATCTAGCTCGCAATTGGATTCGCTATCTCCATAGTTTTCGTCATCAATCTCTTGAAGAAGCTTCTGTATTCCTTCTTCAGTCAGTCCTCTTTTCCTTTTCAGGATATTGCTATAAAAATTCAAAATAATTCCTAGAAAACTTATGGAAATATGCAACACTCTAAAGCAAAGCAGAGCTCTATTTATAATTTAATAATGCAGTTATCCCGAATTCTGTAGCTACAAGAACGAAAAGGGAAAAATTGGGGAAACCTGATCCTTAACACAAAGACCTTTGAAAGAAATATGTGGTTAAAACCCCAGGGATGTCACATTTGACAATTCATCCCACTGGAAAATGGGGAGAAAAGACATGGCCACTAAAGTGGACAACCTTGTCCTTTCAAACAGGTCATTCTATGGCCATTATAATGGCCTTCTCGTTCTCAAAGGGTTAAGGGGTCGACATGAGCCATCTTAGTACCAGAGCGATGTTCAATCACATAATTGAATTCCTGTAGTAATCAAGGCCCAAGTGCGAGTTGATAAGTCACATTTTGACATAGTCTTTTCAAACTCAGAACAGTCAGTAACAATTTAAAAATATTAAAAGCCGCTTTGAAATTAATTAAATTAAATATGCATCAAAATTGCTCCATATCTAGCATCAGTATACAAGTCAGTCTTATAACTGTGATTATAGATTTCTAAGACAGGCTTTTCAGCTAATAATGATTCATATGCTTTTCAGCTAATAATGACTCAAATTTAAACTTGCAATCATTTTTCAAGAGACAACTCAAGGGTTTAGTGGTAATGAAATATTTTGGAATAAACTTCCTGAAATATCTGGTGAATCCAAGAAAACTATAAATTTGTTTCTAATTAGTCAGTTCTGGAAAATTAGGTCGGACTGCTTTTATTTAAAGTGGATGGAAAAATTTTACCTTCCTCAATAATATGACCCAAGAATTTGATTCTCTTCAAAAAATAAATTTATTGAAATTAACCTCGAGTCCATATTCACTAACAAGCTTTAAGACCTGTTCAAGCCATTCAATTGCTTCTTCAAGAGAGGATAACAAGATTATTATGTCATCCATATATGACAAAACAATATTATCATTAATTAAAGGTCGAAAAATGATGTCAATGTACCTCTGAAATACAGTCGAAGAATTGCTTAGTCCAGAGGGAATCTTGAGAAATTGATATTTCTCTTCTGTGTTTCAAATGAAGTATATTTTCTGATGTCACTGTTTGCATAAACATGGAAAACCCCATTTTTAAACATGTGATTCCTCTAACCGATCTAGAATGTCTTCAATTAATGGAAGTGGAAATCTGTCCTTTGCAATTATTTTATTCAGTTTCCTATAATCTATGCATAAATGTGAGGTTTGAATCTTCTTTTTAACGATTATGACCATGCTACAATGTTCTGAAGAACTAGGTTTTACTATTCTTTGTGATAACCATTCAGCTGCTTGAGCTTTAACAATTAGTTTTTTCTGAACATTACAACCTACAAGGCTGATGAAATATTAGTTCATTATATTTTACCGAAATGTTCATTTGGATATTCGTTGTTTTATTTTTACAAGGTGCATAGCTCAAAACTAATTGCTGCACCTTATTTTTGAAAATATATGAAACATCAGGTTCAGTATTTACTTCAGTTTCATCATAACTTAAGTCAATTGGAAGAATAGACAAAGTATTTATTTCTTTTACACACAAAGATTTATTTCTAATCATAACTCCATTTTCATTTATTAGAGTTTCACCCTGCATTAGCACAATAAGTCCTGCAGTGGCATCATATAAAGACATCGTTTTCTACTACACAGTGGTTCTACTCAGTATTTTCCAAATCCTATCAAAGTAGATTTCAAAAGATGTAATTCCTCAATATTTAATTTTCAAAGACGGATTTTCTTCAAAATGTTGCTTGACTTCCAGTGTATTAATTATTTTACTGTTATCGTCAGTCATTACCGTTTTGTGCATTTTTGATTCAGCATTAACATTCAAAGTGGCTACTTGTGATTTCAAATTAGTTTTAGAGCATTCTGAAGCTTTATGACCAAAAGCTTCACATTTAAAACATTTAATTCCCTTATCTTTATAGATACTGTTTTTAGAAATATGATTTTTCAAACCACAATTAAAGCACATTTTTTTGTTATGACTTTCAAAACTATTATATTTCATTTCAGATTTACCATCATGCTTTGCTTTTATTTACACTTTTGTTTTTTGAGTTAGTTCTATCATTAAAATCATGTTTTGTTTTCGTTCTGTCAAAAGCACCTTTACTTTTTGCAAAACCATCTTTCGTTACTTCATACACTTTTAGTTTTTCCTTAAATTCAAATAAGTTTTTACATCTGTACAATATAATTTTGTTGGTTTGTTTGTATCATTTATTTCCTTTATAACATGATGCATAAATTACATAATACTTTCATCTTTAAGAAATATTCTTAAACCGATTCAGTATTTTTCATTTTCCACGGAAAGCTCATGTAAATAAACAGAATTTATTTCAAAAGTGAATTCGTCGATTAAGGCTTTTCTTAATTCTGGCCACGAACTGAGTTCTGTTTATTTTCGAACAAATAATACAACATTCCTGCCAAGTGATCGTTTGAAGATAAATTTTTGTAAATCCAACTAATTAAATAATTTAGAAGTATTCTCAAAATGTTCGACCCAGCAAACAACATTCTCATCTGATTCTGCATTAAATTTTGTAATCATGCTTTCAATGTTGGACTAATTAATGTTAACATTGTGAATTATAGAATTTCCATTGATTACATTTTTACAGCATATTCACACTGATAGAAGAATCAAATTAATTTTTCTTCTCATAAATATTGCACTGCATTGAGAAAATCATTTTCACTTCTTTCTTCTATTTCCCTTTCATCGGAGCTAGACGTATCAGCACCATTTACATTTTGAGCTACTGTTTGAACATCATATAATAAAATTATTTTTTCTACCTATGATTTATTGCCTTAGAATGAAATACTTAGTGTATTAGAAATTGTGACTAGCTCATTAAATGAAAAATTTCGTTCTATATATTTTAATTTCTTTTGAAATTCATCTCCATCTGAAGCAAAGTTAAAACCAGAAAAAATTCTTGATTTTCTTTCAATTTGACCTATCATCATCAGAAATGAAAGTAAATCTGTGTAAAGTTTTAATTTTATCTGCCTTCCTGCAATTCTCCATTGCAACATATATTTGTGTAGTTTCCCTTAGCTTCATTGTCAAATATGGGGGGGGCGGGGAAATCCTGCGTGCCTTTCTAGCTTCAAAGTTGTTCAAAATGTTTATTTTTTTAAAATCCAAATAGTATTTTAATCACAATGCTGGTAATCCCATTTCCGGAGAAAAATATATGGCACAACAAATTTAATTACGTTAAAATATATACAAATTTTCACAAATGTAGAATGAACTCAGCTTGCTTCTATGATACAGTTATGTATATGTCTTTTAAATCCATAATCATCATTCTTTCAACACGTGCCAAAAGAGTACGTTGGAGAGAATTTTCATGAGGTGGAGCTTAGCACCATCTGGCTTTCAACATCAGTTTCATGACATTTGGGAAGCAATAAAATCTGTTTTAACATTTGTTATAAATAACCTATCCCAGACATCATTATGTCAAAGGATTAAGATACTTTCTTGGTCTCTGCATTTTATTATCAAAGACTTCTGAAAGTTTTTATAAAATTGCTTGGCCTGTACATCATCTATCAAAAGCAAAATGAGTTTTCATGGATGAGTATGAATAGGTATTTAAAGCTTTGAGGGACACTTCTACGCCTATGTTACCTCCAACCTCAGTATGGCTACATTATCGATACATATGCCAACAGAGAATTGAAGCTGTTCTTTCACAAGAAATGGATGTCGAGAAGCATGTTTCTCAAAGTTGGAAAAAATTTCTTTTGTCACTGGAAAGGAACCATTAGCCATTGTAAAGCTGTAGAACATTTCCATCATTGTCTATATGCCTGCAATTTCCTTCTGTGGACCAATCATGCATCATTATGTTGGCTGCTCAGTTTAAAACTCTGAATGATGATTTGAATGATCTGGTAACTAGATAGATATAGAGGTTACAGTAATATGGCATAGAAATTTAACGTGCCAAAGGAACTTGCCATAATTTAATGTGGCATGGGAATTTTAGTGTACTTTCAAAAAGACCTTGTGAAGAAAAAAGACAAATCCTCTTCTAAAGCCAAGGTAAAATATCACTTATTTCAGTGGTTAAACATATTAACACAGACTCCATAACATCAGAAACTCATCTCTGAAGCAGCAAAGAAGTGGGAAAGGTCCAAAAGTTATGGAAGATCCTGAATTGAAATCATTAATGGAAATAATGAAGGGAAAACTTGGCTGCCAAGAAATGGTACCTTTTAGTCCAATTACAAAAAGATATTCATTCTCATTCTTGTTCACTCTGTCAGAGGAATAAATTTTATATCCACCATATTTAAGACTGTATAGAATTATCAGTATGAAAGTCTCAAACCACTCCTTTATATCCATTATTGGAGGACATAGTAAAGAGATTTAATCAAACAATACTGAATCATCTCTCTATATATTCATGTCCTAGATTCAGCAAGACTAGAACTAAAATCTACCGTTATTCTTTTGAGCATATTGGATTGCCATTCATGTGAATGCTGGATTTACACCATTGCAAATGATTTTTAGCTGTGATCTTCGTCTACCATTTGACCTGTTCTTTGGATGACCACTAGACATGCCTTCTTCACCTGAACGGTATTTGAAAGATCTGCAGGCATATTTAGAAGATATTTATCAGTTCACAACTGTTGCATTACAATAGACTTCCACCTTATTATGATTACAAAATGTCTCTGCTCTTGGAGTTTGTATTACCATGCATGCAGTCCGTAAGATAGAAGCAATATTCTACATTTCTGTAAATTTTAAAATCCTTTTGATTGCATTGTTGTAATATAATGTATTGTTTTATTTGGTTTGCTTATTTTTGGTATTTAAGATAGTAGTTTTAAATTAAATATGTGGCCACATATTTTGTAATGCTTATTTCTTGTGTAGAATTGTAAATATTTCACATCTGAATCCAACAACATTTAATATTTCAGTTCTAAATCCAGTAGCATTGTTAAAATAGTTCATCTAGGATACAAAATATGGACAAAAACGCTCCTGTGTTGCCAACTTGGGCACTTTGTGGCAGCTATGAGAAAATGCAGAAGAAATTTTTCCCGAGGCTTCCAGAAGCTCATACAACAACTGTACAACAACGATGTCAAACTCGCAGCCCACAACAAATATTTTTGCGGCCCGGCCAATATATCGGCAAATAATAATATATAATAATAAAATAACATATCGACGAAGAAAAAAATTAAATGTTTACTGCTAAGTAATTAACGATAATTTATTCAGTGTTGTTAGATTACTCACAGCGAGCTGACACACACACTACTTAAATTACAAATGCGTGTGAGTAGCTTGCGTTCAGCTACCTTCGGCTTTTGGGGGACACGTGCACTCAGAACTTGTACGCATCCCCCGATGGCCGAATATGGCAGAACTCATGCTCTTAGTTTTCCAATCATAGTTTTGTACAATATATTGATGCATGCATGTGCGTGCACTTTGCTTTATTATTAATATTACTTAATTCATATTGTTACGGATTTCATAGTTATTTATTTATTTAGTTTTCTTTTTTATTTAGAATTGTAATTAGATTTGCTTCATGTTGCCTTAGCAACACAGACGATTTTTGAACAGACAGCTGTGTTGGAAGGTTAAAAATAGAACAGCGCGTGCATTTAATACCTAATAAATAAATATCTCATAATTGCTGTTGTCATCCACAAAAATCCAGATATTTATAGATGTTTCCAGTATATTCAAGAAATTAATTATAAAGCTTATAAAAGCCGAGAACAAACAACTCATCTCAGTAATAGCTGTAGTTCTAGCGAACTGTTTGTTTACTTAATGCTGTGATTGATTTTTAGCGATTTCACTGTGAGATAGAATTAGTTTCTCTGTTTTGAATTGATTTTTGCTAAATGTTTGACATTTTGTGATATTGTTAGAATATTTTTGAAGAAATATTTCAGCATTTTGATTTATCTCTTGTGGAAAGAATAAATTTTTGTTAACTTTTTAACGTTAACCATGTTTATTCCAGTCCTTTGTATTCAGTATGTCTATATCAAAACCAAGTGGTAGTAAAATTAAACGAAAAATCGCTGACGAACATACAATATTCCAAGTAAAATGGGAATTAGAATATTTTTGCTGTGAAATAGAAGATAAAATAATCTGTTTGATATGTAATAATACTATTAATGTACCAAAGTTATATAATATTAAACGTCATTACGAACAAGAAAAATCAAAATATAACAATTACGAAGGATTAATGAGAGAAGAAAAGTTGAAAGAGCTCAAGTCAGGAGTGAAAAAGCAACAGTCCACGTTTAGTAAATTATTGCAAGAAAGTGAAGCGGCGGTACATGCAAGCTACGTCTTGTCCGAGTTGATAGCTAAACATTCGAAGCCTTTTACTGACGGTGATTTCATCAAGGAATGCCTAATGAAAGCTGGAGAAATTGTTTGTCCTGGAAATGTGAAGGCTTTTCAATCAATTTCATTGTCTCGAAATACAGTTGCGGAAAGAGTTACTGATTTAGCCGCGAATTTAAGTGATCAGATCAAAGCAAAATCATCTAGTTTCGAAAGTTTCTCCATTGCCTGTGACGAGAGCACGGACATTAGTGGCAAAGCTCAATTAGCAGTGTTTCTTCGTTCTTGTGACAAGAATTTTAACATTTTTGAGGATGACTGGAACTAATACCGATGCCTGGTACTACCACAGGAGAAGATATATTTACTTGTGTTTTTGGACTTCTGCAGAAATACAATCTACCTTTGGCAAAATTAAATTCTGTAGCTACAGATGGCGCTCCATCAATGACCGGGAAAAACAAGGGCTTCGTAGCATTACTAAGAAAAAAACTTAGTGAAATTCACGGTTCAAACATTCATCATATGCAATGTATTATACATCAAGAAGTTCTATGCACGAAAGTAATAAATATGGAGAATGTTTTGTCATATATAAAAAAAGTTATAAATTTTATAAGATCTCGAGGTTTAAATCAGCGTCAATTCACTGCTTTCTGAAGTGAGTTAGATAGTGAATATTCAGGTTCGTCCTACTATACTGAGGTACGTTGGTTATCTTGCTCGAAGATTCTCAAACAATTCTGGGATTTGAAAGAAGAAATGTGTCAGTTTTTAAAAACGAAAAATCAAGACGTAAGTTTGTTTTACGATCCAATATGGATACAAGATTTATCTTTCTTGGTTGATATAACCAAACACTTAACCTATTTAAATTTATCATTACAAGGAAAAGATCATATCATTACGAACATCTTTTGACATAATTAAAGCATTCAAATGTCAACTAGTTCTTTGGGGAAAACAACTTAAAAATGAAGATTTGACGCACTTCCCGATGTGCAGCATGAACAAATCAAGTTTAGATGATACTTGTTCGTATCAAAAATACGCAGAAAAAATTGCAAATTTAACAACTGAATTTGAAACGAGGTTTAATGATTTTAGTTCCCTTGAAGACAATTTTTTTTTTTTTTTTTTTTTTTCTTCGATTTTCTCAATAAGTATTGACTCAGTACCTAGCCATATGCAAATGGAGGTGATCGAGATTCAATGCAACTCAGATTTGAAAGCAAAATTCATTGAAGTGGGTGTACCTGAATTTTACAAATATTTAACAGCCAGGTTTGAAAATACTCGAAAATTCGCATATGAAATTATTTCCATGTTTGGTAGCACTTATCGGTGCAAGCAGTTATTTTCAGTCATGAAAGGTAATAAGTCTCCTATTAGAAACCGTATTAATGATGCTCACCTTGGGTCAGCGTTGAAAGTTATCACTGCAAACAAAATTTCTCCTGAAATAGGAAAGATAATAGCAGAGAATAGATGTCAAATATCAGGACGTAATCATTAAATTTTTCTTGTTCTTTTCTATACATATATGTGTGTATTATCGTATTATTCGAAATAAATCTACGTTTCTATGAATATTGATTTTTTTTTTTTTGCGGCCCACCTAAAGTTAAACCTTGTTTGTTTGGCCCAAGTGTACCTATGAGTTTGACATCCCTGCTGTACAAGTATGGCTTTGAGATCCCAGAAAGCCAGTTCTGAGCACTTCAGAGAGACTGCAGTTCAAAGCATTAGCTGAATTGCATTTTAGAATTTGCTGTATGAGTGGTATTGGCAATTTACAATATTTCTCATATGATAAGGAGGGTTTACCCAACATCTGCTTCATATTGAGTTATTTACAACTATATATTTTGTTGTGTTTTATTATTAGTCACTATAAATTGTAAATTTCTTCCTGTGTGTTTGATATGATTACTTTGAAATTTTCCCGAACGTCCATCAAGACATTCACAAACTAGTAATTCACACCTTTAGGCATGGTTTTATGTAAATTCTGTGTTTATTTACTACCTTTTACTGATTGTATCAAAATGTAAAATAATTTTATTGTGCTAGCCGTATATTTTGTTTTATTACTATTACTTAATTTTAAAATACCTAGTTTTATATTTCATATTTTATATTTATGGTTCTTACAGTTAATGCTTCGATTAAAATCCAATAACAACATTTGAATGAGAGTCATGCCGGTGAAATTTAATACTTTATGCAAATCTCCATACTTTGTGTCTTAAATATATTTTTTATCACTTTCGTTTTAATGTTCAGTTTTAACTCATTTTAGTTTGGTACTAACTTTCCGAAATCTGTGTTTGTGATTTCAGTGGAAGTGTGAAGGAACAGACTGCTCTTTATTAGTTAGATAATCAACTAATATAATTTATAAATATGGTGTATAAAAGTTTTAATAAATATGTGGTCAGGTTTTCAAATTATTTGACAAATTCATTAAACTACCACCAATTATTCCAGTGATCAAAATTCTATAACAGAGTATAAAATAACAACAAAACTGTCACCTTTTTTGTGAACTATAGCACTGCATAAAGTCACTTCTTTAGGAACTATAATACTGTTTAAATACAAACCTCAAGTAGTGCTACACTGTTACACAATGTCTTTTATTTTGCTCTTTTTTGAACTTAGCAGTCTTTTACTGTTTTGAATATCTGCTTTAGTATAACCTTGTTCTTGCTTCAGTATTTTGAAAATTCTCAACTGCTAGCTGTTCTACAGAAGGGGAATTTTAATCCTTTTTTTTTTTTTTTTTTTTTTATTTCAAACTATGAAAGAAAAAGTGAAATAGTAGTTAGCTTACAACTTCTTTACATCATCTAACTTGACATGCTGAAGATCAGGTTACTTAAAACCAAACCAGAATTCTTATGAGTATATTGCGATGTGTTAATTGTACTGCTTGATGACATTGTCAAAAAGGTCAAAGGCAAAATGTACATTTTGTGCGTCCTCTTATTCTTTAAGAAAAACAAGTACCTCATTTTCTCTCATTGTCAGTATTGCTCTATTTATTCCATATTTTTCATTTGCTTCAAAATCAAAATCAGCTACATGATTAATATCCCTAAAAATACTTTCTCCACATTTCAAAAAGATAAAACAAATTTACAGTTGCTTTCCTAAAGGTACCACCAGTATGTAAATGTGTTTTGTAACTATATTAATATTTGTTGATAGAGAAATTCATATTATTTAAATATATTAATTATTTTTTATTGATTTATGTTAACATTAATTATTTTGATTTTATAGATATCTATCATCGAATTCTGAGGCATAAAAATTACATGGTAGCCATGGTTAATAAAAATATTCTGCCTTTGAAATACAATGTAAAATTTTTAGGAGAATGGTAAGTTTGTAAAAATTAGATATTTTAATACCTGAATTACTCCAAAAAGACTTCTTACAAAATTAATAAAACAGTGTGACCTTTAATTACTTCAGGGTTGCCACGCTACCTAGAAAACTGGGAAAAGTCAGGGAATTCGAAAATTGACCAAAAACTTCAAAGAAAAGTTTTAGTCAAAATCTGGAAAAGTCAGGGAATTTCATACGACGATCCCTCCCAAAAAAGCGAGTTTTGCGCCGACGTTGGAAGTGATCACTTTCTTGGCAAATTGTGTATCACATGAGCGTCATTCAGGCAGCTGGCATAGAGCCAATTTTCGTAGCTCCAATTGGATTCTCTTTTAGAAAGGCAAAGGAAGTTTCCAGCAACTTTTTTTGTTTCCAGTAACCTCAAGAGTCGCATGTGCAGTACATGTTGAACTAAACAAAATACTTATTCTTGTATAAAACAAAGTGGTTTAATCCTAGTATATGGTACTGTGGAGGTTGGAATCAAGGCTCAGGTGCGTAAGCACGTGAAAACAGGGTCCTGGGCTGGTAAGCCACATCGTTCCTGTGAAAAATTATGGCTTTCCTACCATAACATAGATGACAGTTGACAGAGAAATCCAGAAAAGAATTCTCGGTTAGCTATGTGAGCCTTACGTGTAACAAATTCAGAGTTACTCTGACGATGGAAAGAAACATTCAGATCGCTGTTGCATGAGTAGAGGAAGATAGAATCGTGACGTCAAGAAAATAGCTGCATGAATATCCTGTAATCTGATTGGTTCATAGTAAGGGAGGTGTTTTACTTTCCTAATTCTCCGATTCTGCAAAGTTTATAAGGAGCATCTCTGCCTGAAAACCTGTTTGTAGCTTCTCCGCTGGACTTTTAGCAGCTCTGATCTGTCCTATGCACAAGATAATTGAAGTTAAGAATGCGTTAATCTTGTATCCAAGACATAGCGTCGTTGAAGTCCATCGGTTGGGGCGTAATTTTACTCTTCAATTTATTGCTATAAGTAGCTTGGGGTGGTTTGTTCAGCACTAAGAACTCGGTAGTCTGGGGAAGTTTTCCTCCGTTAATTCAGGAGTTTTAGTCTGTGGTGTATTGCTTTTCCTTTCAAATCATTTTTTGTACTCGTTACAACCTCTGTATTTGCTGACCTGGCAAAGTCTGCAAAAAATGCATTTGGGCTTCTCTTCCGGTTTCATAGAACATTGATTGCTCCTGTGCTGTTGTCCACATTTAACACATCTTGCGGAGTTACTGCAGCATGATTGTGAGTGGCCAAACTGCTGGTAGCGGTAATATTGAACAGGTCTCTTCTTAGGGCTAAATTTTTCAATGGTAATATTGAAACCGAATAAGTTGTTAAGGTCATGAATCTTGCTACCTTCTGGGGTTCTTTTGAGCTCGAGCAGATAAATAAGAAGTTTAATTATTTCACCCTCATGCTGTTTTGAGAACTGCTTTAATTTTTCTATGGGAAAGTTCCTGTGTTTAAGATCTTGTAGGATGTTTTCTTTTTTAAAAGTTGTGGAGAGGTTCTTCAGAATTACGCGTATTGGCTTTTAGCAATCAAGTTCGTATGAGTGGCACAGGATTTTCTTTTCTAGAAGTAGCTCATTCATCGTACTGTTGTCTTTTAAGTTTTTGGTATAGACGAAGATTGATTTTCCTCTTAATTGACACTCATGAGGTTCGGTACAATTCTTCGTAAACATTTCATCTAGTGTAAGATTTGGTCCTTGAGCCTTGTACGGGAAGGTGTGCATCATGAGCGCTCCGACGGAGTCGAGTTCTACTGCCGAAGATCTTGCACGGATGGATGTTAGTGTTCCACCTGAGACACCTCCTACTACGGAGAGCTGTGTTGGGTCCCCCCCCAATTTCAAATTGAAAATGAAAATTTGGATTATTATTCGGAAAAAACTTATGGACTTGGAAAAGGAAATTAACACAGTTAAAACAGCAATTAAAGCCTGTCAACAATTAAAGCACAGTTTCTGACCTCTATCTGACTACGGATATTATGGTTAAGAATCTACGAATACTCCAGGCACAAGCTTTGGAAATAAGAAGTAAGTGCAATTTATCTTGCTCTTCAGGCATTGTTCCCCCTGCTAATTCTACCCTTAAACAAAAAATGAAGAAATTAAAGCTAAAAGGAAAATTAGTAGTGGTAATGTAATTATATTGATAATGATGGATTAAAATTACCTAATAAGACTGCTAAGCAGCAAAAACTAGATAAAGTTCCACTGAATGTTGAAGCCATTAATAGATTTAATGTTCTTCATGATAATTCTGTTAATGTTTAAAGTATAAATGATAGTGCTAACCCAGACGGACAGGTCGTGCAGCAGCAGCCGACTAATAGCCAGTCACAGGCCATCCTCCCCATTATGGTGATTCCACGGAAACTTACTCACGAGGCTTTCTTAAAGGAATTGTCTCTGAAAACTGAAGCCAAATTTTTAGGAAAGGTGAATGGTGAACTTCTGAAAGTTTTACCACGCACCGCCAAAGATCATAGACTCCTGACTTCAAGTTTTTTGGAAAAGAAAGTAGAGCACTACATCATCAACAACAACTATGCTCAACCAATCAAAGTGGTTTTCCGAGGTCTGTCTCTAACCACAAAAACGGAGGATATAACCACTGCCTTTACTGCCAAGGGATTCGAAATAAGTAAAGTCACGCAACTTACTAGAAGATAAACTAAAGCTCCCATGCCTCTCTTTTTAGTCCAGGTGATCAAGAATGACAAAGCAGATGATATATATCATGTCACAGATCTTTTTCTGTTTGCTGTTACTGTGGAGAAAAATGTTTCGAAGAACCAGATACCACAGTGCTACAGTTGCCAAAAGTGGCACCATTCTTCCGAAATTTGGCATTTCACCCCACTCTGTGTCAGATGCTCGCTGGACCATAAAACTATGGATTGCCTGACCAAAGGAAGGATGGAGGAGCCCAAGTGCGCCAACTGTCAAAAAAATCACGTGGCATCATATTGTGGATGTTAGAAATTCCCGAGAAATAGGATTAATCAGCAAAAAAAAAAAAAGATAGTTTGGTCAAAAAAGGTTTTGCAGATATGGCAGAAAATCGAGCAAATATGTTAAATGAAAATTCCAACTTACATCCCCCAAAATCGGCTACTGCTGCACAAAATGTGCACTCAATGTCACAAAGCAGTAAATCTAATTCTAAACCTAATGAAAATGTTATGCATAATAGCCAGGAGAAGCCACATGGCTCTGAATTTCTTAACTTCATGAAAAATATATCTGAATTTAATATTATTTTAGGAATTAGCAATATCAAATTAATGAATAATATCTTTAAGAATTATTTACCAAAACTCAAAATATTATCAGATCCATTTGATAAACTTTTTATGTTTTACGAAATTGTTAATGAAATCCATAATAATTTGTCAGATTAATCATAATATGCCTCTCACTGTTATCGCTTGGAACGCAAATGGATTGTTCCAAAAAGCGTACGAGCTTAAGGAGTTTTTACATGAAGTTTTGATATTTTACTCCAACAGGAACACATGCTTGGCCCTCAAAATTATTTCAGAGCTTGCAATTATGTAACTCATCACTGGGACAGACCCACAGATGGAAGATGTGCACCAAGAGGAAATGCAAGAGGAGGTCTGCTAATTTTAATTAAGCACTCCATTCCTTATTACCACACTCCATTACCACAGCTTTTAGCCATCGAAGCTTTAGCTATCACACTCACACCAAACACCTCACGACCAATCATAGTCATCTCCACCTATTTTCCTATACGCACACCTGTAAATTCTGTGAAAGCAGATTTACAAACTTTATTAAACAATCGAGTTATTATAGGTGGAGATTTAAACGCACACCACCGCGCATGAAATTGCTGGGATATTAATCCACACGGACTCATTATTTACAATGTTGCCCAAGCGACCAATATTAATCCCGCAGTTTCAGAGAAACCAACACACTGTGGGATAGGTAGACCATTAATTATGGACTTTTTCCATCTTAAAAAACATTAACTCTCCAAGTTATGTTGAAAGTCTGACGGAAATGTCATCAGACCATAATCCTGTTATGATGGAAATTTTTACCGATTCCTACAGCACACCACACAAAAGAGCCCTTATTACGAACTGGGCAGGTTATGCCAAAGCTCTCGACAACACTCAGTACCCTACCACCATGATACAATCGAGGGATGAGTTAGATGCTTTCACTTAAGAGTTTACTGATGAACTTCACAATTCTCTATTAAACAACAGCAAAACTGCGAGAGCAGACAAGAGGTATGAGAACAGTACCGTCCGTGAGCTGATCAGAAGCAGAAACCAAGTACGCAAGCAATGGCAGCGATTTATGTGTCCTACGGACAAAACTTTACTAAACCAACTCAACCAACAAGTCAGGACTCTGTTAAAAAACATGCACAACTCGACTGGGCCAGACATTTAAAACCCATATCCACAGATGATAATTCACTGTGGAGTGCTGTTTCTAAATTTAAATGACGCAACACTAATATTCTGCCCATTAACGGCCCCAACGGGATCGCTTACACCGATTTTGAGAAAGCTGAGTCTATTGCAGATCACTATGCTTCTCAATTTCACACTCACAACATTTCCCACCCTTAAACAGAACATTCAGTTATGTCCCTCATTATACAATTCCATTCAAAAACACACACAAACAGCATACCCTTAATTATGCCATCAGAAGTTATTAGTTATATCGAGAAGAGAAAAAAACCAGAAAAGCCGCGGATTGGATAAAATCGACAAAATAATCAAGGAGATGGAAGTGAAAATGTTATGCAAATTCACCAAACTCTTGAACACCATGCTAAGACTGCAGTATTTTCCAGCCAATTGGGAAACAGCTATCATTGCACCGATCTTGAAACAGGAAAGGATCCCACCCTGGCTGCATCATACAGGCCGATAAGCCTTTTATCGACCCTAAGTAATATTGCTGATGCTGTCATACTGAAGAGAATTCAAGACTTCTTAAAAGATAACAACATCCTCATCCCTCAGCAGTGTGGTTTCAGGAGTAAACATTCCACCTCGTACCATCTGTATCGTGTCACGGAAATGATAGCAGATGGACACAAGAAAAAACTCATCACAGGAGCTCTCTTTCTCGATATTTCGAAAGCCTTTGACTGTGTATGGTTATAGGCCCTCATCTACAAATTAATCACTCTGGATTTCCCAGATTACATCATAAACCTCATTTATTCTTATCTTTACAATAGGCTGTCGTTCGTTATAACAATACACACTCTACACGAAAAGTAACTTCTGCCAGCTTGCCTCAAGGAAGCTTACTTTCGCCCACTTTATTTTCAATTTATACAAACGACATCCCACACAACCCCCTCACTACACTAGCACTCTATGCAGATGATACTGCAATCCTCTATCAAAACGTGTCCATGGCCGCAGTTGTACAAACATTACAAGAACACATCCATGCATTAGAGTCCTGGATGATCAAATGGAAGATCAAAACAAATGTTGACAAATCTGAAGCTGTGTACTTCACTCATAAGAGAAATATTGATCTGAATATCACCCTCAAGATGTAGGACATCAACATACCTTGGGCCAAGCAAGTAAAATACCTCGGCATCATTTTGAACCAAAAACGCACTTAGATCCCACACATCACATATATTTTAAACAAGTTTCGGGGTACTAAAGCTTTACTCTACCGCTTAATTGCTCAAAACTCCATTCTATCTATCCAAAACAAACTTGATGTATACAGATCCATGCTGCGACCAATTATTACTTACGCCTGTCTTGTCTGGGGTTTTGTATGTAAAACCAGAATGCTTAAAATCCAACAAAGTCAAAATATCACTCTAAGAAGAATTTCCAACAGTCCCTGGTTTTTCAGAAATGAGGCCATTCATAATGAATTGAATATCGAAAGAATCGGCGTTTGCATTGGTAAAAAATTTTTTAATAACGTCGATAAAGTCAATAACAGTTCCATACCTAGATTGAACTATAACTATACAGACAAAGAAAACAGAAAAAGACCCAGTGCAGTACTCCAGCACTTAATTTAATTTCACCATGCTGTTATATTATTCGGGAGTCAATTTACCATGATTTTCATTAATTTTCTTATCTTAAATTGTACTTTCTAATGCTTTTTTGATGTTTTTTAAGACACGCATAAGTGTCGCCATCTACATTTACCACCAAGCACTATCTAATTTATTTTCTCTACCACGTATTCCAAATGTGGGATTTTTTATCTTTAAATTTCCCACAATAGATGTTTAGGCCAACCAAAATTATCTCAGACCATGATCCTTTTATTACTGCATGTGTTATGTTTAATTTTTCACCATTTAAATCTGTTCTGTAATTAAGAAAATTCGTTAAGTAAGATTTGTACTTTAGCCCCGCCCCCGACCAATGCCTGAACGACAAGACTTTGCACTCTCTTTCCAGGTAGACCATTGGACCACGTGACCCAGTAGCTCCTCCTAGCTCATCGAAGACCTTCTTTTCACTCCATCCTTCCTCCATTTGAGCACGTGAAGCCGTGGCAGTAGCATGCAATATTTGAGATTTGCAT
The DNA here is from genome assembly GCF_044657685.1 of Stegodyphus dumicola. Lineage (NCBI taxonomy): Eukaryota > Metazoa > Arthropoda > Arachnida > Araneae > Eresidae > Stegodyphus > Stegodyphus dumicola. Next base: position 83,593,897 of record NC_140772.1, on the reverse strand, counting down.
TTTCCAACATTATTGCTTCATGACATCTCCAGCTTATGATATGACTGACTTTACAATTTGTTTATGTGTAAGGCTCATTCCTCGCTTATCATGAGAAATTTCTTTCTCAGTTAAAAACTATTCAATGTTATGCCAGGAAAGATATGCATTTCCACACGTCGCTACACACAGGATGTGACTTTCTCATCCTAGGAGCCTGTAGAACATGCCTCGCATCTGAGCCTTCATCTAGTGTAATCCAATCGTTCACTTCCTGTGAGAATATAATAGGAGGGGGAGTGGCTTCTGCCTTCTAGATTTTCTTCTGTGATTTCCCTCAGCAGTTGGAATCTGTTCTCCTGGGGAATTTCCATCGGTTCTGGTTTTTCTGTCATTTTTGTGATTTTCTTTGGTGTGGTCCATTCATTATCTGCGTCAACATTATCGGTGGTTATTTCAGTGCTTTGTCTCTTACTAAGCAACTCCGTTGTTTCCTTGACATGTGCAGAAACGATTCTGGATTTTTCTTCCAGAGATTTAGCTGCGTTCAGTCTTCCTTCAAATTCAAGATGTTTTGTAACGTATTTTATTACATGTGCCTTGACTAGTTCCTGAATCTCCTTCTCTCGGATTTTTTGAATAACCTTTTCCTGAGTCTTTCCCCACATTTGTCTCCATTTTCCCCGATTTTCCTTTTCCTTTCTTATTTTTACTTTTCTTCTGTAATCTTGGGTCCTTCAGAAATTCTTCACGCCTTGAGGTGGACGGTAAGGAAAACATTGATTGTTCGGAGTCCGTATAGTCGCTAACATTTTTAGTATTTACTGTCCTAAAAAAGGACATGATCAATAGTGAGATTGAGGGAATCACTCGCATAGTCTAAAGTACTCAACAGAATAGCAGTGAACTAACAGACTGCCTATGGGACTGGGTCAGTTCTTCGAAAAATTGAGCTTAGCCAAAGTGCGTCCAATACACTTGGAGTCACAGCTTGAGAGTCTTGGAATCAAAGAATGTGTATTGTTAAGAAAGAAAACTCTGCAACAGGAGTGGCTACGTTCCACTGTAGAGGGAAACAGCTGCACGTGCGAAATATCTGTCGCTAAAGCTCGAAGCCGATGCCGAAGTTTGAAGGTCACGTTATCAAGAGTTCATAAAATGAATATCGTTTAAAATTTCTTTAAACTTTAAAGGAAAAGAAAATATTTTTTTATACAAGTAAATTAGTTAAGTCAAGTACAGATAATACTCACCCCTATTGTTAAAAATATCTACCATGTTACCCATATGTCACTATTCATAGTTAAAATAGAAATGTACATAAATAAGAATTTAATTCCTCAGTGTCATAATTGCCAGCGATAGCACCATTCGTCTGATAACTGTTTCTTAGCCCCCTGTTGCGTAAAATGCGCCAGGGAACATTAACCTGCATTATGCCCCCACAAAGGATACATTGAAAACTCTGTTTGTGCCAATTGTCATAATTCTCATCCAGCCTTAGATAGGGGATGTGGAAAGTTCACAAAACTTAAAATTAGCAATTTCATAAGTGCCAAAAAATCATATTCGGAAATATTAAGCAGTAAAGTACAAAAACCCCAAAAATTTCAATCTGAAAAATCAACAGTTGTAGAACCAAACTATCCCTGAGCCAATAGTTGAACATCAGAAACAAAACAGGCAAATAACTCCAATGGAGAACAAAATAAGCCCAGACAAGTTGAAAATTTTAATTCAGCCGGATTCTTAGAATTGTTTAAGGTTATTAAGGAATTAAGAGTCCATCTTTGGCTTTAGGCAAATATCTAAACTCACAGCAATAATTAGCAAAAACCTCAGTCAGCTACGTGCTGCAGAAACACAGATGGAGAAACTATATATTCTATTCCTAATAATTGAAGAACTTAATGAATAAACTGCCATTAGCTCATTATCTAGAATTTGTATGTGTTTAGCTAGTTCTTATTTTTATAGTGAATAATTGATAAAATAAAGTTAAATTCTCTTCAATGTATGTATGTCACGTAGTGGACATGTAGAATATACCTTTAAGTTCAGCAGGCTCTGATACCAAATTAACCCCTCCCCCTCATTACTATTCGGCCGCCCTTCTAAATTTGTATGGTCCGAAAAGAGTCTCTAGCCCTTCTTTCTCCCTTAGCACACAAACTTGAACCTTACCCTATCAGATTCTCTCCAGGCTCTAGCGAAGATTGTCATCCAACTCTTGCTCCTGACTATTCACCCAGCTACGTCACCTCATCGCTGACATCTGCACATATTTCTTCACAGAGTAACTACAGTGTATATCTCGCTTCAACACTTTTTACGGATTTCTGATGATGACTTTTACCTTCTACGAACTCTCTTCAATTCACCTGCTTTTACAGATCTGCCAAAATTTCTCTACTGACTTCAACTCAGCTGTCTGTGATTTTCTTTATGCTAATTAACGTTCGAAAAGTTATCTACATGTTATATTGGGATAGGGAGTCTTCCCAGGTGCCCGTAACCATGAACTCATTTCACGAAGCGAAATCACTTGGCGAATTTTCCGTCCACTTTCTAGTGGCGTAAAAGCATTACGTCTATGGAACCTTTCCTTCTTTACATAGACATTCTTTCATTAGAATATTCTATTCTAACTTCCATGTGCACATCTGTGTAGCCACCGAGGGAACAGCTTCTGGTACACGCGGGATTTGGTGACAATTTTCAAAACCATGCCAAGGCCTTGGCGTAGACTAGGATTTTACCGAAAAATCTTTTAAACCTCTTTTTTTTTCTTTTTTTTTTCCCTTTTTAATGTACGATATACACGGGATTTGGCAACATGATGATGAGCAGTAAACAGGTCATTTTGGTGTTGGTGACAATTTTAAAAATCGTGCCAAGGCCTGACCGTATACTAGGGTTTTACTGCAAAATCTTTTAAACCTTTTTTACTTTGTTTTTAATAAATGCCTTTGTCATTATGCAGTAAAATAAAAAAATAGTAATCTGTCATCTAGGCTAACCATTTAATATAACTATATTCGCTAAAATATTGTTGATTATTCTAATTCAATTTTTTTAGTAATTGTATGGTATTCCTATCATTTAATGTTGCTTCCTCCCTCTAAAATTTTTTATTATTAGTAAATAATACTTTCAAATTTCAGGAAATTTTCTCTGGCATAATCCTGAAATTAATTGTAGCAGTATGATGGCATGCCATCATGAAATTGAATGCACATATTTTTGCTAATGTATGCTGCTAAATAAATATAAAATACCTGAATTTATTTAAAAATGTCACTAAATAGATTTCATTCTTTCGTTTAGCTACAAAATGTCTGCAAAAAAAGACATTTTTTAATCCAGATTGGACAGATTCTAATCTCAATCTTCAGTGGAGAAAACAACTCATATTATAGTTATAATAGTAATGCTTTGCGGATTATATATATATATATATATATATATATATATATATATATGACTTATATATATATATAAGTCATATATAATTGGCAAATTTTTGTGTTTTCAAGTAATACCATAATTTACCTCTTAGTACAGCTAAAGTGCATTGCGCGGATAGACTGGAATTTTCTTAAAAAAACACACCTGGAAAAGTCAGGGAATTTCATTCTCTTGTTTGAGTGGCAACCCTGATGGTTGCAACCTAATCGAAGGAGCTCCTAACTGGGCAAGATGCACGTTTTGCCAAAAAAATATAATGCTTAGTAACATGGGAAGAAAAGCAATCACAAGCCACATAAACAGTGTAAAATATATAAGCAAATCATTTCTGTGAAGATGAACTCAGTGAACTTAAAAAACTATTTCTCCATAGTTAAAAAAAGTTCTGAAACACGGCAGTCTTCGGCACTAGTTGCTGAATCATCAAATTTAAACGCCTTCATAACTAAGGACAAAGTTTTAATTGCGGAATTACTGTGGGCTATAAAACTTGTTTCTTCACATTTTTCTTATAATGCATTTAATGATGCTGCTGTTCTGTTCCAGAAAATGTTTGATGACAGCAATAAAGCTAAAGCTATGACCCTGGGACATACAAAAATGTCATATTTAGTGTTATTTGGTTTAACTCCATACGTCAAAAAGATGCTCATTTCTGATGTTAAGAACACGGAATTTGTAATTTGCTTCGATGAAGCATTAAATAGAATTGTCCAGAGAGGTCAAATGGACCTTTTTGTTAGATTTTGGGACAGTGTGAGTAATGAAGTCAGTACAAGATACCTCACATCAATTTTTTTGGGACACGCATCTGCCAATGACCTTCTGAAAAGTTTCTTTGAGGAACCTCAGAACTAGATAAAAAGAAATTGCTGCAAGTATCATTGGATGGATCAAATGTCAATCTTAAATTCCCCAGAGATTTGAAAGAAAATTTAGCAAATAATGATGCCTGCCTTATATTAGATATTGGGTCCTGTGGTTTGCATGTTGTTCATGCTGCCTTTAGAGCTGGCCATAAAGTTATTGATTGGAATTTAAGTATATTATTTAAAAATATGCATAGAGTATTTAAAGACAGTCCTGCTCAGTGAGCAGACTATATTGCCATCACTAACTGAATGACTTTTCCGCTAAAGTTTTGTGAAGTAAGATGGTGTGAAAAACATACCTGTTGCTGAGAGAACTATTGATATTTTTCCTGATGTGAAAAAATATGTAGAATCATCCGAACTACCAAAAACCGTGCCAGTTGAAAGACTGAGAGAAGTCTCAGTCAGAAGATAAGCTACTTTTGGCAAAAATTTTTTCTTTTATTTCTCTTGCAGGAGTTCTATATCCATTTCAGACAGCTGATCCTTTGTGCTCCTTTCTATATACAACTTTCCATAGTATGCTAAGTAATCTTCTCTCCAAATTTGTCAAAAGAGGTATACTGCGAGAGGCAAAAACTCCTGAAAAACTGATAAAAATAGATATTCTGGATCAAAACAATTATTGTAATGTTGCAGATATAGATGTGGGTATTGCTGCTGGTGCGAGTGTAGCTAAAAGTGGAGTATCTGATCTTAACAAAAGAGAATTCAGAACTTGGTGCAGAACATTTTTGGTTAAGCTGATATAAAAAATTTTTGAAAGCCCATTGAAAAGTAGGTTAGCTAAATACATTTCTTCATTAGATCCTAAGCTCATTACGTCTAATGAATTTTCATGTGAAGAAAGGATGGAGAGGTTACTGCATATATTGCATGAAAGTGAATGGATAAATTCCACAATTGCAAATAAATCAAAAGTGCAGTTTAAAGAATTATTCAGAAGTAATGGTGTTTGGAAAGAGACTTTTGTTAATTATGCTGCAATGTGACTTGATCACTTTTATAAGGACTTGATTAATAACTCAGATTTTAAAGAACTTTGGAGTGTTGTAAAACTAGTTGTAATTTTATCACATGGCAATGCCACAGTAGAAAGTGGTTTTTCAGTTAATGATATGTTGGTGGAAGATCCCCAGAAAAATTCTTTAACAGCAATGCAAACTGTTTATGATGCTATAAAAGTAAATGGAGGTGTGATGAATATTAATGTAACTCCTGATATGTTACGATATGCCAGATCTGCTTGTGGTGCATATCACCAAGCACTCGAAGACAAAAAACTGTGTGATAGTAAACATAAAAAAAATATCATTAGACAAAAGGAAAACACAGGCACAAATTAAAATTTTGGAGTCGAAAAAACAAAAATTGACAGAGATGTTTCTTTAATTGACTTGCACATTGCAGAGTTAAAACAAGAAATCTAATTTGGTGCTTATTTTTCATTAGTATCTTTTCTATTAATGTTTTGTTTAAATGTATTAAATGTCTTATTTTTAATTCTAATAAAAGTTTACATTTAACATATATTATGTATGCTTATATTAACATTTTTGTATCAGAAAAAAAAATGCTTTTTTAACCTTTGAAATATCACTGAGGTGATTGTTTGCCAATTATATATTATTTGACTGTTTGCCAATTATATATTATTTATTAGGATATATATAAATGGGCCCCGCACGGCCATTCTGTGAACAATAACTTCCATTCCAGAATTTATGTATAATACTTTTTAATATCATTCATGATATAATTTTATCACAATTAATGGTGAAGGAAATCTTATGTTTAAAAGTTCATACATTGCATTGAAAAATCAAAGAATTTCATTTCTGATTTTGTTTTAGATGGAATGCATTGTACATATTTAATTTCTTTTGTAAATGAAAGTTATTGAGGTAAATGAAAAATAGCTCCTGTTGTAGTCATATTAGTAATTGTTTGGGTAATATACTTTATATATATATGTGTATAAGTAATATGCAATCAGCAAATTTTTGTGTTATCAAGTGGCACTATAATTAATTTTACGTGGATAGACTGGAATTTTCTTAAAACACACCTGGAAAAGTCGGGGAATTTCCTTCTCCTGTTTGAGTGGCAACTCTGTTAATTATTCATTAGTTTTCTATTGTTTATATAGTTCTTTGTGAATTTTAAATTCTTCAGGTTTTCACTTTAGCAGTGCTTCTAAATGTTTATTTCATTTTCAGAATGACTTTTCAGAAAATGTAATGAATATATTGTATGTATTGAAAATGAATGTGTTAACTTTAAAATACAAATGTGGTTATTTTCTTTCTGTATTTTATGTTAATATTTGTCAGCTAATTTGTGAATAAATTAATATGTTTAAAAATATTTCTTTCAGGATATATTTATCATCTGGATTAGAGTATAATCTAGAATTATTACTGTTTGGTAAGTTGTCTAATTTAATTTCTTATAGTTTCATTAATCATGTACTTATTATAGATCTAGGTAGAATAATTTATGATCAAAATCATTGCTGCACGATTAGATTGTTTTCTAAAAATTAAGTGCAATTAATTTTTGAAGCAATATATAATGCTAAATTTAAATAAATCTGAGCACGAAATTGGGTATGTTACATAGGATAACCAACATTTTTTATTATAAGCACTGTGTACCATTCAGTTTATTGACTTTGATCCTAATACAAAATGGAATTTATTTTGAAGGCCTGACACCAATTCATAAAGTTGCATCAATATTTATGCTGTATTTGTCATTTATAACTCATATACTCTTATAATCATATCCAAAAATTATTTTTAATCATAACTGTATCTGAATCTTTTATTATTTTATGAAAGTAAACTAACTTCTTTTGCATCTGTTTAGATTGATACAGTACAAAGTCTGTAATCTGAACGTCCGTTATCCGGAATAATCTATAATCCGGACCTCAAAGCCATAATCTTACGCATGCGCATAAAGCAAGTAAAGTGTTTACCCATGCATGCTTCTGATAGTGAAGAAAGTAACAGAGAACATTATTGAAAATGAAAAAATTTCAATTGGCAAGTTAGTCAGTATTTTCGATGCAGCAATTACAGGACTTGAACAGCGGAACTTTGTAACTGAACAAGAAATTATGTCTGTTTATGTCTATTTATAAGAGAAAGTATTAGCACAAAAAACGAAGCAACTTAAACAACTTACATTGATAGAAATGTTTACTTAAAGTAAACAAATAAATATTAAGCTTTTTTTTTTTTTTTTGTGTGTGTGTGTGTGTGTAAATTTTGATACCCTTTAGACCATAGTTGTTCTTTATTTCATAAATTACGGTTTCATATTTTTAATTGTATAATTTCTGCATGCCATTCTTACCAGATTTAAATTGATGATCTATAATCCGGAAAAACCCAGAATCACTGAAGTCCCGTCGAGTCCGGATTACAGACTTTGTACTGTATCATAAAATTATAATTTGTTGTGCATTATCATGTTTATCTCTTAAGCAGTGTTTGTCAGTATTGCCATCAAACGAAAGATTGATGATCATCAAACACAGATTAATCAATAATGGCAAAGCACAGTGGACTGTTTGCTTAAGGCAGGGATATCTTTGTGAAGGATTTTCTAAAGGAAATTGATTTGTATTTGTGTTACATATGAAGAATACAATGGGCACATGAATACAATGGTTATTTCTAAAATTTATGGACTTTCAGAAATCCACAGTGCATCAGTGTGATAATGAACAAAATCATTGACAAAATAATACAGGATGTTTATAAAGTCTCGGACCCATTTTGATGTTTAATAACTCATAAAATAATAAAGATAGATTAAAATTAATAACATAAATGGTTAGATAGTTTCATGACCCTTGTCAATGAACTTCCACGTGTGCCCCCTTCATCGGACGGAGAACATCAAGTCGATATTCAATTTCACGCCAGGTACCGACAAGCATGTCGGCATCCACAGAGGCTATTGCAGTTGTAATTCTGGCTTTTAGGTCATCAATGTTCGACATTCTCCCCCTGTAAACGTTGTCCTTTACAAATCCTCAAAGGAAAAAGTCCATAACATTGCAATAGTTGCCAAAAACAAAAGAGAGAAAAATGCAATTACTAAGCAGACGGTATTTAGAAAAGTACAGATATTTAGACTGGAAACTGAAATTATCTGAAATTAACCACACACGCAGACGATATTTACAAAAGTAAAGATATTCAAACCTGAAAAGGAAAATATATAAGTTATTCCATCAATAAATGCCATAAGTTTGTTTATATCTTCATTATTTTATGAGTTATTAAACATCAAAATGGGTCCGGGACTTTATAAACGCCCTGTGTATTTATCTTGAATTCAATAAATTAATTAACAGTTTTGTGCTGGCAGTATTAGTGCCTTGTGGTGTTCGTTTTCTGTAGCAAGATTTTGAGCCGATTTCGGTTTTGTTTGAAAGTATTCTACTTAAGGAAGTAGACTAATATGCTTTTCTCTAATAAATTACTTATCCTTTCAGATATTTTTTATGATCTGCTTTCTGCAGTTGATTATTGTTCATGTTTTATTTATAATTAGTACTCAGATTTCAGTGTGAAAAAAAATCGGAGATAAATATGGATAAATACTGACATTAAAATATGTAACTACATGAAAAGTATTTTTAATTGTTCTATATAATGGACAATTTTATGGTTTTTTTTTAGTACTAGCAAATAAATAAATCTGTGATCTAGGTTCAGTAAATAAAGATAATAAAGTTAAATATTTGCTTGTATTCATTGTGGTAATTAATAATAATAGCATCATTAGAACATGGATAACTTTAAATTCCTTATTTGCCAAGTCTCAAATGAATGCCTGTTTATGTAGGATATTAATATAATAGTTGCCTAATAATGAAAATGTAGCCCAATCTCAAGGGAGGCCTAATGAATGCCAGGAATGTAATAAACTTAGAAATCAGTTCATCACTTGTTATTCATATTAAATTTTACAAGTATGCAGTTCTGTAATAACATTGTTAAAATATTGAATTACAAGCAAGTACTATATTTAAATTATTTTCTGTGAGGCCTTTTTTCTTGTATTTATTTATTAACTAGATAAATTTTGGATAAAATCTAAAACATTAAACAAAATTTTAGTAGTAAGCACTGTAGCTTTAGAATGATAGCGTATATTATCTTTACTTTTTGTGTATAAAGTATAATTTTGCTTAAATATTTGTTCTATTCAGTTTTTTATTCTTATAAAAATTGCAGAATAAACATCTAAAATATTTTTTATTTCTTTGCAAGAATTTGATATGTAACTTAAAGCAAGCTGTGAGCTTTTTAATGATAATCTATAGCTTGGATTTTTGAATGATTATTAAGTAAACCTTTTTGATATATTTCTATATGTATGTTTATAAACTGTAGGTAGCCTGTCCCCTTTTAAAGGAACTGGCACATTAAAAGAAGAGTGTAAAAAGTATACTAAGCGAAGAGAAGTAGCAACTGAGTATGTATATAATTTTTTTTTTTTTTAATTCCTGTTTCATGGCAATTTTACATTTCATGCCATTTTAATATTTTTAATCAAATCTTTCATGTGCACAAAATTATAATCTGTTCCTTAGACATAGCTTTGTGTCATAAAATTTCTTCATAATATGCAAATTCTGTGTAGTGGTTTTATGGAGTAATAGTAAACATCTCTAGTCTCTGTTTTTTCTTGTTACTTGTATGATTAGTGAGGACTTTTTTGATAGATAAAAAGATATTACAGTATGTGTTAGAAGATTTATTGCCTTTAACTAAAAAACCTTCATTGTAGAGAAGAGAACAAACAACTTTGGACAGTAAGATTTTTAATAATTCAGAATATTTAATAAGTAGCTTCAAATTAAATAGATTGCAGTTCATTCTGTGTTATGGAAATTCTCGGTTGAAAAAAAGTCATTAAAATTTACAACTTTGGTAAAACACTTGATTTTGATGATTTTATGTAAAAATATAAATTAAAATTAATAACATTATAGGGAAACCAAAGCTGCTATCACAGCTCGTCTTTTAATGTATAAACAATGCAGAAAAGAGAAAATGTACACAAATAAAAAAACAAAAAGTCTTAAACTTTTTTTAAAGTCATTTTCATCTCTAACACTGTAATATTGCAAACTGTTCATTTTGTAATGCATGTAGAATGTGTTTGTTTGATTTTCTTACTGAGCAGCTAGTCTTATGTATATATTTCACAGAATTAAAACTTTCATAATTTTCAGTTGAATTATACTTTTTTTGAATTATTTCTTTTAGATTATCAAGAAACATATTAATTTGTGGCGTCATAAACCTTGTACTTGCACCGGCCATTCTTATATGGCAGTTCTTATATGAGTATGTGACATATTCTGGTATTGTTCGTCATGAACCTGGCTCTTTAGGCATGAGAAAGTGGTCAGCATATTCGAAATTGTATCTTAGGCATTTTAATGAATTAGATCATGAATTGAATGCTAGGTAAGTTTTTATGCAAGTATCCATAGAAATAAATCCATAGAAATGATTTTTTTTCATTGTTAATCTATATGCCAACTTAAATATGAGTTGTATAAGCCTGGAAGACTTGAATAAAATATAAAAACTCACACTATTCTTCTTCTGTTAACACTTTTAGATATGCACTAAAGTCTTTTACGCCTGCTTCGGAATTTCTGTATTTATATAATATTTATTATTTGAATTGTTAAGGAAATAAATATTGAAGTAAATGACATGCAGTTATTTACTTTTTGTTTCATTTTATGCAAGAATAGAAGGTACTTACGTACTAACGCAACCAGGCCAAAATTCGCGTAAATCGCCAAATTTGGCGACCCTACTTACGGCAGCCGTATGTGTTATACGTAGTTTTGTAAAAAGAATTTATTTGTAAAAAGAAAAAAATAACACTCGGCGTGTACTACCACAGCAATGGGTTTTCGGCGGAATTTGCCGAGAAAAGAAAGAGACTTTTTTGGTTACTGTACCTAACAGAAGCGCCGTTACCCTCATGGAAAAAATTTGCAAAAATATCAAGGAAGGAAGCATCATTTATTCGGATTGCTGGAAAGGATACAATACAAGTGAGTTCGAAAATGCTGGATTTCTGCATGGAACTGTTAATCACAAATATAACTTTGTGGATCCCAACACGGGCGTTCACACACAACATGTAGAGCACATGTGGGGCTCAGCCAAATGGCGCAACAAAAAACAGAGAGGAACAGCACGTCATCATCTTGACTCATACCTTATCGAATTTATATGGCGCCAAGCTCAAGCTGTTAATGACGAAGATGGTTTTCAGTCAGTGCTAAAAGCAATAGCCAAAAGATTTCCGCCGAAAAAATAATTCTGCAACTTATTCAAATTCGAAACCGGAAGGGTTTAATTGCTATTTTATATTTTAAAACAAAATAATATAAAAAACTGTATTAAAAATTATCTGTAATTAATAAATGTACATTTTCTTTCTATTCATACTTTTTTACTCAAACTTACAAATCGCGCCAACCTGGTTGCGATAATACGTAAGTACCGAATAGAATAATGCAGCATTTGTTTTCTTACTCTCCAGATCGTAATGGAAAAAAAGAGAGTAAAATAGTTTTAAGTTGTATCAGATGTCACAATGAGATAAAAGCACCCATATACAGCTGAGAGGGATAAATTCTTTTTATTAATTAGTCTTTTAAGTTTACTAATTCAATAATAAATGTAGAGTGTAGTTGCAAAGTGCATGAGATTTTAAGAAACCGAACAAGTGGGTATAGGAGGCAAATTTTTTTAGTGAGTAAATATATTTAATTTCAGATTTTTACACTTAAGCTGATAGTAATAATGAGTTTATGAAAATTGTCCAATGCAACAAAATTGTGTTTTAATTATCCAGAAAATTTAGGACACTCTAATGAGTTTTGCATGAAAGTTTTCTAAACTAATGTAGCAGATTTCTTTCACTTAGCTGTAGTGCTTAGTGATAACTGATGCAGAGATTGCAGCATGTTTATATTGATTATAAATTTAAGGCACCATGAAAGAAGGCTAAGATTTTTCACGTAGTTGTGATCCTTACAGATTTTTATGCACTCCTTACTGCTGGTTGATTGTTCCAGTGAAGTGATCGTTTGCAGTGCCAAAGTGTTAGATCAGACCTCTGAAAGTACTTGTCTACTTGTGCATGGATTTTGTACCAGTTCCCTTAAAAGGTCACATTGATTGTGTAATAGTGATGGCAATGGTACCCTGTAATTGTGTAGCAGTGATAGGACATTAGCATTTCTGTATCCTCTATCTATCATTCAAAATTTTTGTAAAGTTTCAGCTGATGATTGCTGCTTTATACAAATCCGTTTCATTAGCATTGCCATAGCCAGCCGTCACAACAGCAAACCTTCCATCTCTTTTCAGCTAGAGTTAGCTGATCTATGCAATCATTATGAACTACCATGCTCTTTTACTGAATAAGAGTAATAAGAATCACACTTTTACCTGAGCTAGTGCTGTTCAAGGCTTATGCTATTGTGTTAGTATATTACTATTTGTTATTATTGTAAAACAATTTCAGAACAAAATTTGACATTTTAATTCAATTTGCATATGTTTTGTGTTATGCATATGATGCAGCAATACATATTGAAGGAAATTTTATCTAAATATCTAATTATCTGTGATTTCTTTTAGAAAAAATTATGCTTCATTACACTCATTTATTTCTCTTTATTGTTTAAAGCATATGCAAACATTTGGATCTTTTGTGTTTTACCGATTCTATCTCAGTAAGACTAGATGAGTTCAGGGAATTTATTCTACTTTAAACATGTGATGTTTTGCATATTTCGAAAGTGTGCATCATTTTTTAAAAACACATAAAATTATTGTTATCAATATGCACAGAGAGTGTTTTGTGCATTTTTGGAAGACAGTTAACAATTAATTGTGATACAAATGTTATGTTTTAAAGTACTGAGTCGGGTCCATATTTTAAATTTTAAGATCCTTTCTCATAACTACTAATCTGCATTCTGATTTCAGTGACAAGTGCACATTTAAAAATTTTATTATGGGAAATTTTTCCCCTCCTTTTATGCTGCTTTCTATAATTTGTTAGTATATGTATAGAAAGTGCCCTTTTTGACAGTTCTAAAGCACAATCCATAGGTGTCACATCAGATTCTGCTGGAATGTTCAAAGAGGATGTAGTGTACTTTAAACTAGTCTTTTTCCTATTTTTCTTAGAAATTTAGTCACATATGTTAATGTTTTTAATTTTATTTAGAAATCAGTGATTTAAAATACATTATATTTATTTCTCATTTCTTCATGTTACTATGAAAAAATATACTTTTCATGTGGAATTTTTTTTTTTTTAAATCTTTTTTTAAACATAGTGTATTTAAGTCAGATATCTCATTTATTTAGATTAAGCAGAGCATACAAACCTGCAAGGGAATATATGAGATGCTTTTCATCCCCATTACTAGTAATAATTGCTAGGTAAGGATGTTTTTTTTTCTCTCTCCCCCTCCTTTTTAAAATTTTTTATTTATTTATTTATTTTAGTTTAATTTCAGAATATCAGACTGTTTAATTATGTGACATTTTGAGATCACATATTTTAAATATTTATGGCTGCTTGATTGGCAGGGATTAAACTTTATTAAAACTTGTAATTTTAATTCTCAAAGTAAGATGAAAAGTGTCACAGAGCAGTCGAGGGAAATTTTCAAGTGTTTCAACTGAGTGTAACTCTGTATTTCTGAAAAATCAAACTATGTTTCAATTTTTTATAAATCTATTTTATGTATTACAGTGTATTCCAGCATATAACAGACACCTTTAATACAAAAAATAAGATCAAAAGTTACATGTGTGCATTATACGCCAAATGTAAAAATGATAGATTTAAAAGTAAGGAAAAGATCAGCATACAAAAATTATATTTCTACATTTTACCTGAATGCTATTTGTTTAAAAAGAAATGACATACCTCATGAAAAATTTTCAATAACGAATAACATGAAAGTTTGTCGTATTCATCTTTCATTATATCTTCAGCATTGAATTCTGTTTCATCATTACCATTAGGTTGAGAGATACTGCTATGATTGAAAAATAAATAATCATCATCTCTTCCATAAATACTACATTTTAAAATTACTTCTGAATTATGTCACATTTAATTTCATTATCCTTACACACTGTATTTCTTGAGTGGCATGATGCATGTGCATCCTTTTGTAAATGTTTTTTCACCTTCTAACATTCACATATTTCACTGTTTTTTTTAATTTTCTGCGAGTATTTTATTGATACACATAACTAAAGGCTGAACTAATGGTATTAATCCACCTGGAATAACAGCCTGTCTGTATTGCACTTTTTCAACAATTTCTTTAAATTATGAACATGTCCAAAACTAAGAGACTTTCTGGATTAAAGAATCCATAAATATGCTTTTGCCAAATATTTCTTATTCACAGTTATGCAAAGTTTTCATCTATCCATTCTTTCACATGTACATAAATGAAAATACTATTTGAAATTACATTTTTGTGCTGTCTTTCTTTTAAAAATAATTATGGGTTTTAATTATTTCACTGTCAGAAAGAACTACAAGGAAGTGAGATTTTTCAACGTGTGTTGCTTTAAGTTAACCGTTTTTATGTTCTTCACATCAATCACACAGATACTGTCTCCTGTATCACTTGCCAATTCAGTTTACCATTGTTTGAAAGCTTAGAAAAATTCTTTGAGCAAATGACTTGGAAAAATAAGAGCATCACTTGTGCAACTTTCATATTTCCTCATAAAGAAAAGGATGTGCATTGTATGGTGAAAGTGTGATGTGCATAGTATATAAACTACAAACTGTAGTTTGAAATTATAAGTGCACATTATACGCCGGAATTTATGGTATGTCAAATCACTTTAGAGTAATATTTTATAACAGGGTTGCCACATTACATGGAAAACATGAAAAATCAGGAAAAGTCAAAGAATTGAAATATTTTAGTCAAAATCTGAAAAAGTTGGGGAATTTCATACTGCAATCACCCCCAAAGAGCGATTTTTGCGCCAACGTCGGTAGCGATATCTTTCTTGGCGAATCATGTGTCATTCGGACAGCTGGCGTGAAGTTAGTTTTCACAGAACCAATCAGAATGTCATTTAGAAAAACAAAGCAAGTTTCTAGCATCATTGGTTACCAGTAACCTCAAAAATCCAGAGATTCGCGTATGCAGTGCATGTTGAGCGAAAGTAAATCCTCCTTCCCCCAATTCTCATATAAAACAAAATCTTGTAAACCTTTTCTTCTTTCTTAAATGCCATATTTGTCACTATGCTGTAAAATAAAGTAATAATAATTATGATCAGTCATCTAGGCCAATCATTTACTATATATATTCACCGAAATACCGTCGATTTTTGTAATTCAGTTTTTAATCCATAAGTAATCTATATTAATCTTATTCATACCATTTAATGTGTCTTCTTCCTTCTAAATTTATTTATTATTGGTTAGTAATACTTTTAAATTTCAGGCAGTTTTCTCTGGCATACTTGTGAAACTAATTCTAGCAGTAATATGACAGACCATCACAAAATTTAGTGCACATATTTTTTACTTATGTATGCTGCTAAATAATTTTTTAATAAATTTATTTTAAAATATCATGTTATAAGATATAAATAACCCTGTTATAACCTGGTGTCCTCATGGATAATTTAAGACAAAATTAATTCTTTTTTATATTGCATAGAAGGAAACTGTGATGCAGGATAATTACAATATGTATATAAAAAATCTGATGTGTACACCACATGACTTCCTTGTATGGAATATTAAATTATATACAATTTTTTCCCGCATTTTATTTAAACTTATTGAATTCTATTGGGTTGTTCGGAAAGTAATTTCGTTTTTTTGGGGGAACATGAAAGACAATTTTTGTATAATGAATAAATATTTTATTAAATTATATATTGGCCATTCTGGTCCAACACCTTTTGCCATCTTTCTGGCAGTAACATGATTCCCCGCTCATAAAAGTTTTGGTCCTTGCTGGCAAAAAACTGATTCAGGTGGTTTTTGACATCTTCATTTGAGGTAAAGGTTTTACCATTTGAGGTAAAAGCTAAAAAAAAAAAAAAAAAATAAAAAAAAAAAAAAAAAAAAGATTCCTTTGAAATCCCACCAAACAGACAGCATCACCTTTTTTTGGTGAATGTTGGCTTTTGAAACGCTTTGAGCCGGTTCATCTTTTCTGCTTTATGACCTCTTGCGTTTCACATTGTTGTATACGACCCATTTTTCGTCCCCAGTAATAATCCGCTTCAAAAATGGATCATTTTCCTGACGTTTGAGGAGCGAATCACACACGTCAACGCGACAACACAAATTTCGCTCCGTAAGAACATGGGGCACCCACACATCGAGCTTCGAGGTTAATCCCAGGCCTTTCAAGTGGCCATAAACAGTCGAATTCGACAAATTTAACCTCTCACCGATCTCTCGTGTGGTTATTCGCCGATTTGCATCAACTAATGCCTTTATCGCATCTTTGTCAGCTTTGGCCGGCCTTCCAGACCGTGGTGCATCTTCGACATCAAAATTGCCGGATCGAAACTTTGCAAACCAGTTCTGGCACTGGCGTACTATTAACACGCCTTCTCCATACACATCCGTCAATTTTTTTTTCGCTTGGACAGCATTTTTACCTTTTCTAAAGTAAAAAAGTAAAATATGACGAAAATGCTGCTTATTGCTCTCCATATTTAAAAGGGCACCAACCAAAAACTACTGCGTAGAATTAATAGAACTTTTTCACACACAAGCCTTGTAATATCAGCTCTCAAGATATATAATGGTTATGCAGCTTAAGTGTGAAGTTGGTTTCAAAAAAATGTAATTAAGTCTTCTGACGGGAAAAAATGAAATTACTTTCCGAACAACCCAATACTTCATCGATAGCACATAAACCTCAATAGAATAAATGCACTCTTTAAAATTCATTATATTGATTTACCATGGAGATGCTGTGGCGGTAGTTTCACTTAACAGTGTTACATTTCATTCATTTTATAACTCAGAATGCACAAAAGTTATATCATCTGAAGAATATCTAATTGTTGCCATATGTTCTATTTGAGTACTGTAATAAATCTAAAACAATGTATAAAAGAAATTAAACAAATAAAAAGGAAACAGTTTTTCACAGATGATTCAGCGCCACTTGTCTAATGCACCACTTGTCTAATGCGCTACTCGTAAACATTCTCCTCTGCTCACTCAGACTGGCAATGATATTTGCTGCTAATATGAAGCACTTATTCCCTCGAATCTCATTAAAGATTTATTTCTCATTCAATTAATTCAGTTCTCACTTCACGGCTAAGCAAAAATATTTAAAAACTCAAAATATTTAAATTGAAAGATATAGAAAAACATAAAATACCAAATACAGTTAAAACTTTTTTTTTCAATTAAAATTAGTATTTCTGCACAAAAACAAGCAATTCAGCTAGCAGGCAAAAAGGCAGATTTTTCGGTGCACAAAGCTAGAAGTTTCCTTTTGGTCCCACTCTGCACAAAGACACTGAAGGTGTAGAAACTGACTTAATTTGTTGTGGACTTTATGCTGAGTCGGTATATGGATAATTTAATAATGTAAATGATTATTCCAGAATGGTGTAGAGATATCAGGTATTATTTTAAAGCTGGAGAGATGAAAAATTAAGCAACGCCTTCACTGTGACTCGAACCACGAATCTCTCGAATATGCATCGAGCGTGCTGACCACTACACTACGAAGGCATGCTAAGATGACTGAAGAAATACCTTATATACCCCCCTTTTTAAAAGGCAACTTGAGATTAGGGGACCCAGTCGCCATATTCTGGGGTGAAGAGAATCATCATCCACCACCCTTTTAGTTGGGGCACCCACTGACATTAAGTGTTTTTGAAAGCAGGAGAGAGGAAAAATGAGCAATGGTTTTGCCGGGACTCAACCACGGGCCTCTCGAATACACATTGAGTGTGCTGACCACTACAGTACAAAAGCAGGAGGAATACCTGATAATGGATTAAGCATGATTTAGTTTGCAATAATAAAAGAAGACGTTATCTTTGTTGTTGCGAAGCTTAGTTTGGCAACAAAGCCACTATTCTGCTAAGTTTCAAATGTAAACAAATATGGCTGTTGTGGTTTAAAAAAAAATTAGGCTTAATCACACTTAAACAGCTTTTAAATTGTTAATAATTCTACAGCTATAACATGCAGGTTAACTAAGAGCATAAAAACCTTAACCAGAAGATAAGAACAACATAATTCAATCATTTGCAAAGGGAAAAAGGCACAATTTATGAACATATAAGAATAAAAAAAAACTGAGCACATGGAGCTGAGTAACGGAGTGGATATATATATATATTTATATACTTTTGGTGTGCCCAATTGCAGCCAAAAAGGGAGGTGCACATCTACATTCCACAAACAAAATTTCAATGTTCTAAGGCTATTCCTTTTTGATTTATGCGAGATACATACATGTGCATATGTACATACAAATGCCACAAATTCTGAATTCATTTTAAATCAGTTTTATTATTAGTTTGGGGAAAAAGAGTCCTTTATTCTGTCCATTTGTACAGTTAATCATGCAAAAATATTGTTAAATTCCATTTAGCAGCACTCAGAATGGATATTTTTGTTGCAGTATGGTACCAGAATTTTTCATGGTTATAATACTTTCTATACTTCATACAAAAAAAAAAAAAAAGGAAATCTGAAAGCCTTCAAATTTTATATTACATCCTAAGGGGCATTTTTTTAACGTTTTGTGTGTTAACTCTATTTATTAAATATCATGTTCTTCGTACTTAAACCATAAAATTCAGTCCAACAGCAATATCGCAAAATATTCAAAAGAGTATATCTTTAGAATTTATGATACACAGTCTCGTGTGCTGGAGATATAAATGTTCTTTTTTTTCCTGTACAGTGTTATCATTTCTCGCTTTGAAATCGTGTTTCTTAATAAAAAACTCATAAATGCTTTACAAAATATTATATAGATAATAAAACAAATTTCAAATTCGGGCTTCCAGATGCCCATATTTGGGTGGATATGTACATTATTAAAAATCTGGTGAATCTAGGTGCTGTTGTTTATCACAATGTGAGAAATGAAGAATATTATTTAATTTCTTTAAATATAATACAGGGTGATAATATTTGGTGGCAACAATTTCAAAAGTGATCCGACATTTATAGTGAATCGACGCATAATGTCAAAATGCAATTAATAGCCCTTCTGGGCTAACTCTTCTTTGGGTTAATAAATCATCAGCAACATTTGTGTAGTTTAATAGAAAATAGATTGCATCAATAAAAGAAAATTCGTTGATTATATTAGAGGTATATTAAAACTTCGGTACTTTTCTGTTTGGCCTGCCCAAAACTCGCCAAGCAGACTTTGTTGGCAACAGCATTCAGCATGCACATAAAAAATGTTAACAAATGTTAGTTCTAAGAATTTTTTTAATTTGAAAGCATAAACATTTTAATATGGTTTTAACATTTTGTAAAAAGCCAATAAATAAAGGCAATAAATTTGTAAAAAGACATCAATTTAAGAATTAACTATGCTTTCGTGGTTCAACATCCTGATTCGCCGGTTCGTATCACGTGACCCCAAATGATCTCATCTCACGTAAACTATGCTGCAAAAATCTAATTCTCTCAGTAATTATCTACATTAATTTCAAGTTAAATCTCAATTTGGAGTACAAGTTTAAATACGAGAATTATTTCAATTCGTACAAATGGCTTACTCAGAAATTACCTAAAACCGCAGTGCTTTGCTAGTGTATTCTCGTTAGAGAATTGGTTTGCGCCGGCAAAACGGAAAAGTACCAAAACTTCTTTTACTTTCTATGTGATATATCTTTCACTGGATGCTGGAAATAATAAAAAATAAACAAAAAGGAAATAATAATGTTATAACACAAACGGTTATCTTTTCTGTTATGCAACGTGCCACTAATTTAAACCAGGGGTTCCCAACCTTTTTCTTGCATCAATTCTTTTCAAAAGAATGGTTTTCTTCATTGACCCCTTTTAAATTTTCTCTATAATATACAGTATATTCATGACACAAATAATTGCACAAAAATAACTTAAAGGTAACAGATTAAGGATATGAAAAAAACTTTTGAAAAAAAAAAAGCTTTAGTTTTAAGTTTTATTATTTCTCGTGCTATTGTTATCAGAGTTGCCAACTCTCCCGCTTTTTGACCGCTCTTCCGCCAACCCGATTTATAATATATTTCTCCCGACTTTTTCTTATTCTTAAAATTTCTCACTTTTATGGAACTTGGCTTAATACTTCGTTATATGAACAAAAAAAAAAAAAAAAGTGATTTTGCGCGTCTAAAAGCAATTGAATTTTCTCTGGATTATATCTAAAACAAAACCTTGCGAATCAGATGAGAATTTCTGCTTTGTGAGTGAGAGCATACGTATCCAGAAATGTCACTCCAGTTCTCCAATGGGCATTGAGCTCCACTGCATGTCATCTGGCATATATTAGCCAATGAGCACAAAGCAAGCTCAAGACTGTTATTTAGATGCTCTTTAGTTATTTCATTCATCTTGTCCTGAGTTGTGTGAGTACACGTGCCTTCGGGAAATACTTTTAGAAATTATCATCTTTTGTTATGTCTGCAAGAAAGGTGAAATACTCGTGTACGTTTCAAAAATCGGACACATTTGACTTTCCTTCCATTATCTCCTCAAAGAAATGTAATAAATTTGCGATGTGTACCATCTGTCGTTGCGATTTTTCGATTTCGTATGGTGGAAGGGCGGATGTTCTCAAACATGTGCGTAGACAAAAACACAAGGACAACATG
The DNA here is from genome assembly GCF_044657685.1 of Stegodyphus dumicola. Lineage (NCBI taxonomy): Eukaryota > Metazoa > Arthropoda > Arachnida > Araneae > Eresidae > Stegodyphus > Stegodyphus dumicola. Next base: position 83,572,638 of record NC_140772.1, on the reverse strand, counting down.
AGTTGTTTCAAAAAAAAAATTTTTTTTTTCTTTGGAAACAAAGGACCAAAAGGTTATTAAGGCAGAATGTCTGTTCTCTGCCTTTTTACTGGAGCACAACCTGCCACTGAATGCATCGGATCATGCTACAGCTTTATTTAGAAAAATGTTTCCCGATAGTAAAATCGCTAAGAAAGACTGAAATGCAAGGACCAAAACAGGTGCAATTGTTAAGGAAATGGGTTTGAAAAATATATAGAATTTCGTTTTGTAATTCTATATATGATGTGATTTATGGTGAAATAGAAAATCAGAAGGAAGATGAAGATTTGGTAATAGGAGCTCGTAGTAGTAGTGAAAGAACTTTCATAAGACAAATATAAGTTGATATATTGCAGTCACAATTTTGCAGTTTACAATTAGAAAACTTGGATGAAGTTATAAAATCAGCTAGTATTGACACCTAGTGGAGTTAAATTGGAAAACTGAAAGGTGATGATGGAATTTTTAAATGTAGTGAACTGTCTAGAATTATTTTGGCCATCTTGACAGTTCCCCATAGTAATGCGGAGTGTGAGAGTATTTTCAGTGTTGTTGCAAAAACGAGGACTAAATTTAGATCTAATATTAGTAATGACACATTAGAAAAACTTTTATTAACGAAAGCAGGCCTACGTGGCAATTGCTATGAACAAAATTACGAAGTTTCTTTCATAACGAAAGCAAAATCTGCCACTGTTCATAACATTTGTACAAAAAATGATTGAAGTGCCCCTCCCCCTTTTTTTTTTGTTGCTTTCTTAAATATTTGTTTTCTTAAATGATGCAAGTAATAAAAATGTTTTTTATGTGTAAGATATTTTTGTGTCGCTTGCCTTTAAGAATTAGTAGCTATTTAAAGTTAATTCATTATTAAAAACTATATTTTTATCATTTAAAAAGTCTTTTTAACATTGTGAAAAATCTCCTGATTTCTTAAAAAATTCTTCTGATTTTTGAGTGTCATAGGTTGGCAAGTGTGTGTTATTTTTAATTTTACAAACATAAATAAATTTTAGAAACAGAATCATAGATTTTAATTGCACAAGCATTAGATGATTATTTATTTGATGGTTGCACTTGATGTATTGAAGCAAATTTTTTAATATTTGTCATAAAATTGCTTAACTTGATTAATTTATAATATCAGATGTTTTTATTAATTTTAGCTGAAATGAATATAAGCTTACCATGATTTAAATGAATATTAAAATGTTTTTGTATATTTGGAATATAATGTCGAACTTATCTTGCATAATGTGTTTGTTTTACAGTAATTTTATAAGAATGTAAAAAATGTACAATTTTTAGTTACAGTAGTTCAAATAAGAGAACATTATATTTTAAATCCATTTGGATATAGTTTTAAATGCATATACTCAATTTTTATGCATTAAGTGTGTGTATCAGTGTATTCTTGTACTTGTATACCTCGTAATAAATGATTAAGTGTTATATTTATTTTTCTACTGTGTACTGTCACAGATTTAAAAAAAAAAAAAAAAAAAAAATTAAGTTTTTATCTTTCTTTCTTTTCTTATAGAGGTCTTGCTCAAATAACAGGATCTGTGGTTGTTTGCTTAATAATTTGGGGTCTTGTGAAAGAAAAAATATTGCTGTTTAATTTTGTGATAATGTTAATTGGATTTGGAACAATCCTTTTCATGTGCTTGTCATCTTTTGTGCCTGATGAGGTAAGATAATGTATTTATAAACAGAAATGATAAACATATATATATATATAGATATATATATATTTAAATCTGTGATGCTCTAAAAATAGCTCTCTCTCTGGAGATTTTGACTGGCTTAAAAATTTCTTAAACCCTTATTATCCTAATAAATTTCTGTTACTATACAATATACTTATTAGGAATTCTAATAGGAAATTTGATGTAAACAAAAATATCATTATTGAAAGAAAGAGTTTGAGACTTAGCAAATCAAGATTTGATCCTACACTTGCATTTACTGAAAGTTTCATTAAGTAAGAGGCAAATTATAATCATGTCTTACTTGAAGAAAAGAAGAAAAAGAAAGAAAACTTCCATGAATCATGGAAATTATTAATTTGTAAAAAGAAATATGTGCAGGTCTTAAAATATAGCAATATTTTAAACGAATTCACAGCTTTGCAGCTTTTATATCGTACATTGGATTGCAAGAAAGACATTAGCAGTAAAATAATTTGCTTTAGAGAGTTACCTTTTCTGAAGCTGCTATAGGCATAACTTGCTTTGAGTTGAAGTTGTGTAGTGAATTCTAACTGTGCAAAAATACTTGCTCAGAGCCTTTTTTTCCTCCTCTGAAAACAAGATCTGATGTAACAAATCCTAAGCTGAAATATTTTATTTCTGAAGCTTTAAAATTTCACACACCTTTTTCAGATTGCTACATTTTTTTTTTTTTTTTTTCCTTTCCTCACAGTTATATGCTTGATAAGTGTTCCTTAGCTATTCTAACCGAATTCATTAGCTGTTTATCCATCTCATCTCTGAGATTACTGCTCATAAGTAACCATTCAAGATGCTTTTTAAGCATTTATTAGCAATTATGACTGAATTTTATTGGCCACTTACTCATTCTGTCACTAAGATCATTGTCCACGTGTGACTGTTAATGAACTGATAAGGAAAAGGGGGATAGCATACAACTTTAGATGTGGTACATTAAAATTAAAATAAAATACCTATCTATTTCCGACAAATAGGTCTGAATCTTGTTAAGCTAACAGAAAGATCTTTTAATAAGGTTGATGTTTGAAAGATCAAACTTAGTTTTCTTATTTATTTATTTGTTTATATTGAAAGCATTGTCACCCTATAACAAATTAAAGACATCTGTTCTCTGTGCTCTTGGAATATAACAGTTAACATGAATTATTTAAATCAGAGATATGTATTCAGCTATGAACCTAGTTAACTTAATTTTTCAAGGTTTCTTGCTAAGTGAACTACTGTCTGCACAACTGCAATCAGAACTGAAAATGATAGACAATAATTTTTCACAAACTTTGGGTTGATTGCTTGAGCCTGTTCTTTAGTTAGTATAGAAATAAGAAATTAAAAACAGTCCTTTTTGTGTTATTGTGGCATAATAGTTAGTATATTTAATTGATTAATTTTGAGATCCCATGTTTGATTCCAAGCAAGCAGTGAATTAATAAAAAATTCCCATTTTTAAATTTTAAATCAAATTCTGAAACATATAAAAAAAATGTAGTGGATAATGATTTTTTCCCCCTTCTTCCAAATTAAATCTCAAGACATTTATGTAGAAGTACTGAAACTTTCAACATGCTGTGTATTATGCTGCAGAGTAAAGTATTAAGCTGTTATTTAGCAAACAGCAAGTTCATCCCTCCATATATTTGTACAGTACAAAGTCCGTAATCCGGACTCGTTGAGACTTCGGCGATTCCGGATTAAGGGTTTTTCCAGATTATAGATCATCAATTTAAATCTGGTAAGATGGCATGCAGAAATTAAACAATTAAAAATATGAAACCATAATTTATGAAATAAAGAGCAGTTATGATCTAAAGGGTATCAAAATTTAAAAAAAAAAAAAAAAAAAAAAGCTTAATAAGCGCCAAGAATAATTCACTTGGTGAATTTCTCAATTTATAGCAACCTATTTTCCTTTCCTGTTTTTTGCTGCACATGAGTAAAAAACGGCCATCGTTTATATTATCAGATAATTTAAACAAAGTGCATAAACCACATTTGGTGTTATTGTTGCTTATAACAAATATGCCAAATTTCTAAACATGCCAGTATGTAAAGTCTTGTATATCTTAGGAAATTTTGAATAAAAAACTCTTAATTTTTTACTTGGTATGCTTAGAAATACATCTACTTTAAGATGATGGTAAAAATTTTATGGGTTATAATTCAAAATTGTTTCAAAAAATTTATAAAAATGATTTAAAAATAAATCTTAAAAAAGGGAGAAATATATTTGGATTAAGCATAAATTTTGAATTCTGGAAGAAGAAATCAAGTAAGTGTAATAAAAAAAAGAGATTAATGAATATATGTCATATTCAATTAACATTGAGGAGCTAATTTTTTATAAATCTACCTGTGCGATTTTTACAGAACTGGGCAGTTTGAATTGTAGAATTGAAATATGGAAAAAAAATTGCATGTCATTTTAGAAAAAGTCCAGTTTTTTGGTCAAAATATGTATATCAAAACAATGCTATGTATAAATTTAATACATATCCTAAGTTGAGCTTTCAAGACATAAAAAACACAAGTTAAATTTCATTGATCGGCTTAGTAGTACAGGAGATATAGAACTGTGCCCCCCCTTTTTGTGCAGTTTACAATGGTGAGATTGAAGATTTTTAAGTGCTTTCATCATTTAAAAAAAGAGTGAGAATCCTTTGGTTGACTGTGTCTGCACAAACTGAAGAAAACATCAGTTTTGTTTTGTGATGTGTTCACCATGGTTGTCATATTGTTGAGGACATAACTATGGTTACTTGCTTATCAAAGATTTACTAGTGCATTTTAGTGGAAGATCTTAACACCATTTAAACAAACATATTACTTATGTTAGCACATTTTCCGTTATCTTTGGCCCCCTTCCTCTACGGGAAAAAAAGGGGGGTTCATGGATGCAAAATATAATTTGCTTAAATGTTAGCTTAAAAAAATTAATGTTGCTGTAAGAAATTTTAATATGGCCCCCTTCCTTCATAGGAAGAAAGGAAGCATTTCGTGAATGTAAATATGATTAGCTTAAAATGTTATGCTTAAATGTTAGCTTAAAAAAATTAACATTATTGTAAGAAGTTTTAATATTATATTTCAGTAATAATTTTTTGAAAATTTACATAGTGTTTTATGCCATTTAATATAATTTATTATTATTATTCTTTGTTATATAAAAGTTTTCTTCAAGACTATTATCTGTTTCATAATTTCTACTGTGTAATGCTCAGATTTGCTGCTGTGCTCATTTTCAGTATTCATTTCATCTTTATCTTTGCTCAGCTCAAATTTTTCATTACATTTATCAATAGTTGATGAGTTTCTTCATTAGTTAAGCTTCTGTATTTTGTGTGTAAGATATTGGAGATGTATGTGTGTAAGATATGGAGAAGCAGATAGTTATTTTCTTCATGACTATGCACATATCTTTAATCATCATGAAAAGATTTTGCCATAAATGGTACTGAAGTGCTTCCATATTTATCCTGTTATTCATCTGAGTTAAGTCCTTACAATTTTTACTCCATTCCACTGATGAAACAAAATCTGCAAAGAAATTTATGTTAAGCGATCGAGTAAAAGAAGATCAAAGCATTAATTAAAAGTAACATTAAGAATGGTTGGAAAAAGCTGGCCTAAAGCAGTGCTTCTAGAAGCTGTATAAATGCTAGCAGGAATTTATCATCATACAATGGAATTATTTTGAAAGTGTCTCTGTATACATATATATATATATATCAGAGATAACTTTTTTCTTTAAAATGTATCGGGATCTAATTAAAATCTTGGTATTTAATACATTTACACTTGTGTGTTTTTTATTAAGTTACGATGGGGAAGAGGGTGTTGAACCAATGTGATATTTTATTAATCATATTTATTAACTGAAAAGCAGCAACAGAAGAAGTACAGTAATGATAAGATAATTTTATTATCTTATCATTAATCTGATATCTTTGCCTGCTTGTCTCCAGTCAAACATTCATAATTTGGTGTGTAGCAAACAAAGGTAAATGATTGTGAATCTTCAGTAAGGGAATTAGTAAATATTAAACAATGATAGTTGCCATTAGCATTAAATATGAAAAGCTGATTCACATAAGCATGTAGATCTAAAAAAAGAGTTTTGCTACATGCATATTTTGCTATATAAATGCATATGTACATATATACCAAAACAATATATTCACTATGTTTAGTCATATTCGGATACTTTTCTTGATTGATGTATTTCTTAAAATTTTCATGAAGTTCTCTTGTTTGTAAGGTGGGATCAGTTTGGAGTGTTATGATTTCATTTTCTATTCCCCCTCCCATTGTTAAATGTGTAAAAACATTTTGAGGTGCTATGTTTTGCATATAAATCCTTTTTAAAATAAAAAGACAGATAACTATCCAACAACATTTTCATAATCAACAAGTCTGACCTCATAATCTTTAGCCACTCTTCATAAATTCTGCAACATATTTTTCAGTGCTATAATTATAATTTTGATGTTTTTGTAGGTGATTGGGCATATTTGGAAAGTAATTCAAACTGTATTATAGAAGATATGTTAGCATATTAAATTCTGTTTTGTATATGTTAATGCTTCTAATAATTTCAGTTCGGGCACAGCCCGCGAAAAACCGCTGAACACTGGTAGTTCGGACCAATTTTCGAATCCAGACGAACAAGCCGGCACCATGATTGTTCTCGTGATTTTCCGCATGTGTAATGTGTATGCAGTATCTTGTGGATGAATATGTGAATAAAGCTGGCGCAGCCCGTGAAAAACCGCTGAAAACTGGTAGTTTGGTCCGACTTTCGATCCCGGTGAGCGGGCTGACTGCATGGGTGTTTTCATGATTTTCCGCATGTGTAATGTTTATGCAGTATCTTTTTGATGGATACGCGAAAAAAGCGGGCGCAGCCCGGGTAAAATCGCTGAACACTGGTAGTTCGGACCAACTTTCAAATAAAGGCGGACGGGCTGGCTCTATGGGTGTTTTCGTGATTTTCCGCATGTGTGTCATGTGTGCAGTATATTGTGGATGCATACTTCAATAAAGTGTGCGCAGCCCACTCAAAACCGCTGGACACTGGTAGTTCGTTCCAACTTTCGAATCCCGGGCAGCGGGCTGGGTGCATGGGGGTTTTCATGATTCTTTGCATGTGTATCGTGTATGCAGTATCTTTAAGATGCATGCATGAATAAAGCGGACGCAGCCCTCGCAAAACCACTCTAAACACTGGCAGTTCGGTCCAACTTTCGAATACCGGCGAAATTACAATGGGAACTCATGAACAATGAAAAGCGGGCTTGCCCGCTAGTGCTTCTAATAATTTCAGTTGTTGTCTTGTTTTTCATCCTTGCAATTCTAAATTTTAATTACTTAATTTTGATGTAAAATCTATAAGAAACATGAACCACTAAGCCAAGGTTCCTTATTTAAATTTGCACTATCTTCATCCTTACTGTTCAGGAAAATTATTTTTCTTGCTTAAAAATTCCCCAAATTTTGCAGAAATTTGCATCTATACTTAGCCACCTTACATGAGTTGTAATAATAATTCTGGCTGTCTTTCTTAAAGTTGCAATTGGAAGGAATACCATTTAAAAAAAAAAAAAAAAAAACTTTCTTTAATAGAATTAGTAATTGTAAATGCTGTGTTCATTATTTCTTTTGTATTTAATCTTTTGCTGCCTGACACTTGTTGGTAAATTATGTAGTGTTAGCTCACAAACTTTGGAATGTCATCATTTTGACATTTGAGTTATAAATCATTTTGTGTTTTCTATTATTGCTACTGCTCCATCTTGATGTTATGAAACTAATTTAAAAGAGGTAGTTTGAAATCAGTGAAGAGGTTTTTAAAGCTACACCTTTAGCGTCCTCCCCTGAGAAATCATAACCAACAATTCTTCTTTACAATTTTTAAAAACCCTATGAATAAAAATAAACAATTGTGCTGTATCACTAAAATGTGTTAATTTGTCAAATTGAAAGGGGGGGGAAAGTATCTGTTAATGTTGTTATATATCTGTGTTCTTATATTTTTACTTATTTACTTTCAAGATAGCTGCAGATCTGTATTTGCAGCAATTCCACTTTTGTTCCTAAAATTATTAAAAAGAGAATCTGACATTTTGAAGAAATTTTCTTTTGTAAATTCCTTGTTGGAAAACGGTATACTTTGTACGGAAAATGGTATATTTTTGCTAACATATGGCTTACTTTGAATAATGCCCTAGTCATGATACATTATTTCAGTAGGTCATCGTTATTTCAAAAACTTTAAGCCCAGATTGGCAGAACAGCCTTAATTTTACTTATCTGACCTTTCTCTCTGTTTTAATACATCCATTTTGAGTGTGAATTTGTTGAACTTTTAATTCATCTTTAAAATGCCTACTTTTATTTTTTCTCATTTTGTGGATAAACTGTGTGATATTTGTTATGTAGAGGTCAAAAATGCCTCTTTAGATTACCCTTTTTATTAACAGCTGCAAAAACATCACATATTACTGTAACATTTATCACTCATCATTATAAAGAAGTGATCAATTTTCTGTTTCTACATGAAAATGATAATTCTATTAGGGTTAGGCTTGCTACATAATTTAATGGGTTATTTTAATGAACTTATTTTTGATTTGCACAGCTATATTTGAAAGATGTTAATACTTATAGACCAATGGATTTTTAGATAAATTTCTGTAATTAAGTTTGTTCATAATGAATATCATATTCAATGTGTGTGTACTTTCCTCTTCTCTTAAAGTAATGGAAGATTGTATTTTTGAATTATTTTATCTTTTATATATTTAAAAAAAAGTGCTAACGGTATATTGCATTTTCAGAATGCAGTATTCCTACCTAATCAGCTGATGCAAAAGATGATAGCAGATGTTCATTATGTGCCAGATCACTTCAAAAAATTGGCTCATACGTCCATTGTTAGAGATGAATTAAGTCATCTTTTCCAATATAAATTTGTAAGTGTAAATCTGTTAATAATTTTTCTTTGTTCAAATTTAGGTAAGTAAATTTTTTCTCACATTTTATTGATATTCTGAATACTGACATACAAATAATTTCCTTTATCTCTTAAAAGATGATTGATCTATTTTATGAGTACAGATTTTCGTAATAAATATGAGTTATGTCTTTTATGTGTATACTGTTAATTTAACCTATTTTGCAGCAGGATTTACTGTTTAGAGTAATGGAGTTTCTTAAATTTAAGTTTAAATGTTGGTTTTATTTTTTTTAAAGTTATATATCCATGTGTTATATTTAATTTACAAAAAATATTTTTATTTGCAGACCTATCTTTTAGAAGAATTGTTTAGTCCTTTAATTACTCCTTATATACTTATATTTCATCTGCGACATAGAGCTTTAGATATTGTGGACTTTTTTCGAAGTTTTACTGTGGATGTTGCAGGAGTTGGGGATGTTTGTTCATTTTCCTTAATGGATGTAACAAAACATGGCAATCACAATGTAAGTTTCTGATTTTTGTTGTTAGTATATTGTATCATTTTAATTTTGTAAATTTGATTAGGATGGTAAAGGTTTAAATAAGAATATTTATGTGTCTATGTGTGAATAGAATATTAAGAGTTTTTTTATCGAAATATTGTTTCTATATGTGTAAATTGATTTAGAAGTAGTTAGGATCCTGAATTGTGCTCCCCAGTAGTATTGAGAAAGAAATTGATTGCATCAAGAGAAAGAAAATTTTCTTCAAAGATATATCATTAAAACATAAACAGATAGAGGATGAAATGGAGACTAGTGGGAGCATTGATTTGCTTACTGAAACAAGAAAGATACTAAAGAGAAGAAAATTGATGTAAATTAGCTAAAATATCTTGAAAATTTCTGAATTAAAGAGATGAATAACTATTTAATTATATGTTTTTGCTACGAAGCATACATATTTTATAGCTTTTTTCATGTAATTATCATAATATTTTTATAGAATCAATATCATAAAGTACATGCTTAATTATCTATATTTCAAATTGTAAAATGTTCTTAAATTTTGACTTGACTAGTGTTTCTTAACAGGTATTTTTTAGAAATTACGTAAATATATAATCACTCGGGAAACTATGTATATAAGCATTTGCAGTTAATTGCTCACCCTTAGACGTTTTCTCTGCGTGTTAAGATGAGTTATTGTTTTTCCTTAATCCTTACTGTGGATGTAAGATACAGCACAAAAGTGTAAAAAATAACTTAAACTTTATTCCTTACAGTTAATGATACTTAAATAATATAAAACAGCTTACCACATCTGGTGCTTCAATGGCTTATTTGAACTGTATCTTAACTGAATTTAATTAACACAACAACTGTACGTGAAGCTATATACTTACTGGGTCAGACAAATGAAGTACGTTTAACTTTCAACATATATCAATCTTGTCAGTGATGTGTTCATATCTATTCAGATCAGTGCCCCTTTCTCTCTCTCTTAGCAAGTAGCAATGGTGGCAACAGCCAAGCTTCTGTTACGAATCATGCTGGTTATGATTTTACTTCTCATTTTAATCTGTGCCTCTTGACATAAAATTCGCATAAACTTCTGGACTGAACTAGTATCTGACGCAACGAGGGATTTAAAAAAGGGGGAAAAATCAACATTAAATTAGTTGTTAGTAAAACTGAAATGTCACTTATTAAAAATGTAGGATTATAATAAGTGTAAAACATTAAGTATAAATTTTGGAGGAATTTTGTAATTTAATGCTAATTACTTTGATAAATATTACAAAGTTAATTTTATTCTCAAATTTGTTTAAATATTACAAATTTAATTTTGTTCTCGAATTTGTTTTGTAGCTATATTAAGTGTTAAATTATGTTTAATAATAATGAGTCCTACTTTTAGACTTATTTTATTCTTAGAATGAATGGTATTACAAAAATGAAGTTCAGGTACAGATAATAGCTTTAGTTTATTGATTTCCCTTTGCTGATAGGTCCTGAATTTTTTTTTCATTAATTATCCTTAAATTACTTAATTTTTGTGTGCAGAAATGCATACAAAACCCTGAAGAAGTTTGAATGCGAAAATTAGCAATACAGAATTTTAAAAATTCATTTTTTCTTCATGTATCTTGGAAAAAAAAATTCATTTTATTGTATTTCATAGCTATTACATTTTCTTACAAGTCATAATTGATTTGGCAGTCCCTGCATTATGTTGGTTGATTAGTCCTGTTATTTTAAAATAGAAACAAGAATGATTTTATCTTAGAAAGTAAAACATATAGAACCTATATATAGACTGTAAAAATTAGATTTTTTCCAATAAATAATGAACAAAATTGTATATGCAAAAGAAAAATTTGGAAGAAATGAATGTGTCATGAATGTTTGCGAATAATTGGTGAGAGAGCAAAGAAGCTCTATTGCTTTATAATTTCGTTATAGTAGTTTGTATAATATGAAAATAACTTTTAAATAATCTAAAAAACTAGAAAAGCCACATCTTATTTAATTGCATTATTCAGTTTATTGCAGTTAATTGGAACCAAAACTTATTGTATCTCAAAATGTATACTGCGGAAAAAAAAAAAAAAAAAAGTAACAGTTCTATATCTCCCATTCTACTGGGCTGAGGGACAAAATTCAACTTGCATTTTTCATGTCTCGAAAGTGCGACTTAAGTATGTATTAGATTTATATAAAGCATTGTTCTAATATAAGTATTTTGATACAAAATCGGACTTTTTCTGAAATGACATGCCAATTTTTTACCGTATTTCGATTCTAGGATTCAAATTATGCCAAACTGCCAAGTTTTGTAAAAATCACACGAGTTGTTTATAAAAAAATTAGCTTTCAAAATTTTATCTCCTCAGTGTTAATTGAATTTGATATATATTTATTATTATCGCTTTTTTTAATTAATCTTATTTGATTTTTTCTTAAATGTTTCGAGATTAGGTTCATTCTAAATAAAATTCGCCTATTTTTATGATTTATTTTTAAAATCTGTATTTTTAAATAATTTTTATAAATTTTTCAAAAAAATGGTGAGTTATAATCTATAAAATTTTTACCATCATTTTAAAATACAGTACAAAGTCTTTAATCCGGAATGATCTATAATCCAGACCTCAAAGCTACAAACTTTCTGCGTATGCGTAGCGTTTACGCATGCGCATAATACCTTTACGCATGCACGTTGAATGTATAACGGACGGTATAAGCTAGGCTAAAATTATCTAATTATCTATTTCAGTTAATATTGCAGATTGCATTGTTCCTTAATCTTCTAATTGGATCCGGCTTATTATTTTTTGCTGACTATTTAAGTAGACTATTTTGCAGAGCAATTTTATAAAAAGTAAGCTTGAAATTTCGATTATGTCAAAAAGAGTTTCCGATTCTGGAGTTGCCGAAGGATCTACATGTTTCAATGTCCATCAAACAAAAAGTAGAATTGCTGCGAAAAATGGATAAAGGCATGAAGAAAGTTACAGAGAGGTTAGTGAAAACGAAAAAATTTCGATTGACAAGTTAGTCGGTATTCTCGGCACAGCAATTTCAAGACTTGAACAGCGGAAATTTGTAAGAAATTATGTCTGTTTATAGAATTAAAGAGAAAATATTAGTACATAAAACGAAGCAACTTAAACAACTTACATTGAAAAAAAAAATGTTTAATAAAGTAAACAAATAAATATTAAGCTTTTTTTTTTTTTGTAAATTTTGATACCCTTTAGAACATAATTGCTCGTTATTTCATAAATTACGATGTCATATTTTTAATTTTATAATTTCTGCATGGCATCTTACCAGATTTAAATTGATGATCTATAATCCGGAAAGACCCCTAATCCGGAATCGATGAAGTCTCAACGAGTCCTGATTAAAGACTTTGTACTGTATATGTATTTAAGCGTGCGTGCAAAACTGTATGTGTATTTAAGCATGCATGCAAAAAATTACAATTTTTTATTCAAAATTTCCGAAGATATAGATGAATTTATATATTGGTGCGTTTTGAAATTTGGCATATTTGTTGAGAGTGACAATAACATCAAATGTGGTTTAGGCACTTTGTTAAAGTTATTTGAAAGTAGAAACAATGTGACTTTTTTTTCCGCTTATGCACAATGTAAAAAGCTAGGAACACTGTGACTTTTTTTCCTGTCCGTGCGCAATGGAAAGGAAAGGAAAATAGGTTGTGATATATTAAGAAGTTCACCAAATGAATTTTTCTGGGCACAACCTGAAAAAATTGTGCCAAGATAAATTTTTTAATTTCTCCATAAATATCACACCAAATTGTACAAAATTTAATATCTAGGCATGATTGAGTCATAGAATCGAAATGTGGAAAAAAAAATTGCCATGTTATTTTAGAAAAGTCTGATTTTGTGTCAAAATACCTATGTTAGAACAATGCTATATATAAATCTAATATATATCCTAAGTCGTGCTTTCGAGACATGAAAAACTAAATTTGAATTTTGACAATCGGCCCAGTAGATTTGGGAGATATAAGCTTGTCCCCCCTTTTTTTGCCGCATTAAAATTTTGGAAATTTAACTCTTGTTTTTATTCATTAGCTCCTCCTGAAGATTCAACAAATAAACCATTGCATTGAGAACAATAAACAATTGTATCACTTTAAATCTGAAAAAAGTATTGAAATTATTCTGCAGAGTGCCATCAAACCCCCCCCCCCCCCCTCAGTGCGCTTTCGCTTTTGAGACATAGGAAACACAATTTGAATTTTGTCAGTTGGCCCAGTAGAACGGGAGATATAGAACTGTCTCCCCTTTTTTTTACTCCATGTACCTGTACGCAATACGTATGTTAATTATTGCCTGTTTTGGTCAGAAAAAAAAAATTAAGTTTTAAAACTCTGTTTTTAACAATTAAGCGTTTTTTAAAAATTTCTCTTTCAAGTAAGTGATTTCTCTCTTCAACTAATTTTGTTTATTTTTTACAGTATCATTCCCATCTCCTTAAAAATGTCCCCCCTTTAGTTTGTAAGTAGTAATATAATTTGTGAATGTAATAAGTTATTACATTCACAAAGGTTAAGTTACCCATCTGTGAATTAAAATTGTGAAAGTATCGGTTTTTAAGAAAGCTTCCCGCCATCGCAAATATCATCTGCGCAAACAATTTGCGTTGCTGTGTTAAATCATATTTTGTCAAATTATTTTTGGCATTTGAAAGAAAGAGCGTCGCTTTAGAATAATGTGTTCTGAAATTTGCAAAAAAATATCATTATCATTAAGTAAAATGTGTCTGAAATGGAACTATCATGCTACCAGAATAGAACCATGATTTATTTCCTGTTCTGTTGCAAAAATTCAGCTACAGAATATCTCCAAATCATGTGTACATCTTTAGGTGCTAATATTGTATCATATGACACTGTGAAAATTTGCTACCGAAAGTTTGAAAACAAGGACTATGATATTCAAGAAGCAGAGCACTCTTACCATCATACTGATCAGTTGATGAGGCCCGACTGCTTGAACTTGTGGAAGAAGATCAGTATGCAACCACTCGAAATCTTGCTAAGGAATTTAATGTTAGTGGCATGTCCATTAGTCATGCTATGCATCGCATAAACTTGACATAGGAATTCAATCACTGGGTGCTGCATCATCTGACTCAAGTAGGCAAGGACAGACATGTTTAGGCCTGCGCTAATCTGCACAAATATCAGCACAAGGACAAAATTCTGAACCAGATTAGTCATTTGTAAAGAAAAGTGGATTTACTTCAACAACACAGGCGAAAAGTTGGTTGGTCTGTGCCTGATGAGCCCGTGGCAGTGTCGCAAAGTGCAGTATGAGTAACAAAAATATCATGCCTTGTATCTTGTGGGATTGCTGTGTTATTATCCACAAAGAATATCTAGAAAAAGGTAAAGTAAGGTGTGCAGTGAGATGCTAGTCTGTGCTGATGCTGCTATTAAGGAAAAACATCGAATTGAGTTCCGGCACTAAAAGGTAATGTTCCATCAAGATTATGCAAGACCACATGTGTCTGCATTCACTAGACTGTCTACCCACTTGGACTCAGTACAGATTTGAATAGGATATTTTGCCATACACACCATATAGCCCCAACACCGTTCCTTTGGACTTCTACATTTTTACATACCTGCAGCTCCATCTTGCTGGTGCTATCTTCCATTCTGTACAAGATGTCCAAAACGAGGTTGATCTGTTTTTGGACTCGCGGGCATCAAGTTTCTGGGCCGAAGAAAACTTTTGTTACAACCAGTTAACTTCTCATAATTTCTTAATGATTAGTTTGGCACTGAGTATTTATGGGATTCAAAATTATATATATATATATATATATTTCAATAGTATGTATTAATTCCACTGAAGATTTGTTTTGGATTTCAAAACATGGAAAAAAAAAAAAAAAAAATTCAGGTGAGACTTTGCCATTTTTCTTCCTATAAGGGAATGTATTTGATGCTTAATATATATAGTACAACCTAAAAGTTCAAAATATTAAAGTATTTCATTTCTAACATTTGGCACTTCATGGTGCAGTTAAATTCTTTATATTCTGTAATGTGCTAATATACTTATTATTTTGTAGCAACTGAGAAAGAAAGATCTATGCTATAATGGTTGGAATTCAAAATGACCTGTAATATGTTTAGTTTTTTTTAAGAAGTAGTTTAGAATTATAAGAATGACCAATTTATTATGTGTATTTTTTACTATGGAAATTTTTATTCAACTATTTCAAAGATGGAAACATTTTAAATATAGTGGAATGGTTATGTATATGCAATAATGATGTTAAAATGTGCAAAAATCAAATAGGTTTGAGTATTATTTTTATATTAGTGCATCATCTAATCATCAATCTCTCTAAAGTACAGAATAAGTAATTAATCATTACACTTACAGTTTATATTTAAAGTTGCTGTTAGTTTAGAAATACATTTTCAATTTTATCCCAAAAATTGTTTCTAATTTTTTATATTTCAGTGGCTGAGTCAAGGGCATACTAAAGCAGATCAGTACCAACAAGCAGAAGATGGGAAAACTGAACTTTCTTTGATTCATTTTACGGTATAGTTAATTTCAGCAATTTTTTTTAATATTTATTGCTAATTTAAATTTAAGTTTTAATTTTGTATTCATTAAGATAAAAACCTTAATAACAGAAAAAGTTTGACTTCTAAATAACCAGAAAAAAAGGTCGTTATTTTTATTTGAAGAACTAACCTTGTTCTGTGTAATTTTTTCAAATAACAGTTTTTGCCAGTGAAAGTAAAGGAATAGCTGTTCCTTGGCACTTGACTCTTTGTGCTTAAAATTTAAAAAATCAAAGGCATAGTAATTAATCTGCTAATTATTGTAAAGGAAAATTTATTTATGTATTAGATTTCTCTTGAAATGTTCCATGTAATAGCATTACTATTTAATGATAATTTTTTATCATATTGGTTTAAATCTGAATAATTATTTTTAATTAATCAAACAAAATTATAAAGAGGGTACATGTCTATCATGCCATCTTCCTGAATTTTGTATTTAAAAGCAAAGTAGAACTGTTAGCTATTAAGTTTGCTTTCTTTATATTACTAGAATTTTAAATATAATTAGTAGTTTCATTTATTACATAAAAAATGGTCTAAAAATTAAGCTGAATGTTTTAAAATTATTATTTTGTGTATTAATGTAATTGAACAATGGTGCTTAATAATTTTACAAATTCTATTTTTATCATAAGAAAATATTATTTCAATCTAGATCAGGTTAGTAATTTTGAGTAATTTTTATTTATAAGTGTGTATTTTGTAGCTAAATGTTTTACAACAGAATGAATTATCATTTTAGAACTCTGGGTGACTTTACTTTTTACTAGATGCTTCATTTTATTTTTTCCTACCTTCAAAAGTTTATTGTAGGACTTAAACTATGTAAGACAAACTAATAAATGGTCTGATTTGAATTTCAGAATGACCATATTAAATTGAAATTATATGTTATTTTTTTTATATAGCACTGCAAATGTTCTCTGTATTTAGCTATGAGTTTCTGTATTTCAGCAATACAGAAATTGGTTGGTTGTGCCTTGGAATTGTTGGAAACTGCTCAAATCACTTCATCAACAGCAACATTTTGCTTTTAAATATTTCTCATAGAGCCAGAAAGGTGAAAATCGCTCAGAGTAAGTCAGGATTGGCATTCATTACAACTCATCAATGCCTTGGTTTTGGTGTTGTCATTTGCAGAATGACTGTTTTTCATTGGACAATTCCATTATGTTTCTTATGAATGACCATCTAAACTTTATCAGAAAGTATTGCAGAGTAGTACTCATGTTCAGAAGCTTTACGAATTCACTTGTTATACCATTTTCCAGCTGACCTTTGGAGTATGATGAATTTCATGGAAGTCAGAAGTTGAATGTGCTACTGTTTGTCTGTCCTTTAAAATGCTTGACAATCTAGAGATGACTGTCAGCAAGTTTCAACTGTCTTTTTACAAAAAATTTCATGACTCTATTTCTATACAACCTTATTTTAGTCCTGCACTTGAGACAAACAGCTGGATGCCACCTTGAACAGTGCAGTGCAAGAAAATAGCTGTTAATGTTAACTTCCGTCACAATATATAAGGTTCACATTGTTCATTATGAAATAGTTATTACTAAACTTTAAAACTTTCATTTTTGGGTTAGCTAGAAAAAATCCAGACATTCATTGGATTCACTTTATATGTAAGATAAATTTTAATAATACTTTAGTACTTTCTCAATTGTCATAAAATTGGATGCTGTTCCTACCAAATTTATGCCATTCATACTAGTAGAAGTTTGAAGAATCAAGTTGTTCTCTAATCAGTTAGATCCATGGTCCTCACCTGGGACGGAATGCAGTCAACCTTTTATTTAGCACTTAGTTTTAGTTTATGTATATAAAAATGTATTTAAGTTTCGGTATTTATCAACATTTTCTGTACTTTTTTTGTTTAATTTTTATAAAACAGTGAAAAATAATGTAAATCTAAATAAATGTTTAGAATGCATTTTTCGAGTTTTGAAAAGGGGTAAATGATTTCTTAGTGATGATGAAAGGGATACATGGAGCAAAATGATTTGAGAACCACTGAGTTAGATAATCCAACAGATATAGATTATGGATATAATATATAAAAAATATAAATAGATATAGGTGAGACTTACATTAGTTATTCTAATAGAAGTGTGAAACGAACTGCAATTAATTTATATCCTTTACAAAAATCGAACTGGATCATCAAGCTGAATTATCTAAAAGTAAGGTAAAGATCTTATAATTGTGTAATGTCATGTTTATCATTTGACACTTAATCGCACTGTTTGGGATAGTTTTTGTTCACCAAAAATGGTGGATAGGAAAGTATGTGCTGTTAAATTAAATAGTACTGTTACTTGAACCATTCACTCATATCACAGAAACATTGTTCCAATTACTAATGAAAATGTTTTAATTTATACATGTAGCCAAAAATTATGATTTATAATGTAGGTGATCAGCTTGAAAGAAAGAAAAAAAAACTTTTCTCATATTATTAGAAAGCAAGTTATTTGTTACAGTAGACATTGGCAGTTGAATTGAAGAATTTTTTACTATAAGAATTTTTTACTATAATTTTTTTACTATATTACATATATAAAAAAGCAGTTTTTAAAACATGTACATTTTAAAATCATCTGCACATTTACAGTATTGGTAATTTTTTTTATGGGACAGCTAGTTTCCTTTTGTAATTAATTAGCAGCAGCAAGTAAAATATATATATAAATGGTTATATGCCTTCCAACTATGATTTCTTTTAACTGAATTATGAAAATTTTAATTTCAGTTAATGAATCCACACTGGCAGCCTCCTCCATCTTCAAATATGTTTATACAGGATTTTAAAGAGCAAGGTAAATTTTTATTGAATCATTAATTTGGGATATATAAATAATTTCTTAATTAAATTTTAAATTTATGTTAGCTTGATACAAATAGAGAATATTTGTTAAATTTAACTATTTATTATATATATTTCCAGTTAATGTTGCAAGAGAGCAGTGTACTAATATTGGAAATCCATTTTACAATTCACTTAACTCATTGTCATCTTTGGGAATTCAAGTAAGTATACAGATTTGAAATTAAGTATTTTATATTTTCTTGATTTAGGAAAATAACCAGGTCTTGAATGATACATTACAGAGTAAATTATATGTATATATTATGTATAAGAAATAATCTCACTGAAATACTTGGAGATTAAAGTTATATAAATGTATAAAGAAAGTAGTTTTAGCCATAGTGAATTTTAATATTTCTTTATTCTCAAGGAATTTATTCTTAATATTATGAATTACACATTGTAAGGCCACTATCTCTATACATGTTGTTCATCACATTTGTGTCTTTTCTACATCTTCATAACAATTAATTTCAGTGAAGTTAAAAAAAATAGCTGCAGCAGGTTGCCAGGATGGAAGTGAGAGAGAAAATGTGATACATTCAAATTGAAAGTTTGGTTCATAGTGGTTTTTAGTTGTAGTTACCTCATTGTTTAATAGCGAGTTTCAGTTCTGAAATTTAAAATTGTTATTGTTTAAAGCACTATGTATCTGCATCATCAGCATTTTGCAAGAATTATATGACATGGATTTATTTCAAAATGATGCAGCTTAAAGCTATTTATTATAAGCAGGCACTATTTTTAGGATGCAAAGGGAAAATAGCTAATTAAAATAGAGTTAAGGGGTTTTATGGTGTTATGAATTCTCTACTTAGGTAGATAATTTCAGTGAAATTATATGTGAAATTATTGTATTTCTTTTGTACAGTGTAACATGAAAATCTAAAGGAGTGATGCTTCTCAGAAGAGTAAGAATACAATACAGGGGCAAGTCTATTTAAAATTGAATAAATGGGTATTTTGGTAATTTGGTGACGTATTGCCAAGCTGGCAAGTTTTCCACATGTGTTTCACCAAATTTGGCGAGAAAATGCCAATAGTTGGCAAACCTGGCACCCATTTGGCAACATTTTGGTCTGATCCTTGTATCACCATAAGTATTGTAATTGAATAAATGTAATTGATTACTATATTAGCTGTAACTATAATTTGGCCCACTTATTGGCTTCCAGTAATTTCAAGAAGCAGAAAATACTAGAAATATATTGGCAGTCAGGTGAAAATTATATAGTACTGGAAAGAGTATTTGCTCTCTTGTTGTAATTGTTAGTTCAGAGCGACTTTGGAGAGTTTTGCCTTTTAGAAGCGCTTTGCATTCTTTTGTGTTCAGTGTTTATAGTAGTTTGAAGTGTAACCATGGATTGTATTCTGTGATATAGTGAAGAGTTTTATGACATTTTTTGTGGAAAGTTCCAGATCTCTGAGGTGTGTGTTTTGATAAAATAAATTTTATCACCCTGTCATCGGAACTGTGAGCATTCAATCTATTACGAACTGTTATGCACGCAACAATATATATATATATATATGTATGGGAGGTAGGGATGTCATACTGTGTAAAATTATAAATACATTATCACTGCGATCCTTTTTTCCTTGCCTGTAATATGTCATTAAAAGCTTCTTCGCCTTGGGGAAGGAGAGGAGGAATAACGCAAGTTTCATCAACAAATAGTAGTTTCAAAATTGATTCAGATGCTAATTGCTGAAAACTTTCATGTGCAGTAATGTGATATGAATTTTATTTATCTATCTATTAAATAAAAACTTAATAAGTAAAATTTGCTCTTAAGTCATTATTAAATTTATTTCAGCATCCCATAATAAAATAGAACAGCTGCTTTCTGCAGTTTCTCTTTATTTATTATAAACATGACACATTGCTTTTAGAAAAAAGCTGTTAAAATTATGAAATTATTTTAAAACTTGTTTTACAATTAAATAAAGGAAAGCTATCTGCACAGATTCCTTACAGAATAATTTTGAAATTTGAAGTATGTGGGTTATATATTTAAATTATGTGTAGTAATTGATAAATTTAATTTAAAAGATTTATTGCAAATTACAAGTCATTGAATCTCAATTACTAGTGCAAGTCATTGAAATCTCCATTCCAGTCAGTTTACAGTATTTTGAAATAAATTGTCTATTTATTGCTGCACAGTGCCATCCTGGAAGATGAAACCACTATTTCTAAATCGATCAACAAATGAATAAGTTATTGTGTTCTTTCTGATGTAGATATATCAAGCAGTATTCGTGTTACTTTTAGTGAAATGCATCCATTGTTTAAGGTTGTTGCAAATTAGGGTCATAATAGCGTTGTGATAGTTCATATTTTAATACTAATTTAGTCGTAATTTCTCATTTTGTTAAACACTGTACAAATATCACTGCTTTGTTCGTTACTACTGGAATCTCAGTCTTATGTCATTGATCTGCAGTTTTTCATAATTCCGTTTACCCAGGTCTTTAAATATAATATTAGTTAATCTGTGAAAAATTTTTTAATTCATTTTAAAAATGTAGTATCATTTACTCAAAAAACTAAAATACCTAAATAAATCCTCTTAAAACTGCGTTCATATGCTAAAAAGCGATGACAGGAATTTGATACAAAGTAATGTGAAAAAATTATATTTGTATTTCCATTAATTAATACATTTATATCATGCTCGGTTGAAAAACATATTTTGTTTTTGCAGTATGCAAGTTTAGTGAATAGTCTTCATCAATCTGCTCACCAGAGTCATCCAGGTCCTAATAGTTTTATTAATTACGGAGTTTCTTCAGAAAGAATACCAATCACTGGAGTAACTTGTGCAGAAGGACCCCCCTATCTTGTAGAAGGAGGTCTTTTAACTGGGTGAGTTGGAATTTTGATGTGATATTTTGTACTTCATTTTGTTATTTTTATTCATACTTTTTACTTGCAGTTACAGCCATACCGTTAATTTTGGGTACCATATTGATGCATTTTAGTGTCTTTCTTCAACTTTTTCAACTTGATAGTAAAACCCCCCAGAATTTTTTTTTTTTTTTTAGTCCAAAGGGGCTTTGTCTCTGAAGGACTATTGTTTTCATTTTGTGATTTTGCGTTGGTTCTCTATAAATGTCCATTTCACTTTTCAAACTGTTGTCGCCAAATTATGTTATGTTTATGTTATGTTATATTATGTCATTATGTTTGAAGAAATTAAATAATGAAAAATCTGCGTAAATGTGTGTATATTTTTCGCATTGTGATAAAACACCGGTACATAAAGCCATCGAATTTTGGATGACGTAATCCTCCTACGAATATGGAAGAAAGTGAAAATATGTGGAAGACCAAATTGAAATTTGGAATTTGTTTTATTATCGGTTTCATATTTTGTAAAACTTTAATGAATTTTTGATTAACAATTTCAAAGTTAGCAATGGCAACGTTGTACAGAAAAAACATTTTTATCTCCAATGTGCGAGACTCTGTATTGGAAATTCTAAAGATATGCTCAATTTAAAACTATTTTGCAATATTGTTAGTGAACTGAATTTTATGGTTTAAGTGCGAAGAAAGTTACATTTAATAAATAAAGGTAACAGACAAAATATTAAAAAAAAGCACCCCTTTAACATAATTTAAAATATGAAACCTTTTAGATTTTTTTTTTTTTTGTGTGTGTGTGTGTGTGTGTGTGTGTGTGTGTGTGTTTATTTGTGTATTTATTTTATTTATTGTATCAAATTTTCTTCTCTTCTGCTAAGTTTATTAGTTTTAATAACCAACATTGCTATTTTCATACGCATTCTTTTTTTTATTTAAATTTTAATGTATTTTTATAAACAGCATGATTATTTTCTGTCTTAAAATTGATTTTAAGTATGTGTTTCTGAGATTTGGCTACAGAAAAAGAAACTGCAGTAAATTCTATGCAGAAATAAAGTATATTACCAAAAAATCATAAAACCTCAAATATCTTCTCAACATGTTGACTTCAAAATTTCCACCAGAACAAAAGAAATGAAAACCCACTTTTAAGTAAATGAATTGATTGTTTTGAAAACCTAGTTAAAGCATAAAATATAACAATAAGGTCATTATTGTGTTTCTTTCCTAAAATTTGCCAAGATTGTTGCACTAATATACAGAAGTACCATAAAAACAAATGCAGAATAAAGGAAGGTATATTTATTGCCTATTCAACTACTAAATATGCAAAATTAAAATAAAAAATAATATTAATTCCACTAGCATTCCACTGGAAAGAGGTCCATATAAAAATAACAATAGTCATAAAATTAAATGAAAAATGTATGTATGTGAGCAGTGTTTGTAAAACAATCATTACCAGAAAGAAATCAAACCAAACTGGAAATGCCCAGGAAGTGCAATAAAACAAACAAATAAAGCACCAAGCTGTATGGCTTTAATGAAAAAATACCTGTTTTTTTTTAAGTATTTGCCATTGCTATTACTTACTAAATTCTTTAGTTGTGTGTTACTTTTAATTTTATATTTATTTTCATAACATTTGATAAGAAAATTATTTCAAATAAAGTACTCCTTCTTTGAATTCTGATTGCCTTTGTGTGGTATGCAGTTGCCAGTGTACTGATTTTTACAAATTTTTCATAATTTTTACTAACTTATTTAATTTATTATTTACGTTCTCTTATTTCATAATTAAAACTATTATTTTATGATTTTACATGCAAAATCTTTTTTTCTCCCTGCCCCTTAATGAATTTGACATTATTTTTATAAAAATGCCAAAAAATGTTGAAATATGAAAGTTATTGCTAGGTTTTTGACAAATAATTTTATTAAACTTTGTGATTATTGTCGGATCACTTGATTAAGGATAGTAACCGTGCAAGGTAATTTCTCCTTCCTGCCACATGCCTGTGTAGTTTAATTAGAAAGCACATCCAGCTAGTAATTGGAAGGTTTGGAGTTTGATCCCTGGCAAGGGCATTGCATATTTTTCACATCTCCTGCTACAACAAACCTTATGGTCTCTGCAAGTCCATCGTCAACTTTTGACTTTGGACTTACTGTTGTTCTTCACTGCATGATCAAACAACCCCCCTTTTTTCCCCTAGGAAGAAGGAATATTGGAGCATTTCATCACATCCTTATTCTTATACTCTGCATTGCAAGAATTGGTGATTAATTCCCATTTTATTACTTCAGAGTGAGATCAGATGTCAATTTCTTCACAGCTTTTTCAAGTATATTTACCTTATTGTAATGCTATTAAAGTTTATAAAATTATATGGAAATAAAGCATATAGCTTCCCATTTAATTGTGTTAAAATACCTAATTGCCATGTTTAGCACTTTTTTAGTAGCTGTTAAGCAAAATTTTGTCAAGCCACACAATATTGCTTTGGATGTTGCTGATCATTTCCGTCCACTTTTTAGGAAGATGCTTCCTGATTCAAATATTGCAAAGAAATATTTATATGCTAAAATGAAAACTTTTGTCTTTCTTAGTAAGATGGCACATGTTAACCTAAAAATCTGCTAACTATTTTCAAAAATTTGCCTTCTGCTTGTCTGTTGATGGAAGCAGTGAAAGTGATTCCTGGTTATTTCCAGTTGTCACAGTTTATTGGAATCAAGCAAAGTATCAAGTAAAAAGAGCTACTTTGTATCTTTCTAATTTAATTGGTGGATCAACTGGTCAAAATATTTCAAGGATGATTATTAATAAACTGAGTAAATTAAATATTTTGATATCAGACTCTGTTTCTTTTTGTGCGGATAATGCACTTTTGTCTGCTTATAGAAAATGTGTGGCAACCTTTGCGGAAAACACCAAAAAAAGAAAACAAAGTAATCATTATGGGTGGCCTATGTCACTTAATAAATTTAGCAGAAGAAAAAGCTACTGCTACTTAACTGGTAAACATGGATCAAAAGTTATTGGATATATTCTGTTACTTGAAAGAGTTAAACAAAAGTGTTTAAAAACTTCTAGCAACTTCATGGGAAAGAAATTTGAAAAATATTAAAGTATGTACACATTTCATGAAAGGGCAATTAAAAAGGCTAATTTGAGCAAGGAGATACACTTTAATTTTTTTTTTTTTTTTTCCATTAAGTAAAATTAAGCAACAAGTTAGAACTATTGATAAAGACAAGAAAGCCCATCATGAAGAACTTGCTTCAAAGAAAGTATGAAAGAAAAGGAAGAAATCTTGCAAAAGAAGAATGAAGAATTTTTTTGTTTGTGTGTGTGCATAAGTGTGTACACATGCATATGTGTTGAAGAATTTTTTTTTTTTTTTCCTTTCAACTGACTTGAAATAGGTTCTTTCTGATTATCTACACCCAATAGCTTTCCCTTAAAAGAGCATTTAAAGGCTAAATGAGCAGAAGGGACGCACTTAATTTTTTTTTAGTAAGTCATGAGTGTTGATCAAAACAAGAAAGCCTGTCATGATAAACTTGCTCCAAAGAGAATGAAAGGGAATGAAGTCGCCCCCCCTTCCATCTGATTTAAAAACAAAATAAGTTCTTTCTGATTTTCCACAGCTCTTGAAAAATATACATGCTCTTGAAATGTCATACTGACATAGTGAATGCACTATGTCAGTGAAAGAAGCAGCCTGTGATATCATCAAATTATATTTATATGGCAACTTAGGTATGTGTGTGCATGTAGTAGATGAGTGGAAATGCCCACCTTCAAATTTAGTAGTTTAATTTTTTTTCGGGGGGGGGGGGTCTTGTCTAGTAAATGGGATCATCACATTTGTCAGCTGATGAAGAGAGAGTGTTGCTTGTATATAGAAATATGACATTTTGCCCAACAGTAGAAAATGCAAATCGTATTTCATGAAGTTGTACTTCTTAAGCAATTGAATTTCATGATCAGAATTTGTGCAATTTTCTGATGTTTCTTCAGATAAATACAGGTCGTTGGGCAGGTGGGGAGAACAAAATATATGCAATGGCAAATCTGAGCAGGTTTTTTTTTTTTTTTTTTTTTTAATGTTTTTTCAAGTGAAACAAATCTTTTTGCACATTGGAAGAACAACAGCACATACACCTCCCTCAAAAACAATTTTATGAATAAAAGGTATTGTTCTTTTATGGCATTTTCAAAATGTCTTACTGCCTTTTGCATACTAGCTTAATAAAAATTTTTGGATGGAGGTGTGCATAATCAGAAAGTACAACAATTTTTTGTGTAATTTTTATTTTTGTTTAGTGTAGTAAACTAATATGGTCTTAAAGAATTAAATGTAATGCAGTCTACATCATCAAAGATTCATATACTGCAGAAAATGCTTAAGATAAACTTTTTGCAAGACTTATTAAATTTGTCAAACATTTAGGAGGAGGGCTTAAAGATTTGGGTATTGGAAACTGTACTTGGGAATTACTAAAAAAAAAAATAAAACATACTGAAATTTTTTTTTTTCCCTTCTTTGTAGTATTTTGAAATTGCATGTAATCACATTATCAGAAATTTCCAACTGGAAAATGAAATATTCCATCATGCAGAAAATGTTAACTTAAAAAAGTGATAGTTCTCTTAATAGGACGCAGTATTTCGTGGATAAATTCTCATTTGTACACAAGAAAAGGTGGATAAAATAATCTGTTACTGTCTGAAGATACTGATATGGATGTAATGTTTGATTTTATGGGAATATGTGTACAGAAGATGAAATTCCTTAATATGATAGGTTTACTAGGTTTTTGAGAGCTTTATTCACCATACTTCAGAATAATGTAGAGTTTAAGTGCATTTGTAGTATTATAAAAAAAAAGGTAAGGTTCAGATCTGCTGCTGTTTGATAATTCAAACTATTAAGAATATGTTGATTGTCAAATTCAAGCAGGATATTTAGTGTTACGAAGCTGAAATTTCAGATTCTTTTTTAACAAAAAACAAAACTGTCTGCTGACAGTCATGTTAAAATAAATTTGCATTATTGTTTATTTTCTTAAAGCCCAAAGGAACATTAGCTCAGAAACGGCTATTAATCTCGAAATAACATTTCATGTTGGTTCACTATAAATGGCATATTACTTTTTAAATTGTTGCCATCCAATATAATCACAGTGTATTGTATTTAAAGAAATTAAATAATGAAAACTCTGCATGAATGTATGTATGTTTCTCACATTGTGCAAAAATGACGGTACTAAGAGCCATCAAACTTTGAATAATGTAATCCTGCACCCAGATGAGCACCTGGAAGCCCAAATTTGGAATTTGTTTTATTTTCTATTTCATATTTTGTAAAATTTTAATGAATTTTTGATTGCCAAACTCAACAATTTCAAAGCAGGTGATAGCAACACTGTGGGAAAAAAAAAAAAAAAATCTTCATCTCCAGCACATAAGACTGTCTCTTGAAAATTCTAAAGATATGCTGATTTTAAATATTTTGTGATATTGCTGCTGAATTGAATTTTATGTGGTCTAAGTGTGAATGATATAAAGTGGTTTAAATACGAATCCTAGTTATATAAAATATTAAAGTTTTCAGATTTTTTTACTTCCTTGTATGAAGTAGAGGAAGTATTGTAACCACGAAAAATTTCGGTTATGGTATTTCAATGAAAATATACATTTTCATGGTTGTTGAATGCAATTTAACAGTGTGTTTAAGAGACATTGTACGTAAGGACAGGCACACCTGGCGAGGGACCTCTGTACCAGATCCTCATTATACGGGACCCATTCAGAGTTTGAGATATCCAATGCCTGTGGGATCTCGTTCTCGCGGGCTCAACCCCCACAGTCTCCGCCCGGCTTTTACTAAGCATTGGGCAGAACAAAAACGTTGCTATTTTGATACTCTGTCACCTTGCCTCTGGGCACCAGTCCATCGGCAAAAACCACATTGTAGGCAGGTGCTCTGTTCGCTTTGTCAGCCCCCGCCACGAGAACTGAATGGGGTCAAACCCCCGGGATCTCAGTCAACAAATGTACCATATAGCTCCACCACAGCCGAAGGAACAGACATGACAGTACCAGTACGGTCCCTGCCAAGCCTGAACCAACCTGAGTACAATACTCGGGTTCTAGTCCTGTGAAGTCAAATTATACACCCCCGTGGTTGAGACTGCCTAGGTACAGATCCTAACCAGTACTTCTCAGGCGTTTGCCTGAGTCAATCCGGGGGGGGGGAGTGTACGTAAGGACAGAAAAAAGGATTCTTTTTCCGGAGACGTATCGTAAAATGGATCAGAAAAGAGTTTTTCGTAATATCTATATGTTCATATCATGGAGATAGGAATAAGAGGAAGCGCCAAGCCCGCACTACAACTCAAGCAGAGCTTTCAAGCTTTGATCTCCAGAGGGTGTGTTTTTTGTTTACATTCAGAGCATTCTTGACAGCGCTTTGCTAGTATTTCGCACAGGACAGTTCCACATAAATCGGAAAGCAGGGTCACTTCTGCATAAAAAAACACATTCATTATTGGGAGGCTAATAGCAGTTTATATAATGTAGTAGCATTTATGCAAAAATCACATCTTGGTTATTTTTCAATAACTTGCAACAGCGATTTTGATTATGAATTTGTTTTATAAAATTCTAAGCTACTAGACTACAGAAGTATAGATTTTAATAACAATATTATGCATAAAGAATGAAAAATACCTCAAGGTACGTTTAAAATATGGAAAAAATATAACGAACTTTTTTAAACCTCAAGCTCCTTATGACCCTTTCTTTCGATATCACTACTTTTATTTTGTGTTCCAAATATCTAAATGTTTTAAATATAGTACATTTTTGGCTTCCACATAATATTATCTAACGTACTTTTTAAAAAATTTTAGAGAAGTGGATTCATAGTTTCTCATTTTAAACTCGTCATTTTATATTTTTATAATTGAAAAATTGCGGTTATATATTTTTGGTTACATAACTTTGGGTTTACATATTGTAACTGAAAATAAAATTACCACGAAATCCTGTAATCCACATCAAAATTAATAAATATGTAGACAGATATGCTGATAAGTTAATGCTAATTTGAAGTGAACCGAACAGAGTATTAATTATAAAGTGACTTTGATTTTTGATTTAAAGGGTGCCTCAGAAGCTAAAATCACCACATATTGAGAAAGTATTTCAGGAAGAAGCTATGTAAATAGAAAAGAAATAATGTGTAATTTTAATACTAATAATACAATAAATTTTTATCTTAATTTTTGTACTCATTAATTGAATAAAATCGAATTACCTTAAAATTTCTTTCTAATGTAATTAACGAAGATTTGTGAAAATGTTTCATTCAAATTAAACTGTTCTGAGCAAACTGTTTTTGGAAAAGTATAGCATTTAATTCCATTCAGAATGAAATGTTGTCATAAAATGTATTCTTTTCACATACTTAAGAATCTGAAATATTGTAGAAAAAGAAAATGTATACATATATTTACAATGTGATTACAAAATGTTTACCACCGATCATGTCAGAGCCCATTGATCTTAATGGCAAGTCACTGAATGTTGTGGTCTCCAATAAGGGGGTGAGCCACTGCTTCAAGGCAGTACACGAGGTAAACCAGTTAGGGCCAATCCTCTTACTTTCTACCTGCATGGTACGTATGTACGTATCTTGCATAACTCAAAAACAAATGGCCTCAGTATGTTGAAATTTTGTATATAGGACTGCTATATCATGTAGTTGTGCATCTCCCTTTTTGGTTATAATCGGCTGCACCAGAAGTATATAAAAATCTGCTCTGTTACTTGGATCAGTGAACTCAGTTTTTTTATTCTTTTATGTTGGTAAATTGTGCATGTTTTTCTTTAAAAATGATTGAATTATGTTGTTCTTATGTTCTTCGGTTAAGGTACTGCTAATGGAGCAGCCATATTTGCTCATATTTGAAAACTTAGCAGAATAGTGAATTAAGTCAGTTTCTGCATCTTCAGTGCCTGTTTGCTGAGTGGGACCAAAAGTAAACTTTCAGATTTGTGCACTAAAATCTGCTTATTGCCTGATGGCTGAATTGCTTGTTTTTGCATAGAAACTCTTAATATCAATTGTAAAAATGTATAATTACTATTCAAATGGAAAACTCTTCGTATTGTGTATTTTTGAGCTTTTATTTTTATTCTGGTATTCTCCTTTATAATAAAATTGGTTTTCAAAATTTTTTCATGTCTGAGATTTTGACTACATGTAAATCAGTGGTCAGTGTCAGAATCAGAATTTGAAATACCTTATTCCTAGAATTCCCTCCCAAAAATTAATTATTCAGCTCTTTAAGAAATGATTTTTTTGTTTGTTTTTTGTTGTTGTTGCTTTTGGAAATATTGAATCATCCAGCCTATCCTCTCACTGCTTCCTGTGAAATGTTATAAATCAGTTCATTGTAGAACTAGCGTGATATTTCAAACTTAAAAAAAAAGATTTTAATAATTTTTTTGTGTGCATAGATTTTGAATCTACTAAGGAAAAGTTAAATCAGTTATATTTTTTAAGCTTTTAATTTATTAGTTAATTCTATGTAGATATGTTTTTCTTTTTGATAGTTTTTTTTCCCCTCTCAAGAAATATGTGATAAGCAGACATTAAAAGAAAAAGCAGAGATAATTAATGCTTGTAAAGAATCTAATTTGTGAAGGTTCTTTTTGCTAACACAAGGAGCATTATGAGTATGTGTTCAAATACTATTATTCTTATTGTTGAAGATAAAAACTTTAAATTCAGTTCACAAGAAAGGAAGAAGAAGATTATTTACCCTTTAAGTATCTGTGAATTGAAAGTATTAGATGGTTCAAGCAATTACAAATCAGAAGTGTTCCCCTTTATGGAAACCTTTTAAAATTCATTTAATCAAAAGAATCAAATCAACAGCAAAATAAAGTGAAAATAATGTATTTACAAGTAAATTGTTCCTTTCTTTCCATAAGTTAAGTCTTGACTTTATTGAGAAAATTTTTAATCAAATATCTTCTTTTTTTTTTTTTTTTTTTTTTAGTCCATTGTCTGTACTCAATATATCTATTTAGTCAGACTCAGAAGTAAAATTCCTTGAGGGCTGAACATTTACTGCTAGTGAATATAATATATTTAAAATCAGTTTTGAAATATCAAATTTTACTTTATCCTGTAATTAGAAGAAGTTTTGAATACAAAGTTTTTTTATATCCTTTTTTAATCAGAATAAGTTTTGAGTAGTAAAACATATTTGCTAATGTAAATATAAATTCATGGAAAATACATATGATAATGTAACAGAGTTCTGTATTTGAACCTGGTATTACATATAAGCATATAAAATTATATCTTATACAAAAAATATAAAACAATATCTGTAGATTAAAAGTGTCATTTTCTTTATAAATTTTAAAGCAATATTAAAACTTTAGTTATATTACTTCATGATATTTCTGGAATATAAGCATTACAGGTATTTAAACTTAAATACTAAATCTAAATTTTCATTTTCATTTTATTATGATTCATTTAGTCAAGCTTTTTAACCATCTTGTTAAATATATCTTTCAGTCTTTGTGGTATAAATGTGAATGGTGAAGTTGGAGAAGTTTGTTCTTTACCTAATGATTTGAACCCTATTCAAATAAGAGCTGCAGATATGAGTCTTAGTGCTTTATACATGCATGAGGTAAGAAAGAATTTCAGTTTACTAACAAATGAATGTTTTTTTTATTAAATTTTGATATTTAAATCATGTGATATGCAGTGCATAATATATAAAAACGTGTCGTTTTACTTTTCTAATATTGGGTAATATAAAAAGTCTCTGTGTTTTTTTTTGCCACTAGATGATATTGATGCCTATATGTATGGTAACACTCACCTGATTGTCTCAAATGAACATGACCATTTTCTAATTTGTTGCTCGTGTAAAAAGTTATATTAATTTGAACATAAGTGAAAGAAATATGCTATGCTTTTTTACTCTAAAAAATAATAACATGCTGAAAATTTTGTGAAGTGTACGGTGAGAATGCTGTGAGTGAACGCAGGACCCAGGAGTGATTTGCTCGGTTCTGTTCTGGAAATTTCGATGTCAAAGACGCACCTCGCTCTAGGAAAAAGGTCGATGAAATTTTGCAACTGGTGGAGCAAGACCAGTACACAAGTTGTCAGGAAATAGCAGAGGCACTAAAAATCAACCGCTTAACAGTTTGGAATCATTTCAAAAGAACAGGCTACAAAAGAAGCTTGATGTTTGGGTGCCACATGAATTAACGCAAAGAAATTTGATTGACAGAATTACCATCAGGGAAATGGTGCTGAAACATAATGAAATGGAACCATTTTTGGAGTGAATTATTACAGGCAATGAAAAATGGAAATGGGTGAAATACGAGAATATTAGTCTCAAGCAGTCATGGTCAAAGTCTGGTGACCTTCCTCAAATGACTTCAAATCCTGGATGGTCACCAAAAATGGTTATGTTGAGTGTTTGGTGGGATTGGAAAGGAACTGTCTATTATAAGCTGCTGCAACCTGGTGAAACCATCAAATCAGCCCTGTATTTTGCACAACTCTATCATTTGAACCAACCAATCCAGAAAGAGCAACCAGAATTGGCCAACTGAAAGAGAGTTGTGTTCCATAATGACAATGCATAGCCACACACATCTTTGATGACTTGGAACAAATTGACCGATGGAACTTGGTTGGGAAGTTTTGATGCATCCACTGTATAGCCTGGACCTTGCACCGTCTGACTACCATATTTGTTTCAGTCTCTGCAAAACTCTCTTGATGGTAAAAAATTGGTCAATCGAAGTGACGTTGAAAATCACTTGGCCAAGTTTTTCAACAATAAACCGCAGAAGTTCTACACTGATGGGTTGTATGAAGCTACCCGAAAAATGGCAAAAGGTCATAGATAATAATGGTCAGTATGTACGTGATTAAAATTGATTTTAACTGTATGTACGTAATTAAAATTGATTTTAACTGTATGTATGTAATTAAAATTGATTTTAACTTAAGAAAATTTTTGTTCAAAAATGTACCAAAAAACCTCGGAGACTTTTTTATATGGCCCAATATTTATCTTTTAGTTGTGATCATTTATCTTTAACATTATTGTCATCTTTCTAGTTTTTAGTTTGCTAAATTCAGTTTTAAAATGATACAGTTTAATTTAAATATAACCTATTGCTATAATTTAACATTAAAAAATAATTTCACAATAAATAGATTGCTAGGAAATGCATGCAAATAATTCAA
Source organism: Stegodyphus dumicola (assembly GCF_044657685.1). Taxonomy (NCBI): domain Eukaryota; kingdom Metazoa; phylum Arthropoda; class Arachnida; order Araneae; family Eresidae; genus Stegodyphus; species Stegodyphus dumicola. The sequence continues at coordinate 83,539,739 of NC_140772.1, read as the reverse complement.
TTATCATGTATGCAAGGAACTTCAGATACAGCCTGCTGATACAGTAGGAAGTCCAAAAATCTGCAAAGCTTGGGACCAGAGGTTGTGCGTATTTCCGAACAGAAAGTATAAATCGTAATATTCAGACTAAAAGTGCAAAATAAATAAGGCGTATTAGATACATTTAATTAACTTATTATATACATTATTACAATAACTTAGTATATGCATTAAATTATTATTACATATATAAATTGATTATATTGTTCATTGTATTATATGTACACAGGATCGAGGTTTGCCAATTTCACCTCATGCGAAGATTTCCAGTTTCGGATTCTGGGGCTAGAATCACTGTTGCTGTAAAATTTCAACAGCTTTTCTTTATTTTTCCGTATATCGTACACAATCGAGTCGCAATTCCATGCGATTCTGCTCTAAGCCGAGGAGTAGCACCTGCCTCCATCTTTTGCAGAATTTGAACTTTTGCATTACCGTCAATGCAACGTGTTTACATTTTTCAACGTTGCAAGTAGTAAAATCATGAGTGCGTTTCTTATCTGTCATTCTATTAAAAAGGGCTGAAATTTAAAATATTCTTAATTTATCCACAAAATCCGGATTAAAAATATCCGGATTAAAAAAAAAGGCAGTACTAAATAATCTCATGAAATAACAAAGCTCAGAAAATACAACAACGTGAATCGTGAACTTGAAAGAAGAGTTTAGTGAACCATCTGTTTTTATACCTCAATGCAGATTAGAGGGGAAAAAAACTTTTATCATGATGTCAATAATTTGGTATTTCTGTCATGACTCATTATTATTCGGTTATTATGACGTCATTATTCAGTAAGTATTTTTTCTTTGATATTTCATAATCAATGTTGTGGTTTCAGGAACCTATAAACTGAATGTTTATATTTTGAGAGGCAACGCGGATTTCAGGTCCGCGGATTTTCGGTATTTAACTGTACTACTGTTATTGTTAGGGATAATAAACTGCTTATAATGTGTGATTTTAGAGTACTATGTCATAACATCTTTCCCTCTGAGAATTCTGTGGATGTTGTTCGAATGTTTTCAAAAGTTTTAATGCTCTGAAAATATGCTGTTGCCCCCCCCCACTAATGAATGAAAACTTTAATGCAATAAGATGGTCTGTTTATCAGCCAGCTCTTAATTGTAATTTCAATATTGACTTGTAAACTATGGCTTATTGTATGGTATAACATTAGAATATATTACTGTATGCAGTACCTTGAAAAAGTGATTGAACTTATGGTGTGTGGGTTATGGCATGGTAAATAATCTTCAAAAACATGACACTTCACTAAAACACAAAAACGCTTCAGACACTTCACTAAAACACAACTTTGTTAACACACCTATTCATTAACACATTTATATGTTAACACAACTATTCATTAAAACAGAAAAATTTCTGCACAAATATTTGAACATCTTTGCACTCAAGCTAAGGGCAATGTGTGCAAGTTCGCTGGTCGTGCTGGCGGTTTTTATGTAAACAACATGACCAGGGTTCGTATGGTCCTTAAGAGTCCTTAAAAGTCCTTAAATTTTTTTAAATCAATTTTTGGTCTTTAAAAGTCCTTAATTTTGGACAAAATCAGTAGAAGGTCCTTAACTTTAATCATCTGAATTTTCCCTCTGTTTATACGACTGCCATTTTGAGTGTGAATTAGCATTTTGGAGGAATATTTTTGGCAATTCACTGACGTATATGGTTATCTTTTTAGTGGGTTCATAGGTTATAATTTGTTTCTATTTCTAATATAAATGATGGGATACTCAAGTTTCTAAGCAAGAAGTGAAACATAATCATTTCGAAATTCATTTTTTCTAATAAAGAACTCTTAAACAACTTTTCGCTTTTGGGGTTGTGAATTCTTTTATTAAATGGTTCTAAATTTGACAACTTGTCAACATTTTGGCGATTTTAAGATCAGTTTCTGTAGAAAATTTTTAATTCCGAGATCTGAGAATTTTTCGGTAATTTTTTTAAAACATCATAACATTGATAAATTTCATTAAAATAATGGTAATATATTAGAATTATATTTAAAAAATAACATTAAAATAAAACATTTGTATTTTTCGCTGTCATATTATAAAGTTTCATTTTGGCAACATATTATACAATATTTTAAATCTGAAAAATAAACAAGGTCTATAGCTTATAAAACAAAATTAGCTATGTAATTAATTAAAATGTCTTCTTTTAAATTTTTTCATAGTAAGCATTTTCCCCATGTTATTGTCTCAGATTATTCAAAATTCTCAGAATATGCATCAGTTTTCTCTATAAAATTAATTTTACACTTTTTCCTTCCCCCCCCCCTTTTTTTTTCAAAATATTTCTGGCTTTTTGCTGTTACAGAACTGATTGGGATAATTTTTCTTTAGTATTTTTGACATTGCAGCATGGAAAGTTTAGAAGGATTTGAAGGCAAGATTTATAGACTCACAATTCTAGAAGATTCGAGAAATATGTGACAAAATGAAAAATGTTTCCATGGTATCAACATATCAACACGTAATGGATACATTTTACAGGAAGTTTGCGATGAATTTCTTACTTTTTTTAGAACATCTGGAAGAACAATGGAAACATAATATTTGAATGTTTTACTCCTGATACTAGAATCTTTTTTCTTAACATGTTTATCTTCCCTTTATTTTCTCTACTTTTCACTAGACAAAAGCATGGAAAATATCAAAAATGCTTCTAATCTTATCACTTGGGCAGGCATTATAGAAAGAGATTTTTTTATTAATAAAGAAATTGAAAACTTACAATTTAAAAGATTCATCTAATGTGTCTAAATGCATTGTACACAAAGCTGGTGCTATGCATTTTCCCACCTGATGCAATCTCTGTGTATCCTAAATTCTGCTGCCTAGTGTCTATCTAAATTCTGCTTCCAATGCCTGCTCTAAATTCTAAAAGTTTTGCCATTTCTATATTTTGTTGTTCTGTGTGTCACTAAATTCTAAAAATTCTGCCACACCTGCTCTGTAACCGGCCTTTACCATATATATTTCATATTTCTTCTCAATGTTCATATTACTAAAGAAATAAAATTACCCGCTTTTTCTGTACATTCTAAATGCATTTAGTGTTTTTTAGAATAACAGAAATCCTTAATTAAATCCAAAAATTCTAAAATTAAAAGGAAACACATTGAAGAAAGAAACCAAATACATAAAGAAAATTATTCTTCAAAGATATGTGCAATTATTATTATGTAAATTACCCAATCGTTTATTATTTCAGCCTTTATTATAACTTTCCATTTCTCAAAAAAAAAAAAAAAAAAAAAAAAAAAAAAAAAAAAAAAAAACATCTGGTAGTTACTGTCTTTCTGGAGGTTTTCTTTCTTTCTTCCCCCCCCCCTCTAAACACAACTCGCCTCTGCTTGAGAATTGCTGGGCCACATTGTTAATTAAAAATTTTTTAATGTGATTTTTTTATCTGTGTTTCAAAATGTTCTTAAAGCAAGACATGTCATTACCATTGTCGATATTTCAGCTATGGCTAACTACTGCTTATCATGGTGATAATATTCTATGAAAAACTTAGTTATTTGATCCACAAATTTCATGGATATCATATAATAGGAATCAAATAACAAATAACTAGGCTTGCTCTTCCTTCTTTTAAAGGCATTTCCTCCATAGAGGATTTTTTTAGGGGGAGGGGCCTAGGTATGCTGTGTCTGAAGGTGATCTAATTCTTGTCCGCTGAGTTCATTTTTATGGTCTTCTAATAATTCCTTCATGTTTTCATTGTTGACTTAGTCATTGGCTAAAGACAGAATGTGATAAATAATGAAAACTTCTTCAGTTCCAGAGTACTTAAAGAGTGCCTGGAACACAGTCTGGTACTCATTTTCTCCAGGATGAATTCAAAGTCCTGTAAGTCATTCGCTGTCAGGTTTTGTCTATAGGATTTAAACAACTGAAAGCATTAAAATTATGTTTCCAGAAGCATCTTGATTGTTAATTCTGTGTCAGAGATTATCTCGAACACCACTGAAAAAGTTCTGTGGTGTAAAGTTTTTTGAAATTCAAAATAACATGTTGAACCATGTGCTGTGTTAGAAAAGTCGTTTTAAGAGGCACCAACTTCATTGTGATGAAATCTAACTCTTCCTTTAATTAATTCATCTGCCAAACTTGGAATGTGATCAGGTGAATTTTCTATCATAAGAAGGCACTTCAATGGTAAATTGTTTTCAGATATGTTTTCACACTTGAGAATGCCCTGCACAAATTCCTCAGCAGCTTTTTGACTCACATCACAGCTTTTCCATGCCTAATGAGGCTGTTCATACCATTTCTTTTCTTGAAGCTGTCAATCTGCACTCTGCTAGTTTTGAAAGTATCAGTATGAGCACTTGTACTAGGTGTAGGTGATTTTTTTTTATGATCATGCAGTAGCCTTCCTTTTTCACAAATGATGCTGTCACAGACATTGTTGCCAGATAACATCTACTAATTTATCCAAATGAGCAGCAATTTGTTCACCTTCTTAAATCATCTGTAATCTTCGTTAAGTATCTTTGAATCGTTTGTCTCTCATTTTTCAACATTAGCATCTTTTGTTTTTTTATTTTTTAGCCTAATGCAGGTCATGGATTTTGCCGTATCATCCTGAGTAATGAAATCAGAAACATGAATATTATTTTTGTATTTGTCTTTAATTTCTTTCTTCACTCCTATCATGACTCTAGTAATTTTTCTTTTCATTCTGCATTTCTTGTAAACAAAGCATAAATGTAACAAAGTCCTTAGGTACTTGTAGAAATCTTGTATTTGTATGCTCACCTTATTTTTGAATCTATCAGTTTTAGGTCTGGTGTATGATGCGCGCCCATAAATTTGTCTTATTTTTTGTAATTTCAGTGTGCATTATACTCCAGAATATACAGTATATGCTTTTTAAGTTCTGCATTAATATCTAATGCAACATCATATATATTTAAACAAATCACTCTAAAAGAATAAATATTCTTTTTAAAAAATGTTTATAGGTTCATAATAGACAACTGCAGTCATGTGGAGCTCAAGGTGATAGAACGCAAAGTACAAATCAGCAGGAAGAAAATAATGGGAATGAAGAATCACCATTATTGGAAATAATAACGTAAGTTATTTCCTTTTTGTGTCATCTGTAGTTTTACGGATATTTTTTCCCCAGCATGTTGGTACTCATATAATGCTGTGCAAGATGTAGATTTCATAAATTGAGTAAATTTTAATTAGTGAAACTGATGCCTTCAAAATTACTTAGTATTGACTAGTAAATTAACATTTAGTATTCTTAAATTGAATTTTGAAGTAATTTTATGTGGTATTAATGTCATAAATTAATGTCAATAAATAAATTTTTGAGACACATTAAATGCAAGCATTTATGTAACGTATTTTAAAAAGTTATAAAAAAGTTTTAAAAAGTTTCTCTGCCTTATTCAAATTAAAGAGTCATTAGGTTGTTTCTTTCGGGGGGGGGGGGAAGAAGCAGGAAATATGAAAAATGTGCATTGCATTAGCTAGGATTCGAATCTGGACCTCTTGAATATGCACTGAGTATGTCATCATTACACCTGGAAGGTGGGAGAAATTATCTTATATACTCTCCCTGGACTAGTGATTAAGGTACCCAGTCGCCAAATACTGATGGTGATGAATTATCGTCCGCCGTCTTTTAGTTCAAGGGCCATTTATAGAGTCATTAGGTCTTTTTGATGCTGGAAACGGGAAAAACATGCAATACGCTCACTGGGATTCAAACCTTTTTTTTGGCACAATAAATGGAGAAACATGCACGATTCTACACCAATACACTACACTTTCTATATGAGAAGACTAAATGTAATCGGTTGGAGTATAATTAAGATACAATAACACGCCAAACAAGTATTAATTTAGAAGTCAAACAGTAAGTCCTGTGAAAATATCAAAATCTAACTCTGGTTTCTGTTGTTTGACTTCTAAATTAATATAGTTGTAGTATATTAGTATCATCTGTAGCCTAAAAAGATGACAAAAGAGTTCTAGATTCGTATCTTAAAGTTTTGTTAATATACTGGGGAGCAGATCGTTTTGTGATCTTGCAGATATGAAGAGCTGTAGTTTAAAACTAGATTATAACTCAGAATTTATTATCAGCAAGAGAGTCTACTTTGCTGAAACTTGACTGAAGTATCACCACCAAACTGTGCAGGTTAACTCTGGGGCTCTGAACATGAAAGGAATACATAATTAATAGCATTCTGAAAATGTGAAGAATCTTGTACATGAAACATCTTTCATATCAAGCTCCTGGTATTTCATGCAGAAGGAAAAATTGACTCTGTCTTCTGCAAAGATGGATTGACTGACAAGCTATAAGACATTTTGTCTTATTTAGTTAATTCTGAATTTAGAAATACAGTGGAACTCAATGCTGAAAATATTTTCGTGCAGTGGTTTTACAGTCTTATTCATTTTCATTTCAAAGAAATAGTTGAAAGTATGGTAAACTAAGGATAGCTGCATCAGTTGATATGAGGGCACAATTACATTAATATTTTATTTATTATTCACAGACTGTTGATATTCTTAATCTTTTAATGACAAAGACATGTACACCTGGCATCAAAAAAAAAAGGGGGGGACAGTTCTATATCTTCCATTCTACTGGACCAGTTTTCAAAATTTAACCATTTTCCATGTCTTGAAAACACAACTTAGGATATATATTAGAATTAAATATAGCATTATTCTAACATAGGTATTTTTAGGAAGTTTTGAATAAAAAACTAATTTTTTGCAGGTATGCTTAAAAATATATCTCTTTTAATATGATGGTAAAACTTTTATAGGTTATAATTCAAAATGTTTTTCAAAAAATTATTTTAAAATGCAATTTTTTAAAATAAATCATAAAAAATGGGCAAATTTTATTTGGAATGAACCTAAATCTCAAAATGTAAAAGGAAGAATCAAATAAGTTTAATTAAAAGAGAAATATTAATAAATAGATACCAAATTCAATTAACATGGAGGAGCTAAAATTTTGAAAGCTAATTTTTTAAAAACTACTTGTGCGATTTTTACAAAACTTGGCACTTGGTATAATTTGAGTTGTAGAATCAAAATATGGAAAAAAATTGGTATTTTATTTCAGAAAAGTCTTTAATAAATAATTTTGAGTCAAAATACCTACGTTAGAAACTTATGTTTTCTGTGCGGGACTCATAATATATATTATATTTGTGTATAGCATTGTAAGAACAATGCTGTATATAAACCTGATATATGAAGTTCAAAGGTAATGTGTAATCTAACTCATCAGCAAGAAGACACGATTTCTACCAAATAATGTAATACATGAAAACCAGCCAAGTAAAATTCTAAGATACTAAGACATTGATATGAATGTAAAAATGAAATTAAGAAAGCTAATTTACAAATATTAATCTCCCTTGTTTGGAGTTTCATAACAGAACTTTTCAAGAGAAAAGTGCTTTGAAACTCCATACCTAGTCGATTGATTATATAGCCAAGACAAATTTCATTCCGACTAATTCACTGAAGCTCGGAAACATTGTTCTTAATCAATAAATCAAGTTAGTCAATTAACAAGTTTTGTTATGAAACTCAAAACAAGGGAGATTAATATTTGCAAAATCACTTTCTTAATTTCCAATGTCTTAATATTTTACTTGGCTGTTTTTCATATATTTCATTATTTGGTAGAATTCATGTCTTCTTGCTGATGAGTTGGATCACACATTACCTTTGAATTTCATTTAAGTTTAGCAGCAATTTGGGCTAATTTTATACTTTTAGTACTTTCGTACTTACTTCATACCTCGTTAACTGTTTCTTTTCTCTAAACTTGATATATATTATAAGTTGTGCTTTCGAGACATAGAAAACGTAAGTTAAATATCAGCATTTGGTCCAGTAAAGTGGGAGATATAGAAAATGTCCCATTTCTTCTTCTTCTTCCCCCTTTTTTTTGTGCAAGATGTGCACTCTGTCTTCTTTATTATTTTTATTTTATTCACAATTACTATCTTATTTTATGTCTAAATTATAATTTTTATGTTTTTAGGTCTAATTATACTCAGTGAGAAATGTTTTCATGGATATTCTATAGTATTGAAAAAAAAAAATTCTTACTCCTTCCACGGCATTATGATTATACTTGAAGTAATTTTCAAAAATTAGTCATGTCAGATTAATTAATTTATCATGCTGCATGTGTGTAATTAAAATTATCTCATTCTTGTATCTACATTTATTTGAACTATAATTAAGAAAAATATTGTTTGTATAATAATGAATTTTCTAATACTTTTTAATCACTGTTCTGTATATTATGACAAAAGAGAATCATTCAGATAATCTTATTCTTTGCTGAGTTATATTCTCATAACTTTTATGAAGACTCTCTTAGATTCAGTGTGTGATAATAGATGGCATTATGTGGAATGTTTTAAAAAGCTTATTTTTTAATGAAAGTGATATTAAAGTTTATATACTTCTGTTATAAAAATAAGTTATTTTTATTTTTTGTTTGTTTGTGTATGTTTATAATTTATTTACTTGAAGTGTGTATCCAAATATCTTAAACTTTATTGATTTAATTAAAAATCAATGAATTTAGTTGAATTACATCTGTATGGAAATTCATTCTGATTTTTAATTATTTAGTAATATTTGAAAATTTTATTTTTTAAGTTATATGAAACATAATGAAAAACCATGGTTATGTTTTCAAATGTTCCTTGATTGTTAATGAGTGTGTAGTTTTAAGAAAATACACGTAAATTCAGCTGCTAATTGTATTTTAATGATTTTGTTAAAATTTTTAAAGAACTTTAATGTTAACCTTCCAAGCAACCATGCCATATATATTCAAAATTATGTTTCATAATAGTGCATTTAAATGCAGCTGCTGAATGTATTTTAGTGATTTTCTGTAAATTTTTAAAGAATTTTTATGTTAATTTTCCAAGCAACCATGCGATATATATATATATATAAATATTCAAAATTATTTGTCTTGATACCTTTAAATACTTAGACATGTATCTTCAAATGTATCCAGGCAATTAAGGGGGTATATATATATATGTGTGTGTAGAGTCAAAAGTCGTTAATCCGGACTCGTCGGGACTTCGGCGATTCCGAATTATCGATTTTTCTGGATTATAGATCATCAGTTTAAATCTGTTAAGATGGCATGCAGAAATTATAAAATTAAAAATATGAAACCGTAATTTATGAAATAAAGAACAATTATGATCTAAAGGGTATCAAAATTTACAAAAAAAAAAAAAAAAAAAAAAAAAAAAAAAAAAAAAAAAGGCGTATTATTTATTTGTTTACTTTATTAAACATTTCTTTCAATGTAAGTTGTTTAAGTTGCTTCGTTTTTTATGTGATAATACATTTTCTTTAATTCTATAAACAGACATAATTCTTGTTCAGTTACAAAGTTCCGCTTTTCAAGTCCTATAATTGCTGTGTTGAGAATACGGACTAATTTCTCATTCGAAATTTTTTCGTTTTCAATAACCTCTGTCACTTTCTTCGCTATTGGAAGCGAATTATAATGACGAGGAATTTGATTTAAATCATATCAAAGACGGAGTACATCGAGATGAAATACTACATTTAGTAAGGAATTATAAGCCAAATAAAATAAAAACATCTGCCCTGAAGATAAGGATAGTGCTGACAGATCAACTTCCAATTCATTGCGCGCTGCTGCGTTAAAGATAAACAAAGTTTAGATAACCAAACGTTAAAGTTTAGATAAACAAAAGGTATGCCTTTATCCATTTTTTGCAGCAATTCCACTTTTTGTTTAATGGACTTCGAAACATAATTTCGCTTTGTAGATCCTTTACATATTAGTAAATATATCAGAAATTCTATTTGACATAATCGAAAGTTCAAGCTTACTTTTATAAAATTGCTCTAACAGTCTGCAAAAAATAATAAGCCGAATCCAATTCGAAGATTAAGGAACAACACAATCTGCAACATTAACTGAATTAGATAATTTTAGCTTAGCTTACGTCGTCTGTTATACATTCAACGCGCATTCGTAAACGTATTTTGCACACGCACATATTCGCAGCCATAAAGGTCTTACGTGCATGTGTCAACGCGATGCATGCGCAGAAAGTTTGTAGCTATGAGGTCCAGATTATAGATCATTCCGGATTATGGGTGTCCGAATTAACGACTTTTGACTGTATATATATATATATATGAAAGAAGTCAAGGTATAGAATATAAGAGTTATTTTGGAATTTTAATCAAGAAACCACTTGCTTATAGCCTTTTAGGAAAATTTAGGGTTTGATGGCCAGCTATTGGCTGCTTGCAGGGTTAATATATTTTGTATAAGAGCTGAGCAAATAATGTTATACTTGGATTGATTTGCTTTTATATCATTCGCACAAAGATGTTATATAACTCTGAAACTTTCATAACTCATTTTAGGTAATAGAGCACTGAAGTAAATTAATCAGCTTTGAAGTAAATGTTTTTATTTTCACATTAAATGTCATATTGAAATTCTTTGCAAAATAAATTTTCAACTTCATCTTATTTAAAGATTCGAATGAAATATTTTTTCATTGCCTGAGATGTGACAGAAAAAATCGGAATTTAGTTTTCCAGTTATTAAGTCATTTTCTGTGTTATTAATTTATTATTTTATATTATCGGTTTATAACCTTCAGTATGTTAAAAAAAACCATTAGTATGGATAAAATTATTATAAAAACTATGCAGTCGTAGCTTGTAGCAATTTAAAATTTTGCTTAACTATGTAATTTTTGACAGAATTGCTTTATTTATGTAAGTACGGGGGGGGGGGAGATATTGTATTTAAAAGTAGTGAAATAGTGTGTTCTGATGTGAGGACCAAATATTACTCAGTGATAGAGTCATTTTCTTACTGCATTACTCTGCAAATACTGCATACAGACACATGTAAAATGTGCGTTTGTAATATTTTGTGATGGTGTCAAACATTTATGTATTTTATATATTTATTTGTATTTTTTAGAAAGAATTAGATTAAATTTTACATATATCGCTTTCTAAAGCTCATTTGTGATGTTCTTTTACTGTTGAGCAAATTTACCAAACTTTCTCTTTTTTTTTTTTTTAAATCACCATTCATTATTTTTATTTTTGCTTTATTTTAAGTTGAAATATGAAGTTTTTTTCTTCTTTTTTAATTACAGTAAGTTTTAATTTAAATGCTTTATATTTTGAATAGTTTTTGAATATGAGTAAAATTTGCTTAACAGTTGTTCGAGATACAACTGCAGATATGCTTTAAAAACTTGTGCCTTCATAATGTTTGTGCTTATAATTGCTTCCAAGTATCAATTCCATGATTTGCAGAAAAGCATGTATTAGACAAAAGAAATTAAAGACTGTGTTGTATTATGCAACAAATTCAACCTCATGTGCACAAAGCGTGGGCTTCGAAAATTAACTTTCAATATTGTAAGATATTTTTATTAATTTTCTATTTAATTGAATCATATTGCAATTTTGGGCTCTGAGTATTTGAAAACACTTTAATATGTCTTTAAGATAATGATTTTTTTTCAAGTAGAAATATTTTAATTTCTTATGCTTTTTGCAATGAAGACATATAAATGAACATTTACATGAATTTAAATTGTTTCGTGTCTGTGCCCTGAAATTCACATTTCTGAGTATTCTATATTTCATTTGGGTGACAAACAACCAGTTATTTTTATGGACATTTTGAAATTGTTCTAAATTAAAATTTTCTAATTCACAAGTATTATATTCCTATGCAACTATTTTGCATTTTATTATTTGTCTATGTGCTGCATATTTTAATAATTTTTAGGTATATTTTAAATTTCAAATTTAAAAATTTTTCCCGCTTCACCCATGATTTTCTTCAGAATTTTAGTAATATTTTCTTCTTTTTAACTTATTATCTCTTCAGTTTTATGTCAGTGATGTTTTGTTTAAAAAAAAAAACGGTAGAAGTGATTGAATTAAAATAAAGGCTGTTTATTCAATAGATGGCTAATTTTTGTATAATGATGTAAAATTTTTCTAATGTTATGATAATGTTTTTTGTTTGAAGTTATTCTCAGTAAAATGCTTTGAAACTTGCAGATATGAACTTTGATTGAACCTATTTAAATTTCACTGTTATTGTATTACTTTTTTACAAAGAGAAAAAAAAATTACATTTAAAAATTAAAGAGGTAAAATTATGATATTTTTATTTTCACAAGGTTTTAAAAATGTACTGTACTTGAATTGGTTTTACTTTAAGGGTGATTTTAATTAAAGTCATATATCTTTAAATTCAAATTAAAATAATAAATATTTGAATATACATCTGAACTAAGTACCAAGTGTGTGAATGCCATTCTTTAAACTTTGAACATAAAGTGAAAAGTGCAAATTGGTTATTTTATACAGTTTTCTGGAAATGATACTTTATAATTAATTTGAATTGTGAGAAAAACTTATAATTGCAACATTTTAATTGTAAAATGTGCTAAATTCTTAAACAGTATTTTCAATCCCTTGTTGTCATAAGTTGTTTTGTTTTTTAATGCGTGTGTCTCAGCCTGTTTTTCTAAAGGAAGCACTGCTAAACAAAAAAAAGTTGCAGCTCGAAATTTTATTTACATTTAGAATAACTTTTAAACTTTGCAGAAATTTTATTACATAGTTGTTTCTACATATGCTCATAATGGAATGAAAAAATGTTTTCCTAAAGTTTGTCAATTTTCTACGTTGCTTTTTTAATGTGTTTTGACCTCTTTTTAATTCTTTATAGGTAATTGTTTCCATGACCTTACAATACATAGTATTTCATTGCTGTTACTGCAATAAGTGGCAACTAAAATTATTGTTGGGTGTGAAGGAATAAAATTTGTTAGGATTTTAAGCACACAAGATATATTTAATTATACTCATACTCACTCCTCTGTTACCTGCCACATATGTGTTTTACAGTAGGCTTAATTTTATTGGATATTTCAATATTTAACTTGTTGCAGTACAGTAATTATTCGTTACTATTGTTAACATTGCATTGGTCTAATAATAACTAATTATTCTCAAGAAAGTAAATATCATTTTATCTTTATTAATATTTGAAGTTTTATTAATATTTGAAGTTGTCAAGAAATATTATTTGTTTTGGAATATATGGCCTTTAATTTTAATAATAAATTTAGTTCACCCCCCCCCCATGGTGGCAGGGAGTATGTGTTAGCTCGTATGAATAAAGGAGATTTATTTGTACATTTGAACTAAAATAGAGCTGCATGGTATTTTTGTATTTTTCAGGATACTATTATTTTCTAATTGTTATGTGATTGAGTAATTCTTTTTAGAGATTTTTGTTGAATTAGAGCTTACTAATTTCTTAATTTTTAATTTTTTGGTAGCTTATGCATCGCTCTTTATTATGTATTGGGTCATCCGGAAAGTTCTGTAGTTTTTTTGTGATGAATACAAATGAAGCGGTATAAAAATATAGAGAATTTTATTGAAACACATAAAAGCGATTTTTTTATTCTAACACTTTTTTCCGGCTACCCGTCAACTGTAAAATTCCTTTCTTAGAAAAGTCATTAGATTTATTCATAAAGAAATTATTGAGCGGTTGTTCTATTATTCTCCAAAAAAGTGAACTGTTTTGCGATTCAGAGAATTCTGAAGTGACTTGGAGAAATGCAAATCTGAGGAAGAAGGTCTGATAAATATGGATGGCTGACATAAAACATCCCAGCCATACTCAAAATGTCTCTGAGCATTCATTGAAATGTGGGTCTGAGGATTGCCATGAGCACATCTTGATCAGTTTTGGGTGATTTAATTTGATGTTTGCATTTTAAACTACCATTTGAGAGTTACATTTTTCTGAATTCATTGGGAACAGTTTCTTTGTAGTTCCACTATCCATTATTTTTTAGGATCCTGTCGACCCCTTTATGTTATTCAAGAAAGTTCTTTTGACTTACCCCCTCCCCCTTTTTGTGTGTGGAACAGTATTGTATAGTATCCACTTCTCATCTCCAGTAATGAGCCATTTCAAAAAAGGAGCTTTACTTTTTTCAGGAAAGAATCGCATGCTAAAACTTGAGGAAGTAGGTGTCGCTTAATGAGACTGCTAGTTCACAGGTATTTTGATAAAGTTAAATAATGAAAAAATACCTTTTAAAACAGTGAATGGAATTTAACTAATTTATATAAATACAGAATAAGAAACATAAGTACTTTCACAGAATTTTAATTAGAAAAAATGCATCTGTTAATATAAATATTTTTATAGAATATACATTACATATTTTTTCACTTTTTAAATATATGAAAGATATGTAGTGCTCCCATATTAGTTTTTAATGTATATCCATTTATTATCTTAGAAAATTTTTCACTATTCCCCCGGGCCCATTTCTGTTGATAATCTCTACTGGTAAACTATATTAAACTTTATAAATCTTTTGTTGCAATTGTTAAAATCTGAACCTTTTATATATATATATCTGAAAGAAATCTGCAGAATCATTTTAGCTCAGAAAGGCTATTAATTTCATTTTGGCATTTTGTGTTGATTCACTTTTCAAACTGTTGCAACCAAATATTATCGCCTTGTGTTATATTAAAAAAAATTAATTAATGAAAAATCTGCATAAATGTATGTATGTTTCCTTGCTTTGTGATAAAACTACAGTACCTAGAGCCATCAAATTTTGAATAACATAATCTTCCACTGAATATGGGCATCTGGAAGCCCTAATTTGGAATTTGTTCTATTATCGACTTCATATTTTGTAACACTTTAATGAATTTTTGATTAACAAATTGAACGACTTCAAAATGAGCAATGGCTTCACTGTACGGGGGGGACATTTTTATTTCCAGCGAGCGAGAGTGTGTATAGGCAATTATATAAAGATATGCTCATTTTAAAATTGTTTTGCGATATTGCTGTTGAATTGAATTTTATGGTTAAGGTGCAAAGAACATGATATTTAATTATAAAGATAACACACCAAATGTTAAACAGAAGTCCCTTTGGGCATAAAAATTGAAAGTTTTCATTCCTGAAGAAAGAGGAACCTGTGTTTGATCATCCTTAAAATCTATTTTTAGCTAATTTTAAATGATTGACTACAATCTAAAACAAGCTGTTTGGTAAAATAATCCATTACTTAGCAACATATTGCTGACACTGTAATCTTAATAATCTACATTTACCGTACTTGGTGACTTTATTTCAGTTAAAAGAATTCTGTAATACTTAGTTAATATTAAGCAAATTGTTGATGACAGTTAGTGGTGTATTTTCAGTGTTTTCATGTACAAATGGGGGGGGGAATTAGACAATAATGTCTGAATAACATTAATCAGAATAACATTGATTATGATCATGTATAGTGGCATCTATTGTATTCTGCTCTCTGTTAACATATGGGGTACTCATACATCATAGTAGTGTACATACCCCAAATAATCATGCTTTTGGGAATATTTAGCCTATCTAATAGCTCCTGAATTGTGTGTGAATTGTGTGACATAAATTTTTTGTGATAGTTTTATATATATATATATATTCAGGCAGTCCTTGTTTACAGAGGATGGTTGTCCAAAACAGGCATAATTTTCATTTCTCAAACTGCCTTTAAACTGTGTCATTAAAAATAGTACTTATAGTCTAAATAGTAATAGTCTATATACAGCACAAATTTTCTGAATGGTCCGACTAGCATTTTTTTATTTGTTTTTTTAAATAAAAGAGCATAATGAGATGAAAAGAACTTTCATCTTTTCTTTCTTAGCACTGCATTGAACTAAAAATTATGCCACAAAGTATACTAAAAATACCTAATGTAAGCAGAAAAAACATTATTTAGATATCTGCTTCAGTAAAGGTCACTGCTTATCACCAGCAACAAAGTAATTAAAAGAAAATGCACTTCATTTGAAAAGCCACAGAATTTTCCTGATGATGTAAATCACCAAATATGTAACTTATCACTCATCATCATCAAGCTACTATCCACGATGGTTATCAAAAACATAAATATACTGTAAATATTCATGTACATAATTTTTATGTAATATTTTTTGTAATGCATTAAAGTATTTCATAATGCCTTAAAAACATATGACATACAAATTTTGACTTAGTGCTGATTATCACAGTTTTTTATTGAACAGTTGATTTGATTTCTGATATGGAATTTTTGTTGTAACATACAGTTTAAAATATTAAAAGAAAAATTTTGCTTATTTTAAGTAAAATTTATACAAAATAATTTTTGTTGTAGTTTTTAGTATAATTTGCTCAAAAGATTATACTATTTTCACTAATGTAGTTTTTTTCTTTATTATCAAATATGATTGAAACATTTAATCTGCTAATGAATCAATGTATATACAGTACAAAATCTTTAATCCAGATATTAATTATCCGGAATGATCTATAATCTGGACCTCAAAGCCACAAACTTTTTTTTTGTATGCTTTACGCATGCGCGTTGGGAGGATGTGTCTCCAGGTACGTTAAAAAAGCTTGGCATAATTTATGGCCAGCTGCCATATTTCATTGTGAGGACGATGAAGATGATAGCCGCAAATTTAAAGGTTTTCGGACGTCGCAAACTAAAGGCGAAATTTTCCTGTTATTGGATTTTGTAAAGAAATGTGGAGAAGCGGTAATAAATGAAAATGATATAACAGAAGTTTTTCATTGCGATGACAATGCCCCAGTTATCAATCAATTAACCCCTTCGAGCCGGGTAGCGAAAACGCACGCTATTGCTGAGGCCGGCAGTGTCTCACGCGAGTGTCTCTCCAGGGCCGGGCTTTTTTGCTACTAAGCCTAAATCCATGAAATTTCCGAAGTATCAACGCATTGTTTAATAATGCTCTATAGAGTATTTAAACAGCTTATGCTTTATAGATATTTATATATATATAGTTTAATTACCTTATTTCTTGTTTAAATGCATATTTTACACATTTTATTTTAATTACTCACCATTTTATGAATTTTAACATTATACATCTGAAAACTAAATATATTACTTAAAATTCTCTTTTCGTATGAAAAATTTGAAAACAGGGATCTACACACAGTCCTATGTTACATTCCTTGTACTCGAAATAACTCATTTGCCGTTTTGGAGGATTTTTCCGGGAATGTGAACAAACGAAGCATCGTCGTCTCATTTTCTTATCAGTATCTTCTGAACAAAGTTTTGGAAAACGTCTTTCAGTTAATCTTTCAGAATCAATATCAGAATTTCAGAATCAATGTCTGAAATATTTTGCATCATTTCTGATATTTCATGCTCTGTTAAACATTTTCGACGCTTCGACATTCAACGGTAAAAACAGAAAGAATTCACGTCTAACAAGATCTAATTATTTTCTAAAAACTGAACTGTAAACCGAAATACTCAACGCTTTAGTACATATAAATCATCTACTTACAATAAACAACTACCACAGGCTAATAAAGTGCGATTTAAAGAGACGTCATAAATCACGCCATTTGGAAACATTTATTTCCCCATTTGTTTATATAATCAAAAACACGTGTATGTGAGTCATGCTTCTCTCATTTCAAGTAGAAGGTCTAATGTACATGTATCTGAAACCATATGGACATACAGTGCCATCTTGTGGCAGAAATTATAGTTTGAAAAACGTTCCAAAGTACTGGCACATATGCGTGACAGTCGGTAGTAAACGGAAAAATGCTCTGTCATGCCTGCGTGTCGGCCGGTAGGTAAGTGTGTTCGTTGCTGGCACGTATATGTGACAGTCAGCGTGAAGGGGTTAACGGACGGTGAAATCTGTAGTATGGTTCTAGATCCAGAAAATACCGCTTCCGATAGGTGGAACTTTGTAACTGAACAAGAAATTATGTCTGTTTATAGAATTAAAGAGAAAGTATTAGCACATAAAACGAAGCAATTTAAACAACTTACATTGAAAGAAGTGTTTAATAAAGTAAATAAATAAATATTAAGCTTTTTGTGTGTGTGTAAATTTTGATATCCTTTAGATCATAATTGCTCTTTATTTCATCCGGAAAAACTCCTAATCGGGAATCGCCGAAGTTCTGACAAGTCCGGATTACGGACTTTGTACTGTAAATATACATAGTAACAGTTTAATTGTATGCCTGGCTAAGGCATGTCATAAATAAAATTTAATAACCCCTTGCAATGGCACATAGAGCTTCAAAGAATGCATGATTTGTGACGAAAACTGTAAGTGAACAACCTCATGCTTCCTATCACACTACCAAAGCATTGTATCTGTTTATTTATAATTGTAAGAGTATAAGTAGCTTGTATTATATTGAACTAGTTATTTTGCTAATAGTATATTCTCTTTAACAATATTAAAATCTTCATAGATGATTTTTGAACAAATACTAGGTACCTTAATTTGAAATTAAAAGGAATTTACTTTTTTGTCACTTTTAGGTGTTATGAAGAATTTATTTGAGGGGTTGGGGCAGGGAAGAGAAGTATTTAATTAGCAGTGTAGGAGTAGCTAGTGTTTGAGTTCACATTTAATTTGCATTTACATCTTCTTGAATTTCCTATGACATTTTAAAAAGTAATGTATTTTCTATCTATTAAAAAGCTTTTTTTTAAATTTAATAATTTTGTTTTATTATTGCTCTAGGAGAAAAGTGTTCTGTTTACTGAAATTAGAATTAATGTTGATTAATAACTTAATAATTAATCTGGAATCATTAGCATAGTAAATTTAAATAATATAGAATGCATTAACCCTCGAAATGGTATAGATACTTGGATTGTTAAACTGACTTATCTCATTCTTTTCTTTCCTGTGTGAAGTATTTTGCCTACTTCTGTGCACGAACAGTTTAGGAATGATTCTTATGATCTTTAGGTTATAATAACATATATTAAGATAGAATTTTCTATGTGTACAAACAGGTATTAGAAAATGTGACATTGGTGATGGCAATTATCTATTCACATAATTAGTTTGTTCTTAAGGATTATTAATGTATGTTAAAGGAAAATAATGATGCAGAAATACAATATATCAGTTAAGTAAAACTGTTATGTTAATAAAATTATGTATTTATTACAGGTAGTAAATGACATAACTATAAAGTGAAATTAGGAAAGAAAAAATATTATACTTGGTTATTATTTTAGTATCTCCAGTTAATATTCTGAAGTATCGTTAAGTGAATAATATTTTTAAATGGTGACAGTAGATTTTGTATGTAAAGAAAACTTTACAAAGACTGTGTGTTTATCGGTTTTGTGTAATAATTTCAAAAACATGCAATTTAAATTATTCATCTAATTTTATTTTTAGCTCTTCAGGGTAGCTAAATAAACTTTATTTTCTTTAATCTACTATTCAATAAATGGTATCAGAATATTCATAATATGATATTAATATTTACCATATACACTGATAATTCTTAATATGGTGTGGCATTCATTATAGACTACAATATATACTAATAATTCTAAGCATCACCGGTTATATATCATGATGATTTGTTAGTTATAGATGTAAGTACAAATAATGAATCCAAATTACCTGAATGATATCTTTAAGTGGTGTGAGGCACATTCCTTTTTATTATTTTTGAATGGAATTTTTCATTCTAGAGTTTGAAAATTGGTTCTTATCATCAAGGATGTTTTATTTGCATATCGTGCCACTTTGAACTGAGATTCTTTTGGTTTTTTTTTTTCCTCCTAAAGCACCTGACACTCAGCTTTACTAATGTCCTTAATTTATTTTTACTTCCTTGTATGAAGTAAGTGTCGCCAAAAATGTTGGGTATCATATTTTAATGAAAATATTCATTTCGACCACTCTTGTATCCATTTGAATGATGTTTCAGCATGGCATCTGTATGTACGAACATACTAAAAGACTCGTTTTTCTGAAATGGATTCACAAGTGATTTTCTTGTGATGTCTATGTAATTATGTATGTATGTATCTTGCATAACTCAAAAATGAGTAGCGGTAGAGCATTGAGATTTTGTATATGGGACTGCAATAACATGTAGTTGTGCACTTCCCTTTGTTATTGCAATCAGCCACATCAAACATATATATATTGCCATTCTGTCACTGGCTAGGTGAGCTCAATGTTTTTTTATTCTTATACGTTGGTAAATTGTGCATTTTTTGCTTTAAAAGTGATTAAATTATGTTGTTCTTATGTTCTGGTGAAGGTTTTTATGCCTTTTTAGTTAATATGTATGCAATAGTTTTAGAATTATCGACAATTTAAAAGTTTTAAGTGTCACTAAGCCGAACGAGGTCACCATTTGTTTACATTTAAAATGTTTAGTAGAATAGTGAATTCAGTTGGTGCACCAACATCAGTGTCTTTTTGCCTACCATGACCGAAAGTTAACTTTCAATGTTGTGCACTGAAAATTTTGTCTTCCTGCCTGCTGGCCGAATTACTTCTTTTTGCCAAAAAATTTAATTCTGGGGAGGGGAATTAATTTGTTTTAAACTGCATTTTGTGTTTCAGGTTTTTCTGCATTTTACAGTTTTTAACGAAGATTAAGTTTTTATGTATTTTTGCCCTGCTGCAAAGTGAGAACTGAATTGATTGATTAGAAATATATCTCTAATGAAGTTCAAGGAAATGAGTTTAAATGGAAGCTCACAAAAAATACACCGTATCCCTCGATTTACTCAGAAGATAAATTCTGCACAAAACTATGTAAATGAAAAACACTCTAAATGTGCATGATTTATTTATTTACATAAAGCAAAATTAAGACATCTTAAAATAAATAAAATTATACTTGTTCATAAATAATAAGTGTATGTGGGTAATAGAGGTACATATTTGATTTACTTTACATTAGGAAAATATAAGATCATTCAAAAAAATTATTATAAGTTTAATCAGTGTCATCACTTTCATGAACTATTACTCTTTTCTTCTTAATTGGTAAGATGTCACTTTCATCACTTGAGCATTCTTGATAAGATTCTGTTTCAATGGTTGACGAATTAGAAAAGATCTGAGATCGACAAGACTTTGTTGTGAAATTCATAATTAACAATTGCCTAGGTTTTTTTTTTTTTTTTTTTTTCCTAAATCTTTGTAAACCTCATATTGATTTAAGCACTTTCTAAGCTCCCATTAGAATTGGAGAGCTCGTACATGTCATATTGTGAAAAATTATTACCTAATTTTCTTCCCAATTCAAGCCCTATGCTGATGATTCTTGCTGTGAGTGTAACTGATTTGGATTGCTTTTCATCAGAATCACTGAATTGTCTTCGTCATGTTTATTTGTTTTATAAATCATGTTAACTAACTCATCCTCATTTAGTTCTTCATCACCCATTATTTCTTCAACATCTGCCTGAGCTAAATATTCAAAACCTTCTCCTCCGATAGTTTGGGCTAATTTAGTGATCTGAGATATTCATGCTCTGATGGTAATCTATCATTCTCATCTTTAGCAGCATCTGGCCATACTGCTTTCCAGCATGCGTTGAGCGTTGATTGTTTAATCTGAGTATATGATAGCCCAACATGCAATAGTCAAACATGCTTAACACAATCTAAGATTGTAAATTTCTTCCAAGCATCCATAAGGGTAAGAGATTCATCATTCTCCATTTGTTCTAAAATATACCTGAAGGTTTGTTTAATATACAATGCCTTAAAAGTTAAAATTATTCTTTGATTTAATGTCTGTAATAAGGAAGTTGTATTCTTGGTAAAAAGACAACGTCTACATTTTCGTGTTGTAAATCTTGAGGATGACCAGGTGCATTATCAATTAATAGAAGAGCCTTAAAAGCCGATTCCTTTTTATTTATATAATTTATGACATCTCGTACAAACATGTTATGAAACCATTCATTGAAAGCTATGGCAGTAACTCGTACTTTCTTATTAACCATCCAATAAATGGGAAGGCTATTTATGTGTGTCCCTTTAAATGAGTGTGGTGTTTTTGATTTGTTAATAACCTGTGGTTTCATTATATAATCACCTGAAGTGTTGCAAAGAAAAAAAAAATTGTTGTATGACTTTTCACTACCTTATGACTGTTGTATGACTTTTCACTACCTCATGACCACTAGCTGATTTGCAAGTTTTAGCTAAATAGGTTCTTTCAGGCGCTTTTTTAAGAACATCCCGGACTCGTCAGAATTGAAGATCTGATCAGAAGTGTAAGAGTGGTTTCATTCATGGAGTAAAATTTGGCAACATAATAACAATTCTCTATTATGTAGACAATCTAATATTTAAATTTTTAATGCTAAAGAAATAACTTTTTTTTTTTTTTTTTTTTTTTTCAAATCTTTTGGCATTATAAAACCTTAAAAAATTTACGTAAATTATAAAAATGCCACAAAAAATATATATGTTAAAAACTTACCAGTAAACATTCAAATATGTAGATAAAATGCTGTAACCTGTGGTTTCATTATATAATCACCTGAAGTGTTGCAACAGAAAAAAATTGTTGTATGACTTTTCACTACCTTATGACCACTAGCTGATTTGCAAGCTTTAGCAAAATAGGTTCTTTCAGGCACTTTTTCCAGAACATCCCGGACTCGTCAGTATTGAAGATCTGATCAGAAGTGTAAGAGTGGCTTCATTAATGGAGTAAAATTTAGCAACATCTGTTATTCTTTCTCTATTATGTAGACAATCTAATATTTTAATTTTTAATGCTAAAGAAATAACTTTTTCTTTTTATTTCATTTCCCCCCCCCCAAATCTTTTGGCACTATAAAACCTTATAAAAAATTTATGTAAATTATAAAAATGCTACAAAAAATATATATGTTAAAAACTTACCAGTAAACATTCAAATATGTAGATAAAATGATGTAAGTTTTGCTGCTAAAATAGTGATACTGCTCTAGTTCACATGAACCGAAATAGCTTTATTGTAGTGAAATACATATACATACTATGGGGATTCCCCTTTTACAACATGGGGAATCCCCATCCTTGTTGTTGCCAAAGGAAGGAGATTAAAAAATGACTTCAAGTATAATATTTTCGTATATGCAGCCGAATATACACTTTTACCAAGTTTTTGAAATCCGTGTAAAACCGAAATCGTATAAAACGAGTACTGTGTAAATCGAGGGATAAGTGTATGTATAATTTCATAGGCCATACGAGAAAGTCATGTGGTGTCCACATTGGTTATTTTATCTATTATCATTCATAATAGAACTTTGTACCTGATTTTGTGGGAAATGACCAATAATAAAAACCCGTCAAATTAGCTTCTTGAGTATTACCAAGTTAAATACTGCATTGATGTATAGGGGCACATGGTCTTTGTGTATTTATTACGTGACTAAAATTTTGTATAGGTGCCATCAGTTTTTATTCAGTCCAAATTTTCAGGAAAAGAATAATATTTTAGCAAAAATTAATGAAGTATATTAAAGTAATTTGAACAAAGGTGCAGTTTTGATTCACAGCTGTTGCAAAGGATTATAACTTTTTCATTATTGTTACATTTAATGTAATAGTTTCTCATTTTATGATATTACCTATTTCTTATTTTATGGCAAAATTTTGTGCTCATGACACTTACAGCTTATGCATCATCCACAGCTGTATCCACTTGATAGAAGAATATGGCATGAAAAGAACATTAAGCAAAATAGGCTTTGTTTAACATATTATATGTTCTTAAAATCTTACCATATACACTCATGTAATGTACTCACTTTTTTTACTGAAATTACATCACTAAAATGCAGGTGCGAACATTACATGTGTCGTTCCAATCTCATGTTTTTCTGAGTAATTTTGGGTGTAAATTTCATTTCAAACAGCCAAGTTCGGTTCTAAGTAGAAGAAAATGGCATAAGTAATAAAAGTATCAAATTTAAAATTGTTTAATAGCTTCCTAAAATTTACAAACTCACTTTCTCCCATCCACATATACAGTACAAAGTCTGTAATCCGGACGTCCATGATCCGGAATGATCTATAATCCGGACCTCAAAGCCACAGACTTTTTTTTTTTGTATACTTTACCCATGCGCGTTTAGCACAAAAAAATGAAGCAACTTAGCAACTTAAACAACTTACATTGGCAGAAATGTTTCATAAAGTAAACAAATAAATATTAAACTTTTTTTTTTTTTTGTAAATTTTGATACCCTTTAGATCATAATTCCTCTTTATTTCATAAATTACAGTCCATATTTTTAATTGTATAATTTCTGCATGCCATCTTACCAGATTTAAATTGATGATCTATAATCCGGAATCGCTGAAGTCCCGACGAGTTTGGATTACGGACTTTGTACTGTATAAATTTCCCTCACTCGGCACGTATTAGTTTGCACTGAAGCACAATATAGAGGCACAAATTAACCAACACTTGCAATTTTAATATTTACTTTTTCACAAACTAAATAAACGCTGGTTCTTTTAATATCTTGCACACATTATTTTTTTAAAAAAAAATATTCTGACAAGCACTGTATGAAAATCCATTTCGTTTCATTATTCGCCACAACCAGCCTTCACTCACTTTGAATTGCCATGTAGGAATGACTTCTTCTCGTGCTGCAGCAAGCGCTCTTATTTGGCACATTTCCTGTGTTACTGCTACCCTTGAGCATGCATATCACGAACATACGCAACTACTTTTTTTCATAAGTTCAGAAACTAACATTTCGAACAACGAAACGCACGTCTTGTTGTGTTCGTTGTCGCCAGTTGATGACTCTGTTTGCTCCAGTTGCATGCACATTATTCGGTCCACCTCATATACTCTTGCTGCTGCTCTTTTTCCATTTTCCTGCACAAATTCTAAGACTTTCAGTTTAAAAGCTGCTGTTTTTTCCCATTTCAAGCACGCTACTTGCTAACTACCACGAATTCCATATGATACAATGAATGAAAAGAGAAAGCTTGAAATATGCGAATTCTCCAAGGACGAAGGAGAGGAAAGTAATTTCATTACAAAACAGTATTTCCTGGAAGCCAGTGTGGTGAAAACCTGTTTGGGCTGCCTTAATTTCTTATTGTGTCTGCCGAGTGGATTGCTGGCGTCGATGTTATGACTGAATAACAGCAGCACCAGAATGCAAGGAAAGGTTCCGCTTTCCATCCTGGCGCCAACCATAGACAAATGCGGACATTTTGCCTATCACTCTTTTTTTTTTTTTTTTTTTTTTACATAAATTTTATCTGTAAAGTTGGGGTGCAGACATTACACGAACGTATACAATAATTTGTTAATGAGAGATGGCAGCTGTTGTTGTCATAAAAATGTGAAAGTGAATCTGTCAAAGTATTCTTACCAATACATTAATTTTCACTGTGTAAATTTTTAAAATATTATTTTTTCTATTGTATTTTTCTAACCAGCTTTTCTTGCACTAAATTTCTTTTCTTGAAGGTACTGCACATAAATTGTAACTTTTCTGAAAGAATTTTGTCATTTGTTCGTTAGCATGAGCATGCTTGAAACGAGGTTGAACTAACAACCAAGGTTGAATTTATTTCTTTAGTGTAACTTAAAAGTTATCTTTAAACCAAATATTATTTGTTGCTTTAATAGGGCTTAAAAGCTTAATTTTTGTGAACATTTTTAACCATTTCTTTATGGTTTTAAAATGTGTTTCATCAACATTTTGCTCCTTTTATGCTTTTTCCACCAACTATTCTCAAAACAGATTGCAAGCAGTTTCTGTCACAGCATTTAATAATGTTTCTAAAATATAACACCTTTTTGTTTTGAAAACAACATAAATTTAATGAAGCAGTTTAAGAATAACAACAAAAGATAATTAAATTTTAATTAAGAAACTTTGCATTTGAATGGTAAATTATAAACTTTGAACTAAATGCAAAGTATTGAAAGCAGAAGTAAACTGCCTTGATGCCACTTGAGCATTGATTTGATATGCGTGATGAGCCGCTCAAATATAAAAACTTGTATGAATGATATAGAAATATGATAAATTATTTACAAAGTAACACCTTGAGTACCAAATCAAAATGTACGATAAATTACGCCATATAAGGGGAAGAGTTAAATCTGTGCTTGCCTGAATAAATATGTATTTACTCACATATTTCCCTCCTTTGTTTATTGATTTATTATATGAAAATTGAGTGAGAAAAATTATGCAAGTAATTTAATTTCAGAGGGTCACCTACACGGTAACATAACAAATGTATTCATGGATAAGCTACCAATAACTATGACATTATTATTTATTTAAAAGAAATGTACATTCTAGTAATACTAACATTACATTAATAAGATATCTTAATTTCTATTTCCTCGTTGAATTTTGTCACTCTTATTGTTTTCATCAGCTACTCTGCTGCCTCAAATCGTTAAGTATGAATGGAACTAAGTCGTCTCTTAAAGCAAGTCATTGTCTTCATCTTTGTTCATTTCAGAACATGGACATCCCTGTTTTCTTAAAGCTGTTAACCATAACTGCTTCATCAGTAAGAGCCCTTGCACTCAAAATCTGTGAGTAATTCAAGTAGTAAGATGAAAACATCCACTTTGTTGATGAATTCATTTTAAAATTTAGGAGAGCTAACTTTCTGAACATCTTTAGGAAGGTGAAAATGTGAATATTTAAAACATTTTCAGAACTTTGTGCTAAATGCGCTGGATGGGAATATGCAAGTAAATATGGTATTGGTGGATCTCGGTTATATTAGAAAGAGGTTGGCTTAGAGAATAATGTTATTATTTTCATTTGTTATGTTAATGTATGTTCACAGAAACATTAGACTATGTGAGTGGTTTCACTGTAATGCATAAAGCAAGGTGATGTATGCTGTGTGAAAAACACAACTTTCGGCATAGCTCTAATGTTGCTATTGTTTAGGGGTTACTTCAATAATTTTAATTTTGCTAAATATTCTGAAAAATATATGCAACTTAAGGTACTCCAAAGAGAAGTATATTAGAGTTTTTTTTTTTTTTTAATCTTGATTCAAAAGTGTTTTCATTAATTCATTTTTAATGATTAAAAAATATGGTATGAGAATTAAATATTCTCATCATTGCCGTAAGTTTTAAATAATGTAAATAAGGTGCTAGTGAATTGTTGACATTGTGACTTAATTTTTGTTGCATGAATGTGTGATTTTTGCATGCGTCTTACATCGATTATAAATATTTTTAACTTATTCATTTGCAGTATTTTTATTACATTCAAATACACATGGAAATAAAATATTTCTGAAAAAGTTTTATCCATGTTTCATTTTAATTATAATAAACGAACAATTCATTATACATGAAACATAAAACATCAAAACGTAGGATATTAAGGTTAATTAACAAAGCTGTTCAGTATAAATTATGAAAAGTTTCCTTACTTAGTGCTTCCATTTATGACTAAAGACAATAATAGTTTAATTTGCTATGAACTGCAAATATTCATACTGGGGTATCATGTATTGAGGTTGCAGTAACTAATAACAGTGCTTAATTTTTTCCTTTACATGAAGCTGAATTCAGCTCCAGCTCTTTCTCTCTCTCTCTCTCTCTTTTTTTTTTAAAGCTCTTGGTTTGATGAAGAAAGTTTTATTTTATCTGCTCATTTCATATGATTAATATTCTGCTTATAAAGGGATTAAATGCAGATTTTTTTATCTTGAAGTGATATAGCTCTGAGGTATTAGAAAATATTTAAACATGGTTTTTCAAAAACAGTATATTAAAACTTATTATTTAATTCATATCTCTAAAGTTGCAATTTTTTCTGAAGTAATGAAAATTAAATTCCATTGGAGCAAATTAACTTTGATTATAGCAATGTTGATTTGCTTAATCCTTTAATTTTCTTTAGCATATTCTGAGCATCGTATGAATTTAAATCTGCGTAAACATTTGATTTGCTCATTTTCTAAGTTAACTAAAAATTGATTTACATGCAAATCTTTGGAATCGGATTCAATCCATTGCAATTTATCAGAAGAGGATTTCAGCATGAAATGATATCTTTTACTAGGGTATAATTTTATAAGCTCATCAAGAATAAAATTAAAATCTTGAACATGCTGAGTTGCAATGAAAGCTGTATTTTGTTGGAGTTTGACCTTTTTTTGTGCATTATTTTTATGCCACTCTAAAATGACTTTTTCACCATTTATGAGAGTTAAGCTTTCTATGCCATTTTGAGATAATGATCCTGCAAATGCGGATGACAAAGTTACTTCAAGTAAATACATAGGTTGCACAACAGAAAATGCAATGTTACATTTATTGCCATCCAAATATTTAAAAGAATTGATGTATGTAACCTCATAACAGAAATAAAATTTTAGAGGTAAATTCAATGGAAATATTAATTTCCTTTGGTAATGGGATATATATTTTGTAGGATTTATTGCAGCTAGGTTTAACTTATAATATTGCATTAAATTGTCATTGTTATAACACTTTAACTCATCATAATCTACCTTATTCAATTCAATATATTTTCCGTATTTTTCAAAATAATAATCAAGATTCTCATAGGAAATATCTTTATCATCCCTGCAGCATTCAACTGTTGTCCGCATCCAGAGTGCATATAAAAGTTCTGTTTCACTGTATATTTAATCGAGATTGTGAAATTATTATTATAATTGTCCAGGGTTGCACCTGATAAAAGTCTTCTGTGTCCAAAATAATAAATGCTGCATTAATGCAGACTGCCAGACACACTGAATAAAGTACTTTTGCAGAATATGCAACAGATAATTCCAGTATGCTGCAAGCATTAGAAACGTCAATATCATTTAAAAGACTAAATTCACATTTTTCAAATAATGATTTAATACCAAAATATTTAGCAGCATCAAGTATTTCAGCTGTAGTTTTCCATCCAGAAGATTCAAATTTTCCTTCACAAGTAAAGCTAAAAAAAGAAAAAATATACTGAGACACTAATGAATTTTCAGTTGATTCAAAAACACTTACTCCTAAATATATTAGCAGAACTTGAAAGCATGGCGCATCATAGTGATCAAGAGAAAACTGGCAAGAAGATCTTAACAAATAAAAATGGCATTATCCCACCCTAACTATACCTATGCACAATCTTATGCTTTTCTAGTCAGCTAACTGTTGTATATATTTACTTGTATATAATGTACATATTTCCCTAATTTTTTTATGCATTTATGTATACTGTTATTTTATGTTATTTACTCCTAATGTGTATACTTGCACATGAGAGACTCAATTCTGTGAGCTAAGGCATTTTTTTTACCACGCCATTTCCTTATCCGCGCACTTACCTTCGTCATGGCCTGCACCGCAGGTGTGTTTCTGTTGGACTCTTTTATGTGCTCACCCAGACTGTGAACTGCTCATGAACTTTCCTTTTCTTCGACACTACTCATAAACTGTTCGAACTTACAAAGAATCTAAAGTCGGAATCATTACACCGGGATAGCGTCTACACGCGGGCACCCGTATTTGCGAACCTCATCGAGTTTGCCTGAGCCGACATCGAGTTTGCCTGATGCCTGAGAAATGTTATATTTGCCATCATTACCCACAAATGTGTATATCAGTAACATATATGTTATTGATACGCACATTCAAGTACATTTTAAGAAATGTATTTTTTCGTTAAAGCCCGATGCTGCTTCTGTTGTTATTTTTGGTTGCTTCTTTTATTTGTGTTTAATTCTCTTTCAACACGGGACCAAAAGCTTTCGCAGACTAATGGATAGAGGTTGAACCTGGTTCAACTGAATGTGAACTGTCTCTCTTCATCACGTCAAAGTTAATTCGTTGGATGAGTGGAGAATTATATGCACAATGCATCAGGACCGATCGCATTAATGAAAACGGCTTTAGTTTCACTAGTGACTTGGGCGAGACGTAATGCTTGATTAGTCACATTCAAAGTTCTTTCTCATGGGGGGTGCATCTTGAGTTCCTGTTCGTGGACAACAGAATTACGTCGGCTGTTGCTACGCTGTTAAAGAATGAAGTTGTTTTCCACACAGATTAGTCTGCAAGTGTCGTTAAACGCGTTCATTCGAACGCGTGAGATGTTCTCTGAGACGTGTGGTAGCATTTCGCCAGCTCCCTGCCATGATTGGCACTTGAAGGCTAGAGGAATGGATCATGATATATCAAGATCTCACTGACTAAGCGGACAGATTATTTGCTCATCCTACATCACACTCAGGATAATCATATAATCATATCGCGTGCTGATGACTGGGTTTAGATGGGGGCTGACCCTCTTGTCACACGGACATTTTTGTCTTTCTATATTCGATACCACTTTTTAAAGATTCTTTGTGCCTTTTCGATTCCTCTTTCTGTCAGTGATTTTCACCTTTTTATCTCAATTATAGCTTGGTGATGTATTTTGCACCACTCTGAAATACTGGTGCACGACACTGCATATGAAAATTTATCCTGTTCTTAATATTTTCACACAATCCTTATATAATAAAATTCACGCGATTGTTTTTGCATTCTCTTTTTTTGTGAGATATAATATTGCACATTTAAGAATATGATGCATCTTGAAACAGAAAGTGATCACTTTCCTATGTAAGCTAAACTAAGAATATTCATGTTCAATTAAACTGCCAAATTCTACTAAACTTAACCGGAAACAGTAAATTTCATAGGCTGGGCCTGAGTACTATCTAGGGCAGTGATCGCCAAACTGTCGAACGCGAGCTGCTAGTTGCTCATCGGGACATTTTCGATTCGTCACATTAACACTCCATTTTCGATTCGTCACATTAACACTCCGGTTGGCAACCGTGATTCCTCCACTGACGAGTAGGGGCGCGCATGACACCACACCAACAAGAACTAAGTAAACAATTCATAAAACAGCTGAATTTAGATGTTTTAAATAAGTTTTTATAAGCTTTTTAAATGAGCACGAGAGCATTCTCGTATTTTCTCAATTTTTCTGGATAGCAAAACAGTACAATTACCGAAATATGTATTTATTAAAATGTTAATTGCTCCTGCTCCTGTGTTTTAATTTTTCCGGCGGAGCTCTCTCTTCAAATAAGTCTGGTGCTGCATTGCACGGGAATATAAAACAATTTTACTTACAAATTCTACTAAAAATAGCTTAATTAATACAAAAACCGTAACTCTGCCCCCTTCCCAAGGACTGCACGTCCCGGGCAATGCATTCCCTGGACAGGAAGCCAAACTTACAACTAGGTCATCAACGCAATAATAAACATTATACTACAATAGCAACATAAACAATAATTGCAATAAGTAACTTAAAGCAAATCATATCAAATACAAATTTAGAAACAAAAAGGACCATGGTCTTATACTATTTATATACACTACATACTGTGGCCATAGTAAGGAGCTAACCTGTCGTAATGAACGACTTTTTAGAGTTGGATAACCTACGGATCCGAACCGAAGACGTCTTTTAGCCTGTTTAAGACTGGGTACGGACCATCCAAGGTGACTTTAAGGCCGATGTGAGAGCTCCCGACCTAAGGGTTTAAGCCGAACGAGAATCCCACAGCGGAAAAGGATGTACTACTCTAGCTGCCGCCACAGCCTGGGAAAAGGTGCCCAACAGACCAACGACAAGTTTCGGACAGAGTCCTTTCCGTCGAGTCGGATTCCACAACCAAACTTTGTCTCCTTCGTTGAATCGATGGCCAGCAGCTCTCGTGTCTTATCGTATCGAGTCTTCATCTTCTCCATCGCCAAGTTGACTCGCTCCCAATACAGAACTGTGCATCACTTCAGAACGGGCCTGGAGATCTTGGATGTGTTCGGCAGGCGATGAAGACGCATCCGGAGGGCGACCAAACAGAAAATCACAAGGATTATTATAATTACACGAAGGTCACGACCGAAGAGCATCTGGGATGGAGAATAGCCGGTAGTCTCGTCTTTCTCTTCGACCCTAAGTTCCCTATTTCGTATACCCTATGTCGGCAGCTTTCTGAGGAGGGTCTTTCAGACAAGGCTTCGGCATTTCCAGGATCAAGGGATCCTCACCTGGAAATATGTTATAGATGTGTCCTCTTTGAAGAAAGCTAGATGTGTCCTCTTTTGATGAGAGCAGCTTGTTGTTTTTGAAGTCCAAGGACAAATTGTATTTCCTTAGAAAGTCCAATCCGAGTATGCAAGGATCTGTGATACCTGCCACATATGCTGTGTGATAGTAGGCGACACATCCAAACGTACTGTTCCCGTTTAACTTCCCAGCTATGTCGATTTCATGAACAGACGCAGTCTGGAGAGTAACACAGTATGGAGTCCAAATGAGTTTTTATTTAAATTGTTGAGCTAAATCTCTCCAAATGATGGTAACATTAGCTCCTGTGTCAATGATGATATTGCAAGGAACCCCATCGATATGCCCATTGATGGATAGTCCGTTACTGTCGCCACTCACTCCTGAAATCTTGAACGCTTTAAAACAGGGTTTTTCATTATCTGGCAACCTGCGCTCCTTGATATGGTCATTAATTTGTTTCCTGCGTCGTTGCTGGAAAATGATCTTATTTTCCGCATGGACCTTATAAGAAATAGACTAACCCAGTGGGCGGGGCGCGCGTCACCGACATGTCGGCAAGAAAGAGTAGGGACGATCTGTTTTACTTTAACACTGAAACCTATGGCGTTTGTATCACATAACTCTTTTTATATATTAAATGTGATACGTTGTATAGTGATGAGATTATGAAACTCACAGTTTTTTCCAAATAGGATTTAATATATCTCATTAAAGCACTTTTTATTGCATTTCGCGCATTTTTTTCACGCTTAATTCTTGTACAACCATCTTTTCTTTGGTAAAACGGTAAAAACTCTAAGCACAAAATTTATGAACTTAATTTTGCGTACAAATAAAGTAAAATTAAATAAGATTGACAGTACGCGATGCTTTGAAATAAATATGGTAAAATGAAACAAGATCTGATAATTTGTTTTTAATTTAATGAACATTTTCAGGCAGTGATTTTCCAAACTATAATAACATTATAAAACGATTATATTTATTTGATTATATGATCATTAAATTATTAACATTAAAGTGGATTAGTTATTTTAATAAGTCATAAAATTTGGAGCATAGAATTTTCTGAGCGTAATGAAGGGAAAAAAAAAAGTAAAATAAAATCTAGAAGCACTAAGATTTTATATTACGCCCAAAAGGAACCTTTTTTTAAAGTTTAGTGTGTTACCTATATTTATTGAATATCATGTTCAATATCAGTTTAAGAATAACAACAAAAGATAATTAAATTTTAATTAAGAAACTTTGCATTTGAATGGTAAATTATAAACTTTGAACTAAATGCAAAGTATTGAAAGCAGAAGTAAACTGCCTTGATGCCACTTGAGCATTGATTTGATATGCGTGATGAGCCGCTCAAATATAAAAACTTGTATGAATGATATAGAAATATGATAAATTATTTACAAAGTAACACCTTGAGTACCAAATCAAAATGTACGATAAATTACGCCATATAAGGGGAAGAGTTAAATCTGTGCTTGCCTGAATAAATATGTATTTACTCACATATTTCCCTCCTTTGTTTATTGATTTATTATATGAAAATTGAGTGAGAAAAATTATGCAAGTAATTTAATTTCAGAGGGTCACCTACACGGTAACATAACAAATGTATTCATGGATAAGCTACCAATAACTATGACATTATTATTTATTTAAAAGAAATGTACATTCTAGTAATACTAACATTACATTAATAAGATATCTTAATTTCTATTTCCTCGTTGAATTTTGTCACTCTTATTGTTTTCATCAGCTACTCTGCTGCCTCAAATCGTTAAGTATGAATGGAACTAAGTCGTCTCTTAAAGCAAGTCATTGTCTTCATCTTTGTTCATTTCAGAACATGGACATCCCTGTTTTCTTAAAGCTGTTAACCATAACTGCTTCATCAGTAAGAGCCCTTGCACTCAAAATCTGTGAGTAATTCAAGTAGTAAGATGAAAACATCCACTGTGTTGATGAATTCATTTTAAAATTTAGGAGAGCTAACTTTCTGAACATCTTTAGGAAGGTGAAAATGTGAATATTTAAAACATTTTCAGAACTTTGTGCTAAATGCGCTGGATGGGAATATGCAAGTAAATATGGTATTGGTGGATCTCGGTTATATTAGAAAGAGGTTGGCTTAGAGAATAATGTTATTATTTTCATTTGTTATGTTAATGTATGTTCACAGAAACATTAGACTATGTGAGTGGTTTCACTGTAATGCATAAAGCAAGGTGATGTATGCTGTGTGAAAAACACAACTTTAGGCATAGCTCTAATGTTGCTATTGTTTAGGGGTTACTTCAATAATTTTAATTTTGCTAAATATTCTGAAAAATATATGCAACTTAAGGTACTCCAAAGAGAAGTATATTAGAGTTTTTTTTTTTTTTAATCTTGATTCAAAAGTGTTTTCATTAATTCATTTTTAATGATTAAAAAATATGGTATGAGAATTAAATATTCTCATCATTGCCGTAAGTTTTAAATAATGTAAATAAGGTGCTAGTGAATTGTTGACATTGTGACTTAATTTTTGTTGCATGAATGTGTGATTTTTGCATGCGTCTTACATCGATTATAAATATTTTTAACTTATTCATTTGCAGTATTTTTATTACATTCAAATACACAAGGAAATAAAATATTTCTGAAAAAGTTTTATCCATGTTTCATTTTAATTATAATAAACGAACAATTCATTATACATGAAACATAAAACATCAAAACGTAGGATATTAAGGTTAATTAACAAAGCTGTTCAGTATAAATTATGAAAAGTTTCCTTACTTAGTGCTTCCATTTATGACTAAAGACAATAATAGTTTAATTTGCTATGAACTGCAAATATTCATACTGGGGTATCATGTATTGAGGTTGCAGTAACTAATAACAGTGCTTAATTTTTTCCTTTACATGAAGCTGAATTCAGCTCCAGCTCTTTCTCTCTCTCTCTCTTTTTTTTTTTAAAGCTCTTGGTTTGATGAAGAAAGTTTTATTTTATCTGCTCATTTCATATGATTAATATTCTGCTTATAAAGGGATTAAATGCAGATTTTTTTATCTTGAAGTGATATAGCTCTGAGGTATTAGAAAATATTTAAACATGGTTTTTCAAAAACAGTATATTAAAACTTATTATTTAATTCATATCTCTAAAGTTGCAATTTTTTCTGAAGTAATGAAAATTAAATTCCATTGGAGCAAATTAACTTTGATTATAGCAATGTTGATTTGCTTAATCCTTTAATTTTCTTTAGCATATTCTGAGCATCGTATGAATTTAAATCTGCGTAAACATTTGATTTGCTCATTTTCTAAGTTAACTAAAAATTGATTTACATGCAAATCTTTGGAATCGGATTCAATCCATTGCAATTTATCAGAAGAGGATTTCAGCATGAAATGATATCTTTTACTAGGGTATAATTTTATAAGCTCATCAAGAATAAAATTAAAATCTTGAACATGGTGAGTTGCGATGAAAGCTGTATTTTGTTGGAGTTTGACCTTTTTTTGTGCATTATTTTTATGCCACTCTAAAATGACTTTTTCACCATTTATGAGAGTTAAGCTTTCTATGCCATTTTGAGATAATGATCCTGCAAATGCGGATGACAAAGTTACTTCAAGTAAATACATAGGTTGCACAACAGAAAATGCAATGTTACATTTATTGCCATCCAAATATTTAAAAGAATTGATGTATGTAACCTCATAACAGAAATAAAATTTTAGAGGTAAATTCAATGGAAATATTAATTTCCTTTGGTAATGGGATATATATTTTGTAGGATTTATTGCAGCTAGGTTTAACTTATAATATTGCATTAAATTGTCATTGTTATAACACTTTAACTCATCATAATCTACCTTATTCAATTCAATATATTTTCCGTATTTTTCAAAATAATAATCAAGATTCTCATAGGAAATATCTTTATCATCCCTGCAGCATTCAACTGTTGTCCGCATCCAGAGTGCATATAAAAGTTCTGTTTCACTCTGTATATTTAATCGAGATTGTGAAATTATTATTATAATTGTCCAGGGTTGCACCTGATAAAAGTCTTCTGTGTCCAAAATAATAAATGCTGCATTAATGCAGACTGCCAGACACACTGAATAAAGTACTTTTGCAGAATATGCAACAGATAATTCCAGTATGCTGCAAGCATTAGAAACGTCAATATCATTTAAAAGACTAAATTCACATTTTTCAAATAATGATTTAATACCAAAATATTTAGCAGCATCAAGTATTTCAGCTGTAGTTTTCCATCCAGAAGATTCAAATTTTCCTTCACAAGTAAAGCTAAAAAAAGAAAAAATATACTGAGACACTAATGAATTTTCAGTTGATTCAAAAACACTTACTCCTAAATATATTAGCAGAACTTGAAAGCATGGCGCATCATAGTGATCAAGAGAAAACTGGCAAGAAGATCTTAACAAATAAAAATGGCATTATCCCACCCTAACTATACCTATGCACAATCTTATGCTTTTCTAGTCAGCTAACTGTTGTATATATTTACTTGTATATAATGTACATATTTCCCTAATTTTTTTATGCATTTATGTATACTGTTATTTTATGTTATTTACTCCTAATGTGTATACTTGCACATGAGAGACTCAATTCTGTGAGCTAAGGCATTTTTTTTACCACGCCATTTCCTTATCCGCGCACTTACCTTCGTCATGGCCTGCACCGCAGGTGTGTTTCTGTTGGACTCTTTTATGTGCTCACCCAGACTGTGAACTGCTCATGAACTTTCCTTTTCTTCGACACTACTCATAAACTGTTCGAACTTACAAAGAATCTAAAGTCGGAATCATTACACCGGGATAGCGTCTACACGCGGGCACCCGTATTTGCGAACCTCATCGAGTTTGCCTGAGCCGACATCGAGTTTGCCTGATGCCTGAGAAATGTTATATTTGCCATCATTACCCACAAATGTGTATATCAGTAACATATATGTTATTGATACGCACATTCAAGTACATTTTAAGAAATGTATTTTTTCGTTAAAGCCCGATGCTGCTTCTGTTGTTATTTTTGGTTGCTTCTTTTATTTGTGTTTAATTCTCTTTCAACACGGGACCAAAAGCTTTCGCAGACTAATGGATAGAGGTTGAACCTGGTTCAACTGAATGTGAACTGTCTCTCTTCATCACGTCAAAGTTAATTCGTTGGATGAGTGGAGAATTATATGCACAATGCATCAGGACCGATCGCATTAATGAAAACGGCTTTAGTTTCACTAGTGACTTGGGCGAGACGTAATGCTTGATTAGTCACATTCAAAGTTCTTTCTCATGGGGGGTGCATCTTGAGTTCCTGTTCGTGGACAACAGAATTACGTCGGCTGTTGCTACGCTGTTAAAGAATGAAGTTGTTTTCCACACAGATTAGTCTGCAAGTGTCGTTAAACGCGTTCATTCGAACGCGTGAGATGTTCTCTGAGACGTGTGGTAGCATTTCGCCAGCTCCCTGCCATGATTGGCACTTGAAGGCTAGAGGAATGGATCATGATATATCAAGATCTCACTGACTAAGCGGACAGATTATTTGCTCATCCTACATCACACTCAGGATAATCATATAATCATATCGCGTGCTGATGACTGGGTTTAGATGGGGGCTGACCCTCTTGTCACACGGACATTTTTGTCTTTCTATATTCGATACCACTTTTTAAAGATTCTTTGTGCCTTTTCGATTCCTCTTTCTGTCAGTGATTTTCACCTTTTTATCTCAATTATAGCTTGGTGATGTATTTTGCACCACTCTGAAATACTGGTGCACGACACTGCATATGAAAATTTATCCTGTTCTTAATATTTTCACACAATCCTTATATAATAAAATTCACGCGATTGTTTTTGCATTCTCTTTTTTTGTGAGATATAATATTGCACATTTAAGAATATGATGCATCTTGAAAACAGAAAGTGATCACTTTCCTATGTAAGCTAAACTAAGAATATTCATGTTCAATTAAACTGCCAAATTCTACTAAACTTAACCGGAAACAGTAAATTTCATAGGCTGGGCCTGAGTACTATCTAGGGCAGTGATCGCCAAACTGTCGAACGCGAGCTGCTAGTTGCTCATCGGGACATTTTCGATTCGTCACATTAACACTCCATTTTCGATTCGTCACATTAACACTCCGGTTGGCAACCGTGATTCCTCCACTGACGAGTAGGGGCGCGCATGACACCACACCAACAAGAACTAAGTAAACAATTCATAAAACAGCTGAATTTAGATGTTTTAAATAAGTTTTTATAAGCTTTTTAAATGAGCACGAGAGCATTCTCGTATTTTCTCAATTTTTCTGGATAGCAAAACAGTACAATTACGAAATATGTATTTATTAAAATGTTAATTGCTCCTGCTCCTGTGTTTTAATTTTTCCGGCGGAGCTCTCTCTTCAAATAAGTCTGGTGCTGCATTGCACGGGAATATAAAACAATTTTACTTACAAATTCTACTAAAAATAGCTTAATTAATACAAAAACCGTAACTCTGCCCCCTTCCCAAGGACTGCACGTCCCGGGCAATGCATTCCCTGGACAGGAAGCCAAACTTACAACTAGGTCATCAACGCAATAATAAACATTATACTACAATAGCAACATAAACAATAATTGCAATAAGTAACTTAAAGCAAATCATATCAAATACAAATTTAGAAACAAAAAGGACCATGGTCTTATACTATTTATATACACTACATACTGTGGCCATAGTAAGGAGCTAACCTGTCGTAATGAACGACTTTTTAGAGTTGGATAACCTACGGATCCGAACCGAAGACGTCTTTTAGCCTGTTTAAGACTGGGTACGGACCATCCCAAGGTGACTTTAAGGCCGATGTGAGAGCTCCCGACCTAAGGGTTTAAGCCGAACGAGAATCCCACAGCGGAAAAGGATGTACTACTCTAGCTGCCGCCACAGCCTGGGAAAAGGTGCCCAACAGACCAACGACAAGTTTCGGACAGAGTCCTTTCCGTCGAGTCGGATTCCACAACCAAACTTTGTCTCCTTCGTTGAATCGATGGCCAGCAGCTCTCGTGTCTTATCGTATCGAGTCTTCATCTTCTCCATCGCCAAGTTGACTCGCTCCCAATACAGAACTGTGCATCACTTCAGAACGGGCCTGGAGATCTTGGATGTGTTCGGCAGGCGATGAAGACGCATCCGGAGGGCGACCAAACAGAAAATCACAAGGATTATTATAATTACACGAAGGTCACGACCGAAGAGCATCTGGGATGGAGAATAGCCGGTAGTCTCGTCTTTCTCTTCGACCCTAAGTTCCCTATTTCGTATACCCTATGTCGGCAGCTTTCTGAGGAGGGTCTTTCAGACAAGGCTTCGGCATTTCCAGGATCAAGGGATCCTCACCTGGAAATATGTTATAGATGTGTCCTCTTTTGAAGAAAGCTAGATGTGTCCTCTTTTGATGAGAGCAGCTTGTTGTTTTTGAAGTCCAAGGACAAATTGTATTTCCTTAGAAAGTCCAATCCGAGTATGCAAGGATCTGTGATACCTGCCACATATGCTGTGTGATAGTAGGCGACACATCCAAACGTACTGTTCCCGTTTAACTTCCCAGCTATGTCGATTTCATGAACAGACGCAGTCTGGAGAGTAACACAGTATGGAGTCCAAATGAGTTTTTATTTAAATTGTTGAGCTAAATCTCTCCAAATGATGGTAACATTAGCTCCTGTGTCAATGATGATATTGCAAGGAACCCCATCGATATGCCCATTGATGGATAGTCCGTTACTGTCGCCACTCACTCCTGAAATCTTGAACGCTTTAAAACAGGGTTTTTCATTATCTGGCAACCTGCGCTCCTTGATATGGTCATTAATTTGTTTCCTGCGTCGTTGCTGGAAAATGATCTTATTTTCCGCATGGACCTTATAAGAAATAGACTAACCCAGTGGGCGGGGCGCGCGTCACCGACATGTCGGCAAGAAAGAGTAGGGACGATCTGTTTTACTTTAACACTGAAACCTATGGCGTTTGTATCACATAACTCTTTTTATATATTAAATGTGATACGTTGTATAGTGATGAGATTATGAAACTCACAGTTTTTTCCAAATAGGATTTAATATATCTCATTAAAGCACTTTTTATTGCATTTCGCGCATTTTTTTCACGCTTAATTCTTGTACAACCATCTTTTCTTTGGTAAAACGGTAAAAACTCTAAGCACAAAATTTATGAACTTAATTTTGCGTACAAATAAAGTAAAATTAAATAAGATTGACAGTACGCGATGCTTTGAAATAAATATGGTAAAATGAAACAAGATCTGATAATTTGTTTTTAATTTAATGAACATTTTCAGGCAGTGATTTTCCAAACTATAATAACATTATAAAACGATTATATTTATTTGATTATATGATCATTAAATTATTAACATTAAAGTGGATTAGTTATTTTAATAAGTCATAAAATTTGGAGCATAGAATTTTCTGAGCGTAATGAAGGGAAAAAAAAAAGTAAAATAAAATCTAGAAGCACTAAGATTTTATATTACGCCCAAAAGGAACCTTTTTTTAAAGTTTAGTGTGTTACCTATATTTATTGAATATCATGTTCAATATCAGTTTAAGAATAACAACAAAAGATAATTAAATTTTAATTAAGAAACTTTGCATTTGAATGGTAAATTATAAACTTTGAACTAAATGCAAAGTATTGAAAGCAGAAGTAAACTGCCTTGATGCCACTTGAGCATTGATTTGATATGCGTGATGAGCCGCTCAAATATAAAAACTTGTATGAATGATATAGAAATATGATAAATTATTTACAAAGTAACACCTTGAGTACCAAATCAAAATGTACGATAAATTACGCCATATAAGGGGAAGAGTTAAATCTGTGCTTGCCTGAATAAATATGTATTTACTCACATATTTCCCTCCTTTGTTTATTGATTTATTATATGAAAATTGAGTGAGAAAAATTATGCAAGTAATTTAATTTCAGAGGGTCACCTACACGGTAACATAACAAATGTATTCATGGATAAGCTACCAATAACTATGACATTATTATTTATTTAAAAGAAATGTACATTCTAGTAATACTAACATTACATTAATAAGATATCTTAATTTCTATTTCCTCGTTGAATTTTGTCACTCTTATTGTTTTCATCAGCTACTCTGCTGCCTCAAATCGTTAAGTATGAATGGAACTAAGTCGTCTCTTAAAGCAAGTCATTGTCTTCATCTTTGTTCATTTCAGAACATGGACATCCCTGTTTTCTTAAAGCTGTTAACCATAACTGCTTCATCAGTAAGAGCCCTTGCACTCAAAATCTGTGAGTAATTCAAGTAGTAAGATGAAAACATCCACTGTGTTGATGAATTCATTTTAAAATTTAGGAGAGCTAACTTTCTGAACATCTTTAGGAAGGTGAAAATGTGAATATTTAAAACATTTTCAGAACTTTGTGCTAAATGCGCTGGATGGGAATATGCAAGTAAATATGGTATTGGTGGATCTCGGTTATATTAGAAAGAGGTTGGCTTAGAGAATAATGTTATTATTTTCATTTGTTATGTTAATGTATGTTCACAGAAACATTAGACTATGTGAGTGGTTTCACTGTAATGCATAAAGCAAGGTGATGTATGCTGTGTGAAAAACACAACTTTAGGCATAGCTCTAATGTTGCTATTGTTTAGGGGTTACTTCAATAATTTTAATTTTGCTAAATATTCTGAAAAATATATGCAACTTAAGGTACTCCAAAGAGAAGTATATTAGAGTTTTTTTTTTTTTTAATCTTGATTCAAAAGTGTTTTCATTAATTCATTTTTAATGATTAAAAAATATGGTATGAGAATTAAATATTCTCATCATTGCCGTAAGTTTTAAATAATGTAAATAAGGTGCTAGTGAATTGTTGACATTGTGACTTAATTTTTGTTGCATGAATGTGTGATTTTTGCATGCGTCTTACATCGATTATAAATATTTTTAACTTATTCATTTGCAGTATTTTTATTACATTCAAATACACAAGGAAATAAAATATTTCTGAAAAAGTTTTATCCATGTTTCATTTTAATTATAATAAACGAACAATTCATTATACATGAAACATAAAACATCAAAACGTAGGATATTAAGGTTAATTAACAAAGCTGTTCAGTATAAATTATGAAAAGTTTCCTTACTTAGTGCTTCCATTTATGACTAAAGACAATAATAGTTTAATTTGCTATGAACTGCAAATATTCATACTGGGGTATCATGTATTGAGGTTGCAGTAACTAATAACAGTGCTTAATTTTTTCCTTTACATGAAGCTGAATTCAGCTCCAGCTCTTTCTCTCTCTCTCTCTTTTTTTTTTTTAAAGCTCTTGGTTTGATGAAGAAAGTTTTATTTTATCTGCTCATTTCATATGATTAATATTCTGCTTATAAAGGGATTAAATGCAGATTTTTTTATCTTGAAGTGATATAGCTCTGAGGTATTAGAAAATATTTAAACATGGTTTTTCAAAAACAGTATATTAAAACTTATTATTTAATTCATATCTCTAAAGTTGCAATTTTTTCTGAAGTAATGAAAATTAAATTCCATTGGAGCAAATTAACTTTGATTATAGCAATGTTGATTTGCTTAATCCTTTAATTTTCTTTAGCATATTCTGAGCATCGTATGAATTTAAATCTGCGTAAACATTTGATTTGCTCATTTTCTAAGTTAACTAAAAATTGATTTACATGCAAATCTTTGGAATCGGATTCAATCCATTGCAATTTATCAGAAGAGGATTTCAGCATGAAATGATATCTTTTACTAGGGTATAATTTTATAAGCTCATCAAGAATAAAATTAAAATCTTGAACATGGTGAGTTGCGATGAAAGCTGTATTTTGTTGGAGTTTGACCTTTTTTTGTGCATTATTTTTATGCCACTCTAAAATGACTTTTTCACCATTTATGAGAGTTAAGCTTTCTATGCCATTTTGAGATAATGATCCTGCAAATGCGGATGACAAAGTTACTTCAAGTAAATACATAGGTTGCACAACAGAAAATGCAATGTTACATTTATTGCCATCCAAATATTTAAAAGAATTGATGTATGTAACCTCATAACAGAAATAAAATTTTAGAGGTAAATTCAATGGAAATATTAATTTCCTTTGGTAATGGGATATATATTTTGTAGGATTTATTGCAGCTAGGTTTAACTTATAATATTGCATTAAATTGTCATTGTTATAACACTTTAACTCATCATAATCTACCTTATTCAATTCAATATATTTTCCGTATTTTTCAAAATAATAATCAAGATTCTCATAGGAAATATCTTTATCATCCCTGCAGCATTCAACTGTTGTCCGCATCCAGAGTGCATATAAAAGTTCTGTTTCACTCTGTATATTTAATCGAGATTGTGAAATTATTATTATAATTGTCCAGGGTTGCACCTGATAAAAGTCTTCTGTGTCCAAAATAATAAATGCTGCATTAATGCAGACTGCCAGACACACTGAATAAAGTACTTTTGCAGAATATGCAACAGATAATTCCAGTATGCTGCAAGCATTAGAAACGTCAATATCATTTAAAAGACTAAATTCACATTTTTCAAATAATGATTTAATACCAAAATATTTAGCAGCATCAAGTATTTCAGCTGTAGTTTTCCATCCAGAAGATTCAAATTTTCCTTCACAAGTAAAGCTAAAAAAAGAAAAAATATACTGAGACACTAATGAATTTTCAGTTGATTCAAAAACACTTACTCCTAAATATATTAGCAGAACTTGAAAGCATGGCGCATCATAGTGATCAAGAGAAAACTGGCAAGAAGATCTTAACAAATAAAAATGGCATTATCCCACCCTAACTATACCTATGCACAATCTTATGCTTTTCTAGTCAGCTAACTGTTGTATATATTTACTTGTATATAATGTACATATTTCCCTAATTTTTTTATGCATTTATGTATACTGTTATTTTATGTTATTTACTCCTAATGTGTATACTTGC
Organism: Stegodyphus dumicola; assembly: GCF_044657685.1. Lineage (NCBI taxonomy): Eukaryota > Metazoa > Arthropoda > Arachnida > Araneae > Eresidae > Stegodyphus > Stegodyphus dumicola. The sequence goes on along the minus strand of NC_140772.1, from coordinate 83,495,572 downwards.
ACATGAGAGACTCAATTCTGTGAGCTAAGGCATTTTTTTTACCACGCCATTTCCTTATCCGCGCACTTACCTTCGTCATGGCCTGCACCGCAGGTGTGTTTCTGTTGGACTCTTTTATGTGCTCACCCAGACTGTGAACTGCTCATGAACTTTCCTTTTCTTCGACACTACTCATAAACTGTTCGAACTTACAAAGAATCTAAAGTCGGAATCATTACACCGGGATAGCGTCTACACGCGGGCACCCGTATTTGCGAACCTCATCGAGTTTGCCTGAGCCGACATCGAGTTTGCCTGATGCCTGAGAAATGTTATATTTGCCATCATTACCCACAAATGTGTATATCAGTAACATATATGTTATTGATACGCACATTCAAGTACATTTTAAGAAATGTATTTTTTCGTTAAAGCCCGATGCTGCTTCTGTTGTTATTTTTGGTTGCTTCTTTTATTTGTGTTTAATTCTCTTTCAACACTGGACCAAAAGCTTTCGCAGACTAATGGATAGAGGTTGAACCTGGTTCAACTGAATGTGAACTGTCTCTCTTCATCACGTCAAAGTTAATTCGTTGGATGAGTGGAGAATTATATGCACAATGCATCAGGACCGATCGCATTAATGAAAACGGCTTTAGTTTCACTAGTGACTTGGGCGAGACGTAATGCTTGATTAGTCACATTCAAAGTTCTTTCTCATGGGGGGTGCATCTTGAGTTCCTGTTCGTGGACAACAGAATTACGTCGGCTGTTGCTACGCTGTTAAAGAATGAAGTTGTTTTCCACACAGATTAGTCTGCATGTGTCGTTAAACGCGTTCATTCGAACGCGTGAGATGTTCTCTGAGACGTGTGGTAGCATTTCGCCAGCTCCCTGCCATGATTGGCACTTGAAGGCTAGAGGAATGGATCATGATATATCAAGATCTCACTGACTAAGCGGACAGATTATTTGCTCATCCTACATCACACTCAGGATAATCATATAATCATATCGCGTGCTGATGACTGGGTTTAGATGGGGGCTGACCCTCTTGTCACACGGACATTTTTGTCTTTCTATATTCGATACCACTTTTTAAAGATTCTTTGTGCCTTTTCGATTCCTCTTTCTGTCAGTGATTTTCACCTTTTTATCTCAATTATAGCTTGGTGATGTATTTTGCACCACTCTGAAATACTGGTGCACGACACTGTATATGAAAATTTATCCTGTTCTTAATATTTTCACACAATCCTTATATAATAAAATTCACGCGATTGTTTTTGCATTCTCTTTTTTTGTGAGATATAATATTGCACATTTAAGAATATGATGCATCTTGAAAACAGAAAGTGATCACTTTCCTATGTAAGCTAAACTAAGAATATTCATGTTCAATTAAACTGCCAAATTCTACTAAACTTAACCGGAAACAGTAAATTTCATAGGCTGGGCCTGAGTACTATCTAGGGCAGTGATCGCCAAACTGTCGAACGCGAGCTGCTAGTTGCTCATCGGGACATTTTCGATTCGTCACATTAACACTCCATTTTCGATTCGTCACATTAACACTCCGGTTGGCAACCGTGATTCCTCCACTGACGAGTAGGGGCGCGCATGACACCACACCAACAAGAACTAAGTAAACAATTCATAAAACAGCTGAATTTAGATGTTTTAAATAAGTTTTTATAAGCTTTTTAAATGAGCACGAGAGCATTCTCGTATTTTCTCAATTTTTCTGGATAGCAAAACAGTACAATTACGAAATATGTATTTATTAAAATGTTAATTGCTCCTGCTCCTGTGTTTTAATTTTTCCGGCGGAGCTCTCTCTTCAAATAAGTCTGGTGCTGCATTGCACGGGAATATAAAACAATTTTACTTACAAATTCTACTAAAAATAGCTTAATTAATACAAAAACCGTAACTCTGCCCCCTTCCCAAGGACTGCACGTCCCGGACAATGCATTCCCTGGACAGGAAGCCAAACTTACAACTAGGTCATCAACGCAATAATAAACATTATACTACAATAGCAACATAAACAATAATTGCAATAAGTAACTTAAAGCAAATCATATCAAATACAAATTTAGAAACAAAAAGGACCATGGTCTTATACTATTTATATACACTACATACTGTGGCCATAGTAAGGAGCTAACCTGTCGTAATGAACGACTTTTTAGAGTTGGATAACCTACGGATCCGAACCGAAGACGTCTTTTAGCCTGTTTAAGACTGGGTACGGACCATCCCAAGGTGACTTTAAGGCCGATGTGAGAGCTCCCGACCTAAGGGTTTAAGCCGAACGAGAATCCCACAGCGGAAAAGGATGTACTACTCTAGCTGCCGCCACAGCCTGGGAAAAGGTGCCCAACAGACCAACGACAAGTTTCGGACAGAGTCCTTTCCGTCGAGTCGGATTCCACAACCAAACTTTGTCTCCTTCGTTGAATCGATGGCCAGCAGCTCTCGTGTCTTATCGTATCGAGTCTTCATCTTCTCCATCGCCAAGTTGACTCGCTCCCAATACAGAACTGTGCATCACTTCAGAACGGGCCTGGAGATCTTGGATGTGTTCGGCAGGCGATGAAGACGCATCCGGAGGGCGACCAAACAGAAAATCACAAGGATTATTATAATTACACGAAGGTCACGACCGAAGAGCATCTGGGATGGAGAATAGCCGGTAGTCTCGTCTTTCTCTTCGACCCTAAGTTCCCTATTTCGTATACCCTATGTCGGCAGCTTTCTGAGGAGGGTCTTTCAGACAAGGCTTCGGCATTTCCAGGATCAAGGGATCCTCACCTGGAAATATGTTATAGATGTGTCCTCTTTTGAAGAAAGCTAGATGTGTCCTCTTTTGATGAGAGCAGCTTGTTGTTTTTGAAGTCCAAGGACAAATTGTATTTCCTTAGAAAGTCCAATCCGAGTATGCAAGGATCTGTGATACCTGCCACATATGCTGTGTGATAGTAGGCGACACATCCAAACGTACTGTTCCCGTTTAACTTCCCAGCTATGTCGATTTCATGAACAGACGCAGTCTGGAGAGTAACACAGTATGGAGTCCAAATGAGTTTTTATTTAAATTGTTGAGCTAAATCTCTCCAAATGATGGTAACATTAGCTCCTGTGTCAATGATGATATTGCAAGGAACCCCATCGATATGCCCATTGATGGATAGTCCGTTACTGTCGCCACTCACTCCTGAAATCTTGAACGCTTTAAAACAGGGTTTTTCATTATCTGGCAACCTGCGCTCCTTGATATGGTCATTAATTTGTTTCCTGCGTCGTTGCTGGAAAATGATCTTATTTTCCGCATGGACCTTATAAGAAATAGACTAACCCAGTGGGCGGGGCGCGCGTCACCGACATGTCGGCAAGAAAGAGTAGGGACGATCTGTTTTACTTTAACACTGAAACCTATGGCGTTTGTATCACATAACTCTTTTTATATATTAAATGTGATACGTTGTATAGTGATGAGATTATGAAACTCACAGTTTTTTCCAAATAGGATTTAATATATCTCATTAAAGCACTTTTTATTGCATTTCGCGCATTTTTTTCACGCTTAATTCTTGTACAACCATCTTTTCTTTGGTAAAACGGTAAAAACTCTAAGCACAAAATTTATGAACTTAATTTTGCGTACAAATAAAGTAAAATTAAATAAGATTGACAGTACGCGATGCTTTGAAATAAATATGGTAAAATGAAACAAGATCTGATAATTTGTTTTTAATTTAATGAACATTTTCAGGCAGTGATTTTCCAAACTATAATAACATTATAAAACGATTATATTTATTTGATTATATGATCATTAAATTATTAACATTAAAGTGGATTAGTTATTTTAATAAGTCATAAAATTTGGAGCATAGAATTTTCTGAGCGTAATGAAGGAAAAAAAAAAGGTAAAATAAAATCTAGAAGCACTAAGATTTTATATTACGCCCAAAAGGAACCTTTTTTTAAAGTTTAGTGTGTTACCTATATTTATTGAATATCATGTTCTTCGCCCGTAAACCACATAAATTTGAAAACTGCATATCTTTAGAATTTCTGCACTGGAGATAAAACTGTTATTTTCCGTACAGTGAACTCATTGAGTTTGTTAATCAAAAATTCGTTAAAGTTTTACAAAATATGAAATACATTAAAACAAATTCGAAATTCAGCTGCCCGTTTGGGTGGAGGATTACATTATTCAAAATTTAATGGCTCTAGATACTGTCGTTTTTGTCACAGTGCGAGAAACATACATGTATTCATGCAGATTCTTCATTATTTAATTTCTTTACATATAATACAGGGCGATAATATTTGGTAACAACAATTTGCAAGGAGACACGGACATTTATAGTAAAACAGCGCAAAATGCCGCTTCGAAACTAACAGCCTTTCTAGGCTACCGCCCCTTTGGGTTAAAAATTAAATTAACAGTAAATCGTATGCAGAACTAAAAATAAATTATAAAAACATAGTCACTATAAAATACAAGCAAAATTAATTATTACGGTTAAATACAATTTTAATATTAGAATTAAATGTATAAAAATTTTTAAGGAGTCAAAAGTGTTTATCACTATGATGTATTATGAAATATAATTGAAATAAAATTGCTTTATAGAAATTGTGCTATAATACTCATCTATAATTTTAAAAAAGCAGCACAATTTAGAATTTTAAAGAAAACTTTCAAAAAATCGTTTTTAAATATTTTAGTATTTTTTACTTGTTTACACCAATGAAAAGCATAAGAACAGCAAGAGAAAATTTCTTGTTTGAAATTTTCTATTAGTTCAGATTTAAAATATTATTTTCTAAAAGAAGTAGTTACAAATTTCCTTACAGCATATGAAAAGCTAAAAAAATATCCAGCCCTGAAAGCATGAAATAGCTTTTTAATTATTTGGAACGTTAATTATGCTTGATAAATATGCTAAATTTTTAAAAATCAATCTCAATTTCAAAAATAAAAATATGTAGAAATTCTAATTTGTGAAATGAGGCGCTACAATCAGCTTTTTCTTGACAATTATGCACGCTGCAATAGGCAACCAATGTAAAATTCTGCAAGTCGTCCCTACTCCCCCGGATGTGATCAAGGTGACAGCCGGCAACGCCTCAGACGAGGGAGAAAACCCGTTTGGGTTAGTCTATTTCTTATAAGGTCCATGATTTTCCGTATCCTGTGGTGTACTGCACTTCCTTCGTCCGTGGCCTTTAGCTCCGTAGTTCCAGTACTTTGGTTTCTGGTCATTTCTTTTTCGTCTTATCGCGTTTAATTGTCTGTTTAACTCGTCAGTCTTATTTTCCGTGCTGTGAGGTGTTCTGCAGTTCCTTCGTATGAGGCCTTCAGCATCGCAGTTCCAGCACTTTAGGGTCGGTTTCTTGTCACTAATATTCCGTCTGAAGGCATTGAGTTGTCTGGTTAAATAGTCTGTCTTATTTTTCGTGCACAAGGGTATTCTGCAGTTCTTTCGTACGTGGCCTTCAACACCACATTTCCAACACTTCAGAACCAGTTTCTTCTCACTCCTACTCCGTATCAAAGCTTTGAATTGTCTGTATAAATCATCTAAACGAGCCATCACTTGATCCACTGGCTCGTGAATTCACACAGCTCTGACTAGGTAGCGATCCCTACGAGTTGCTTGCTGGGCTGCCTCGAATTTCATTACACTCGAGCGCTTTTCAAATAGCCTAAAATTTGTTTTTTATTATACAGGTAATCTCTTTTTATATTTCCTCTTGACCTACTTTCATTTCTCTTTTAACAGTTTTTATCCATTCTTTAACAGATTTCTGAACAACTTTCGTATCTCCTTTAAAAGTTACTGGGCCAGCTTCCATCTTTCTGTAATATATTCTTGGCCGGCTTTCATATCTCCTTTAACTGAGTGGACGTCCCCTTCCATCTTTTCTTGGAATGCAGCAAATGCAGTCATCAACTACCTCATATGTTCTTTCAACGGTTTTGTGATTAGCATTCAAATCCCACTTCTGACACAAAACGTGTTGCGTGCAAACGGGTTCGTGATTGATTGAATGCACAAGTTGATAGAAAGTTAATAAAATTTATTCTTATCCCAAGAAATAAGACAAAATGCTGAAATTTCCTCAGAGATATTTGTAGAATATCGCAATATCTCATAGTAGTTCGGTCGCGAAAAAGTTCTGGTAATTTCTGTTTTCTCTAAATTTCTGAAAAGCAAAATAGTAAAATTACGGTTACTGTTGACGCTGTAATCAATTACATTTATTCATTTAAATATAAATTACGAAATAAATACTTATTAAGTGTTAAATGCATGTGCTCCTGTATTTGTACTTTCCTGTAATTGTACTTCTTATTTATTTTCCGGCGTAGCTTTCTCTTAAAATATTTCTCAGGCTGCATTGAACGGCGAAATCAAACAATTTTAATTATAATTCTACTAATAATAAGTAACTAAATACAAAATTCGTAACAATACATATAATTTTTTAATTAATTGTTTAATAAGAATAAATTGAATGAAATTAAATTTAATTTAAATACAAATTCAATTAAATAAATACAAATTAAATTAAATAATTCTTTGCGCCATTGCTGCAAGGAATGAAGTTTAAATTTAAAGAAATTTTAATTTAAATTTTAACAAACACGTATAAAAGTAAAAAAGCAAATTTAAAGCCAAAAAAAAACATTTTTTTTTTTTTAAATATTTAAAAAAATGTGTAAACATATAAAAGATTTAATTCTCGAACTAATCTACAATATCGTTTAAATTCAGAAGCATAAGCAAATCAAGTGCAAAACCAATCCATGAAAATAAATTCGGCGAAATCGCAGAATAGGCTGCATCAGTCGATGCTGTGTTTACTTCTCTTATGCTTGGACACGCCTTTTTATGACGTAATATTGGTTACGCCTCTTCTTCAAAACAAGTTATAAGTATGCTATAGCTTCGCATTTAAAGAAAACTTAAATTATATTTTAAGAGTTGAAATGGTAGGTTTATAATGTTCTGTGCGAGATTTTTTAAATTATAAATCTACTTTTGTGTGTTGTGTGGTATTGTTAGCATTTAACGCAACGAATTATCTCTCACAAATGTATTATTAAGATACCAAACTATTTGAAACGATCATTAGCAAACGATTGAAAATATTGAATGCATGAATTAAAAATTATAACCGTAGTAACTTCTGAAAATACAGAAAAGAATTCTTAAAAGAATGTTTTGATTATTCATGAGTGTGTCTAATTCGGTGCTTACTGCAGAATGGATGAGTATCTGAATCTGGATTTCTTTTATCAGTTGGAGCGAAGAGATAAAAAATGCTTTATTGAGTGGTGTATGGAGAAAGGTTTGATTGCAATATCGTATAAGTGCCCGATTTGTGGAACAACTATGGAACTTGTAGAGCGAAAAAACCGTATAGACGGTTTTGAGTGGATGTGCAGAGTTACTGGAGGCGAATGTAGGCATCGAATTTCAAAGTCAGTTCGAATGAACTCCTGGTTTGCGAAGAGTAAATTGAGCATGTGTGATGTTTTGCGAGTTACCTATATGTGGTTGGGTAAGTGCGGGAATGATTTGATACGAACGGAATTACGTATTGCTAAAAATACGGTGACAGATTGGAAAAGTTTTTGTAGAGAAGTATGCATGGAGTTATGTTTGAAGGAGAATGTTAAGTTGGGTGGAGAAGGTGTCATTGTCGAAATCGACGAAAGCAAGTTTGGCAAGCAAAAGTATCATAGAGGGAAAAGAGTCGAAGGAAAATGGGTTTTTGGTTTAGTTGAGAGAGGAACAGATAAATGCGTCTTTAGAGTACAGTTGAAAACAGAGGTGCCGAAACATTGCTAGAAATCATTAAAGAGAATGTTCTACCAGGATCGATTATTATATCCGATTGTTGGAAAGCGTACGACTGTCTCGAGTTCGAAGGGTATGCGCACCTGAAAGTCAATCATAGCTTGAGTTTTAAAGATCCAGAAACAGGGGCGCATACCAATAGTATTGAAGGAACTTGGGCGGCAATCAAAAGAAGTTTCCGTGGCTCTAGTAAGACAAAAGGACAGTTTGATTCCTATCTTGCGGAATATATTTGGAGAAGGAAACACAAGAAATTCGACGCCAGCCAACTGATGCGTATATTTCTCAGTGAGATCACAGTCATATATTCTGCAAAAGGGGAGGACTGAAGGTAAGTTTCATTTATTATTATTGACTTAAGTAAAATATTGGGTGCTTTTCTAATATGGCAGTTTGGATGTTTGGTAGTTGCTTTTTTCTGGCAGCTTTATTTTTGTTTTGTATCATTTTTCTGGACACATTTTTTGCAAAATTCTCTGATTTTATTAAGTGAAAGCAAATTTCTGAGTATATGAGCAATGGAGAATTTATTTAATGTCTGATTTTTTTAAGTAAAATAGATCGATGTTCACATGGGCAAAGCCAATGTGGTGCGCAATGCCGAGGTTGTGCGCGATGGCGAGTTTGTGCAATTCTGGGATGTTTTTTTAAGTGAAAATAGATCGATGTGCACATGGGCAAAGCCATTGTGGTGCGCAATGCCGAGTTTGTGCAATTCTGGGATGTTTTTTTAAGTGAAAATAGATCGATGTGCACATGGGCAAAGCCAATGTGGTGCGCAATGCCGAGTTTGAGCAATTCTCTGATTTTTCTTTAAGTGAAAATAGATAAATGAACACATGGACACCGAGTTTGTGGAATTCTTTAATGTTTTTCGAGCGAATACTGATCGTTGTGCAAAAGGGAAAACGAGGTTGTGCGTGATGTCGAGGAGTAATGTAACTTTATTTATGTGCAATGTTTAACATATCGTTTGTGTATTTTAAATTTGTATTGTTGTTTTAAGACACAATTTTTCATTTAAATTGTATTTTTAATTTTTTGTTTTTTGATATGTTTATAACGCTTTCCGACTTACGATATATATGGATAGTCCGACAATCGACTCAACAGTAGCAAAAGTGTAAACTTTAACTCTTGAAGTAACGTTTACCTCATATTTTAATACGTAGTGTTTGGTATCGTAATTGCACTTGATAATATGAGTTCATTGATAATATGTGTGTGTGTGCGTATGTGAAGCATTGCTTAGTGTTCCAAAATCGTAGAATTTATTTTATTATATTATTTTCTTTCATTCTGAGAAATTAGATTTTTTTATTTATTAATGCGTAGAATTCTAGCATGCCTACACAGAATATGACGTGATTTAGGAATTTTAGAAACTGAATGAAATGAAAGAATATGAAAGCTGTGTAATGATGTTCATATGCAATAAAAAATATTCTTCTTTTTTTATTAATGTAAAGTTTAAAATTTTTAGAAATAATGAAAATTGTCTAATTATTGGTATGTAAGGAATTATGTCGTTACGTAGCAAGAAGGTAATTTGTAAAAATGATAAAATTGAAATGTTCCACAATATGAATTTAAATTAAAAAAAATAGTTTATTTGTATAAATAAAAAAATTAATTAAAAAAAATAATAATTTAATAAAAATCTTTGAAAATATTGAAGCTCTACAACTATTAGAGACTGCGACGTTGTTTATCGTTTTAATAATTGGTAGAATTCGCTCACTGTATCATGGTAATTTTAAATATAAACAATTTATTATACTTATTAGTAACGCCTAAGCTTAAATGTTATAAATCTAAATTAAAAGTAAAGAATTTGATATTAATTTACAATAATAAACAATTTATTATTGTTATTTTTAAGAGAAAATAGAAAGTGAATGCGAGACTATATTGTGACGTCATAAGCTTAGTCCCACCCATTTAATGACGTCACGCAGCTCCTCCTACTGAACTTTGTTGATGCAGCCTATTCTGCGCTTTTACCATAAATTCACTAATTTAGCATATTAAAATTAATCCAAACAATTTTTTAAAAATGCATAAGTGAATGACTGTTGAGCAGGCAGGAGACAGACTTATCAAGGGGAAGTTGCTTCCAAACCTAACTTTCCAATCATTCAATTCGTGTTTCGTCATTCATGCAGGCAAGGGTAAAAGTCAAAACCAAAAGTAAAAGCGAAGAATTAATTGCTGGATAAAGACTCAGAAACCGATTATTCGACTCACACTCACTCCCGGAGTAAAAATTTGGATATTCTAAGCCCACTAAGCCCCGTTTCAAGTGAACTTCTACAAAGGAATAACCATAATTGGATTTTCCACAAAATAACCGCTAAAAACAAAAACAAATGAATGAACAAAATGTTGTAACAAATAAATATCGTCAGCAACGTGCTCCACTGACGATTTATAGAAAGTACTCAGTTCAACGCACGCGAGCGGCAGAAGTGAGATGTGATTGTCTGAACTTTAAAACTATTTAATGTAATCCTTTTTTTAAGTTTTATCGTTTTTACTTCTTTGCACGAAGTAAAAAGGAAGTATTGTAATCGCGAAAAGTTTGAGGCAGCTTATTTCAACGAAAATATCCATTTTGACCGCTTTCGAATGGAATTTAACGATGTTTTTGCGTGATATCTGTACGTAAGGACAGAATAAAACTCTTTTCCTCCAAAAAAATTATAAAACTGCTTTAAAATGAATTCTGAAAAGAATTTTTCGTTGCGTCTGTACGCACGTATGTAAGTACGTATCTCGCATAACTCAAAAACGAGTAGCCTCAGAACGTTGAAATTTTCTATATATGACTGCTATAGCATGTAGATGTGCACCTCGTATTTTGGTTGCAATCGGCCTAGCCAAACGTATATAAATATATATATATATATATCCACTCTGTTACCCGGCTCAGTGATCTCAGTTTCTTTACTCTTATATGTTTGTAAGTTGTACATTTTTTGCTTTAAAAATGATTTAATTATGTTGTTCTTATATTCCGGTTAAGGTTTTAATGCCTTTAGTAAATCTGTATGCAATATTTTTAGAATTATCAACAAATTTAAAGTTGTTTAAGTGCAGCTAAGCCTAATAATTTTTTTGATGGCGGTCATTGCTTGTTTACATTTGAAACAGAAGAATAGTGGATTTGTTGCCAATCTAGAGAAACTTAGCTTCGCAACAAGAAAGATAACGCCTTCATTTATTATTGCGAATTAAATCATGCTTAATCCTTTCTGGAATTTTTTCCAGGAAATAAGTGTTTAAGATTTACTTCGTAATTTTTAATACAGATATTTTGAGTTTTTATGTATTTTTGCCTTGTCGCGAACTGAGAACTGAATTAATTGAATGAGAAATACTCAATCGTCTGTGAAAAACGGTTTCTTTCTTTCTTTTTTTTTTTTTTTTTTTTGTTTTGTTTTGTTTGCTTAATTTCTTTTATACATCGTTCTAGCTTTATTATCGTATTTGAATAGAACATGTGGCAACGATTAGATAATTCTTTAAATGATATAAATCTTGTGCATTCTGAATTATAATATGAACGAAATATAATAAGTGGTAAGTAACAATTAAGTGTAAATGTAACTGTTAAGTGAAACCTAGCGCCAGAGTGTCGCTATGGTAAACAAATAGAGTGAATTTTAAAAGAATGCATTTAGTCTATTGTGGTTTATGCGCTGTCGGCGAAGTAGATTTAATTCAATCCAATAAGCTTAAATGAAATGCAAGAAAAAATGCGTATAATTTAATATTCCGTACAAGGAAGTCATGTGGTGTACACATCAGATTTTTTCCTATATGTTGTTGTTAGATGTTAATAAAACGTCATTTAAAATTATCTCCTAAAATGCTAATTGATTCTTTTAAGGATTAATAGAAAGAAAATTGGCGCCCAACTCGCGGCAGCAGTAGAAAGTTGTAGAACACGTTGAATTTACTTTTGTTTCAGGATAATTCATATAGATGTTATGATAGCCTTTTTGTTGTCTTATATGAAAGGAATGGATCTTCTTACTCCAGAGATGCATTGATAACATCTACCCCGATGTGTATAATTAAGATAAATAGGTACTGTTAGGTTTCGAGGGCCGTAAAAAAATTGCAGCGAAAATGTACGCGCAAAAGCGCCAAATCTAGCAAACGCGCCCATTTAACAGCGCGCCAAATCTAGCGTTCGCGCTGATTTCAGATTGCGTAAGTTTATATAGTTTTAGATTTCTTAAGACGCCATTGAAATACTAGTTTAATTTTTAAATCCTTTTCTGATTTTAAATCCTTTTTTGATATCCTATGGATTTAACAATTTGGGAATTGCCCATGACGAAAACTCGGCAATAGAATTTTGGGTAAAGTGCAGAATCACCCACTGCTTGACGTGTTTTTAAGAATTGCACATACACATGTGCACATCGACTTATTTTCACTTAAAAAAAAAAAAAAAAAAAATCCTAGAATTGCACATAATTCGTACTGCGCACACCCTTGACTTTATCTATGTACACATCGACCTATTTTCACTTGAAAAGTAAAGAAAATTGACAAAAATCCAATTATTTTTACCCCTGTAAAAAGTAAACAAATAAGTGAGCGATTCTGCACTTTAACAAGAATATTTTCAAAGAAAAGGCGTCATTCATTATAGAAAATTACGTTTGAACAACCAAAGAGATGAAATTATGCTTTAGCGATAAGTCGGTAGCGAAATAGCGATGCAGGCATCCATTCAGTTATGTTTAGCAATTTTTATATAAATTATAATAATGATTTGAAATAGTTATTTACTCTTATGTTTCCATTCAATCATGTTTAGCCTTTTTCATATAAATTATAATAATAAAAAAGTATTATATGAAATTAACCTTTCATCTAAATTTAAACATCAATCTTAAATAGTTATTTATTATTACACTTCTTTTCTTGCCGCAATTATTTTTGGCAGCATTGGCATCAACAATAGTTTGGTGATTTTTTAGGGCCCTCAAAACCGAATAGTACCGATAAGGTAATCTTGACTTAAACTACTGAATAATATTTGATTATTTGTAGTATTATAATTTTAACTGATACTAAGTTTTGACAAATCTGTGAATTGTAAGTGTTCAGAAACGTGCACGAACTCAGTTAATACACAATAATTTAATATGTTCGTTAAGTGTAGATTTTTTTGTGGCAACAGTGATGTTTTTGTACGTACATATTGCTTTGAGCGTGATAACGCACGGAATGTTACTTTTGATATCTTTAGAATGCTAAATAAATAAGTTCATTTTTAATTAAAAAGGTTTTCTCTGCGAAATATATTACCATTCGTCCGAAGTTATTAAATAAGTGAAGAAATTGATTAATTTCAAACAACTGGCGTCCGGCGACAGGACGGAATGGGTATTTGAAGAAAACGAAACAACGGTTTGAAAACGAAACATCGATTTCGTATTGGAATTTATCAAGTGAGTTTATGGTTTATTTGGTTATATCCTGTATTATTTGATTATATTGGACATATTAAATTTAAAATCATGTAAATTTTATTACGAAAACGTAAGCCTCTAAGGCAATCGTTTACGTTTACTGCCAATGCTTTAGAAGCTGAAATTCTAAAGCCTGACGTGGAGGTTAATCAACTCCAAGTATTGAGCTCACAGTTGGAAGGAAAAGTCAACAGATTAAGATGAAGTTCAATCACAAATTTCCGAAGTTTTGTTGGAAAGTGAAAGGGAATATTTGGCTGATTTTGACTCGAATGAAACATATCGTGATAAATATATCAGTTTAAAAACAAAATTAGAAAATATAATGGTGAATTCCACTCCTGTAATTACACCTGGAGCTTTAAAAAATTCCACGAAAAGGAACTTTAAATTACCGAAGTTGGAACTTCAAAAATTCAATGGAGATACCCGAAATCGATTAGGATTTTGGGAACAGTTTAAGAAGATCGAGGAAGATGTAAATATAGATGACGATGACAAATTTCAGTACCTATTGCAGGCAACGGTCGTTGGATCCCCAGCGAGAGAGCTCATAGATAGTTATCCTCCTTCAGGCGCGAATTATAAAGAAGCTATCAAGCAGCTAAAATCTCGATTTGCATGCGACGAATTACTGGTAGAAATCTACGTTTGCGAATTATTAAAGTTGGTTTTGGCTCAAGCTAGCAAAAAAGGAAATATGACTCTATCCAACTTATATGATAAGTTAGAGACGCAACTCAGAGCTCGTGGGGGTAAAAAGTGAGATTTATGCAGCTATGCTGTATCCCCTTGTAGAGTCTTTACTACCTGAAGAAATTCTGAGGGCATGGGAGTGATCTGGCCAGCGTAGGGAAAGTGTTGCATACACTGAAAATTTGGAAAATTTATTGCATTTTCTCCGAATTGAAGTTGAAAATGATGAGCGTCTTCAGTTGGCCCGTACAAGTTTTTCTGCTCCAGAAAAATTTGACTCGGTTCCAGCCACAGCAGCTTGTATTTATGCAGGAGATTCAAAGAAGAAACAGCTTAATTTTTGTGTTTGGTGTAACAAGGAAACATATAATTCTTATGAGTGCTTTAAGCTGCACAGCTTTTCATTGGAAGATAAGAAAAATTTACTAAGAAAGAAAAAAAGCTTGTTTTAACTGCCTAAAAATTGGGATGCTGACGAAAAGTGTAAAAGTTCTGTGAAATGCCAATTTTGCAACAAATGTCATGTAACGGTGATGTGCAGAGAACTAAAAGGTTCTAGAAGTTCAAAAAAGAAAGCACCTAAAGTAGCTAACGAAACGAGTGAGACTTTATTGTCTAACGAAAAACTGCAAACAACTCTTCTCCAAATTATTATGTTGAAGATGGTCCATAATGGAAAACAGGAACTTGTGAGAACGCTTTTTGGCAATGGGTCACAAAGATCTTACTTACAGAAAGGCATAATAAAGAGACTAGATTTAGTTCCATTAGATCAGTAGACTTTAGCTTTAGACTTTAGATCAATAGAGCCACAATTTGTTTGGTGGCGTTGAAACTGAATCTCAGGTCCATGGTATTTTTGATATTGAATTACAAGGAACGGAAAACTTCAAATATGAATTATCGGTTTTAGATCAAGACAAAATGTGTGGATACATTCTTAGAGTGAAACTCAAACATATATGTTCCTCACTTCGAGAACATAAAATCAAAATCAGTGATTCTGGTAGAGATACACCAGATATCGGATTGTTACTAGGAGCCGACTATTCCGGACAGTTGATGACGAATAATGTCATTCCAATTGAAAAAAACCTTATTGTGCCATTGAAACAAAATTGGGTTGGACCCTACAAGACCCGGTGCAAAGTCATAATACCTTGCTTGATACCGTCGGACTTATTATGTTATTTGGATCTCACAGAACTATGAAATTTATAGACAATTGGCATAAAAGATCCGGCGGAAGTGAAGACTAAGAAGAATTTAGACACTGAAATAATAAAATGTTTCCTAATCGAGGGCAGTAGGTATGAAGTCTGCTTGCCTTGGAAGGATAATCATCGGATTCTTGGAGATAATAAAGATAAAGCGGAAAAAAGACTTTTTGCCCATACACGAAGACTGCAGAAGATGGGATTTTTCGAAGAATATGATGGTATTATTAAAGGCTGGTACGAGGAAGGTATAATTGAAATAGCTCCGAATAATAGTGATACTGGTCACTATTTATCTCATCAAGCAGGATTCCAGTCTGACTAGGAAAGTGCGACCTATATTCGATGCATCATTGAAGAATGAAAATAGGAATTCCTTGAATGCTTGCATCGAAAAGGGGCCGAATTTAATAGAAATGCTTCCAAAACTTTTGATACAATTCCGGCAACATGCATTTGTTGTTACTGCCGATATAATGAAAGCTTTCTTACAAATTAGTTTGTGTGCCAGAGACAGATACTTTTTGAAATTCCTGTGGTGGAAAGATTCAAATGAAACCGAGATTGTTACCTACAGACACTGTCGTGTCGTGTTCGGCATTTCTTCGAGTCCATTCCTGTTGGGAGCAACGATTTCTTACCATTTGGATAATGCTTCACAAGATTTAAGAGGAACGGCACTTATATTGAAGAAATCCTTTTATGTCGACAATTGTATAGCTAGTTTTGAAGTTGAAGAAGAAGTAGTCAAGTTCAAGGAAGAGTCCCAAACTCTAATGTTTTCAGGAGGTTTTGACCTTAGAGAGTGGACTGCTGCACCATTCAAAGATAGAAGCATGACTTCCTATCAGAAGATCATTCCAATTCTGGGACTCTCATGCGACACCGAGAATGATGAAATTTATTGCAATTTAAACCCTTTGACGTTTTCGGAGAGTGCCCACACGAAACGATCTCTTCTGTCAGTCTCACAGAGGATATTCGACCCCATCGGATTTACTAGTCCAACTACGTTAATTCTAAAAATCATTCTGCAAAAACATGGAAAATGAAACTTTCCTAGGATGAAAATCTTCCACAAGGTATAGAAAGGGAATTTCAGGTTTGGCTCAAAAGACCACACGTCTTGAATTATTGTAAAATTTCAAGAAGACCTGTGATTGGACCCTTCGATGAATGCTCTATCGCTCTACATTGTTTTAGTGATGCTAGTAAGATATCTTATGCAGCATGCATTTTCTTATATGCATATTTTGAGGGCAAAACTTCAATACAATTGATATTATGTAAATAGCGCCTGCCAAAGAAGTAACTGTTCCCAGATTAGAGTTGCTTGGAGCACTTATAGCTACTCGTCAAGTCATTGACGCTCTTAAATTGACAAAGTGCCAAGTGTACTTTTGGAGCGACTCGTCTGTAGTTCAACCATGGATCAAAAAAGACTCCCACTGGACCACAGACACCGCTGATAAATCCCGACAACTGTGTTTTTGTGGCCAGTCTTGTAGCTGAAATATGGAGATGTACAAATCCGGACGACTGGCATTATGTACCAAGCTCAAGCAATCCAGCTGATCTTCCCTCTAGAGGGTGCGATGCCAAAATGTTGCTACAGAGCAGATAGTGGAAGAGGCCGGATTGGCTTAAACAAGAGCCGGATAAATGGCCTCTCTCTGAAGAGTCAGAACTAGAAACTGATGAAAGTACAGTTAATATAGAAAAAAGGGAAAATGTGGTTCCTAGCGTTTCCTGTAGGACCCCAAACTTTACAGAAACATTCCCTCGATTTTCTGGATATTATAAAATGTGAGAGTATTAACTTGAATCTTTAGATTTCTTAACAAAAGTCGCTATAGTAAAAACGAAAAAAGGACGAAACGAACTGAAGGACGAATTTAAATACATTTAAAATTCAAACAAGTACAAAATTAGAATATTAGGATTTAACAGCCATAGTATGAACTTTGACTGAGACTTTACGACTGTGTTTAAATTTCGCAAAAGTCAAAATGTCTTTTTTTGGGTAAGAGGAGAAAAAAAGATTTATAACTTCTTGCCCTTGAATTGTATCTAGTCGTGGCAGACAATCTAAAAGTGATACAATTAAAACAACTCATAACGAAATCCCATAATTTTCATGAAGAATTAGTGAAAAATATGTTGACTAATATAATAGAAGAAAGACTTGAGAAAGAGAAACAAGCTGAATTAGCCAAAGAAAAAGAAGAAGAACGAACTTATGAATTGGAATGCTTGAGACTTCAACTTGAAGCTCAGACGACACCCCTCTTCACTACAGTAGGTCCTGTTGTTGAGGTTAATAAAACCAATTGGGATCTTGAGAGAATTTTACCTAAATAGGATTTTAAGAATAAAAACATGGCCTTGTTCCTAAATCTTTTTGAGAGACAACTGGTTCCAGAAAAAAACTTGGGTTCCGTATTTAGTGGGATCGTTGCCAACAGAACTTGGAAAATTGATTGCTCCTGAGCCAGAAGAAGAGTCAAGAGATTACCAAGAGATGAAGGAAATGCTTCTAAAAAGATATAAGCTCACCGCTGATAAATCCCGACAACTGTTCGCTTTACATCGGAAGAAACCAGAAAGTACTTGGCGTGATATCTATTTTGAACTGACCAGTTATTTTGAAAATAGGCTTAGATAATTAAATATTACAAAATTTGATGATTTGAAGCAGCTCATTATAGCTGACCAATTGAAAAAGAGAGTTTCTCAAGAAATAAGAGATCACTTTCTGGACATTTGGCCGAACTTAAATTCGCCTGCAGAATTAGCAGAAAATTTGGACACTTACGATTGTTTGCATAATAATCAAAGCAAAGTTGCAATCTCACCAACTAAAACGAAAATTCGGAAGGTGGTATCCCAAAATCCACGCCAGTTAAGAAGACATGTACCAATGTAGCAGATAAACGAACCCTCTCTTGGTATGGTTGGGTTAAAGTTGGATTTACTAAATCAAAATGCTCATATTGTCAGTACTCCACGAGTTCAGCCTCAGCTCGTTTTGATAATATTTGTATACAAAAATTAGACAACACTAAGACAACTGCAGTGATGAATATCTCCATCAATGGAATACATTGCACAGCTTGTGCGGATCGGTCGCGGACACTTAGCCGACAGGACACTTAACCGACACCAGTTAGCCGACAAGACATTTAGCCGACAGGGACACTTAGCCGACATGGACACTTAGCCGACAGGACATTTTGCCGACAGGGACGCTTAACCGACAGGTCATTTAGCCGACACAGACAGTTTGCCAACAAGACACTCAGCCGACAAGGACACTTTGCCAACAGGACATTTAGCCGACACGGACAGTTAGCCGACAGGACATTTCGCTGACACAGAGAGTTAGCTGTCAAGATATTTAGCTACGGGACACTAAACTGTCAACACATTTAGTCGACAGGACACAAAGCCTACAGTAACGTTTAGCTGACACGTACCCAGTAATTATTTAAACTTACAATCAATTTCTCGACTTCTCCATAAGTTCAATATTTAAGTTAATTTTCACTATTAGTAAAATTCATTTTTCGATTCTTAAAGACCTCATATATACTTTTAATTATTGTGTTAATTTAGAATTGTTTGATATGTATCCGTGGACCTTATAAGAAATAGACCAACCCAAATGGGTTTTCTCCCTTGCCTTGGCGTATTGCCGGCTGTCACCTTTACCACATCCGGAGGAGTAGGGACGACTTGCAGAAACTTAACAATAGTTGGCTATTGCAGCGCGTGTAATTTTCAAGAAAAAGGCTGGTGATAGCGCCTCATTTAACAAATGAGACTTTTTAGGTATTCTTATTTTTGAAACTGAGATTGATTTTTAAAAAATTTAGCATGTTTATCAAGCATAATTAATGTTCTAAATAATTATAAAGCTGTTGCATGCTTTCAGGTCTGGATGTTTTTTAGCTTTTCCTATGCTGTAAGGAAATTTGTATCTCCTTCTTTTAAAAAATAATATTTTAAATCTGAACTAATAGAAAAATTCAAACAAACAATTTTCTCTTACAATTTTTATGCTTTTTATTGGTGTAAATAAGTAAAAAATACTAAAATCGAAAAAATGGATTTTTGAAAGTTTTTGCTTAAAATTCTTATTTGTACTGCTTTTTAAAAATTATATCTGAATCAAAATCGTAAAAAACAACCTTGTATTTAGCGTAGGTATAATGAAACACTCAATCGATTTCGAGGGTAGCTAAAGGTTCCTCCTCATCAGGAGAAATACATACATAGAAAGAAGAAAATAATTATACCTACGCTAAATACAAAGTTGTTTTTTACGATTTTGATTGTCACATTAGCGTGTTTCTCTTCTAGTCTTTATATCTGAATATTAACAAAAGTCGCTTTGTAGAATAATATAATATTCTACAAAGAAGTTTCATTTCAATAATATTTCATAATACATCATAGTGATTAACACTTTTAACACTAATTTTTATGCATTTATTCTAATGTTAAAAATTGTATTTAACTGTAATAATTAATTGTGCTAGTATTTTATAGTGATTATTTTTTAATTTATGTCTAGTTCTGCATAAATTTTCTTATTTATTGTTAATTTATTTTATTAGCCCAAAGGGGCGGCAGCTCAGAAAAGCTATTAGTTTTGAAACGGCATTTTGCTTTGTTTCACTATAAATGTCAGTTTCACTTTGCAAATTGTTGCCATCAAATATTATCGCCCTGTATTATATTTAAAGAAATTAAATAATGAAGAATCTACATGAATGCATGTATGTTTCTCTCGCACTGTGAAAAAAACAACAGAATTTAGAACCATAAAATTTTGAATAACGTAAGCCTTCACCTTAACATGGACACCTGGACGGGATAATTTCGAATAAATTTTAATCCATTTCATATTTTGGTACTTTAACGAAGTTTTGATTAACGAACTCAACGAGTTCAAAGCAAGCAATGGCAACCCTGTGCAGAAAATAACAGCGCGGAATTTATAAATTTTTATCTCCAGCGCGGAAATTCTAAAGATATGTCATTTTTAAATGTTTTGTGATATTGTTCTTGAATTAAATTTTATGTGGTTTACTTGCGAAGAACATGATGTTTAGTAAATAAAGGTAACACACAAAAACGCTCCTTTGGGCGTAATATAAAATTATATTGCTGAGTGCTTCCAGAGTTTATGTTTTTTTCCCTCATTACACTCAAAAAAGTTTATGCTCCGAATTTTATGAATTACTAAAATAAATAATCATCTTTTAATGTTAATAATTAATGATCATATAATCAAATAAATGATCGTCTTGTTATGTTATAATAATTTTTAAACACTACTGCCTGAAAATGCTCATAAAATCAAAGAAAATGATCAGATCTTGTTTAATTTTACCTTATTTGTTCCAAAATATCATATGCTATCAATATTATTTAATTTTACTTTATTTATACACAAAAATAAGTTTATAAGTTTTGCGTTTAGAATTTTTACCGTTTTACTAAAGTAAAGAAATTTATACAAGAATTACGCTTGAAAAAATTGCGCAAAATGCAGTAAAAAGTTCTTTTATGAGATGTATTAAATCTTGTTTGCAAAAACTGTGACTGTCATAATCTCATCACTATACAACGTTTTCTCATCACTATACAACATTTAATAATTAAAAACAGTTATGTGATACAAACGCCATAAATTTCTGTGTTAAAGTAAGCCACATCGCCCTTACTCTTTCTTGCGGACAGGCCCACCAGCGGCCGAGCGGTAAAGTCGCTGAACACCGGTAGTTCGGTCCGAGGTTCGAATCCCGCGAACGGGCGTTTTCGTGGTTTTCCCCATGTGTAACGTGTACACGAGCCAGTTTCCCTTAGAAAGTCCTCCACGAAGGCATCCCTCCTCTTAGGCAGATAGCCCTCGAGGCTTTGCCATAATCACACACACACACACACTTTCTTGCGGACATGTGGGCGTTAGTCTATCTCTTATAAGGTCCATGTACGTATCGTGTTGTTTGGTGTATATTCGCGAAATTGATAAAGCGCTGAAATTTCTCGTCAGAGAATATGAATGAAATTTCGAAAGGAAAAAAGAATTTTTTTAGCTAAGTACGGCGGTCACTTAATTACATTTTAACGTGAGATCTTCAAAAATTATCCATAAAACTTCTTCATTTAATCAACTGGATTCTTCTGAACACTTTCATATCATTAATAATTTTTCTTGTTTACTTAATGATATTAATTTTCCAATGTCGCTCTTCCGAATGCTTTCAAATTTTTAATACCTTTATGTTTCATTACTATTTTACACATCATGTTACATTCTTTCCCTTACTAAATCGTTTGGCCCCTCCCACTAATGAAATTTCCTTTCCCTGTCATGAAAAATCTGAATAATGCAATAAAAATTATTGTTATTCTTGAATTATACTTTTTTATAGAAACATATGGTGGTAAGGGTTAGTTTAGCAAATATATTTTATTTTGTTATTAAAAACAATTAAAAAAAG
The DNA here is from genome assembly GCF_044657685.1 of Stegodyphus dumicola. NCBI lineage: Eukaryota > Metazoa > Arthropoda > Arachnida > Araneae > Eresidae > Stegodyphus > Stegodyphus dumicola. The sequence continues at coordinate 83,473,787 of NC_140772.1, read as the reverse complement.
TGAATTTTTAAGACAAGCAAAGGTATAAATTATTTGTGACCTCTATAATTCGCAGTTCATGCCACCATTCTTGAGATAAAAATTCTGTAACATTTTATTGACCACGCCTCTCGCTTAAAATACTTACTTAGGTTAATGTTTATAGCCCTAAACTAGTGCATAATGATTAATTTAGAAGTAAAATTTAAAAAAGTAAAATTTAAAGGTTTTGTTTTATTCATTTTCGAGAAATTTCAGCGCTTTCTCAATTTGGCCAATGTACACCAAACAGCACGATACATATCAAACAATGCTAAATTAACACAATAATTAATAGCACATATGAGATCTTTAAGAATCGAAAAATGAATTTTACTGATAGATGAAAAAAATTACTTAAATATTGAACTTATGGAGTAGTCGAGAAATTTTGTAATTGATAGTTTAAATAATTTTTGGGTACGTGTCCGTTAAACGTCGGCTTAGTAACCTGTTGACTAAATGTCTTGACAGGTAAGTGTCCCGGAGCTAAATGCCCTGACGGCTAACTCTCTGTGTCGGCCAAATGTCATGTCGGCTAACTAACTGTCCGTGTCGGCCAAATGTCCTGTCGGCTAACTGTCCGCGTCGGCTAACTGTCTGCGTCGGCTAACTGTCCACGTCGGCTAAATGTCCTGTCGGCTAAACTGTCCGTGTCGGCTAAATATTCTGTCGGCTAAGTGTCCTTGTCGGCTAAATGTCTTGTCGGCTAACTGTCCGTGTCGGCTAATTGACCTGTCGGCTAAGTGTCCGTGTCGGCTAAATGTCCTGTAGGCTAAGTGTCCGTGTCGGCTAAATGTCCTGTCGGCTAACTGGTGTCGGTTAAGTGTCCTGTCGGCTAAGTGGTTGTCGGCTAAGTGTCACGGACCCTGTGCGGATAGTGTCGCAAGTCATTCAATCGCTGGGGAAAACTATATCAAATCTTAAAAGAAGACGGGTAAAGTTCGAGAAATCCTCTTGCACTGTTTGTCTCGCTGATGGCAGCCAAACAACGAAAGATGTTTACACAACTTGTGTGAAAGTTGGCCTTGAAGGACGGACTTTTCCTTTGACAGTGATAGCTCTTCCTGATCCTACAAGTAATCAAACACTGCTTGGAGAAAACTTCCTAAAGGAAGATAGAGTAGTTCTAAATATTCGTGAGCAAAAGAAGTTTTTTTTTGTGACAATCCAAATAAACACTTTCCATTTGCTGAAAGAGTTCAAGTCCGATCCCTTGACATGATAACAAATCCTTACCTACTAGGTCCAGACGAAGGTGAAAATCTAACTGAAGAGCAGTGAAAACCATTGAATGCCTTATTAGAGAAATACGAAACTACATTCTCTCCCGGGGGGGGAGAACCAACTCCCTACACCGAACATTGATACAGGTTACTCACCTCCAATGGCTACAACCCCTTACAGACTATCTCCAGCAAGAAAGGAGATTTTGAAGAAAGAAATCGATGCATTTCTTGCATCAGGCATAATCGAAGAGTGCGATTCACCATACGCAGCATCCGTTGTTTTAGTTCCCAAGCTGAACGGTGACTTTCGATTATGTATTGACTACAGGAAACTGAATTTTGTGACTAAGTCTGATCCATACCCGCTACCTCATATGATGAACTTCTTCATAATGCAAAGCAAACTAGATACATGTCTACCATAGTCTTAAAATCAGGGTATCACCAAGTTAAGATGTACCCTCCAGAAAAAAGACAAAACTGCCTTTGTATCTCAGTTTGAAGTTTATAAATTCACCAGGATGCCTTTTAGATTAAAGGTGGCACCAGCCACCTTCCAAACATTAATAGATCTTTTTCGGAATGGATCAAAAGTCAACACGCTTACTTATCTTGATGATATTATTATGATGTCTTCTACTTTTGAGAAGCATCTCGAAGACTTGCGCTTAGTGTTTGATCAACTATTAAAATTCAAGATCTATGCTAATCGAAATAAATGTAAATTTGCTTGTTCTAAAGTGAAATATCTTGGACATTATATCACAAGTTCTGGAATTGAAGTAGACCCTGCCAAAGTAAAAGTCATTCAACAAATTCCCTCACCAAAGAATGTGAAGCAAGTACAGAGTTTCCTCCAGACTTGCAGCTGGTATCGACGCTACATTCCTAATTTTGCAGAGATCGCAAGACCGTTGAGTAATCTCACGAAGAAGCATTCCACTTGGAAATAGGAACAGAAAGAACAAACTTCATTCGAATTCTTGAAAAAAAGCTTGATTTGTCCACTCATGTTAAAACAATCAGATGAGACCAAACCTTTTCTTCTCAGAACGGATGCCTCAAATTAAGCACTGGGTGCAGTCCTTATCCAAGGACAAGAAGAACACCCAATTGAGTACGCAAGTCGGCTGCTAACATCATCCGGAAGAAACTGTTCGACTACAGAGCGTGAAGCCCTTGCAGCTGTATGGGCATTAGAAAGGCTTCTCGGATACGTGGAAGGATCTAGAATAACTGTAGCGACGGATCACCAGCCGCTGAAATGGTTGTTGAGCATAAAGTCACCGACCGGTAGACTTGCACGTTGGGCTCTTCAAATTCAATCTTACGACTTAGAGGTACAATACATACCAAGAACGTCGAATGTTATCGCTGACATGCTATCTCGCCCTGTCTGTGAACACAAGGAGCTACCTTGTGATTTGTACACGGTAACAGTTGATCTGCCCACCAGAAAAGCAAGTGACATTCGAGCAGAGCATTTAAAGGATACCGATTTAAAGAAAATCATTGACTGTTTCGAGAGCGGCTCCAAAGATGAAAAATACACAAACTGGACAAGCCGTGGTTATCTTATGAAGGAGGAGTACTCTATCGGTACGCTCCAGACACAGAAATCAGAAGAGGCGCAACTCGTCTTTCCAATCCAGGAACACCACATCGCTGTAAAAAATTCTAATAACACTTTTCCCGTGTTATTAGAAACTCTAAAGGTGGAACACCGCATGAAAATTTTATTGAACGCCCCCCCCAAATTTCCAATCTCTACATTTTACGAGCGAGCATTAAGCTGGCATCTGTCTGCACAATAAATTCTTTAGAATAATCTGGTGCAAATAAAACCGGACTTTTTACTAGTTTGGTCTTCAGTTTATTGAAAGCCTCGTCGCATTATTTTGTCCAAATCACTTTTTCTTTTTTGTTTTTCCCCTTCAAAGCGTCTGTCAAAGGTGCCGCAGTACACGCGTAGTCTTTTATGTACCTTGCATAGTAGCCCACAGTACCAAGGTAGCTCCGTATCTGTGTTTTAGTAGTGGGGATCAGAAAATCTCTGATTGCTTGAGTCTTGGTCTCACTAGGCGACCTTTTCCCAGACCCTACTTCATGATCCAGAAATTTCACATGGTCTTGGGCGAACTTGCATTTCGAGGACTTCAATTTAGCCTCCTAAAAGCGACCTAAAACCACATCCAAATCCTTCATATGTCTGTCGCAAGTCGGCGAAAAGACTGCGATGTCGTTAGTATACGGTAGAACAAAATTGTCCAGCCCTCCTAAAACTTGAGTCTAACTCCTAAAACCTTCTAGAATTTACAAAAATAGAAAGTTGCATTTAAAAGCCCAAACATCATTTTCTTCGAGATGAAAGATCCAAAAGGCGTCAGAAATGCGGCATACTTCTGTGCAGGCTCTGTGAGTGGTATCTGGACGTATCCTTTGGTTGGATCCATGATTGTGATAAATGGAGCTGCGCTGACTTTTTCTATCACTTAGTTTCGGCCATAGTTTTTGAATTTAATTTTCTGTAGTCTATACAAGGACGAGGATTTTTTCGTCGGACCTCTACTAAGATCATAGGCGAAGCATAATCAGATTGCCCAATTTCTATGAACTCAAGCAATCGCCTATTTTCCTCTTTTAAGATTTTTAAGATGTCGGTTTGTCTCACCGACATTCGGTAAGGCCTGACCATAACTGGAGTCTCATCCAACAATTTAATATCCATTTCGACCAAAAACGTACAGGCGGGGGTCGGACGAAAACACCGCTCCATACTTCCCTATCACTTCCTGGAATTTTCCTATTTCCTCTGCCGAAGCTCTTTCTTCTAGCTTACTACCTCCAACTATTTTTCAAAACTCTACCTGAGTTGGATCAACCAAGGGATAAGGAATATTCACTTCTCCTTCAATATCTTCCATGACTTCCTCCATCACAAGATTCACAAACTCGGGGCGCTGATGATAAGGTTTCATCAAATTTACATGATAAATGGTGTCACTGCTACGCTTACCCGGAATCTCTACCGTATAATTGGTTTCGGAAATCACACTAGTTACTTTACCTGGCCCTATCCAGTTTACAGCCTCTTTGTGTGGTTTAGACGTGGCTAAAACAAGCACGAGATCTCCGACCTTAAACCTTCTCGTAACAGCGTTGCGATCATACCAGAGTTTCCTTTTACTCTTTTATCCTCTCTACAGCCAGCTCCTGACACTTCTTTAATCTGTTTATTAAGTCTAGAACATACTCGACCACAATAGGGTCTGAATTTTCTTCCTCTAGCCAGTTTTCATACATGATCGTTTGAGGCATTCTCAAATTTTTTCCATGTACTAACTCGCTGGGACTAAAACATGTACTCTCACGGCTAACAGTTCTGAGGGCGAACAAAGCACATGACAAACATTCTTCCCAGTCCTTTTCGCTTTCTAAGCACAAAGCCTTCAATACCCTTTTCAAGGTGGAATGCAACCTTTCAACAGAATTGCTTTGAGGGTGACACACAGAAGAATGATACACCTTAACCTTCTAATAAAACCGGGCCGAAATTCTCATAATATAGCCTTCAGACCGGCGCGATCCGAAACAGTTTTGCCCCCTCTTTGACATTTTCCTAATGAGAAAAGTCGTTAGTTCCCCTCCATGGATGAAGTAAAATTTACATGTTTGTCGGACGCTTACGTCCCATAGTAGAGGGGTTGCTAGATTTGCAATTTTTTCGATGATTATTTTGCTTTCATTTAAATGAAGTTCCAAATAAATAGTGCATAAATAAATATGCAGTACTGGATGCATATCCAGTGCACACTTTATTTAGAACAAAATGTATGCAATGTTTATATTTCACTCACTATTTCTAATCAATCTCGTAAATAATTTGTGAATTTTTTAACTTTGTTTTCACTCTTCATTTATATTCGCGTATTTTCGTATTAGAAATTAGAAAGCGAGAACAAAATTTAACAAAATATAGTAAATACGGACTAGATTTGTAAGTCTGCAGGCTGGAATGCGATTTTTAATAATATATTTTCATTAATAAAATAATGGTAATGACTAATTTAATGAAATAATAATAATAATATTTATTACCATTAGATGATTAGAATGAGATTCAATACAATTAGATTTTGAGATGAACTTACAGCAATAATAAAGCTTTACATAACAATAACAGAGATTTAAATCTGCTTTTTTCGATAATTTTGTTATTATAATATAAAAATCAAAATCCGAGATACATTGGTTGCGTTTAATCATTTAACTTTAACAAATATTATGTTGGACGATCAGGCAAAGAAGGTATATCTTTAACGAGAATTTTTCTTTGTAAAATTGGCTTTTGTTTATGTTAGCAGAGAAAAAAATCCGTGACTTATACATGCAATCATCAAAAGAATTTTGAGAACAGTTTTAAATGTTCATGAAGAATTAATTATACGGCAATTTCTTTTCATAGGTAGAAATTTCGTCTAAAACCATCGTTATATCCAAAAGTTGAAGTCTATTTCATTTTCAACGAATATTCTATTTGCACATAATATATTTTCTAATTTATTTTAGAAAGAGTAATCTTTCACGTTTTCAAAAGAATAAGGAAATATTGGGTGTTGACACAATGTAGTAAATCTGTTTTTCATATTTCTTCCAGTAATGAAAACGATTACCCTGGAATATTTTCAAAGCAAAATTAAGAAAACCGTTTACGCCAAATTTTGCACAAAGTATCTTCTTGTGTATCTTTTTTATTTAAAGTGTGGAATTTTCTCTTTGAAAATATCAAAAATCATGAAGAGCAAAATTAATTCATGAGAAATAACTTTGAAATGCAATAATTCCATCGTAATATGAAATAGTGGAGAAAAGTGCAATACAGTTTATTTATTCATAAATAATCACCCTCATATGCGTAATTTATGTACTGTCGATTGAGAAATATAGGTTAGTAAATTAAACCGGTTATTTCAATACTTTTCTTTTATCAATATTTTTACGGGCTCTTCAGTAGAGCGGTAAAGGTGGCTGAACACTTGTAGCTCGCTTGGGTTTGAATCCCGGATAAATAGTTGGATTCACGGTTTTTGTGTAACGTAAATGCAAGCCAACTTCTCTTAGAAAGTCCTCCGCGAAGGCATAACTCCCCTTATACAGGTAATTGTTGTGTGCTTTGATGTAATTCAGTAAGCGAACAAAATTAATCCAATCAATACCGAAGAACGGGTTGATTACATGTGGAGTTTTCCACCAGGAATGTAAATGCGAGCAATTTTCTCTTAAAAAGGTTTACACGAAAGCATCCATCCCCTTAAGCAGATAGCGTTCGCGTGCTTTTCCGTAATCCAATCCTAATTTTCATACATTTAATAGTAAGTTGACATACACCTTATTGCAGACAAAATAACAACCTTTTTTAAAGATATTTTTTTATCAACTTGTCTAAATTCCCTTTATCTCTTGAGGAGTATTAGAATTTCAGCAAATAAAACTAGCCAAAATTTTATAAAATGTAACTGATGTTTTGATTCAATTTAGAAGTAACGTGAGCTTTACTGATATTTAAATACTTTTTGGCAGATCTCATCCTAAAAGAGGGTCTAAAGATAAATTGATTTTATTTAATTTACAATCAATGAAAATCATTGAAAGCAATCACTGAATGAATGAAAATCACAAAAACTATTATGCATACAATTGTCTCTTATTTATCTCCTGATAAATCAGACAAAATTGCCTGCATAATAGAAGCACTTTGAAAGAGTTAACAGTTCTTAAGGGTTTTATGCACTCCACAAACAAATGTCAAAATAAAATCTTATTATTCATAAGTATGAAAAGGAAGTAAACGATAAAAGCGGTTTCACCTATTTTCTAGAAGGGCATTAAATCTAAAATATTAATCTATTCTTATTTGTTATGATTAAAAAACATTAAATATGGTAAGCTTAAAGAGCGTGCAAAATCGCTGACGTTTTAATCATAGCAAAAATCAGTACTAAAAAAAATTAGCATTAAAATTATGAGACAGATTGAGAAAGAGATGGCCTCTATTTAATTTCAAGTATATTGGCGCGAGACGAAACCTACGGTTTTTGCCAAAATGTAGCCAAACTGATAAGAAGAGGGAAATAATGCGTAGCCAGCGGCTACTCTGAGCAGCGACAATGGACCACCCAAAGATCTACAGATAGGCGATTCTCTAAAATGGGGAGGGCACGGATGGTACGACAGTTGTACCAATGCCGGCGTCTGAGAAAGTCATTCTCCTGGTACAACTGCTGTACCAGCCGGCTTCGAGAGGTTAATTCCGAACTTGCTAAAACACTCAGATGTAAGTTCACTGGTAAACGATCTACCCAAATCACATTGCATTTCCTTAGGGTAACCTGATCTAAAAAAGATTTGTATCAAGGCATGAATCACACTTTTAGAGCTTAAATTCTGTACAGGAATGGCATTTGGATATTTGGAAGCAATACAAATAGACGTAATTGAGTATTTGTTTTCACGTGAACTAGGGATCAGAGGTCCTACTACATCAATATTTAATCTGCTATACACTTCTGACATAACGGGCACAATCTTCATTGGGGCTTTCTTTTTATCCCTATTGTGACCTACACGCTGACAAATATCGCACGTCCTCACAAATTCTTCAATTTCCTGGTAAAAATTAGACCAGAAATAGTGTGTCAAAACTCTATCCTTGGTTTTTGTCATCCCTCAATGACCAGAGATTTCCTTGTGGCATAACTTCAAGGTCCCTTTCCTAAAAACGCTGAAGTTATCTTCCCCTTTTTTAGAACCTGCCACTCTGAATAGTCTTTCCTTGACAATTATAAACTCTTTTTCATTTTCACTTTCCCCTTTCTTGCACAGGGCCGCTAAACTAGCGCAAGTATTTTGTGCTTCCAAGAATTCTGCTGACGAAACATCCGCAAGGATAGACCTTTCTTCTAAACTTATGTCTGGAATTTTAATCGCCTCTCCGTATTATTGGTTAACTTCCTTTCTTCCGAATGCTCATTATTCACGACCCTTTCACTTTCTATCTCTTTCTCTTCTTCCGATCTGGAATCTAAGTCTTCTGCACTCGATTTCTCTAAACTCCTGCGCGCATGCGCCTGACTACGAGTCTCCACAACATTTAAAGCATTTAAGAGAACCGATCGTTCCCTAATTTCCTCCATCAACTGTGCAGTTTTATTTCCTAACAAATAGTACTCTTTATCTAACTCTACAAGAGTAACCACTGCCTTTGTGGCCTTCAATGGTCAATCACCTTCAATGGTGACTTTCGCCAAAGGTAAACATTTACATTCTGTGTCCAAAGGCTGTTTCACCCATACCGTTTCCCCTAACAAGTCACTAGTATTAATCCAAGTACTATTCCAGCTCCAGTATCTCTCAGATATTCTCTATCTATCCCATTAATTACTGCTTTCTTGAAATACGGCTCAAAACATTTTCCTGAACTCTCCGTTCCTAGATTATTCGCCAGATTAGCATTATTCTTTTCCAGCGATGAACAGTTAGGTCGGATATGTCCGTCCTTTCCATTGGTAACACCTTATTTTCCACTGTTTCTCGAAACCCGCTTCATTGAAAACTTGCTTTTTTTTTAGGAGCCTCTACTTTTATATGCTCCTCTGATTTAATTCTTTAATGACCACTACTTTTCTAATGATAACTACTATTGGAATTTACATACCGCTCTCTATCTTTCTCAAATGGTTTCTTTAATCCCGCTCTCTGTTCTAACTTCCTCGTATCTCTTCGCAAAGCCTCGTACCTGTCGCATTTCTTTGCTAAAATAGAAGCTGTTTTAAATTCTTCCCAATTGTCTAAGTAGTGCTCTCTTATTTCTAGAGAGACTCGCAGCTTAATTTGCTCTGTGAGCATAAGTTCCTTAAGATTTTCAAAATCTTGAACTTCCACTGAATCCAACCAATTCTCTAAATACACTCTCAATTCATACACTAAATCCACCCATAACATTCCGTTTTTTCTAGAATGTTCTTCAAATTTTGTTTTTAGTGCCAAGGAACTAAGCTTGAATCTATGCATGAATAATTTCTTAGCATGCTGATAGTCATCTCCTTTATCCGATGGTTCTTTTTTTATTAATTGAGCTACATCATGAGGTAATAAAGGAATCAATTGCGAGACCCAATTAATTTCATTAACATTCTCTTTTTGATTTTGTTTCTCAAATAGCATAAAGAATAATGAGATATCTATATTACTCGGTTCAAAACGCGGTACTAGACCTTTCAAATTAACCCTTTTTTCTCTAGGGAAATTTCACTATTTTGCGGCACTAGATCACGCTTCCTCCTGCGTTCCCTTCTGACACAGTGTCACTTTCTGAAAAGGCTTCACCACGCGAACGTGCTTGCACCCCAAATTTAGATCGTTCTTGCGCAGAGAAGAAAGTCTTGACTGCTCACATAAAGTCCTTTACGATACTGCCTTTTCTGGAACATCCATTTGACGATCCGGAACACTCACACAACGAGACGCACGGAAATCAGCGCACAATGTTAACTCAAGTTCACAGGCGAAAACGTCCGTTCTTAAATTTACTTTCAGGAACAATCACTAAATGTTGCCAGCAATTTTAATATTTACTGCTGTGGTGTGGTGTTAATGCTTCAACGGTGTGGTGTTGAACTCCAATGAAAGCTCTAATGATGAAACACAGCATGAAGATTTTATTGAACCCCTAAAATAAAAGGCTACATACAATCAACAAGAAAAAAACCTATATCTTCCTATTTTTTTCAAACAAATTCAAATTCTCTACATTTTACGTGCGAGAGCAATACGTGGCTCTCGAGCCTGCGTTTGAAACAATGCCAACATATTAATATTATTTTTAAAACAATTAATTCAACTTAACAACTATTAAAAACGTATTCGGAAGTTAATAATAATAATATTCATCTTATGCTCTCGAGACATACTTGTCCATATTAATCTTCAGTTTATTCTTCCTTTATGCGACTTTATCACACTCAATTCAGTTGTTTACTAGTTCTTGTTACTGATTGTAGCGAATTCGCGGTGAGATCGGATTAGCTTTTTCTGCTTTGAATTGTGTTCTTTTAACGTTTTAGTAGTTTAAAATATAACTTCTATGATATATTATGATATTGTACGAATATCTCTGAGGAAATTTGAGCATTTTATTTTATTTCTTGGGATAAGAATAAATTTTATCAACTTTTCTCCGACTTGTGCATTCAGTCAATTTTATCGACTTGTGCATTCAATATGTTAATGTACGAACCCTTACGCATGCAGCAACAGGTTTGTACCAGACGTCCATTTTACAAATAAAAGGATCGAAAACGAAAACTTTATCCAGTGTTACGAAAGTGTAAATCATAAAGTATTTAGAAGATACTGATACTTATTCCTTCCAGATGCTGGAAGGAAGAGAAAAGATTGATTGCTGAAGACCAGAAAGGATCCTGTAAGAAGATATGGTAATTTATTCATCTACAGAAATGATTGTAATTTTATAGGAAACAGTTTGTTTTATGTAAACGGAGCTCTTGAGTTTTAGATCAGAATATGGAAACTTTTTCAACAGGTCGTTTCTAGGACCTGCTTCCAAGTTTACCAAATTCTGGCAGCGGCAAATGTAGGGTTTATATTTATTTTAACTAACATTTATTTTAAACTATCTTTCCTGTCAAGCCTTACTTTCCCCTGGAATTGCCAATGCCAGAGTATGTAAATTTTAGTAGAACGCGCAGAGTATTCAAATTTTAGCTGAAGTAAGTTGAGTTTAAATAGAAGGGAAACGAGTTTGTAAGTGTGCTTTTTTGATTCACGAGCGTGAAGGTTGCTAGGTAGAAATTTAAGAACCGCGCGTTTCGGCCCGGTGTGCCTACTTCGGCAGTTAGTTGAATCTTTCAACTTCTTATTCAGAAAGGTGCTGAAATCTCAGTTGTATCTTAGAACGCGGTTAAGTTAGTCACGTTTATAGAGCCTCGTAGGTAGTGACTTGTTATTATTCATTTTTAGTTGTACTTTCTTATTTTTATTTAACCGCCGGGTCGGCGTAGTTTGTGAGCGTCAAGTGAACGCATCTGTAACTTCTAACGTGGAATAAAAAGGGAATTAAACCCTTCTTAAGAGTTTGTGTACGTTCCAGTTCATAGCAGTCACTACTATTGATGCGGGCAAGTTGGGGCCACGCAACATCACATTGGCGCCCGAACACTTTTCGAACTGAAATGGCCGAAAACTGGATGGAAGCTCCTGTACAAGTCCAACAGCAAGAAATGGCAAACCAATTAGAAGGATTTGGATACCTGGTCCAGACGATGAGAGCATCAATCAAGCCAAACGTCAATTTCGACGGAAAAGGTTCGGTGGCGATATTCTTAGAAGGTCTCGAAAATCATTTCCAGCTATACCTTGTGCCTGAAAGACAAAATGTTGCCATTGCCACGTCTGCACTGAGAGGACAGGCCTCGCTATGGTGGAAGAATATAGGCAAATTTTTATTAGGGGAACTCGGGGGCCAAACATATACCTTTGAAAATTTCAAAAAATCCTTATTAAAGGCCTTCCCCATAGTGAAAGACCGAGCAAAGCTAGAAGCCGAACTGTATAGTTTTTATCAACGTAATATAGAAGATTTGACGGACTTCATTCTGCGAAAAGTTAAGCTGATAAACATGCTGTATGGGAAGAAACCGACGCGGAGATTATTGAAATAATGTTACCAAGATTACTACCTGCTGTTCAAGATTACGTCGAAATTCGAAACCCAAGCACTTTGCAGAAACTCTTCGAGTTGGCGGTTAAGTTCCAAAATCGCAGAATAGCGGAAAAAGCTAGAGGGGCATCGTATTCTCAAGGTCTCCGAAGGCAAGCCTCAAATAAACAGACCAGAAACACAAATCGCTCTTAATGCGGAAAGAGCTATCAAGCTAACTCATCGAAGCTCGAAGGTCAAGGCCCAAAAAGGAAATTTGAAAGCAACCGTCCGCGTACCCAGAAGGCAGAAGTTGAAAGGAAAGTTTTAAACGAGTAGAGGGGCCTGTAAAAGCGAGGGTCCAGACCCCGGAAGTTTCGAAAAAATCCTCAAGAAGATACCTAAATACGGTCGTGGTAAAGAACTCACAATTACCGATTATACAAGTCCTGGTTGGCGATGTACCAGTAGAAGCCCTCATCGATACAGGGGCAGAAGGTAACTTTATGAGTGATACATTTTTTAAGAAGAATTTTAATAGGTTACGATTATTTAAAAATAAAAACACAGAAATCATAGCAGCGCAAGGACAAACTTGTCAATGTATTGGGAAATTATCATTACAAATACAGGTAAAAAATAAAAGCCTTAAAGTATTAATTTTTGTGGTAAAAAATTTGCAAAGTTCACTTATTTTAGGCATGGAGTTTTTAAAGGCCGCGAAGGCCAAAATGAATTTTCAGAAAAATTCTATTATGCTGGAAATGGATCGGAGGGTGGTGGAGCCAGTGGAACAACAAGTCGACCTTAGCCATTTGAATGACCATGAAAGCCAAGCCATCCAGCAAGTGGACTCAAGCGCAAAAGAAGTGGAAGGTCCAGAAGTAACGCCACCCTCTCCACCACCCAAGCAGCAGAGAACAGGAGAGGAACCTAGCCCTTCTACAAGTCATGCTACGGTCCCGAAAAGAAGAAAGGAAAATGTTCAGACTCCAGCATTTAAGAAATACAAGAAATCAACGCAGTGGCGTAGCAAGCATGACTGGCGCCCGGGGCAAAATACCTTTTTGGCGCCCCCCCACAATAAAAAATTTCAGTAATATAATGTATAGAATATATTCGTAATAAGAAAATAATGCAAATAATAATAAAATGCTGAATCTGCCATAAAATACTCAAAAATATATTAAGAATAGTCACTACCTAACTACACTATCCATGGATTCGGAAATGCATCTGTGTCGGCGGAAAAATCAGATATACGATGATCTAGAATTAGTTCAAAAGGTGTTATAAGTGTTTTTAAAAAGTGAAGGTTTTAAACAATTAAAAGTTTAATATACATTATAGATAAATAGATATGTAGCAACTTGCCTACTACAACTCAACTCTGCCAGTGTGGTAACCCATAGCAACAAAGAACAAAATAATATTTATTCTATTCAATTGCTATAAGTATTTAATGATCTGTCTCAAAAAATTGTACTATCATAATTGGTGACACGTACTTATTACGAATAGCAACCTTCAATGTTGCACGAATATGGAGTTCATATGTCAAAATTCTGAGCAGCAGTAAGTTATCCAGTGTGATGAGATGCAAGTAAGACATTTCACCTGTCATTTAAAGCGTTGTGCCGCATTCCGGTGAGTCAACATATTTCTGTCATAATTTCAGTGGATATATGTATCGTCTACAGCATTTGAGCCGCCAATTTCTCTGATTTTACCAAGAAACTGTGTCACTATAAACATGTTGATTATTTTTCTATACATATTATTATTGTGCGTATTTGATTGATATAAAGTGGTTGACAACGATTCACAATTGGCGCGAGTGGCAGTTAAGCCATCACCTTTTTGTCGCCGAGACCCATCGTTATGGTTCATTCAATTGGATGCGCAGTTAAGTCACATTACTGCCGACGAAACTCAATTTTATACAGCGATCTCCGTGTTAGAATCAGAGGTGCTGCAATCAGCTCGTGAAATAATTTTGAATTCACCGGCGACGGACAAATACAAATCTTTAAAAAATATTAATTTTTGTTTGTGAAGAATCATAGACAGAATCAAGCAGTTGTTGCACGATTTACGATTGGGTGATAGGAGGCCTTCTCAATTGCTGTCTAAAATGTCAGACTTAGCCACCGGTAACCTAACGGATAACATTCTTAAAACATTATGGATACATAGACTCCCATTTAACATGCAAACCATTTTAGCGGCCAGTAGAGAGCCACTTAAAAATCTTCCCGAAATCGCTGATGAAATTCACAAGTTGGCCATTCCAGCGCAAATACCCGCAGTGCAGGCTCCTGGTCCAGGTACTGTGGCGTTACAGGCTCAAATTGATGATTTGTCCAAATAGGTTGCTCAGTTAGTAGCCATCCAAGCTGAACCTTTTCAGCGCAACCGCTCCACATCCCGTGGTCGAAATACACGTCGTAGCCCACTGAGGAAACGTTATGAAAGCCGAGTATTCGTAACACGGCTATTTGTTTTTACCACCACAAATTTGGAAACAAGGCAAACAAATGCCACCCACTGTGTAGTTATAACGACCAGGGAAACGAGAAGGGCCGTTGCTCGAAGTTGTGAACGACAGCGGCCAGAATTTTGCACGCCTTTTCGTCATCGAAAAGAATTCGGGCTTAAGGTTTCTTGTAGACACCGAGACTGATGTTTCTGTCGTTCCACCACATTTTCACGAACAAAAGAACCTTACCAAGCTATAACTTTATGTAGAAAATGGAACTCCTATTCAAATTTTTGGTGAACGCCTGATATCTGTTGATTTAGGATTGCGTCGCAACACCCAATGGCCATTCATTTCAAGTCCTATTAGTGGCGCTGACGTTTTTCAAAAATTTTCTTTGCTTGTCGATCTTAAGAATCGCCGTTTGATAGATTCCACAACCAACTTAACTTATCCGGGAGTAATTCACAATAGTCAAGATTTGAGCATTAAACTGATTTCGGGTAACTCCCCATGGCGTCAACTTCTCAGAGAATTCTCTACAAACACGCGCCCAGTTATGGGTAGTTCCAAATCCAGACACGATGTACTACATTATATTGAAACTACCGAACCTCCAATTGCAGCTGAACCAAGACGCTTACCGCGGACAAGCTAAAAGCCGCCAAAGAGGAATTTCAATACATGATGGAACAGGGAATTTGCCGTCCTTCAGAAAGTTAATGGGCCAGTCCGCTCCATCTAGTTCGGAAACGAAATGATAACTGGCGCCCGTGTGGCCATTATCGTCGGTTAAATGCAGCTACAATTCCTGATCGTTACCCAGTCTAGCACATTCAAGACTGTATGCAAGTTTCAAACGGAAAAGCTATTTTTACAACCCTTGATCTTGAGCGGGCGTATCACCAAGTGCCCGTTAACCCAGCTGATATTCCAAAAACTGCTGCAATGCTGCTCAAACGTTTCAACGCTTCATGAATCAGGTGTTAATCTGCCTCGACTTTTGTGTACCTTATTTTGATAACGTCTTAATCACCTCCTCTTCAGAGCAAGAACACCTATCACATTTGAGAACAGTTTTTGAACGTTTTCAAAGGTACGATGTCAGTCTTAATCCTTCCAAATGCGTTTTTGGCCAACCAAGAGTATCCTTTCTTGGTCATGAAATTTCCGCTGATGGCGTTCGACCCCTTCCAGATAGAGTCACCGCTATCCACGATATACCCGAACCATCTTCAGTGAAGGACTTAAGAATCTTGCCATGCTCAATTTTTATCGACGTTTCTTACCTCATGCAGCGACCATACAAGCACATCTAAATTCTTTTTCGGTTGGAAGCAAGAAAAACGATAAACGTGTTATATAACCTGGACCACAGAATCTCGCGAAGCGTTCCAAAAATGCAAAAATGATTTAATTTCGGCACCAAATTTGCAGTATCCTTCCGCATCTAAACAATTATCACTCTACGTTTATAAGGTATTCCTCCCGCTTTCCTAGCGTGCCTTTGTGGTGTAGTGGTTCTGCACGCTGGGCCGGTACTCCAGAGGTCCGCGGTTCGATTCTCGGCGAAGGCCGTTGCATATTTTTCATATCTTCTGCTTCCAAAAAATAACCTAATGTCTATACACGATGATGCATCAACAACAGGTATAGGAGCAGTTTTACAACAGAAAGATCAAGAATTATGGAGACCATTTTCATATTTTTCTAAAAAACTCTTACCAGCACAAACCAGATACAGCACTCACGATCGCGAATTATTAGGAATTTATGAAGCTGTCAAATATTTTCGACATATGCTAGGAGCAATATATATCAAAAGATAACCGTTATATTGAGGGTTCGCAGAATATTGTTGCAGACACCTTGTCTCGTATTGAACAACTAGCCGTTCCTTCGCCAATAAACTTTGCTGCCCTTGCGGATGAACAACATCGGGATTCAGAACTACAAACCCTCTTGAAAAGCAAATCTTCCACCAATCTCAACTTGCAGCCTATGCAGCTGTCACCTGGAAAATCACTTTATTGTGATGTTCAGGATTCAAGATTTCGACTTTATGTTCCCTCCAGGTTTCGCCATTTTTAGTCAGTTACATCGTCTGTCACATCCTGGCATCAAGGCTTCGAGGAAACTGATACAGCAACGTTTCGTATGGCCTAGCACGCAAAAGGACATAGCCAACCGGACACGTTTGTGCTTGGAGTGCCAAAGATCTAAAATTGTCAGACACACCACCAGCCAACTTAAAAATTTTAATTTGCTCTCATCTCGCTTCAATCACGTACACCTCGACATGGTCGGGCACTTATATTTATTAATAATAATATAATACATGAATACAATTAATTACTATGTATACATTTTTCTTACCTTGGATGAAGCAAATTTATCATTTACTTCATCAAAGTCGATCCTTTCAAATTTTTCTCTTTCCACACTTAAAAATGCTAGATGACTTAGGGGATCTTGGCCCATCGTTGATTGTAAATATGTGAAAATTTATTTTAACTTGCTGAACGAACGTTCATAGCTAGCATTTGATAACGAAATAGTAAGTAGTATTTAAAGTGCGACTCTTAGGATTCGAAAAACATTTTCTCTATAGATCTGTAGTGGGATTTTAGGTTCCGTTTCTTTTCTACTGCGGAGTAACGTCATGAAGTAACATTCACTGCTCAAAGCAATTAGGGGATATTGTGGGTTCCGTATGAAAAGCATATAATCGATAACATATTTGAACAAAAGGAAATAGAAGAGATTATAAAGGGAAATTATAACGTTTAAAAAATTGGGAATATGCAAATTTAGTCTGTGACGTCGAAAACTATGAGTTTAAGATAAGGAGTGAAAAGCGACCTGCAGCATTCCTTTTGTAGTAGGAGATTAAAAACACTTGACAAGAGTTGACTGTTTGCAGCAGTCAGTCCGATGTCTCAGCAAGATGACTTAGTAGAATCAGTAGACTAGAAGGCCATCAGTCGTTTACAGGAGAGTCAAATGCAATCCATTGTAGCGGAAGCGTTAGGATTTTCCCAAAATGTCATTTCCAGATTATGGAATCGGATTTTGGAAACTAGATATGTTTGAGAAATTCGGGAGAAGGTCGTGTTATCGTTTTAAAATAAAAAGCGAGAGATATGCGTGTATTTCGTTTAAAAAAATAAAAATATATCTCTACTTTGGAGAAATAAAATGGTCAGAAAGAACGTTTTGGTTGATGTACTGCAAACATTTTATTAAACATTTTATCATACAAATCAAGAAAATAAATAATTAATTATATTACAATAGTTATTAATTTTAAATATATTTTCCAGAAATCGAACAAAATAAAAACTGAAATTTTCCGGAAAATCTTGTTTGGAGACTATTTGGCGCCCCTCTACGAGCGGCGCCCGGGGCATCATGCACCCCTTTGCCCCCCTGTCGCTACGCCACTGAATCAACGCCGCCGTGAAAAGAATCTTTGGTAAAGAGGAAAAGACCAGTTACAACGTCCCGCAGTAGAAATTCTTCGTCGAGGAAACCACTTCCAGGGCCAGATAGTCAGGAGCAAACAAGGCCGCCGTTCACGAGAACAAAAAGACAGAAAGAGGAACGAAAAGACCACCACCAACAGAAGAAATTCAAGCACGATTCCAGACCGGAGGCCGCCAAGACCAGCCATCCAGGGGCCAAACGGAAAAGACAGGAACCCGAAGACTACCACTTCAAGAGACCGGCGTACAGAGGGCGAAAAAGAAAAATCACCATGGACGAAACTCAAAGAACCCAAAGGAGACGATTGACTTCTATGAATTCCATAACGTGGGAGCAGTTCTGCCAGAAGAGGATGTCGGAGTTCCAATCATCGAAAACTCAAAGATAAGTTAAAATTAAGACACAAGTCTTAATTTGCGGTTTTGCAGTTGAAGATGGTGGTTCGGTAAAACCATCGAAACTAGTCCTGTGAAAATTTGGTAAATATAACGCTGATTTTTGTTGTTTGACTTCTGAATTAATAAGTTAAAATCTTCTATTTTTTTCTTTTGTTCCGAAATGTTATGCCTAAGTACGAAGTTCTATGTTTTGACGGAAGTCAAATTGTCTCGGTTGAGACTTAGTTTTGTTTTACTTTATTTAGCTAAGGCAAAAGTATTATTTTCTTTAAGTATAAAATAAGAACAAGCAGTTCCTGTTGGTCGAAAGACTAATTCTGTTATGTTAAAGCCAAAATTGGCCGAAAGTAAAATAACTTCGTATTCTTGTATTAATGAGAAATTTAGTTTCAGTGCCGCCAGCTTGGCGAAGAAAGCGTGAAGTAAAAATTTTATTTTTATCTTACTCATTGTATGGTAAATTGTAAAAATCATATGTATTAGAATGTTGTAAATATAAGTAAATACTTGAAAGTTGGGTAAAAGTAGAATTTAATCTAGAAGCATAAAATTTTAGATGCTAAAAGTAAATACTCGAAAGAAATGAATTCAAATTTAAGTATTAAACTGTAGATAAAATCATGCTTAGAGCGAAAGCCTGCATGTCTAAAGATGAATGAGGGGGAAGTTACAATGAATGTGTTTTGTAGGGTTCTCCACCTACACTTGAATTTTAAGAATGTTAAACATAGCTCATCGAGTTTCAGTATGTCGATTAAGGTGTATCTATTTGGTTGTTGGAATTCTAACAAATCATTGTGGTTAGGGGAAGTGTTGTAATACTAAGACACGAATATTCTCGTTTTACACCACACATGGTGGAGAGCCAGGGTAAAGTTAAATTCATGTTTGAATACTTGAATGAATGTGAATTAAGCAGTTAATTAAGGAAAATAAAACGATCAAAAACGAAAACTTTATTCAGTGTTAAGAAAGTGTAAATCATAATGTATTTAGAAGATACTGATACTTATTCCTTCCAGATGCTGGAAGGAAAGGAAAAGATTGATTGCTGAAGACCAGGAAAGGTTCCTGTAAGAAGAGATGGTAAAATTATGTATCTACAGAAATTTATTCTAATTTTTGAGAAAACAGTTTGTTTTATGTAAACGAGGCTCTTCAGTTTTAGTTCAGAATGTGGATACTTTTCAACAGGTCGTTTCTAGGACCTGCTTCTAAGTTTACCAAATTCTGGCAGCAGCAAATGTAGGGTTTATATTTATTTTAACTAACATTTATTTTAAGCTATTTTTCCTTTCAAGCCTTTACTTTCCCCTGGAATTGCCAATGCCAGAGTATGTAAATTTTAGTAGAACGCGCAGAGTATTCAAATTTGTAGCAGAAGTATTTTGAGTTAAATAGGAGGGAAACGAGTTTGTAAGTGTGCTTTCTTGATTCACGAGCGTGAAGGTTGCTAGGTAGAAATTTAAGTACCGCGCGTTTCGACCTGTGTGCCTACTTCGGCAGTTAGTTGAATCTTTCAACTTCTTATTCAGAAAGGTGCTGAAATCTCAGTTGTATCTTAGAACGCGGTTAAGTTAGTCACGTTTATAGAGCCTCGTAGGTAGTGACTTGTTATTATTCATTTTTAGTTGTACTTTCTTATTTTTATTTAACCGCCGGGTCGGCGTAGTTTGTGAGCGTCAGGTGAACTCATCTGTAACTTCTAAAGTGGAATAAAAAGGGAATTAAACCCTTCTTAAGAGTTTGTGTACTTTCCAGTTCATAGCAGTCACTACTATTGTTGCGGGCAAGTTGGGGCCACGCAACATCACAAATGTATTACATTTTTGTGTGATATTTGTTAAGAAATGTAACACATTGAATAAATTGATAGCACAAATTTCAAATATATTGTATATAAATATACTAAAGTTTGATATATAAATTTTTAAATTGTTGTGTTTATCTAATAAAATCTGGAATTCTCTCCTAATTTCATCACATAAGAAACGTATTGTTACGTTTTTCTTTCTTCTGACACCAGTTGTTACGTTATTTTCTTCCTTCACGTTCGTACGGAGTTCATAGATTTGTAGTGAATAACGACGACACTTGGTGAAGTATCGAAACACACTTTATTTAGCCAATATTAATCAGGACAGCTCCAAAGTCACTTTTTACAGTCGTCGATGAACTACTATAAACACGCTGACACGATCAGCGGCACAGCACTGTCAGGCAATAACGGTGGAGATAGCTTCCTGCAAAGCACCCGACTCTGCTTGGTCGTTCTTGGAACTCCACGTACTCTCGAGACTCTCCACGCTACAACTCGCGATGCACTCGACGACACATGAGCACAGCTCCCGACTCTTCTGTTCAGTCGTTCCCGGAGATCAACACGTTCTCTCGACGATGCACTAGCCGCGGTACACTAACAGACTCCTTCGGTGCACTCGACGACTCGGCACTCGCTGCCCGGCTGTCAACTCGATCGACTCCGCAAGGATTGACTCGCTAGACGAGACACCAACTCGATACTAACTAACTCGCACTCTAGACGAGGCACACACACACTCTCTCCCACTCGATGAAGCACAGACACTAACTGACTGAGGACCATCAGGGTTTATATAGCTTTCGGCTTGTGTTCGAGAACATTCTGGGCTAAACCGGTAAGAAATCGTTCCAGAAGGTTCTCCATCCGTCCATGGTAAATCGCCGAGTTTGTTACCAAATGGGCGATTGCTCGCCAAATGTGGCAACCCTGCCTTCCCTTGACATTTTATGGCAACCCTAAAACAGCTTTGCGGGAAAGTTATCTTACCGCGCCTGGACATTTCGTAACAGTATATAATATGTTAGGGAAGTCTTCCAATTTTTATATTTGAATCAATTAAAGTTCAATTAAAGTATTTGATTTATATTTCATTTCCAAAATAATATTTCCTCAAAGAAGACTAGGTGCAACACTTTTACAAACATAACGTGTGTGAAGAATTAATGCATTTAAGAAATAGATTTTCAGAAAAAAATGTCAGTAGCATAACATGAGGAATGTAAAATGTGAAGATCTTTATACTGTATTATATATTAGTAGATACAATGCAGTTCATAATCATCCGAAAAAGAACCCATGAGTGGTAAGACTGCTGAACAGTGATAGTTAGGTTTATATCTTAACAAACGCGATTTTGGACACATTTTGCTCAGCTTAGCTGGTCTGATGATCTCCATAAAATAGTAAATGAAAATATTTAAGTATTTGTAGCCAATATTATATCTGATCTGCAAACAAGATACCAGTGAAATTGTTATGTGTATTGCAGATATTATACAAACACATCAGCTAGAGTGCTCTATCAAGGAGTATGGGAATAAGTACCATATAACCAATTATGCACATATCAAACATTTGTAAATATGTATTTTAAAGTTATAGACTTCCAATACGAATAGTATTTAAATTTCTGTAATACATACTTATGAATCTTCTGCAAAATATACTTATTTTGCTTAAATCTACTTCCAAAGTACTTTATTTTGATACAACCCGTGGTTTAGAAAACTTAATGTAGACATTCAAGAGCAGATAAAAGTGTCAAAAGTAAACTGATTTTTAATATTTGGAAGCCATAAATTATATTTAAAACATGGAATTTATGCATAATCAAACGCATTATTTTTTAAATAAAATGACAATAAGGTATCGGTTACCATAAATAACTTGTCCAGCAATGGGTTTACCATAGGTCGTATCACAAGCAAAAAAAAAAAAAAAAAAAAAAAAAAAAAAAAAAAAAAACTGATGTGTACACCATATGATTTTCTTGTACGGAATATTAAATTATACGCATTTTCCCTTACATTTCATTTAAACTTATTGGATTGAATTAAATCTACTTGCATTTAGTCTGCGCCGACAGCGCATAAACCACAATAGACTAAATGCATTCTTTAAAATTCACTCAATTTGTTTACCGTAGCGACACTCTAGCGCTAAGTTCACTTAACAGTATTATATTTCGTTCATATTATAACACAGAATACACAAAATTTATATCATTTAAAGAATTATCTAATCGTTGCCAGATGTTCTATTCAAATACAATAATAAAGCTAGAACGATGTATAAAAGAAATTAAGCAAACAAAACAAAAACAAAAAAAAAAAAAAAAAAAAAAAAAACCGTTTTTCACAGACGATTGAGTATTTCTCATTCAATTAATTCAGTTCTCACTTCGCGACAAGGCAAAAATACATAAAAACTCAAAGTATCTGTATTAAAAATTACGAAGTAAATTTTAAACACTTATTTCCTGGAAAAAATTCCAGAAAGGATTAAGCATGATTTAATTCGCAATAATAAATGAAGGCGTTATCTTTCTTGTTGCGAAGCTAAGTTTCTCTAGATTGGCAACAAATCCACTATTCTTCTGTTTCAAATGTAAACAAGCAATGGCCGCCATCAAAAAAATTATTAGGCTTAGCTGCACTTAAACAACTTTAAAATTGTTGATAATTCTAAAAATATTGCGTCCAGATTCACTAAAGACATAAAAACCTTAACCGGAAGATAAGAACAACATAATTGAATCTTTTTTAAAGCAAAAAATGTACAACTTACAAACATATAAGAGTAAAGAAACTGAGATCACTGAGCCGGGTAACAGAGTGGATATATATATATATATATTTATATACGTTTGACTAGGCCGATTGCAACCAAAATACGAGGTGCACATCTACATGCTATAGCAGTCATATATAGAAAATTTCAACGTTCTGAGGCTACTCGTTTTTGAGTTATGCGAGATACGTACGATATGTATGCACGTATGTACGTACGTACGTACGTACATACGTGCATACAGACGCCAAGAAAAATTCTTTTCAGAATTCATTTTAAAGCAGTTTTATAATTTTTTTGGACAAAAAGAGTATTTTATTCTGTCCTTACGTAAAGATATTACGCAAAAACATCATTATATTGCCTTCGATAGCGGTCGATATGGATATTTTCGTTGAAATATGCTGCCTGAAACTTTTCGCGATTACAATACTTCCTTTTTACTTCGTACAAGGAAGTAAAAAATCGCCAAAATCCGTGCAACCGTCTACCGCAAGTAGCACCGCCCGTTCCTAAATTTACTCTCAGAAACATCCCTAAATGCTGCCTCCAGTTTTAATATTTACAGCTGTGGTGTGGTGTGGTGTTAATGCTTCAAAGGTGTGGTGTTGAACTCCAATGAAAACTCTGATGGAAGACCGCATGAAAATTTTATTAAACGCCCAAAATAAAAGGCTACGTACAATCAACAAGAAACAAACCTCTTTTTTTTTTTTTTTTTTTAAAACTTTTCAATCTCTACATTTTACGTGCGAGAGCAATACGTGGCTCTCAAGCTTGCGTTTGAAACAACGCCAACATAATTATGTTGTTTTTAAACAATTAATTGAACTTAACAACTATTTAAAACGTATTCGAAAGTTAAATAATAATAATATTCATCTTATATTCTCGAGACATCCTTGTCCATATTAATCTTCAGTTTCTTCTTCCTTTATGCGACCTTATCACATTGTTGATTGTAGCGAATTCAGATAAGCTTTCTCTACTTTAAATTGTGTTCTGTAAAACGTTTTAGTAGTTTAAAATATAACTACTGTGAGATATTGCGATAATGTATGAATAACTCTGAGGAAATTTCAGAATTTTTGTCTTATTTCTTGGGATATGAATAAATTTTATTAACTTTCTATCGACTTGTGCATTCAAACAATTACGAACTCGTACGCACGCAACAAGATTTATATATATAGTATATATATATATATAATTAACAAGCTAGGAAGTAATTACAATACTGAAAGACCAATTTGGTCTAAAAAAATTTTTTTGCGCCATATGCTGCAAAATTAAGGAAATGAGAAATTGTAGAGAGCTCGCCAAAAAGTTACCAGGAGCTGTGGCTCCAAGAAAAAGTTCAACACATTTTTTAAAAAACAATGTCATTGAAGGGTGAAAAATTATTAAAAAACAATGTCATTGAAGGGTGAAAAATTAGGCTACACGCGAAATAGACTGTAAAATATATTCAACACAGTAAAATACTAATCGTTGGAAACTAGCAATGGCAAAAAATACAGTAAAATACCTATCGATGTGATAAGTGAAAAGTAAAAAACATAAAAAACAAATCGATGGAACTAGTTAAAACAAATAAAACAAACAAAAAACATAAAAATATAGAAATATAAAGAGCGGAAAATGGTAAATTAGCTCAATTCGAAGTCCAATCTGGCTTTTCAAGGGAAATTTCTAATTAAACGTCGAACCAAGCTAACTCCATTACGCGTTTCGCCTAAACAGACAATTGAAACTTTTGCGTTACAAAATTTTTAATTAATTAGATGAATTGTTTAAAAAAAATTTTTAGTCTCAATTCTCTGTTCCAAATTTCCGACGCGTCCGCACAAAATGACACATTAAGGTGTAAAAAAAATGTAAATGCAACTCCGATGTACAGCAATAATTAAAATAAAAATAAATAGCGGTCTGCTATTAGTCAAAATATACAATAACGTACGGGCTGTACCTGCAAGCTTAAAGAATTAAACCTTTATAAATTTTAGAAATCTAAAATTAAATTTAAATGAAAACAAACACAGTGGGTCTTGCTAAGACCAAGCAAAATTTGTTGTAAAAGAAACATAAAAAACAGACCTGTGGCTATGCAGTCTTCTCCATTATGAAAGAAAGCTGAAAGGGGGGGTCGGAAGACTCGGAAAGACGTGGAAAGATTTCAAAATGGCGTCAGTCAAGTTGTTTGAAGAATAAAACATTTTCTAAAAGTGAAAATGGCTAAAATTACTTAACATGGCCACAAAAGTAAGAGTAAAATGGAAAAAGCAGTCATTTTTTTAATAAAAGTCGCAATTCTTCAAACTAGAGGGCGATCAAGCTACAATGGAAAACGAAAAGGCCTCATTTGTTAATAAAAGTAGTAAAATTGGCCATCAAAGTAATTTAAAACTATTTAAACAATAGTATTAAAAGTATTGTGCCAAAATGTTTTGGAGGAAAGAAAATGTAGTGACAAGAATTATCTGTACATTTTTACATTAGATTCTCAGAATCAACCATCCACTTTATACCGTCTCATTGGGCTTATTTAAGTATAAAATATCACTATCTTAGTCAAAAAATCTAAAAATTGGTAAGGGTAATGCCAGCTTTTTTTAAGGTATTTTTAATTATTTTGTGAGGAATTCGGTTATTTTTCAAAATAGTTACGAAGTATAGTATTTCTTCTTGAAGGTGTTTTGTTGTATTGCAAATTCTTTTTATTCTGAGTAGCTGTGAATAAATTGTGTTAAGAATGACTCTTTTGGAAATATTTGAATTCCAGTTGGTTAATTTTAGTGTTGAAAAATTAAATTCTCTTCTTTTGTCGCAAACTTTTATAAAATTGTAATCAATAATATGTAAATCAAGGTAGACTACATTATGTTGCACTGTATTCGTATTATTTAGTTTTAAGCATGTAGGGTAGATATTAGCAACTTCTATTTTGTGTAGTTGTTAAATGCAATGACATCATCAATATATCGATAAATGTGTTGGTAAAATTTATGTTCTTCTTTACTGAGTGAACGGACAAAGGTCAATTCTTTTGTAAAAAGGAATAATTCACAGACAGAACTTGAAAAATTACCTCCCATTGGAATTCCCTGTATTTGTTTAAAGATGCTATTGTTAAATTGAATAAAATTATTGAAAAGCACGCTTGAGAGAAAAAGTTGCCATTTTTCGTTGCTTATTATTGTAGAAATTTGCGGAAATAAATCTGGAAGAGCAAGTAAGCTTGTAAATATTTCTTCAGGTGGTAAAGTAGTATAGAGGTTTTCAAAGTCGTAGCATTGGGTATGGTCTATTTTAAGTGAATTTAGAGTTTTCAGAACTAGTTCGTTACTTGAAATCATCCAGTTGCAGTTCTGATCCTTAAAATCATAGTTATTAATTAGGTCACGTATTAGGCGAAGTTTTTGTTCAAAAAGATAATCTATTTCTTTAAGATAACTTCTGGTACTATTAGCTATGAACCTGAATTTTATCGGAGACTTATGAAATTTTGGTAGTACATAGAGATTGGCAAACCTGTTATTATATTTCCGGGGATGTATTTTAAGTCTTTTATGTCGTGCGTTAAATTTATTGAGAAGAATCTTAGTGCTGGTAGTAATTTTTTGGTAAGTGATAATTTATTATATATATGTAATTATCTAGCTATGAAGAAATTGATGCTAAAATTTTGTATTATATTCTCCTTTTTAGTTGAAATTTATAACACTAATTCAAGGTTTATGGAATTATCTCTAAAATAATATATGTTACATATTATCCGTTTTCTCTGAAGATTTGGGTATATTTTTGAAATGTACAGTCTGACGTGGCAGTCAATTATATACATTGAAAGGAATAGTAAATGTTGTGCAAGTGTTGTAAACCTTTCGTTATAGTTGCTCTGCAGTTTTAAAGGACCAGCTATTTTTAAGCATTAACAGTAGAGTTTAGTTACGTACTGTTATGTTACATAAAATATTACATGGCGTACAAGTTCGTGCTTTGTTAGGCTGTTAGATTATTTACAGTAATATAACTTCAAACCTTGCAGATTACACTTTCTTTCATAAGCAGAAGTTATAAGCTTAAAATAAATTCGAGGTTAAAATCCTAGTCTACGGTACAGCCTTGAAGTGATTTTGAAAATTGTCGGCAACACCAAAATGAAGCTTTACTGCTCATCATAATATCGCCAAATCCCGTGTGTACCATATACCAGTATTAAACCAAATCGATTTTAAGCACACTGCCCTCCAAAAGTTAACAACAGCATGTTTTTTTTGCGTCTAATTCGAAAATGAAGCAATATACGAACAAGAGATTTAGACGACACGTTTACTAATGAATGCGACAAAGAATGTTTCTAATGTTCAGCACAAACATGAATTACAACAAAAAATTGCACTCTTGGCAGAGAAATCCAGTTTTTTGAGGAAAACTGCGGTGGTGACGTTACAAAAACAGGTTCTAATAAGAATTGTGTCCACCTCTAGCTGCAATACATTGGTCGCAGAGACGTTTCGTGCTGTCATTTAAATTGTCGGTTAATGAAATGGGAAGCTACGACCAGACACGGAGTAATCGTTGTTCAAGAACGACCTTGGAAAAGAACGTAAAGCAGCAACCTGTCTCCCAAGATAGTTTCAAACATGCCCTATCGGATTCAGGTCTGAGGATTGAGTTGGCCATTCCATTTTCGTGACCTTCAAAATATTCTTCAGTAAGCCGAGCTCGGTGCGGTCACGCATTACCGTCCATCAGAAGAAATCCAAGACCAATAGCAGCGGCATATGGGCGAACATATTGATCTAGGACAGGGGTTCGTAACCCCGTTCTAGATTTTTGGGAGCTATTTTTGGGCCCGCGACTGTTCGCTATATACTATACATGCAATGCCAAAAATCGCATTAAATGCAACTATTTTGAATTTTTAATTACCTTTTTAATGTAGGGTATTGTTTATGATGCTTACGATTGCAATAAAATAAAGAAATACTAAGAATCGTTATACTTTTTTTTACTGCGCCTGCCAGCATTTCCAGTTTGTCAGATGTACCCAAAGTTCCTCCATGGAATACAAGCAAGTCAGTGTAACCAACGAGAAATTTAGTGGGATTGGTTGTATCTGGTGTGTTGTTCCCTCCATATCCAGCTAATGACCTGAATCACTTTCCAGTGTGAACCTGGACTCTGTGAAGAGAACAGACGCCTATTGTTGACTGGTCCAGGAGACGTATTCTCTTGCCCAATATAAACGAGCACCTTTGTGTTCTCAGCCAAGGGGACACAAACAACTGGTCGTCTTGCATAGAACTGTATTGTGCAGGCGTCTGCACACTGTAGTAGCTGAGATTCTTGTTTCTGTTGCTTTTAAATTATCTGCCACGAGCTGAGGCATAGTAATGTTGCTCTTCCTTCGGCCAAAAGAGCTAAATAACTGTCTCTCTCAGGTGTTGTAACTCTTGGGCTCCCTGGAACATGTCTTCTAGAAACATAATCCTCGTATTCAAACTGATTCCATAGTTGTTGGACCACACTACGAGAGACATTGAGATGTCTAGAAGCATCAGCTTGTGACATCCCCATTTCTACCCATCTGATCGCCCGCAATCTCAACGCATCGAGCGTACGACTTCTCCTAGTTACTTATAGACTCCCCTGGATATTGCCAATGAAATTGCTAATAACAATTGAAGATCAATACTCGTGAACAAAACTTAAAATTCTTGAATTTTCTCCAACTTCTAAATAAGTATTCATTTCCATAAAATAAAAGTGGTAGCTATTGTTTTTGCATATATTTTCTCAAGTTTCGTTACTATCATGCATATAAACTGTGAATTTAAATGTTACTGACATTTTTGTAATGATGAGCTTTGAAAAACATGCAGCTCCTTAACTTTTGGACTGCAGAGTATGTTGAGCTTGAATCCTGCAAGTTAAATACAGAGGGATCTGGTGGCAATAAACGCAACTTATGACCGAACTTTCGTATGGCGCAAACCCAACGCTGATGTAACGGTCATTAGTCTTCGAATGCCGTTCTTATAAGCACGCTACGCGTTAGCACTTTGCACTAATGGAAACGGTGCCTTCTTTTCCTTTGCATGTTCCGATGTTTGTATGCCTCTGGTTATAATATTTTCGGAATGCAAAACTGCTTAGATTTCATGAAAAGCTTACAGGGATTTATCACAATTTTTAAAATTATTTTTAGATGTTTATCATATAACCTTGACTTTTGACTTTAGGATTTAGACTTTTTGCTATCCTGTATGATATCTACGGCTTTAAAATTCTGCCACCCGATGCCTTCTTAAATTCTAAATATTTTTGCGCCGGTTCTTCCTCTTATATATTTTTGAAGCAAAACTTTCCATCTCGACTCGAATGCTTCCATTGACAAAATGGTAACTTTTTCAGTCTCGCAAATTGTTCCTAGAGCAAATATCCAAAGAGGTTTCGCAAATTATTCCTAGAGCCGTTTCTTTAAATATTGCAGAGTGTAATTAATGTGGGGTGCCGACGCAAGGCATTTTGCCCCCTCCTCTGGTGGAATTTAAAAAAATTTTGCCGACCGGGGCAGCCGCACCGGCTGTAGCGCAGACCCTGAATATGGCTTATATATAGACCCTGAATACATTTCGAATATAGACTTAAATATAGACCCTGAATAAATTTCGTATATATGAGTAATAATGATTCAATCGCCTTGATTCATTTTTTTTCTCCCTTTTTACATTTTTTCTCCATTGTCCTTAAAAATTCGCTGGCCTTCTAAAAAGAAAAAAAAAAAAAAATCAATATATAATAAAACTTACCGCAATATGGTAGAAATTATATCCGGCTGAATATTTGAAATTGTTATAGAATTCTTGCTTGATTGTAAAAATTCATTTTTAAAGAAATTGCTCATTCTTGCTAAAACATCCTTTTGACAGCGAAATTTGACAGTTTGACCATTAAACATAATAAGCAGTTCTACATCAGCTATTGAATTTTCGCCCAAATTTATCGAAAAAAACTCACATTCAGCCATTTGGATGCCTCTGTGAAATAAAAAGGATATGATATTGAAATCAGTTACAACAGAGATCAAATTAAGATGCATTTTTAAGTGAATGTTTCTTTCCTTAAGTGTTATTAATGCTTAAAGATATGTTTCCAGTCAGTATTCTTCGTGATGGGAAATCTACAATGATTATTGCAAAGTTTTCGAAATTAAATGTAAATGTTAAAATGTTGCTTTTCAAATGATCTCATTTCAAAGTTAGACTTCTGCAATAAATATTTTCTGCAATGGTAACAGCGAGAAGAAAAGGAGACTTGCGCATTTTAAAAAAGATTTGCGTGTTATTCTCTTAACTTTAATAAATTCTATGGAACATACAAAAAAAAAAAAAAAAAAAAAAAAAGTCTGCTTGGAATTTTTTTTTTAACTGCAACTTTATTTTTGAATGTATAAATTACCTTCTGCTGCTTGACAGTTTTGTTTTAATGCAAAATGGTACTTTTAACGAAGCAGTGGATGGAAGGCTACGTTTGTATCTTTCCGAAGAAAATTATTCGTATCCAAATATTAAAAAATGCCGTGAAAGGCATAGTTTTTCGATATCTAAAGCTACAATAGATAAGTAATAAAAATAAAGGGAAAAAAGTCAAAGTTGATTTCAAATGGAAAAATTGTTATAAAGATAATGAAGAATAAGAGTTATCAAATAGAACATTTAAAACACATATTCTAGGTAAAATATTTCTGTAAATATAATGAAAATAGTCTAAAAAATGTGCGAACAACCTTTGTATAATAATTAATACAAATATACACTTTGTATAATAATTTAAGAATTCAAATTACTGAAGATAAAAATTTGGTTTCACTTACTAAATGTACTAAAAAATACTTAAAATAGCTGATTTGAAGAATTGATAGATGGTATGATATAATAAATCGTAGTATGAAATAGAAATTAAATGTGTTTTGATAATTTATTGCGAAATACAATGGAAACAATACTTTGCGAATAAAAATATTAATTAAAAAACGACTTTAGTATTTTAGTGTTATTTCTAATTGTGACTAAAATAGTACTTACATATATATCCAATAAAAGCCAGTAATTGAAGACTAAAATTTATACTTCAGTGTTATGTTTTTAAACTTTTAGAAGCGTAAAAATAACGACCTTCTGAGACATAATGTGCGAGAGATAAATACTCACGGCAGACGATATTTTAAGATTTAGAAACGATATACTGTAGATATAAAAAGCTTTTATTTATAAAATAGCAGTAAGGCTTGTTTTTGAGGGGAAAATACCAAGGGATCTACAACAAATTCACTCCCTTCCCCAATTGTTCATCATTTATGATACAAAACTCTTTCCGATTCAGCTTTTCATTTCGTTTATACAGTATTTTCTGCAGCTTATTAGATTATTGTATAAAATTAAGAGAATTAAACTGAAAAGCATTTTTACTGTATTTTAAAATAATATATTCCTGTTATTCTTTAAAATACCCCTTTTCATCAAAATAATAATTTAAGACTTTAAATAAATAAGCAGTTAATTTTGTAATAAAAAGAGCAGTTCACAGAGCTTTTCCTATCTAGAGAAATAAAAAAAACTTTTTGCTTTTGCCAAAACTTTTTTTTGCTTGTTGCATTTTTTTTCATTGTAACTAATGGCAACATTTTAAATATTTTATTTATTTCAATTTAGTGTTCTTCATGAAATCCTGGCACGATATCGTAGGATCAATTGATGTTAGCCAGTTATTTTTAGCCCAAAAAATGGTGAATCTGTTAAAACATTTTTGTAAAATAGAGATTAGCCATGCTCTGTTCTTTTTGCAGCATATTGCGCAAAAAATTATTTAGACCAAATTGATCTTACAGTATTGTATTAACTACCTAGCTTGTTAATTATATATATATATATATATATATATATATATAATTAACAATACGAGTCTAATATATGCGAGTATATGTAATAATAAATTTCCATAGTCAAAAATACACTTAAAATTCTAACTTTATGCTCTTATTATAACTTTATGCTCTTACAGTCTCTTATGTGAAAGTACGTGGAATAAAATCTACAGCCCCGTAGTCAAGTTGTGTTTCCCGCCTTTTCTACACGTACAGTTATAGAATGTTCTGGAGATATTTAAAGCGAAATGGAATGACTGACTAGGCTGACGTCATTTCTTGGAAGCTCCGCCTTTCCAGAGGCTATAAATGGACTCGCAAAGGAATTTCGGGATCTTTTCTTTAATGTAACGATGCAGTAAACTTCATGCAAAAAGTTATTAGTAGTTCTTTTTTATTTACTTCGGAGATCTGATTTTTTGTAACTGCTATTTCTCCTGAATAATAATAAATGGATCCGGTTTTTTAAACTTATCGTCTGATAATTTGAGCTACGACTACACCTATGATTCTTCACCAATCAATTTATTCCGGACAAAAGCTGGTACATCACATATACAGTACACTCTCGATTATCCGCGGGGCGAATTATCCGCGCCTGCCGCACAAAGTGTTTTTTTTTTAAGCGTAAAGCAAAGAAAATAAAAATGTTCACAAAACTGAGCTAAACGTTAAATTTGCTAACATCGTACTTATTTATGGCAAAAATATCCCAGGCCTTCTCGGAACCTTCCCTTCGGCCTTCTCGGAACCTTCCCCTTTAATGAGTAAGTGATTTCTTACTCACCCTTGCAGTGCCCGCTCCACCGCCCTCTCTCGTCTTAATCTTACTGACACGTCCACTTCTTCCCACTCGCCATTGACAGACAAAGTAGACAGATGTCTTGTTGCACCCGCTAAGTCTGTTAGTTTAAGCCTGATAGTGTTTGCGAACCGGTCGGAGTTAATTTCTTGTCTTTTATTGTGTTCAGTGCTTGTGCTTTTTGGTTTTGTGTTTTTCGTTATCGATTTAAAATGTCAGAAAAACGAAAGAAGGTGGTGTTGACGATTGCGCAAAAACTAGAATTAATTTCCAAAGTAGCAAATGGAGCTACAAGGCAGCAGATGGAATTGGATTACGGAATCGCGGAAACAACAGTGCGTGACATTCTACAGGAAAAACTGGTGAAGTATGCATCAATGTCGACAGTGCTTTCGCAAATGAAAACGCGAAAAAGTATGAGCCTTTGATGAGCTAGACACGGCATTGACAGAGTGGTTAGCTCAAGTTCGAAAAGAGGGTACTCCTGTGAATGGTCCTATCATTGCGGAGAAGGCAAAAACCTTTTTTAAGTTGTTAGGCCTGAAAGGAAATTTTGATGCGTCTTCTGGCTGGTTGACTCGTTTTAAGCAGCGACATGAAATTCGAGAAATTGGACTTCATGGGGAGAAACTTAGTGGTGACCAACAAGCAGCCGACGATTTCCACCATGAATTTGAAGAATTTGTTTTAAAAGAAAAGCTATCTTTTGAAGAAATTTACAATGCTGAGGAATCGGAACCTTTTGTGGAAATGCCTTCCCACTCACACTTTAGCATTTGAAAGTGAAAGTAAAGCGGCGGGTCATAAAAGCAGCAAGGAAAGGATCACTATCATGTCTTGCAGTAACGCTACCGGTGGACATAAACTTAGACTTCTTGTCATTGGAAAGTAAAAAAAAACCGAGATCTTTCAAAGGCACAAGGCTAGAAAATTTGCCCGTTGATTACTTTAACCAAAAAAAAAAAAAAAAAAAAAAAAAAAAAAAAGGATGGATGAACCGAAACATTTTTCAAGAATGTGCGTAAACATCTTAAATTGAAAAACCTGCCTGAAGAAGCTGTGCTATTGATCGACAACGCACCTTCTCGCCCAGCAACAAGCGTGCTAAGGTCTTCTGATGGAGAAAAGTTTTGCAAGGTTTCTCCCCCCAAACGTTACTGCCCTAATCCAACCCATGGACTAAGGAGTCATTGCAACAATGAACAGAACATACCGAACCAAGCTGCTAATGACCAAAATTGAAGAAAGTTATGATCTGAAAGAGTTTTGGAAACACTACACGATCGTGGACAGCATCTACATTATTGCATCTGCATGAGACTCAGTGAAACTCGTCAACCCACATAAAATCATGGAGAAAACTGATGCCTAATGTTGAAGCCAACAACAACCTAACCCCTTTCAGTTGTGAAGGAAAAGAATGAAGATGTAGACATGCCCACGGCAACTCTTGCCGATATGGTGAAAACAGTTCCGGTGGGTGAGAACGTCGATGCTGAAAACATTAACGAGTGGTTGGTGTGCGACGTCAACGAACCTGGATTCGAACGCTTGAGAGATGATGAAATTGTGAAGAAAGCAAGGGGAGAGACCGAGAATGAAGGACAGCGAAGCGAAGGCGAAGAAGAGCCCATTGTGCAGATGCGGAAGACTCACAAAGCGGCATTACAACATGTCGACGGACTGCTGAGCTATTTGGAAGAACAAGATGACGCGGAGTTGGCCGAGAAACTTATGCTACGAAAAATGCAATCTCGGATCAAGAGAAAGTGCTTCCAAAACAAGAAGCAAACACAAATGACTTATTTCTTCAAAAAGCTGTAGTTTTACAGTTATGCTATTGTAATTACATAATACATTACAGTATTAAAACAGTACATATGCATTAATTTTTCTGTGTATCCTTGACGCTTCTCTAAAATTTCCCTGCTGTTTGTTTTACGTTTTATTGTACATAAAACGATTTTTCAAAGTTAGAATGACTGTTTTATCTTTTGCTATACCTGTTTTTAGCTTTTTTCAGATTATCCGCGATTTTTGTTATCCGCGGCGGCCGCGCCACCCAATTCCGCGGATAATCGGTAGTGTACTGTATATATATAATTAAAGAAAGGAGAACAAACCACAAAAAACGTTTGAATGATCTTAATGTGTCCAGCGAGTGTCATTTCACGAGTCGACGAGGTAATTAATAGTAGTGGAGATAAAGAACTGCGTTTACTGCATTTACGTCACTTAGTTTGTTTTTGTTAGTCAATAATAGAGATTAAATTTGAAAGAAAAATTAAATGTCTTACGCTTTGCCGAACGACAGCATCCCAGCGCGTGAAAAATACAAATATTTTATTTATGTTAAATCGCTCAGATTGTTAATTAAATTCAAATGACAAATATCTTACTCCTTGCACAGTAACAATACATTTTTTTCTAATTCCTAAGATGGCTGATTAAATTTCAAACGCACATCTCTACATATAATGAAAGAAAGAGTCTGTCTGTGTGTGTGTCTATCGTTCGCGCAGCGCGTAAGCTAATAGACCCACGGCTACGAATTTTGGTACATACGTGCATCTAGACAAGAGCCAGTGCACCTCGAAGCTATTTTTTCGAAATTCGAATTCGAATTTTTTTTATTTTATGTTTTGTGACGAAATAGTGTCATTTTGAGACATAATGGGCTATAGGAAAGCGAGAGTTTACTCTACACACTCCATTTTCACATCGTCATGAAATGTAGGTGCTTAGCTATTTTACGAACTTAAAATAAATTTCGTGTTTCAATAAATCGATTAAATACTTTATTTAACAAAGTGAGCTTAACACCTTTTCAACGGGATTTTTCTAAAAAAATTTATTTTTAAAAAGGTACAGTTTATTTTTCTTTGATTCTTGGACACGTTAAACTTTCATCCTTGCGACTGCTTTTACAAAAAAAAATTTTGGAAAAATGATAATATTTTATATTAAAAAAAATTTTTAAATGAAGCTTCCGAGTACACTTCTCACATCTCACATCTTTAATAATGTGATTTTGGGAACAATTTTTCTTTCTTATTGTTGTTGATAGATTTTTGATGAAATCGCATCATTTTGAATAGTTTCATCCTTTTAGAAATATGGGTTTGGCAACAATTTTTCATCGTATTTCTTATGTCACTGTTTTTAAGAGATTGGCATATTTCATTGTCATTTTTTATACATATGTTACGGTGAAACACCGAAATCTGGAAAATGTCGACTTTCACCGGTGAATGTCAACATTCACATAGTAGCTTGGTGTATGTCCGAAATATTTTCCAAATACTCTTATTTCTGACTTACACCGGTGAATGTCGACATTCACCATGTACTAATGGTGAATGTTGAACATATAAGAATATTATATTTCCTTCTCCGTAATTTATTCGCGAAAAAACGCACTTGAAACTCAGAATAAGAACTTAAGAATATAAGAACTTAAAACACACAGTATACATTCAAAATGAGAAAGGAAAATAATAGAAGTTATAAACTTACCAAATTATGTGATTCAAATCTTATTTATTGCAACAACTTAAACTATTATGACACTTTGAATTGCATAAGACTTTGAATCGCACTTTGACTCTTTTACAACTGCATTTATTTGTGGAACACTTCCTTTTTGGAATGGCAGCGTGTACATATACTCCTCTCTTTTCGACCTACACCAGAGCATATCTTTGATTGTCGACATACACCGGTGAGGGTCCGAATGCACAAGAATGTAAAGAAATATTCGATCTTTCACCGACGTATTTGTTGAATGTTGACATTCTCCGGTGAAAGTCGACATTCTCCAATTTCGGTCTTTCACGGTAACATATGTTATACATTTTTATTGATTTTTTTTAATATAGTTATTCTGCAGAGTAAAATTGTGCGCGTAATATTTTCTTTTTCTAAGTTTTTTTCATGTTATTTTTTGCTTATTTCACTTTTGCATGATTTTTTTTTCTTCAACGGAAAGTTGGTTAATTTTTTTATTAGGATAATTAATATTTGTATTAAGGGATATAGCTTATTTCATTGTAATTTTTTTCTTCTTGAAAATATAAGATAAAATATCATTAATTATACTTTGCTTTTCAGATTTTTTTTTTTTTTTTTTTTTTTTTTTTTTATTCTTTTATGTTATTTATTGCGCTCATTTCACTGTTTTTAAGATATTGAAAAGTTTTGAGTGATTTTTTTAGGAAACAAAGTTCTTAACCTCCTTTAAAGCATCTGAGTTTTTTATACCATTTGATTTTGCAAAGGGAAGCTGGTTAATTTATTTATTAGGATAATTAATATTTGTATTAAGGGATATTGCTTATTTCTTTGTAATTTTGTTATACGTAATAACTTTTTTTTTTTTACGAAGTTGTTCTGCAGAGTAAAATTCTACGCAGTTTTTAAATTTAACGTTTGGTGTTCCCTTCAGCCATTTTTCCGGTACATTTAAAAGCCAGACGAACGCTGGCAGCGAAGCTGCTTGTATCTTATACATTGCCGAGTGACAATACTCTGCTTGTAAATCGCTGAGTTTGTAAATCAAAACTTCATTAAATTTGCAAAAAACATAAATAATAATAATAATAATAATAAGTTCAGAATTTGAGTTTCGGATGAAGAACTATGCGTATTTAGAGTGTGGTGGCTCTATGTGTCTCAGATTTTTCTTTTTTTTTTTTAATAAATAAAGGAACCTACAACATACATACAAATTCATCATTATTTATTAGCAAAGATAAAACAGAAAGTAATTTTAAGTAAGAAAAGAAGTGTGTTCGTCTAAATTATCCTGGAAGAACAGTGTTCTGTGATTAAAAAAAAATTCAAGATACACACAGTTAAATGCCAAGCCGTCTTAAAGTATGGGCGCTTGCCCAGGGGTCCCATGACCATAGGGATCGCATGCTAATCCGTTTATGTTTCATTGCTGTGAATGGTAGTCATAGGAACCCCAGCTACCCAGAGAACGCTGCTCAACTCTTCATCCCTAGCATTCACTCCAACATTTGACACAGATGCGCCTCAGGAGATTAACAAGATTTCTGACGGGATACTGTCAATTATTGTTCACGAAAATGCGTCACATAAGCTGAATAAATCAGTATCATAAAGGTCACCCCAGGAATCTCAGAAGACTGTTAGCAAACAAAATAGGAACTTCAGATAGCACGAATAGAAGTCCAGCTACAAGAAGCCCGAAACGTGATGGTCATAGACAAGACTAGAAAATCGTTTAGTGCAAGCCCAGAAGAAAAATTCTTTGGTACCTTCTATATCGAACACAGCTTCAGCCCCACATTCTAGAACAGGAATTACTTTTTATAGCAGTGCCTAGCCCCTGCATAACAAAACAGAAGGTCCTCTCAGATCACGTCTTTATTATTAAATTCAAGAGCTACATTAGAACGCTGGAAGGAATTAAGGCCCAACTAACTGCGGACCTTAAACCTCTCAGCTAGTTGTCTTTATAATTCAAGTCCGACCCACCAGAAACAGAGAATTCCTAATCAGAGAGAAGCTAATCAGATGCAGACAGCTCCTAGTCAGATGAAAGTTTACGGGAAGACATAGCTGCGTCAATATCGGAGCATCCTCAAGAACTCTAACACAGACACCTTTCAAGTTCGGGGGTAACCCAACACGACAGACGGGATAAACTAGTTCAGTACAGGCACAGATGATAAGAGAAATTTAACGAGGCAACAAAATGTCTGTGACGCGGCATAAGAATCGTGTGTGAAATGAGCCGTAGTGAGAGAAGCAATCAGTCCATGACTTTGTCACTTGTACATCTTTGCCACCGGGTGTTGGTCACGGTGTGATATGGATTTATCACGGCAGTCGTGATCAAAACCTTTTTCTTCGAGGCGTACATGCTTGAAATGTCATGGGATTTTATTGAATGAAAAAAAAAATCTAAAACAGCCAACAGCTGGCACTTCATATGATAACAAAAGCAATAATTAATTAATAACAATTGATTTCTAGCAAAGACTATGTTTTCCATAACAAATGTTTAACATGTCTGTCGTCATTTATCAATAATACCTGTAGTCGAGGGACAACGTCGTGAACAGCACTGTACAGCATATCTCCAGATATGGTGAAATATTGCCGTCGGATGTTGTCTTTTACTATCTCTAATGAGATCGGACGATCGCAGTAGAATTGCGATTTCAAGTAATCCACAACTAGATTTTATACCAATTATTACACTGATTGAGATCTGAAGACCTGAGAGGCCAAACATGACGGAAGTGGCGGCTCAGCACGCGATCCAGTACATGTATCAATATGGGGTGGAACTCCATCCTGCATAAAAGTCGTGCCTTCGAACAGGTATTTATCAGCCAGACTAGGGATGATACGATTCTGTGACGTACTGACAGTCTGAATAACAGAAACACGCATTTTCTCGAAGAAAAAGGGTCTGATCACGATCAAAAAAGATCAGATCACACCGTGACCAACAGCCAAAGGCGAGGATTATAAAAGTAGCAAAGTCACGAAGGGGGCGATTCCCTCTCTCACTACAGCTCATTTCATACACGATTCTGATGCGGCATCGCTGATATTTTGCTGCTCAGCGCCATATGTTGCTGTCTTTTTTTATTTACATTTTTTTTCCCTTTCAATAAAACCTCATGTCATTTCAAGCATGTGTGTCAATTTTTACCTCTCTATCTACATTATTCCTTGAATTATGTGATTTTGAAATGTTAGCGGAATTTTGGGTCACCCGGTATATACAGACGTCACGAAAAATTCCATTTTAAACCAAGTTTACAATCAAAACTTTCTGTTCGTATGAACAGACATTGATTAAAAATATTTCTCTTGAAGATTATTCTTAACGACGGACCAGCTTCACTGCTTCTTTTTAATTATTAAGAAAAACATCATATACAAATATTTACAGTGAAGCAAAATACAATTTAATTATGATTACAATTTTCGCTCACGTCAGGCCAGTTAGATTTGTTTTCGAACTCTACCTGCCTCAATCGTAGGAGGCGATGAATTGGCGAGATTCGTTGGCGTAAAATGCGCCAACATTCCGCCCGGCCTTGTCATGTTCACATGCAAGAAATTGACATAAATTTAATTATGAAGTACTAATATTAAAATTTCGGTTATTCATGTAAACAATTATAAAAATATGTCGAGAAAAATATAAAATAAATAAACAAAACATCGAAACTTGTAAACAAGAATACAAAATTATTGAGAAATATAATTTTCAATATATAATTAACAGCTTATAAAACTTTTTCAATTTTGAATTCACCTCAACAAAGTTAGTAGCATTGTCTGTATAAATTTTGAAACATTTGCCACGTCTACGCGTAAAACGTTTAAGTGTTGCAATTAAAGCATCGGATTTCAAATCCGTTAAAGTTTCAAGATGGATGTCCTTTGTTGCGAAACATATAAAAATACAAATATGCAGTTTATTTAGAATACGTTGATTTTTAAATTTCACTAAATAAGGGCCACAGAAATCAATACTTGTAATAGCAAATGGAGGTGAAACACTAACATTTTCAGTGGGCAAATTACCCACAATTTTGTGAAGAAAGAGCGGGCTTACATGGGAAGAGAGTGGGCACGTGCACATTGATCTTCTGTTTTACGTGCGAGATTACGGCCCTCTAAAGGCCAAAATTTTAAGAGCACTGCATTCAGCACAAGAGATCTTGTGGTCCAACATGAAATAATTTCCTACGTAAACTTTCAAAATAAATGTTACTTAATCTTGAAGCCTTAGAAAATGTAGGAGAATGCATTTAAGAGTATGGCACTGAAGCCTTCTTCAACCTTCCACGGACTATTCTTCTGTCATAAAATATGCAAATAAATTCGAGATATTACTTGATAGATTCTTTCCTTCAAATAGAGCTCGTTGTTCATGCTTAATCAACATTTTTTCCTCTTCTCTTAGCTCATCTACGGACAGTGATCCGTTTTTTTTAACCTTATTCCTGCAATTGAAAATAAACCTGGTTAATTATACAATAATTATTTGAAAATTCTTAGAGATCCTGCATAATACAATGTTGAGAGCTGTCATTTAGCAGGGCAATCTCTTTACAAGTCTCATCTTCAGAAGGAATTTTCCTTTCTCGCTGCAAAGTTTCGTTTTCGATTTCTTCGATGGTTTCAACCTCAGGAACAAAATGGTTGCAAGTTCTTGGAAATTTCAGGCTCCATAGAGGATCCTGGACCCGTCCACCATCTAAAATCTGTCACCAAACAATTAGCACTCATTCCAGGAGATCTGCAGGGATTTCCTTACCTGCACAGTGATGCCAAGAGTTAGGATCTGTGAAGTTGGTGGTTTCGTTCACTCGGTTTTCCACAAACTATTTTCATCGGATTTTTGCACCCTTTATCCAAAAAAAGTGCAATCTTGGAATCTGTCAAATGATGTTCAATAGATGATCTTTTCAGATTCACGATTCTCTTTACCTTAGAACTAAGACGAGCTGCAACTAGAGCACCCAATAGTTCAAATCTTGGCAAGGTTATGCCGTTTAATGAAGCTACACGACATTTTGAAGTTAGGAGCTTCGCCGTTATTCCACTGAGAGACTTTACCTTCAAATATATGGCAGCGTCAAATTCCTTCTTACTTGCCTCGCAAAAACTGTGTATTTCAACAGTATCTTCGTGTGAAACAGAATCATTAATCAACCTACGTATTTTCAAATTTTCTATGTGATGAAGTTCAGCACACCACTTCTTCCATTCCTGTTCAATTTCTTTTGATAAAGTTCATCCTACTGAATTTTTTCATTCTAGAGATCTTGGATCTAGATTTCATGCTAGAGATCCTTAACTCAACCGGCGAAAGGCGAAATTAATCATAAAGGATCAAATATCTTCACTATTGCTTGAAGTAAGAAACGTGTCGTATTTTTGTCCATAGAAAGAAATTCCAAAAGAGTTCTAGTATCCACAGTTAAATAATTGTAATGTGTCTTCTAAGGAAGTTCCAAGATTTCAGTTTAGTGTGCGCTCAAGCTGAGAGTAGTATTTACAGGATAGGTATCAAATTCTTTATTCTTCCATTGCTCCATTAGTTCAGCATTATTGCTAATCTACTTCCTGAGGAACATTCCAGCATCTTCTATAATTTTCTCGGCATTTCTGGATACTTCAAGTGCTTCTTCAACATCTTCACTTCCATAAATCAGATCATCTACATAAAACATTTGTCTAAAATCTCCAACAGTTTCGGGAAAATCTTCCTTATATTTTTCAATATGATGTCTAATAGTAGCTGCTAACAGGACTGGGCTCGAATTGACTCCGAAATTTACTCGATTGAAACGGTAAGTCTGTAAATTAGGCTTTTTATCAGCCCATAGATCATCATTACAAAACTGCCGATATTGTTCCAGGGTCGAAGCGAAAGACGAGCTGCTGAATCCAGTCGCACGATAAGTTAAATCTTCAACATCGTCTGATGGAGTGATGAAGAAGTCAGAAAAGACCAGATGGAAGATACCGACATTAAATTAAATAATAATTAATAATTGAATTAACAGTCTGTAGGGATTTATTTTGAATAGCCAATTAAGTTATACTTAACTTTCCGATAAATCTTCATTATTCTAATTGTCAATGGCAGAATATTTAAATTTAGTAGAGCGCGTGAAGGAATGCAAATTCTACTTTGAGAAAAGGTTTAAATGCCGAGCTTTAGAAGGAAAAGTTAGCGAGTGTAGGCAAGCATTGTACCTTGTAGCGTAAGTTTCTGATTCTACATTTATTGCTGGTTAACATGGCGTAACAGTTATTACTTGGCTTAACAGTTATTACTTTACGAGACTTCGACGCGATTTTAGATAACATGATTATCTGAGCCCTATAGAAAATTCTACTGTTTAACATCTTTGAATTTTTAGTTTAGTTCTTGTTAATTAAGACACAATAACACGCCGAATAAATACTAATTCAGAAGTCCAACAACAAAAATCAGCGTTATACCTACAAAATTTTCACAGGACTAGTTTCGATGGTTTTACCGAACCATCATCTTCAGCTGCAAAACCGCAAATGAACAAGATAGGAAATAATGATTAGATAAGATAAGAAAGCCTGGACAAGAATAAGCAAGTGGCGCCATCTGTTGGCGAAACCAGAACTAAAACATAATTTCTCTAAAAGCCGAAGGCAAATTTGGATTGGAATTAGGATCGTTAACTAGAACAGAAAGATTTTTATGAATGTGAAATGCCTCTAGAAAATCCAGTTCTCCAATGGAAGATGTTTTTTGAATAATTTTGGCAGCAGAAAAATTGAAAGTGTGATTTTCGGACCAACAATGTTGAGCAGAAACATGATCAAACAACAATGAAGACCTCTGTGTTTCCTTTTTTCTAACATATGCCTCATGTTCTTTGACGCGAAATTTTAAGGCTCTCTTAGTTTGGCCAATGTAAATTAAACCACACTGGCAAGGAATCCTATAAATACCCCAGGAATTCATATCCGGAATGGGGTCCTTGAGTATAGAAGTTGGAATTTTATTGATGGGAGAAAAAACAACTCGAAAGTTAAATTTCTGCAAAATATGTGCAACTTTATAGCTAATTGATGGAAAGAAGGGAATGACAACAGAATTTTTATAATCTCCTAAAATAAGAGTGTGGCTTTTAGTGTGATGAGATGAGAATTTTTTAACTGCTTGATTAATAATGTTGGGTGAAAAGCCCCTGTCAATAGCTATTGCTTTTAAATAATTTAGTTCTTCATCAAGGGCTAGTTTGGAGGAGCAAACTTGAAGAGCACGGAAAACATAGGAATAAAATGAAGCTAACTTTTGTTTAGTCGGATGACATGATTTAAAGTGTGGTGGAAAGCAAACCGATGAAGGTTTACGGTAAACCGTAGTACTGAAGTTGGATGTGTTACGTGTGACCAGAATGTCGAGAAACGGAAGAGAATTGCAAGTCTCAAGTTCAAAAGTGAACTGAATAGCAGGATCAATAGAATTCATTGTTGAAAGAACTTTATTTAAATCATCTTTATTACCTTCAAACAGGGTAAAAGTATCGTCTACGTAGCGGAACCATGCCGGGAAGTTTAAAGTTTCAAACAATTTTGATTCATAATAATGCATGTAGATATCAGCCAGGATGGGACTGAGGGGACTTCCCATGGCTAATCCCTGAGTTTGCTTGTAATATTTATTTTGGAAAACAAAATGTGTTTGTTTCAAACAGAGTTGAGTGAGAGAAATTAGCTCATCAATTTCGATGCAAGAGAAATGAAATTCGCGAAGTCTGGTTTCTAGACATCTTAATGCACCCTCCACTGGGACATTGGTGAATAATGATTTTACATCAAAAGAAACCATGAGTAAATTACTAGGAGAAATGTTTTTAACCTTTTTTACAAACTCTATTGAATTTTTCATGGTGTAAATGTTATTGTCTAATAGAGTGGAAAATCTAGAAACTAAATATTTAGCTAAAGGATACGAGGCAGTACCTAAATTTGATACAATAGGGCGGAAAGGAATACCACTTTTATGAATTTTGGGAAGAGCATATAATCTGGCACAATTCGCAACAGATGGGATAAGCGAATGTTTTAAGTTGCTTGAAATGATTTGCGAAGATTTGATCGCAGTTTTTATTTTGGATAAGTCCGAAGGTAAAGGATCTTTAGGGATCGGATTATATGGTCCTTCGTTTAAGAGTTTAGTGACACCATCGATGTAAGTGTTCTTATCCATGACG
Source organism: Stegodyphus dumicola (assembly GCF_044657685.1). Lineage (NCBI taxonomy): Eukaryota > Metazoa > Arthropoda > Arachnida > Araneae > Eresidae > Stegodyphus > Stegodyphus dumicola. Next base: position 83,429,349 of record NC_140772.1, on the reverse strand, counting down.
GCTATCTGGCCACCTTTGTCGGCCTTTGAAATGATAATATCCGGGTTAATCTTATCTAATCATTATTTCCTATCTTGTTCATTTGCGGTTTTGCAGCTGAAGATGATGGTTCGGTAAAACCATTGAAACTAGTCCTCTGAAAATTTTGTAGGTATAACGCTGATTTTTGTTGTTGGACTTCTGAATTAGTTCTTGTTAGTTAAGTTACCGCCCGAGCGAGGCGTAGTTTGTTAGCGTCAAGTCGACGCATTATTAGTTTTAAAGAGTTTTAAAATAAAGGGTTCTTTTAAGCCCTCTCCTGTCTGGTTTTAGCACGTAGTACTTCAGTTGTTACACCAAGAACTAAACAAGTAGATATTACATTTGGCCCCCGAATTTCTTATCGAATTCGATGGCCAACGATCTGGACGGACAGTCCTCCCCACAATACTCAGAAGTTGCAGCCTCGATGGTGACCAGCCCTTCGGATGGGTATGGTTTTCTAATACAAACAGTGAGAGCGTCCATTAAACCAGCAGTAGTGTTCAACGGCAAGAACGCCTTCATTTCATTCCTGGAAGCCCTTAATAATCACTTCCAGTTGTATCATGTACCCGAGAGACAGAAAGTAGCAATTGCGTGGAGTGCCCTCCGAGGACAGGCTGAGTCATGGTGGAAAAGAATTGGAAAATGTTTACTTGGAGAAGTCGGAAGCCTCACCTACACTTTTGAAAATTTTAAAGCGGCACTCTAAACGGCCTTTCCGATAGCGAAAGACCGAGCAAAATTATAAGCCGAACATTACAGCTCTTATCAACGAAAAATTAAGGATCTCACAGAGTTTATTTTACGTATAGTAAATATGCTATACAGAAGGAAACCGGATAATAAAGTCATTGGAATTATTTTACCAAGGTTATTACCCGGAGTACAAGACTTCATGACAGCTGAGAAACCCACGGACGCTTCAAGGATTATTCGAATTATACGTGAAATTCCAGACCCGAAGGACAGCAGAAAGCTCCAGATTTCCTACCCAGGCATATCACCAGCAGTTCTCCCAACAGCCGGTGGCAGAAAGAAAGAAATACAACGGAGAAAGACGTTTTTCAACCAAGCCGCCAACGAGTGAGAATGGAAACGTTAATGCGAAAATGAAATTCGATAAAGACCGCCAGCGCACTCTAATGATAACAGCAAGAAGGAAAAATTCTTTAAACAATTATTGGGATCTCAGAAATTGAGGGTCCAGACTCCTGTGCCTCGCAAAATCCCTTTAAGTTGCATTTAAATACAGATGTGGTGAAGAATTCGCAATTATCTGTAATACAAGTTTTTTTTAATAACGTAGTGTCTGTCTACGGCAAGAACAGCTCTCGCCACGGTGTTTGGCGAGTTGCGGTCGCTATAGCAATAGGGCTAGTATATTTCAAATTGGGACGAACCAAGAGTTGCTTTATTGTTATTTTGTTTTTGGCGACTGTTGGCTGAAGGAAAAAGAGTTTATCATTCGTCTCCTCGGTTTCATTCCAGTTGCACACATCTTTTCTTAACCCTTATATTATTACTATTAGCTATTTTTATTCTTGTTGTTATATCTTTTGTACTGGTATTTGCTCAAATTTGTTTCTATTTAGCTTGATTTTCGTAGTGCTTTGTTAATTGCCAATTTTTTAAAATGTCCTTCCAGTTTAAGAAATGTCAACCTTTAAAATCTCAGGCACGTCAAATCATGTACAATGGCGCAGAATTTTTCGCTTCTGAAGCTTTGGCGAATTCTTTAGTAGTTCCTCTTCCTCAAGTTTTGAAGAGAACATCGCAAGCTACTGGAGTATCGGAGTATACAATTAAAAAACATTATGCGCGAAGTATCAACAATGGATGAAACTAAACTTCTAAATACACCTGGAATGAAACGTAAAAGCCCTACTAATCATAAGTGCGAAATTGACGATTTTGACAAATGCGTTATACGGCAGACAATACAAGACTTTTACATCAAAGAAAAGAAAGTGCCACCTGTGCGGAAATTACTGCCTGTTGTGAGGCAAAAAATAGACTTCCCGTGGCAAAAAGACTCTTTGTGAAAAGTTTTGCGTTCAATGAAATTTTGCTGGAAGAAATGCATTAACAAAAAAAAAAAAAACAAAAAAAAAAAAAAAAAAAAAATTCTTATCGAAAGACCTCACATTGTATTTTGGAGAAACAATTATTTACGCGAAACGAGGAAACTCAGGGCTACATCATTTACATCGATGAAACATGGATTGAGAGCAACTTAACTTTTAAGAAATGATACAGCATAATACGGTTTTGGGCGCACAGATAAATGAATGTCAGTTCAAAAAATAGACTGATTGTTGTCCATGCTGGCTCTTCCGCAGGATTTATTCCAGGTACCCAACTTTTATATAAAGCATCAGCTCAAAGCGAGGACTACCATGGGCAAATGAACTATGGAAATTTTGAAAAATGGGCGTTGGAAAGCTTCTTCCAAATTTACGACCCCAAAGTGTGGTATGCATGGATAATGCCCCGTATCACACAAAAATTGAAGATTGGACACCCACGAAATATGCTACAAAGCAAACAATGGTAAATTGGCTGATGAAGAAGATGATATGCTGCGATCCTAGAATGTGAAAAGCGGAGCTGTTTAACTTAATGGAATGCAATCGTCCTAAAAAAGTAATCTATAAAATTGACAACATCATGAAAGAAAATGAGCATCATGTTGTGCGTCTCCCTCCACTGCGATCTAAACGCAATTGAGTATGTTTGGTCATCAGTTAAAAGACTGCTCAAGGAAAGGAATGTGACTGGGGACTTAAGCTTGGAAAATTTGAAAAATTTAACACAAAACGCTTTGGATGAAGTCACTTCTCAAGAATGGCAGGCGCACTGCAACCACGTAGAAAAACTTGAAAATTCTTATTGGGACAAGGACGAACTTCTAAAAGAGATAGTGGATGAGTTAATAATTCAAACTGCCAGCAACGATTCTGATTCTAACTCAGAAGAAGCGGAATCTTGCGACAGTGATTCAGACGACTTTTCAGATGTTATACCTCTATAAAAGTCATCCTCCTTCTTCATCTGATAGCTCTCTCAAGTTATGAGAATATTTCTAGGTTCAGTATTTTCTTTGCCACTATGTAAATGAAAGACTACCAAAAGTGGGCAACAATGAATCTTCGAAAGAGACGAAACCCACCTTGTGGGTAATAAAGAACACTGCATGGTTGCTTCATTTCCCATTACTGTGTTCTTTGGGACCCACAAGCCATGGTATAATTTGCTTAAAAAATAATTTTTTAATCTTTAACAAAAATTAAATAAATTTCGTTTTATTATGAAAATATTAATACAAAATTATGTTAATGCAACAAAGCTCACTGCAGTTATAAAAACCAAATTTTGTATAATTATATAAATTTCGTATAATTTTAAATATAAAATAGGTAACTGAATAATTTAAGAGACCTTAATTTTGTTCTGATTTTAACATTTTATTATGTTAATAGTTATTACAGTGTCTAAAAAAAACATAATATATAAATGGGCGCTGGTAATTAAGAGGCCCAGCAGCGGCCGATCGGTAAAGTCACTGAATACTGGTAGTTCGGTTCGAGGTTTGAATCCCGTGAACGAGCTGGCTGCATGGGCGTTTTCCTCATGTATAACGTGTATACGAGTCAGTTTCCCTTAGCAAGCCCCTCACGAAGGTATCCCTCCTCTTAAGCATTTAACCGTGGAGGCTTTCCGTAATCATATAAACCAACCCACACCACTGGTAATTAAGGAAAAAGCAGTTTTGATTTTAATTCATCTTCGCTCCCTTTCGCCATTAAATTGACCAGCTTTTGGTTTAGTTTGAAGGTATGGGAAAAGAAGAAATGTTCGCAAAAAGTATTTATTGAGAGCATGGGTATGTAAATAAACGCTTTTACTTTCAGATGATTCCATATGTATTTAATGATGAAATTTTTAGTCATTATTAAAGCACAAGCAATAAATTAATAGAAAATTTTGAAATAAAAACATAGCAGAACGTCATTTAAAGACTGAAGAAATTGCCTTGAATGTTCACAGTAGATTAGCTAGAGGGGAGAACTATAAAAATTTAATTTATTTTACATTTATGAAGTGCGTCTCAACTGTATTACAGAGAATGGGGCAATCAAGTAGATTTCTAAGATGTCATCTATGATTTTGCAAGCAAACAAATAAACAAAAAAAAAAAAAAAAAAAAAGGCAAAATAATAGCATGATTTTTTTAAATGTAAAAATTAAAATTTTTCTTCAAAAATAAGCACAGATTTTTAAATTCATTTCCCTAGAAGTTATTTTGATATATTTTTACTCATTCTACATCTAGAGGGATGGCAAATTCAGTGACTTGCCCCTCACACGGAAAAATCAAAGACCGTTTCTTAACTGCAAAAGCTTTATCTACGCCATCGAATTTTCATTTTCGGAAATTAGATGTATGGACGTCGCAAAGGGTCAACGAGCATTTTACTTGAAACTGAAACAAAATGTGAATATTGCCAAATGATCTTTAAATGCGCCAAGGTGGCAAACTGAGAAGTAAATCTTCAAGACACCCATACGAAAAATTGTTATGTCGCGAATTTTAATTACTAATATGTGTTTTAAGTTATTATTATTCTTAAAATTATTATTATTATTCTAATATTTTTATTAGAATAATAATAAAAAATATTATTATATTCTAATAATTTAGAATATAAAATATTATTATATTCTAAATTATTAGAATATAATAATAAGTTATTATTATTCTAATATTTTTATTTGTATTCATGTGTATTTTAATCTGGAAAAAAGTACAGTAAGACCCCGCTTAACGCTGTTTCGTTTAGCGCTGTTTCGGTTTAGCGCTCTTTTATTTCAACCCGGGGATTCCACGAAATCGCTCGCAGCATACGGGGATTCTCCGAAATGTTATGCAGCGATAGGTTTCAAATACATATCCGAAAGAGTGTACTTGTATTTCTTGTTTGGTGCGGTATTGTACAGACATATTTTGAAGGGGTAAATGTGGAATATGTCGAAGAAATAATTCAAGAAGCAGCGGCTAGTCTTTCTAATGATGAGCTCAAGGAATTAACTGAACAAGAAGAAAACAAAAATATTGACAGCAGTGATTCAGAAGAAGAGCAAAAAGAACTTTCGATGGCGTTTGTAAAAAGGAGTTTGTCTACCATAACTGAAATAATGGATCAATTCATTGAAAATGATCCGAATTTTGACAGGAGCTCAAAAGTAAGGCGTGGTGTTAGAGATGCTCTATCCGTTTATGAAGAACTTTTAAGAGAACAACGCAAAAGAAAAAGGCAAACAACATTAGATGCTTTTGTCACAAAAAGGCAGAACACTGAAAACGCGGAAGGCTAACTAAATATGACTGACTTAGAATTTTATTTGTTTTTTTTTAAGAATATTCGTTTTGTTATTTATATTTTGTTTTTGTTTTTGCAAGAAATAATAATGTGGTATTAATTTGGGCTTTAAGAAATAAATGTTTGGTTTTATTTTTATTAAAAAAACATACTTTTTAAATTTAATACCTAACCAATTTCCTAGCCATCTTCCCCTAACCCCAATATTTACATGTAAAGATAGCCTCGTTTAGCGCTGTTTCGCATTACGCTCTACTTTGATGGAACGTATACCCCGCGTTAAGCGGGGTCTTACTGTATTCTTAAGCTCTTAAGGTTTTATTTAACTCGTTATTCTTGAGTAGGAATTGTAACAAAGGTGAGACAGAGACGGTTGTAACAGAGACGGTTGCAAGGACACACATCTGGTTTATTGGTTATAGCCTTTTTACTAACAGTGGAGGCAGTAGGGTGTTGTGTGTCGCCCTTTTAACTCATGGTCTTTGAAACGAAAATCGTCTTCCTGTCGCTTTGTTAAAGTTGCTGTTTTGTTTACTTCAAGACAGTGGGGGGTGTACTAAGTTTAGGTAATTGGATTCTCGTAAAGCTTAGTTTCGCTTGTTAGTTGGAGGGTCCATTTTTTTCTCACGTTATGTGCACAGATGTTCTTCGGACTGCATTGTCAGATTTTCTGGTGTTTGATTCGTCATGGGTGTGTCATTTTCTCAATTTAGATAACGTAAAATTCCGGGATTGGTAAGATTTAATTTGATAATTTTTGAAAGCCTATGAACTCACAGAGGCGGAGAAACCGAGATTTCCTCGGTGCTTGCACCAGGCTAGAGATTATTCTGATTCTTATTTTCAAGAAGCGTAAGAGGAGAAAAATGTGGGGGCTTTACCCTTCGGGTCTTGCTCTCGCGAGCCGCGTGAACCAGCGGGCAGCGGGTATGATTTTCTCTAGAGGTTTAGCTGGCGAGAATTTGCGTTGGCATAAGGCGTAGAGCTCAGCAGAAAGTTTTGATTCTCTTGTTCCAAGAATTGTGCTGCAGATTCTCTTGGTGATCCTGATATCCTGATGCGGTATTCCTGTTTTTACCGACTTTGACTTTCTAATCAGATTTTGTTCCAAAGGTTCTCTACGTTTTTTCGTGCGTTTTGAGGCTTACAGAACGAAAGAGACTCGTGTAGGATCCGTCTAAGGGTGCGATGCTGTTTATTCTGCCTGTGTCAGCTGCATCGATTTTTTCATACTTCCGTGCTCTGGAATTTATTTATTGTAAGGACAGCTTCAGTGGTGTTTCAACCAAGTCATCTTTAAAATTCGCAAGAAATGTCTATCTCCATTAACGATGATTTTGTGAATAAAGGACAGCAGGAATAATGTGGTGCTCGAGTAAACTTTGGACGCTGGACGATCTGTGGAGCTGTCATATCACCTTATTAATCAGTTTACAAAGGTATTCCCGAGTGTGGCGGTATGGACTTCACCCCGTGAGTGATTTGTTTTTTTTATTTGTTTTACTTTAATAATTATCTTAATACTCAAGCAAGAATCGTCATTTTAATGTTTGTTGAAATTTGAGCAATTACTTAAATTAATTAATCGATGTGGAAATTATCAGTGTTCTTAAAGTGAATTACCGTGATAAATACTTAAAGTTAGAAGATGAAATGGGAGAAATGCTAGTGTTACACTTATGATACAGTAGAATTTGATAATGTTAACCTTAATTAATGTAAGCTGTAATTTGGTGTAGTATTATGTGTTATTTTGCTTAGAAAAATATGTGATTTTTCCTTTTGCATAGGTTAATCACAACGCAAACCTAAAAGTTAAATTGTACTACCACTATACGATTGATTGATTGAATGATTTGATATACGAATGTTTATAAGAAATTCGATATGATATATATGTGAATGTTTTGATTATATTTTTTTTAGTTATTTTGTTCGGCACCACGTGTTAAGTTGAGTCGAAGTTTAAAGTTAAAAAAAAAAGGTATATTCAACAATACTAATTTATACCTAATTTTCAGATATATAACAAAATGCGTCAGGACTCGTTTCTACGGCAACAGACAGCTGCAGACAAACTGGCGAGAGCTGTTCTTACCATAGACAAACAGTACCCGTACGCATATTTCACAAGTGCACATCTGTGTAGCCACCGAGGGTGTGACTTCTAGAATGGACCAATGAGCATCCAGTAATACTTCTATCATGTCACATGACCTTTCGCGTGTTTTAAGATTAAAGCAAGGTGCTTGAAAATATTCTGCCACGCAATTTTCTGTACAAAATAATTAAAGCATCGTGGATTGCTTCTGAAACTTTTCATTGCGAAGTTAGATCAAATATAGGCAATATGAAGATTTCACTACCTGGTTGAAATAAAAACAAACACATGTTGGATACTTCGCTAAAATATCGATGGGAAATATTGCTTAATAAGTGGTAAGTAAGATGAAGAAAGAAATATGTGCTAAACATCTGAGCCCAAATGCAATCTTTACATAAGACTATGCCTATGAGAAAAATATTTACACCAATTATATATGTAAATAGAAGTCAGCACTTTTTATTGCAGTCTATATGAAAAAAATGTTCTATAATAATAACCAATGCAGAATTTTATTCAAAGTAAACTTTACTAATTTGCATTCCTATACATTTAGTGTGTTAAATTTCACATTTAATAACTGCTCACTCTTAAATGTACTGTCTACACAAGAAATACTAATCAAACAGAGTGAATTTATCTTATTCACAACGAATATATTCAATTTATTCACACATAATTTTTAATATTAGCAATGGATATAATCAGATATGTATTCTGAATCTTACACTTTAAAAATCAAAAGAATGCAAGCACTGAAATAAGAAAACGCTAGATTCATTGTAACACTTTCAGTCATTCTCAGCTGAATGAAACTAATAGACACTTGAATTCTCTTAATCCACATAATATGCCGTGAACATCAATCCAAACATTGATGCGTGATAAAAATCACGAAAGTGAAATGTCAGTGATTAATTAAATTCAGAAAACGAAAGCACAAGATTTCTAATATTACATCATATATTTATAACTGCGAAACAAATGCAAATTAAAACGTAAACAACATACGCTCACATGCACGAAGATTTATCGTCACAATAGCAATAGCAGCTCATTGGTCCATTTTTGAAACCCCTCCCTCAGTGGCTACGCCGATGTGCACTTGTGAAATATGCTACTCGTACAGGCTTGTGAAATATGCGCCTTGGATACCGGCGCGCAAGGAAACGTTTTAAGCCAAAGCTTCTGTTACCGGAATTTCAGAAAAGTAACGTTATTTGAAAACAGTAGTACGGAAATCATGGCCGCTCAAGGGAAAGTCTGTGAATGCGTCGGAAGGCTATTGCTTAACGTACAGGTAAAAGATGAAGTTTTGAAAGTTTTATTTTTTGTTGTTAAAAATTTACAAAATAAAGTTTATTTTGGTACAGAGTTCCTTAGGGCCGCTAATACAAAATAAATTTTTCCAATAACTCAGATTATCTTCGACATGGTGCCAAGAGTGGTAGAAGATGAAAAATTTCCAGAAGTCGACCTCCAGCATCTAAAGCAAGACGAAAGTGCCAAGCTGGAAGAACCCATAAGTAAATTTTCTACATTATTTTCTGAAAATTCCGGAAAGGCACAAATAGTCACTCATAAAACTGAACTAAAATCAAGCGAGCCGTGTAAAGCGACATCTTATCGATATGATAAAGAGAAGGAGGCTACAACAGAACACCATATATAACAGATGTTAAAAAACAAGATAATAATCTCCATCAATAGTGAATACGCTAGCCCAGTTGTGTTATACAAGAAAGAGAAATAATTTGCCCCCCTCGGATCCAAAAGCCTAGCGCTTTGCCATTGATTACATAAAATTAAATAGCATGACTAAATTTCCTGTCTACCCCTTACCGGTAATAGAAGAAATAATAAGGAAAATTAGGTCTACCAAATTCATGACCACTCTTGATCTGACTTCAGGCTACTTTCAAATAGCCAGGAAACCAAACGTGAATAAAACGGCGTTTGTTACAAAATCGGGCACTTATGCATTTTTACATATGACGTTTGGACTTAGTGGGGCCCCTTCAACTTTTCACGCACTATGGACGCCTATCCTCAGAAAGACCACACTGATGTACTTATATGATTTAAGCATTACCAGCGACACCACTGAGGAACATGCAAAGATTTCCACGAAGTTTTTCATTATTAAAGGGTTAACTGTTAATTCATCAAAATATAAGTTCGCAACTAAAGAACTGAGATATCTTGGTTATAAAATTTCAGCTAAGGGTATCAAGACTGAAGATTCTAAAATAAAAGCAATAAAAATATCATTCGCCAAACACGGCAAAGAAACTTTCATCCTTTCTTGGCATGTGCTGTTATTACCGTTCGTTCATCCAAAATTTCACCAATATCGTTAAATCTTTGTTAGTGCTAGAGCGGAAAAATTCAAAGGTTTGCGTGGACAGCGGAGACAAACACGACTTTTGAACAATTAAAAACAGCTTTAATTAATGTCCCAGTATTAAAATTCCCGGAAGGAGGCGAGAACTTGGAAATCGCGGCTGATGCTTCAGATTACGCCGTGGGTGCAGTTTTAATGCAAAAAGGCCATACCTTGGCATTTTTTAGTAAAACTTTAAATTCTACACAACGAAATTACACAGCTACCGAACGAGAAATGTTAGCCGTATTAATAGCAGTTCAGAAGTTCAAGGTTTATTTTGGAAAAGCATCGGTTACAATCTATTCAGACCATGCAGCCGTAGGTAGACTATATTCTGGGAAGAACTTGACTCCAAGATTAATTAGATGGGCCTTAAAGTTACAAGAGTACAACTTAATAATTAAGCATACTTCTGGCAAAGAAAACACTGTAGCCGACGCATAGTCAAGAATTCTAACTGGATGATAATGTTGATCAGTTCTAACTGGATGATAATGTTGATCAGTTCTAACTGGATGATAATGTTGATCAAATAAAATGAAGTATGTTAACTTCTAAACTTTTAGATTCCCGGGAAACGATCATTTCTGGATTACAAAAGGATCTAGAATTTAGTAATTTCTATGCTTATTTAAAGGATTCAGATAATTTTGAGCATGCAGACGTCGCTGTAATTAGAAATAGGGCTCAAAATTACGAGGTTGTAGATAATCTGCTGTTCTTTACTAAATCGACAAATGAAAATAGTGAGTTTAGGCCAGTCATCCCAGCCACACTACGGCTAAGCATTTTTTTACAGGAACTGCATAATGCACCAACGGCTGGCTACTTACGGGTGTGAAAACGATGCATAGGGTATGCGAGACGGTGTATTTTCCGCAACTCAGAAAGTAGTGACACCATTGAGACATGTATCAGGTATGTCAGGTCCTGTAATTTATGTCAGTTAATTATAGCTCAGCCGGGTATCTAAACAGTATTCGCGCGACTTCCTAGTGAAATTCTAGGAATAGACTTTCTTGGTCTTTTTTCCCAAGTGAGTTAAATAAAACCAATATCATTTGGTGATTGCTGATCATTTTTCTAAAAGGATAGAAATAATTCCGTTAAAGGGAGCGTCGGCTAAAATAGTCACCGATGCGTTTTTACATAGATATATCTTAAAACACGGTGCACCATTAAAAGTAATAATTGATAATGGTAAACAGTTTGCTAGTCAAATTTTTGAAAATGTGTGCAAAGGGCTTGACATACCGTATATGAAAATGGTCCCGTAAAGACCACAGGCAAACATCGTGGATTGAGTTAATAAAAACATTGTTAAAATAATCAGAAGTTATGTCAAAAGTTATCATAAGCGCTGGAATGGCCGCATAGATGAACTAGCCTATGCTTTAAGAAATGCCAAGCGTGATACGACGGGTAACACGCCCGCTGAATTATTTCTGTGTAAGAAGATTTTGATACCGTTACATAAACTCTTTTTCCTCCAAGAACGAGACCCGGAATTTAAACATGAAAACATTCAGAAGCTGATAGACTAAGCTTTGAAGAACTCAGATGTAGCAAGAGGGCGGCAGAAACTATATTATAAGAAGTCGCAAGTCAGATTTTAAAGGGGGAGATAAAGTGCTGAAATAATAATTTATTCTGTCCGATGCACCACAGGACTTTGTAGCGAAATTCTCATAAATTTGAGGGGCCATATGCAGTAAAACAGATCATCGGTGCTGTTATATATATTACTTCGGATAAGAGCTAAAGGCTAGTCCAGATTAACTAAAACACTACTATGAACATAAGGACTTTGATGTTTTGAATGGTTTCTTGCAGGCTTCAGAATCGGTGTGGTGGTGTATTTAATTATGGCAAAGCACACTAGGGCTATCTGCCTAAGGGGAGGAATGCCTTTCGTGGAGGACTTTCTAAGGGAAACTGGCTCGTATACACGTTACACATGGGGAAAACCACGAAAACACCCATGCAGCCAGCCCGTTCGCGGGCTTCAGAATCGGAAGAGGCGGCATCCTCAACGGCGACTTCGGCCCCACCAGAACTTCCACCATGCACAAAAAGGCTAAGAATGGAACAGAAGACAGTACCTCAGGCAAGCCGAAGACTTCTCGATAAAAGAACATTCAAATATTCGGAAGATACAGCTGAAAAAAAAATTCAAGGGAGAGGCACCGTCGAGAAGGAAAGCCCAGCGAGGAATAAAGATGGCCGTGCCCCGACAAGGTCTCGCTGCAGACAACCACAGGATACGTCAAGGAAGCAGTGCACGAAAAGAAAAGTACAAACAAGGCCACTAGTGGGTAAAATGAGGAAGAGACCACCCGAAGCTCAAGGCCCACAGCGAAACCGAAACAACAAAGAGTCTGCAGGCAAGAGTCCACGACTACCGACGCTCCAAGAACCAGCTTTCCTGTCATCAAAAGGAAAAGAGAAGAACACAGTTGGAGCCTAAGAGGGGAAAAAGGAAGGCCAACCTCAACTTGTGGAAAGGAAGCAGAGATTGCAGATTGCCAATGTGAACAACATGGCCTGGAAGGTCTTTTGCAAAAAAAGAATGGCACACTTCTAAGCAATGAAAAACAAAGTGAATTTTTCAATAAATCTTTTCTGTTTTGTAAAGTTACATAAAAAGTTTAAAATACGAAGTTACTATTTAATGTCAATTTGCCTCGTTTGAGGACTAAAGTTATTTTAGTTTTATTTGGCGAAAACACAACGCATGTTGTATTCAAAAAATCTAATGTTAATGTAAAGAGCAAATAGTTTGTCGAAAGACTATTTGTTTATGTTGAAATGCCAAAGATTGTGGCCTGATACAAGCAGCTTCGTATTAGAACTTGGTAATAAAGATTCGTTTTTAGGTTCGTACTTTTGGCAAGAAAAAGATTCAAATAAAAATTTTATTTTATCTGCTATTATGTGGTAAAAATTTGATTGTAAAATGTGAAAACATCTGTTGTGTTAAAGTAAATGATGATGAAAATGTAGATTTAATACTCAAAGATATATAATAAGTATTTAATGTTAAAACCTCAAAATGTTAATTTAATGTATTCAAGAGAAAATCTTGAGATTGTACAAACGAAAAGTTAGCCAAGTTAAATTATGCGATTATGAGCGAAAGCTTGGATGTGTTTAAGCCCGAATGTGGGGAAAATTTTGTATGCATGTGTTTTGTAGTGCTTTCCACCTACATTCTAGATAATATTCATTTTTACTAACTCATAGAGAATTAAGAATTGGATTTAAGGTGTGTCTATGAAGGTTGATATGTGCTAACAAAGTTGGTGTGTATTTAGGTGGAGCGTTTGTTTCATTCCGACATATTGCACTTGCGTTTTTCAAAATGTTTCACCACACATGTGGAGAGACAAAAGGGGATTTAGTTTAAATTAAAGCATGAATGTGTAATGAGTAAATGTGACCCGTAAAAACAGTAATGTTCGGTAAAATTCAGAAAGCTGCAGTAAATACAAGACATGGTTAGAAACTCAATAAAAGGGTTAATTTGTGGAAATAAAGTGTTATTTATTGTTTGATAGAAACATGTATTCCTAGTTATTCCTTCCAGGGGACTGGAAGGACAAGACTGAATGCCCCAATGAGCAAGTATGATGGATTCTACAGCGGAAGAATTATATGTAAAAGGAATTATTTGTGTTGTAATTAAGCTAATATTTAGTACTTTGTGTGTGAACGGGGCTCAAGTCTTATACTTTCTTTCCTATAAACCTTCATTCCTCTAATTGTCAATGCCAGACTACTTAAATTTGGTAACGCACGTGAAGGAATGCTAAGAAAAAGGTTTAAATACCGAGTTCTAAAAAGGAAAGTTACAGAGTGTGGGCAAGCATTGTACCTTATGAACTTCCGATTTTGCATTTATTGCCTGTTAACGTGGCGTAACAGATATTACTTGGCTGCCACGAGACTTCGAAGCGGTTTTAGGTAACAGGGTTATCAGAGTCCCATAGAAAATTCTACTGTTTGTTAATATCTTTGAATTTTTAGTTTAGTTCTTGTTTGTCGAGTTACCGCCAGAGCGAGGCTTACTTTGTTAGCGTCAAGTTGACGCATTGCGAGTTTTAATAAAGAGTTCTTTTAAACCTTAATAAAGGGTTTTCCTGTCTGGTTCCTGCATGTACTTCAGTTGTCACACCAAAAACTAAACAAGTAGATAGTCTTCAAACAGAAAACCAACCTGGCTGAGCATTTCCATTCATAGCCCTACAACAAACCAATACTGGGCTCTCTGGTACTCACTCCATGTTCGAAAGTGCCGAAGTTCGAAGCGGATGATGGAGAAGCATTCTGATGGCAGCTGATACTTGGAAGATCCCGGATTCCTGATGTTTTCAAAGAAGTACATAGCATCTCTACAGAAAGCCACTTCAGAATAAAGAAGACTTTGGCAGAGTTCGAGAGCACTTCTACTGGAGTAATGCAAGAGATGATGTGCAAAACTGGTGCGATGCCTGTGCGCATCAGAAAGGACTGAAAAACACAGTTGAGGGAAGCTGCAACGTTACAATGTAGGAGCTTTCGAACGCATCAACTTTGACATCCTGGGACCTCTGCCAAGAATTGCTGATGGCAACAAATGCATCCTCATTGTCATTGATTACTTTCCCACATAGCCTGAAGCGTATCCTGTTTCTGATCAAAAAGCTATTATGGTGGCAAGGTAATGATACATCATTGGATTTCCAGGTTCGGAGTGCCTCTTTAATTACATTCCGATCAAGGAAGAAATATTACCGGAGAGAAAATCTTCTGCTCTCAGTTTTTGTTAGCTGTTAGCTCAGCGTGAATTCCGAGTATAGCTTCGCTTTTTAGCTGGTCTTTAACGTTCATAGTACTTTGAACTTTAAATACTGATTGTACTCTGTGATACTGTGAAGAGATGTACGGCTATTTTTTTTGGAAAGTTCTGGATCTTTGAAGGGTTTCTTTTGATAAATCACCTAGCCCTCGATCACTAAACTAAGAAGTTTCAATCAAATTAAACTTAAGAAAAACATTGGCATGTAATAAAAAAAATGCCCGCATCCAATTTGAGATGACGCCATTAGCAATGCAGCATGCATTAGCACTCGAATATTGTTGTACCTTATTTTATGTAAATAAATTGCATATTGTGCATTAACGTTTATTGTATATTGTGTATTATGTCTAGTTAGTCCAAAGGGGCTTTGTCCCTGAGGGACTATTGTTTTCGCTTTGCGTCGAATCACTCTGAATGTCTGTTTCACTTTTCAAACTGTTGCCACCAAATATTATCGCCCTGTATTATATTTGAAATTAAATAATGAAGCATCTGCATAAATGTATGTATGTTTCTCGCATTGTGATAAAACAACAGTACCTAAATCCATCAAATTTTGAATGACGTAATCCTATTGGGAAAATGAGTTAAGGCATCTGGAATGAAGAGCAGTTAAGGCATCTGGAAGCCCAAATTTGAAATTTCATATTTTGTAAAACTCTGATGAATTTTTGATTAACAAACTCAAGGATTCAAATCGAGCAATGGCAACGATGTACAGAAGAAACATTTTTATCTCCATCGCGTGAGACTGTGTATCAGAAATTCTAAAGATATGCTCAATTTAAAATTATTTTGCAATATTGCTCTTGAACTCAATTTTATGGTTTAAGTGCAAACGTGATATTTAATAAATAAAGGCAACACACAAAATGTTAAAAAAATGCCCCTTTGGACGTAATTTGAGACTGAAATCTTCCAAATTTTCTTTTTTTTTTTATTATTTTAATGTGCATTGTGTTTAGTTTTATTGTATAGATCAGCTGTTGTCAACCCTGTGTGAAAAGGTCAAATTTTTCACTTGTACTGTAATATATTGTTGCACTTTTAGGTCGTTAACTTTAATTTTAAGACATAGAACAATGTGAAAATTTTAAATAAGTAACAGATGAAATGACAGCGTCACATGCAAAGCAAGTAAAATGAACGTTTTTATTATAAAGAGAATACGTTGAAATATTTTCCTTTTTCCTTTGTCTGTATTGTCTTACCTTTATCTATTTTCAGATACATTGTGTAAAAATATTTGGTAATTGTAAAATTATGATAATAAGTTAAAGAAACAGCTAAATTTTTGGTGACCGCCTGCCGCAGGTCCCGTGACCCCTTGGTGTTGCGGCCCACAGTTTAAGAAACGCTGCTGTAAAGGAACTTCACGAAAAGCAAGAACAAACCAGCAAACACAAAGCAATATCAATAAACTGAAAGTATTGTTACGAATTTGGTATTTAAAAATCTAATGTTAGTTCAATTATAAATTAAATGGTTTTATTTCCTGCGCAGTGCAGCGCGTGACGAATATTAGAAGAAAGCTAAGCCGGAAAATTGAAAATACAAGAGCGCGTGCATTTAACATTTAATAAATATCTCTTTTTTATTTCGAGAAAGTACTAGAAAATTCTTGCACGCGATTTTAAAAATCTTATAAAAGGAGGAAAACCTCTCAGTTCGTAATAATCAAGTACTAAATATCGTTGAGTTTATCACGTGAGCTTTTTTCCACAAGACTGGTATGGCAGCATGCTTGATAGACCTTGAGAGGGCCTTCGACAAGGTTTGGCTCGAAGGACTGATTTATAAGTTAAATAACTTTCTTTTTCCTGTCAGCCTTGTGAAGTTCATCATCTCATACCTAAAAAGAAGAACCTTCCAGGTGAGAGTTGGAGACTCTCTTTCCGGAAGGAAAATCATTGCCAGCGGCGTCCCGCAAGGGTCTGTTATTGGCTCAAAATTATTCAACATTTTCGTTAATGGTTTACCCAACCCACTGAATGCTAAACCTTGAAATATGCAGACGACACTGTGATTTTATCGGAATCTAAAAGCCCCCAACTTGCTCTTACTAACCTACAGTTTCACATCAACATAGTAGCTGCTTGGTGTCAACTTTGGAGAATTAAAACTAATACCGCGAAATGTAAAATTGTCCAATTCCGTCGCTACAGAAGAAATGCCACTACGAACACGGATATCAACATAAAGAATGATGTGATTCCAGTTTGCTCGTCCGCAAAGTACTTGGGAGTTACCCTAGATGATAGGCTCACTTTCAAAGAGCACGTAACCAACCAAGTAAATAAAGCAAACGGAGTTTTCATGTCGCTTTATACTGTTATAGGTAGGAAATCGAAATTCAGCTTAAAAGCTAAACGCATGATCTAACTCACTAGGATTAGGCCAGTTATGCTCTACGCCGCCCCAGCATGGACAATTGCCAATAAGACGGATAGGAGAAAACTAGAAGTCCTTCAAAACAAAATTTTGAGAGCCATCACTAACGCGCCCTGGTTTGTACGAAATAACATCATTCATGCAGACTTGAAAATAAAGCCCATTCCTGAACAAATCCTCATGGAGGCGAACAACTTCTTCGAAAAAATGGATAATTCTCCAGTACACACGCTAAGAGAACTCCGTAATTATGACCCTACGGTGGACAGCGTGGTGAAGAGACCTCGGTCAATTCACCATAATGCGCGGTGATGTATTTATGTAAATAGTGTACATATGAAGTTGTGTTTTGTGCTCTATCTAACCTTATTTAACCAAGTACTGTGTTACTGCCAAAATTGGCTATTTGCCTGGAAGCAGGCTAGAGACTCTGAATTAATTAATATGTGTTAAGGACTGTGTATTGTGTGATCTCACCACGCCCACTGCTGTGGTTCTACTCCTGATTCGCTGCTGGACTGCGCACCCTATCTCAGTAACCTTACGCTACTATCCTGACCGAATGCATCATGCATGGACTTGAATGCTGGATGATTTTGTTTTCCAAGTACTAATTTCCCAATTTTCGTATATTCAGCTTGACTTCGCCACGGAATGATTGCACCTTGTTCTAATGTCACGCCATCGGGCGAGGTGCAGTAGCACCTTAATGTACTAAAAACCGTGAATGGCCTTCATAGGCTGCACAGATTGAACAGGTCAAAACTCAATGTAGTTGTATACCAGCGGTGAATAAGAAATAAATAAATAAAGTTCGTAGTAGTTACTTAATTTGCTGTTGTTTAGAAAACTGCTCTTGTTGACTGTAGCGAATTCGCGGATTAGCTTTCTTTAGCTGTTTTGAATTAAGTTCTATTGAACGTTTGAGTAGTTAGAAGATAACTACTGTGATATATTGTGATACTGCACGATTATTTGAGGACATTTAATCATATTGAGATAATAATAAATTTTCTTTATTTTTCATCGGACTTGTACATTCATTTCGTAACGAACCCATACGCACGCAACAATTTTTGGTGTCAGAAGTGGGATTTGAATGCCAGTCACAAGAGCGATGGAAGAGCAGTTAAGACAGCTGATATCAGCCTTTTCTGCATTTAAAGAAGAAATGAAAGACGAGATGAAATCTGGTCAGGAAAAGATGGAAGCTGGTCAGAAAAAGTTGGAAGCTGGTCAATTGACATTTAAAGATGAAATAAAAGCCGTACAAGTAAAGATTGAAGAAAGTCAATACGAAATGAAAAGAGAAATTGCCTGCATAATAGAAACCAAATTCGATGCTATGGAAGGCAGAATAAATGTGGTTGAAAATAAAGTTGGGCAAATTGAAGAAAATGTTTCTTCCGTAAAAGTTCATATTGAAGAAAGAGTTTCTTCAGTGAAAGAAGAAAGAGAGAAAAGCGAGTTTCTGCCGTCGAGCAACAAATTGATGATAGGGTTTCAGCCGTTGCGAAAGAAGTCGATACTTTAAAGAAATTCGTAGCGACAGCAGGGAGCACTTCGGATGGTTTAAAATTTCTACCCATGCCTGCTCGTCCCTCTGTGAAGCTGTCGACATATGATGGGAAGACCTCCTGGCAGGTGTATAAGACACAATTTTCTATCGTGGCGGATGCGAATGGATGGGATTCCCAAGCTAAGGCCTGTCATCTCGCCGCTTCTTTAAGAGCCGACGCAGCGGATATCCTTCAGACTCTTCCCGAAAACAAAAGGTTAGATTTCGAAGCTCTGTCCGGCGCCTTGGAGCTGCGCTTTGGGGAGAAGTGTTTAAAAGACTACAGCAGGCTCCAATTAAAATCTCGTCAACAGAAGCCTACCGAAACACTTCAGGAGCTCTCCACGGATGTTGAAAGGCCTCTCGCCTTTTCGGAATGCCCGACAGAAACAAGGGAAATCCTGTCCTTGCAATACTTTATCGACGGCATCCGGGATACTGAAATACAGGAAGCTCTACGAATGGCAGATCTAAAAGATTTAAAAAGCGCTCTGTTGTATGCCATGAAATTTGAGGCAGCCCAGCAAGCCACTTGTCGAGACCACCACCGAGTCAGAGCTGCTCAAGTCCAGGAACCAGGGGATCAAGTCACCGCTTGTCTAGACGATTTAACTAGACAAACTGAACGCCTTGAGACGGAATATTGGTGAGAAGAAACCGACCGTTAAGTGCTGGAACTGCGGTGCTGAAGGACACATACGACGAAACTGCAGAATATCCCCGAGTACGGATGTTAAGACCGCTCCTAACAAACAGCAGGGAAACTAATTAGTGGCCATGTCGCGGGGCGGAGGTTGCCAGATAATGAAAAGCCCCAGTTTAAAGCGTTTCAGATTTCTGCAATGAGGGGCGGCAGTAATGGACTTTTCATAACAGGACATATTAATGAAGTTCCCTGCAATATGAGAATAGATAGAGGAGCCAACGTTACTATCATCCGAAAAGATTTGGCTCAACAACTGGGAAACAAACTTATCTGGATGCCGCCCTGCGTTACCCTCCAGACTGTGTCCGGTGAGAAGATCGACATCGATGGAAAAGTAAACGTTAACATCACGTTTGGAAGTACCGCTTACCATCACACGGCATATGTAGCAGAGATCACTGATTCTTTCATACTCGGATTAGACTTTCTAAGGAAATACAATTTTTCCTTGGACTTTAAAAATAACGAATTGCATTCTACATCTGAGGACATAGCCCTATTCGGAATTAATGATGGAGTGAAATCTATCCACAAGATTATAGCTCAAGATGATATCACAATACCCGCAAGAACCGAGTTTTTACTTCCTGGGTCCATAGCCGAAAATAGACATTTTCGCTACGGCATCATAGAATATCCCAATAACTGTAATAGCCCGAAAGGAGTACTAGTAGCCTCAACACTCGTCGACCTCTCCAGAACGGTTATCCCGGTGAGAGTCGCCAATGTAACTGAGAAGGCGAGAGTTATTAAGAAAGGTGAAGTGGTTGCAAGGTGAAGTGGTCCAGTAACCAGCGTTGAAAGAAAAAGTAACATCCCAGAATCCGTGTCCTCAGAGAGCATTACATCGGAGTTATTGCAGAATGCGCAATTAAACGATAAAGAGAGGAATGCTGCCGATCGCGTCATTAAAGATCTTCAAGTTGTTTTTTCCCGCTCGTCTTCTGACGTAGGTCGAACTAGTTTAACACAACATAGAATAGATACCGGCGATCATCCCCCGATCAAGCAACATCCAAGGCGTCTACCGTTTGCTAAACAGGAAGAGGTGCGAACACTGTTAAAAGATATGGAAGAAGGCGATGTCATCGAGCCTTCAGCAAGTCCATGGGCATCTCCCATCGTTCTCGTCAGAAAGAAAGACGGCTCAACAAGATTTTGCGTTGACTATCGCCGGTTGAATGAGGTTACGAAAAAAGACAGTTACCCTCTTCATAGAATTGACGACATTCTAGACACTCTTTCTGGAAGCAAGTGGTTCTCAACGCTTGATTTAAAGAGTGAGTATTGGCAGGTAGAAATACACCCTCATGACCGAGAAAAGACGGCATTTACTACGGGACAAGGGCTTTGAGAATTCAAGGTGATACCGTTTGGACTGTGTAATGCGCCGGCAACATTCGAACGCATCATGGAGACTGTTTTGAAAGATCTTTCCTACGAAGCCTGTCTGATATACCTGGACGATATCATCATCGTCGGAAAGAGTTTTGAAGAGCATCTAGAAAATCTTAGAAAGGTGCTTCAGAAACTGAAAGAAGCCAACCTAAAGCTGAGTCCCGCTAAATGCAAATTGTTCCGAAAGGAAGTGACTTACCTGGGACATGTCATCTCTGCAGAAGGTGTGTGCACGGATCCTGAAAAGGTGTCAGCCGTTAAATCCTGGAAACGTCCCGAAAATGTCCATCAGCTGAGGAGCTTCCTAGGGCTTTGCACCTACTATAGGAGGTTCGTGAAGGACTTTTCTTCATCACAAGACCTCTTTACAAGCTGACAGAGAGCAAGCAAAAGTTCTTGTGGACAAAAGAATGCGAGGATGCATTTAAGAACTTAGAGGAAGTTTTAACATCTGCTCCAATCCTGACGTATCCTCAGCTCGACAGACCATTTATTCTTGACACGGACGCGAGCAATGAAAGCGTCGGTGCGGTTTTGTCGCAAGAAATAGACGGCCAAGAACGTGTAGTGGCGTACTGGAACAAGTGCCTGTCTAAACCGGAGAGGAATTACTGTGTCACCAGGAAAGAGTTGCTCGCCATAGTCAAAGCTGTAGAACATTTCCATCATTATCTATACGGCAGAAAATTCCTCCTCTGCACGGACCATGCCTAATTGGCCTGGCTTTTAAATTTCAAGAATCCTGAGGGTCAAATGCCAGGTGGATACAGAGACTCCAAGAATATGACATCACTATCCGTCATCGTAAGGGATCATCACACGGGAACGCCGACGCCCTGTCTAAACGACCTTGCCCAGAATGCTGCCGATATTGTTCCAGGGTGGAAGCGAAATACGAGGTGCTGACTCCGAGGTCGGAAAACAAATTATAACATCAACATCGGCTGTTCGAGACCCGTGAAGTGATGATAAAGTCAGAAAAGACCAGCTGGAAGACCGCGACGTTAAACCCATAATTGATTTAATCAGGAAACCTACCTGGCAGGACATTTCTATCTGTAGTCCTACAACAAAACAATACTGATCACTCTGGGATTCACTCCTCATTCGAAACGGCGTCTTATACCGGAAATTCGAATCGGATGATGCAAAGACGTTCCGATGGCAACTGATACTTCCAAGATCCAGGATTCCTGATGTCCTTAAAGAACTACATAACAGCCCTACAGTAGGTCACTTTGGAATTATGAAGACCTTACAGAGAGTTCGTGAGCGTTCTTACTGGAATAATGCATAGGATGACGTGCAAAAGTGGTGCCGATCTTGCGATGCCTGTGCAGGTCGGAAAGGACCGAGGAAACGCAGCCGAGGCAAGCTGCAACGTTACAACGTAGGTGCGCCGTTTGAACGTACCGCCTTTGACATCTTGGGACCTCTGCCACGAACTGCTGATGGCAACAAATACATACTCGTTGTCATTGATTACTTCACCAAGTGGCCTGAAGCGTATCCTACTCCTGATCAAGAGGCTGTTACAGTAGCTGAGGTGATGATACAGCCCTGGATTTCCAGGTTCGGAGTGCCTCTTCAGTTACATTCTGATCAGGGAAGGAATTTTACCTCGGTAGTAATCAAAGAACTATGCAAACTACTTGGCATTGACAAAACCTAAACGACGCCATTATCCCCAGTCGGACGGCATGGTAGAGAGGTTCAATCGAACCATCCTTAATAACCTCTCATTAGTGGTTTCCAGAAACCAACAGGATTGGGACAAGAAATTACCACTGTTTTTACTGGCTTACCGCAGTGCTGTCCACGAGACTACCGGCTATTCCCCATCACAGATGCTCTTCGGTCGTGACCTTCGTCTGCCTTGTGATCTCTTGGTTGGTCGCCCTCCAGATGCTCCTTCATCGCCTGAGGAATATATTCAAGATCTCCAGGCCCGGTTTGAAGTGATGCACAACTTTGCACGAGGGCGAGTCAACTTGGCGACGGAGAAGATGAAGACGCGATACGACACAAGAGCTACTGAACATCAATTCCACGAAAGAGACAAGGTGTGGTTGTGGAATCCGACTCGACGAAAGGGACTCTGCCCGAAATTACAGTCACCTTGGGATGGTCCGTACACAGTCCTAAACAGGCTGAATGACGTCGTGGTTAGGATCCGTAAGTCTTCGAACTCTAAACCTAAAGTCGTTCATTACGACAGGTTAGCTCATTACTATGGCCATAGTACGTAATGTAAATAATTGTAAATAGTATAAGACCATGGTCCTTTTTGTTTCTAAATGTGTATTTAGTATTTGATTTCTATTTGATAGCATTTGATTTGTTTTATTTATTGCATTTATTGTTCATGTTGTTTATTATTGTATTCATACCTTAGTTGTAAGTTTAGCTTCCTTTCCAGGCATTGTACTGCCCGGGACGTGCAGTCCTTGGGAAGGGGGCAGTGTTACGAATTTGGTATTTAAAAAGTTAATGTTAGTTCAATTATAAATTAAATGGTTTTATTTCCCGCGCAGTGCAGCGCGTGACGAATATTAAAAGAAAGCTAAGCCGGAAAATTGAAAATACAAGAGCGCGTGCATTTAACATTTAATAAATATCTCTTTTTGATTTCGAGAAAGTACTAGAAAATTCTTGCACGCGATTTTAAAAATCTTATAAAAGGAGGAAAACCTCTCAGTTCGTAGTAGTTACTTAATTTGCTGTTGTTTAGAAAACTGCTCTTGTTGACTGTAGCGAATTCGCGGATTAGCTTTCTTTAGCTGTTTTGAATTAAGTTCTATTGAACGTTTGAATAGTTAGAAGATAACTACTGTGATATATTGTGATACTGCACGATTATTTGAAGACATTTAATCATATTTATTGTGATAATAATAAATTTTCTTCAGTTTTCATCGGACTTATGCATTCATTTCGTAACGAACCCGTACGCACGCAACAGTATTACGCTGCCAATTTTTAATTATTGTAAACATAATGCATCGCTTATTCCGCATTGGCGCCATCGATCAACAGTTAGACAAAACAAAAACGGAACTTCCAGTGATGCAATTATAAACAAGAATGCAGATGGTTCTCATAAAAATCCATCAAGTTACCTATTGACACCGAGAAAAACTGTGTTATTAATGACTACAATAGCATATGTTTGTAATTCAAAAGGAAAGAGAATTCCGTTATTGATAACAGCAGCATATTCATGATAGCAACTCTCTCTTTCAAATGTTGCTACGTACACCTGCAAAAATAGCTAAAAAGTCACTAAATTCAGAAGGAATTTCGCTAAAAGTACTAACTAAAACTAAAAAAAGAATAGTATAATCCATATTCCATAATATGTTTTGTTACTCGTCATTTTTTAAACTGAATCTTTATAAAAATATAAACAAGGTCCCAATTTTTCGGCGGACCATCAAAAAGTTTTTACGGACCACTGGTTGGCGACTGCTGGTATAGATGAGTGTTTCCCAACGTAGGGCCCGGCCCACCAGCGGCCGAGCGGTAAAGTCGCTGAACACTGGTAGTTCGGTCCGAGGTTCGAATCCCGCGAACGGGCTGGCTGCATGGGTGTTTTCGGGGTTTTCCCCATGTGTAACGTGTATACGAGTTCTCCACAAAGGCATCCCTCCCCTTAGGCAGACAGCCCTCGAGGCTTTGCCATAATCACACATACATACATACATACATACCAACCTAGGGCCCAAGCCTCACAGCGACTTGTCCAGAGTTTAAAGGGACAAGAGACGTTTAAATTTCTGAACTTTTTTCAAAAATTCGAAATTTCATTTTTTAGTCCCAAAAACAGAGAATAATGCAAGTGATGTACACGTAAAAAAGTTTTTAAATTGCGATGCATTTTAAATACTTTATAATAATTTTTTCATTGTAGACATAACTACGAGTATTTAAATGCTTTTAAAAAAACATTTAAATAGCTGACACATTACGCTTTCCAGAAGTTTTTCGCACATATCAGCCAAAGAATTCATTTCAGTGCAAATGGATGAATCAACTTTGAGAGACAGCGAAGCCGTATTTATAACTTAAACAAGATAAATTGATAAAGGTGATTTTGTCAAAGAAATGTTAGAAAACATTAGAAAGACTACTATCCCAAAAAATATTTATAGTAAGCTAGAAAAAATAATTAGATGTAAAAAATATACTAATGAAAAAATAACCATGTGCTGCAGATGGTGCTGCTAATATGATGGGTAAGATAAAGGATTGCTTGAAATTCATGAAAGATTATAATCTAGAAATGCTTCTTTGCCTTGTGTTATTCAAAGGGAAAACCTGGTAGCTAAAAACATTTCGTCTGTTCTAAATGAAGTACTAAATTCAGTTAAAAAAGTATATCAGTGTTACTGGATTTGAATTATTTTACTTATGGCAAAGCACACAAGGGCTATTTGCCTAAAAGAAGGTATGCCTTCGTGAAGGACTTTCTAAGGGAAACTGGCTCGTATACACGTTACACATGGGGAAAACCACGAAAACGCCCATGCAGCCAGCCCGTTCGCGGGATTAAAACCTCTGACCGATTTACCAGTGTTCAGCGTCTTTACCGCTCGGCTGCTGGTGGGCATACCAGTGTTATTAAAGCTAGTGCCAAATGTGAACGTCTCTTCAAGTTATTCTGTTAAGAACAAAATGAAGACTAATATGGCTGTCGAAAGGTAACTGCTTGAAGAGATTTGTGGAACTATTTAATATTCTTAATTATTTTTTAATCTAGAAACCTGAAATGAAAATTCTATTAACGGTTGATGGCAGGGTTTGTGGAGTCGGGCAGATTTTGGGGTAAAATGAGTCGGAGCTGGAGTCGCTAAAAACAGGTCGACTCTGACTCTAGTTTTTGTTGGACAGTTTGAATTTGAAATGAAATTAAAATGAATTGGAAAAAAAATAATGACAAGCTGAGTTATTACTTTTACTTATGGACTATATATATTAATAGTTATTTTCTATTTTATTGACATATTAATAAATGAATATAAGGGAGGAGGATGGATGTGATATTTGTCATAGAATGGATGTAATTATATACTTAGTGATTAAACTGATTCATTTAGTTTCAAATCTCCTTGGTAAATTTAGGTAAGCAGCAATAGCAGCCAGAACTCTCAAAATTGATGCCATTCTTAGGAAGCGAGCAAGAAAAGGAAAGCAATTATTGATCAAGCAACGTGATAAGGAAGTACATATTTGATGATAAAGAGGTTGTTAGAATTAAAAACTTACTTAGCAAATGTAGATAACCCTAATGTTTCACTAACTGTGGAATGATCTTGCAGAATTGGAAACTCTTCTTTCTACACCGTATATAGCCACAAAAAAGCTGCAAATTTGAACAATTGACAGGAGGTGAGAATGGAAGAATGTGATGTTTGTTCTTTCTGAAATGGAGTGTTTATTGCAGAAGGAATAATTTCTTCAATGAAGAAAAGAGAAACTAGTTTGCTAGATAGTGAGATCTTGCTGGGTTCAATATATGTAGATCCGAAACATCGAATTTTCTTGGATGACGAACAAATTAAAAAGGTGCAGAAAGCCATCTATGAACTTTCATTAAGAATGAAATTATTCTCAGAACAATTGGAGAATTCGAATCAGGACAGTCAAACTGCAGACACTGCAACTGAGTCTCTATCATCCTCTTTCAAAGATGAATTAGATTTTGAGAAATATACTTGGATAATATTGAAAAGGGAATAAACCAATGAAAATAAAGAGCCAAGAGCCTTTAGATATAAAAATGAAAAAATACATACAAGATTTCTAGATGGCCTTTGAAGAAATATGATTGTGCTTGCAAAACACCTCTTTTAGAACTTATAAAAATTTATTCTGAAAAGTTAAAAGAAGTAGCCCTAACAGTAACAACTGTTCTTCCTACTCAAGTTAGTGTAGAAAGACTCTTCTTAACTCTGAAGCTTATCAAATCGGATATGTGGCCCTCCAACAAAATACTGTTTCTTAGAAATAACTAATGCCAGTTTTTCCATTTCATAATAAATGCTAATTAAAATAAATAATTTGATATGCCATCAATTTTTTTTCAGTAGCATCTATTGCTTCTTTTATATTAAAAAAAATAAGCTGTAACCCATGTGTATATGTTTACATATATATATATGAGGGAGTTGGAGTCATTAAAATTCCAGAAGTCTGAGTCGGTCATTTTCCCTACCGACTACACAGCCCTGGTTTGATGGTAAGGCATTTGTGAATTATTTAGCCGATATCTTTGAAAAACTAAACATACAACTACTTTAAGGAACAAATAAAAACTCTTGTCGATGCAAAAGCGGAGACATTTGGTTTCATTAATTATATTGAATTATTTCAGGCATATATTTACACAACAATTTTGGAAAGTTTCATTGGCTTCAAAAATGTGAAGTGATTGATATGCATTATATTGTTGATCATCTGGAAATTTTATAGGCTGATTTAAAAGAAATACTTTCTGATTTCAAACAAATTGATTCCCCAACTTGGATGATGCAGCCAATGTTAGTGGATTTGGTTGATATTTTCAAATGTGCAGTATCAAGAACTCACAAAAATACAAAATGATGGGTCAATTAAAACTTTATTTAATATAAAAGGAGCGATGGCATGGCTTTGTGAGGAAACCCAAATCAAATAACCAAATGCAACAAAATGTGCAAGAGAACTATTGTTACCGTTTCCATCTTCATATTTATCTGAATGTGGATTTAGTGCCTTAAATGACTTACTGAAGGAAAAAAAAAGGAAATCGGGTGGGTGTAATAAAAAGGGGAGCCTTGAAAATGAAGTTAACTAAATTGGAACCTTACACAAAATCTCTTTGCAGTAAGCATCAAGCGCAAGGACCTCACTAAATTTAAATAATCAATAATTACTAATACTTAAAATAATATAGAGAAAACTTTCATTAAAATTATTTTGTACTTGAATTTTAGTTTTCCATTACATGTTTTGAAAGTTTACTAACTGTGCTTGTTCACAAAATTTCCCAGTGATTTCTTCCTAAATCCTATCAAGTTTCTTTCGTGAACATTTCAATTTTTGAATTTTAAAAAATATGTATATGCTAGAGGAAGCATAAGAATTTTAGAGAGAATTAGGTGGGCACAGTACAAAAGATGTTGGGAAACACTGGTATAGATGTAATATAACACAAATTAGCAACTGAGTATTGGCAGTCCCAGATCTAGGAGGGCAAGCCAATGTCCCTGACTCTAGTAGCATATTCAAGTGTGGCGCTGGATCGTACTTGGAATGTTGCCAAATTTTGCTACAACAGCAGTCTAACTCAGCTACAATATTAGTAGTTTTAAAGTCTTTTTAAAGAAGATTTATGATTAAATATTAAGAACTCTTTCAAGGGAAGAAAGAGTTAAGTACAGCCAATTACTCAGTACTTATCTGTAAAGATAAGATCAGAGAGAAGACAATAAAGGGACTCCAGGCATCACTGACAATGGGCTAACCACGTCAGTGATGCCTGGAGTCCCTTATTTTCCTTTCCCTGGGCGGGGGGTACTCAAATGAGAAATAGAACGAGAGCTTTGAGACGTATTGTTTCCATAACAACACCTCTTGGATAATGGAGAAGAATTGTGACTATTTCCTAAGACCGACCCCAATAAAAATTAGCCTTGGACCATCTTAAACCAATGAAATAATTCAAATTAATGTATATAGAACATATGAAACAGACTGTCAATGTGGACTAAGTCTTAAAAAATGAAGCAAGGCAATTAGATTTTTTGCAGCCAGTTGTCAACTTAGGCTCACCTTTGACTTTATTCAAAACGGTGGCTTGTGTTTCAGCTTTTTAAAGCTGGATTTATTATTATTTAGTTTTGAAGTTTCTTTTATTTTATTTTAATATGTCTGCTTTCAGTAGTAATTTACTAAATTTAGAGAGATGCAACCATTCATTTAGTGAGCTCACATCCATGGATTTGGTCCTAGGATTGTCAAGTATCAGACTGCCCAAAGACTGTCAGTTTTTAGTTATTTTTATTAAGGCAATAGTTATGCCTATTAAAGCAAGTCATAATCTATTTTATTGAGGGTAAAGGAAATCATGAACACACCTCTTTGACGCAAAATATGGACAAAGAAAAACAAAGGCAAAACAAGGAAAAAAATTGTACCTAAGATGAAGAAAATGGCTTCACGAAAGAGGTGAATTGTCAGGCCCAGCCGCAACTTGCCATGATGCTGAGATTCTAACGCATACTTGCCAACCTATGACACTCAAAAATCAGGAGATTTTTTTAAGAAATCGGGAGATTTTTCACAATGTTAAAAAGACTTTTTAAATGAGGAAAGTATAGTTTTTAATAATGAATTAACTTTAAATAGTAACTAATTCTTAAATGCAAGCAACACAAAAATACCTTACACATAAAAAACATTTTTATTACTTGCATGGTTTAAGAAAACAAAACAAAACAAAAAAAAAAAAAAAAAAAAAAAACCTTTAATCAGTTTTTGTACAAATGGTATAAACAGTGGCAGATTTTGCTTTCTTTAAGAAAGAAACTTCATAATTTTGTTCATAGCAATTGCCACGTAGGCCTGCTTTCACTAATAAAAGTTTTCTAATGTGTCATCACTAATATTAGATCTACATTTAGTCCTCGTTTTCGCAACAACACTGAAAATCCTCTCACACTCTGCATTACTATGGGGAACTGTCAAGATGGCCAACATAATTCTAGACAGTTCTCTATATTTTAAAATTCCATCAGCATCTTTCAGTTTTCCAATTAAACTCCACTGGGTGTCAATCCTAGCTGATTTTATAACTTCATCCAAGTTTTCTAATTGTAAACTGCTATTATGCAGCTGTTGGACTGTTGGACACTGCATAATAGCTGTTTCAATTTTTCCTCCTTTTTAGAACTCCTTTCAAGATTATAATAAATATCAACAATGTGTTCATCCACATTTATTGGTAAAGAAGCTACTCCTTTTTCAGCTGCTAAATTTAAGAGGTGACAGGTGCACCTCATAATCTGCAAATCTGAATTTTTCTTTCTGAAGATGCCTGCAACACCAGTCTTCAAGCCTACCAATACTGGTGCATTATCGGCACCTAGTGCTAAGCAATTATCCAGAGGGACTGCATTTTCTTTTAAAGTTTTAATAATTAGCTGTGCTATATTAAAGCCTGTCAAATGTCCTTCCAAAGTGGGGACAGAAAGTAAACTGCACTCTATTTCTGAGGACTCTGGATTAAAAAAAGAAACAACAATTGGATACAGTTTTGAATCGGTATTATTGCTTCCTGTTTTAATGCGATCATTAACTGAAGATTTATTTTTCAAATCCATTTCTTTAACAATTGCACCTCTTTTGGTTCTTGCACTTAAGTATTTCTTAGCGATTTCACTACCAGGAAACATTTTTCTAAATAAAGCTGCAGCGTGATCCGATGCATTCAGTGGCAGGTTGTGCTCCAGTAAAAAGGCAGAGAACAGACATTCTGCATTAATAACTTTTTGGTTTTTTATTTCCGAAGAAAAATTTAATTTTTTCTTTCTTTCTTTCTTTCTTTCTTTTTTTTTTTTTTTCCTCCAAAAAAGCTCATGTTGCTCTTGTGTTTTTGTGTACGCACATGTCTGAGACCATCCGCCCTTCCACCACGCAAAATCGAAAAATCGCAACGACAGGCGGTACACATCGCAAATTTATTACATTTCCTTGAGGAAATAATGGAAGGAAAGTCAACTGTGTACGATTTTTGAAACGTAAACGAGTATTTCACCTTTCTCGCAGACATAACAAAAGATGATAATTTCTAAAACTATTTCCCAAAGGCACGTGTACTCACACAACTCAGGACAAAATTACCGAAATAACTAAAGAACATCCAAATAACAGCTTGTTTTGTCCTCATTGGCTAATATATGCCAGATGACACGCAGTGGAGCACAATGCCCATTGGAGAACTGGAGAAGGACGTTTCTGGATACGTATATCACTCACAAAGCAGAAGTTATCTAATTCGCAAGGTTTTGTTTTAGGTATAATCTAGAGAAAATTCATTTGCTTCGGACGTCCAAAATCACTTTTTTTGTTCATATAACAAAGTATTAAGCCAAGTTCCATAAAAATCGTGAGAAATTTTAAGAATAAGAAAACGTCGGGAGAAATATATTGTAAATCGGGTTGGCAGGAGAGCGGTCGAAAATCGGGAGTCTCCCGCCTAAATCGGGAGAGTTGGCAAGTCTATCTAATATTATATCCTTTAAAAGGATATAATATTTCTTGAAATTTGCATGAAAAGATGAACATTCATCTATCATTCCCAAACTGTCTACAAGTGAGCATTTGAGAGAAAAAACTTCTTCATTGACCCAAAAGAACAGTTAGGGTACATGAATCCAGGATATAAATAATCTCCTCATTTAGGTAAGGGTGGCCAGCAGAAAGATGAAGACTTAAAAAGGTTTGATTTGTAGGACCCAGGCAGTTGTCCAGTCACAGAAGAAATGAACGATCAGCAACCATCTTAAGCAGCCCAGCTGTATTATTAGCCGGAAAACATGCAAAAAGCATATATACCTTAGGTCTTCTGAAAGAGATGGCAGACATTTGACATCATCTATGTGGTGCAGAAAGTTGGAAAATAATGAAAAAATTAAATGATCTTGGCTCATATATTCAAAAATCAAGAATTCAATTTTTTTTGCATACCCTGTGTTACAGTTTATGTTACTGGCCGAGAAAGAGGGTGGCCATATTATTTTTTTTTAATGCATTGCGGATTTTGATAAAAATATAGTAGCAAAGAAAAATAATGAACATTCTAATGTAAACATATTTGTTGTATATAGTTGTAAAATAAAGTTCTGTGTGAAAACGAAATGGCAAAGAATTCCAAGCGTCTTGTAAAATCATCAAGAAAGGTAAGCAAAAGATTATTCATCAAATGAAATAATAATAAGAAAAAAGTACAATAACTTTAAATGGTACCGAAGTTCCGGGATAATAGTGATCTTCAGATGTATTATGATTTAAGTATTTATTATTGTTCGATTAGTGATTGAATATTGATCGTTTAGATGGATAAGTTAAAAGCACTAAAAAAGAATCGAGGAATGCCAAGAGCATCAGTTATGAGACTGATAGCTAAAATGGAAAGGCAAATAGAATTGGATACTATTAAATTTGATTTATTAGAAGATGACTTATCTATCTTAAATGAAAATGATATACAGTACAAAGTCCGTAATCCGGACTCGTCGGGACTTCAGTGATTCCGGATTAGGATTCCGGATTAGGATGAAAATGATATACAGTACAAAGTCCGTAATCCGGACTCGTCGGGACTTCAGTGATTCCGGATTAGGTTTTTTCCGGATTATAGATCATCAATTTAAATCTGGTAAGATGGCATGCAGAAATTATACAATTAAAATATGAAACCGTAATTTATGAAATATAGAGCAATTATGATCTAAAAAGTATCAAAATCTACAAAAAAAAAAAAAAAAAAAAAAAAGCTTAATATTTGTTTACTTTATTAAACATTTCTTTCAATGTAAGTTTCATTTTTTGTGCTAATACTTTCTCTTTAATTCTATAAACAGACATAATTTCTTGTTCCGTTACAAAGTCCCACTCTTCAAGTCCTGCAGTTGCTGTGTCGAGAATACCGACTAACTTGTCCATCGAAATTTTTTCGTTTCCAATAACCTCTTTGTCACTTTCTTCACTATCGGAAGTATGGGTAAATGCTTTATGTGCATGCGTAGTGCACGCATTAAAAGCACATGCATAAATGCTTTATGTGCATGCATAAGTTTGTGGCTTTGAGATCCGAATTATAGATCATTCCGGATAATGGACGTCTGGATTACGGACTTTGTACTGTATTAATATTGAACACTGAAATTGAATCTGTCATAACAGACAAAAAAGAGTATGAAACTGAAATACAGGATAGCTTGGAATATAAAAATAAAATTACTTTGTGCAAATCGAAGATCAATAGAATATTTAGAAATGGAAAATGTATTAAATTAAATGAGATGCCATCTAATAGTTCTAGTATAGATACGGTAGAGAAACAAAAATACAAATGGCACTAAACTTCCAAAACTAACCATAAATAAATTTAAAGGCGATATAGTATGTGAATTTCAAAGTCTTTGGGCTCAATACAAATCTGCTATACATAATAACTCTGCTTTAAAGGATGTAGACAAATTTAATTATCTCAAATCTTTGCAAACGAACGCAGCCTTAATGTCAATAAAGGACTTACCATTAGTTATCGAAAATTACGCCAAGGCAATAAATATTCTGAAAGAAAGGTTTAGCAGAAAAGAAATTTTAATAAATGCAGATATGAATCGTCTGCTGAATTTAAAGCCAGTAAAAAAATGGATGATATTAAACCATTATGTAATCTATATGATAGTTTGGAGAAATTACAAGCATTGATTCTCTTAACATTACTTTGAATTCTTACAGCTATTTGCTATGCCCCTCTGTTAATGAGAATACTTCCTAGTGAATTAGTTTAAAGAGTTCAATCGATCGTTAACCCCCGACACAGAAAACATAGTGACTAATATTTTGGAATATCTGAAAGAATTTGAAAGCACAGAGCGTACATTTTTCCAAACATCACCAAATTACTCCGAGTTTAATATCAGAACCGAACAAAACAAACATCAATTGCGAGACACTATTTAAAAGTGAAAAATATCATACTGCCTTCAAAAATAAACATTTTGTCACAGAGGTTGGGCTGCATCGTTGAATATGAATACATCAATAGTTCATTTAAAGTGTTTTTCATGTCTCGAAAGTGCGACTTCGGATATATATTAGATTTATTTATAGCATTATTCCAATATAGGTATTTTGACACAAAACGGTAAAAGAATTATCTTACTCAACATTTACAATATTTTCATTTTTTAGTAATAATCAGAAGTCAGAAAGACTATTTTAGTTGGTATAATATCCAATACTTAAATTACTCAGAGTGCCTCTCTTTAAATTAATGAAATATTAGAGAAACTAAAATCACATTTCATTATTATATTTATTTAATAAAATACAACAAAATGTGACTTTGAAACAGGATACGAATAAGAAGAAAGCATGTGAAACAGGATTTGAATATACAGGAAAGCAAGATGAAGCCTAATAATGATCAGACAGTCGGTTATTAAAATTTTTA
The DNA here is from genome assembly GCF_044657685.1 of Stegodyphus dumicola. Taxonomy (NCBI): domain Eukaryota; kingdom Metazoa; phylum Arthropoda; class Arachnida; order Araneae; family Eresidae; genus Stegodyphus; species Stegodyphus dumicola. The sequence continues at coordinate 83,395,333 of NC_140772.1, read as the reverse complement.
GAAAACTATAGCTAACTTTCAATTGCTCCATTTTTCATTTTTTAACCCTTTAACTGCGTATTTAAACGTTTTCAGATTTTCCTTTAAAAATGCTCTAGACGTTGTGATGCTTCTTTGGCGAAATGAAGCAACTCCAATGATGGAACACAGCAATAACTTTTATTTAACACTCAAAAAAAAAAAAAAAAAAAAAAAAAAAAAAAAAAAAAATGGCGACACACAAGCAAGAAGAAAAACATATTCTATCATTTAAAAATAAATTTCATTCTTCGTGCGAGAGTCGCACGAGGCATTCGAGTCTGGTTTCAAATATTGCCATTCACAAATACCTTAATGTTCCTCTATTTAAATTATTTAAACTACAAGATTTTAATATTATTTAAAGCTGTTACAACCTCTCCCCCAACGGAGAGACTTTTACCGAAGGGAAAAGTTCTGTAAATTTCGAAAGTTTATAAGCTCGGCTTGCTCAGTTGCTTAAAGAGAAAAGATAACTTCTCTCATAAGTTTCCAAATTTCAGGCCAAAATTTTTAAGTTTTAAACAAATATTTTTATACCACATTTAAGTAGAAAAAGATGCAAAATGATCAAATTAGTCTTCCTTTTTTCCTTGACGGCGCCAAGATTTTTTTCATGGTGGACCAGTTCCTCGGCTATAATTCACAGCTAAGCATTTCCTCAGTTCATCTGTGCCTTTTGGATAATATTCATTTGTCATTTGCTTTCGACAATTGTTTTCTTCGTCTATTAGTAGCGGCTTTGATATTAAATCAAAAGCCGAAAGATGATGATAACGCTGCATTGCAAAATGATTCTCAGTATTAATTTCTTCATCGTTTTTCAAATTTTCGTGAAAATCTTCCACGTTTAATTCCGGTGATTTAACTTCTTCAAAGATATCTTTGGATGCTTTATTTTCTTCTTTCATCGGTTCCAAGATCTTCTCTTCAGCTATTTTTCTTTTCCTTTGAACTCTAGTAGAGACGGCATTAACCTGGGGAGGATGATTATCAGGTTCCTTTCTTTGTTTATTCAACAGTGCAAAAGTTCGGTTGCCTAATAAATACCTTCCTTTGTCGAGTTCATTTCTAATAATGGCAGCCTTAGTTATTAATCGCCCAAGATCGCAATTTAGTTCGATCTCAGCCAATGGTAAACAGGTTGGATTCAAATCTAATGGCTGTTGCACCCACACATTTTCACCTGTCAGCATTTCCGGCGTGATGTATTTGCGACAAACTATATCAATACTAGCACCTGAATCCTTTAATATAGGAATTTTATGACCATTTACGTAACCCATACTAGTATAAGGTAATAGAAATTTATCCTCTGGTTTTGCACTAATTCTGTTAAGATCAGCAGGAGATTCAGTACTATTCTTAAGTTTTGGACATTGGGGTCTTAAATGTTGATAGGACCCACACTGATAGCATTGTGGCGTTTTTCGTTTTTCATCTTTTATCATCTGGACGTGGACTTCTAGGTCTATGAAACCAGCTTTGCGAATTAAATCCTGATGACAATTTTTTTTTCAGTTTTATTTTTATTATCTGAACTCAATTTACCATGAGTTAGTGCATCGTATCTTTCTTTCTGCCGATACACTACAGGCCTTTTTTGAAAGTCTCCGCAAACGTTTTCATAGGCATCAAGTTTTTCAGCTAATTTTTTAGATGAAATCATCTCTACCCATTCATCAAGAAAATGATCTCGAATTTCAGGAGGAACTCGACGTTTAAGTTGGTCAAGCACCATCAAATCTAGCAACTGATCAAAAGTCTTAACTCCTAGACCAGTCACCCATTCTTTGCAATAATTTTCTATTTCATAATTGAAATCCGCCCATGTGGATTCGGTACTTTTTTGATGTTTCATAAATTTCTGCCTAAACTTTTCCGGGCTTAATTTAAACAGTCTTAACAATAAATTTTTCACGTGTTCATAGTCTTTAGCTTTATCGGAGTGTTCTCTAGCTATTAACTGGGTTACTTCGTAAAGAAGTAGTCCTAGTAAATGAGATACAAATTCTTCTTTATCAATTTTAGCCCATTCTGCTTGCCTTTCAAACAATAGCAAATATAGACTGATATCTCCTTTCTTGTCATCGAATTTCTGCATAAGGTGACGCAGCTCCGTTTTCGGCCGGATCTGTACGGTATTTTGAGACTTTGTCTCTGCTTCAAGTCTTAATCTCTCTAATTCATACTGTTCGTTTCTTCTCCTTCTTCCTGTCTCCTACGTTCTTCTCTTTCCTCCCTCTCTTTCCGTTCTTCTATTATTGTGTCTAAAACTCCTTTGACGAAGACTTCATCATAATCTCTACTTTCAACAATTTTCTGTTTTAAATCAACTATTTTCATCTATATTTCATGAACTCCCAGTTCAGCTGCGGGATTTTGCAAATCTTCCTTACGAGCTCTTAAGTAAGACATTGTTTCTATGTTTAAAATTAACGAACACTGTGTTCCTATATTTCCTCAAAATAGCTCAAAAATAAAATATTTAAATTATATGAAGTTCATTCTCTCTACCACATTAATTGTGATTAAAATAAGAATAATAACATAGAGCAATATATATATCTACCGTCTGCACAACTAAAATGAATATTAAATATAATATCAAATACGGTAATAAAATAAGACAAGTTAATATTAACAGGAAATAATAATCTGGTATCGCTAATATTGCGTTCAGTGATGAACTAATAAAATAAAGCAATTCTATATGAACAGGAAGTAGTAATCTGGTATCACTAATATTATGTTCAGTGATGAACTAATAAAATAAAAATACGCACGATTATTCGATCTCGGTCGGTGCCTCCAAAATAATTAACACTGTAATGCTTCTTTGGCAATATGAAGCAACTCCAATGATGAAACACAGCAATAACTTTTATTTAACACTAAAAAAAATGGCGACATACAAACAAGAAGAAAAACATATTCTATCATTTAAAAATAAATTACATTCTTCGTGCGAGAGTCGCACGAGGCACTCGAGTCTGGTTTCAAATATTGCCATTCACAAATACCTTAATGTTCCTCTATTTAAATTATTTAAACTACAAGATTTTAATATTATTTAAAGCTGTTACAACGTCTTTACACAAATTTAAAATCGCTCGAAAAATGTTTAAGACGTGTATACACAAAGCCCAAATTTTGCCAAAATTGCTTAAGACGTGTTTAGACGATGCGCTCTGGAGTTCTTTCCCCTATCTTTCTGCAGGTGGTTGTCAGTTTACACAAAGCGCTTAATGGGGTGTGAAGTCTCTTTGAAAAGAGCACTTTACGAAAGAGTCCTGAGAGTGAAGTATCATTGTCAAACAGCAGGTATGTATTATCTGTGTGGCGACTAAAAGTTTGCGGATGAAGATAAATCGTTTTACAACTGTTTGCCTTGCGTTAGTTTATACAAATGAAAGTCAAACAGGATCAGACTTTGTTATGGTACATTGCCGAATTTTAGTAGAAACAAGAAAAAATAAGAATTGTAACGGAGGACGCCTTTATGCCTATATGTTATAGAATCGAATATTTTATTTTTGTATTGAAAAATGATTACAATTTCTGATTCGTCAGGAAAAAATATAAAATGTTGCAACCAGCTTTCTTGTTTGCCTTCGTATTTCAAATGCGCGTTATTATAATGGTATATTCTTCTTTTTACATTCTTAAATGTTAAAACTGTGCTTTCAGCATGCCTGAGTTTTGTACTCGTATGTGTGGCTCTATGCTCCTTAGAAATGGCGAACTGACATATAAAAATTATATGAATGTTGAAAGGAAGATATTCTACTCGAAACTTCAACTAAATGGAATAAATGAATACGCCGAAGGAATTTCTAGAAATATTTGTTTTAAAAATTTTATTATTAAGATTTTAAAATCCAAGGGAAAAAATACGCATTCCTTGAAACATTTTTGGAAAGAAATCTATCGGTATAAAAATCGCTTAAAATTAATGGAGTGTAAATTAAGTAAAACAGTTAGTGTATGGAAGGGTTAGATATATTCCACACAAAAAAATTACAATCAGAAGAACAATTACCTAAAGAATTAAATTAATTACATTAAAAGAATTTAAAAAAAATTAACATCTCTCCACCTTTCAATACTAACAACAATAGCACGAATGAAAGTTATTCTTTAAGTTCCGAACTTAATTCATCCGTCGGTACGCAATGATTGTGTCTTTGCGATTACTTTTCATATAGATACTACAAAGGCCGCCAACTACATAGCAGTAAAATCATTGAATACTAATAGTTTGAAGCGGGTTCAAATCCTGGCGAATGGATTGCCTGCAAACCAGTTTTTGCGAATTTTTGCTGCCCATGTTTAATGTGAATATGAGCCAATTTCAGTTAGCTTTTCATGATAACATGCCTTGATTACAAGTTCTCGTTTGGGTTGTGTTTGGTTTGGCTTGTTAGATTATTAAGCACGCGAAGGCGATCTGCTAAGGGAAGGTATGCTTTCATGACAGGTTTTCTAAAGGAAACAATCTCGTACTACATAGAGTTAAAACCATGAAAACGCCCATGCAATCAGCCTGTTCACTGGTGTTTGAATGTAGGTCAAACTACCAGTATGTTAAGAGATAGCCCTCGTATAGTTTGCCATAAGCTAATGTAAAATAATCAAACATTCTTGAAATCGCTTCACATTACTGAAATGGCAATAACTTCATATTATACTATGCTACCATTTTCCCTCTAATATGAAATTTTGAGCTTTTCCTTTATCGGACAGCCCACCAGTGGCTGAGCAGAGTCTAACAGAGTAACTGGTGGTTCTGTCCGGGGTTCGAATCCTGGCAAACGGGCTGGCTGCGAGGATGTTTTCCATATATGTAACATGTATTCAAGCCAATTTCCGTTAGGCAGTCCTCCGACGAAGGCATCCTTCACCTTACGTAAATAACCCTCGAGTACCTTGCCATAATCAAATAAACCATTATCCACAACATGCTTCAAATATTTTTCTGTTGAAAAGTGCATGTGCCAAAGTTGGCCCCGTTGAATGAAATATGTTGTTTATTTTTTTCTTTGTTTTTTATAACATGTTCTTGTTTTCAAAATCTGAATTATCAATAAAATATTTTTAATAATATGCAATTCTATTTTGTTTCTGTTTAATCAAAAATTAATTTAAGCGACAAATATCTTACGTTTAGAAAAATTTTCGATTGTCAAAACGAGTTGCTGTCAAAAGCGCATCTTCTTGTTGCTGCATATATTTATTTAAAGAAAAGTGCTTGGCGTATGTGCTTTTATAATTGAAAAGATCCAGAGAATTTTCAATAAAGAAATAAAGTTATTAATTTTATTGAAGTTTGTGGATTCTTTGTGTTTTGAGGAAAAGTCAAATCATCAGATATGTGATAACCTTAAAATAAGGTTATCACATATCTGAATAATCTGATCATAATAATCAGGATTTTGCGGCCAGACATTCCCAGCGAAATATATTACAAAAACTTATCTATGTAGAATTAATGTATATTCTGTTTAGTAATTGAATTTATCAGTGTTATTACACATCAGTTTATCAGTGCAAAATATATCGAGATTTAGTTGTGTTCAATATAAGAATTTTCTTTTGTTTATATAAATCCGATTCGTTTAATAATATTACAGGGTTCGTACACATTTCTGCACATGGAAATTAAGTACTTTTAAGGACCATTAATGAAAAAATTAAGAACCTATGAGCAAATAGCAAATTAATAAGTTCAATTAAAAATACTATCTATGCCTGAACTTCACTTTTGTAATACCATCCAAAAAATAAAATAGATCCCTATGTAGGATGCATTATTATTAAACATAACTTAATTAACATAATTATTAGTAAGTTTGAGTATAAAATATACTTTATCAAACAGCATTAAATATTTTACACTTATAATATTTCAGCATATTTGAAAGAAGATAGGTGACATTTTATTTATATTTTACTAATAGTTATGTTTCATGTTGGATTTTTTTTTTTTTTTTAATGTCTCATTACTTGCTCAATCTAGAGGTTTAGTGAATAGCCAGGTAGATTTTATGCCAAGCGTCATAGGTTAAAATGAGAAGTAATATCATAATAAGAATGATTTATAACAAAAGACTGGCTGTTGCCACAGCTGTTCCTTGCCTAAAGACAGACCTGCAGACCAGAACAAAAGTGAAAGGCCTAATGTGGGCACCATTAGCTAGTTTTTAAAGTCAGTTGGGCTCTGTCTGTTGGACTTAGTGTCATAGCTCCGCGTAGAGTTCCAGGGGATGTAATCCACTTAATATACTTTAAGGTTCCAATAAGGCCATTAAAGCACCAGAGGTGACACTAAGCTGCTTTGTATTATTTTAGGTCTCACTAGATACGAAGAATAAGTTTTACATGAATTTTTACATTTTTGTGTTTTACCTTGTACCACACTAAGAAATAATGAAAGGCAATAACTCACTTTAATATGAATTTTTAAGGGTAAGAAGTTAGTTATAAATTAAATTAGATAGATTAATCATTATGGATTTACACGACCACTATTAAATTTTACCTATTTTTTAACAATACTGTTAAAAGTACCTATTAAAATCACAATCTAATAAAATTTCACACTTTAAAATAAATGCAATTTATGTCATTGATTCTTCAACGATATTAGGATAATTATACATTAAAAGCTACAAAACATTTATGTTTTATAGCAACAACACTCAAAAAAATATTTATGCTTCTTTTTAATTTGAAGCCTGGCCAGACATTTTGGCTAATTTATATCGATTTCCTTCTCTTTAAGCATCTTTACTAAGAATTAGAAATTTCTCTCAATATGCAAACCAATGTTCTCATTAGTTTCTGTGTGCTTTATCTCCTTAATTGTCAACCTCTCCTCAATGTACCTGGTTTTACTCGATCTGGTTAAAGTTAAATAATTCAAAAACTCCCGACAGACATGAAGCAAATTATCGCTATGTCTCAAAGTAACTACAAAGTCAGACAAAGGTTTAAATAAGCCTCTTATTTAAAAAGAACTTAAAGGTATGTTCTTATGCTAACCAAATCAATTAAAGTTTGGGATGATGTAATTAAACAAGAACAATCAAATTCAAACAAAAAAAGGTGGATTAGTAGTCAAAGACTATACAATTTAATTTAATTTTAAGCTGGCTAAGTAACTCTCCTCTTATAACAAATTCAAATGTCGGCAGCAGTAATGCAAAGACGAATAATTACAAATTATCAGAGCTGGCAGGAACTAATGCAAGGAGCAAGTGGAGGTCAGAAAAACACTCGTCTTACACTCTAAACACCTCAGTTTAAAAAATGTCTAGGTGATTCCATTTCTGAGGAAAAAATACAAATGGGAAATTATAGTAAAAGCTGAAATTGTAAACAACTGGGTAATTTACATAATAATGACTGTACATATCTTTGAAGAATAATTTTATACATTCAGTTTCTTTTGTCTACATTTTCTTTTCATTTTAGAATTTTTGGATTTAATTAAATATTTCTGTTATTCTAAAAAAATTGAATACATTTAAAATGTATAGAAAAAGCTGCTAATTTTATTTCTTTAGTAATATTACTTCTTAAGTTATTCACAAGAAATGAAATATATATGGTAAGGGCCAGTTACAGAGCTGGTGTGGCAGAATTTTTAGAATTTAGTGACACACCCAGTAACAAAATGTAGAAATGGCAAAACTTTTATAATTTAGAGCAGGCACTGGAAGTAGAATTTAGAAAGGCACTAGTCAGCAAAATTTAGGATCTACACAGAGGTTTAATATTCCATGTGATTGCACTAGGTGGGAAAATGCCCAGTGTCAGACCAGTGTATGATGCAATAAGACATTAGATGAATTTTTTAAATTGCCAGTTTTCAATTTCTTTATTAATCAAAAAATTCCTTTCTATATGCCTGTCCATGTGATAAGATTAGAAGCATTTTTAATATTTTCCATACTTGTGTCTAGGGAAAAGTAGAGAAAATAAAGAGAAGATAAGCATGTTATGAAAAAGATTCTACTATCAGAAGTAAAACATTCAAGTATTATGTTTTCGTTGTTCTTCCAGATGCTATTCAAAAAGTAAGAAATTCATTGCAAATGTTCTGTAAAATACATCCATTATGTGTTAATACCATAGTGACATTTTTCATTTTGTCACATTTTTCTAAAATCTTATGGAATCGTGGGTCTATAAATCTTGCCTTCAAATCTTTCTAAGCTTTCCAAGTTGCATCCTTCTTCAAGTTGCAATGTCTAATGTCCCGAAGAAAAAATACCCCTATCAATTTTGTAGCAGCAAACAGCCAGAAATATTTTGAAAAAAAAATCAGATGAAAAAAGTGTGAAATTAATTAATTAATTTTATAGAGAAAACTGATGCATATTCTGAGTATTCGGAATACTCTGAGACAATTACATGAAAAAATTGTTATCATGAAAAAAATTGAAAAGATATTTTTAAATTAATATATTACTTTTAAATTTATAATTTCAATTTAATACCATCATTTTAATGAAATTTACCAATGTTAGAATGTTTAAAAAAAATCGTCGAAAAATTCCCAGCTCTTGGAATTTAAAATTTTCTATAGAAACTGATCTTAAAATTCGCCAAAATGTTGATAAGTCGCCAAACTTAGATCTGTTCAATAAAAGAATTCACATCCCCAAAAGCGAAAAATTGTTTAAGAGCTCTTCATTCGAAAAACTGAAATAATTTCAAAATACTAGTTTCACTTCTTGCTCAGAAACTAGAGTATCCCACCATTTATATTAGAAATAGGAACAAATCATAACCCATCCAAATAACCATATTTATCAGTGAATAGCCAAAAATATACCTCCAAACTGCTAATTCACACTCAAAATGGCAGTCGTAAAAACAGACAGAAATTTCACGATTAAAATTAAGGACCTTCTGCCGATTTTGGCCAAAATTAAGGACTTTTAAGGACCAAAAATCGATTCCAAAATACTTAAGGACTTTTAAGGACTCTTAAGGACCATACAAACCCTGTATTATATTTATTAAATACTATTTATTAGGCTTCCAAATCTGTCAAACCCAATCCATGACCTCCTGGCTAAAATTTCTGATTACCGCTAGTTCGATTCATATTCGAACCCAAACAAACGAACTGGTTGCATGGTTGGGTTTTGTGATTTCCCTTATGTGTAACATGAACATGAGTACGTTTTACTTAGAAAGTCGTCCATGGAGACATCCATTTCCTTTCGGCTGATAGATCTCATTTCCTATGCCATACTCAAATAATCTAAAAATTTTTCAAAAAGACTAACAGATGCATATAACAAAATAAAATTAAGTAAATGTGTATAACAAAATAAAATTAAGTAAATGCATATAACAAAATAAAATTAAGTAAATGCATATAACAAAACTGATGTAAATGTATATAATGAAAAAAAAAAAAAAAAAAAGTTAAAAACAAATTTTTCATCATTTTTTAATACAGTAGTTTTTAAATTGCTTTGCTTTCAAATTTTATTTCAGTGCAAAAGTGTGCTTGTTCAGCATATCCATATATATTAATTAAATTAATCTGATTTCAAAATGCATTCACTAACGCGCCATTCTCATAACTTGAAAAACACTACACGTAAAGTACTGTCTGAGAAAAATATTTATAAAGAAAATTAAATTTTGTCTCCTTACTCGGTGCTGTATAAAACAATTTAAATAAGCTTATTAATTTTTTTATTCCTTATTAAAATCAAATTAGTTTCTTTTTCATCTACATATGAAAAATACCAAAATCTTGGTGTTAGACTGGAAATTCTTAAAAATATAAAACTTTTTTTTTTTTTTTTTTTTTTAAACAGAGGTTTCTGGGAAATTTCTCTAGATCAGCAGGTAGTAACAGGACCACTGAATGCTTTGTTTGAAAAGCCCGATGAAGTCGATGATTTCACCCACAAAAGTTTTCTTTAACAAAGCATATGCAGTCCAAATGGCTTCTGAGAAGCGTTCGTATTTGAATAGCTAGAAGCTTGAGTTGGAAGACTTATTGTTCCCGAAGCAATCAGTCAGACAGCAATAAAATTTGTTATAGAGTTATAGATATTTCTCTCTCTCTGTGTTCTTGAAATCCTGGAATGGGTGGAAGTTTATTTTGTTTTACATATATATGGAAACTGCATGTAAAGCAAAATGATTCCAGGCACCCATTGTATGTTAATCATTGTACGTCCCCTCAGCTCTTCGGTTGGAAATTAAGAAATTCTTATACTGCTTTTGTATTACTTTTGTAGTGAATTATTTGAAAAAATTAGCTTCACATGAAAAGTTTTTCTCTGATGAACGAATACAGCTGAAAACATGTTTCTGTCTTCCGTATATCCACAAAACAACTTGAAATAGAACTCTTTTGTGTTGCATTACATTTTTATATTACTTCGTGGCAAATTTTTCGATTCGTGCTTTGTGTATATTACACAGCTTTTTGTATATAATATTTATAAATACATGCCTGAAATTAATACTAAGAATACTGTTGATAAAATTCGTGATATAATTAATAATGAAAATACTGTTTAAGCTAAAAACCAATTTGGTTCTTTTTTTTCATTGTAGGGTAACATGAGCCAATTTTCGTTAGAAATATACAATTATGCTAACTAATACATCAGATAGAAAATATTTTATCGTCATCATCGGCTATGATAAAAGGTTTTTACTCTTTTAAGATTTTGGATTATGATAAAGCACACAGGACCTATTTGTCTAAGGGAAAGGAAATCTTCGTGGTAGATTTTTTTTGAGGGAAACGAATTGTTAATTCACAATGGCACTTCTGAAAAACACCTAAACCTCCCATGCAGCATGCTACCGGTGCTCAGCTATCTTACCGCTTGGAGACTAGTTGGCTTTCTGAACTTGCGCAATATTTATCTGAATTTGGATATTTGCATAAAAAACGAGCAAAATAAATTGGCACATTGTAAATAGTACATTTTACTGAAAACAAACTTTCTTTGAAGAAGGAAAATTAATTGTAAGGAATAAAATGGATGCATTTAATTAAACGGCGGCCAATAACAACGCTGATCATATGCTTTTGTATAGGAAATCATTTTGTTTGTGTTATTGTATAACGGAAAATATGCACAGATTATATTTTACAGTTTTTAAGAAGTCACGAGTTATCTTTTTTAAGAGAACACCTTCGTGGGTAATTTTCTAAATTAAATTGGCTTGAATTCACGTTACGCATGGGGAAAATCATAAAGACACCAAGCAGCTAAACTGTTCGGTTGCCAACAACAAACTACCAACATCCAGCAATCTTATTCACTCAATTATAGTGAATTTAAATTACCGTTTGTATATTATTAGTAGTATTAAAATAACGAAAATATTTATTCTAATAAAAATTTTTGTTTAAATATCCTTTATAGTAAGGTATTTCCTTTGGTTGGAGATTTGGTGTCAATAATTAATGCTACGTTGAAACAAGACATTTATTTAGAGCATAATGCTTCAAAAATGTATGCTGGGATCCCTAGAAAAAAATATCGCTGGAAAATATATCTCCGAAAAAATATTTAATTATTCATATTCTTATTATTAATTATTAAATAACTAATAACTGTTATAATTATTAAATGCAATGCTTATTTGCTTTACAAAATGTACAGCAACACTCTTTCTTTACAAAAATGCCATACTGAATAAATTATATTGTAAGCTAATGAGTAACAACATTGCTTTGTTTAATTAAGATACAACAACACGCCGAACAAATATTAATTTGTCAAACAACAAAAATCAGCGTTATATTTTCAAATTTTCACAATCTAATTTTCATTATATCTTATCTCGTTCATTTGCGCTTTTGAAGCTGAAGATGTTGGTTCGGTAAAACCATCAAAACTAGTCCTGTGGAAATTTGAAAATGTAATGCTGATTTTTGTTGTTTGACTTTCAAATTAATTGCTTTGTTTGTTATTAATATGCCTCATCTTTCCTATTTTAGATAAAGTTTACTAGTGTTTCTTGGACAATAAAGCAAGAATTTTTAAATTGAGTCAATAAATTTATGATACACTGAAAACATTTTCAGGTTATAATTCTTTTTCTGAATATCTTAAATGTTTATAAAAAAGTAAAATGCAAATTTAATATTAATATTATCACCCTTAAATAACACCCAAATGTTCCGTTTATTACTCTTAAAACTACGTAATGATTAGAGCAAAAAGAAATTATTTAAAATAATTATTATTTGCATGCAGTTGAAGAATATAGGAAAATGTTGAAAGTTTTAAAGATTTTTAATTAACGACAAAAATACAGACAGAAAATTGGAAATAATACGAAATGTTTCAGCAATATCTCAGAAAGAATGAAAGAGATATTTGTCAGAATAGAATTTAGTGATAAATCAGTCTGCATTGAAATTCAGGTGATAACAGTGACATACAGATTTAGGTTACTTAGGTTAAAAATGCGTATTAATTAAAAATTTAACAGGGTAAATTTTAAAGCCAATTTTTTTTTTGAAAATAAGATTGTTTTAGGGAAGTAAACTTTTAAGTTTCGCAGCTGTACCCTGCGGCATTGAGACCATCATCACGGAGATTCTAGTCTTTTGCAAGTCCTTTGACAGCTGACATCTACGGGACAATATCTAGTAATCAATCTCACTTAGCGGAATCATTGAAGTAAAATTCTGGGAGGGTTGGGAAATAACAAAAGAACTGCCTGACAATTTTCAGAGGTTTAGGGTTATTTTCACGACATTTTACGGGAAGTTCGGTCCAAAACTAGCGACAGTTTTAAAGGGATTCACAGAAAATCACTCGACAGGCTAAGGGTTAACTAAAAGGAAAACTATAATTCTTATAACAACCATATTTAAATTTATTGTTTGAACAAAAATGGTAAGAAACTAATATCTACTGCATTATTTTCTGCTAAAAGCATGGCATAGCTGCCAAAAACAAGGATATTTATGTATTGGATGGCACCACGATTAAAAAAAAAAAAAAAAAAAAAAAAAAAATTCAGACCGACAAATTTTACTTACATTTTTTTATAATGCATGATTTGAATTATTAAACTGGCTACAATATAATTCTGATATGAAATAGATTAACTTAGTATTTCATTGTTCTAAATTTTAATTTTACGTTTTTTGGCTTATTTTATTATAGTCTAATTTTCTTTCAAATTTTATTAAATCTTTATAATTTAATTTATAAAAAGTTATAAAAGTAATTATTAAAAAACTTTTATACTTAAGTCCTTTAAGTACAATGGAAATAAAATTAACAGTTAATGTGCATATAACTACATGGAGAAACTTAGAATGTGCCTTTTATAGATCACATTCAATTACATTTAGAACAAAATATTCATCTACTATATATTAGAAAAATCCTCATAGAAATTTCTGCAAATATCTAATGGACTGAAACAGTTCAGATGAAATAAAAATTAATCAGAAAATTACAAGGGAAAAAATCAAGTTTAATTAAGAGGTGACAATGCAGTACTTTATGTTTTAAAGAAGAAGCAATTAAATTTTCTTCATAACATTTTCATTTCTTTTGAAACTTGGTTAAAAACAATTTTACTAGACAACAGTTAAAATAAAAAGATTACATAAATTAGAAACCTGGAGATTTGGAAATTAAAAAGAAACTGGGAGATGTGATGAAATATCTGATGTCTGCCAATTTTATCTCGAAGGTTAATGCTGCTGACATGTCCACAATTACATTTTGTGCGATAAATTGAAAGAAAATTGGCTTAAATCATATAGCAAAACACAAAACATTAACTATCAAGTTCAGCAGAAATTCAATGAAAGTTGAAATGAATATTGAAATACAGAATTAGAAATTCAGTTAAATTTTCTTATGGCAACTTTTTTGACCGAGTTTTTTCTATTAATTGCAGCTTTATTTAATTATAAAATAAAAACTGTTAATAAAAATTTTACTAGATAAAAAGGAAAGAAAATTAATATTAATTTTTTAATATAAAAATGCATACATAAAACGTATTAATAGAATAATAAAAAATAAAAAGTTCAATTTAGTATGAATTTTTCACTATGAAAACAAAATTTTACACTAAAACCATCAAATAAAAGTGTAGAGTTACCTATATGTCAGACAAATATGACAAATTTTCACTAATTAATAACTTAATGAATGTCATTATAGAAAGAAAAGAAAACTGAGACCAATACAAGCTTACATTTTTTTTCCCTACAATTCTCAAAACTTTCTCTTTAAAATTTCTTCCCTAACACGAAAATTCTTATGCTTACTTAATATTCCTTTAATTTTACAAACTACAGCATAATATAAGACTATTAAGTTCCTATTGACTCAGATTATTAAATTCGGTGAAAAATACAATAAATATGAAATTATATTGTCATTCAATTGTTTTTAATGTGAAGCATACTATGCCTAATTTGATTTTAAAAAGTTAAATTATTTTATCTTAAAATCAACAGAATCATGTGACATCTTTTCCACATCAGTATGTGATGTATGGGTGATGCCAACCAACAAGATGTATAGAGGGTGCTAACTCTCAGTCTGGAGAGGTGCCAAAAGTTTAGTTTCCAAGAGGGAGATCTACAGAGAGGTCATATGGAAGGCTCGTGGGAGCCATTAATGAAAACGAAATTAACTTGTATTACTTTATATATTTCAGTTATTAATATTGTAGTTTAGTATTAGTTTTGTGTTTGTGAAATAAATGTTTAAAATACAAGAAGGTGGAGCTATTTCTCTATGAGGCGGTGGATGAAGAAAGGGATGATTATCACACAGTAATTTGATAAAAATCTTTTTTGTTGTCATTTATTTATTTATCACATGAGAGACGTTTCTTAGTATTTGGCGGTGAAGTATGCATGGGATTTATCCCTAAGAATGCATTATATTACTTCTTAGTTTCAAGTGTTTTGGTGGATCAACATTTTAAATAGTATTTGCATAACTTTGCAATTTGCTACACAATAATAAAATCAACCACTTATCTGCTATTTTATAGCAGCATAGTTTAATATAAATTTTGCATTTTGTGCATTCTGGTACTCCAAAATTTTAAAACACATAACCAAGGAAAATAATATTAACTAATAACAAACATATACGAAATGTGCAATTTTTGTTTACTATTTATGTACAGTTTACTATTAAAATGATAAAATTCTTTAATTGCAATGAATTTTGGGAAAGAAGCAAATGTAATGTAATTTCATATCAAAACCAAAATTTCAATCATTGCTTTCATTATCATCTATAAGCTAAATCATCTATAATCTTTGAAAAATCCACATACTGTAAGTTTAAATTGCAAGAATTCAAATGTGCACTATTTAAATCAAATAGAAAATAGTAAACATTTTAAAACTACCCAATTAGTGCAAATCAGTTTTAGAAATTATTATTATTAGAGTCTTTAAAAATATAATGCATGCTATGTATTAAATATATCTTTACACAAAAGATAAGGACATATATTTGTATTTATTAATAAATTTCAGGTACAAGTGCAACTATAAGTTACTTATTGTCATTTTTAACAGTACAGGACATCATAAAATTCATAAAATTAGTGAATGTAAAGTAATTACAGTAATTCAAATCTTATAAGTACGTACATTAAAATTATACATACCCAGAGAAACTACAAAATTTTAAAGTTCTTCCATCACCACATTTTAATACACCACATTCATTCTACGAATTATCACAAAAACTTTTTATATATTTTTTTTTTATTTTGAAAAACAAATTGCAGGTAGTGCCAAGGTCTGATACAAGTAGCGAGTAATCACTAAGAAAAAAAAAAACCTGAATGAGCAAATGAGAAACTTCACAAGTCTATTGCTGGCCTTCAAAGCATTAAGTCTTTAATTTCAAGATGAAAATTTTATATGATGATCTATTATGCAAACATTCACTTCAATCATCTCATGAGTTAGCAGACACTGACATCTACCCAACATCTATCACAAGCTGTTCACCTTCTAGTGGCAAACATCAATTTAAAATCCCCTGTTGGAATTACTGCTATCTTGTAAAGTGGTGTGCATGGCAAACCTAGACCCTAGGCTTTGAAAATATACTTTTAAATAGCTCCAACAAGCTTCATGAGTCCATCAGTTGTCATAGATTTTGGTCGTTCCAGAGGCAGACCCATTCCACGGTCCCATACTAAGGATGCCATTACACCAAGGGCACGTGATACACCAAACAGAACAGTGTAAAACTGCATCTCTGTCATACCATAGTACTGAAAAATGTTAAATAAAAACAAGAAATATAAGCGAGATGTAAACAATTTATTTATTTCATTAAAATTACTAATCAAGAAAAGTAAATGATATCATGATAAATTCACTAAGAATTTAACTATGGAACATAATTTATTCACAAATATTATAGCAAATAATTACTTGCAGCTAGAGCTTTGGAATGGTACAAAAACAAAATATTTCATTATAAACTTTTTTTAATATGCTTGCTGATAGAAACACACTGGAATGCCTGAACCAATTTTTTTTTTAAGTCAACAGATTATTTTAAATGCAGTAAGAATGGCTGCTATGATACATATGAAATTAAATAATTCCAGAATCAGGAAAACCATTAACAACAACAAAAAGGGGGGGAACAAGACAAACTTCATGAGATACTGCAATGCTGGCTGGTTCATCACTAAATGTGTGCAGGAAAGCTTTA
Source organism: Stegodyphus dumicola (assembly GCF_044657685.1). Classification (NCBI taxonomy): domain Eukaryota; kingdom Metazoa; phylum Arthropoda; class Arachnida; order Araneae; family Eresidae; genus Stegodyphus; species Stegodyphus dumicola. The sequence goes on along the minus strand of NC_140772.1, from coordinate 83,378,579 downwards.
TCAAAGATGTCAACATGAGGCAGTTACCATCTTTACTGTACATATAAGTGTTCAAAGGTAACTCATTCATGTATATCCATGAAACTATATTAGCTATTCTAAGCAGTTCAGTAACAATAGCCATTTATTGAATATATATTCAAAAATAAATATGGCTGTTTTACATTACCATGGCAACTCATAGACAACATACTTGAAACAAAGATTCATTTGAGGAGGATTTTCTATGAAAAATTGGCTCACATATATGATCTGAAATATATTATGCAGCAAAATCTACACCAGCTTAGAATACACAAGCAACTCACTCTAACATTACTGAATGTGAGACTGACTGTCAAAGCTGTTAGACTTTAGCCATTCAGCCACTTGGTAGAAAGATTCTCTCCAGAAAATCCAGCATATATTCTAAATCTGCAGCTGTTATTCTGTTCAAATTAAAAATTATTATAATCCTTAATACATTTTTATTATCCAATATAACACTAGCTGCTAAATTTTTATGAGTGCAGGAACCTTTATGCCAAAGTGCCCCTGTGAAGAATTTTGTCTTGGCAAATAGCCAACCAGTAGTATATCATTACGAATTATCCTTGGTTCTTTACATACTAAATTTGTAACAACTTTACTCTTCAAATTAAATACTATATTTAACAATATGAACAGTTAAAATTATATTAAAAATTTATTTCATTTTAAGGTAAGTTATAAGCTTTTATAATATTCACTATTTAAAAAATAGAAAAGGAAGAAACTTGTATACTCAAATATAATAATATATGTATTTATATGTTTTCAATATATTATATTCCTTCATTTGCTAATGCCAGTATTCATAGTTTCACCTATCTGCAGTTAACTATGCCTCTTTTTCATTGGGGGGGGGGAGAGCTTGAATTTATGGCGAGGTTCTGACGTGATAAAAATCCATATGACTATGGACTCAATGTCAGCAAGCATTTTGCAAATGTTGGTGGCTCCATAACTGAATGAGCAGTTTTTCGTAACATGGTTTATATCTTTTAGCTGTTATAGACGGCTATCCAAATGGTAAGATTTAAATCTCTCCTGGAGATTTCTACCAACTTAGCTTTTATTGTTGTACCACTGGTTGAAAATGTAAATGATACTATAAAATAAAGAGCACAGCATTTTCTCACTCCAGTACTTTCTATTGACAGTTAAAGTAAAACAGCGAACCTCTTCAGTTTTTTGATATAAAATGCATTGAAAAGGGGAAAATTAATACATTTATTATTATTTTATTGAATGCTGATAAAGTCTTGCTGTGTAATTTATTAATTTATAATATTTATGCATGTATCATGAATACTGTATTGCATATTATGTTGCATGATACTGCATTTTATACAATCCTTGGTTGGAAAATGTTGCCTGAAAATATTTGTGGCCACATTTGATTAATACATTTTAATGCTAATTTTTGTAAATTGATGTTCATTAGAAAACTAAACATGAAAATCTTCAATTGCCAATAGATGTGCATCAACTTTTATGGTCAGGTATACAATCGCTGTTGTGGATTCAATTTCCTTTAAAAAAATCTTGCTTTAAGGGAATTTAAAAAATTACATGGAGCTCCATTATTTTTTCCATACTTATATTTTAATTGCCAATGAATTATTTAAGTCAGTGATATTTTTTTTGAAATAAAAAAAATGATTCACTCTACATTTCTAAGTGATTTTACTTTCATTTTGTTTATGATTTAAGTAATATTAGTAGAGCTTTCCTTTAACATTTTTATCACAGTCTATTTAGATTATGTTTTTCATGAAAGTGTCCTGCCAACGCAAATAGTTCACATGGGTGTACTTAATCATATTTTGGCAAATGATTTTTGGCATTTGAAAGAAAGACTTGCTTTAGAAAACTGTGCTGTGAAATTTGTAAAAAAAAATTATTAAGTAAAATGTGTCTAAAATGGAACTATAATGCTACCAGGTGAGAACTAGTATTTACTTCTAGTTCTGTTGTAAAATGTCAGCTAAAGAATCTCACCAAATTATGTGTATAGCTTTATGTACTAATGTTGTATCATATGAGACTCTGACAGTTTTGGTACCGAAAGTTAAAAAACAAGGACTATGGCATTCAAGAAGCAGAGCGCTCGGGCTGGCCTACTTATGATAATGAGTAGGACATCGTATGATGAGCATTCCCGCCTGCAATAACTTGCAGAAGGAGATCAGTATGCAACCACTCGAGACCTTGCTAAAAAGTTAGATGTTAGTGTCATGTCCATTAGTCACACTATGCATTGAATAAACATGATTTACAAGTTCAATTGCTGGGTGCAGCATGAGCCGACTGAAGGACAGAAATGTTCGGGCATGCATTAATCTGCTCGAATATCAATGCAAGGACTAAATTCTGGACTGGATCATAATTTGCGATGAAAAGTGGATTTACTTCAGCAACACAGGCCGAAAAGGGGGTTCATCTCTGAACGGTGAGCCCATTGGCAGCATCACAAAGTGCAATTTGACAAGCAAAACGATCATGCTTTGTGTCTGGTGGGATTGCCATGGTATTACCTGCAAAAAGTATCTGGAAAGAGGTCAAACCCTTGGCAGTAAGGTTTAGCGCGAGATGCAAGTCCATGTTGAAGCTGCTATCAAGGAAAAATGTCGAACTGGGTTCCGAGACAAAAAGGTGAAGTTTCATCACGATAATGCAAGAGACCACCAGTGTCTGCATTCATCGGCTGAACTCTATATGGACGCAAATGGGATCTTTTGCCACACCTACCGCATAGCCCTGACATTGCTCGTTTGGACTTCTACCTTTTTTCACACCTGCAGCTACATCTTTGCTGGTGCTATCTTTCATTCTGACAGGATATCCGAAATGAGGTTGATCTGTTTTTGGACTCGTGGCCACCAAGTTACTGGGTTATAGGCTTTGAAAAAACTACCACAATGCTGGCAGAAAATTATAGATCTGGGTGGTGATTACTACTCACACTAAAGGTATTACTTTCTCCCCCCTAACTTTATTAAGAATATTTTGTGACGGAAAGCTTTTGTTACAACCAGATACATGTATTTCTTTTGATATAAATTTCTGAGATTCTAAAATCTTGACATAAATGTACTTATAGAAAATTAAATAAATATACTCTCAAGTGAAGAAAACATATCATACCTGTAATAAAACACCACTGTGGGCATCAACATTTGGCCAAGGATTTTTGACTTTTCCCAACTCTAGTAAAATTGGAGGAACAACTTTATAGATGGTTGATACTAATTTGAACATTGGATCCTGTGGCAGGTGTTTCATGGCAAATTCACGTTGTGCTACATAACGAGGATCAGTCTTCCTCAAAACTGCATGACCATATCCTGGTATAACCTGTAATTCAAATCAATTATTACAATAAATGCTTTAATAATCAGAACACTGAATTAAATAATTGAAAACATAAAAGTAGCTTTCTATAGATTACCTGTCCAGATTTCAGGGTTTTCCACACAAATTCTTTTAACTGTTCTTCAGTTACGTCAGTTCCAAGTTCTTTTTGAAGTTTTGTAAGCCAGACTAGAACTTCCTAAAATTTTTCTTAAAGTAAATCACTACACATACAGTAAAACATTGTCAACATTTCATATAGTAAATTACACACAGCATATATGAAACTGTTTTACCACAGGAATATTACACGCATATTTATATTAACGGTTCTTGAAATAACGAATGGTGCACTCTGATACATCTGAATGAGATCCAGATGCCTCATTTAAACAATCTTTTCACATAAAGATACTCAAATTATATATGGTAAATTTTAAACTTATGCTTAATTCGAGGGAAACTTAGCCTTGTTGTAATATTTTTAATGTAATTAGAAGATGAATAATTATTAAAAAAAGATTAAGAGCTGCTTCATTAAGTTTAAAAGAATATGATCAATGAGCTATTAGACTTTATGAAGCTGGAAATATGAAAAGTTAATTAAGTCCACACTGGGATTTGAACCACGGATCTCATGCTACTACCAATTATAATAGCATGCATGGGAAAATTCAATAATTCCGTACATTCTCTCCTGCTATAGATATGCATCAGCTTTTGATAGCCAATATGCAAGATGGAGATCACCTGCTCTCTGTTGTTTACATTTTGAAATCAAAGTTTTTTTTTTTTTTTTTTTTTTTTTTTTTGCCATGAGCTGTGTTGTGCATTCTACTGTATCATAAAACACCACAATAAGGCATATTCTTTATATATATATATTTTTTTGATACTTTCACTTGATTTACATATGTTCTCAGAATTTAAATGATATTGTAGATTAGTTTGCAGCAATAATTAATCATTTATTTGTAATTCAATTTCATTTAAAATTTAATTAACTTTAAATTTGCTTTTTATGAATAGAGAATGTTTGTTAAATTCATACATATATATATATATATATATAAACATTTTTATATATACACACACGGATAAAATTTCATTCAATATGACTTACAGAGGATGTTTGCACATTTTTAGAGTGATATCGATTGAGAATTTTAAAAAAGCAAATGCTTTGGAATAACGATTTCTGGAAACAGCTCATTATGTGAAATAATTACTGCTTTAAATTTGCCTTTATTTCAAAATACTGCATGCAAACAAGTTGTGAATCGAAGGATATGTGTTTGCGCTTTCTGAAGAGAAATATTCCTGTTCTATGATTAAAAAATGTTGAGAAATGCTTGGTTTAAAAATGCCTCAGTGTAAAATATGCAATATTATTAATCAAAGAGGTACAAACCATCACTTATATTTACATGGAAAGACAACTCCAAATGAATACTTGAAAAAGGTACATACATTTTCTAATGTTCCTAATGTTAAGTCATTGACAACACGATAAATTCACCAACACAGAAATCTATTGCAAAGTCTTTAAAGGTCTATTTATTATTGAAAATGAAGTGAAAAATTGTAAAAACCTGATTCCATCAATGCAAAGAAAGTTTCAATAAGGAGTTTAGGATTGTCTTAGAATTCCCTTACAAAGAAAATTAAAAATAAGAATGGGGAAAATATTAAAATCAATTCAATATACAAGTATAGATGAAATTAAAATGGAGCAGTAGCCACAAAATGAAAATATACTATTGATTTTCAAATCTAATCACCAAACTTACATGAGCACTTGTCCCATTGTTGCACCAAGAGCAGTAAACACCTCATTCATAGAAAGGGGTTTGGCCGAAATTGAAACCAGTTTTGCACTGTGTCCATGACTTCGCTGTTCGAGTTTGGATGAAATTGGAACAACGGTCACAATTTGATACTTTTACGTGACTGTCATGAAAACTGTGTGTAAAGAGCAGAAGCTAAAAAAGACAACCCCTATTGCAGAATGGGCTTGCCCTAGATAATCATGCATAACTCCATAATACACGCTGGCTGTCAGCCAACAGTAATGTCCGGCAGGCAATGATTTGTCGATCATTTGCATAATGTTTGCAACTAAAGAAGAGCAACATAGTGTTGTTCATTTTTTAGTGGCAAAAACTGTTGGAGTTCGTGAAGTGTATCGCCGAATGAAAACAGTACACAAAGAACACTCATATGAAAGACTGGCACAAGTGTTTCTGCGAGGGACGGAAATCTTTGAGAGGCAATTCGTGACCTGGTCAAAGTCACCTCGTAATCATGGAGGCTTTGGTGAATGAAGCTGACCAGATCATCTGTGCAAATAGATTATGTACAATAAAAGACTTCAGTGAGATGGTGAGTTTTGGTGAGTGCTGCAAGTTTTGGTTCTGTTCATACCATCATTATGGAGAAATTGAGTGCCACACAATCTCACAGACAATCAGAGGTGGCTTCGCATGGGATTGGTTTTGCAGCATCTTCTCCAATATCGTGCTGAGGATAATTTCTTGGACACAGTTGTGGCAGGTGATGAATCCTGGCACCATCACTACCAACCATAAAGCAAATGCAGCGGCCCACAGATGTCTAGAAAAATTTAGAGTAAGGACAAAAACACACCAAATTTTTTTTATATGAAAGGGCCCGCTTCTCATCAAGTTCCTGGCTCCAGATCAAACGATCTGTGCTGCTTAGTACTGCAATACCCTATAATGTTTACATGCAGCAATCACAGGCAAGTGGCTAGGTATGTCGTTCTCTGGAGTGCTTTTCCTCCACGACAACGCTTGGCAACATATGGCCACTTGCACAATGAACGTGCACAGATTCAGTGGAGTGTATTGGAACACCCACCGTATAGCCCGAGTTTTCACATCTTTGGTCCACTACAAAGGGCATTGCGGCATCAACATTTTCACTCAGACAGCAAAGTCATGGACACAGTTTGAAACTGGTTTCAATCTGAGCCAATTTCTTTCTATGAAAAAGGTATTCACCGCTTGGTGCAACAGTGGAACAAATGCGTATGTAATTTTGGTGATTACCTTTGAAAATAAATAATACCTTTTCATTTTGAGGCTACCTGTTCCGTTTTCATTTGATACACCCTCATATTATCAAGAGAATGTTTATAGAAGAAATTCTATTTCTTTATCCCAGGGATTTTCAATGAATGATCAAGAAAAAACAACTCACTTAAAAAAGCACCACATTCCTTGAAACTATGAAGACTGATATAGGTATTGCATATATACCTTTTTAACACGAACTATTGTGCCTTAGGTCTCTTGAAAAGAGCTCTTTCTAAGTGCGAACCCACCTCAATTGATGGTTTCAGGAAAGTAGTGGAAGAGGAATAAAAATAAACAGCCATGAAATTTTATGAAAAGCCCTTTCTATCAAAAATCATGATGTAAATTTAACAGTCCAGAAAAAAGGCTATCAGATAGAATATTTTAAAAAAGTCTGGTGTGGACATCACAACTTGCTAGTATGCCTTTTTAAACAACATTTTTTGCTACATTTCATTTAAACTTATTTCCTCGAATTTCATTAGAGATATAATTCTTATTCAATCAATGAGATAAATTCTGGTGACCTCATGGATCACGTGACTTAAAAGTAACTAACATAAACAAATAATGATCATGTGACTTATGTATAGCTAATGCAAACAAACCAAGTTTTCTTCTCCTCCTTCTTTTGTCTTGGAATATATCGAATATATCTTACTTCGTGCCAAGGCAAAAATACATAAAAACTAAAATAATGTTCATTGAAAAATTGTAAAATAGAGAAAAACCTAAAACACCAAATACAGTTTAAAAAGTTTTCACAATTAAGAATTTTTACCCCAAAACAAGCAATTCTGTTAGTGGGTAGTAAGAGAGAATTTTCAGGGCGCAAAACTGAAAGTTTACTTTTGGTCCCACTCGGCAAAAAAACACTGAAGTTGGTGCAGAAACTGACTTAATTCACTATTCTACTACAAGTTTCAAATGTAAACAAATGGTGGCTTAATTCAGAAATCAAACAACAAAAATCAGCGTTATATTTTCAAAATTTTCACAGGACTAGTTTCGATGGTTTTACCGAACCACCATCATCAGCTGCAAAACTGCAAATGAACAAGATAGGAAATGATGATTAGATGAGATAATAAAGTCTGGACAAGAGTAAGCAAGTGGCACCATCTGTTGGTGTGCCTTCGGCCTTTAAAGAAATTATATTCTAGTTCTGGTTTCACCAACAGATGGCACCACTTGCTTACTCCTGTCCAGACTTTCTTATCTTATCTAATCATTATTTCCTATCTTGTTCATTTGCGGTTTTACAGCTGAGGATGGTGGTTCGGTAAATCCATCAAAACTAGTCCAGTGAAAATTTTGAAAATATAACGCTTATTTTTGTTGTTTGACTTCTGAATTAGTATTTGTTCGGCATGTTATTGTGTCTTAAATGGTGGCTTCATTATGCTTAGTAACAACAAATTGTTGACAATTCTACAACTATTGCATGCAGATTAACTAAAGGCATGAAAACCTTAACCGAAACATATAAAAAACAATCAATCAGCTTTAAAGCAAAAAATGCACAATTTACCAACACATAAGAATTATAAAAACTGAGCTTACAGGACCAGACAACAAAAGGTGTGTGTATACATATTCATATACTTTTGTTGTGGCTTATTGCAACCAAAATGGGAGGAGCAAAACTACTTCTTATAGCAGTCCCATGTACAAAATTTCAACGTTTTGAGGTTACTCATTTGAGCTATCCAGGATACATATATATGTATGTACATACATACAGATGCCATAAAAAATCTCTTCTGAATCCATTTTGGGAAAAAGAGTCCTTTATTCTGTCTGTACATACAGGTGTCACACAAAAACATCATTAAAATGGGTATTTTTGTTGAAATAGATACCCACATTTTTTGTGATTTCAATACTGCGTTTACTTCATACCAGGAAGTAAAAAGAACTCTTTACATTTAAAACATTAATTAAATAGCCTCCAAATCACTGGTGATTTCAATTTTTTTTTTTTTTTTTTTAATTTAGTTATTTTACTTGCACAACTACACGGGGGGGGGGGGGGAACTGAGTAATTTTAAAAGAAAATTACACGGAGTTTATAAAAAAAAGCTAAGCTCTATATTCAGCAATTATATAATGTATTCAATTTGTACTCCATATTGTTCAATTCATATGTTTAGAATCGTGGAACAGGCTAATGTAAGCTGTCTTGTATTTACTCTAGTTTAGAGTTCTGTGTCAATCCCAATTCCCACCGTGGATGGCTTATTCACAAAGCCTACAGACCGTTTCTGCTGCTGTTTGCTCCGATTGGTTAAAACAGGAAACGTAGGGTTACAGAATCTAGTGCTTGGTTGGCGACTTTTGGTGCATCGCCTTTACAATTTGTATTTGAGTGTGGTGTACCAAAAAGTGGGCATAATCCATCAGAGAAACCGCAGCTCAGCGGTAATGAGCGCGGGAAAAAATCTCAGGCATCTAGATCGCCAGTTCTATCCCCGCTCGTAGCTTTCATAAACTCTGCTTTGCACAGTTATTTTTAACCCCTTCGAGCCGGGTAGCGAAAACGCGCACTTATCGCGGAGGCCGGCAGTGTCTTCCGCGAGCGTCTCTCCAGGGCCGGGAGCTTTTTTGCTACTAAGCCTAAATCCATGAAATTTCCGAAGTATAAACGCATTGTTTAATAATGCTCTATAGAGTATTTAAACGGCTTATGCTTTATAGATATTTATATATATATATATATATATATATACTTTAATTACCTTATTTCTTGTCTAAATGCATATTTTACACATTTTATTTTAATTACTCACCATTTTATGACTTTTAACATTATACATCTGAAAACTAAATATATTACTTAAAGTTCTCTTTTCGTATGAAAAATTTGAAAACAGGGATCTACACACAGTCCTACGTTACATTCCTTGAACTCGTAATAACTCATTTGCCGTTTTGGAGGATTTTTCCGGGAATGTGAACAAACGAAGCATCGTCGTCTCATTTTCTTATCAGTCTCTTCTGAACAAAGTTTTGGAAAATGTCTTTCAGTTAATCTTTCAGAATCAATATCTGAAATATTTTGCATCATTTCTGCTATTTCATGCTCTGTTAAACATTTTCGACGCTTCGACAATGAAACGGTAAAAACAGAAAGAATTCATGTCTAACAAGATCTAATTATTTTCTAAAAACTGAACTGTAAACCGAAATACTCAACGCTTTAGCGCATATAAAACTTCTACTTACAATAAACAACTACCACGTGCGAATAAAGTGCGATTTAAAGAGACGTCATAAATCACGCCATTCGGAAACATTTAGTTCCCCGTTTGTTTATATAATCAAAAACACGTGTATGTGAGTCATGCTTCTCTCATTTGAAGTAGAAGCTCTAATGTACATGTATCTGAAACCATATGGACATACAGTGCCATCTTGTGGCAGAAATTATAGTTTGAAAAACGTTCCAAGGTACTGGCACAAATACGTGACATTCGGTAGAAAACGCAACATTGCTCTGGCACGCCTGGGTGTCGGCCGGTAGATAAGTGCGTTCGTTGCTGGCACGTATACGTGACAGTCGGCGCGAAGGGGTTAACTTTATTGAATGACTTTGTCTTTTCGCTTTCGGGTGTGGTGTTAAAAATTAAACGCCTTTATTTTTTCTATTTTTGTTAATTTAAATTTTTCTTATTTTTATTTACTGGTTTGTACTCTTTGTAGTAGGTACCAGTAGCAAGATTACTATCCAAGATCCCGAAAAGTATTTCAATAGAAATAGCGCATAATGGAATAAAATATAATTTTAGTTATACTTACTCATAATTTAGGTAAAAAGAATAGGTATCCGACGCCCTTAAATGTTTACTGAATGTTTTCCTTTGGTTAATTTTTTAATATTCTTTATTTGTATAAATTAATGCGCTATGGAAATTTACACAACAGAAATGATGAAAAAGTGCATATGCTATCTTCATGTAAACACCTTGTTCTTGTGAAACAATTACATACTTTTAAAAGTTTAAATTCAAATACAAATAAACTATTAATAAGATCAGTAGGTTATTTAAAAGATATTCCACACAATTCCTCTAAGCTGTCATTCATAAACTAAAAAAATATCGAATGAAATAACGTTTGTTTTGCGTTAATTACCACGCCTACAGGGCGATAACTCGCCATTCCAAATATGATCGCCAAGCAGATGTTTCCTCCAATGAGAGCAGCCCGTAGAGAAATGGTCTGTAGGCTTTGTGAATATGCCCGTGGATGCCACAGTGTTTATAATTTATGTGCTGCCATTTTACAACATGAAAAACAATTGCATCACTGGGAGTGTAATGAATCATTTAAAAATGTAGACAGAAGAAAAATGGCCACACTTCCACAAGAAGACAAAAAATTTCTCTTACTTGAAATTTATATAATCTAAAAGTCAGAGATTTATGTAACCTCTAAATGAAATACTTTTCCTGAAACAAAATTTGAAAAGTTAACGAGTCTACACTTAAGAAATCCAAAAAATCAAGACATGTGAAAGTAAAAAGTCTGGAAATCCTGCTATATCAGGACCTCAATCACCCAACAGCATTGTATGGATAAACTTAGCAATGTAATATATATATATCAAGATAAAACAAAATTAAATACAAATATTAATGGATTAAAAAGTTCTTGAATATTCGTTCATAAGAAGTTCTATAAATACCTACACTAGATTCATATAATTCAGGTCAAATAAAATTCAATAAGAAACATTATGCTGAAAATCACAAAGGATGGAATTTTTAGAATTTAAGTTTCATTAATTCAATAAATCTAATTCATAGCTGGGAAACACTTTCTTTAGTAACTTGCAGTCCCTTTAATCACTTAAACATAAACGTACACAGGGTGTTTCATAAATGTGTTTATGTACAAAATCAAAGCAAAGTGCAATACAGCATTCACAATGAATGTTCAAAAAAGGGAACACTAACAGTAATAGGAACTACAGCTGTGATTGGCTGGCAGTGCAGCGGTAGAGGGCCGGACAAACCACGATCCTACATATCAGAGGATCATTCGCAACGCTGATGTCGAGTGTGATGGGCGAGTTTATGCACAGGGAAAAAGCTGACATGCATCTTATGTATGGTGCTGCTAATGGGAACGGCAGAGCAGCGCTACGGTTGTACCAGGAACGGTTTCCGAACAGGCGTATGCCGAAGCACACAATGTTCGAGAGGTTGCATCGGTCTCTGTGTGAAAACGGGTCATTAGAAGCTACCTCTGACACTAGGATTGGAAGAAGAAGTGCACGAAAACCTCGCATTGAAGAATCCATCTTGAACATTGAGCATGAATCACCTCAGAAAAGTACAAAAGCTATTGCACCTTGTCTGCAGCTGAGTCATTCCACCGTTTGGAAAGTATTGCATGAAAATGGTTTGCACCCATACCGTTTGCAGAGAGTCCAAGCCTTGCAAGAAACAGATTACCCTCTTTGAGTTCATTTCTGTCATTGGTTCTTGCAGCAGTGTGCGGTGCAGGCGGATTTCCCATCGGATGTGCTATTCACTGACGAGGCAACTTTCTCACAGGACGGCATCTTCAAAAGCCACAACATGCACGTGTGGGCAACTCATAATCTACACGTCATATACTACTCATAATACTACAGTCCACATGCATTCCAAACCCACTTCTCCATGAATGTGTGGGTGGGTATTGTGCCTTTTTCTCTGCTCTAGCATAATGAAAGGGAAAGGAAAATTGGTTGCCATATATTAAGAAGTTCGCCAAGTGAATTATTCTTGGTGCAAACTAAAAAAGTTGCGGCAACATAAATATTTGAATTGCACACCAAATGTTACAAAAGTTAACATCTAGGCATAATTTGAGTCGTAGAATTGAAATATGTAAAAAAAATTGGAATATTATTTCAGAAAAAGTTCAATTTTGCATCAAAATACCTATATTAGAGCATTGCTATACATAAATCTAATATATATCCTAAGTTGCGCTTTCGAGACATGAAAAACGCAATTTGAATTCTGTCAGTCAGCCCAGTAGAGCTGGGAGATATAGAACTGTCCCCCCTTTTTTTTGTGCAGTGTACATACAGCTGTTCTTGAAAATTTTGGTTGCATTGCGATTTAGGATATCTTTCAACGATTGAAAAACTGCTTCACTGCAGAATCCGAGTTCATTACGAGCAACTCTCAAAGTTTGAAAGAAATTATATCATTGGACTGAAAAAAGCACAATGGGCAAATTGGAGAATCGCTAGTCATGCGAGTCGAAGTGATGCGGTGATTAGAAGATGCTGGTGATTAGAAGATAGGTGGACAGTGGCAGATTTCAGTGCCATGATGGTAGTGGTTGACCTAGGGCCACAATAGATCAGAACAGAGTGATTGTCAGATCAGCTGTTACAGAGACCGAGTCATCGCTATCAACCGTCAGACATGCAACCCACACACGAATGTCCACCACGACCATTCACAGACAGCTGATAGAGCGAAATCTACACTTGTACTGACCGTTACGCCACCTGCCACTCATGCTTGCACCCTGTCAAGCCAGATTACAGTGATGCTTAGCTCAATCACATTGGAATGTTACTGACTGGGGACGTATAGTCTTTAGTGACGAATCTCGCTTCCAACTGTGTTGTAACGATCACCGAAGATGTGTCTGGAGGTGCCTAGAGCAGCGTGCCGATCCTGCGTTCACTACTGCACGCCACACAGGCTCTCAACCAGGAGTTCTGGTCTGGGGTGCCATTTCCTTTGATAGCCGGACCTCTTTGGTCGTTATTAGAAACCCACTTACAGTACAGCAGTACACTGACGACATTCTGAGACCTGTTTGGCTACCGTTCCTTTTGCAGTACTCTGGCCTTATTTTTCAGCAAGATACTACCAGATCACATATGGCACGTGTTGGTATGAACTGTCTTACAGCTTGTCAAATACTTCTTTGGCCAGCCAGATTTCTCTCCCATTAAGTAGGTCTGGATTATGATAAAAAAGCGACTGCATCTACCAGGGAATGTTGATGACCTAGTCCGACAATTGGAGCAAATTTGGCAAGAAATACTGCAGGAGACCATCCAGGAGCTTTATCGGTCTATGCCACGCCATGTGGTAGCTTGCATCTAGGCTAGAGGTGGGTCAACGCCTTATTGGGCTTGTTACTTTGTAACTATGTAACTCTGAAATAAATCATTCAACTGTTCAGAAATTTTAATCATTTTCTATTCTGTACATAATCTTCATATCCACCAATTTTTGTCTTCATCAGACAACTCCTTCTTAGTGCATTTTTTTTTTTTTTTTTTGTTATAGAGTGTATTAAGATTGTTCTAAAAAAAGACACACAATCAGCATTAAATGTAAATAAATATATATACACATACACATTGATGAAAAAAATTATGTTTTCAAACATGCAAAAAATAATGTTTTCATACATAAGAAATGGTAAATTGATGATATGACAAGACATTTAATAAACATAGCACACAAAATGCTAGATTTTGTGAGTTCTTAAAACTACCATATTACCAAGCTGAATGTTATGAATATTACTGAAAGTTCTGGTCTAAATAAATTGTTTTTTGAGAAGCAAGGAGCCTCTTATCCAGCTACAATTTTTTTTTTAAATTTCTCAATTAAAATTAAATAATATATTTAAGTACCTGATTAGCAAGACCATGAAGTGGGCCAGCTAACCCATTCATACCCGCAGCAAATGAAAGATATGGATCAGACAAAGCACTTCCAACTAAATGGACAGTATGGGCACTAACATTGCCACCTTCATGATCACTGAAAATATACACAGATAGTATGAGTAAACAAACAATACGCTGCTTATTACACATAAATTCTAGTTAGACAGAACACTTTATGGAAAAGTAAAAATGCATTTTTATATCCTTCATTATTATAAGTTTAATGAAATTTCCACATACTGAACTGCTTCAGCGAATATTTTTTTTAACTTCTAGAAATGACATTAATACTTTTTATCAATATACATCAATACATTATTCTTATATTTATGTTTTACTTGAAGGACTTGAAGTTTTTTGGCTGGGCCAATTTTGCTTTACTACCATGGCATTAAGAGTGAAGCACTGCTCCCAAGCTTCGGTCTCCAGATGGGGTGTTTTTTGTTTACATTCAGAAGCTTCCTTGACAGCACTTCGATAGTATTTTGACACATGACAGTTCCACACAAATTGAAAAATGGGACATTTCCGCATAAATGAAACATTCATTGTGTGATGGATAATAGCAATTCGTATAATTTAGTGACATTTATGCAAAAATCTCACCTTGGTTATTTTACGATAACTAACAACAGCCATTTAGAGAATTTGTTTTATAAAATTCTAAGTTGTTGAACTACAAAAATATAGATTTTAGCAAAAATGTTATGCTTAAAGAATGAAAAATACCTTATGGTACCTTAAAATTGTATATGTCTTTCGTTACCCTTGACAGAGTATTTGCTACTTTTTTTTTAATGTTCCAAATGCCAAAATAATTTTTTTTTTTTTTTTTTTTTTTTGTCTTCCACATATTATTGTGACATGTACTAAAATTTTTAGAGGAGAGTCTTTATAGTTGCTCATTTTAAACTTATCATTTTATTTTTATATAACTTAAAAATAATCACTTTGGGTTTATACATTTTACTTATTTAGGTTAATTAAAAAATAAAAT
The DNA here is from genome assembly GCF_044657685.1 of Stegodyphus dumicola. NCBI lineage: Eukaryota > Metazoa > Arthropoda > Arachnida > Araneae > Eresidae > Stegodyphus > Stegodyphus dumicola. The sequence goes on along the minus strand of NC_140772.1, from coordinate 83,363,410 downwards.
TACCACCAAATGCTGCAATCCTCATCAAAATTAATAAATATACACACGGATATGCCAATAAGTTAACTTTTCCTTGATTTACAACCACACATTTGTGTAAAATTATGTACAGTTCTACACAAATGTATGGAACAGAAGATGGATACATTTGCGAATTCGGCAGAAGTACCACGCGCAGTCGAGATGATGTGACCACGTGAATGTGCCACATCGTCAAGACAGCTTATTAAGAATTTGAAAATAGAGTAATTGATTGAGGTGAAAGCATTTGTGTATCCTGCCAAAAGTGGTCTGATCATGAATGGTCATGAATAAGCAAGAATTGTTCGTGTTGGAAAGCGATCTGTTAAAAGGTATTGTAAAGCAAATTCTACGAGATGCATACTTAAGAAAGTAATGAAGAAGTGTTTTAGAATATGTGTTGTTGAAATTAAGGATAAAAAAATATGATAAGTATAATTACAAGAATTATTCCTGTTACATTTTATAACTCAGTTACAAGTTTTGAATAATATTTTTTAAAAAAATCCCTTTTTTATTCTCTTTAAGAAATATTCAGAGAAAGTCAAGTAGTATTTAACGTATTTCATTATTAAAATAAAAGGTGCTTTAATTTGAAATGGACTAAATAGAACACTGATTATAAATTGACTTAGATTTTTCGATTCAAAAGATGCCTCAGAAGCTAAAAAAATCATGTCATATTTGAGAAAGTATTTTAGAAGCTCTATAAATAGAAAAGGAATAATGCATAATTTTAATATTAATAATACAATAAACTTTGATCTTAATTTTTGTAATCCTTAAGCGAATAAAATCTAATTACCTTAATTTTTTTTTCTAAAGTAATTAAGGAAAAACTTGTGAAAATATTTCATTCAAATTAAACCGTTCTGAGCAAACTGTTCTGTGATAAATATAGCATTTAATTCTGCTCAGATGAAACATTGTTCAAAAATGTATTTCTTTCATATACTGAGAGTACTCTGAAATATTGTAGAAAAAGAAAATATATGCATTTATATGTATATTTACGACGTGATTACAATATATTTACATCCGATCATGTTAAAACCCGGTACTTACATATTATCGCAACCAGGTTGGCGCGATTTGTAAGTTTGAATAAAAAAGTATGAATAGAAAGAAAATGTACATTTATTAATTACAGATAATTTTTAATACAGTTTTTTTATGTTATTTTGTTTTAAAATATAAAATAGCAATTAAACCCTTCCGGTTTCGAATTTGAATATGTTGCAGAATTATTTTTTCGGCGGAAATCTTTTGGCTATTGCTTTTAGCACTGATTGAAAACCATCTTTGCCATTAACAGCTTGAGCTTGGTGCCATATAAATTCGATAAGCTACGAGTCAAGATGATGACGGGCTGTTCCTCTCTGTTTTTTGTTGCGGCATTTGCCTGAGCCCCACATGTGCTCTACATGTTGTGTGTGAACGCCCGTGTTGGGATCCACAAAGTTATATTTGTGATTAACAGTTCCATGCAGAAATCCAGCATTTTCGAACTCGCTTGTATTGTATCCTTTCCAGCAATCCGAATAAATGATGCTTCCTTCTTTGATATTTTCGCAAATTTTTTCCATGAGGGTAACGGCGCTTCTGTTAGGTACAGTAACCAAAAAAGTCTCTTTCTTTTCTCGGCAAATTCCGCCGAAAACCCATTGCTGTGGTAGTACACGTCCAGTGTTATTTTTTCTTTTTACAAATAAACTTTCGTCTAAACACGTAGGGTTGCCGTAAGTAAGGTCGCCAAATTTGGTGATTTATGTGAATTTTGGCCTGGTTGCGTTAATACGCAAGTACCCAAAACCCATTGAACTTAATGGTAAATGACCCAATGTTTCGGTCACCACGAAGGGATTGCCAGTGCTTCAAAGCAGTGTATGGGGAAAACCGGTTAGGGCCACTCCATCTTACTTCCTACTTCCATGTTTCCAATACTGAGCCAGGAGAGCACAGGCTTGCATATTATGACCCATGCTACCCTGAAGATACTCCAGCTCTCTAAAGTAGCACAAAATAAACAATTCTGTGGCTGATATAAATTCGTATGAACCATTCTTTCTCCAAACCAGAATGGCTACTCACAAATGCTATAGTCAAACCCAAGAATCAGAAATCAATGTTACCTGTCTGAAAAAAAAAAAAAAAAAAAAAAAACCCTCTTCTCCTTTTCTTTCTTACCCCCCTTCCCGAGTAAAAATACTCACTTCCACAGAAAAATCTCTAATGAAATCGATTTTCTTGTCTTTCATTACCCAGAGAGGAAAAAATTGGAAACTTCTCTCCCTTGTCAATATTGGTTTATTTAAAATTTTAAAATTCATCTCTAGCCAATTGCTTAATTTGAGGACTCTTTAACCAACATGTATGGAGCAATAAATTGTCAAAACACCTGAATAGCAAAAATCTAACTCCATGGGAAAGAAATTCAAACCTCTTGTTTGCTTCCAAAATTAAGAATTTTTACACAATAGGAAAAGTCAATACTAGGTTCTTTAGCTGACTAAAAAGGCAAAAATCTTCTCGTAAATACAGTTACAAACACGGCCCAACCTTATTGAAAATTCTGTTACTTTTCATTTTTTAGAATAAATAACATTAACAAAAAGTAATTTCACCCTAACTCTTTGTAATCAGCTGCAAAGAGACGCACTAATTTCTTGAGCTCTGAGAACATCACAACTGGGACTAAGACTGTGACAAGTCCCTACCCAATTTAAACTCTTTAATAATGCAATAATATTAAACTATATACACAACATAAACCACAAACGCCACATGCAGATACTCACGTTTGTTTTTGGACACTTGTATTGTTGAAATTTATTTGCTTACTAGATATTACACTAAAATATAAATTTCAATAAAATTTTTATATATTATTTTTTATCTATATTTTAAGCCTTGCTTGTTCCAAAATAAATATATCAAAATTTTCCTTGAAATAAAATAAGGTATTCAAAAAGTGTTTAATCACTAACTCTAATGTGAACACGATTTTTTGTACCGCCTATTAAGTTACACATGCTTTTTGCTGCACTTCATTATTTATTACTCCAAATTTCATAAGAAATATATTTCTCATTCAATTAATTCAGTTCTCACTTCGCAGCAGGGCTAAAATACATAAAAACTCAAAATATCTTCATTAAAACTTATAAAATACAGAAAAATCTAAAAGACCGAGTACAGTGAAAAAGGTTAAAAAAATTTTTTCTCAAATAAAATTAAAATTTTTCATGCAAAAACAATGAATTCAGCCAGAAGGCTGGAAGATAAAAATTCCAGTGCACAAAACTGAAAGTTAAATTCTGGTGCAGAGGAAAAAGACACTGAAGTTGGCACACCAACTGACTCCACTAAGAGATTCAAATGTAAACAAATGGCGGCCTCCTTGAGACTAGCGCCACTTACTTTTTAAATTGTAGATAATTCTATAACCATACTTGCAAACCCACAACACTAAAAAACCAGGAGATTTTTCTCAATGATAAAAAGATTTTTTAAATGATAAAAATACATTTTTTTAATAATCAATGAATTTTACATAGTTACTAATTCTTAAATACAAACAACAGTACATTTTAAACATTACTTAAACATAATAAAATTTTAAATATACTTAAGCATTTTTATTGCTTGCATATTTTAACAAAAATAAATAATTTAATCAGTTTTTGTACAAATGCTATAACAGTTGCAGATTTTGCTGTAATGTAAATGCTTTCATTAAGGAACTTCATAATTTTATTCATAGCAATTGCCATGTAGGCTAATAAAAGTTTTTCTAATGTGCCATTACTAATATTGGATTTAAATTTAGTTTTAACTCATTTTTCTAATCTAAATTTTTCTCACACCTATTTTTAACACTGAAGTAATAATAGCATCTCCATTAATTTTAGGTATTTTAAAATTTTAGGTATTTTTAACACTGAAGTAATAATAGCATCTCCATTAATTTTAGGTATTTTAAAACTTTTAACAGAGCCTTTTATATTAACTCTAGAAGCATTTACTTCTTCTTTAAAAAATTCAAGAAATAAGTTCCATTGGTTGAGGATTCTAGATAAACATTTCTTTAAAAGACAGCTAGCGTGTACATCAAGGATGTAAAACTCGTGGCCCACAACAAAAATTTTTGCGGCCCGGCCAATATATCGCCAAATGATAATATATAATAAAATAACATATCGATGAAAAAAAAATGAAATGTTTACTGCTAAATAATTAACGATAATTTATTCAGTGTTGTTAGATTACTCACAGCGAGTTGACACACAAACTACTTAAATTACAAATACGTGTGAGTAGCTTGCGTTCAGCTACTTTCGGCTTTTGGGGGACACGTGCACTCAGAACTTGTACGCATCCCCCGATAGCCGAATGTGGCCGAACTCATGCTCTCAGTTTTCCAACCATAGTTTTGTACGATATATTGGTGCATGCATGTGCATGCACTTTGCTTTATTATTAATTATTACTTAATTCATATTGCTATGGATTTCATAGTTATTTATTTAGTTAGTTTTTTTTAAAAATTTAGAATTGTAATTAGATTTGCTTCATGTTGGCTTAGCAACGCAGATGATTTTTGAAAAGACAGCTGCATTGGAAGTTTAAAAATAGAACAGCGCATGCATTTAATACCTAATAAATAAATATCTCGTAATTGCTGTTGCCATCCACAAAAATCCAGATATTTATAGATGTTTCAAGTATATTCGAGAAATTAATTATAAAGCTTATAAAAGCCGAGAACAAACAACTCAACTCAGTAGTAGCTGTAGTTCTAGCGAACTGTTTTTTTTATTTAATGCTGTGATTGATTTGTAGCAATTTCGCTGTGAGATACAATTAGTTTCTCTGTTTTGAATTGATTTTTGCTAAACGTTTGACATTTTGTGATATTGTTAGAATATTTTTGAAGAAATATTTCAGCATTTTGATTTATCTCTTGTGGAAAAAATAAATTTTTGTTAACTTTTTAACGTTAACCATGTTTATTCCAGCCCTTTGTATTCAGTATGTCTATATCAAAACCAAGTGGTAGTAAAATTAAACGAAAAATCGCTGACGAACATAGAATATTCCAAGTAAAATGGGAATTAGAATATTTTTGCTGTGAAATAAAAGATAAAAAAATCTGCTTAATATGTAATAATACTATTAATGTACCAAAGTTATATAATATTAAACGTCATTACGAGCAACACAAATCGAAATATAACAATTACGAAGGATTAATGAGAGAAGAAAAGTTGAAAGAGCTCAAGTTAGGAGTGAAAAAGCAACAGTCCATGTTTAGTAAAGTATTGCAAGAAAGTGAAGCGGCGGTACATGCAAGCTACGTCTTGTCCGAGTTGATAGCTAAACATTCGAAGCCTTTTACTGACGGTGATTTCATCAAGGAATGCCTAATGAAAGCTGGAGAAATTGTTTGTCCTGGAAATGTGAAGGTTTTTCAATCAATTTCATTGTCTCGAAATACAGTTGCGGAAAGAGCTGATTTACTGATTACTGATTTAGCCGCGAATTTAAGTGATCAGATCAAAGCAAAATCATCTAGTTTGGAAAGTTTTTCCATTGCCTGTGACGAGAGCACGGACAAAACTTGGTGAAATTCACGGTTCAAACATTCATCATATGCATTGCATTATACATCAAGAAGTTCTATGCACGAAAGTAATAAATATGGAGAATGTTTTGTCATATATAAAAAAAGTTATAAATTTTATAAGATACCGAGGTTTAAATCAGCATCAATTCACTGCTTTCTTAAGTGAGTTAGATAGTGAATATTCGGGTTTGTCCTACTATACCGAGGTACGTTGGTAATCTTGATCCAAGATTCTCAAACAATTCTGGGATTTGAAAGAAGAAATATGTCAGTTTTTAAAAAAGAAAAATCAAGACGTAAGTTTGTTTTACGATCCAATATGGATACAAGATTTATCTTTCTTGGTTGATATAACCAAACACTTAACCGATTTAAATTTATCGTTACAAGGAAAAGATCATATCATTTCGAACATGTTTGACATAATTAAAGCATTCAAATGTCAACTAGTTCTTTGGGAAAAACAACTTAAAAATGAAGATTTGACGCACTTCCCAACGTGCAGCATGAACAAATCAAGTTTAGATACTTGTTTGTATCAAAAATATGCAGAAAAAATTTCAAATTTAACAACTGAATTTGAAACGAGGTTTAATGATTTTAGTTCCCTCGAAGACATTTTTTTTTTTTTTTTTTCTTCGATTTTCTCAATATGTATTGACTCAGTACCCAGCCATATGCAAATTGAGGTGATCGAGATTCAATGCAACTCAAATTTGAAAGCAAAATTCATTGAAGTGGGCGTGCCTGAATTTTACAAATATTTACCAGCCAGGTTTGAAAATACTCGAAAATTCGCATATGAAATTATTTCCATGTTTGGTAGCACTTATCGGTGCGAGCAGTTATTTTCAGTCATGAAAGGTAATGAGTCTCCTATTAGAAACTGTATTAATGATGCTCACCTTGGGTCAGCGTTGAAAGTTATCACTGCAAACAAAATTTCTCCCGAAATAGGAAAGATAATAGCAGAGAAGAGATGTCAAGTATCAGGACATAAACATTAAATTTTTCTTGTTCTTTTCTATATATATATATGTTTGTTATTGTATTATTCGAAATAAATCTACGTTTCTATGAATATTGATTTCCCCCCCCCCAGCCCACCTAAAGTTAAGCCTTGTTTGTTTGGCCCAAGTGTACCTATGAGTTTGACATCCCTGGTGTACATAGATGTTTCAAAATTTTTCCTTATTTCAGTATTATGCAGCTGTTGGAGTTGTTTCAATTTTCCCTTCCTTTTAGAACTCCATTCAAAATAATAATAAATATTAATGATCTGTTCATCCACTCTTATAGGTAAAGAAGCTGCCCCTTTTTCAACAGCTAAATTTAAGAGGTGAAAAATGCATTTTTAATGGGAAAAGTATCTCAATGGTAAATTTTTTTTTTTTTTTTTTTTAATGTTTTAGCTTTTGTGGAGACTACTTCTTACACAACATCAAGCAATAAAAATTATAAATACTGAAATATTTAAACAAAATTAGATGAAGCAATCTTTAACTGGTGTAAATTTCAAATAAAATCAGTTTCAAAGACAATCTAACATCCCTTTCCTTAAATACTTATCTCACTGCCTAATTATAAATCATAAATTAGCGTGTTATTTTAATTAAAGCTTTAATATGCAAAAAGATTTTTATCTTTCCATACAAAATCCAAAGATATATTCAAGAATAAACTGAATGGTTTAGATCTCTTTTTAAAGCCTATCATTGAGTAAATTGAGATTTTTCACTCAGATTTAGTAAAAAAGCCAAAACAAAATTTGCTTGTTTCATTAACTGGTGATTCCATATTCATGAAACAGCACACTGAATGAATATCAACTAGTTTGTAGTCGACCCTATGAAAGTATTAATCACAATCTCTTTGAATTACACACATAAAGCTTCCAGAGTTTTATATACAGACATTTTAATAATGAGAATTTATGATCTATAGAACCACTGCAAAAAGGGAATTAACTTCTTAACTGCAGCGGGTGTACATATATGCCTTGCTCAGCTGATGCATAAACTGCCCCGGGTGTATATATATACGCCCTTCCGAAATACTGTCATTTGCTTTGCGCTGCTACCGGTACAATTATTCGCAAAGCTTTGGAATGCAACACCACAATGACCTCGACAGAGTATGTAGGATATTATTTCAGAGAAGAGAGGGGAAGGAATTGGAGATGGGTATGTTTCTAAAACGGTAAAAGTAATGACTACACAGTTATGTTCATATTTCTGTTTGAGTAAAACGTATTTTTTTTTAATTCTGCATCTTCCGTTTTCGTTTACTGTTAGTAGTAGGTGCTTTTTTTTTACGAATATGTCTGACAGTGAAATAGATAACTTTCCGTCATCTTCGGTATCAGACACCTCAGAATATATTTCACCAGATGAAGAGGATTGTGGTTATTCTCTGAAAGATGCTCAACGTTAGGTATGACTTGATACGAAAAATTTGCCTAGGACTTCCAACTAATTTAGAAGAAATATATATGTTTTTTAGGTATACTGATTTTACAACACTGGAACCTACTATTACACTTTACTGATCTAAAAATAAATTGATCGAAACTCCATTTTTTTGGATTATTTTATTACCTTTTTTATTATACAGTAGAAGTCCAGAAATCCGCAATGCTTGGGACCAGAGGTTGTGTGGATTTCAGGACAGAAAAGATAATATTCAGACTAAAAGTGCAAAATAAATAAGGCGTATTAAGCCACGTTTCCACTGCTGTTTATGCGTTTCTCCAATCAGCGAGTGAATTCACTTTGATCGACATCTGCAATTCGGTCGATGTGCAGTGATGGATGACATACGGATGGAGTTCAACAATGTTCAACTTCCATCCATATGTCTGCGGACGAGTTGGGGTCATGTGGTAAAAAAGGAGCAATCAGGTGTACTCACCAAAAACTAAAGGTGGCAGAAGTAGCCATGAACGCTTGCTTAGGGAAAGAATGTTTTGCTAAAAAACACTTATTTCTGGATTAGCATTATAGCGAGAAATCTGCATACTGAAAAAATCAGCAATCAGCTAAATTTAGTTAAAAAAAGATAACTGCAACTACAGTACTTATTCGCAAATAGAATCAGGTGTTCAAGAAATTCAGTTCAAGAAAATCAGCGGCAAAAATTATAATTCCAAGTCCATGAAATAGCAAATTTGTCCTGACAATTATTTCCCAGTTCTGTATACTCATTTACCTTTAATGAAAATGAATGTCTGACTATATCAAACTACTATAGCAAGTTAGATATGATTAAAATATATGTTATTTTTTTCTTTTGAAACAGGTAAAAACTAAAAATGTTAATTATAAATTAAATTTGATAGCCTTATAATAATCCACTGCATTAAAGAGTATGTTAAATTTGTATTTCTCTATTTATAAATATAGCTTTTTGGCTAACATGTATTTGTAAGCAAATGAAATATATTTTTAGCAGCCCATTTAACTTCAGTCGGAATGCCACTTTAAAAGATAATGTTTTTTATAAAAAAATGTACTAGAAGCTGAAGAACAAACTCTGGTGAATTTTTTAGATGATAGCACACTGCAATAAGACCAAAAAATTTAGTTTTAAGAATTGATTTACTTGATGATGTATATAAACCAAAATATGCATAAGACTATTGTGTGATGCTAGCTTAGTGGTAAAGCTGACGGTAACAATGTTTAACTTTTGGGGTTGTGAGTTCGAACACATATGCTTTTTGCACCCTGTCTGCAACTTTCTTAGCTTTTTGTTCCAATTATGATCTATATTTGTGTTTTATAATTTAATTCTATTATTATATGCATCAAATATATTGTTTTATTTATGCTCTTATTTATTTAAATTTTCCCCGCAAAAAGTTTTGAAAATTATACAATACGAATTTAAAGCATACCCTGTACATATATATTTTAATTTAACAAACATTCTCTATTCGTAAAAAGCAAATTTAAAGTTAATTAAATTTAAGTGAAATTTAATCCAAACAAATAAATGATTAATTATTGCTGTAAACTAATCTACAATATCATTTAAATTCTGAGAGCATATGTAAATCAAGTGGAAGTATCAAAATTCATGAATAAATATATAATTCCAAAAATTTATTAATCCTAAAAAATTTATAAAAACGCATAAATGAATTACTATTAATCCTAAAAAATTTATAAAAATGCATAAGTGAATTACTAGGATAAATAAATTTTTGGAATTATATATTTATTCATGGATTTTTGATACTTGCACTTGATCTACATATGCTCTCAGAATTTAAATGATATTGTAGATTAGTTTGAGGCAATAATTAATCATTTATTTGTTTTTGTATTAAATTTCTAAGTTTAAATTTGATTTTTACAAATAAAGAATGTTTGTTAAATTCAAATTTCATTCCTTGCAGCAATGGCGCAAGAGACTTATTTAAATTTAATTTAACTTTAGTATTTATTCTTTTGAAACCCTGTACATATATATATATTTTCGTTTCACTTTTATGTGAATGTACATACATGTGCTCAGACTTTGGGATGTTTACGGCTCTAAACTTTCATTACCAATTAACATGAGACAGTATTAATGCCCTAAACATTTTTTTAACAAATAATTACTATAATAATTGCTTTTAAATTCAGTCCTCTCCAGCAAAAGTGCAGCAATTAAATATTTCCATTTTCTTTACCTAATGTGCACATAGCTTATTTTTATAACTTCTTCTATAAAAGAGATATAAATTAAAAATATTTTATCGGATTATGCATAAAATATAAATGCCCATAGTGCATTTTAAAACAAACAAGATTTCTAATAAATTATCCAGTTATGACTCTGAAGTCAGCGGTATACAAGCATAGCAAATTTTGTGTAAATATTGTGAACGTTTCTTTACAGTTGCTCTGTATTTTAAAAGTACCAACTATTTTTTAATTCGTTTAACTTTTTTATTTTATTTAATTTGTTTATTTTTTCAGTAACAGTACATTTTAGTTTTAATAACATATATATTATTTCATTTATATTTAAGGCTTCTAGAAATGCAAAGAAATTTCTAAAATTTACTTCAGCTTCTATGCAATTAGTGATGTTCATAATAGGCATTATAACCTTACTTATCTAAAAATTGCTAGCGTACTTTACTTTCGCAGTTCATAAGCAGAAATAAAAGTTTCCAATAAGGTGGAATTTAGTGAATAAAACTTTTCTGCATTCTACGTCAGGATCCATATCAAATCCAAAACCAACAATACTCGCTTAAGTGTGAAAAATTCAGATGCTCAGCGTCGTTATCTACGGATATGCGGCAGTGGAAACGCTTGTACGGATGCCGTAGGCGTGTGTTCAATTGACACAACGCATTCGTACGCAGTAGTGGAAACGGGCTTTTAGTACATTTAATTAAATTATTATATACATTAATACAGTAATTCATTATATGCATTAAATTATTATTATATATATAAACGGATTATATTATATTGTTCCTTTACATTAGGCTCCTCTATTATTTTAACAGCTTTTCTTTATTGTTCTGTATATCATACACAGTCTGTGTGGCTATTTTTAAATCAGCATGAAACTGCTTCCCCTTTTCTCTTAGTAGTCCTGAAATAGTTACCCCATCACTCGACCGCTGCCGGAACCACTTGTACAAGACAGCATCGAGGTTTGCTGATTACGCCTCATGTAAAGATTTCCGGTTTCAGATTTCGGCATTAGAATCACTGTTGCTGTAAAATTTTAACAGCTTTTCTTTATTGTTTCGTGTATCATACACAGTCTGTGTGGCAATTCCATACAATTCTGGTATAAACCAAGCAGTAGCACCTGCCTCCATATTTAGCAGCATTTCCACTTTTTTCATTACCGTCAATGCAACGTGTTTACATTTTTCAATGTTGCAAGCAGTAAAATCACAAGTGCATTTCTTATCTATCATTGTGTTAAAAAGCCCTGAAATTTAAAATATTCTTAATTTATCTACAAAATATCCGGATAAAAAAAAACAACATCACTACACAATCTCCTGAAATAACAAATCTCAGAAAGTACAATAACGTGAAGTGAACTTGAAAGAAGAGTTGAGTTAATCGTCTGCTTTTTTACCTCGATGCAGACTGGAGGGGAGGAAAAAAACTCTTATTATGGATGTCAATAATTTGCTATTTCCGTTATGACTCATTATTATTCGGTAATTCTAAGGTCATTATCCAGTAAGTATTTTTTCTTCAATATTTCTATCCATGTTGCAGTTTCCGGAACCTATAAATTAAATGTTTATATTTTGAGAGGCAACGCAAATTTCAGGCCGGCGGGTTTTCAGTATTTGACTGTACTTGCATTTTTTTTATCATACTTTTACTCTAAACATTAAATTTTGTACTTAAATTTTTTTTTTTTAATCTTTATTTTGTGAAAGTAAACAGGTTTTAGACAGCAAAACTTGCATTTATTTCCTCGCTAATACATCGCATAACTATGCATGCCTGTGTAAGAAAATGGTGGCACTGGGAAGTGAATCTTATCTTTTTTCCGTGGCAGTTAAGGGGTTAAGAAGCCTTTCCAGTGTTGAAATTATTCTCATACAATTTTCTATTTTAGTTTGATGGCTCATACATATATTGCTAGAATCAAACCTCAAAGAAATAAAATTGTAGCCACTATTTTTAAATTATCCGCAACTTAAAAAGTTTGCTGTCAAAATTAACATAGGAGCACCAGTTGTAAAACAAATACACTTAAAAATATATTAACACAAGTTAAATAATAACACATTCTTTAATCTACATATTAATAAAAAGAAGATATTTATAGTAACTCACAAACCTATGTATTGTAAGGTATAATCTCATAAGCTCTGTAAATTGAGGATCTTCATAGCCCAGCATTGAAGTGAAATTATGAGACCAGTCTTTATTCACATCTATTGCCCCTATGCTACTACCATCACGATATAAATTTCTATATATAGTAGCAGCAATGGGAGGGAGTTTTGCAATAAGACTCATGGCATCATCATATGTCAGCTGTAAAGTTACATTTGTATTAGAAATATGTCTTGAAAAAGAACAGTACTCTCTGTCTTTAAATGAATAACAAAAATAACCTACCTCCCAGTATTTAGTTTTAGACACTCCTTCACTATAAGCTTTAGCAAACTTGCTTTCAGTATTGCAAGCTGTTATTGCAGCACTAAACTGTGACATAGGATGCAAATTAGATGGGAAGTTATTCAACATTGTGACAACATGAGATGGAAGATCTGCAAGTTCAGCCCATTGTTTTGACAAATGTTTCACCTATACACAAAATTTCTCAGTTATAGTGACAATTTATTTCTTCTAAACAAACAAATAACAAATACAATAATTAATTAGAAAGAATAGGAAGTACCTGTTCATCAGTGGGCACATCACCAGTCATTAACAACCAAAATAATGCTTCAGGCAAAGGTTCTTCACCACCAGGTGCTTTTGGAAGTTGTTCCCTGCAATCTGGAATGGTTAGATCACGGAATCGGATTCCTTCTTCAGGATCAAGATGAGAAGTTTCAGTAACTAAACTCTTCATACCACGCATGCCACCATATATCTGCAACAAATTCTCAATTATTTATATACATATAAACATGCATTTAAATGAAATACACAATACTTCACATAATCCAGCTTTACTACAATTTAGTTTGAATGATAGATTTCTACTTATGTTCTACACGATGTGCCCAGGATTACAAATGTTGAGAACAGTTAATCCAATGGTTCCACGTTCCCACTTTAATTAAATTGTTGTTTAATGAAAACTGTGTTGAATCACATAATGTCTGGCCATATTTTAAGTTTTCTTATTACCCATGCTCACTAATTATGGAAAAGTTGTTTATATTTGATGCAAATTCAAAAAGAAAATTACATTGTAGCTTTAAATTCAAGGGCAGATTTTTTATTAGCTTTTTTAATTTTAAAATCATACTGCCACTACAAATATGGTAAATTCTAAAAAATTAGAAAATGAAATTATTTTTAACACATAAATAAACTAGTTTTTCCCCATTATGCAGTCAGGTCTTTTTTTCGGCAGTTTATTTTTATGCTGTTTTAAAATTATGGAATATGATGCATATTTAATTTTTTTTTCTGGAATCCTGTGCATTTATCTCAGGCCCTTTGTTTTTTTATCTCTGACAGCCAACAGTAAAGAAAGTGGAGAGAGCACTGACAAGGGCACTCTCTGCATTGAATTTTATCTCAGTTGGATAACAATACCTAAATCTGTCACAGCTCAAAGTTTTAAGCATAAAGCAACTGAAATACATCACTCTGATTGCAATCAACTGCTGTCCTTTACGTGTAAGCTTTGTAGAAGAAATAACCAAGGGACATTTGTGAACTTTAATGCTGAATTAAGTTCTATCAGTTTTTGATATGCAAATTTACAGCAAAGTTCATTTGTGTTAGTTAAATTGTAATGCCCATGTAAAAAACATAATGGGTACAAAAAGAAAATGTGTCCAATGATTATGGAAATGAAAGTTATTATGTCACCAAAAAATGTGGCTCGTTCTAGAACAAAAGCTCGACGTAATCAAGTTTCATGAAAAACGTACATTATTTGTGAGACTAAACTGTAAAAAAAGAATAGAAATATAACCAGTATAGAAACTTATTAAAGCAAAAGATGAATATAAATCACAACATATGGCTATGGCTTCTTATTTATCAGAAGTAGTGACTAAAACTAGAAGCACTTCAGCAGTAAATATGGCTTAGCTATTATCCATATGGATTCAAGACTTAAAATGACTTCCACTTAGTCAAATGGAAATCCGGGCCAAAATGATGATTTACAATGATTTGAAAGCTACTGATGATACAGAAAATGAAGGTGAGGGGGACTAGTGAAAATTTTACTATAAGTCATGGGTGGTTTTTGCCATTTTAAGCAATGAATTGATATTCACAGCAATCACTGATAAATGGCTTTATTCTGGAAAAAAATCACTGTCACACAATTTTAGAGCAGTGAATGAAAAGCCTTGGATATAAAATTTCAAGAAAAAACATTATGTCACACTGTTATGTGAAAACAAAGCAGAGAATTTCAAAATACAATTGATGCTTGTGTGGTGTGCAGAATCATAAAGTGCCTAAATTAATCAAAATAATAAGCTCTCATTGTTGTGGTATTCAAATAAGAAAACAAGGGTCACAAGAGCTTTATCTGAAGATTGATTTATCAGTTCTATTCACACTAAATGTTGCTGCATATAAAAAAAAAAAATCAGATTTTAAGATTTTATTAGTCACAGGCAATGCACCAGCTCATCCAATTGGTATCTGTGATTTAAATGAAAATGTATGAATTATTTTTCTTCCACCACACATGATGTTATTGATTCAACCAATGGATCAAAATATCACCGTGACAGTTAAGGCCTATTATTTGCATTACACTTATTTTTACACACTATAAAATCCACAAAGGCAAAAATGAGCTTAGCTTAATGGAATTTCGAAGAGTTATAACACCAGACATGTTACAGAAAATATATGCAAAGCACGAAATGAATTAATGGCAAACAATATGAGGATTGCATGGATCATGCAAATGATTTTATAGATTCTGAAACTCATTTTGAAGTCATAAACAGCATAGTAGGAAGTGACAGCAACTTAAATCAGATTCCATCCCACAATTCAGTGCACCATATCCATCATTAATGAACTAGATAATGGTGCACTTATTAACACAGATCAAGGGTGGGCAAATACTTTTAATCACGGGCCCAAAAAAGGTCTTTTTTAGTACATTAATCATGTGAGCAGAGCTGTTGCAAGGTGCAATGGTGCTTGAGTGATAATCTTTTGTGGTGCAAATATTGTTTGTCAGGATGCAATGGACAACACATCCCTCCTCAGTAGAAATTTACAAACTAATAATTTAAAAATAGCATTTTATCTCAGATTTTTTTCCCTTTTACATAAGCCCCAGGTAGTGAACAATGGGTACAATGGCTCTGCATGAGGGTCAACCAATGAAATATAAAACATGCACATAAATTTCAAGAATAACAAACAGGAAAAGCATCTATAAATAAACACGTTTTTTTTTTTAATTTATAGCTTTACATAGTTTTATTTTCATTACAATTTTTTGTAAACACAGTGTAATAAAAGAGTACAGTTGTGTAGTTACACACTGTTTGTTAAAAAAAAAAAATAATATATGTTTACTGTAAGATGTGAAATCTCGAATGCTCGTTTGAAATTATTTCATCCAAATTAGGCCCCATTTCACCTGTAGTAATCCTTAACCCCTTTTGCAAGAGCATGTTGCTAAACTACCCTCCACAGACAGGTGTGAAATAATATGCATCAATTCCAAATGGCACTAGCAGCCAGATGATGCACTAGTGCATCGTCATTTGAATTGACCTTCCAGATGGGTGTGGCATATATGCACTTTCAAACATACACATTCTTTTAGAATCACTAGATGGCATTCCAAGTTTACTACAGTTACTCCAGTTTGTATTCAGTTTGATCTTCTTTAGATAGCAGATATTAAGTTTTTTTGCACTGGGTAAGAAAGTTAAACTAATAGTACGATGTCTATGAGAAAGAAGTTTTTAACGGAAGAAGAGTATATTCAAATTGTAAACACCATCAGTGTCCATTCGAGCCCATGAGTGACTATTCTGACACTAGAGATTTAAGTGAGAATAGTGATTCTGTTACCTAAATTTTCTCAGAGACTGAACTGGAAGTTTGTTTTGCTTTCACCTCACAATCCAGCAGAACAGAGGCTACTCCACCACAAACTCGATCTTTTAAGTAACAGAAGCCTTATGAATTTACAGGAATTGCAGAAGTAAACTTAATTCAAAATTATGTGAATGAAACTGATTTTTTCAACATTTTTTCCCAATAATTTAAACATAACAGTTGAAGAAACTAATAAGGTCTATGAACAAAAGATAAGTGAAAATCCATCTTCATCCAAAATCAACATACTTCTGTAGATATGCCTCAAATGAGAAAATTCCTAGGATTAATTATTCTGTTGGGGGTGTAATTAAAAGGTTTGACCTGAAAATGTGTTTCATAACCAATGAAAGTGACCAGATTATCATAAAATGTCTATTTTCTGAATCATTTATGCTGTAATATTTAATCATATATTTTATTTTTTACATACGAGATATAGATTTAACCTTCCGGCACACACACTATGCTCAAAATTTACGACAAATTCGGTTTTTAATACACACTTTTTGATTATCGCAGCTGAGACGTCTGAATGTCATTTCTATTCCTTCTTTCAACCCTTCCCCACATCATGGAATGTGCCAAAAGGAAGTCATATGACATTTTTTGTTTTTTACTGGGCTTTTGCGCTACGTGGCAGCTTCTTCGTAAAAGTTATCACACGCACGCGCGGTCATGGGGGGGAAGTATTCGGAAAATATTTTGTAATATTGTGATGTGTATTATTAATTGATGTGTTTATTTATAATTAATTGACGTGTAATATTTTAATTCATATAAATTCCGAGTCTATAATTTTTATATCAGTTTTTCATGGTAAAAAAATATGTGCAACCAGCTGATTTTGCTCACATTTTTCAAGAATTATCTGATGAAGAAAAAGAAGACAAGGAAGCTTTAGGATGTGAGAATAATAGCACTGTTACTTGAGTGGAAATTATAGCCTAATTTGAATTGTTATATATGATAGGAATAAGAAAAAGGACTCCATGTAAATGGAAAAGAATTCTCATGAGATAGCACTGGAATTGAAATAACAAGAGCTGTGATGATCTACACAAGATTTTTATTTCTGAAAAGTTGTCTTCGATTCGATCATAAATCAACAGTACAGGACATATGAATACTAAAACTAGCTTGGATTTTAAGAAATAGATATTAAATAATAAAATTTTATAATAAAATACATCATTGCTTTTCATCCTTACTGATTTGAACATTTAAAAATAATTTACTATCATTTAAATTTGATATTATTTGTATTTTGCAGTAATAAGGTTAATATTTCATGTTTTAACAAATTTATTATCAATATTTACTCATTTCTGTCATTTTTCATGCCAAAAACAATAAAATAACAGATGTCGTAAAAAATAGGACTCGTGCTTGCTCATGTAAAATTCCCCCATGCTCCGTACTATAAGGTTAAGTAAGTTTTTTTTACAACATTTCATCAAGATGAGTCAAATATTTTATTTTGGATTTAGATTTTAGTTACAATTTTTTTCAGAATCTCTTGATATTCTATATTTATGATTATATTACTGTTAAGTACCATTACTTAGAAAGAAAAAAAAAAAGGGGGGGTTAAAAAATAGTTTTTTTTTTTTTTTTTAAAGCTAGGCTTAGTGATGTGAAATATCCAGTCTTGCACGATCGTACTATTGCATATTGCAACAACACACCATCTCCAAGTTGAGTTGTGCTAAGCGGCATGGCATCACATAAGAGGATTAACTACTGATGCATATGAGAGTAATGTGAAAAGTTTTCAGCCTGACATTGAAAGACTGCAACTATTAAAAAATGATTTTATTTTTCTACATAATCTCCCTTGACTTCAACACACTTGGTCCAGCATTTCTTCAATATCAGAAGTCCTTCCCGGAAGTGAAAGTCTGGAAGGTTGTGAAAATATTCATCTACGATCCTATCAACTTCTTCATTGGATGTGAAGGGCTTCTCAGAAACAAATGTCTTCCAGTTTGAAAAGACAGAAGTCTGAGGATGCCAAATCAGGAGAATGGAGGAGGGGATGGCCAAGCAAATAGTACACCAAATCCCACAGTTTTCCCCATCGCCAACGCACCCTTGTGTACAGGTGCATTGTCCTGGTGAAAGACAATTTTTTTCTTCTTCAAGGCAGGCCTTTTCTCACGAATTCTGGCATCCAGCTGGTCAAGAAGGATGGAGTAATATTCACCTATAATTGTTTTCCTTTTTGCAAGGTAATCACTATAAGCTCCCTTCCGCATCCCAAAACACATTGGCCATGACCTTTCCAGTAGATGAGATTGACTTCGCTCCACCCACTGTTTGGACTGTTTCATTTCTAGCGTGTAGTCATGGATCCATGTCTCATCCATGGTGACAAATCGCCGCACAAAATCGGTAGCATCCCTGTTGAATCGGTACAAAGATTGCTGTGAAAATCGTTTGCACATTTGCTTTTGATCAGCATTCAGCAAATGTGGCACCCATTTTGCATCCTTAATTCTTTATGCAAGATGTTTCGCACGCTTTCTTTTGATATCCCCACAGCTTCAGCTATCTCACACACCTTCATTTGCCTATCATCCAACACAATATCAAGCACTTTTTCAATGGTTTTCAGTGTGGTTGCAGTCTTTTGGCCTTCCTTTACATGGGTCATCTTTGAGGGATATGCGACAACGTTAAAATTCAGCTGCCCACTTTTTAACTGTTGACATGGAAGGAGTAGAGTCTACGTAAACTTTTTTCAACTTTGGATGAATTTCTTTAGGGCTCCATCCAAAATGAAGAATTTTATGACTGCATGATATTCAAGCTTATCCATTTTAATGAACAACACGCAAGACATCTACTGCAAAAATTCGTTTAAACAAACTACATGACAGAACAAGTTGAAACTTGACATACAAACTAATGTCACCTGCACCCAGGTAAGAAACACAAATTTTTGCTGATTGGAGTACGTTCTCTTGGTCAGACCGAGAACCTTTCACATACACATGTCAATCCAAATAAAACTAAATACTTTTGATATAATCCCTAATTTTTTTTAATTCATTTACATTAAAAAAATTTTAATTTGCTCCAATGAAACTTTGTCAAACAAATGATTTGACTGCAAATCAATCAGTTCTAAGTGAATCTGAACTGGAATATCTTGCAAATTAAAATTAAATACGGTTTCCTTTAAATTATCTACTCCTATTGGTCATCAAATGATTGACATGTCTACTAATCCATTTTTAAATAAAAATTTAATAGTGAAATGTCTTTTCCCAAAGCTCTCTTTCATGGTCATTCTTTACCTCAGTAGTATTCAAATTTCATTGCTTAGTTTCTACAGTGAAGCTGCTAGAAATGATAGAACTATATTCTTTCGTGGATGCACATGCTTTCCAGCATATCTAGTATTCTCAGTTTAGGTTGAGTGTTAGTATAGTCACGAATATATATATTCGATTACACACTGTAACAACAGCTATGCCGATTTTGATAGTTTACATGCAGAATCAAGTAGATGTCGATCAGCCACAAAGAGATGAAAATATCATTGCACAGGATTTCATAATGGGCTGGATTAACTAATTAAAAGGGCTGCATTTGGCCTAGAGACTAACTGTTTCCTACACCTGACACACAAGAACAATAGCAGGATAACTTAAACAACAGTGAGTATATTGAAGAGCCTGCATGAATATTAACAGCTGAATAATAATAAAAAAAAATTATTGAAAATGGCTAAAACCTTGTCAAAGCATACTATGAAGTTGATGACTACATTGAGCATAATAATGTAACAGTTTGCAGAAAAATAAACAACACAATTTACTGCTACAAAGAAATGAATGAGGAGAAAAAGCCAAAGTAGAAAAACATGCAGACATCAATATTACAAGTTTTAAAAAATAAAAATGACTTATGATGCACATGCACGGATAAATAAATAAAATAAGGAATAGTAACTTAAAAAATACATTCCTAAACTTACTTCATAAAATTAGAAAAACAAAATTATTTTGGAAGGTTTTTTCTAAAATTATTTCAAATGCAAATATTTAAATTTATTAACCACATTTGAAGCAATGGAAAATAAGATTTTTTTTTTAAAACCAGTAATCCTTTTTTGTATGTATTTATTTCATCGATTAATCAGTTTTCAAATAGTTCAGGAAATTTGAGGATCTGGTTACCTAGACTATGTGAAGTATTGCTGTTGTTTCAAAATGAAAAAGATTACTATAGTTAAACACATACTACTTTTTGCTTTTAAGTAATTAAAAAAAGCATTACAAATATTTTATTAAGCAAATTTTCATTCTACAAAGACTTGAGAAAATGCGAGTAATTCACCAGTGTACAGTTTTCATAATTTTATTCTAAACTTTCTGATTAGAAGAAGAATATGCTTTGGTTGGCATTAAACCTTAAATGCATGTAGCATTGCATTTGGCAACATATTGATATTTAGTCATGTAAATAAAATCAAAACACAAATTTTAGCTTACCGCATAGTGTAACCAATTGGATACATACTGTTCACGTATATAATTTTGAAAGTTTCGGTGTGGTGGCACCACTAATGGCGTAATGGTCATTATTGTGTGACTTGATATGCAAGGTGTGGACATCATTTGTGTTTGATTTTGTGTTTTTTGTTATTGTGATGTATTCAAAGTTTTAAAATTGTTTGAACAAGTTTATAAGGTATGTATTATTACACATTTGCCTGTCATAATTTTTTTTTGTAAAAATTAATAATTTGTTTAAAAAATTGGAATAACTTAGTTCAGATTTTTAAAAATTATTTTTCCTATTTTATTTGGTATCAATTCTAATATATTTTTGACTTTGAAAATAAAAATTCATGCATTCAAGGGTTAAGTAATTAAAGTGTGTGTGTGTGTGATTATGGCAAAGCCTCGAGGGCTATCTGCCTAAGAGGAGGGATGCCTTCGTGGAGGACTTTCTAAGGGAAACTGGCTCGTATACACGTTACACATGGGAAAAACCACAAAAACGCCCATGCAGCCAGCCCGTTCACGGGGTTCGAACCTTGGACTGAACTACCAGTGTTCAGCGACTTTACCGCTCGGCCGCTGGTGGGTTAAGTAATTAAAGATTGTAGATACTGTTTTCAAAATCTGGTATATTAATTTCTTTTAGTTACTATAAAACTTAAATTTACATATTAAAAATATCATAATAATATTAATGATCAAAAACAGTAAATAACCTTATATTGATTCTATTTTATTGATATCAAGATTTCTGGAATTTTATTTCTTATTTCCTTGTTTATATGTTGCTTATAAAAATTTAAAAACATGCAGTTACATAAATTTAAAATATCATACATACGATTGTATAATTTTATGTAGTTTAATTTCATAATGTATATTATTAAAGATCAAAAACAGTAAGCAGACTAAAAACATGAATCACAATAAAGCAAAAAACAAAACATCAAGATATGCTCAAACATCAAGTATAAAGAATTTCTTTTTTGCTATTTTAGAATTGCAATTTTTTTCTAGCCTTTTAAATTTAATTTAAATGCAAAGAGATGTTAAAAAAAGTATTGGAGCACTTCTGAAATGAGGAACTGAAGAAATTCTTCATACCGCATAAATAAAATTTAATTTACTACCATATTCTTTAAAGTATAATTTTAGATGCAAGGTTTCAGGAGAAAAAGTTATCGGGACCAGCTCAGGTATCAGCAAAAGCTGACAACCTGGTGTAAAATTCGAAGCATAAAAATAATTGCCAAAACATTCATAAAAGAATTATGTTGAAGAAAAATCCAAGGGAAAAAGTAACATAACAGATATTCATAAAATTATGACAACCAGTATCAGGATAAATAAAATTATATTTAATGTTTAACAAAGAAATGTTCTAATATGGCTTCTTTTTATTCTCCAACATTATAATCTTACCAAAAGTCTGAGTATATTTATAGTAACATCAATAACATTTAAGCAAAGTTCTGACAGAGCGGTTAGGCACAGCAACTGAAAAACATTATTTCATTTCTTGGCATATCCTGCTGCACACCCACTGGGGGTGGAAGGAATTTTTTTTTTTTTATTTTATTTTTTTTTTTTTATTATTATAACAAAAACAGACTTCTCTGACCTTTGACAATAATACCAGTGCCACCTATTTTGACTGACAGTCTAGACATTAATTAATGGCCACAGACTTACCTTATATACATGTTCCAATCAACAAGAGTGCAACGATTCATATCAAGTTGACACTGATAAAATTCACTGGAAGTTTATTCTAAACACCATGCATGAAACGAACTGCTGTTATGTAAAACTGATTCCCAATCCTTCAAATCAATTTTGACCACATAATCTTTTTTTTTTACTTGGTATATATCTTCACATCTCCATTTTGGTGTTCACTACTTCACACTCCTCCATAACCTTTTAATAGTTTACGCATGACAACCAGTATCGAGACCAATAGAGTCATATTTAAGATAAATGCAGAAATCTTCAAATTCAGCATCTGTTAATTTTCCAGTATTATACCCTTTAGAACTCAGTAATATTATAGTGCCATCAATAATATTTTCTTTAATAACTTTAATCAAAGTTCTGGCAGAGTGTGTAGCCACAACGAATAAAAACATTCTCATGTTTCTCGGCAATTCCGCAGTACACCCACTGGGAAAGAAGGATAGGATCAACATCATTCTTTCGATGCAAAAACAGACTTTCATCAGCTTCCACAACATTAACAGTGCCACATATTTTAACTGATGGTGGAGCCATTAATGCACGGCCACAGACTTACCTTACCTAACTGTTCCAGTCAATAACAATACAATGATCTATATCAAGTCTATACTGACCAAATTCAAGGGAAGTTAATTCTAAACACTATACATAAATGAAACAAACTGCCATTAAGAAACTGATTCTCTGTCAAGGCAATTTTGAAAATGTAATCCTTTTATTCTTTCCCCGGCATGTCATATCTTCACATCTCTATTTTGGTGCTTCCTTTGAATTGAAGTAGAGATTCATTTTATGGTTTATCGAGCACTTCCATTCTGAGCAAATAATTCCTCATTCCTGAAATTTTTTAGACCTTGTTTCCTCATGAGATAAGTCCCATGTTTTTCTATCCATAGTAAATACAATAACAATAAAACAAAAGTGACTGTTACAGCTTTAGAATTTGTATTCACATTGCTAATTTAATAAAGTATCATTTGCAGGTTCAAGAAAGCAAACAGGGTTGAAAATAGTCAAAGATTAGAGCATACAAGAATATTTCGTGAATGTGAAGAAAGATGGATTGAGACAAATTTACATTAACACAAGCGCATTGAAATTGACTCTAAAAAAGTAGGCTTGGGAAATGTACATCCCGAAATTGTTAAAAATGTTGTAAGAAAAACATAAGCATTATGCAAGAATACCTCGGACAGAGCTCTACATTAGCAAAGAAAATCGAAAGGCTAAATTGGTATTTGCTAAAATGTATGTAAAACAGCCAACGGTATTTTGGAAAAATGTCATTTTTATGGATGAAAGCAAATATAACATTTCTGGATTGGATGGCAAGCAGTGCATGCGAAATACAGCAGCGCATATGAAAAATGTGCAATCTACTGTTGAAATATAGAGACATCCACCAAATGGTCTGGTGTGAGGAAATTTATAGATGGTATAATGAATAAATAGGTCTATTCTAACGTTCTAAAGTGAAATTTAAAGCAAAGTGATAATTGGAAATATCTAGACATTTTAAATTGTAACAGGATAATGACCCAAAACATACTGCTGACATATGAAAAACTATGGATCTTTTACCAGCACCCTGGTATGATTAAGACTCTGCCCAGAATTCAGATCTTAATCCAACTAAATATCTGTAGGTTTATTTACAGCAAAAAATCAATGAACACCGTATTTCTAAAAAGGAGTTAAGAAAATATCTTACCAAAGAGTGGACCAGCAATGATGTATCATTTTCAGCAAAATTAGGTAAATCCATGCCAAATCGAGAGCGAGAGGTCATGAAGTGCAAGTGTGGTACAACAAGATATTAATCACCAAGTTTGTGTTTTTTTTTTCCCTTAATTAATTGGATAGTATCCTAATACTTTCTTGGATAACTTTTTGACCTGACTTCTTTTACTTTACATTGTAAAAATTACACATCACTATATGATTTTTGTTCGAGTTATTAAAATGTGATGTACTCTTTCTTTTCGTTTTGTTTCATTTGTATATTTAAGTTATATGTTATGATAATACTGGGAACTTGTACTGTGTCCCAATACTTTTTTGAGTGACTATATGTTAAGCAAATATTTATGATGATTTAAAAATATATGCAGTTGCATTAATTTAAAATATCACATATATCAATATATAATTTTTCTTTTAATCTTTATCTTTCCCAACTTACTTGATCAACTGTTATTTCTCCAATAACTTTACTTCCATACATTTCACGGAATTTTTTAACATTCTTCTGATGTTCTATAATCTTTTTTGCCATAAGACCCTTTAAATCCTGAAATATATAATTTTTAAAATTAATAATATAAAAATATTTCAGATGATACAAACATGCATACAATTTTTTTTAAGAGAAAAATATTTTACCGTTGTATCACTGATATGTTTCACAAGCACAGAAAGTGGTGCAAAAGGAGCCTGAAAGAAAAAAAAAAAAATGATTTTAAAATTATACATATGAAGCATTTTTAGGACCATACAAATTAAAAAAATAAACAAAATAAAGCATGGATATGTCCAAATAAGTCCTTTATGAATAATTTAGATTTTGTTTAACAAGCTGATTTTTTTAAAAGTATAATACTTTAATAATATAATTTGCAATAGTTTTATTCATTTGATGAAGTTAGTTTTTAATTCTACAACACTTAGTTTTTGTTCTCATATAAATTTTAAAACACAAATTATGACTTCATCAGTGGATTTTCTGCAGAAACTTTTTTTTTATTTTTTTTTTTTTATAAATTTTTGAAAAGCAAGCCGAGAAAGCTCGAGGAACACACAGAATATGTTTTTAGATGTTGGCAAGAGTTAGCAAGTAAGAGGTGAAACTACTAGAAACATTATATAAAAACTCATAATAGAAATATTACATAAAACATAACGAAGCATACAAGCTAACTGAAACTTGAAACTAAACAAAATTACACATTTTGGAGGAGACAAACTTAAGGAATTGAAGGACAAACATAGGTTATTGAAGCAAAGTAATTAAAACCCCAACATCAGTTTAGGGTTGAATTTTGCTTTTTTTAAAAAAACATAAAATCTGTATAAAACTTCAACTTCAGTTTGACAATACAGATCTTGTAAATTGATTTAGATAAATTGGTCTTAAATATTATCACATATGCCAAAGGCAGATACTAAATTTATGAACAGACACTTAAACTGAGTATTAAGAAATGATTGCATAGATATTTGCAACTGGAACAAAGAAAACACCCCTCTTGGTCAAAAGCTTGCATACTATAATAATTCAGAATTAACAACTCATTTTTGGCATTTATATCAAAAATATAAATTTACTTTTCCATATTTTATCTGATAAAATACTAAAAAAATTAATTTAATTATTAGTAAATGGATTTTTCAAAATTAAATAAACATACCTATGAGATATATGAAATGCTGTAGTATTTCACTGACTTTTATTTTATTTTACTACTTCATTCTTTGAACAAAAAAAAAAAAAAAAAAAAATGCAAAAGTATGCTTTTGAATTTTAGGAAACATTTCATTATTCAGATGTAGCAAGATCCCCTACCTCCCCCCATAATAAGCAACAATATTTAACAGTAATATTACAGACTGGTTACAGTTTAAAAAGCATTAAAATATTATGCAGCTTTAAAAAAATTTAGTAGTGTTAAAAAATTATAGAATTTAAGTGTTATGATAAAGAATGATTCTGATAAAAAAATTATTAAATTTTAAGAAAAGACTTTACATTAAAATCACATTCACTTCCATTTAAGAAATATGTATATCAGATCTTGTTTCTTAAAGCATAATATTAAACATATTTATATTTTAATAATAAATAAAATTATTTTTAGAAATCGAGAAAGTAAGCAATAGTATAAATCAAATAAAAGTTTTTCACTGACAATTTATTTAAAAAAAAATCTCTTTTTTTCTTTTTTAAGAAGAGAAAAACCAGTATTCTACTTTTATAGGAAACAGAATACACAAGTGTATACACAAGATATCTCCAAGAGACTGTTCAGCCTAGAGAAAACTGATAAGAACAAGATAAAGCATTCAACCAATGAGGTAGACCTAAGAAAGTAAACTTCTCAAAGAGTTCCACTGATTAAGATACATTTGTAAAGATTAATTCCTTCATGATATTCAGTGATTACTTCTAAACTACTGAAAATGAGTTAACCAGCAGTAACAAGTAAGTAAGTATTATTCCTTAATACTTTTATTTAAGTCATAATGATATTAGAATATGAGGCCTAAATTTCCAAATCTACAAAAGTTCTGCAAATAATTTTAAAGAGAAATTAAAACATGTTTTGTATGTAAATACACACAAAAAAGGTTTATGGCATTATTTTTATACATGATGGAAAGCCTTTATTTTAGCTTTACACATTTTCTTTCATATTTTTACAACTTATTACTTTTAAGAATTTATAATTAATAGCAAAAAAACACAGAAGTAATATTACGGTTGAAAAAACAACTTCCTAACCTCAGAATTATATGTGATAATTATTAAATTCACAAAATCTGTATGATAACAAGGAAGTAACATTAACTCTTTTAAAGTTTGAAATTCTTACTCAAAGATAAACAGAAAAATTGTTGAAAATATAGCTTACCTTTTTTTTTGGAAGGGGAGGGTATTCAAGGGTTTAAAGGCAATTTCCAAAAGAAATTCTTTTGTTAATCAAATATTTTTATAATATTTTTAAAATGTATATGGAATAGCCAATGCTTTTCCTCAAAGTTTTAAACAAGCCTTGGAAAATATAAAGTAAGGTAATATGGTAAAAATTTAATTTTTACAGCGATATTCCTGAATGTATTAATATCATGTTTATAAATAACTATTAAACAAAGGCAGGGAGAAAGCAAAGTAATACCACAGTACAGTTAAAAAAGAATTCAGACACACTTATGTTTAAAAACACTATGCAAAATACAATTTAAGATTTATAATTACAGTTCTAAGTTTAAAAATGTGTCAAGACTTTTAGGCAATAAATAAAATTTTTTTAATGTTATTATATATTTCATGAATAATCTTGTTAAAAATATTACACATAATTTTTATATAAAATTAGCACACGAGTTGAAAGTCAGATGGCTATCTTGAATACCTTTCTAAATACAATGTCGCAACATTTATTATTTCACACTGATATTAAACAGCCAATAGCAGTTTGGGATTAGAGCTGCTATATTTAACAGTCTGTGAAATGTTTCCCAGAAATATCGAAGTGTGCTTCCCAAAATAACATAGCCTTATTTTTCACAATTTTTTTAATGTCAAGTAAAAACAGTAGATATAACATACACAGTAATTTTACAACAGAATTTGTAGGTAATACAGTGACTGCATGAAATCGGACATAACATTAAACACTGTAGATAGTGTGATACGCACAGTTTACATAAATATGGTAGCTTAATTGGGATTCTATATGCATAAGGCATTTCCAACATTAAATGAAATAATAATAAAATCCACTGTATGCTTACAGATTAATTTCTTTCTTTTCTTTGTATGTATAAAAGTAAGAGATATTTGAACTTAATTCTCAAATAAACAGAACAATGAAAACGTATCATACTGGTACTATAAAACTGCACTTTACAAACTTTCTAGCAATGCAATACATGTAAATTCAGATGTACTGGGAAGGTAACCAAAGAAATGGAAGAAGATTAAAAATCAATGATTATTTATAAATGTTAATAATACTGCAAAACAAATAAAACTTTAAAATATTTTGAAACCTATTAAAAATTATCTCCCGAGCAATATCATTGTCAAAGTATGACAATATCCCCTAACATAGCAGCACATTAAAAATCCTGCTTATGATTATCTGCTTGGAAAAGATAAATGCAGTTTTGCTATGTACTAATCAACATTCAAAATATTTTTCTATCTTATGATAAACAGTTGAAATTAGTAATTAAAAATATTTGTGCTGGATTTAGAGAACCCAACCTTTTATCAACTTGAGTCCTGGATATTTCCCTGTTTAATATATTTAATGCTATAGTGGGTCCCGATGGACCAGAGCTAGACATTCCATTTACACTTCACTGGACCATATAGACATTTAATTTAGGCAATATTGGTTTTTGTTTGGTCAATACTTTAAGAAAAAGAATATAATACCTAAAAACATTAATGCAATCTTCTAAAATGTGGAAACAAGGGTGATGTTTGCTTGTACATTGATTACAGAAGGTTATAACTTTTTGCATTAAAATTTTTCAACATCTTTGAACTTAATATTTGTGTACAACATCCAATGCAATACCTCCTAACTTTGTGCGCTGCCTTCCTTTTTTTTTTTCCCCAAGTGACACCTAGGGTTTTGTACCTGTGTCGATTTGCTCATCCTTCTTCACTGTAAAATGCCTTAATACAGTCAAAAGTCATTAATCCGGACTCGTCGGGACTTCGGCGATTCCGGATTATCGATTTTTCAGGATTATAGATCATCAGTTTAAATCTGGTAAAATGGCATGCAGAAATTATAAAATTAAAAATATGAAACCGTAATTTATGAAATAAAGAACAATTATGATTTAATGGGTATCAAAATTTACAAAAAAAAAAAAAAAAAAAAAAAAAAAGCTTAATATTTATTTGTTTACTTTATTAAACATTTCTTTCACTGTAAGTTGTTTAAGTTGCTTCGTTTTATGTGATAATACTTTCTCTTTAATTCTATAAACAAACATAATTTCTTCTTCAGTTACAAAGTTCCGCTGTTCAAGTCCTATAATTACTGTGTCGAGAATACCGACTAATTTGTCAATCAAAATTTTTTCGTTTTCAATAACCTCTGTGTCACTTTCTTCACTATCGGAAGCAAATTATAATGAGGAGGAATTTGATTTAAATCATATCAAAGACGGAGTACATCGAGATGAAATACTACATTTAGTAAGGAATGATAAGCCAAATAAAATAAAAACATCTGCCCTGAAGATAAGGATAGTGCTGACAGATCAAACTTCCAATTCATTGCGCTCCGCTGATTATCTTTGCGATTATTTTGGAGAGTACCGATCAAATGGGTATTTTTTTATGAATTTTTTGGATAAATTTACACTTGTGTACTAGTTGTGTACAGAGGTATGGCCTTTATGGAATACATCTTCACATAGATTCATAACTATATTCCTTGGTGTTGCATTCACATCGCTGAAAGTTTTGTTTTTATAAACATGAAAGCTGCATGTATATCTGAGACCGCAGCCTAGTTCGGAAATTTTTATTCCCTGTGTCACTTTTGCTTCATGTATTGTCGGAATATAATTTATCCATGAAATGGAATCACTGATTCATCAATAGAAATCAATTTCGTCGAATGATAATACTTTAAATTTTTTTTTTCAACTTGTAGATAATTGGCTGGATTTTCCACAAATGGCTGGTAACATCTGCTGTTTCATGAAGCATCCTTAAAAGGACCTCAAATGGGTTACTGCTCATTACTTTATTTGGGAATGGATGATAATATATAGGATCCCTGGTCTATCATAAAGTTATGCATGGATCAAGATAATGAGCCCAAAGTGCTTTATTTTTTCTTTATTCATAGGCACCCACCAATCTACACGCATCGAAGCATTTACTGATTGTTTTTTGCACTGCTTACATATTTCTTTGATCGCTTATTCGATGAGGCATTTCTTCTGTGATCAGTTTCGCATGCAAGTCTTCCACATTGAGACAATTTTGTGTGTTTGATATTATTTATGTCAATACCACATGTGCCCGTAAATGCTGTAATGCTAGGTTGATTCCCTCTTGGATCAAACTGTCCCTGATCACCTGTTGTATTATTATCTATACAACCATTCTCTAATGAATTATCACCTTCAAATGAGAGCAATACATGATGATGATGTCGAGGCAGCGAAATTTGTTCCCATGATGTATCACTTGCTCACTCATCCATTTTCACGACAACAAAATTCAGAATTTCTGGTCAACAGGAAAAAAAAAAAAAAAAACTTTGTGAAAAGCTTTGAAATGAACGAAACTGGACCACGACATGTGTGTACCTGAGGATTTGTTAGGGATTCCGGGTGTCGTTAGGCCTTGGATTTCTGAGTGGATACCCCCTCAACATGTCATGAGATCCACAACAAATTACTCCCTTTCATTAATGTACAAAGAGGTTTGAAGGTTTTAAATTTATGTCAATACCACATGTGCCCGCAAATGCTGTAAAGCTAGGTTAATTCCCTCTTGGATCAAACTGTCCCTGATCACCTGTTGTATTATTATCTATACAACCATTCTCTAATGAATTATCACCTTCAAATGAGAGCAATACATGACGATGATGTCGAGGCAGCGAAATTTGTTCCCATGATGTATCACTTTCTCACTCATCCATTTTCATGCCAACAAAATTCAGAATTTCTGGTCAACGGAAAAAAAAAAAAAAAAAAAAAAACTTTGTGAAAAGCTTTGAAATGAACGAAACTGGACTACGACATATGTGTACCTGAGGATTTGTTAGGGATTCCGGGTGTCGTTCAACAAATTACTCCCTTTCATTAATGTACAAAGAGGTTTGAAGGTTTTAAATATATTTTTAAATCCTAATGATTCCCTGAGAATATAATCCGTTTATTATTGTCTGCATTAAAATGTTATACCTAATACATGCATTTTATTTTATCACCTTACCTGCACAGACAATATTATTCGCTTCAAATTTCATTATGACTATGTTGACCAATTATGAATGACACTGTTGAACTAAAATTTTCAAAATTCATTTTTCAAAACTTGCATTCTCAAATAATATTTTACTTTTCAATCAAAACTTTTATATTTTTTGGTTAGAGTAGATTGAAGGGTGACCCTTGTATTATCGTGAAGTTGTTTCATTTATCGCCAAGTTGTTGTTTCATTTATGGTAACCTGAGTAGTTAAGTTTTATGGAAACCCTATTATGACATAATTGGCTGCATGATTGCAGTACATTTTGAATTATGAGAAAAGATTTGTAAGGAACTGTAATTTGATTTGTGAGGCTTAGGAAGTACATTGCTTGTTTTGCGGTTTAAATGGTCGATGGTTGGATATGGTAAGATTAATTTGAAGTTTCTGTATGATTTGGAAAGAAAGGGGAAAAGAGCATTAATTGACAGGTGTGTAAACAAAGGTTTACTTAGCAGCCATTATTAAGTGTCCTGTTTGTAGGAAGGAAATGCATATGGTCGAATGTTGGATGATATTTTTGACACTTATTTTTGTGAATTTCTGTCGCGATGCCAGTATGCAAATTTTAGGAAGTTTTCAGATGCTGTTATGGAATTTTGTTTAACTGAAGACACGTTAATTTGTAAATAAGTGGATATTTCCTTTGTTATGTTACTTCATTGTTTGGTTTAAAATGCAGTTTACTGAGATTATATATTTTTTGTTGACTGCTCCTTTGATTTTTTAAGTGAATACAGATCGATGTGTACTTGGACAAAGTCAAAAGAGTGTGTAATGCCTAGTTTGTGCAATTCTCTAATTTTTTTTAAGTGAAAATGGGTCATTGTGTACATGGATAAAGTCAAGGGCGTGCACGATGCCAAGTTGGTGCAATTCTCTGATTTTTTTTAAAGTGAAAATAGGTCAACGTGTACATGGATAGCGAATTTGTGGGCTTGCTATTTTGACTTTCTGCTACACAAGCCAAAATAACAAGTCAAACTGTGCAAACTTGGTATCCACGTACCTCCAAAAATCACCAAATTTTGCCAAAGGCACCCATAAATATATTTTTACCTATTTTTTTAAGAGTCTCATTAATTGAGAAAGCTACAGCAGTTAAAGCCTGGGAATTAAAAAAAAAAGTAATATATGAAATTTGGATTCCTTTATTATTTCTTTTAGTTCCATCCTAAATGTATACCGTAATTTCCGGAAGAAAGGCCGCATCATCGTAAACGCCGCACTCGAGAAAAATGGTGGTAAAAAATTAAAATTACACAGAAACGCTGCATCAGCGTAAACGTTGCAATAGATTAAATTGCGCGTGACATCGTCGTGGGCCGTATAGATGCAAAAACTCAACCTAAGTCCTGATATATGACATACCACTTAAGAAAAATGCATGAAATGAAACCATAACTCAAAAATAAATTAAAGGTAAGAAATGTGGAAAATATATTTACCTTCACATATATACTTATATTTACCCACTAAAGAAGTCCATATTTGTAATACTCAGACTATATTATAAAAAATGTTGCAACAACAAAATATTAAATTTAGATGACAAAAGGAAATTTTAAATTTTACTTATGAATTACAGCAAACTATACATCACATGAAGCCATCAAAATCTGATTCTTCACTATCTGAATTAAAAAGATTTAGTAAATCCTGATCTAAGTCTTCCAGATCGTCACATTCATCCTCTTGGTTTACAGTCTCTTTATCTAAGGATATAATTTCAGCTTCTTTGAACCCTGCTATTATTGATGATGTTTCTACCGATTTCCACCCACTTCCTGCCCACTTTGCAATTTCTTCATAAGATGCTCTACGCATTTTACCGCTTTTGGCTTATGTATGCAATCCTTCACTCATCCAACACTCCCACCGCTTTCGGACTTCAGCTTGAAGGATTTATTACTTGACAAATCTAATGGTTGTAAGATTTTTGTCAAACTACCAGAAATTATTGCTTCGGTCGTAGACAATTTTTGACATCTGGTTTTCACTGACTCAAAGAAATGAGCACGCATGGAATCCATTATCAATAACCCCTTTGGTTGGAAAAAAGATCCCACACAACACTGCCAAACTTTTTGTAGCCACTCATGCATGATTGTTTCGCACATCTAGCCGTTCTCGTTTGCACAAATAATTACGTCATTAGGAAAATCTCCCTTCGGAATAGTCTTTCGTTTAAAAATGATCATCAGCTTTAGCTTGTCACCGTTTGCGGCACAAGCTAACACACATGTAAATGACGTTCTTTCATGCCCCGTCATAAACACAGATACAGTTTTTGCACCAGTTTCATCAACAGTTCTGTTTGCAGGAGAGTCGAAAGCTAACGGTGTTTCATCCATATTTATTATCTGCGACCGAAGAAGTTTTTTTTTTTGTCAATAATAGCTGTTACATATTTTAGAAAAGATGACTTTTTATCCTGCCAGTCCATTGGTAATTGTTGGCAGACTGTTGTTCTAATACGCACAGAAATATTTTTTCTTTTCATAAATCTGCTACACCTCCTTTGAAATCATTTATGTTCATTCGTTTTGCTATAAATTTTGCTTGTAAGCGAATTTTTACAGTCGAAATTGCCATTCCCTTTCCTCGTTGCTCCTTTATCCAGTTTGCAAGGTCGTCCTCTAGATTTGGCCACCTTACAGTACCACTTCTTTTGGCTCGTTTCTATTGTGGCATATTTTTAAGAAGTTCTTTTTCAGTTCTAAAACGTCGAATACATCTGTCGTCCACTTCAACTCTCGAGCTGCTGCTCGATTTCCAATTTGTTCAGCACGTGAAATTACATCAAGCTTAAAATCAGCAGTATAGCTTCTGTGCCGTTTAGGGACATTTTCAAAAATTTTCCCCTCCCTTCTCACTTAAAAACTATACAACAAGTACTTGTACCCAAACTGATGGGATCTGTATCTGGCAGAATGCCAAGAAAAATCCATTCATGCTGAAAGGGAAATACGTCAGAGTTCGTTATTGCGAGGCAGGTGGAGTTGTGTCCGCCTTTGAAAAAAATTTCAGAAAAGGCAGGGGTGGGGAGAGGATGGGTCCTGGAAGATTCATCGAATGGCAGAGGAGAGTGAGTATTCGAACTGATGAGAATGTTGATTTGAAAGGGGGAAGAATGTTATTGTTCTGAGATCTCGTTTAAGGTGAATAAGGCATGTTTGTTCAAGGGAAAGAATGTAAACAAAATAACGTTCGCAAAAAGCAACTGAGTGGTCTTTCATGTGGGAACAGCACCAGTCTATGCACAATGACAAGGCCATCCAAACTATGTACAATGACCATCATAGGAAATATTTTATTTTTAGTGCACCTAAACGCCGCATGGGTAGAAACGCCGCACCCGCTGAAAATTTAAGTTTTAAACACGTAAACACCGCTGCGTTTCTTCCAGAAATTACGGTAATTATATTTTGCGCAAAATATTTTCTACAATATGCGCTTTTTTTGTTTGATAGTAGACGTCTGCCATTTTCTACAGGAGACAGATTTATATGCTAACAAGACGTAGAAATGGCCGGTATACCTTCATTTGCAAAAAATACTGATAAAAAATTTTCATTTACATTGTAGAAATCTTAAAATTAATTAGCAATCACATTTCATAAACAAACCTATTATATATTTGCTTTACAAAAATTTATTTTGCAAATGCAATTTTAATTTCTTTAAGTAGAATAGCTATACTTTCATTGTAAAGTCGTATAGAAATATGTAAATAAGGTTCTCATATTTTACAATTGATAATTTATACGTTGTTCTCGTTATTTATTTAACACTTACAGATGTTAACAGTTAACAGTTCATGTTAAGTTAAAAAAGTGATTCTAAATCTTTTTTTTTTTTTTTTTTTTGTTGTTGTTGTTGTGGTACACTTTTAATAATTTCAAAATTTGGCACCACACTAACAATAAAAAGAATTTTACTTAACTGTAATACACTATGTAAAATAATTTATGATAATTTTCAATGTTAAATAAAATAATATGTTCGAAAAAGACAACAAAATGTTTATGGAGTGTATTCTTATAATTACAGATTAATTATAAGAATATATTTAATGCGAAACTTGGAGCTTGATTATTTTTGATACTTTAATTTATATTTGGTTGTAAAAATGATAATGCCACTCTCATTTCGTCATCTGCATTTAAAAGCCTCGATCTTTTTTTCTTTTTAATTTCTTTTGTCCACAAGAATTTTTGCTTGCTCTCTGTCAGCTTGTGAAGGGATCTTGCGATGGAAGAAAAGTCCTTCATGAATCTCCTATAATAGGTGCAAAGCCCTAGGAAGCTTCTTAGCTGATGGGCATTACATTTCCACGATTTAACAGCTGATACCTTTTCAGCATTCATGCACACACCTTCTACAGAGATGACATGTCCGACGTCACTCCCTGTCTGAATAATTTACATTTGGGAGGACTCAGCTTTAAATTGGTTTCTTTCAATTTCTGAAGCACCTTTCTTTCTAAGATCTGTATTTCGGGATCCTGGATGCCATCAATAAAGTACTGCAGGGACAGGATTTCCCTTGTTTCTCTTGGTTACTCCGTAAAGGCCAGGTGAGAAAACCTTTCAACTTCCGTGGTTTCCTTGAGTTATTTCTGTGGGCTTCTGTTGACACAATTTTAATTGAAGCCAACTGTAGTCTTTCAAACATTTCTCCCCAAAGCACAGCTCTAATGCACCGGATAGAGCTTCAAAATCTAGCCTTTGATTTTCGGGAAGAGTCTGAAGGATATCCGCTACGTCTGCTCTCAAAGAAGCAGCGAGATGACAGACCTTAGCTTGGGAATCCCATCCATTCATATCTGCAACTATAGAAAATTGTATCTTATACGCTTGCCAGGAGGTCTTTCCATCATATGTCGATAGCTTCAGAGAGAGACGAGCAGGCATGGGTAAAAATTTAAAACTATCCAGATTGCTCCCTGTCGTTGCTTTGAATTTCTTTAAATCATCAACTTCTTTGGCGACCGCAAAACCCGTCATCAATTTGTTGTTCCATGGCAGAAACTCTGTCTTCTATTTCTCCTTTTACCGATGAAACTTTTTCTTCAATGTGTTCAACTTTATTTTCAACTGTGTCATTTCTGCCTTCCATAGCCTCGAATTTGTTTTCTATTATGCTGGTAATTTCTCATTTTGTCTTGACCTGCTTCAATCTTTTCTTAAACAGTCTTCATTTCTACTTTAACACTAGAATCACAGAAGGGGTCATTTTGACACTTAGCGAACTTTTATTTCTGACAGCTCTTTTTTTTCACAAATATCTTAATCTTTTCTCGACTTTTACTAAATCACTGTGTTTTATGAAATAGTAAAGATTTCAAGAAAATCGTATTTTTATTACAGCCTCAACAAATGATTATACCTAGAAATACAGCAGGTGTCATTTTGACCCCTTTGAGAAAAAAGAAATGTGAATACATTTCATTGTATTATCTCAACACTGTTACTTCTGTAAACTATTTTTATTTACACCTGCTAAACAAAATACAAAGGAAAAGAATATGGTGAGTCTGCATAGTTTCACATCTGCCAGTCACGAAATTTGAAATATGTGCAATACTTTCTTTGTGGAAAGAAAACAGAGAAAAGAGATTATTAAGAGCTGAATGTTTATAGATTTTTCATAACAAGTTTTAATGGAAAATTTCATTCTATTTACACGAATGTATTATAGTGACGTACTAATGGTGCGTAGAAAAGGACTAACGCATGAAGAAATCGTGAAACTGATGCAAGAATGATCTGATGCCGATTCCGGTTCTGAAATTGAAAATAATTCTACAGATAAAGATGGAGATGAAACATCTTGTGATTCTGAATTTATTATAGAGAGTAATCAAGCCAATACCATCCTCTAGCTCAAGTGAAAGTACAAATGGATTTGTTTCTACGAGTTCTCATTCTGCTGTACCTAAGAATGCCAAAGCGGGAACTAGTAGACGCTCAAAAGGGAATATGAAATTCAACGTAATTCAGACTAACACTTCTAAAGAAATTGCTAGTGTTGGAACTGTATGGAAAGTAGAAAATACTTTATATACTTCTAGTCGGCGACCTTTGCAAAATATCTTGCGAAAAAATGCAGGACCGACATCCTATGCTAAACATTACATTTGTTCTGGTAAAGCTTTTAGTGCGTGGAAGTTAATAATAAATGAAAAAATTTTACGCGTCATAAAGGAGTGTACTGATGCTGAAGTCAAGTGTAAACTTCATAATGACTCTTTCACTATTTTATTAGCAGAACTGGAAGCATTCATAGCATTGTTGTATGTAAGGGGGGCATTAGCCACCAAGGGCTTACCAATTCTTAGTTTGTGGTCCAAGACTTGGGGACCAAAGGTTTTTCATGAAACTATGAAAAAAGAGAAATTCCCTCTAGTTTCAAAAATGTAAGAAACGAGCATTTTTCTTCATTTATTATGAAACAGGACTATATAACACTTACATCATATCAAGGTAAAAGGAACAAAAATGTAATTTTCTTACGCACACTCCATTCATCAGTTGAATTTGAATCTAATGAAAAGAAGGTTCCTGATGTAATACAGTTTTACAATTCTACAAAATTCGGGGTAGATGTTTTGGATCAAATGGCAAGAAAGTACTCCGTGAAAGCACCATTGGCCAGTACATGTATTCTACAATATTTTGTACTTAGCAGGCATAAATGCATGTATTCTGTATAAGGAAGTTACAAAAGAAAATATCAGCAGAAGGGATTTTGTATTGTGTTTGGCAGAAGAAACTAAGAGAAGAATATATATCTAGTAAAAACAAATTTGTTCTCTCTTCAAGTGGCTTTGTGGATGGACAAGATTCAATAGAATAAAAAAAAAAAGTGTACTCAGAAGCTTCATTTAAAAAATTTTTTAAAAATACAAAATATTATCATTTTCCCAAAATTCTTTTTGTAAAAGCAGTCGCGAGGATGAAAGTTTAACGTGTTCAAAAATCAAAGAAAAATTATCTGTACATTTTTAAACAAACTTTTTTAGAAAAAATCCTGTTGAAAAGGTGTTAAGTTCCCTTTGTTAAATAAATTCGTATTTAATCGATTTATTGAAACACGAAATTTATTTTAAGTTCGTAAAATAGCTAAGTGTCTACGTTTCATGACGATGTGAAAATGGGAGTGTGTGGAGTAAAATTTCGCTTTCTTATAGCCCATTATTTCTCAAAATGGCACGATTTCGTCACAAAACATAAAATGAAAAGAAATTCGAATTCGAATTTCGAAAAAAATCGCTTCGAGGTGCACTGGCTCTTGTCTAGATGCACCTATGTACCAAATTTCGTAGCCGTGGGTCTATTAGCTTACACGCAGCGCGAACGAAAGATACACACACACAGACTCTTTGTTTTATTATATGTAGAGAAGATAATGGTGAATTTTCAGTCCAATTTAAAAAGAATTGTCACTTCTCTAGAAATCTATTCAACAAGAACAACCACAAACGGTTACTATCTTCTTACTCTTTGAAATGGCACTTCACATAATTAAAACTTTCTTTGCTGTTAGAAAAGTACAAATAAGCTAAAAAACTCTAAATTAAATAACTGCAATTTTAAATAAGAACCTTAAATATCTAAGCTAAAGGAAGATATTTTTTTCATAAAAATAAAATAATTTTTTAATTTTAATTAAATATATAAAAATATATGGGAAATAATTTGGTTATTATTTTTATTACAGTGCATCAAAAAATAACAAAACAAAATTAAGGATATTTCAAATAGGCATTACTAGCTACTGCACTTATTTTTACTTCAATGAACAGAGCTTTTACTTTGTCATTTAAAAATTGCATTTACATTGTAATAGATTTGGGGTTAGGTACAAAAAGCGAAGTCAAAGCGAAAAATATCTGATCTGAATGATAACCAGTCTTTGTGTTTTATGGTCCTTGTCATTGGGGTTCTGATTCAGCGCCCTTGAGTACTACAAGTACGCGGTCGATTTGAACAGAACTTCTAAATAGATCTTCACAGGTGGTAAAAAGGAGAAAGAAATATTCCAGTTTAGGAAAAAAAAAAAAAAAAATTATCTTTGGAGGAGAAAAATAGAACAAAATGTTTGCGTTTTCCAGGACGACATACTTTTTAAACAAACTGGAAGTAAATGCAAACCCTCAAGAAAAATTTTATAAAGGCTGATCGAACTCTATTGAAATTCCTACGAAAATGTATAATTTACAGAAATACTTCCCTATAAAATTCTAAAGAATATTTTATAGTTTTCATAGAACATAATTCAGCCCATAATTGTATAGAAATATTGCTTTACAAAATCATAATGCAGAAATTTTATACAGCCTTTACTGAATGGTAATTTATGAAAACCAGCAAAGTTTTCAAACTTTAATCAAAGCAAAAATTCAGTTTTTGGTATAGCATGTGGTATACAGAAAAATTAAACATTTTTATTTATAAGTGTTGAATCCTTCTTTAAATGGAAATTTTTCCTTTCCTTTAGTTTTAGCATTTTTTAGCTTCTAACTGATTATAACATTTTTTCCAAGTTTTTGTATAGTACTGCTTAATAATACACAAAACTTTATCTTGTAAAAGCATAAAATCAACTTAAATCATGAAATTAGTTAAATGTTTAAATTTATATTGTTAATTATAAAATTTTAATGCCAGAAATTAATGCTTTTAATTATTGTATTTGTACTCCTGATAAAAGAAATGGTTTCTTAATTTTAAACTTGCCTATTATTTAATGTACCTTTTTATTTCAATATTTTTTAATGTTAGAAATTATTTCTTTTCTTAGAGGGGAAAAATGCATGTGTACCAAACTACCACTACCATGTCATAGGTCATTTCAAAATTTTGATAAACCTAACATATTCTATTCAAAAATAATAATTTAATTCATTCTTTTTCATCCCCAAAAATTTTTTGTAAATTTTAGAATGCACTTTAAATATCAAAAAGTTCTATACCCACTGCTCGGTGCGTTTTTAAGAATTGCACATACTCTGTATCCATGTACACATCGATCTATTTTCACTTTAAAAAAATCCCAGAATTGCACAAAAATGGCATTTTGCACTCCCTTGACTTCATCCATGTACACATCAATCTATTTTCACTTAAAATTCAAAGAAAATTGACAAAAATCAAATTCTTCTTACTCTTGTAAAAAGTGCCAAACAAATAAGTGGGCGATTCTGTACTTTACTTAAAATTAAAGCAAGAACATATATGTAGAAGTCATTGGGATTACAGCCCAATTTTCTATAAATTGGATCTGATATCTCTAATAAAATTTTTAGTTGATTCTGTATACATTATATAAGATACTATATGTGGCACCTTTAGAAATTCGGTGTACATTTTTATAGAATCTGCACAAATCTCTACAAAATACTTATTACATATCTACCGAATCTCTAGAGAAACTTCATCAAATAATTTTCAGGATTCTATAGATCTCTGACCTAGTTTATAGGAAATTGGGCCATAATTCTAAAGGAATTTACCAATTTTTTATTAGATTTTCTATAAGACATTTTTATAAGGGAGAGCTTTTAAAGTATATGATGATTTTCTTAATCAACTTTTTGAGTAAAGAACGATGCATTTAAGTTCACATAGATACTATTCATTTAATTCTACCTCTTCAAAAATACATAAAAATATGTGCATATTTAAAGGTCTGCATATGGGAATTCCTTCACTAAATTTTCTTTGATAAGAAACAATGCTACATTTAAATTCAGTTGTATAACTTTTTGATCCTGTAAATCTAAAATTAAAACAGCGTACAAATCAATTCTAAAGCATATTCATCGAAAAACCTTCTGAACCCACGATTTTACAATGAAAAGAAAAAAAAATTAGGCTTATAAATATGTTCCTCCACTTCTTTAATATATATTCTTATACAACATGCAAAAACATTTTTACACTTAATGAGGAAAATAATTCAATATTCAGTCATATACTTATTTTTTCTATCCTTCTTATAATTTTATGGTACCGAACTACTGAAAGTTGCTTCATTTTACTTTCGCAAGGTCATGTCAAGTTCTCCATGAAGACTCTGGGTAGGATATTAAAAGATGAAATTGAAGTAGCAAATTTTCCAAAAAGTTATGAATTAAGCATCATACATTAATACCACATACACCTGAATAAATTGTTCCATAAAGATAATGGAGCCATTATGATTAATTTAAATAATGAGGTACCATAGTTACCTGTGGTTGAGCGAAGAGGCGATTTGCAAAAACTCTGAAAAGCGCCATTTTCTTTCAAGTAAGAATAAATATATATACTTATTTAAACAGTAAAACTGAAAAACTGTTTTTAAGAAAATCCCGCTTGCCGGCCTTTTCGAACAGAAGCCTCTCTCCTCTAATCCATTCAGAAGACACGGGAAAACCGAGTCAAGTGAGCGCTACTACACATTAACATACCAGGGACGAACACAATTCCGGCTTGGTTAGTTGTAGAAATCTACATATACTATCTTTATTCCATTTTATATTGTTTGATTTTTTAATTAAAACTATTTCATCGTTATATAAATACGTGCAAAATGTATGCCTCTAAAATCTCTCAGGGAAAAAAAATAAGCAATTTTATTGACGGATTATTTTATTACTCGTCCTCTATACACTTTCCACAGCGGCATGGTGTGCTAAAGCAAAGGTTAGGGTATTGTGTTACTATCTGACCGACTTTGAAGGTGGGGTTAGGGTGAATAAACGTTGTGTAGTCTTGCAGACATTCCGAGGAGTGGTCTGCAGTTGTAAATTAAAGATAATTTTCACAAGTATTGTTATCTCTTGTCATCATCAGACGTGCTAATAATAGTTCGGCTGATACAGAGATTTCAAGGTGAGGATATTTTCACTGGTGTTTTATCAGTGCAATACCTTACTCCCCCTTATCAATGTTTTTATTTGATAATCAGCTGCCAATTATACAGCTAGTAACATTTTAATAATTTGTCCCTGTTTACTTGAATTAATGGAATAATAAAACCAGATTTCATTTTTAACTACCTGAGTTTCATTTCTCTACTTCAACTAAGTTTTAATATGATTTTATTTTGCAAGTAGAATAGTAAAGAACTATATAAAATATTAAAACGTACTCTATAAATCTTGATCGTAGTTTAATTATATAACATAACATGATAATTAGTACTTTCAGTGTGTCCCTGAAGGGTATCTGTTAAATAACGTTTTCCTCCGAAAATGCGTCAAAATATTTATTAATAAAATTTTATTTTATATATTTACTTTTGCAAGTCATACGTAGATTTGATTTCCGTCTGTAATTTCTTACTATTTCATAAGATGTTTTTCAGCAAAATTGGTTTACATTTAAAAATTCATCTCATATAAGAAACCCTTTGAAATGCTTTTATTCTTTGAAAGTATTTCGTGATATTCCATTTCATAACAGCATGAAATGCATTTTGCATTTTATACTCTTATCATTAAGAACATGAAAAATATACTCTCATCTTGAAAACGTCTTTGGTAATACGTATTCATTTAAAGTATGATTTTTTTTTTTTAACTTTTCTTTTAATATTGAAACGTGTTTTATATTACTTAGAACTTCATTTAAGAATTACTAAAAAACTGAATTAAAAATATAACTGAAAAGTTCAGTTAACAAGCAGAGTAAATAATTAAATTTGAATTTAATTTTTTTGGTTAGTATATTTCTGTAGATTTCATTTATGTAGGTTAATGTGTTTACAATTTTATGAGAAATTTATTTATTTTATTTTGAGAAGTATCTCAAAATTTACTGTCTTGTACTGGCCTTGTGTATAAAAATAATTTTAACAGTTAGGAAAGGTATTTATTACTTTATTTAGGATTATTTTGTATGGGTAAAGTTATTGTGTAGTACAAAGTGTTCATTACTTTTTAATAAATTGGGTTAATTGATTTGTTATCAACTTGTAAATCTTTTCTAAAATTTGTTTTCATATATTTATAATAGTTTGACTTGAATAAATTTTCTAATTTTAAAGGTTGTTGTATAGTAGCTGTTTGAATTTTATATTAGCTGTTTAGAAGCATTAAAAATTTATCAAACATTCTATTTAGCACTGATATGTTCAAAAACATTACTTTTTTTAGATTTTGAAATTTATTGCTACAAATGCTAAAAATCTTTTAATGTACATATTTACTATATCAAAAGTAAAGGTATTTTTTGCTTTATGGAAGTTTTAGACTACTTTGCTTTTATTGAAAGCATACATTGGTACCTTTTTTTGAAAACTGAAAGTAATTTCAAACAGATTTTTATTTTACAAAAATAGAAGGAAAGAAAAAAAAATCGTTAGCTTTTGTTTTTGTCTATTCATTGCAGAAAGAATAAGCAATAGGCAAGTAAAGAAATGTATGTCTAGAGTGTGGCTTATATTTAAAAGCAAAAAAAAAAAAAAAAAAAAAAAAAATCATAAACAAAACCTAAATTATAATGAATTTTAGAAAATTAAAATAACATAGAATATTTATGTTCTTTTTAACTGATGCAAATAAATACTACTTTAATAATTGATAAAATAATGCAACTGAATTTTGTGCTACATAATATACCAGTGTATAGTGAGTGTGAAGTATGTGACAAATTCAAATAAACATACTGTGCATGTATGTTCAATGTTTGCATGTTTGCGATAACATTTCTTGTTATAACAAGCAACATAAGCATTATTTTATTTATTTTATAATTTCATTTTTTAATCATAATTTTGCAAAATGCCAAACATAAGCTATAAGCATAAGTATAAAAAGAAACAATAATTAAAAACAAAATGCATGGTGAAAATGTGCTTCAGCTAGGGCTTAGGGCTTCATTTCTAAGATTAGAAGTGCGGGAGCAATATGGAAGACCATCAGCAAAGAGGAACAAGAATAAATAATAATGACTATTAAACTCATTAATAATTTTTAAATAGTTAATTATTATCAAATTAATTAATAGCTATTTAATTATGTTTATAAGTTGTTATTTAATTAATAATTATAATTTAATTGATAATTATTAGATAATTAATTATTATTTATTGAAATAATTAAATATTGAAGTTATTAAATAATTAAAATTAAATAAAATGTCAAGAGATAAATTGAAATTTAATAAGTGATTTTTAATATAATTTTATTGTTAAAATAAAATTTTTGAGATAAAATTTCTACTGAAATTGTTATTCAGTTACATAAAAGAAGTGCCGCAGCCTTCTTATTCAGGCTCCGGGTCATTCTAGCTAGAATTATTATTTATTATAAAAACTAAGAAGCACTGGAGCCGAGATCCAGTGGGCTCTGGCCCAATTTAAGTGATCGTAGGAGTGGGGGAAAGTTCTTTTATCATCACAAAAATTAAATATACTTAAAGTATAGCTGATGAAAATTCTAGGACGAAACGGAATGAGGGTATGAGTGGGTAGAAACAAAAAATAAGGTGAATCT
Organism: Stegodyphus dumicola; assembly: GCF_044657685.1. Taxonomy (NCBI): domain Eukaryota; kingdom Metazoa; phylum Arthropoda; class Arachnida; order Araneae; family Eresidae; genus Stegodyphus; species Stegodyphus dumicola. The sequence goes on along the minus strand of NC_140772.1, from coordinate 83,318,532 downwards.
TGGTGAGAAAGAATGTTCTCTTTGACTGCGGCTCTTTGCTGATATAATTATAGCCATCAAGCAAATGTGTGTCGGGTAAAATTAGTCCTGAATCTGACTCCTAAGGATGAATGTAAAGTTGCTGGTTATGCTTCCCCCCCATTAATGGATACTGTGGGAAGATGATGTATAGGACATGCTTGAGCAGTTTATCTCATAAACATTCTTACTGTACTCGTTGTCACTTAATTCCTATTTAAAAACACAAATTTTCTTTCCTGCGAGGATAACTAACTGTAAGCATCGATGACAATACACTAGATATGATGGCATTGGCGAGAAATTTACGCGTTCCTAAACAAACTCCCCCAAATTTATTGTCCTTCTTAAAGGGAAAGGTTTCCGCATGTGAGTGAGTGGATTTTACTTGAACATCTCATGTTCTCATGAGTTCGCATTTCTAGGGAAATAGAGTATTGCAAGGTCTGCTTATTGTTAAACTAAAATGTTAAGAATTATAACTTTTTTCCCTTTAAATTGTGATTCAGTTTTTTTAAATGAAGTACCGGAGCTCATCTTATTTAGGGCTCCGGTGCGCTTCGGCTAGAATTGTAATTTATCTTTAAAATTGAGAAGCACCGGAGCGGGCCTCCGGCGCAATTTCAGCACTGGCTACAGCTCACTACTGTTTAAGTATTTTGTAAAAAAAGATGTAGACATATCAACATCAATAAATGAACAAGAAAAGCTGAAAATCCGGATTAAAATCGAAGTTGGACAAACAAATTGTTAAATGATTTTATGTTAAAAATAAAAACATTTGTCAGTGAAAAAAAAGTCTAGATCAGCATGTGGATGGAATGGGAAAAAAGTGGCGATGAGCAATAACAAGGTTTGAAAAATATTTTCTTTAAAAGTGTGCCATATCTACATGGCCAATACATTTTGCTTTCATTCTACAAAATTTCATAGTTAAGAACAAACTGCTATCAAGCATACTTTTAGTAAATGGATCAAAAGTAACTGTTATGAAAGTTGGAAAGAAATCTCAAAGATCATTAACAAAAAAGATATGCTTTATCGTGCAAAAACAAACTGTAAAAAAAATTTAAAGAGAATGGTTGGTGCACAGTGACAACAAATTAATTTATTGTCATTTGTGTGTGCAAATTCTTTGGGTTTACTACTGCTGAGCGATACTGCAGAAAACCTGCATTGGCAATGCTGCAGAAACATACATTGGTGATACTGCAGAAAACTTGCTGGCTACTGTGCAGTTTTTACTCGTGAAGTTCGCCAACAACTCATCAGCAATGCTTTTAAACATGGTACAGTCAAAAGTCTTTAATCCGTACTCGTCGGGACTTCGGCGATTACGGATTATCGGTTTTTCTGGATTATAGATCATCAGTTTAAATCTGGTAAGATGACATGCAGAAATTATAAAATTAAAAATATGAAACAGTAATTTACAAAAAAAAAGCTTAATATTTATTTGTTTACTTCATTAAACATTTCTTTCAATGCGCGCATGCATAAAGCATACATTACGCACAGTCGAAATTAGAAAATTGCAACCAGAAAACTATTTGATGTGTATTCGTGATATTTATAATGACGATGAATTTGATTTAAATCATATCAAAGATGGAGTACATCAAGATGAAATACTACATTTAGTAAGGAATTATAAGCCGAATAAAATAAAAACGTCTACCCTGAAGACAAGGATAGTGCTGACAGGTCAATTTCCAGTTCATTGCGCGCCACGACGTTCCCCTCCCCCCGCAGAGCAGCGTGAAATTGATAAAAAGATTTCGGAACGGTTAGAGAAACAAATGATATGCCTTTATCCATTTTTTGCAGCAATTCCACTTTTTGTTTGATGGACATCGCAGATCCTTTTAGATCCTTTGGCAGCTCCAGAATCGGAAACTCTTCTTGACATAATCGAAAGTTCAAGCTTACTTTTATAAAATTGCTCTAACAGTCTTCAAAAAATAATAAGCCGGATCCAATTAGAAGATTAAGGGAAAACGCAATCTGCAACATTAACTGAAATAGATAATTTTAGCTTATCTTATACTGTCCGTTATACATTAAACGCGCATGCGTAAACATATTATGCGCATGAGTAAACGCAAATGCGCATGTGTAGAGGTATTATGCGTTTACGCATGCACAGAAAGTTTGTAGCTTTGAGGTCCGGATTATAGATCGTTCTGGATTATGGACGTCCGAATTAAAGACTTTTGACTGTATTAAGCATAAAGTTAGCAAAAAAATATGATATTATTACGAATTTTGTATAACGTAACATGGACAGCCCTAAGAAAGCAAGCTTTCCCAAAAAAATAAGATTACAGGGGCAAGTCTGTTAACATTGAGGTAATTGGCCATCTCACTAAATTGGTGAGATATTGCTAAGCTGGCAATGATTTAGCGATAACTCTATATATAAGCGTAACACCACCTGGTCCTTATATGTAACTTTATATGCCTTCCATTAATTTTGAGAAATGGGAAGTCCTAGAGATTTCTCGGCAGCTGACGGAAAACTGTACAAGACCGGAGAATGCATCAGTTCTCTGTTTTACAGTACAAACTAGACTACGGAGTATTGAGAGATCTCCATGCAAGTTTCACTCTTTAGATGGGCTTTGCATTGCATTGTGTTTAATGTTTTTAGTAGTTTGAAATGGTAATTACTTGTTGTGCTTGCTCTAGTATACTGAGAAGAGGTGTGCAGATACTTTTGTGGAAAGTTACAGAACTGTAGAGTGTTTCTTTTGGAAAAACAAATTCTATCAAGCTATTATCAGTTCAGTGTGCATCGAACCATTACGAACCCACATGCACGCAACAGTATTAAGCATATGTAAATAAAATTTAGTGTATATGAATGAAAGTTAAGTGGAAGAAAAGAATAACATTAAACTTATATAAGTTAAAGTGTATAAAGTTAAGCGAATGTCATTGTTAAGTAGAACAAAGCATGATATTAAGTTTAAAGTCAGCAGTAGGGGGAACAAACAAAAGCAAAAAAAAAAAAAGGGGGGGAGGGACTATTTAGCATATATGAAAAGAGAAGAGAGTAAAAATATATTTATGGGTGCCCCTTGGCAAATTTTGGCGATATGTGGACACCGAGTTTGTGAAATTGTTTGACTTGTTATTTTGGCTTTGTATAATGGTGATTTTTGTGCCAAAAATAGGTGATACACAAAGCCAAAATAAGTCAAAAAAAAAAAAAAAAAAAAAAAAAAAAAGCACAAACTCAGCAGCCATGTACACATTGACCTATTTTCACTTAAAAAAAAATCAGAGAATTGTACAAACTCGTCATTCACTAACTTGACTTTGTCCATGTACACATCGGGCCCACCAGCGGCCGAGCGGTAAAGACGCTGAACACTGGTAGTTCGGTCTGAGGTTCGAATCCCGCGAACGGGCTGGCTGCATGGGCGTTTTCGTGGTTTTCCCCATGTGTAACGTGTATACGAGCCAGTTTCCCTTAGAAAGTCCTCCACGAAAGGCATCCCTCCCTTTAGGCAGATAGCCCTCGTGTGCTTTGCCATAATTAAATACACCAACACACCATGTACACATCGATCTATTTTCACTTAAAAATCAAAGGAGCACCCAATTCTACACCAGAGCCAAACAAAAAATATATAATCTCAATAAACTGCATTTTAAATCAAATAATGAAATAAGGTAAAAATATATTTATGGGTACCTCTTGGCGAAAATTGGGTGATTTTTAGCTGTACATGGGCACCGAGATTGTGGAATTCTTTGACTTGTTATTTTGGCTTTGTGTAGCGGCGATTTTTGGTGTATACATGGATACTGAGTTTGGGCAGTTTTTTGACTTGTTATTTTAGTTTTGTGTAGCCAAAAATCGCCGACACACAAAGCCAAAATAAAAAATCAAAGAACTGCACAAACTCAGTAACCATGTACACATTGACCTATTTTCACTTAGAAAACATCAGAGAATTGCACAAACTTAGCATTGTGCACTCCCTTTGTCCATACACATTGATCTATTTTACAGACCATTGTGTCAAAGAAGTCAAAGAAACACAGTAAGTCATTTATATTAAGTCAAAGAAGCAGCCAATTCTACACTAGAGCCAAACAAAAAATATATAACCTCAATAAACTGCATTTTAAATCAAGCAATGAAATAACATTAAAAAGGAAATTCCTCTTAGCGTCTAAGCATTACATAAAGGAAATATTCACTTACTTATTTTGAAATTTCCACGCCTTCAGTCAAAGAAAATTCTTTTAACAGCATCACCACATAAATTCACAAAAATAAGAATAAAAATATCCTCCGATGTTCGACCATATGCATTTTCTTCGTACAAACAGGACACTTATAATTCTGTTGAATTACATCCAACAAGTTTCTTTTCTTCTGTCCTTAACCACTGAAAAAAAAAAAAAAAAAAAAACAATCTTCCGCTCTTTCCATCAAACACTTCTATACCACCAAACACCCACTTTACCACTGCCAGCCATTTTACAATGCACAGCACACAATACGTGATGTACATCCTAACTGACATGCAACAAATATTTTTCCATCACTCAAATTCACCGCAATCATGTCATAATAAGGTTTCCATAACATTAAACTACTCAGATTATCATAAATGAAACAGCAACTTTGCGATAATCCAAGGGGCACCCTTAAATATAGGCTAACTGAGAGGAGAAACATGCAAAAGTAATGCAGAAAGTTAGTCAAAGCATCAGTCTTGCTTTTGGTGTAGATTTTGGTCAAAAGTGTTATTGATTTCAAAGACAAACTGGTACAGATCCCTCTTGATCAGGAGCAGAAAAGTCTGTATAAAGAGAAAGCCACAGAATTAATGAAGGGAGAAATTAAGAACCATAGAGCCAATGAAGGGAAAGCCATTGTATTTACGTTCATCTAAGATTTGCCAATTCTACTTAAAATTTTCATTTGATCATAAATCTTGTTACAGAACCGAAACCACTTGCCAACACCATTAAAAAAGTCCTTGTTTTTAAATTCCAAGAGCTTGCACCCCAAGTGACGAGTCTCATCGATCCTATTGATATTCCCGTTATAAATACTAATTACATTACATTAATCTTTTGGAGGATGAGATGAAAATATTAAAATGTAGTTTCAACTTTACAAAGACATCTAAACCTTCAGTTTCTCAAATCATATTGCTCTTGTTATAAAACCTTTTAAATTCTCTATAAGATTTCAGAAAGCTATGATCTGCCACTTAATTATTCATAAGTTTTCATATCTTAACTGAAAGGAAAACCTTAGAGGCAATTCATTCTAATCCTAATATAATTTCCAGAGCTGATAAGGTGGACAAAATGTTGCTATGGGCCAATGATCGCCAAACCGTTGATCGGAGATATTTTCAGTAGCTCGCGGGAACATTTTCAATAGATTACATTAATGCTGTGGTTGGTTAACCTTGATTCTTCCACTGAAGACATGGGACGTGCACAACATCAACTGCTTTTTTCTCCCACAAAACTGCCATTGTCAGCCTCATCTCATAGTTGATTGTATACATGTGAAGTTGTGTATGTTATGTTTTTCAAATGTATATGACACATTTGCTAATTCGGATGATGGCGTGTTCAAGCAAAAAACTTATAATGTTCATTCGGAATGGGAAACTAAATACTTCTTTACCCAAGTAAAGGATAAATATGTGTGTTTAGTATGCTATGCAAGTGTATTATTTGGGAAGAATGGGAACGTTGAATGTTACTTCAAAATCGTTGAAGCAGGCATTGAAAAGGATTTCTCACTGAATTCTGCTCTAAAAAAAGAAAAGGCAGCTAAAATCTAAACTTAATGCTCAGCAATAAACTTTTTAAAAATCATTAAACAAGAATAAAGGTGCAACTAAGGCATCATTTCAAGTTTCAAATATTTTTGCACAGAAAAAGAAACCATAGGAAGATGGTAAAGTAATCAAAACTTCATTTTTAGAAGCTGCAGATGCATTATTTGATAGTTTCAAAAATAAAACTGAGATAATATTTACTATTAAATCTGTAGAGCTTTCTGCAAATACAGTAATGAGAAGGTTGTGTGTTCTGATGTTACTCACAACTTAAAACTGACTTTGATTGCTGCAGCTATTTCTGCTGCAACTTGAGAAATTGACTGGTATTGTTGATACAGCTCAGTTGGCTGTTTTTGCAAGAATGATTTTTAAAAATTTTGAAATAAGAGAGGAGCTGGTAAAGATTATACTGTTAAAAGGATGCATTATAGGACAGGACATATTTTTAGTTGTTAAAGATCATATCAACTCTGAAAATAAATTGGTGGCCTTAGTAACTGATGGAGCTCCTGCAATGATAGGCAGAGAGAAGGGATTCATAACCTTGTGTTGTAAAGACAACAGCTTTCCAAAATTTCTGTCTTACTATTGAGTAATACACCAGTGGTCTATGCGTGGAAGTTTCTAAATATGATATAATGAAAACAGTCATAAAAACTACGTTAGAGCATATGCAATTCAGAGATGTTTCTTCAGAGTAGTGACTGATGAACTAGATTGTCAGTATGGTGATCTGATGCTTCATACGGAAGTTCGTTGTTTGAGTGGAGGCAGAGTTTTACAGCGTTTTCAAGAGTTGCTCCCTGCCTTGGTAGAATTTTTGAAAGAACGAGGTGAATCCTTTCATGAACTAGAAGTTCTGGCTTGGCTACAGAATTTTGCTTTTCTTGCAGCCATCACCAAAATGTTGATACTTAATTTGCAGCTTCAAGGTAGGGATAAAGATATAGGTGGAACAATTTCAGGTGTTGCTTCATTCTCCAAAAAGCTAGAACTGTGGGATAAAAATATCATCCAAAGGGAATGCAAACCCATTGCCTGTTTGAAGCAAGCCCTTGAAGAAAGGGCTCCTTAAAACAGCAAACAATACGTTGAAATTATTTTAGATTTGAGAAGTTTACAGACATTTCCAAGACTTCAAAAGAATTTCAATTGTTGTACAGTTTGTCAAATTGCCTTTTATAGAGATTAATGTTGAAAAGGTCTCTACTTGTGCCATGGAGCTTTTTGGTTTTCAAGAAGATAATGCTGCAGTGGAGTTGGAACTGGCTGATTTTCTAAATGATTTATCTGTAAAATCATTTTCTTCAAACTCTGAAATTATTTCGCCTCTTATTCCTAAGGAAAAGTACTTGAATTTATGTCCAGGTTTGTCTCAAAGTGAAGTCAATGTTCAGCTCTGCATATCTGTGTGAAATTTCTTTTTTTTTTTTTTTCTTTTCCAGCATGAAATTTATTAAAAATAATACAGAAACAGACTCCCTGATGAACACTTGGACAACTGTATTTGAACGGCAGCCACTATTTACTCTCCCAACATTGAAAAACCTGTTGATGGCAAAAAAGAGTTCCATCCTGCTCATTAAAGTTAATAAGTCTGATAAAAAATATCTTACAGATATTTGTAGATTATCAAAATCTGCATAGTCATCACCTCTTCATGTAGTTTCTATACAAGTTCGGGGACATACGGCAAGTAGGAGACTACCAAAAATTAATTGCGTGCACCGAACCCGACAGATATCCTATCCTGCATTTATAAGACTTTAATAATACGCTTAGTGGAAAAGAAATTTTTTCAAAAATTGATATCATTCGAGCATATCATCATATACCAGTTCATCCAGATCTTATATCGAAACCTGCAGTTTGCACCCCATTTGATCTTTTTAAATTTCCGTTTTTAAATTTTGGACTCTGCAAGGGAGCTCAAACCTTTCAAAAGTTTATGAATGAAATTATTGGATACTTAAAATTTGCCTATATCTACTTAGATGATATTTTGATATTTAGTGATACAGAAGACGATCATAAATCTCACTTACATACTGTTTTTGAAAGATTAACTTCGTATGGATTGACAATCTTTGAAATGAGTTTTTAACATTCCCGAAATATCTTTTTTAGGACATTTAATCAATGAAAATGGTACCAAACCTTTGATGAACAAAGTTGAACTGATAACTAAACTACGCACTTCCTAAAACAGATTTACAGAGATTTTTAGGATTTTTAAATTTTTACCGTCAATTTCTATTCAGTGTAGCCCAGAATCAAATACATTTAACTTCCTATTTAAAAGGGGCTAAGAAAAATGATAAGACAAGAAAAATGATAAGACTGAGGCAGTGCGGAACGAATTTCAAAAGTGCAAAGAGTTAATCCCGGATGCGGTTCTTTTAGCACACCCGAAGAGAGATGCCCTGTTGGTTTTACAGCTCGATGCGTCAGACTTTGTGATTGGTGGAACGCTATAACAAATAGTTGATAGAAACTTACAGCCTCTTGCATTTTTCTCACGAAAGCTTTCACAAGTAGAAAGGAGCTATAGTGCTTATGATCAGGAGCTTTTGGCTGCTTATGCTGCTATTAGGCATTTTAAGCATATGTTGGAAGCAAGGAATTTTTCTTTAATTACCAATCACAAGCCGCTGACATATGCATTTCGATAGCATTTAGATAAGTGTTCACCTCGTCAGGCTAGGCAGTTAGACTTTATCCCGCAATTCGGCACTGAAATTCACCATGTAAAAGGTTCGGAGAATGTCGTTGCCGATACACTTTCACGCAAAGAAGCGATAAGCATGCCTAACCTATCAACTATGAGGAAATTGCTAAAATGCAACAAATCAATCCAGAATTACAAACTTTACTTAAAGATTCAAAAGTTCTACAACTTCATTCTTGTGCTTCATCGGGATAAGTAAACTTAGGTGTCCGTGTCTGCATTGGGTCCCTGCTCTGTGTTTCCGAAGATGTTATAATGTATCCCACTATGTTGCATTTCCTTATTAAATTTCTTTATTAATTGTATATGGCTATCTCAATTAAGATTGCTTTTTTAGTTAATGCTATCAATACGCAGGCACTTGTTACTCACACGTACCTCAGAATTCTGCAATAATCCCTTATTTCCTTGCTTATTTTTCTCCCCACCTTTTTAGCATCAAGTTCTGAAAATTAAATAAGTATTCACATAAATTTCCTTTTCCTCAGTATATAGTGAGAATGAGATCTGTTTGTTTTAAATGTATTTGTTATTTTAAAAAATTCACTGATTTAGAGAACTAGTATTTAAGAAGAATGTGGCAAAAGCATTTACTCACCTCTGTAATGCAATCAAATATTTTTAAAGATCTGAACCAGTTATATAATTTATTTAGTCAGTGCCCTAATTTGAAGAGTGCATGCTCTAATTAATATTTAATTAACAGCAACAGAATATGTTGTCATCTATGGCATTTATGAAGTTACATTAAAGAACATACTATTCTTAATCTCATAAATCAAATCAACATCTGGATCATTTTTCATTTGAACCTGAAAGATAGGCATTGGAGGCTTAGATTTGAGCCCTTGTAATTGGGCTATTTTTTTAATCCTAAACCTTAAATTGTTTATTTCTTCTTCTAATTCATCCTTATCTAAATCAATAAGAAGGCTTTTAATTATAATTTTAATTGGTTTCTCAAATTTCTGGCTAACTGCATAGTAGTCAATAAATTTATCATCCAAATATTTAGTAATTGTGCGGTGATTATCCTCGCTTTTGGAGAATATTTTCAGGAATTCACTATTCACGTGTGCAGAGAAATTAGCATTAGTATCTGTACTAAGAATTTTAGCAAAATCAGCATATTTAATAGCCGATTGGATCATGATGGGCTTGATCCTAGGCTGTTGACCCGATTCATAATTAACATTCTGCCCAGTCTGGGTGTCCATATTTTATACTTTAGTATTTTCACTCTCATTACATTCATTAGTATTGCTAATGGTTAATTTACTAAATTTATTTGCAGTAGGAAGTTCAAACAGCCCCTTAATTAACTTGGATGGCCTGGCTGGATTTTTGGGTCAAATGTAACCATCCACATCTTTTGAATCATTTAAAGAATGCTTTTTAAATTTTTTAGAAACTTTATGAGTTTTATCTAATACGTTTACATTATCATCAATAACATCATTATTTTCCCCTTTCACATACAAAGAACCAGCTGGAGATTTAGAATTTATACATGCATTTACAGGTAAATCAGAATTTTGAAAAACACAAATAACTTTATCAGTACCAGTTCTAAGTAAATTAGTCTGACCTTGCACAGTCTGTAGAAGTTTCATGTTGTGATTCAGTTCAAGTTCATAAATCCTTTTTTGTATTCTCAGTTGTTCCGGTGGCATATGATTAAACACTTCCCTATGCAATTGATCACAAGTCAGAGAACAATTTTATGTCCTTTTCAATTTCTTCCTTAAGTGAAAGATATAACACATATTCATGGGTTTTATCCATATCCAAATTTGCAGCGTACAAGTTGGAATATTCATCTCCATAACTCTGAAGAACATATCTAACATTGATGTTATTAGAAAGATCACCATGCAGTTGATAATTAACACTCAAACGACTTTCTTTAATTGGAAAAGGTGTAAAATTTTGATCAGAAATCAAGGGCGAAACATCTTTGTTCATTGTCGAACACTAAAGCTGAATAATCTGAAGAAAAACAGCTCACAGATAAATGATAAGCACAGTCATAAAGCACAGAATCACAGTACGCACTTAAGGGGGGGGGAAAGAACCGCAGAACCATTGCCTCAGCTGCCTAAGTGCAAATGAAAAGTTTAACAATAGTCCTTTTGCTTTTAAATCTGAAGTCAGCAAAATTAAATTTTTTTTAAAAATTAATGGTGGGTGCTTGCCTGGCCACTTCTGAAGTCAGAAGTATTGGTCACTTTATTGTGCAGGCACTTATAAGGTGGCCATACTTGCCTCCCTTGAAGAGACAGACAGTTACAACCCTGTTTTCTCCAGGATTCGAACCCAGGCCCTTTGATACCATAGTAGGCTCCTCTAATCACTATACTGTCTGAGCTGTTTTTGAAAGGTTGGTGTCAACGTCAACCATGCATAGATGGCTTTATGAAGGAGGTCTGTACCCGAGGCTACTAGCCATTTGCGTGCCGCTCACATCACATCATAGAAGGGATGTTTGTTGTGGACACGTCAACATGTCCACTGGAGAGCTGATAATGGAGGGCTGTTCTCTTTATGAATGAGCCTAGGTTTAGTTTCCGAAGTGATAGTAGGCTTTTTGAATCTGAAATCCATTATCATCCATCAAACATTCGTGAAAGAGATGCATGTAAAAAATGCAGTGTCTCTTTTTGGGATGGTAGCTTTTGAGTGGACTCGCAAACCTCCATATCTTTCCTCATAAAACCATGAATACTGAGACCTATAGAGATGACATTCTTAATGCTTATGTATGCCCTTATGCTGGGGCAGTAGGTGTTAATTCCCTGCTACAGGATGACAACACTAGACTGTGCAGGGAGAGTGCATCGTGGATGATTATCTTCAGCAGCAAACAACTCAGCGCATGGCATGGCCAGCTCGATCACCAGACCTGAACTCTATTGAGCATGTTTGAGAGCTTTAGAAAGACATACAGCTACTGTTAGTCCTCCTGTTCAGATCTTAGCCACTTTTGCAACTGATTTGCAAGAACATTGGCTTCACTTCCTAAAGAACTGATAGACTGCAAATGTACAGCATCACACAATGATGTATGTGTGGTATTGCTTCTAGGGGAGATCATACTCCATACTGCTAGCAGTTTTTCTTCTATAACAACTGTTATTGTTATTGCATAGAGTTGCAATAAAGGGATTCTTTTCATCTCCCATATTTATTTATAAGATCTTCTCAAACAATAACAAGTAATACAGTCAAAAGTCGTTAATCCGGACTTCGTTTTTTCTGTGATAATACTTTCTCTTTAATTCTATAAACAGACATCATTTCTTGTTCAGTCACAAAGTTTCGCTGTTCAAGTATAATTGCTGTATAACTATAATTGCTGTTTCGAGAATACCGACTAATTTGTCAATCGAAATTTTTTCGTTTTCAATAACCTTGTCATTTTCTTCGCTATTGGAAGCAAATTATAATGACGAGGAATTTAATTTAAATTATATCAAAGACGGAGTACATCGAGATGAAATACTACATTTAGTAAGGAATTATAAGCCAAATAAAATAAAAACATCTGCCCTGAAGATAAGGATAGTGCTGACAGATCAACTTCCAATTCATTGCGCGCCGCGGCGTCCCCCCCTCCCCACCGCAGAACAGCATGAAATTGATAAACAGATTTCGAAATGGTTAGATAAACAAAGGATATGCCTTTATCCATTTTTTGCAGTAGATTCCACTTTTTGTTTAATGGACATACTTTCGCTTTGTAGATCCTTTACATGTTAGTAAATATATATCGGAAATTCTATTTGACATAATCGAAAGTTCAAGCTTACTTTTATAAAATTGCTCTAACAGTCTGCAAAAAATAATAAGCCGGATCCAATTCGAAGATTAAGGAACAACGCAATCTGCAATATTAACTGAATTAGATAATTTTAGCTTAGCTTATAGCGTTCGTTATACGTTAAACGTGCATGCGTAAACGTATTTTGTGCATGCGCACACATATATTCGCAGCCGTAAAGGTCTTATGCGCATGTGTCAACGCGACGCATGGGCAGAAAGTTTGTAGCCTTGAAGTCCGAATTATAGATCATTCCGGATTATGGGTGTCCGAATTAATGACTTTTTACTGTAATAATTCAGAAAATCAAACAACAAAAATCAGCATTATATTTTCAAATTTTCATAGGACTAGTTTCGATGGTTTTACCGAACCACCATCGTCAGCTGCAAAAACGCAAAATGACGCTTTTGCAGCTGACGATGGTGGTTTGGTAAAACCATCGAAACTAGTCCTGTGAAAATTTGAAAATATAATGCTGATTTCTGTTGTTTGACTTCTGAATTAGTATTTGTTCGGCGTGTTATTGTGTCTTAATTAAGTAATAATAAGCTATTGAAAAGTATATTGCATTGTAAAACTGCTGCAAGAATCTTCTAATCTTACAGAATAATTCTTCTTCTGATGGAAGGTAATTTTAAGTCTATTTTTATAATTGTGTGTTTTAGAGAAGCTAGGTTTTCATTAATAGCACTATTTACTTCTTTTTTCTGCTGTCTCCTACATACTCGGAGAAAAGTCTACTCTTCTTGCCATTCGGGCCATTTTAGAATGCAGAAGTTCTGTTTTACATAATGAATAATGCACGTTTTAATTCAGATGTGTCAAAACACTGAAATCTTATAGTAGTTGAGAATAAATTAAAATATATATTACAGAACGAGCCTCAGAAACAGTCCATTTACTAACTTGCTGTTTAAAAATTGTAAAAGTTTTAACAGCATTTTAACAACTTCTGGAACAAGTGCAGAAAACGTATTAGAAATGCGTATAACCCTATATTTCCCGTAACAGAGAAGTGAGTAAAATTGTCTGTCAAGATAATTCTGGAATTGGAAAAAATTCAAAATCTACAGATAAGTGAATTAATCCTTCGAATTTCATAAAGTATTGCAGCTTAAACGTGGAACATGCATGAACACACGAAATAACAAAAGCTATAGTTTTCCAAGAGGGAGACACTTGTAACACAGTTGGGACCTTAAACTAAAAAGCCACTTTAGCAGTGGGAAAATTGCTAGACTTAATATGTATTGTTTAGAATCTAAAATATGTATTAATCCTCCAAAATTTTTTAAGATATCAAATATTTTAGTTGAAAAAAAATCTTTAAAACACAAAAGTAGTTTGCGATAATTTCAAAAGCAGCTCCTTCATAATTTCTTATTTTCTATAGAACACAAGATATTTCGGAACTGGTGAAAAAAATCAGTGTGCGGCATAAATTAAGAGCTTTTTTAGAAAAAAGGCTTAAAAAATCGGTTTTCAACCAGAAAAAGGGTGAAAATTGGCATGTGAAAGTATCAATTTATTAAGAAGAACGTACTACAGAGGGTTTTCACACATTTTTGTAACGATTTTGCAAAGATGTATATATAAACAAACCTTAGAATTTTTTTTTCTAATATGTTCATTCTGATAGCCCTTTTGTTGAACTATCATATTACATCTTGATTTCCAAGAAAAAATGTCCTTTTCTGAAAACACCAAGGTTGATTTTATTCCACTTCTCCTTCACAATCATCCAAAGTCCATCCAATATTTTGGGATGCAGCTTCTAAAGAGCTTGTTTTAAAAGTCCAAACCATAGTAATCCAAAAGAGACACATCAGGGGACTTGGGTGGGATGCATTAAAGGGAATAGCTTAAATTCCGGTTTCATTTCTCTTTTTTTTTTTTTTTTTTTTTTTATTTTTTTTTTTATTTTTATTAATAGAGCAGTAGATTTAGAGGCACGGCTTTGGAGCTTTATCCTGATGGAACCTAACACAGGATTGTTTGGATAAAGAGATGGAATTTTTGATTCAAAAATAGGTGTTAAAACATATTTCTGATAGTACTCCCAATTAATTTTGACCTTTTTTTTTTTCCTACTCGCCTTATTTTTTCCGTTATTAGAGAATCCAGTAATAACCATAAAAAGCTTTAGAAAAGCTTTCCTTGTTTTCTCTGAACCAACCTATTAAGTCTGTTTCTCCTCTTTTTAGGTAGTAAATCGATCTTTTTTTATTGCAATCGGATAAATACATCCAAGCCTCATCAGTTGTAACTATATATTTCCATTTTTCACGTGCCAAATAATTTTCATACAGCAGTCTGCACATAGTATTATGCTGAAAAACGTTTCGGCGTTAGGCAAAGAACATCGTGTTTATTATTATTATTATTATTATTATTAGCTTTAAATCAGATTTTTATAATTTTGTTCACAGTTCCTACAGAGATATTTAAAGATTTTGCAATAGCCCTTTGGGGGGGGGCTGGATTTTCCTTTAAAACATGAATTGCGACTTTAGATTTAATAAGAGCTGTACATACCTTTGTTGGATATTCTTTATTGCCCTTTTTCACAGTCAGATGTAAATTTTGACGTTTCTTTCTTTCCTTTCATGTTAATTATGTCACTTATTTTACGTGTAGAAATATTCAAACCATGCTTTTCACATCTTTTTTTAATAACTGAATAAGAATATTTCTCTTCGAACAGCGCAAAAATATAGCATTCGATCCACTGTTTAGTGACATTTTAAAGAAAAGAATATTCTTAAAATGCTGCAGACGATAAATCAAATTTGATACCAGTCATTTTTATATTCTAAAATTAATATTTAAATTCATGGAGAAAAGCAAAATTGTTACAAAAATATGTAAACACCCTCTGTATTATTCTTAAGTTGCGTTGATATGTATTTTATAATTTCGGTAAGGTAAAGTGAGAATTTACTTTAAATACATGCGGAAATGACTTCAGTCTTGTTGTTGGAGAATTTGAGTATTATTGTTCGATTTTATTTTTCATACAGATGATAAAATACAATCAAGTTAGGGAAAATAATGCGAAAGTTACACAGTGTAAAGGCGTTAGAATTTTTTTTTTTTAATTGAATCAATAAAATAGACGTAAAATAATAGTTGTAAAACAGTAAGAAATAAATATTGTATTTAACTGGTTCACTTTGTTACACTGGTAAATAGTGGGATATTTTATACTTGGAAAGATTAAGAAAAGATATGCTGTGTAATTGAGCAACAGCTTCTTGCAGACAGAATTTTCTTTCCAAAATAATTTTTGTATAAAATTAACAATAGTGTATTTTAAGGTCATGTGAGAAAATTAAAAGCTTATTTTTTAGATTTAAGCGACAGACTTTTTTAATCATTTGTATATATAATGAATGATAAATGATACATTTAATTATTTACATATGTAATTAACGAAAGTCGATGTCAAATGATTTCACATCCAAGCAATGAAAACCATGATTCGAATAGCGTCCGTCATCTTACGTAAGTCAGTGCGAGCGAATTTTTCATGATCTTGATTCATTTTTACAGAAAAAAATTGAATTTCTTCAAATTTACTTTGTCCATATTTTAACTGACTTGTAAGAATAATTTTGGTAATATCAATGCTTTCTGAACTCTGATTAATTTTTGCAAACTGTTCGGTTTGTTTGTTTAACTGCTTATGTGCAAGAACTAAAGATTATTAGTCCAAGAAACTGAAATAAATACTTACTTGTCAAAACGTGAAATGTCTGTTTTCAGGTATGGTCATTGTGTCAGTCTGTATGTATTAACGTTCTGTCTCCATGCTTGAGTAAACTATTACGGTCTTTTCATAGTGATACCTTTCCTTTTACTGCTTACGTAGTAAATGGAAATTAAACCTGAAAAGACATTCTTAAAAACGAATTGAGTTTTGGAAAGACGTTCTTTCCATATAAATCTTAACTAATCCTCTTTACAGGACCTGTTTTCGATTGACTGATTTATGAATCTCTGTAGGTTACTGGCCTATCGGTAATGGGTATTCAAGAAGTTATCTAACACTATAAATAATAAATGTTTTTCAAAATCACCGAGTCAGTGATCAGTAAGTGATCCCCCCCCTACGCTCAAAACCGTTAGTGTTCGTGACTCAAACCTTCAAATCCTGTGAGGTTTCTATATGCCGAATTTCGTAGTTTTTCTGAACAGGAAAAAATAGTGCTCTTTTCTATTTTTTAAACACAAAAGAAAATAATTCTGCAACTTATTTATTTAATTGCAATACGTTATGAGCAATTATGCTGTAAAAAGGATCTGATAAGCAAAGAGAATGAGAAAGTAATGATTTGGTAGGTTTCATGTCAGTCACATTTGACATTAGCAAATTCTTAAATAATCCTAAAGTAAAAAAAAAAAAAAAAAAAAAATCTGAAAGGTTTCAGATTTTAAATTACGTCTAAAGGGGCGTTTTTTTAACGTTTTGTGTGTTACCTTTATTTATTAAATATTATGTTCTACGTACTCAAACTATAAAATTCAGTTCAACAGTAATATCTCAAATTAATTTTAAAATGAACATATCTTTAGAATTTCCGATACAGAGTCTCGCGCGCTGGGGATAAAAAAAAATTTTTTTCGTACAGTGTTGCCATTGCTCGCTTAAAAATCGTTTAGTTTTTTAATCAAAAATTCGTAGATATGTTACAAAATCTGAAACTGATGGGAAAAAAAAATCCAGATTCCAAATTTGGGCTTCCAGATGCCGATATCTGAGTAGAAACGTACGTTATTCAAAACTGGATGGCTCTACGTACCGTTGTTTTATCACAACGCGAGAAACATACATACATTTATGCAGTTTCTTCGTTATCTAATTTCTTTAAATATAAGAAAGAGCGATCACGTATGGTGGCAACGATTTGAAAAGTGATACAGCCTATTTAAAGTTTTCAACGCAAAATGCCAAAACGAAATTAATAACCCTTCAGGGCAAATTGCCTCTTTGGACTAATGATGACTATTATGGGCACTCAACTAGAATTCTTATAATTAAAGACGTTGAAACAGTTATGAAATTTTAATGTTCAGTTCTATACTGTACGAGCAATACTGTACGGGGGGGGGATTAATTCCAGCGCGTGAGACTGAGTATCGAAAATTCTAAAGTTATTCTGATTTTAAAATTATTTTGCGATATTGCTATTGAATGGAATTTTGTGCGAAGAACATGATATTTAATAAATAAAGGTAGCACGCATAACGTTAAAGAAAAGCCCCTTTGGGCGTAATGTAAAAAGAAAAAGAAAACAATAAAATCTGAAAGCTTTCAGTTTCTTTTTTCTTTCTTTTCTTTTAAATATCACGTATATTTCAAGAGGTATGTAGTTTTAAGAAAACACCAAAACACAATTGCTTTATTATAGACTAGCCGGTACGCGGCCAGCCTTCGTCTGGTTTTTAAATGTACCGTAAAAATGCCTAAAAGGAACACCAAACATTCAATTTAAAACCTGCACAGAATTTTACTCTGCATAACAACTTTTTAAAAAAATCAATAAAAATGTATCGCATATTAAAAAAATTGCAATGAAATAAGGAATATCCCTTAATACAAATATTAATTATCTTAATAAATAAATTAACCAACTTTCCGTTGCAAAATATAAGAATTCAAATGGTATAAAGGAAGTTAAGAAGTTTGTTTTCTAAAAAAAAGCATGCAAAACTTTTTATATAATTAAAACATAATATGAAATAAGCAATAAATCTCATATTTTCAAGAGAAAACACTCAGTAGTTCAGTATCCAAAGCAATTAACGAAAAACTGTTGCCAAAACCACATTTTTAAAAGAATGAAACTATCATCAGAAAGCAATAACTAATCAATTTTTTTTTTTTTTTTTTTTTTTTTTTTTTTTTGTGGATGACATAATTCAAAATATACAAACTTCTTTGCCATTAGCTAATAAAGAGAGGAAAAAAAAAGGAAATTCTTTTTGTTGTGCCTGGCGAGACACATGCGCGTGAGAATAAGAAGATTGCGATATGCGTGTTGCGTGTCCAAAAATCAAAAGAAAATAAGCAATATTTTATTTCATATTTTCAGCAGTCTAGTATACAAAGCATTGAATGAAAAACTGTTGCCAAAACCCCATTTCTAAAAGAACGAAACTATTCAAAATGAGGCGATTACATCGAAAAAGATTTTAAAAAAAAGTCTGATTCGAATTTTGAAAAAAATCGCTTTGCACTGGCTCTTGTCTAGATGCACCTGTGTACCATATCTCGTAGTCCTGGGTCTATTAGCTTTACGAAAGACACACACACACACACAGACTGTTTCTTTTATTTATGTAGAGATGACCTCTCCAACTAACTCGCTTTAAGAAGAAACGCTCTAACGTTAAGTTGTATTGCATGAGCACCCGCTTGATATTTTTCTATTTTCTTTGCATGCCAACGTTAAAACAATTATAGCCGTTTAGAAGCTCTGGAAGTATTGATTGTGTTATTCGTGTAAAAATTCAGTTTGTTATACTAGTTTCATATTACATAATCAGTTGGAGGTACTGTTCTGGTGATGCTTTCTTTGCCGGCATTTAAGTGATAAATTTTTTATATATTATCTGTATATGCAGCATTTGCATTAGATCTCTGTAGTTATGCATCGTATTAACTCGGATGTTCCCCCTCTCGTATTGTTTTTTAATGTTATCGTACGAAAATGGCAAGGGGAAAATTATCCGAATAATTTAACTTTTGAAGGACGAAGCTACAGTAAGAATAAAGCAAATTAAAAGTACTCATAAATAAACTACTGGTAGACTAGGAAGAGAAACACGCTAATGTGACAATCCCCCCCCCCTTTTTTTTTAAGTTCAGATTTTGAGCGTGAAGGTGCATTTGCCCCTCACTCCCTATTTTTAACTTCGCTAATTTTTCTTGTCCTTTATGCTTGATCAGATAAACTGGCTCAGTAAAAGTAGGCGGCCAGTGCAACTCTGATTAAAAATCCAGTTATAACCACGTGTTTCTGAGACTCCTTCCTCTTTATTTTCTTCTTTCTAGGTATTTCTTTCTCCTGATGAGGAGGGACCTTTAGCTGCCCTCGAAATCGATTGAGTGTTTCAATATACTTACGCTAAATACAAAGTTGTTTTTACGATTTTGAAACTACTGGTAGTATATCATATCATCACTAAATTACCGTTTCAAAAAATTTATTAAAACAAATCCACATTAGAATAAAAACAGTAATATATTTCTTTTATAATTCCTTCGAATATTTTATTATTGTTCACTGCTAATCTCAAGGCCTCAAATTATTTAATTCTGCTGAAAGTGCTGTGTGTATCGTTTGTACAATTTGCAAGTCGTCGTCATCATCGAATGTTATATCATCGTCTTCATCACCATTCACTCTGTTTTCCTGCGGCAATGATTTTCAGAACCATCAAGAATTTCAGCTACCTCCGTTTTATACACTGACTACCAATAAGTATTTGGACACCTAAGATAGAAAAGAAAAACTAACTTTATTCAAAATCAGTAGTTGGTAGAGCCTCCACGAAAGGTAATTACAGCGTGGACCCTTCGGGGCATACTTTCCACAAGTCTTTGTATGACAGCTAGTGGTATTTTCTTCCACTCGGCTTGGAGAGGACATAGAAGTTCCTTCACCGATTTTGCACGGGTAGTGCACCCCTGAATTCGGCGATGCAACTCGTCCCAGAGGTTCTCGATAGGGTTCAGGTCTGGACTCTGGGCAGGCCAGTCCATTCGATGAACTCCATTGGCACCATATCAAGCCTTGGTTAACGTCAAAACATGACAACTGGCATTGTCGTCCTGAAAGTAACAGGGGTCCAACCCGTAAAACTGCCATAACGTAGGAAGCACATTGTTATCCAAAATAGTGCAGTAGGCATCGGAGTTGAGCTTACCATGAATGGGGACCAAGGGTCCCAGCCCATACCAGGAGAAACACCCCCAGACCATAATTCCACCTCCGCCGAACTTGACTGTTGGCACAATGCATTCTGGCAGGAGACGTTCTCCAGGTAGACGCCAGACCCAGACCCTTCCATCCGAACGGTAAAGGGTGAACTTTGATTCGTCACTCCAAAGAACCGGTTTCCACTGATCTACGGTCCAATTTCGATGTGCTTTGCACCACATTAACCAAACAGCGCGGTTGGACTTTGTGATCAAAGGCTTATGGGCAGCAGCACAACCATGAAAACCAAGCAGATGTGCTTCCTTACGGATGGTATTCATTGAAACAATACTCTCGGATGCCTGTTGAAACTCCTCGCGGATGAGGGCCATCGGTTGGGTGCGGTTCTTCCGAATTTCTCTGGACTGCACTCGTCGGTCTCTATCTCCCAGTTTCGCTGGTCTGCCGACTCGGGGCACATTCCGACAATCACCGCTCACCTTCCACTTCTTAATCACATAGGCCACTGTCGATTTTGGGTACTTCAGATCGCTAGATATGTCCCTTAAGGATCGGCCACATTTGTGATACCCGATAATTACACCTTTCTCGAAATCAGAGAGCTCCGAACTGCGAGGCATCTTGCATGCGACTAAAGCCGATGCTGTTTCCTACACGATATATACCGGCGGAGTCCGTGACGTACCGTAGGACCGCAGATATCGTTTTTGCATAGGTGTCCAAATACTTATTGGTAGTCAGTGTAGAAGCTGTTCATTGTGATCGCTTCAACAATCAGAACCCATGGACTCGAATTCCACGAGTAGATCAATTAATAAGACGAAAACAACCACTACGTGGACGAATCCTTTTTTTTTTTTTTTTTTTTTTTTTTTAAATTTACGCTATCTCGCTTTCTGAAAGGGGTAAACTACGTGAACGCTTAATTTTTTAAATGTTTTTTTAGAATTTTGAGCTAAAAAGCGGAAAGGTAAAATACGCAAATAAATACAGTATATTTTTTCACTGCTACAGTTTGCCGCAAATTGTATTACGCATTTTCGGTTTACTGGGAGTGGTTGTATAAATTTCAAAATGGTATTGATTTGACTTGTTTGGGAAAAATATATGAATTTTTAAGTTTTTTAGAAAAATAAGTCCTTTTTACTTCAAGCTCTGATATTTGTAATAAAAAGTGAATAAAAAAGAACAACACAGGAAAAGTACGTTATCCTTGTGTACAGTGTTATGCTGCTTTTGACCAGCCTTGACTCAGCAAAGTAGAATGACTTTTTATTCGTTTTGCATTTAATTTTTTAGACTTCGTTTCTTATGAAATACATGAAAAATTCTAAAGTCAATGAAAGTGATTTCATTTTAGAAGTATAATGCTGTGAACGGTAGAAAATTTGGGATGAAAGGAAAAATAATTCATAAGCAATGCCTGATTTTCGCAGGGGCAAACCGAGCACGTGCCGTGGACGTTCATTTTTAAGTGGAAGGGCTTCGAATTTGTGTTTAAAATTTTTTCAATATAAAATAAGTAGCAGAAATGAAATGTTGAACTTCATATTTCAATTTTTTATGAAGAAAGATAAAATGTTGGAACTTTGAAACTACTGAGAAGTACGGTATAAAACTATACCTTCACGAATTCACTTCATTCACAAAACTATTCGTAGGAAATATAGGTAACGTAGACAGACTGTGTATTTATTATTCAAGTCCAAGGGCATTTCTCAATTATAAAATGAGGCCGACGTACAGAGAAAACTCTCCCTCCCCCTAAATAAAAACAACCTTTCTATCACTACCATAGTCTAATCGTTTTTCGTCTATTTCATTCAGTTTCCTTAATTTCAGAACTGCATGTTTAATTTCTGTGGGATCCGACAATTTGCATAAAGAAGTACTATTTAGTTATTTATATGGTAGTAGTAAAATATAGAAATGCTGATGAGCAAAATATTAAATCTAGAAACGGATCTCGTGCTCATGGATCTGATTGATGTGTTCATCCGAAAAAATAATCTAACCGAGTAATCAGAAACATAGATGTAGGCATTAAGACGTGCTTAGGCTTCTTATCTTCTAATGCATGAGTCTTTTTTTATAAGCAGAGAGAAAGGAATTTTACTGTATTAAAATAAATTTTAAGACATTAAAACAAACAGCTGTAAGCGTTAAAAATTTCTTATTGTAGCCTAACCATAAGCGCGGGCTTCAGCGGATTTTGATTTCTTAAATGTATGCCAAACTGGTACTCCATTTTAAACTTGTTTCAGATATGTACTGTGGTTAGAACTAACTTATACTAAATCTCTGTTTGCATGTTATGGTTCAAAATAATCTTCAAGGCACTTCTTTGGTTTCATCTTAAGTATTTAATTCCTTTCTTGCCAGATCAGAGTTTTGGCGGCTTTTTTCATATTAAAAAAATCGATTTTCATCGTACTTTGCGTGACAGTGGTTCGAAAAGAAATTTTCCGATATGTTTGATCCCTTTTTTTCGTTACGTTGCTGTCAAAAATATAACAAATTTATAAGCATATGAGCAATTGAGAAAAATCCTGATTAAAAAATATTTTAAAGTTTTTTTTTAATTTTCTGGAGACAACTGAATAAAAGTACATAACATTTATTAATGCTGTTCTTTTCAAGAGCCATTTCCTAAGTTATTTAATAATCTGAATGTCAGGCTATTTATTTTGCAACTTTGCGTAAATATCCGGCAACGATATACACATTAAAAAAAAAAAAAAATGTTAAAAAAAAATAAGTGCTTTTTTTCCCCAAAAATTTTTTATCATTTACATTGAATGCAAAGAAAGGATAAAAATTAGCGAATAGTAATTCTTCATAATTCATATTTAAATTGTCACATAAAGTTCTGTAGTAAACTTAATCATTTTTATATGAAAATCTTCAAAACAAATTCCCATATGAGTTGAAATGTTACAAAAACTATGCATCAATAATATAAAACTTATTTTTTTATAACTCGAAAACTTACGACACCGCTTGCGAGAAAATTTATTTTCCAATCAGCCTGCCCATTCACTGCGCCACTGAGATTCGATTCCTGGCAAACACGCTGGTTGCATAGTCGTTTTCGTGATTTTCCATACGTACTCGTATAACATGTATACGAGCCAGTTTTTCTTAGAAAGACCTTCTCGAAGGCATCCTTTCTCTTAGATGGACAATCTAGCGTTCTTTCTTCTAATCTAGGACTTCTTAAATTTTCTCCAGTCGCGACCACTTTTTATCACTGAGCCTTTTTTCGCGACCCCAGGACCCCCATAATATTTACGAAAATTTTGTGGGACCTCATAAGCTTTGCGCAAATTCGACACAAACGTGAGTGAAACTGTCAATTTTTTCACTTGTACTGTAATATACTATTGTAGTATTAGATCATTAACTTTAATTTCTAATTTTAAGACATAGAACAATGGGAAAATTTTAAATAAATAACAGACGAAATTATAGCGTCGCGTGCAAAGCAAGTAAAATGTACGTTTATGTTATAAAAAGAATGCTTGGAAGCGTTTTGTTTTTCTTTATCTGTATTGTCTTATCTTTATCTATTTTCAGATACATTGTATAAAAATATTTGGCAATTGTAAAATTATTATAATAAGTTAAAGAAATATCCAAAGCTGCTAAAAGTTTTGGCGACCCCCTGCTGCAGGTCCCGCGACCCACAGTTTAAGAAACTCTGCTGTAATCAAATAAACAGAAATCAAATCCGATCGTCTAAATCAGGTCATTTTGCGCTTTCTCATGTCCAATGACAGTCTTATTGCTGTATCATACTTAGATATCCGAAACGAATTTATTGGTCGCGCATATCGTAGTCGCGAGAAGCTCCACATTTCTAGGGTTCCCTAAAACAGTTTAAAACTAGTTAAAATATTTCTGTATCTCTCCTTGCACAAAGGAAGGGTGCTCTTGAAAGTTCAAGTGAGATAGATCTCAAATCTGTAAAGTCCGCCCTTAGTGAAATCTTCTTCATAATTCATGTTTTTTGCATTCTATTCATAAACCTGTTTGTGTACGGCCTCCCTTAAATAACATATAACTCAGTTTTTGGGGGGGGCGGGGGACATAAAAAGCGTTAAAAAAGAGCTCATTTTTATTTTGGAAATTACTATCCTTTCGTGCGTTTCCGACAATTTTAAAAATTTGATCAGTAAGACAGGTATTTGTTAGCCCGATGACTTTCTTTTATATACTTTTTGACTATATGATAGAAATTTTGAAACTTCATATCTTGTCTTTTCATCACTTTTCCTGCTCTGTTTAATCTGAGTTAGAATGGATGTGATCATATGAACTTCTCATTTAGATAGCTGGACTTGATAAAATATCATTTATCTTTCGAAACAGTAGTTATTCGGGTTTAATCATTTCACAACTAACGCCGGTTATATCCAGCATACCCTAAACTCGTCTTATTGACTACGATATATGCAGTGATGACACGCGAGTTGGATACCATACATTTTAACTAGTACGCTAGAAAAAGTTCTTGCCTTAAGTAAATTTTCTTTGCTTTCTATCTGTGCAGCATCATAATTAAGAGTAAGTAATGACATTAGACACTGAAAAATAAGTGAACCAAGTTGGTTGGTTGATACATCCAAAATATCGTAATTTTACCTATTTCAAATATTTTATACTGCAGCAGTCGGAAAAAAAAAAAAAAAAAAAAGAATCTTCTGGAAGATTGCTGCAATACTTATAGCAATTTGTACCTGAAGACTTAATTAATTGTTGAAAAACCTAGCAGGGACTAGAGACAAATAAATCCCAATATTCTTGCACCTGAAAACATACCCAAAAAGAGTGTATTCCTCTCCCCTTTTTTGGTGTACTAATAGGTAGCTCCGCCGTCTTGAGTATCAGTGTATTGTTACGAAATGTCAAGGCGCGGTGAGATGGCTTCTCCGCAAAGCAGTTTTAGGGTTGCCATAAAATGGCAAGAAAAAGCAGGGTTGCCACATTTGGCGAGAAATCGCCCATTCGGCGACAAAATCGGTGATGTGCCATGGAGAACTTTTTGGAACGAATTCTTACCGGTTTAGCCCAGATTGTTTTCGAATACAAGCAGAAAGCTATATAAACCCTGCTGGTCCGCAGTCAGGGAATATCGAGTGTGTGCTTCATCGAGCGGGCGATTCAGAGTGCCTCGTCTGGAGTGCGAGTTAGTATCGACAGGACGAGTCAATGTGTGCCTCGCATAGGGTGCGAGATAATTAGTATCGAGTTGGTGTCTCGTCTAGCGAGTCGATTCGAGTTGACAGCCTGGCAGCGAGGGCCGAGTGGGTCGTCGAGTTCACCGAAGGAGTCTTTTAGTGTATTGCGGTTAGTGCATCGTCGAGAGAGCGTGTTGAGCTTCGGGAACGACTGAACCGAAGAGTTGGGAGCCGTGCTTTGTATGTCGTCGAGTGCATTGCGAGTTGTAGCGTGGAGAGTCTAGAAAGTACGTGGAGTTCCGAGATCGACCAAGCAGAGTCGGGAGCTGTACTCTGGTGCTTTGCAGTGAAGCTGTCTCCACCGTGATAGCCTGATAACCTGAAGGCTGTATCGCTGATCGTGTCAGCGTGTTTATAGTAGATCTTCGATGACTGTAAAACGTGACTTTGGAGCTGTCCTGATCAGTATTGGCTAAATAAAGTGTATTTCGATACTTCATCAAGTGTCGTCGTTATTCACTCCAAATCTGCAAACCCCGTGCGAACGTGAAGGAAGAAAATAACGTAACAACTGGTATCAGAAAAGAAAAACGCAACAATATCGATCTTCTCTTTTTGTGCTTTCTGAGCAGTGCTGTCGGTAATCAGACCACTTGTGACCGACGGGCTCGGCCGTTCCCCGCCAATACATAAAAAGCAGATATCCGGCCATTTGAGAGTGATGCAAAACATTGACTGCTGTTAGGAAGATCAGAGAAAGGAAAAAAAAAAAAATGCCAATTGCATAAAAGAAAAAAAGCATAAGAATAAAAAAAAGTATTTTGAAGAATTTTAGTAAAACTGTAACTTGTAAAATCTTTGTTACTATCTTTTAAAAAATCTGGTGTAGCCAGCACATGATCTCCAGCCATTTCGATATGTTAGCCCATAGAATTGGTGGAATAGCAACGAGCTTTAAGAAAATTATCGTCTTTCGGTTTGTTATGGATGCGATGCGTTTTGCGATGATTAACTAAACATAAACAATTACGAACTTTAACTATTGAATCGTTAGAATTCTTATCGTGCTATTATAGACGAAAACAAAACCGCAAGTGCGTAGTTTTACATGAGTAGAGTTATAGCCAACATGCGCCAAGAACAAGAAAATGCGTTGAAAACATATTGCTCATACAAGAAACACAGTTAGTCTTTAACATACCCCTGGCACTAATACATAAATTTGCAAGCCACAATAATACAATGCAATTATAAGAAATGAAATTACACGGTTAGCAGATTGTTGAATCAAAAATAGTCCTTTAAGGAAGGATTTTCCTATATTGCTATTTTGCAATAATTCCCATTGCTGTCTGCACATTTACAACCGTTCCGTCTGGTCTCGGGAAAACATTTACAACGCGACCCAGCAACCACTTATTTGCAGGAAGGCCATCTTCCTTAACTAATACCTATTTTCAAATTTGTTATATCTGAATGCCACTTTGAACCTTGTTGAAGAGTGTTCAAATAGATTCCATGTAAGTTGAATGGTGGTGTGGCTACAGCGCGCGTGGTCAGAGCGGACACTTCGAAACTCATCGCGGTTAGAGCGGACACATCTTTTCCCCGTCTTAGAACAGATAAAGGGTGCAGATAAATAAGTAAATACACTGCTCGACATTGAAAATGCAACACCAAGAAGAAGTGGTCAGAAAGTGATGAAATTTGGAAAAAAAGACAGAGACAGCAAGCAGCAATAAGTGATCTTTATTTCAAAATGATAGTCAGAATACAGAGCGAGAGCGGCGTCGGCTCAGTAGGATAAGTGATAAGTGACGGTGGACGTGGGCACTGTCCCTTTGCCGTAAAGATTAATCAGTACAGCACCACGTCCACCCTTATCTATTTCTACTGTTCATAGGAGCATCTTGCTATGTCACTGCGGTATGCGCAGACTGTACTGTACATATGCTTTTGCATACATATTCTAAGATATTGTCCTTTGACTGTTCAGTACATCCGATGCGACATTTACATTTAAATACACGTATTTATAGCAGTTAGGTTGTGCAGCCACTTATGGGGATGGGCATTGGGTAGCTTTACACTTGCAATTCAGGTCTAGGCAGAGCCTGAAGTCAGCTGGGTACTTTCTTTGTCTGACACGTCATCCATATTAATATTCACTGTTAAATTAGTGGAGATGTTCGCGCATACTTGCTGATGTGCATGAACTATTTTATATAATGGTTTTTAAATTATTTACATTGCTTGAATTTTGATTAGTACTGCTGAGATGTTGCGGTACGCTTCGGATAAACAGTACATGTACACATACGCGGTATACTTAGCCTTGCGTATACGTGGTATATGTGGCCTTGCACTAATTATTCAACTGCGCAAAGGTCAGTTCCGTGTCTGGCAAGTAAATTCATAATTTTAATGATCTGTCGACAAAGGTGCTTTTGCTTAATCATGAATTTACAGAAGGCCTGCGTATTGACAGTTGGAATACGTATGTGCAGTTCGCTGGTAAGTGGGCAGGTTGTGACATAATGCTCCGGAGTACCCAGGTGGCCACAACTGCACTGATCTGTGTCAGTCACGCCATGCCTGGGAAAGTATTCCGGGAAAGGTCCATGGCCCGTGATATAGCGCACCAAGTGCGTATTAGAACAGAGCCGGGCAGGGTTTACGTACATTAGATGGTAGTGTGTACGCCTGCCTGTTTGTGCAGTGTCCCATTCTTCCTGCCACTTAGCGAGAGCCTGCAGATGGAGATGTCGTTTCAAAGAAGAGTGTGGCCATGGAATTTCCAATTCCTCTGCTTCTATGTTGAGGGCTGCGTCTTTCGCGAGGAGGTCGGCTGCCTCGTTACAGGTGTTTCCTGCGTGGGCTTTCGTCCATGCCAGGCGAACATGCAGATGCTCTGTCTGCCTTAGATGGTATTGAATTTCTTTGATAATTGTGGACGTGTGTGCCGGATTTTGGATGGCTTGTAGGGCTGACATGCTGTCGGAAACTATTGCTGCATTCCTGATGTTATGGTAAGCAATATGTTGTACTGCCTTTTGAATTGCCAGTGCCTCCCCTTGAAAGACGCTGTTGTTTTTGTTCAGATGGCCCTTCCATTGCGCGACCTGTTCTTGGCCTTGAAACATTACGTACGCACATCCGACGTTGTCATCCATTTTTGACCCATCAGTAAAGATACGGGTATTGTACCTGTTCATATCTTCAGGTCGCCCTTTGAGGTTGAGACCGCCGCGGACAGCGACGCACGAAGAAATACGTCTAGGCATAGAGTCAATAAGCGTGCGGATGGTGTCCTGAGGGATGGCTCTCCATTCCCTTTCAACCATTTGCCACAGTTCGTCTTCTGAACGAGGCAGTGGCAGAGTCTGCAAACGGCGTGTCGGGCGTTATCCTGCTGAAAAATTGCATTAGGCAGCCTGTGAAGGTAGGGGATTGCCACCGGCCGCAGTACATTATCCAAGTATCGTTGGGCCGTCATACTACCCTGAATATGAACTAGAGGTGACCTGGAATCGTAGGCAATAGCACCCCAAACCATCATGCCACGTTGTCGCGCGGTGAGGCGTTTCGCAGTTACTGCCGGATTAGATCTGTCTCCACGTCGACGCCACACACGTATGCGGCGACTGTCACTGGATAAACAGAAGCGTGACTCATCTGAGAACACGACGTTTCGCCATTCTGTCATCCACATCGCACCAGTCCGGCACCATTCTAAACGTTGGCGTCTGTGGGGCCAATGGCAGTCTTAACGGACGCCGTGAGTGCAGGCCACGTTCAACCAATCGACGGGAAATGGTTCTAGTCGACACGGGAACATCCAGGGTCTTGCACATGCTGCAGAATCGCGGTACAAGTGACTTGCGGGTCCACCACACCTTGTCGGCGGATGCATCGATCCATGCGTGCTGACGTCACTCTGGCTGCAATTGCACCTCTCCTTCTTCCCACATTTCTTTGTTCCAACCATGTTCGCCATAGCCGATGCACCGTGCTCGCATCCATGTGGGTATCAGCTGCGATTTGGCGTAAGGACCAACCCGCCCTTCTCAGTCCGATCACCATACCCTTGTAAAATCGTCTATCTGCTGGAAGTGCCTTCGTTGACGGCGGCCTGGCATTCTCTCCTATTACACGTATCCTCCAGGACAAAAACTAACTTTCTTCGATAATTCGTCTAGCAGAAATAACGACACGAATATTGCCCATTCTGTACGTTCCTTCCCTTATATCTTACTTCACGTGCTTTGGAGAGCTGCGCATTTCGCATCATTCGCATAACTCAGTGACGTGCGTCTACTCTAAAATTTGCATTAATTTCTGACCACTCCTTCTTGGTGTTGCATTTTCAATGTCGAGCAGTGTAAATATGTTTAAAAATCACAAATATAATTTAAAACAGTATTTTAAGTGGCAAATTTCTTTCAAGTGGGACACCTTTTTTTTGCCGAAGTTTTCTGTTTTTGCACTCGATTATGGAATTACAAAGATAAATACATTTTTGCCAATGAAATTTAATTATTTTTATTTAAATTGTTATGATATAGTAGTGCGAATGCATTTTAAACATAGCGAAATGTAATAAAAATAAAAAAATTTAGCGAAATATTTAAAAATTAATAGTAAGTAACAGTATAATGAAGGGTATGAACAAATTTCAGAGATTTTGTGGAAAATTGTATTTTAGAGTCAAATAAATATTAGAACAGGTGCAGTTGCCATAAAATTAATTAGTTTCATTAATTGTAAGTAAAAATAAATACTAGAAGTAAAATATACAAAACAGATGCAAGTAAATAAAAGAAAAATAAATACAAGTAAATAAATACTAACTAACTTTTATTATACAGGCAGAAATATCATTTACCATTGGATTTAGTCTAACCTAGTTACAAAACTTAAAGATTTTAGACATTTCTCTAAACTGATGTTTCGAATTCTTTTAGGATGTTTTCAATTCTTTCATCCAATTTTACGTATGCTTTTTTCCTTTTTATTCCAGGGTCGCCTAATTCTCTGGCTTTCAAATTTAAAGACACTTTCTATGTTTCTTCTTTTAGTATTTTAACTAAAGTGCACATTAGACTGGTTTCTGCCAGTCATTGCATTTAATTTGGAATTCCACCCTTCAACAGAATTATTTGTCCTATGACACTGTCCATATACATTCCATACTTTAATGGGCATATTTGGATTGTATATCTACTGCTCGACAAAATGATCAATGAATGTGTTATGTTTGTCAATGCTAAAAGCTTTTTTCCATACAATGCTCCAAGCATCATCTATGTAAGCTAATGCAGAAATCATTCTACAGACATTTTTTATATCTTCGTTCTTTTTATATTCCTTTACTAAACCCATTTCTTGTATCTTACGCCACAAACGTTGATTCAAATGAAAGTTACAACCGGAAGTAGTCGAACTGGGAAATTCTAACATATAGCTATTGATAGCTGCGGTTTAAAAATCCAATTTTATAATGTCCGACTTCCGCTTAGCGCACCAGCGTTTCACTTCCTGAAACACTGCAATTTAAGTTGCTTGTCTCTTATCAGGCAGAAATGCAAAAAGCGCTGGATAAACGTTGGTCTCAATTGCTGTACTCCTTAAGTCGACGTGTATTGTATATATTTGAGCAAATTGTTTCGGACAACCTTTAAATGTTTCATCTAAGAAAAAGGTCTTTCCATTTTTCAAAAGGTACCGAGATTCATCTCGTCCAAATACTAAAATCATGCTATCTTGGTCATTTTGAAAGTCTAAACTAAGAACGTTTTTTCTCCATTAAAAAGCATAAGCGTATCGTTTGCAAACTGAATGACGTCGGCATTTTGGGGATATTAGGTAGCTCCCAAAGCATTTCTCCTGTCCTTACATAAATCGCTCTTGGCACTGGAGTATGTCGGTATTTTAGTAACGAAATCATAACCTTTCTGATATAGTTCTGAAAGTTCTTGAAATATATGGGGAACGGGAACTGATGTTTCTTCTCGGACTCTTTTTCTGCAAGTTTCTAACTTCCTTTTAAATTCAGTCTCAGGAATGTTCAGTTTTCTTCAGTACTTCGTACTGAAAATTGTCTTTATATTTGTACTGAAAAATGTCTTTATATTATATATATAAAAATTGTCTTTATATTTCCTTTATAATGATGTGTCTCTTCTTTTACACACACTCAACTCATTCCTAATTTATTTTTTCGGTGTAAACGGTGTATAATCATCTACAACTAAACATTCTTTTCCTTTTTTTGCAGATAGTAATTTTGTTGAAATGGCTGTGGGTTCCATAACAGACTTTTTTGACGCTATAAAACGACATACTATGTGATAAGGATCAAACATCTACTTAGAAAATGAGAAAAAACTTTTCTCCTTAAAGTATCGGCTTACCTCTCCAGCAGGTGCAAAACTCGAAACTACACAATAGATGACATGTGACTGATTAGGTAAATAACACAATAGGTGCAAGAATGTCCGCTCTGCCCACCCAGCTACCTTCACGTGTCCGTTGCAGCCACTGTCCGCTTCGACCACGTCCGCTCTGATCACGTAACCAATTGAACGCACCTACTAATTTTGTGTCGTCTAGAGAGTCTATTTTCATTTATATTGATTAATTCGGATTCAGCGATGGCTGTCATTGGCCTTCCGATTAGGAAATAACCTGGTGTCAAAGCCTTCATATCGTAATATGTCCGATGATAATGGAATGATCGGACGCGAATTCAAAATATACTCGATTTACGTTACTACAGTTAGTAATTCCTCAAGTATTAGTCTTGCGTTGCCTACTGTTCGTTTTAAGTGATATTTTGCGGATTTTATCCCTGCCTCCCACTGCCCACCAAAATTAGGAGTTCGAGGAGGAATAAAATTCCATTGGATTCCTTCTTCAGATAAATAATTAGCTAACCCTTCTTCAAGATGCCTAATAAAATAGTTAAATTTTTGCAATTCAGCGTTAACACCTACAAAGTTTTTTGCGTTGTCGGAAAATATAACTGCCATTTTCCCTCATTTTGCAATGAATCGCTTAAAAGTGGCAATGAAAGCAGCTGTTGTAAGTTCAGATACTAATTCGAAATGGACTGCCTTAGTTAAGAAGCAAACGAAAATTACTTTATTGAGGATCCCCTTTCTTTGTTCTTTATATCTTATGAAAAAAGGGCCCCCAAAATCTGTGCCAACATAATTAAAAGGGGCACTGGGATTTACGCTTTCTGATGGTAAAGAACCCATAATTTGTTCGAATGCAATTGGGTTGTTTTTCCTACAGGTAAACACATTCATGCGTTATTTTTCTGGTTAAATTCCTGCCTTGTAGTGGCCAGAATTTCTGCCTCACACAACACAACAATGCTTGCGAACCTACATAAAGATATTTTTTATGATAATATTCTACGATTATATTGCTTAACTTACCCTTTTCTGTCAAGATTATATGGTGTTTTTATGAAAAACTGAGATTGGCATTTTTTAATCTGCCTGCAACTCTCATTACCTTTTATCCAAAAAGGAATTCAATGATACTAATTTACTTTTTCAAGAAATTGGCTTACCTTGCAGCAATGCGTGGTATTCTGGATTAAATTCCCGTTTTGGGAGTTCCTTTAAGAGGTAATTTTCTGCATAACTTAATTTTTCTGAGCTTCCCCAATTTGCTATTTTATGAGGAGAATTTCTTCCCTTTCTTGAATTCCAAACAAACCTGAAAATATAGCTGAAAATACGTAGTATTTTAATATAATCATTACTAATATTTGAAATGAAGTCAATTAAATCATTAGTGTCCGTGCAGATCAAGGATGCGTCAGTCGTCTTTCAAAATTCACTAGAAAAGTCTTCTGTTTCTTCTAGATGTTGATGATCAATGTTTTTACTCGATACGGAGACCACTTCCTCTATCAAGAAGGAAGGTCCATTCTACCAGAGATCAGCATCACATAGTTTGTCGAAGTTTACTCCACGGAAAGCAAGATTGCCTTCTGAGTGCACGTGATTCCACCGGAAATTCGAAGTTAAGTCTTGAATTTTATTCACTCTATTGGCACAAAAGGTTTTGAGCAAATGTGGAGGGCTTTGAAGCCATGCCAAGACGATGGTAGAATCCGACCACAAATGTGTCTTACTAATGATTAAATTCAGGAGAGTCACCATCTTTGCCACCTGTGATAATAATAAAACTGCGCAAACTTCCAATCGCGGCACTGACAACGGTTTTAATGGTGCTACCCTTGTTTTACTGCAAAGTAAATTTGAAGATGGATTAGCATTGGTAACACAACGTAAATAAATGGCTGCACCATATGCGTGTGATATTTTGCGATAATCAATTAAACATAAACAAGTGCGAACTTAAACTATTTATTGAATTGTTAGATTTCTTAGCGTCTTAGCGTGCCGCTATAGGCGAAAACAAAATTGCAAGTGCATAGTTTTACATTTACGTTATAACCAACATGCGCCAAGAACAAAATATCGCCAAATGGATTGATAATATATTGTTTATGCAAGAGAAACAGTTAGTATTAACACAGTTGATTGCTTGTAAATAAAATCTAATATGCTTATTGTTGCGTTGAATCTACCTGAATATTATTTCATTCAGTTGTTTTCGCCTTTAAATTAAATCTGACTTAATTCTATAACACTTAAAAAGAAATATTTTAAATAAACAGTTACATTTTTTTGCTTACGAAAGGCCAAACTTTATTTGCTAACATACTTAGGGAAATCAAAACATTATTCTAATCTTTCTTACTGTTGCCAAACTACAAAAACAAAACTCCATCTAAAATAAAAGGGAAACAACGGCTGTTGAATATCGTGAACAAATATAAATCATGGAGCTCACAATATACTCCCACCTTTTGATTTTCTTAAAATGATCTATGAAAATCAAAACATTAAATAAAAATAAAACTTTTCTACTCAATAGACTTGCATACATTCACAATATAAATTAAATAATAATACAGAACATATACATAAAAATCACCTATAACGAGAAGGTTTGACATCTTTTCTGCCACGTTTAGTTTTTTTAGTTAAAAATCAGTTTCTTTAAAGTCACTGTTTATTTCGATGTAAGTAGAAATTTTGGAGGACAACCTCTGTCGGATTATGTTTGCCAGGAATATGTTTCCATGAATCTACTGAAGTGAAACTCTATTTTTAACGAAAGTACTCCAATTACCTTCATTCTTAATCCAAAACAAAGTGGTTGAAGAATCTGTCCAACATGTGGCTGGGACTTCTGTTAAATTCATTTCTCTTCTAATGTAAGATATAATGCGTGCTCCTACACAACAAGCTAATAATTACAATGTAGGAATTGTTGCTTTCGTTAAGGGAGAAACTCTGCTCTTAGCTTGAATTAAATGAACTTTAACTTCATCACTGGTTTCTTTACAAAGAAATACAACTGTGCTGTAAGCAGATTTACTATCATCTACAAAAGTGTGAAGACATAATCCTTCTCGGAAACCATCACAATCAATATATCTTGTAATTTTAATTTCCAATAAAAAATGAAGATCTTCCGCCCACAGTGAAAACCTTTTACAAACACTTTCAAGACATACCGCATCCCAGCCTAATTAAAGAGTCCAACTTTCTTGTATTAGCATCTTCATGCATATAGTTACTGGGCACAACATTCCAATGGGATCAAAAATACTGTTGACAGCTGAAAGAATATTTCTTCTTGTTACAGGTTCTTTCTCAGAGGAAGCATTTTCTAAGTTACAAAAAAGAACATTTTTATTTCTGCCTCATAATAACCCAAGAATGGGAGAATCCCTTTCCCTTTTATCTCCTGTTAAAGAAGTATATTCCCATCTACATAAGTCAAAATATGCCGATGCTAGAATTTGTTTACCCTTATGTACAAATTGCAGTAGTTCCTTTTCATCAGATACAGATATTACACAGTTATCCACATAAAAGTCATTTCTTATGCACAGTTTCTGAAAAATCATCACGGCATTCCTCCAAATGAAAATTAATAACTGCATCTAAGAGGAATGGACTGCATGTGAGTCCAAAGACTACCCTTTTATGACAATAAATTTTCAATTTTCTTTTCTCAAAATTTTCCCACCATAAAAATCTCAAATAGTCTTGATCTTCAGCAACAGAAATCTGTAAGAAGGCCTTTCTTATGTCCGAAATGATGCCAATTGATCTTTCTCGAAACCTCAGTAGTAGTGTAAGGATTTGCTCTAAAGCCCATATCACACGGCGTTTGTTTCACTCGAACAACTGTTTCGGACAATATTTTTCACTGGTTTACTATTGAAAGAAAGACGTGCGACTTTTTCCTTCCTTTCCAAAAAAATTGCAAGTTGTTCGTTTTCAACCAGTCAGCTATCAGCTTCGAATGCTATCAGCTTGTTTGTAATGGGGAACCAGTTTACCCTGTGTTAACCCCAAAGCCATCTGTGGTGATTGGCTGTTGTGACAAAGCAGAAAAATTGTTCCAAACAGTTGTTTTTCCGAAACAAACTGCCGTGTGATTGCAGCCTAAGAGGTTTGGTTCTTTCTCTAGAACATCATTGAGTGATGGAGAATGACCGGATCTACAAGAAACATCGAAAACAGTGCTCCATAACCAGGACCCTCTACCTGGGATTCCTTACAAGGTTAGATATCCGGGTCACGTAGGACCCCTCAGTGGCGGCGCAGGCCCCAGAGTCCCTGCCCGGCTTTATACATAGCCTCAGCAGGACGAAGAAGAAAATAGCTATGACTAATTAAAAACGCTAATACATCTTTGCTTCGGGGCACCACTCCCTCAGCATTAGACGACTAATTGGTGCCCTGCCTTACTGTGTCAGTTCCCGGCAGACAATGTACTCAACGATTAGGTATTCGCAGTATGTACACATTCTGTAAGCGCTTCTGCTTTACGCACACCTTACTATGTCTCATACGTTTCTTCTGTGTGCAATATTTGCATTTATGTGCTCTACGTGTTTCCATATGTATTCTATGTGTCATGATATGCATTCTTGTGTGTGTTTTGATATCTTTATGTTACGTAATTACGAGTGTGTTTTTATGCTTTTACGTTTAATTTTGTGTATCTATGTGTTTCAGCTTATAGGAGTGTTTTAGTGTTTTAATGTTGTCCTTTATATTCTTTTTAAGTTACTTTGTGTTATTAACAACGTCCTATGTAAAAACTACTTGACATCTAGCCCCTGTATGGCCGTGTAAACTCCCGGTGCAGCTTTACGGGGCTCCAGTGAGTTGCTTCTTCGAGATAGTGGAGGACGTGGGACATATGCCTGTTTACCTATGTTATACGCCAGGCGTCCCCGTCCTCCGTCACTGGGACTCTGAGGGCTGATCCCCCATCGAGAAGGCCACTAAAATATCTACAATATAGCTCCACCACAGCCAGAGGAACAGACACGACAGTAAGTACGGTCCCTGCCAAGCCTGAACCAACCTAAGTACAATACTCTGGTTCTAGTCCTGTAAAGACTGTTTGTATATCCCCGTGGTTGAGACTGCCTAGGTACAGATCCTAACCAGTACTTCCCAGGAATTCTCCTGAGTCAACCCCCCGGGGGGGAAGCATCGAAAACAGGTCGAATGCTTGTGGTGGAGTTTTTCTTGAAAACGCCTCGATGTGGTAAATAATGGCATGGGATTTTATTTCCTTCCTCAGATGGTTTTTCTTCAGTAATAATCTTCGTTAACCATTTCTGGAAAACAGCTTCATAATCTGCATTGTTTTTCTAACCAAGATAGCTTCACGACCATCTTTATCCCTTCTCACCTTTCGCTGGAACTGTTGCATAACTAATTGATGTGTCTATTTGTTAGATTTTATTTCAACAGGATCTCTGATGCCTAGAGTATCCAGGTTTCACAGATCAGCAATTGATGCATTTTTTATCAGTAGAGAGGTGATTAAGTTTGCAGAGGCGTTAATGCTTGTTTCTGCTGTAAATTCAGAGTTTGAGCCTTAAAACAATCTCTGCTGTCGTGTGCCTTTTCACAAAACACACAAGCTATGTTTTGTTTTCTCTTTTCGAAAACTCCTGAAAATAAATCTGCAGCTGTCGGTTGATTAAAAGCTTTAGTCATCTTTTCTTTCTCCCCTTTTTCATATTTGTTTGAAAACCCAGATTTCGCTAAAAGAACTCGCTCCTCTCCTTCTACTTCCGTTTTCATAAACAGTAATAAGCTTTTTACCTTCTCACTGTATGAATTTTCCGCTGACTCATCCAGCATACTAACTATCGGATTTCGCAACCACACCCTAAAAATGTCGTCCGGTATACAAGATTCAATGAGAGGGAAAAGCATGGCAGAATATTTATCTGAAGTCAAACCAATGGATTCCAGAGCTCTCAAATAGGATTCCAGTTTATCATACAGTCTAACAGTTTCTAATTTTCGGTTATTGCCCGACTAACTTTAATAGTTCTCGTACGTAGAACTCAATATGTAAGAAGAATTGTAAGAATTGGAGGCTCCCTTCAGCCCACCTGGACACGAGTGTCCCCATAGCTCAAAAGAAGGGGGCCCCGTATCTCCACAAACGAGGGCAGCCAGTAACCCAGCCACCCCCAAATAGCAAACAAAAATACCAAATCAAAAATAAGTAAGCACATCTAACACAAAATTACAGACCAACAAACAAACAAACAAAAAAAAATTATAAACACAAATTCACAACATAGAATACCACAGATTTCCAAAACCCATACAAATACCATACCTATACATACAAATTCAATTTTAACAGAAGATTCTTACCAGCGCCATATTTTCATTGATAAACTTCATTAGAGCAATAGAATATGATTTAAAAACTTTAAAATTAATGATACTTATATTAAAATCAGTAATGTTAAAAATCTGTCTAATAGGGGCTGTTAAACTACAATCAACCAAGAAATGCCTAGCATCACCATCAGCCTGACAACTATTACATAATTTATTTTCCTGCAGATTAAATCGGTTGAATTAGAACGGAAACCTACCATGTCCAGTTAAAACCTGATTAGCATGAATATTGTTCATACATTTAATTAATTTTATTTGTGATTTTAATTAGTTCCATAAATCCTTTGTTTTTAGGTGAAGAGAGCCACTGTATTTTCAATTTGTTAACGTAAAATTTTTTCATTCTTCGAATTGCAATTCTCTTCGAACCTGTTACATCAATATCCATTGCACTGACATTTGAGACCGCCTGCTTGGCCAGGCTGTCCGCCCTCTCATTACCAATAAAGCCTATATGGGCTTTAACCCAATGTAGCTTAATATTTAAATATGAACTCAAAGTTTCTAAATGACTCTTAATTTCGACAATTAATGGATGGAAATTGTCTGGGTGGGAGAGCGCATGGAGAAGTGACAGGCAGTCAGTGTAAATATTTACAGACGTGGGTATAAACAAGGTATTTTTAATCCATAATAAGGCTTGTTTGAACGTTTCACTTTCTGCCTGGAAAACTGAATTATATATATTCAACTTAAACATTCTATAATCCACCTCAGTTCCCTAGTAAAAAACAACACAGCTCCTACGCTCCCTCCGACCCCAGAACCATCTGTATAAATATCAAACACATCAACAGTTGGATTACTTCTATCAAAAACAAAACCAAATCTTTTGGAAGGATGTATTAAATGAATATTAAATTTTTCAAAAACATTCTTTGTAATTAAATAATCTTCATGCATTTTCAATTCCATTCGTCCAGTTCTAAATAAAAATTTCTCATAATAAAATTCGTATAAAATTGAGAGAGGAGGCAGCCCAGCCAACACAAAGACGGCCTCGGTAGGCACCGTTCTAAAACATCGGGTTAAAGCTAAACCCCAAGTTCTCTGAATACTGTCTAACTTCATTCGTAATCTAACCAGTTTCCCTGCCCTGGATCCCCAGGCTCCAATTCCGTACATGATGATTGGAAGCACTACATTTAAGTAAATCTTCTTCAGAATCGAGGATTTCAAGGCTAAAATCTCAGCTGAAAAGGTTCTTCTATACTTTAATAAAATCAGATCAGTTCGTCTTTGTACCAACTTAAATTGTTCTATAAAATTTAATTTGTTATCAATCATAACGCCAAGAAATTTCATATTATCTACAAATTTGATTCTTTTGCCTTAATATTTCAAATTTGGTGGTCTGGTCTTTTTACCTCTCTGGGAAAAAACAATGCACATGTTTTTTTCAATATTAAATTGCAATTTTTCTTTCTTTCGCCAATCACTTAGTATTATATCAGTTTCATCAAATAATTTTGCCATTTTTTCAAGAGAATCGTGTTTCATAAGAATCATAATATCATCAGCATATGCAATTAATTCCACATTTTGAGGAAACTTCTGCTTCAGCAAATTATCCACAATAATGTTCCAGAGCAGGGAAGCACTGCAGGAGCCCTGAAGCCCTTATAAATATTCATTATTAAGTCTTTACTCTTATCCTTAAAACAATTAAAAACAATTTTCCTATTACTAAAATAACTTTTAAATGAATAAAACAAATTTCTAGGTAGTTTTACATCAATTAAACCATGCAACAAGGAAGACAAATCAACAGAATCAAATGCAGCCGAAATGTCTAGAGAAATCAAAGCTACCTGTTGTTCACCCCTAAAACGTCTGACATATCCAACAACCCGGTAAAGTGCATCCTCCGTACCTCTTCCAAACGTAAATCCATATTGAAACTCGCTAAGTGGACATTTATTAACCACTATGGTGAATGTAAAATTCTATTAGTTATTAATTTGTGTAGCACCTTACCCAAAATATTCAAAAGTGTAATAGGTCTTTACTTTCCATTAGGCTTAGGGATCAAAATAATTCAACCAATTTTCCAACAATCTGGAAAAAGAGTAAACGTAAGACAGGCATTATATAGGCCAACAAAAAATATGGGTAATAGAAGTATAATCTTTTAATCAAAACAGAATGTATGCGATCCAAACCTGCAGCAGCCATACTCCTCAAACCCAATATAATACTCTTAACTTCATCATATGTGAATGGTGAGTCATTTTCACTACATTTCAAAATATCATTTTCTAAAATATGTATATCTTCTGGTTCACCCAAATGAAGTACCTCTTTAACATACACAGTATTAATATCCTGCTCATCACCCATACCATCAGGTCTCTTCACATTCAGCTTTAAATTTCGCTTTCCAAATGCCGTCTTATAAAAACTGTCATAATAAACAACGCTTCTTAAAAATATTTCTCTTTACATACTCTCTTGGTCTTCCTAATCAAATGTTTATAAATAGCCAAATCTCTTTCGTACTTTATCTTACGTAAAATTCTAGTATTATCATCTAATCCAATCCAATCATCTGTGAGCTTCTCTTATATGCACGGATACGTCTTTTAAACTTTTCCAATTTGGGCGTCCACCGCGAGATTACATTTTGAGTCTTCCTCTGTATCAGCAGATCGCAATCTATTCTCGCCTGAAGCAACATTTCAAAATCGTTTACTACACCAATCAATTGTTCACTGTCATTTACAACACTAATTCTCTCACCAAGCCTCATCATATCGACTTTAATTTTCTTACACAGCCTGTAGAATATTTCTCGATACCAAGGCCCCTCTTCCATATTGAAGACAAGAAGCTGTCATTTCGAAGACAATATAGCGATGATCGCTCAGTGAATCATCAGTATTAATTTCAAGTTT
Organism: Stegodyphus dumicola; assembly: GCF_044657685.1. Classification (NCBI taxonomy): domain Eukaryota; kingdom Metazoa; phylum Arthropoda; class Arachnida; order Araneae; family Eresidae; genus Stegodyphus; species Stegodyphus dumicola. Next base: position 83,277,291 of record NC_140772.1, on the reverse strand, counting down.
GCGTTTGTCACTATTCAGATTGCTGGATCCTGTAGCTAAATCTGTTCAACCTTGTCTGACAGGAGAATTAAAGGTTGCAATAGAATTAAAGTCATTAAACAAAATTAAATTATTATATACAATAAAATCAAACACCAACGTTCCTCTTGCATCGATCAATTTGGCCCCCCAACTAAAATGCTTTGAATTAAAATCCCCCATAATTAAAAACCTTTTACATATCGATAAAACTTCTTCCAATTTCTGAAGATTCACAGCAATATCCTCTGCAGGCGAAAAGTATGCTGATATGAAACTCAATTCTTGGTCTCCCATTAATACAGTAATAGCTGTTATTTCATCCATTTCATAATCCACTATAAAATCAATTTCCTCTTTTAAAACAAGAATTGCAGTTCGCCCTCCAACTTCAGCTGCAACTCTCCAACCATTTTTAATAAATGCTAATTTTCCATTAACCCAATAGGGCTCCTGCAGTAAGATCAGATCAAGACTAACACCAATAACATTTTGGAGTGGTTTAGGTTGATACTTAAAATAATCATATAAATAAATTTATACAGTAAAATCATGTGAAAATGGAATACACGTAAATGAAAACACAGCTGCTAAAATCTAATTATAAGAAATACTAAAACCAATGAGTACATACATGCTAAAATTCATAAAAATTAAATCATACTGGTCATTCTTTAAAATTAAAGTCCATGTGACCTCTAATAAATTCAATTTTTATCTTTAAAGAGGGGCAGTTCTTATCAAATACACTGTGATCATGTTTCAGCTCTATACCATACTTCTGATTAGAAACCACACAATTTACACATGTTCTACCTTTGTCTTTATTTTTACAAACAGTCGCAAGATGATTTCCAGTGCATTCAGCACAGTGGACTTCATCTTTACAAATTCTCTTAGAGTGACCGTATGCTAAGCATTGTGTACACTGTCTTGGTCTCAAAAATAATCTCGCAGAGAAAGCAGGCAATCCAATTGCCAGACGTTGCTCTTCCAGTATTTCCCTTTCACAAACAGAATCAACAGAAAAAACACGATGGAGTGTCCTACCCAGTCCTTTCGTAGGAATATCAAACAAATGTCTAGCACATTCGGTACACAGTTACGTTTCAAGACATCTACAAGCTCTTCATTCTTAAAGGTCTCCCCTACACCATAAACAATAATTTTCGGTTTAATAAATCTACGCCTCCTTGGTTTAATATACTTCCTCAAATTTTCTTTTTCTGTAATGGCACTTTCAAGCCTAACTACTTCATCTTTACTACGTAATTTCAACAAATACCTCCATTTTCTCTTCTAATGGACCTTTTAATCCTAACATTGATATCATCTGGCTTGATCATGCTGCTAAGTTCATCGAATACATCAACGCCATCAGAGGTAGGCTTTATAACTATCTCATCATGACCTTTTTCAAGAACCGAAGAAGTCATTCTTTTCGAGTTGGGCATCTTATTTTCACTTAGGCAATCCATTCGTTCCAATAGGGAGACCTTAAGATCAGAAATTTCGTGTTTAATGCCATTGATATCATTTCTATTACCGCGTATAATATCAGCTTCTACCATAAGGACACTCTGTTTTAGAGCAAGCTGAAGAATTTTAGCTAATCCCTCGATTAACTTATCCGGCAATGTATTGGCAATTTTCTTTTGGCTTTTAATCTTTTCCACAATCTTAAGTGATTCTCTAGCCAAAGTAACAATATCATTGGCTTCATTCAGAGCTAAATCAAATGTACTCAAGATCACTCTCAAAATTTCAATATACTAATTAAAAATCTAAAATTTCATATTTACAATTAAGATTCATAAAACCAATTTAAAATTCACTATATACAATAACATATTTTGCATTTAAAATCATATCAATTCAAAACATCTTTTATAGCAGCCGGTTTGCATAAAAACACACAAAATTACATCACCACATTTAATAAAAACACACAATAATGCCAATAATTATATTTTGGTAATAAAATCTTATTAAAAACACTTCAAAATAATTTTCAAAGTTAAAATCAAAGTTCCAGCACAAAATTTGAATAACCTATCCAACGGGCAGGAAACCACCACAGTGATTTACCACTGTTAGCACTCACTGGTTCAAATATAAACATTAATTCGTCTGGTTAGGCTTAAGTGCCTGCAGTAATAAAAATGGTCCTAATACATTAGATATAGCGTCAAGATGCACAATAAGGATTAAATTCAAAACCGGATAAAGAATTAACATAAATAATTATACTCTAACGCATAACTATAGTGAATAAATTGTAAATCACAAGCACACCGGTCTCCGAACGTCAACAAATCGCGTCCATGTAGGCATCTCTCTCTTGAAGATTTAAGATGATCAGCAATTCTTAAATTTGGCGTGTAAAATGAAACCAATCACTGAAATAAGTATGCGAATGAAGAAAAAACACAAATCAATCACACTTTTGCACTTTCACAAACAAATCACCGCAAAAATAAGCAAAATAATGCAGCTGACCGAAACGCACACAGTAATGGCGCAAGTATGCGCAGAACTCAATATGTATTTGAAGTCGACCAAAACGAGATTTTAGGCATTCTACCACTTTATTATAATTTTCACCTGTTGGCGGATAGCTTTTAACAATATCAAGAGCTCTCGTGTTCTCAGACATGCATTGTATTAAATACTGAAACTTATGCTCCTTTTCTATATTTTCATCTTCATTAATTCTTTGGAACTGACTCCAAAAGGCAAGCCACCGCTAAATTTCAGTTTCTTTTTAACCTGAACGGGAGAAGAACAAAGTAACTGGTTACACTGATCCTTTAAAATTCTATTTATGCAAATGTATACTTTTTACTGTAATACTAACTATCTTTTCATTGTATTCTTCAATAATCAAATACAAATACTCGCGCTCATATTTTTCTGCATCAGAATCTACAACTAATAAATCACTTATTTCAGAATCGAAACTAGAAAGCTAAGCATATATCCTTTTTAAACTAGCAAAATTTGATCGAATTTCTACCTCATCAAGTTTTTCCCTGATTTAATAAATCACTCAAGGCATTAAAAGTTTTAGTAAAATTAGCTCTAACAGGCGAGCGTTTCTTTACTAATAATTCCATGCTTAAAACGTTAACGGTATTTACCTTCAAAATCCAGTGAGATCACATTCCGGTTTTCACCACTAATGCTGTGTGGAATCTTCCTGAATATTATTTCATTCAGTCGTTCTCGTCTTTAAATGAAATCTGACACCATTCTATAACACTTGAAAAGAAATATTTTAAATAAACAGTTGCATTTTTTTTTGCTTAAGAAAGCCAAACTTTATTTGCTTACACACTTAAGAAAATCAAAACATTATTCTAATCTTTCTTACTGTTGCTATACTACAAAAAACAAAACTCCATCTAAAATAAAAGGAAAACAACGGCTGTTGAATATCGTGAACAAATATAAATCATGAAGCTCACAACACTTACCAACTTTATAGCTCAATATTTTCTGTTTACAATGTAAAATCTGGCAAAGTAAAAATAATGTTAAAATTTAATTTTTGAGAGTTGGCATTCCAGTTACATAAGAATGTAAATGTAAATTTACTGTAATGTTTGTTTTCCTTTTTAGAGAGAAAATAAATTATGTTTCTTTTCGTTTTGGAGTGAAGCTAAATGTGTAATTTATCTGAAACTGAATATAAGGATGACCCGGACGTGATCTTTTGGAAATAAAGTCAGATTATTTTTCCGTTTAAGATAGTTCAAGATATTTATTTAATATTTCAGAGTTAGGTTATATTGTGAGTATTGGACTAATAGCAATGGATATTTTAAGTAAGAACAATAAAGAGTCTTAGAGCTGAATTTCATGTCTTTTAATTATTTAATTAGGAAAACGGAAGCTTATTTTTGAAGTTTTAAAAACTATAGTAGGCCGTTTGTCTAATAAATTAAAAGATGTTGACGCTGAAATTTTAAACGAAATCAAAACTGGTGATGAATTTGAACGCGAGTATGCAAGCGTCAAGGAATATGAACAGAAAACACACTAGACGCGTGTGAAATCTGAAATATTGTTTAATAGCCGAAGTGACCCAAATTAATCCTTTTGGTTTTGATAGTCCGTTGCCAATTTCAGGTAAAAGAAAACTACGTTTACTGAAACTGAACTGAAATTGTTCGATGCGAAGTAAAAAATTGGCTCATTGTTTTGTAATGGTTCAAACGTATAGAAGATACAGATATGGAAAATGGTGGCAGGTTACTATAAACTGTGCAAACTCGAGAAAATCTTTTTTGCCACTTTGAAAAACTAAGAGAAAGTTATTGTAATGTTTAAAAAATTGATTTGGCAAAGAGGAGCTATTAATTGAGTTTTATGTACATGAACTGTTGAATCTCAAAGTAAAAAAACGCTACCGGAGTAAAGTGAAAATAAAATATACTCTTTTTATATGGTAAATTAGATGGTGTGGTGTATTTAATTATGGCAAAGCACACTAGGGCTATCTGCCTAAGGGGAGGGATGCCTTCGTGGAGGACTTTCTAAGGGAAACTGGCTCGTATACACGTTACACATGGGGAAAACCACGAAAACGCCCATGCAGCCAGCCCGTTCGCGGGATTCGAACCTCGGACCGAACTACCAGTGTTCAGCGACTTTACCGCTCGGCCGCTGGTGGGCCTGGTAAATTAGAATCTCATTTAAGTCCATTAGAGTCAGCAGGGATAACTGATGACAAATATGCCATCATGCTATTCTCCGTAATTGAGTCACGCATTTCTGAAGAAATACAATCTATAAAATAAAAAGTGACGCACCAAGAAGAAATTATTCGAATGCGATGGGAATTGGTAGATGAGATATGCGTTTTTTGAAAACAAAACCGTAACAGAAGAATTGAATGTTTTATTCAGGAAATACAGCTGTAAGAGGGGAAACAATTGTTCTTCCAACTCTGACCCTGATGCAAGCTGTTATCCGGCAGGGCATTGTCGGGTAGTGCTGGAGGATGTCCTCAATCGGTGCGATTCAAGGACGGTCGGAAACGCCTGCTGATCAGAGCCCAGACGCGCTCTATTAGGGAGAGATCTGGCGATCACGTCAACCAGGGAGGTATTGGAGAAGCACAAAGACAAACAGTAGAAAGGCGTGCCGTGTGCGGCCAGGCGTTATCCTGTTTAAACATGAGCCATGAAGGAAGTACCTAAAAGAAAGGGCAACACTACGGGCGTAGATTCTTGGCAGCCTAGTGCCGTGGTGTAACGAGTGTCCAGGATAACAACTAAAGAAGTCCAGCTATCAAATGAAATGACACCCTATACCATAACTCTTAGTTATCGGGCTGTGTGGCGGACAACAGTTACAAGTGAGTATCCCACCGCTGCCCTGGACGTCTCCAGACGTATCCTTGCTGGCCATCGGAGCTGCTTTCAAAGCGGGACTCATCGCTGAAAACAATTCTACTCCAGTCCATGAGATCCCTGTCCGAATGCATCCGGCAACCCAACAAACTTGCCTGAGGTGTGCAACGGTAAGGGGTAGTAGGCACAATGTCCTTTGTGACCTCAATTCCCGTTCACTGAGTCGTTTACTAATGATCATTGCAGTAGGCAATACCAAGACAAGAGATCTGAAAAGAGGGGGGAAAAAAGCAGAAAAAGTGAAGGAAAAAATCAGTGTCTTGGCGTCGAATGTTCAGTTTGTGCACCACCGTTACATCTTATCAGCAGAGGTTGACGTTATAGTAAGGTCTTCATGCCGTCCTATCCTTCGTACTTCGTAATGATTAGATAGGTGAACTTTCGTTAGCTCATAAGGACCGAAGAATTTGGAACGAAGTTTCAGACCAGGTTCAAAACGGGGTACGTTGTATTGCCATTTGGTCTCCGAGCTTGTATTTGCAGGCAGGCTTGCGACGTTTTTTATACTATCGTATATTTTCTTTTTGTAAACGGTGTATGTTTTGTTGAGCTTCAATACGTAACGCATCTTTTTCATCATCCCGATGTGTCTCTAATTTAATTTTCTTCGGAGTCCTTTCAAAATTTCTTGGTTTATGCTTCGATGTCCTTTTCATGCCTTTCTTTCAGCGTAAAGCAGCTAAAGCATATAAAGCAGTAATTGTTTTCCCAGCTATTTCAACATTCTTTTGTTGCCTCAAAAGCTTCAGCTGCATCGTTTTCCTGTATGTTACTAGCATTTCGATATATAGGTGATAAATTCAGAGTTATCTGAGATGCTTTCGTAAAAAATTCTGCCATTTGAGAAATTGTAGTATCCGCTAGAATGCCAGAGGCAAATAATTTCTTTAGATTATGTTTCTTTTTATCCTGTCCGTTTGCTGTTTTTGGTCTGTTTTTGCTTTTGACACCAGCAAAATCTACTGTAACAGACTGACTTCGTAATTTTTTCGCCTGCAGGATGTTGTGATTTTCCTCAACTTTAGCATCATTATTAAATTCTAAAAATGCAAATAACACTTTTCGTTTCTTTGCTTTTTTTTTTTTTTTTTTTTTTTTTTCGGAACAGCAACATCTAAAATATCAGAAGACAAAGCTTTGATTTCTTCTGTAGTGATATCACCAAGTAAATTTCCCAAATAGAGGGTTCTGTCATCTCTTTTTCTTTTATTTGCTTCATCATCAACAGCCTTCTGTGAAAAGCTCCTTTTTTCAGTTTTTGGAGTCTTTTCCGCCTTCGGAGTTTTCTCTAGTTTCTTTCCTTTGGGAGTTTCTGCACTTTTAGCAGGTGTTTTCTCTTTTGCTTGTTCAGCACTTTTTTGTAAACCTTGTTCAGTTTATTTTTCACAGCTTCTTCATTATTCTGCAAACCGGGTTCATCATCATCAGCATCATTAGCTTTATGATTGTCATCATCTTTGTCATTGTCATCATCCAAGTCCAATTCCCAATCGTCATCGGCAACATCATCATTTTCATTTTCTTTTATTCCCTTAAAATCTTTAGTAGCAATATTAACTTTATGGGGTTCGTAAGAAGTAACGTTATGTTGAACTTCCTCGCAAATTTCAGAGTTCGAGATGTGCGAAAGATAAATGAAAAGGGTTAATTATTAGTAACATTAGCAATGTTAACCAAAATTTCATCATCATTACTGTTGCATAAATGAATACCTTCTATATCAAATGTAAATTGATTTTGTTGTAAAAGCGCGAAGGTAACACATAAAAAGAAATAAGAAGAAAATGAGAATTAAAAAAAAAAAAAAAAAGTCTTTCCATGACATCATCAAAACAGAATAACATCGTATTAGGTGGAATCGCATCATGAAAAGAATTCTAGTCCTTTTGCTTTCGAACTTCTGTTTTCCGTGTCTCGTCTGCGAAATGATCACGTGACCTTATTGGTGAGCTCACTGCCATTCTTAGATGTAAAAAGAAGCTCATAACCAAAATCTCTGTTCACTCGAGTAACAATTTAGAAAATTTATGAAAATTAGAAACCTTTGGAATTACAGTATTTCCAGGAATTAAATGATAAAGGCTGTTATTAATTAGTGGTTTGGGGGAAATAGTGAAAGCAAATTCTGAAAGAAGGTGCGAAATTAGCTTACCATAAGTAAATGATAGAAATGATCTTCCTATAAACAAAGGCTGAGAAAAGATTGATTATTACCACTGCTAAACTTAAGTCAGTGGAAAGATTTTAAGATTACGATTTAGTTTTTGAAAACTGGATTCAGCAGGGTGTTGTGACGGAACGCATAAAGATAATCGTGATTAGCTCCGCTTCATAGTGAATGTATTCTTGTTGCATTTCGCATAATTCCAAGAAAACGTTTAATGCTTATAACTGTAATATGTTGTTCTCAATCACATACCTATTTTATATACCAAATCTGAGAGGTTTGGGGTTACCTCATAATTTGTTTTTGTACGAAAATCTGCTCAGAGCTTCAAGCGAAGTATCACTTCCATTTTATCAATATTAGTCAAAATCTAATATATTTTTCCATTCATAAAAAAAGGTCTTAAATTCATAAATTGAAATGTTCTGAATTATATTTTAATATAGTTTTTCATTAAAAATTGTTAAGGTCTTCAAGTAAATTACCACTTCTGATTGTCCAGTTTTATACAAGATCTATCGACTCTTTATATAAATGTAGGAAGCTTAATTACGGAAAACAGAAATTTTTGGAAGTTTCATATAAAAGTTATCGTGAACAAAAAAGTCCTTACAGACAGACGAGCAGACGTCACTGTAAAAATAGTCGAAACGTTGTTTTATGTAGATCCTAATTTGTGCTTATTTACTAAAAACTTCCTATCGAATTTTTAAACCGAAACGTTACTTCCCGTACCTTTGCATATAGGTTGGCAAGAGGTAAAAACAGTGAACGGCTTTTTTCCTTTGGTGGAGCCGTCAAGTTCATGCTCGTTTTTTTGTGCTCAGAGTCTCGCTAATGTAAACAGACCTTTATTGGCTTCAAGTAAAGTACCACTTCTGTTTGTCCAATTTTACCCAAAATCTAATCAACTGTTTATATGAATGCAAAATGCCTAAATAGGGAAAATGGAACTTTCTAGAAGTTAATATAAGCGTTATCGTTGACAAAATAATCGTCATACACATACAGCAGAGTTCGTATGGTCCTGAGTCCTTAAAATTCCTTACGTTTTTTTGGAATTGATTTTTTGGTCCTTAAGAGTCCTTAATTTCGGCCCAAATCGGAAGAAAGTCCTTAATTTTAATCATCTGAAATTCTGTCTGTTTTTACGACTGCCATTTTGAGTGAGAATTAGCATTTTGGAGGAATATTTTTGGCGATTCGCTGATAAATATGGTTATCTTTTGAATGGATGAATGGGTTCATGGATTATAATTTGTTCAGATTTCTAATATAAATAATAGTGGGATGCTCGAGTTTCCAAGCAAGAAGTGAAACATAAGCATTTCGAAATTATTTCATTTTCTCTTAAACAACATTTTGCTTTGGGGGATGAGAATTCTTTCAACGGTTCTAAATTTGGCGACTTATAACATTTTGGCAATTTTAAGATCAGTTTCTAAAGAAAATTTTTAATTTTGAAATCTGGGAAGTTTTCAACGATTTTTTTAAAAATTGTAACATTGATAAATTTCATTAAAATAATGGTAATATATTGAAATTATATTTAAAAAATAACATTAAAATAAAACAGTTTTATTTTTCGCTGTCATATTATAAAGTTCCATTTTGGCCACTTACTATGCAATATTTTGAATCTGAAAAATAAACATGGTAATATTAAAATATATACGCTATAAAGCAAAATTTACGAAACAGTTTTTAGCAGCAAAATAGCTATGTAATTAATTAAAAATGTCGTCTTTTAAATTTTTTTATGGTAAAAGTTTTTCCCATGTACTTCTCTTAGAATGTTCAGAATTCTCAGAGTATGCATCAGTTTTCTCTATAAAATTAATTTTACACGATTTCCCTCTGATTTCTTTTCAAAATATTTCTAGCTTTTTGGTGTTACAGAATTGATAGGGGTAATTTTTCTTTAGGATTTTAGACATTGCAGCTTGGAAAGTTAAGAAGGATTTGAAGACAAGACTTATAGACCCACGATTCTAGAAGATTCCAGAAAAACGTGATAAAAGGAAAAATCTCCCCATGGTATAAACACGTAACGAATGTATTTTATAGCAAGTTTGTGATGAATTTCTTACTTTTTGGAGAACGTCTAGAAGAACAATGAACAACACATAATATTTGAATATTTTATTTCTGATACTAGAATCTTTTTCTTAACATGTTTATCTTCCCTTTATTTTCTCTATTTTTTTACTAAAACAAGCATGGAAAATATAAAATATGCTTCTAATCGCATGGACAGGCATTATAGAAAGGAATTTTTTTATTAATAAAGAAACTGAAAACTGACAATTTAAAAGATTAATCTAATGTGTCTTAAAGCATCATACACAGGGCTGGCGTTAGGCATTTTCCCATCTGATGCAATCTCTGTGGATCCTAAATTCTGCTGCCTAGTGCCTTTCTAAATTCTGCTTCCAGTGCCTGCTCTAAATTCTGAAGATTTTGCCATTTCTAGATTTTGTTGCTCGGTGTATCACTAAATGCTAAAAATTCTGCCACACCAGCTTTGTAACCGGATCTTACCATATATATTTCACATTACTAGAGAAATAAAATTCGAAACTTTTTCTATACATTCTAAATGCATTTGGTGTTTTTAGAATAAAAGAAATCTAGTTGCCTAGAACTAAAAAGCATCAGCTTTGTATAATAAACGTTATTGATATTCTAAAACATGAAATATTTGAGAGAAAAATTGCAGCGCAGTGCGGCTAAGAACGCTATTCTACTGAAACATAAACATGAACAACTGTCGTCATTCCCACAAACTCAATAGTAAAACAAAAGCAGGTTGCCAGTAACAAGATTATTGTAAATCATAACATAAAATTAAGCAGTGAAAAAATAAAATATACAAAGAAAAAAAAATACAAATATTAAATATACATCTAGCATTAACTCCGACTCTTACCATTGCAAAATCTTTAATTAAATCCAAAAATTCTAAAATGAAAAAAGAAAACGTGTTGAAGAAAGAAACTGAATACATAAAGAGACACAAATTATTATTCAAAGATATGTACAGTTATTATTATTTAAATTACCCAGATGTGTATAATTTTAGCCTTTGCTATAATTTCCCATTTCTATTTCCTCACCAGAATGCAAATGAGTTGGAGAAATTTTAAACTGAGGTTTTTGGAGTGTAAAAGACAGAGCAGGGATAAATAGAAGGGCTAGGTCATTCCTTTGTTCGACTCCTCGTCGACGCGAGCCTTATGGAGGAGGTTAACTGGAAGTCACAGCCAACTCTACAGTCGGCTGTGACTGGAAGTAATCTGACGTGTCTGTGTTGCACCCAGAGTCGTAGCTAGGGTTTTCAGCGCCCAGGGACAACTGAAGGTTTCGCGCTCACTACTGCTTGCCAAGGATGGAAAACATTTAATTCTAAAATGTCGTAACATCAGTTTGGCGCCCCTTGGATTCTGCGCCCGGGGACAGATGCCCCCTTGCCCCCCTCTAGCTACGTCCCTGGTTGCACCTGCTCTGATTTCGCGCGTTTAAAACTGTAGTTTCATTCAGTTGCGAGACGATTTTCTGGAGGTCGCATATCCCAAATTAATTTTAATGATACATATTTGTTTTCTAATAATGCAAATATTTAATAATTCGTATATATATATATATATATATATATAGTTTTAGTCAATTTTCCTTTTAAATTCTGTATTTAAAGTATCCTTTATGTAATATGGCTTCTTGTGCTGTAGCAACGTGCCGTAACACTTATAGAAATACGAAAGGAAGAGATATTGTATTTCATACTTTCCCAAAGGATAATTTGCTTTTGTCGAAAGAATGGATACATAAATGTCGAAGACGGGATTCTATTAATGTGAAAAACGCAAGAATTTGCGGCGAACATTTTCTGTGCAGTGATTATGAAGATGACATGAGAAATCGCTTACTTGGATTGCCGCAAAAGAAACTGTTTAAGTGACAATATCCCTGAATGACCTAAGTGTAAAGGTAAACAAGAATGTATTGATAATTTGAAGAACAAAATAATATCCTTAGAAAATTGTAATAAAATATTGAAAAATAGAGAAAAGAAAAATTTTAGATTGTTTGCTCAGCGACAAAGAAGGTGGATCCAAAGAACAATCCCAAACAACGAAATTTAGGAAAAAACAGCACAGATCGGAGAATTTGGAAAAACGTCTAAAGCATATTTTTACAAAGACGCAAATTAACGCATTGCTAGAAAAGAAGGAAAAATCAGGTGGACTAGTGAAGATATTTCACATTGCATTGCCATAAGAGCTCTGTAGAATACGTTTCTTAAAGAGAAATGCATATGTTTTTTCCCAAAGAAAAGCAACCCAAAAGGCAAAAAAGTAGATTGCTTCGAATGTGGTAGCCAATAAATAATATTTCAACAGCTTGTAGTTGCATTGTGACTGCACAAGTAAGCATATATAATATGTTTTGATTTGAAATATTTCTAGATGACATTTTAGAAGTTAATAGCGTAAAGCATATTTCAAATGAGAACAATTCTGTTAAGTTATTGTTACAATTATTTTTATTGTACCCTCTGTTATTATTGATTCGATTTTGCGTTAGCTTAGCATTCTAGATAAAATATATATAAAGTATAATATTAAAGTAATTGGCATAAGAAGACCTGCCCCCTTAACCCCCACTTTTGAAAAATTAAATAATTATTTGAGGTACTGCGAGTAAAGTTGTTTTGTTTAAATTAAGATAACAATCTTACATGTATTTATTTAAATGAAATATTGATGTAAGCCTGAGTTACAAAATTAGTTAAAAAATATATGTTATTATATTGAATCGGGAGAAAAATATGCCAATGTAAAATTTACAATTAGGCTGAAACTCAAACTTAGATTAGCAGAAATTTTGAAAACTGTGCCAATTTAAGGTTGCTTTTTGATTAATTTTAAATAGCTGTTATTATAATTATCTTAGAAGCAGTAGTACAGTTCTCTTAGTTAATATGCAGATAAAGAAATGATTAGAAATAAACAGGCGTTTAAAGAAAAAAAATCCCTGCAAATAAAAAAAAAAAGGGAACTTTATGCTAACAGTAGCGCATTTTATCTGTTAGTTTAAAATTGAGTAAGTACTATTAAATTTTTTAATGTTCAGTGTAAAATGCATACTGCAGCAACATTGTCTTTTCTAAATTAAAGCTATCTTTCACACGCAGCTCATTTTAAACGCTGGTTCTTCAGATTTAAAACGCTAATTTCTATGTTGTCAGTTGCATCTCCGCGCTCAGTGTCATCATGGCTACGTCATCACTCCCCACTGCCTGCTTCCATGGAGGTAGGAAGTAAGCCTTTCCTACCTCCATGCCTGTTTCAGGTAGGGGGGAAAGCTCTATGAGCTAGCCCTTCTCTTTTAAGTCCTGAAGACAGAGTGTGTTTCTGACTTCCGCTTGCTCGGTGCATTAGTACCTGCCAGCTCCGATAATTTGTAATTATTTGTCTTTGCGTTATCGCTGCGACATTTGAATTTGTTATGACGCTAGAGTTACTGAGCCAGCTTAAATTAAAATTAAATTGTCTAGTCTTTGATCACTAGCTCATATTTTTAGCTTAAATTTGACTTTTCTTGTTTAATTACATCACCACGAGCTGCAATTGATTTTGTTAGCTTAAAAACATGCCCTGAAGTTTTAAGTTCTTTTTAAATAAGAGGCTTATTTAAACCTTTGTCTGACTTTGTAGTTACTTTCAGACATAATTTACTTCGCGTCTGTCAGTGGGTTTGGGACTTTTTAACTTTTACCAGATCAAGTAAACCCTCATAGGTACATTGTGGAGAGGTTGACAAGTTAGGAGATAAAGCACACAGAAACAAGTGAGAACAGCGGTTTGCGTATTGAGACAAATTTCTAATTGTTAGATAGATGCTTAAAGAGAAGGAAATTGGTATAAAATAGCCAAAATGTTTGGGAAGTCTTCAAATTAAAAAGACGCATAAATATTTTGTTGAGTGTTGTAGCTACAAAACATAAATGTTTTGTAGCTTTTAATGTGTAATTATCCTAATATATTTTAAGAATCAATATCATAAATTACATGCATTTTAAACTGTGAAATTTTATTAGATTGTGACTTTAAATACTTATTTTTTTTTGCAAATATATTGTTAAAAATAAATAAAATTTAATAGTGGCCATGTGCATCCATAATGACTAAGGTTATGTAACTACCTAATTTAATTATTTATAAATAACTGCTTACTCTCAAAAAATTATCTCTGCATGTTAAAGCTAGTTATTGCCTTTCCTTAATCCTTACCGTGGTCACAAGATAAAACACAAAAATGTAAAAAAATCATCTAAAACTTATTCTTCGCATCTAGTGAGACTTAATACAAAACAACTTATCACCTCTGGTGCTTTAGTGTCTTAGTAGAACCTTAAAATTAACTGGATTATAATCCCTGGAACTCTACACGAAGCTACGACACTAACTGTGTCAGAAAAGAGCCCAACTAACTTTCAAAGCTTGCCAACCGTGCCTACATCAGGCCTTTATGCCGCTTGATATAAAATCTATCTGCTGTTTACTAAACCTATTGAGCAAAAATATGACAAAATGAGACATAAAAAAATCAACATAAAAGTAACTGTTAGTAAAATGTGAATAAAATGTCACTTATCTTCTTTCAAATATGCTCAACTAAGCTACTTGATAATGTTACCTGATAAATTTCATAAAGTTTATTTTATTCTCAAACTTACTAATAATTATGTTAATTAAGTTATGTTTAATAATAATGCATCCTAATTACGGATCTATTTTATTTTTAGGATGGTATTACAAAAGTGAAGTTCAAGCATAGATAATATTTTCAATTGAATTTATTCAGTTCCCATTTGCTTAATAGGTCCTTAATTTGTTTCATTAATTGTCCTTAAACGTCCTTAAAAGTACTTAATTTCCGTGTGCAGAAATTTGTGCGAACGTTGTACACACACGCCGACATCATTGTAAAAATAGTAAAGTCGTGTTATGGTGACTCTAATTTGCTCATATTCCCTGAAAACGCATGATCGAATTTTTGGGCCGAAAATATGTATTGGTAAATTCCCTCACCCATGTATTGGTAAAAATTGTCGGAAATTGGCCTTTTTCCTTTTATTATGAACTTAATGTTATAAGTACAAGTGTCTCTGTTAAAAAATTCGCTTTTAAGATTGCATTGTTTGATTTTGCGTCTTGCAAAGTAATCAAGATTCTCTTTCTATTTGATAAATGTTTTTATGAACTATGATTGCATAAGCACCCGCAGACTTGTTGTCCTCGACCGATTGCCTGCGCTATATTTATCAAGGAAGTATCTCAGAAGCCAGACGAAAAAGCATTAATAGTAGAAGCTATGTCGCGTGTATTCAGCTTGCGACATGCGTCTATTGCAATCTGTAGAAAATATCCATTTTAGCTTTTAAAAAAGTTTAATTTTTTTTTTACTTATTTAAAAAAGTTACATTTTCACCACGGAAGGAAAATCTTCTGGTGTGTGTGTGGGGGGGAAGAAGCTGTTACGAATCAACATATACATACTTTATCATCCGAATTATAAAAATACGAGTAGATTGCTTGTCACGATAGTTGAGAAGAATCATTTATAATTTATGCTTTTAATAGGGTTTTCAAACTAATATTTTTAATGTTTATTAGTGAAATTAAAATTAATAACTACATTTAGCATAATATTAATGGAGTCGAACGTATTCTATCTGCATTATATATAATCGGATCGTTTGTTCGTTTTATACCCATTATAATAATGTAAACTGAAGTTAATTGTTCTTACAATGCCGTCGTGAAACGAAGTCTAGCTGTATTGTGTTTATTAAGAAAAAAGAGTGCTACATTGTTTATACAGAAAAAGGTTACTTAAAATGAATGCAGATGCACAGCAGTGGAATAAAAATATCTGAACTACATTATAGACTCCATTTTTCTTTTTTCACGTGGTGCGGATTTTATTAAGAATTGATTCTTTTGTCCTGTTTTCTTTCTAAAAAGTGGCTTCTAATAGATGCTTATAGTAAAGAACCTAAGATTTCTTGTTTTTAAATAAGGTTTGAAAGGCTGTTTATGAAATATGGAAATTTTGTTGAAATGAAGTCTTCTGACCCATAAGTTGCAATCTTCAGCCCCTTGTTTACATACAATTCAGTATTCGATTGTGGTCTGTCTGTACGGTGGTATTTAGCAGAGGTTGATTGCCCACCCGGTGAAGCCCGAATTCAAGTCTTGATTCTGGCCAAAACACTCAAATAATATCTACTGAAAGTCGTTTCAAAAGGTTGCTGGTAGAGAGAAAGAGGTTCGAAACCTTCAGCTTCCATCTCTTGGAAATCTTTTGGTTAAAATAAGAGCTAAAACCTGGGAAGAAACGCTATGTGTGCTTTGCATGCATTAAATAATTCAATTCAAAACGAGGTTTTATAAAATATATTGGGAAAAAACACGTAATGAGTTTTCGAAATATTTGAGAAAAAGTTAGAGCCAAAACAAGGGGGAGGTGTTTGAGGTATTTGTTTCAGGTAAGCTGGATTAGTTATGAAATTTTAGAAATTCTTTTGAAAAAAAGAACATATGGTTTTTAGCTGTCAACTTTGGAATGCATCAAATATAAATTTGTAATATTAATTTTGCTCAAAATGCCGGCGTTTCATAATTTTGTCTATACTCTTTTCTAATACTGAAATCTGTTGTTCGAACTAATATATTAATTTACACTTGTTGCAATGAGCTGCATAGAAAGCACTATGTTGCCTACATTCATACTCTCTACTATCTCCCTTTAGTTTGCATTAAGTCTTACTTCGCCATAACCCGCTTTCTGAAGTCTACTGAGAATGGACGGTGCCGCAGCTGCTTGAATTTTGTTGCAACTGACCCAACGCATAAGGGCCAATTGGAATAGCATTGGGACACTAAGTAAAGGTGTCTGAAAATGAAATGCACCATATTACCCATCAGTCTTTTGCTTCACTTTTTGTTTAAAATTTTACGGTAAATGCGATGCATGGCTCAAGGTTTTGTCTTGTTATATTCATAATTAATTTGCGCGAGAACTGTGCAGTGAGTTTTATGTACGGTTGTGTGTGGAACAGTTACACAGATTATTGGACAAATTAAATGAAACGGTATTAGTCTGTCTCATTTTTTGTTCAATCTGTAACGTAAACATGTATATGGTAATGAATCAAGTTTTACTCACCACTCCTGCAATTTAATGCAACTGAAGCTTACTCCTTATTAAGCGGGAGGAGAGGGTTGAGCGGACTGGTCATGATATCTCGAAGTGGTGTTTGAATCTACACATAGACACTCGGCTCCATCTGACTGCAAGATTCGTCGGAAATACTCTATTCGCCATTAAAGTTTTATTTTCTGGGTCTCATTCCCGATCCCTGTAACTTCATTTTTTTGAAAATCTAAATACAGAATAAAATATAATTGAATGAAAGTACACTATTTATAGGAAGCTGAAGAGATGCAACAGCTGTGCCAAGCATTTACATGAGTTGAAGAACAACTGAAAGATTTACAGGTAATCTACAAATTTACGCTCTTCCTCTACAATTTGTTTTCATTGATATTTTAATTCCCTTTATTACGAGAGGAAATTTTTCTATGTGCCTCAGGTCGAGTGACGTCTGTGAAGTGGAGAAGACCTCCTACCTTTACTGTGCCAAGAGTGGACAAGCCTGTATGTAATGCGATGCGTCTGCTAAAGGACCGCTGGATATATATTTTTAATTTTTTTTATTTTAAGTCGTTCCTTTTTTTTATAATTAAACATAACATAAATTTAGTATCAAAGAAGTGAAAAAGGAAGTCTACAATTTTTTAATTTTTTTGTGGGACAGTTGAGACAAATCGTCGTGGCTAATATTAATATGACTGATACTGATATCGGAAAATATCTTTTAAAATGTTTGGTTTCGTTCCATTGATGCTAAGATAAGCAATATGAAAATATATTGAAAATGAGTTCTTTTCTTATAAAAGGAATTTTAAGAAATACAGTTTCAGAAAGATTGAAACGTAGAAGGAAAAGTTAAAAATGAAAGCGATAACGCAGTTGATTTAATTGAAATAAACACATTGAAATTAAAACATTAAAATTGATTATACAAGGAGTGGCAAATTTGTTTATTACTGCGAATAAGATTTAGTTCGCAAAAACCTAATAATCGCGAAATTTAACACTTTGAAATCCTCTGAATTAGTGCATATAAACATATCCATGAATTATTGAAAACGTTTTATCTATTTTATAGGAAAAATAGATGGAGTGGTCGTAGTTTAGAAAAGGAAGTTACTTATAAGTTATAAAATAGTGGCATAGCATTCAAGACCAAAGATATGATATGGCTAAATTGTACACAGGTGTGCAAGCTGCTATTTGACAAAGAAATTATCAAGCAAAATAACATTCCTTGTTTTGCTTATAGCTTAAATTTTATATGCAAAAATGCTGCTTTTAAAACTTTAAGCATGTTAATATTTTTAAAGCTGTGCAGAGAGCCTAATTTTTTTATAACTTTAACGAATAGAAGGGATGCCATCATGCCCGATTTAAACTAATATTAAAAAATCACATAAATACGCATTAGACATGAAGAACAAACGCAATTAAAAAATTATATTTACAAATATCCTGTGCACATCGGTTATTTAAAACGTATGGCATCAAACGACAAATCATTGAAGAGGGGTGCCATTAGCAACATTTGAAGCAAATCAATTTAAAATTTTAAAGCCTAGCATTTCAAAACTCTAATTGCATGTATAACTAAATGTTTAATAAAGAGATTAGGTCTTTCTTTACATTAAGTCAGAGCAAATATTTCTGCAAGTATTCTTGAAAAGCGTAATAATGTAGCTTTAAAGATGAATATATCAACAGAATGTAAATAGAAACGCAAAAGAAAGGTTAAGAGTTTATATAGTCAAAAATCAATTGATAAGGAAACTAATTCTTCAGAAAAATATGTTTGAATAATAGAAATTAAAGAAGTGCCAGATATTTTAATTTTATAATAGATAACGAGACACGAAAAATTCAACGAATTATCTTCCGGTTTTATAGTTTTTAATTAGTGAAAATTTAAAATCCAAAGGTCATTGAATTTAGGTAATTAAAGGGCAGCAGCTTATAACTTAGCACATATCTGAATGCTATAAATGTTGCAGAAACTAAACAAGAATATCTTATTTCAAAAATTATATTAGTTCAATAATTGCGAGCGTTCTAAAGCAGCTGCAAGATTAGATCTGTTAAAAATAATTAACGACTATCCTAAATTTAAAGCAGGTTTAAGTATATATTTAACATTGCTAGTGGCGAAAGGAGTTTTAGCAAGGTTAAAATAATAAACTTTTATAAGATCTTCAAACGATTGAGAAAATTTCCAAACATGACCATTTTCTGTATAAAACATGAATTGAATTCTGAAGTAAAGTTTGAAAAAAAAAAATAATGTAATGCGTCTGCTTGGTTGAAAGCAAGAAAAAATTAAATTATATAAAACGTTTGAAAATTAGTGCAATGCTTTTTATAGTACCTCAGTTACTATTTATACAATTTTAATGTTATTTGTTATTTATCAAAAAAAAAAAAAAAATTTTTTTTTTAGTACTTGTAACTGCAAACTAGAATATGTGTCATTTTTAATACCTTAAGCTATGATTAAATATTGCAATTAGATTCATAATGTAATGACTTCAACTAGTTACATTTACTGAATATAAAAGGATAGAGATATAGTTAACTTCTATGTACATCTTCGTTTTTACTTCCTTGTACGAAGTAAAGGAAGTATTGTAATCACGAAAAAATTCCGAGCATCATATTTCAACGAAAATATCCATGACCACTATCGAATGCAGTTTAACGATGTTTTTTGCGTGACATCTGTACGTAATGACGGAATAAAAGACTCTTTTTCCCCAAGCGGGGAATTATAAAACTGATTTAAAATGGATTCAGTGGAGATTTTTTTTGCGTCGCCTGTGCGTACGTATGTATCTCGCGTAACTCAAAAACGATTAGCCTGAGAACGGTGAAATTTTGTATATAGGAATGCTAAAACAAATGCGATACTTTCACCTTTTTAAGTTCGAAGGTACATTAATTTTCATTAATATTTTAACAGGAGACTGTGGAGATGTAGTTAATCTTCCTTAGACACAATACATAGCTTATATTCTCAGATAATATAAACAATATGTTCAGGATCGCTCTCCAGCAATGCCAACTTTTGGGCACTAGATCATAAATTATGCCGCAAAATGTTAGTGTATACTGGCTTACTTTTATACTTCCTTTCTCCTAGTGTCAAGTATCAACTCCAGAATAC
The DNA here is from genome assembly GCF_044657685.1 of Stegodyphus dumicola. Taxonomy (NCBI): domain Eukaryota; kingdom Metazoa; phylum Arthropoda; class Arachnida; order Araneae; family Eresidae; genus Stegodyphus; species Stegodyphus dumicola. The sequence goes on along the minus strand of NC_140772.1, from coordinate 83,257,307 downwards.
GACATGTACACTGCTCAAAAAAAAAAAAAAAAAAAAAAAAAAAAAAGGACAGTGCTATATCTCCCGTTCTACTGGGGCGATTCACGAAATTCAAATTGCGTTCTTCATGTCTCGAAAGCGCGACACTTAGGATGTATATTAGATTTATATATAGCACTATTCTAACATAGGTATTTTGACACAAAATCGGACTTTTTCTGAAATAACATACCAATTTTTTTACATATTTCGATTCTACGACTCAAATTATGCCAGAATACCAAGTTTTGTAAAAATCGTACGAGTACGTTTTGAAATATTAGCTCTCAAAATTTTAGCTCCTCAATGTTAATTGAATTTGGCAAATATTTATTTATATCTCTTTTTTTTATTAAACGTTTTTGATTTTTTCTCTCACATTTCGAAATTTAGGTTCATTCCAAATAAAATTTACCCATTTTTTGTGTTTTATTTTTTAAATTTCTATTTTTAAATAATTTTTATAAATTTTTCGAAAAATATTTTGAATTATAACCAATAAAAATTTTACCTTCATCTTAAAGTAGGTATATTTTTAAGCATATCTACAAAAAATTAGACTTTTTTATTCAGAATTTTCTAAGATATACACAAATTTACATATTTTCGCGTTTTGAAATTTGGCAATTTTTTTTTTTTTTTTTTTTTTTGAGCGATAATAACGCCAAATGTGGTCTATGGATTTTTGTTACACTGTATTGCCACAGCTATTTTTAACCTTAAATTTCAAGTAAAATTTTACGGAGAATTAATTATATGACATTTTTTCCCTCAATGATGCGTAATAAATATTTATTAATACTATATGAAAAGCTATTTTTTTAAATAAATTTTTAAATATTTTTTTAAATTTCTCTCTATCTTTTTTTTTTTTTTTTTTTTTAAATAAGAGTAAATTTTTACCTTCGGCGTTTTATCGTCTGCTACTTTACTTCGTTTAAATCGAATTGTCTAAAACTGAGAATTTTCGTTTTATGTTTATTTGAATTTTATGACATTAACTGCACAATTTATTTCTAAGCAAACTGATGCTTTTGAAGTGGCTGAAAGAGCGGCTGGTACTGTCATCCATATTTTTAAAGCACAGTATATTTTTATAGAAACATAAGATTTAGAATAATCATTTTTATAAAAGTCAAATTATGATATAAATATACAACCCTCTAGAGACTGAATTAATGGAAGTTCAATGGTTATGTAGAAATGATCTGCAGCTACTTAATCGCTGGATAAGTCAGCAGATTCCGTGGACAAGTAAGAATAATTATATAAACGACACCCAACATTCTGAATTCAATTAACAACGAGGATACGATGTTTATTAAATGAATTCAAGAAGTTTTAAAACATAAAAAATCAACTCATTTTTTATCCAAAAATGTATTTTTGTGCGTAGCGTATTTTCATTATTCTAATTTAAAATTCTAATAATTCTTAAAATTCTAATTTAGAATGTAATTGTCAAGAACTGATTCCTAATCATTAGTAATATAATAAGTAATTATTACGGTTATTAATAAATCCTTCTTATAAAGTAATTGCAAATATTTCAAAAAACTTTCTGTCTGAATGCAAATATTTTTCTGTGTAAATATTTTTAATTTTATATTAATCAAGATTGCACACGATATTATTTATTTGCACTTCAATTCTTAACGTCAGTTCTAGAAGTTACAAATCAATTATATTTAATTAAGGATTGGATTGGATTATTTAATTATGGCAAAGTACACGAGTGCTATCTGCCTAAAGGGAGGGATGCCTTCTTGGAGGACCTTTCTAAGGGAAACTGGCTCGTATACACGTTACACATCGGGAAACTAATGCAACCAGCCCGATCGCGGGATTCGAACCTCGGACCGAACTAGCAGTGATCAGCGTCTTTACCGCTCGGCCGTTTGTGGGCCTTTATGAAATGGAAGGCGATAACTTTATTTAAAATGATTGTCAGAAATACCAAAATGTTTGAAAAGTTGGATACTTTTTAATATACTTTCAGAATGCTTAAAGAAATAGAGAAGAAAAATACATTTTTTCGTAAAATTTAGTATTTATATTTTTTTTAATTGAAAACTTTTCAATGTTATGATATTTGATTCTTGCGATTTCAAAAATAAAATATTTGACTAAAATATGAATAACATTTTAAGAAACCAAATGTAGGATAAAATTGTGTAAAGCAATGGGCACAATGATAAAACTGTTTAAAGCAGTGTATGCAAGTCATCCTAAGTTAAAATGTCGGTTATACATCTCTCTTATTTATATATATCTTTTCCGAACGGAACATTGAAAGGCGTGTAAAACTGTGCTTTACTGTATTTTCTCTTTTAATATAGTATGCAGTTTTCAAACTCATCGTAGTCTGGGTTACAAAGTATTCTTCCGAAAGAAACGCAGTTCAAATAAATAAAATCAAATTCTGGAAAATTGATATTAATAAATATATTTAAAATGCTCAGTTCGAAGGAATAAATAGAAAATTTTAAAACAATTATCTGAAGAGACAATGCAACACAAACAATTAAAATAAAAGTTTAAAAATTACATAAAGTAATAACTATGACGAAAAATATATATAAAAAAACTATTTGAAAAAAAAAATAAACGCTGCACCTTTATTTACGCAGTTCGAATAGGTAAATAGAAATTTTTAAAAGAGTTATTCGAAAAAAAAAAAAAAGTGCAACTTAAACAATTAAAATGAAATTCGAAAAAAGAAAAAATTACTTAAAATAATAAGTTATAATTAAAAATATAATAGAAAGAATATTATTTGGAAAAACGGAACGATGGTGACTTTTTTTCCTCTCACGGGAAAGGAAACTAGGTTGCCATATATTAAGAAGTTCGCCAAGTGAAGTATTCTTGGCGCAAACTGACAAAAAAGTGCCAACATAAATTTGTGAATTTCTCCGTAAATTTCGCTCCAAATTTTACAAAATTTCATATTTAGGCGTAATTTGAGTCGTAGAATCGAAATATGTAAAAAAATTGGTATGTTATTTCAGAAAAAGTCCGATTTTGAGTCAAAATACCTATGTTAGAATAGTGCTATATATAAATCTAATATATATCCTAAGTCGCGCTTTCGAGACATGAAGAACGCAATTTGAATTTTGTCAATCGGCCCAGTAGATCGGGAGATACAGGACTGTCCTTTTTTTTTTTTTTTTTTTTTTTTGAGCAGTGTACATTTACAGTATACTATCACTCCACTGTATTTATCAGCTGTGAAACATTCTGAGTTTTCGAACCTGTTGACTTTTGGAAAAATACAGTATTTATTGATGGAAGCGTATTCAGTTAGGTGTATTTATATAGTTTTTAGCGATGCTGTTCTATTGTGATTATTAAGATCTATTAAAGCATTTCGAATAGTGAAAGCACAAACACGTTTACTTTTGATTTGGCAATGATTTTAGACTATGGAATGCATCAGGATTTTTCGCACTCATAGAGCAGTGTTTTGCTAATCTCTATCAGATTATATTTTGGGCTATGAATGCCTATTTATGTTATTTTTTTATAAAATTAGGCCTTTCAGTTACAAAAATTATAGTAGAAAGTAATTAATATTTCTTTGATTATATTGAAATAAGTTGTACTTTCGAATTAATATGAATTGACACGTATCTTCTTAGAATTTTATAGCTCACTGACTTTAGGAAGCATTCGCTATCTAGTAAATTTTAAAACATACGTTTACTAGTATTGATATGCTAGTATAATTTTTGAAGTCATGCGACACAACGTTTTGATCTTGGACTTGCATGAATTAATAAATTAACACTTTTTTTTTTTTTTTTGCTAATCAGAAATTGGCGAATATTTTATGCGTCTTAGTGGCTTTTGTCTTAAAAGTTAAGAAAGTGAAAACATGTGACTTCGCATCCCGTTCAGTTGCACTGAAAACTACTGAAGGCGTTTTTTCCGAAAATCAGTAGATTCACATTTGTATACTTACAGTTCAGCAAAGGACAGGGACTTAGCTGGAGCTGGTGTACACAGTAAACTTTTTTCCATTTATAAAGCATCGGTGTTAAAAACCTCTTATTTTGATGATGAATTGGAAGCAATTCATATGGTCTTGAAACAGACTTTGCAGCCCTAGGACCTCTTTCTCCAGAGCCATCATCATCTCGTACAGGCCTGTCCTTCAGGCTCTTGTCAACAATCGAACTTTCGACTCAAAATGCATTTATGAATGCCGGCATCTTTTGACTATTCTGAATGATTTAGTAGTACTACAATGGGTCCAGCGCACTGGGGAGTACAGGGAAATGGTAGGACAGATTTCCTGGCAAAAAAAAGGGGGGGGGAAAGACTTTCTCCAAAAACCTAGAAATGTTATGAACTTTTATTCTGCTAAGAGATTGGTAAATATGGAATTTAGCGAGATTCGTAATTCAAATTTATGCATAAAAGCTAGGGGCAAAGGTTTAGCAATGTGTCCTGGACAAGGGATATAATATCTCTCATTCTGCTTGTGCTACAACTGTAGCATCATTCCGTCTTTTGACTAGATATGATTGCCTCAGTACATCTCCTTAACATTACACTCAGGAATTCTCTAGTGTCTAGTCTCTTTGCGATTCCGAACAACCTCTAGAGAAAGATCCTTTAAAAACGTGCTGTACACTTAATAGTCTTAATTATGTTACGCAAACGTACTACGAAGCAAGATAGCTAATAGTTTACGTGCCGAAAGCCCGGGTACTTATAAATAGATATAATTTTAAGTATTTGTTTTAAGGGATGTAACAGAAGTATTTCTTGTAACTATGTTATATCCCTAAAGGTTTAAATTATTATTTTTGGAAGATTCCTCGAATGGGATATTTTTGTGTATTTTAGCGTAAACATTGTATTGAAAAGTTTTACTTTCTTACCGTTGACTTGTCATGTTTTTCATATTTGGTTTAATATTTGCCAGCTTGTCACTAATAATTTCGTTCATTTTCGGTAGAAAAAAGGTTGTGTGGAAGTTTTCATATTTCCCCACACATGTGATATAAATGCAAACCAAGTTCCCATAGAAATTGCTTCACAATGGTTTACCTTTAAGTATATAGCCCTCGCTTATTTTCCTATTATTAATTTTTTGTTTTGTTTTTGTTTTTTTTTTTATTCAAATGCTGATATTTAATTTATAAGGTTCTTATTGTTAAAGTAACCAGTTATCATGATTGTGATCTTTAACTTTTTTTTTCGTGTTCCTCACCAAAATGCAAATTACGTTTTAGTGTTATTTGAGGGATTTTGGATCTTAGTGAGAGAGAGAGAGAATTTTCTGCCACTCGTGCTGCTCTGTTAGAATTATGTCAACTCTGTCTAAAAGTGATTTTCTCGGCTTTACATTCTAACATTAAACATTAAACGGCACGTTAGTTTAATGTAATTAAAAAAATTACATTAAACTAATGAATGTAATTAAACTAACGTGCCGGTAAATTATTTGATTCAGTTTGTAGCTTAGTATTTGACGGTATAGTCTTAGACTACTAGCAGCGTTTAAATTTAAAACTCTGGCATTGTGTAATTTATATCGCCACAGGTGATGGTTTTTTTGTAGCACGAGTCATGCCCTTTATATTAAAAGTTCAGTTATCAAAAGGTTGTTTAAATCGTTATAAGTCTTTATCGTACTATTTCAGGCATAGCAATAACTCGCTATTTGTTTAGTAGGGTTGTAGGACTAAATTTAACCTAGTACAAACTTATAAATTTACAGGAACCAGGTGTTATATTTCAAGCTCGACATTTAGAGTGATAACTTTAATAAATTGCTTTATGTCAAGAAAGTTCTGAAAATAATCAGTATCCAGTTTTGCTGATTTTATGCAAGTAAGCAATATATATTTATAAAATTTTAGTTAAATTAAAAACAAAACAAAAAAAAAAAAAAAAAAAAAAAAAAAACAGTAACAGTAGTTGATCGAATAAAAATTTCAGAGTTACGAAAAAAGTTAGAACTTTTTCTGGTAGGTTTCGAAAAACCTTTCTACTATCATCATCAAATAAGTTCATTCAAAAAATATACGTGAAATGAGAGCAATTTATAATATCCGTTTATAAGATTTATTTTATATTCTTACCTGGTTGAACTTAGTAAGATCTTGGTGTTGTCTCAACTCTTAAATCTGAGCTTTTCCTGAAATTCTATAATCCATTTCAGGCGATTAAAAATGTCTAATCAGTATAAGAAGTGAAATAATTCATTGCAAGAAGGAAATGTTCTTTAGCAATGTATTAAATTACTGAAAATAAAAAAGTAAAATTCATTATAAAACTAGAAAATACTGAATACAATATTGTAACGTCATAAACCATTTAAAAAATTTTTACCAATTTTTTAGTATAAATTTTTATTAGTAATTTTTGTCTTACATACATGAAAAATATTCGCTTATGTGTTTTGAGAATAGGTTTGGTCTATTTAATTATGGCAAAGTACCCTGAGAAGGGATGCTTTCGTGGAGGACTAAAGAAAACTGTCTTGCACACACGTTGCACCTGAGGAAAACCACAAAAGCACCCATGCAGCCAGCCTCGCGATGTCGTATTTGTTGATAACCATATGCCATGTATGTAAGTAACCGAAAAACTGTACATCTGAAATAGTAATAGTTCTACAGTTCTAAGATAAAATGTGTATTGGTATATTGAGTTGCGAATTTTTCAATTTAACAGAATTCAACAGAAGTTGAAATTGTGTTGCTTGCATTCTCTCCTTTCTTAGCACCAGAAGTGCTATTAATCTCAAAACCTACTTTTTTTTTTTTTTTTTTTTTTTTGGTCCGTATCACTTTTCAAATGTTGCCACTAAATGTTATCGCCGTGTATTATTTTTAAACAAATAATATGGCGAATATAAAAAAAGTATGGCAACGCAAATAAAGTATGTTACCACCAAATGTTATCACCATGCATTATTTTTAAAGAAATAATGTAGAGAATATATATATAAAAAAAGATATGCAGCAACATTTAACGTTTTATTGGGAATGATAAAGATGTCCGATGTAAAATATTTTTGCCTTGCTTACATTTTGTGAATGTTTACAATTCAATTATGTATTATGCTTATGCTCCTAAGAACTGATTGTGAATATTCTTTTGGGTATTTTACGGATTTCTTACATCGGAGATTCTTTTAACAAATATAATTCGCAATGACGAATATTATTCGACAGGGATAGTGCTTCGGGCAGAGGTACCCTGGTTTTCAACATTCTACCCTGATGTATATAAAAATACAGGTTACTTCTAGGCTAAAAAAAGTATGGCAACCTTTATTATTTGATGTTTGAACAGTTTTCTGCACATATCTTTGTTTAAAGAACAAACTAAACATATCAGAATTTTACTGTTCCCACCATCGAATAGAACGGGAAAATTTCTTTCAATGAAACCTGTATATTTTTGGCAAATTTTTCAAAAATCGCCTGATTTTTTTAGTATTGGTGTTAATTGATTGTTTGATGTTTATAATTTTAAATTTCAGCGTTTAAAAAAAACTGGGGGATATAAAATTTTGAAATTTTTACAGTTTATAAAACAAACTTTTTTCTTTTAAAACAAGAATGGTAAAAACATATTAACTGAAAAGTTTTTTGCATTTACATTGTTTGAACACTGATTACATTGTTTGAACATTGCCTTCTGCTCTTTAGTTTTAATAGAAGGGTCTTTTACACCCTTCTCAATTTTCAATTATTATTTTAGACTTCGCGACAATTCGCATAACGTCTATCAAGAGTGTGGGCATTAATTGATGATTGCTAAACATACCAAACTTTACACATTTGAAAAAAAATCTTGAAAATAAACATATTTTTAGAATTATCAGAAGCTTCTAATAACATACTTTAAAAAGAAATTTGATAACATCCGGATAAAAATAGAACTGAAACAAAATTGCTCATCTACTGTGTATTTTTGATCTTCTGTTGTTGCTGCTATTTTTCCTATTATGTGATAAGAATATCGAGAATAGTTTCGATAAGAAAAACGCAACAGGAAGCTTAATGCGTATTATCAAAGTGCTTCCTTTTCCTGATATAGATATTAGAGAGGGAGAAAGAAATTTTTTTATTGCATTTCTTGTGGAATTCCTTAATCACTTTGAAATGAAACTAAGTATTGAGAGCAAACAGAATATTTCCTATTAAAAAATGCTACCTAAATAAATAATAATAATAATAACTATTATTTTCACTAAGACTTGAAGTAAATTTTCATGCCTAACGTTTTTTTTTTTTTTTTTTTTTTGTTTTGTTTTTTTGTTTCGTTTGTTTGTTTGCCTGTTTATGCAGTTTTTTAGCAGTAAATAATTAAATGTTAGAGTTCATCGGGCATCTCAGTGTTCAAGGAAACTAAGTACAACTTATGATTTAGACTGCTCACAAAATGTTAAGCAATTTGTAACAAATAGAATCACAGTGAAAGAAAAAAATTATTGATATTCTTTGAAGAAATTCTGCAGATTTAGTTACGCTCATAATGGCTTTCCTATTCTACAATTCCAATGTCATTTACTAAATGCGGTAAGCATAGTTTTTAAACATGTTTAATATATATACATACACTATTTTGAGTAGATTCTTTAATTTTTTCTTTATTTTAACGAATGAACGATTAAAAGTTTTAAATCTAATATGAAAATTATTTTTTAAAATAAAAGTGCCCCGGAACACAATTTTTTTTTTCTAAAATTACTAGGTTAGTTGATTACTTTGATAAAATAAGTGCTTATAAAAATGGTTTAAATTGTTAAAATTTTGATAATCATGCTCTTGGCTTTAGAATGATTAAAAAATTACGTCATCCGATTGTACTGAATTTGTTTGAAATTGCCTTGCAAGACAGCATAATTTTGTTTCAAATTTGAAATGTTGCATTAATATGCATGGAAAATAAATTTCGAATGCACAACACAAATAGAAGGCTATCATTAGATGGATAGCTTGTAGAAAGTATCAGAAACAAGCAAGCTCTAAAAAGTGCTGCCTGCCTGTGGCCAAATGGTCATTGATTCGTGTACAGTAATAACGCTAAATTAAACCATTATTACTGTACACCAACCATTCTTTTACAGTTTTCTTTTGCACGGTAATGTATGTTTTAAAACCAATCTTGTAATTTCTCTCCTACTTTTGTAATGGTTACTTCGTGTTTATTAATCATATGCTGGAAAGCGGTTTGCAGACCCGGGACGAGGGTGAGGCAGATGAGGCACTTGCCTCAGGTGATCAAATAGAAGGGGCGCCAAATTAGCTTTTCGATCAAAAATTCAGAAATTTATTTTTAAAACTTATTTTTAACTTTTAATTTCGGAATACATCAGTGAATATTAAAATAATTTTGTGTTGTAAACAATCCAGCTAGAAAAAGAAAGTAGCAATTAATTTATTCTCAAAAGACATGAGCTTTCACTGTAGTGCATATACAAAATGGAGAGTGATATGCTTACATTACAATACAATAGTTTTTGCTCTTACATTCCTGTTACTATTCTACGGGGTGAGCTATTTTCCTAGTATTCAACACTAGAAAAATAGCTTACCCCGTAGAATAGTAACAGGATTATTTGAGCAAAAACTATTGTAATGTAAGCATATCACTATCCATTTTGTATGTACTTGTTGAAAATAATATTGTAAAGTAGTTAAAAATGACATTCAATTTACAGTCAATGTGTAAATGAATTACAAGTTACTTTGATTATTTCAGTAAAAGCATTGTAAATATGAATTCAGATAATGTTTAAATGTGCACGTAACTGCCATGATTTTATGTAACTATCACATGTAACTTGTACAAGACAATGTTTGTAATTAACATATCTATGCTTATACACAGGCCTTGTATGCCCATGTAATATTTATATTTAAATTTTTATACGGAAGAAATAATCCCTTCTGCCAGGATGAGTATTAACACTGTAAGACTTTTACTACAAAGTCATGTCAGTAGTTATCTCAGGCGACGCTCAGTCGTGTATATAGTATTTTCTAACATTAAAATTTGTTATTGAAAGTAGCTTTAGGGAACTAATTACACTTTGTGTAACGAGTTGTATAGAAATATTATACTGCCAACATTAGTTGTTTTTTGCTGTCTTTCATTAGTTTGACTTAAGCTCTTTACTTAATCATAACAAACTTGCCAAAGTCCACTAACTGAACATAGACAGCGACATAACTGCTGAGTTTTGCAATTTCATAAACCCCTTCTGGAACAGCATCCGAAGAATAAACAGCATCCGAAGAATAAAGGGTTTTCTTCAAACATAAATTTTTGAGCAGATGTTTTGTTTATACTAAATATTATTTGCCATTTTTAATATGTTACTAAATGTTGTTTTCCATTTCAAAATTGTTAATCATTATATATGTTTCACTTTGTGGAATGTACAAATTTATAATTAAATATTACTGTAATAGTTATTGTATTTTCACTTGAAATAGTTACTTTTAATGAGCATAAAATGTACATGAATATAGTTAATTTGTTCTATATGTATGATTATATGTGTATATATATATAAATCCTGCAGCTATAGCGCAGGACGGGTTTTAAAAAAAATTATTCGAATTTTTTACTTCGAATTTTTAGCCTATAGTAATCAAAAAGTTTCATTTACAGTCTCGATTCTTCTGTTTTGACGAAACGCGACATAGAATTAGCTCGATTCGAAAACCATTGTGCATTTCCCCTTAAGAGTTCATAATGAGATTCGAATCAGGCTAATTTACCATTTACCGCTTTTTTGTATTTTTGCTTATGTCTTATATAACTTTTGTATTTCTATTCAAAATGTTTTAAGATAGTTTTAACTTTAATCAACATATTACTTCCAATTTGATTTGAGTTTTAAATTTGCTTTTTATTTGTAAGTATTCTAGTGAGGACTTACAAATTTCATTTATCTTGTATTTACATATTTAATTGCGCTTTTTTTTAACCTTGTGTTGAAATTATTCACCGGAACCACAGTATCACATCTGAGTTAAAGCAAAAGCATGAACAATATTCTTTTAACCTTATTTTCTAATTTTTGCGGCGCAAAATTCTTGACCACAAAAGTCTTTTTTTAGTTTGTTTTCCTTTCTTAAATTTTCTGTATGTATTGCGCATGTTTGTATAATGTTGTGTTTTCGCACATCATTTAGTATTATTTATTTATTTATTCTTCCTGCCCCCCCACACACAAATAGGTAAATAAATAATCTTCCATTGTATACGGAGACGCATATTTACCACTTTGCCTCAGGTGAAAAAATATGTAGGCAGCTCTGGCGGTTTGTTTTTAATAATAAAACCTTACATAATGGAAGTATAGTAGACGTCGCTTAATTTAATCGCGGTTGATGTTATCATTCAGATGATTATCGATTTGCCGAAGTCCCGCCTGTTTATACAGGGAAGCATGGAAAATGCATTGCTTATTGTGATCAACAATTTGGTTAATACGATCAAACTATTATTGAGTAAATTTTTGACACTAAAGCGGCTAACTACAAGATAAATTCATCAGATAACCTCAAAATATATTATAAAAATTTCTGAGTGACCACAAAATATTGCCAGACAGGTTGGCTTCGATTTCACTCAACAGTTTAAAATCAGGCAAAAAGCAGCCTTGGTTTGACGTAGATTTTGAGTAACTCTATTGATTTTGAAGGCGGTCAGACCGAAAGCTTTCTTCTTCAGGCGGAGGGGTGGAGAATGATAATAATAATTCTTCAGAATTTTTCTTTAAAAAATAAAAAAGTTCCCGAAAACATCTACGGCAACTAAGGTTACTTTTATGTTTAATTTAAAATTTTACATTGGCTTGTTCTCTTCCAAGGAGGGGTGGCTTCTGAATACTAAGATAACGGGTATAGTATCGGTCAAATAATTTTCAGAAATGTTGTGGTATGAGAAGCTCATAAATGAACTTTCAAGACATTTATTCTGTTCGTAAGCAAATTTTTATTATTCCTAGTTAAAATAATATGAAAGTACCTATTTATATGTTTTTATTATTTATTATATTAAATTAGTTAAGTTCCATAGCTATTTTAAAAGATATTTTTTTTTCTTATTAGAAGATTTTCATTAGAAGAAGAATGGTAATTTAATGTCATAAAAATAGCTGTGGACAAACGTGATCACATTAAGCGGTACTGCTGTAAAATGTATTGGTCACATAGATGTACCACAATTTAAAAGATTTTTAAGCGTTATCTTCATTTTTGTTTTCATCTTTCTTTTTTGTCTTTTTTTGATCTACACTTTCTTCATTGAAAAATGCTCTTGATGTTCTTGCTATTTCTTTTACTTTGTTCTGCTGTACTGTAAGGATCTTAAGTTTTACTAACGTTTATTTTATTTTAAATCTTTACTATCACTTCTTATTTTCTACTTCCGGCCAGAATTATAAGAGTTAAAGTATTTATGCAAAGTTTGTCTGGCGAACGCCAAGTATTTAAGTTGTGGCTTTTTGCCAAGCGAAAGAGAGGAAGCAGTTAGTCGAAGCAGGCCGCTTACCTTAGAAGTTTACTCAGTTGCTGTTTGCCTTCCAGGCCAGAGGTTTTTAATCCTCTTGATAATTTTTTAAACGTATTGTAGTGTTCACAGTTCTCTGTACTACATACGGCTTCCTGTTAATATAAGGCCAATCTTCCACGTTTATTATTTTAAAGTTAAATTAGAGTTTAGTTTTATTTTTATACTTTTACGTTTTGACCCCAAGTAGCGGGTCTGTGTATTTCCGAAGTACGGAAGTTATTGTAAATAGAGAAAAATAAAGGGTTTTGTATACCCTTCTTGTGTATCCTGTCTACTTCTCACAATTGTTGAACATAGCTTTAGTAAGCTCTCTGTTCCGAGTCAGGTCCTTGCATGTTCCCGAAGAAGGTTAGACGGAACATTGAACCTGATAGTACTTGCTTGTTCTTGTATTTTTTTTTTTTTTATTTGTTAAATAAAATGTTTTACCAGTTTATTAGTCCAAAGGGGCCTTGTCCCTGAAGGACTATTGTTTTTCGTTTTGCGATTTTGCGTTGAATCACTATAAATGTCCGTTTCACTTTTCAAACTGTTGCCACCAAATGTTAGAGTTGTGCATTATATTTGAAGAAATTAAATAATGAAAAATCTGCATAAATGTATGTATATTTCTCGCATTGTGATAAAACAACGGTGCATAGAGTCATCGAATTTTGAATGACGTGGAAGACCAAATTTGAAATTTCAATTTGTTTTATTATTGATTTCATATTTTGTAAAACTTTAACGAATTTTTGATTAGCAAATTCAAGGATTTCAAAGCGAGCAATGGCAACACTCTACGGAGGAAGGAAAAAAAACCTTTTTATCTCCAGCGCGCGGAACTGTGTATCGGAAATTCTAGATGGGCTGATCTTAAAATTATTTTGCGACATTGAACTGAATTTTATGGTTTAAGTGCAAAGAACACGATATTTAATAAATAAAGGTAACACACGAAACGTTAAAAAAACGCCCCTTTGGACGTAATTTAAAATCTGAAACCTTTCAGATTTATTTATTTTTTATTTTATTTATTTTTGTTTTTGTCGCCTAACCGGATAGTGGTTAATGGCTTTGATTGCCGTATCGAAGGAATCCTGGAGAAGGCATGGAATCCTGTTTGAATCCTGGAGAATGCACGGATGTTTGTAGATGTACAGTGTCTGTGCGGCATGGGAGCACTCTAAATATGGGGCGAGCTGAAAGGCCTTTCGAGAGGTTGATGGTAGGGGAAGAGGATTTGGGAGACCGTTGGACCCGTACCCCGAGGTGCTTTCCATCAAAAATGGAGGAGGAACTGAGCAAAGTCGTACTGTCACCTGTACGGTACTCAAGATTCTCGTCAACGACAGGCGCAATCTTGCACTCCTTGCCACGATGAATTTCGGGGGCTTGTTCAGATGTTACTGTCAGACAAGTGAGATAAGTCACAGCACAATAACATTTCTTTTTCATCTTTCTCGTCTCTTGTATACCTATGCCGAGCTTTTTTTCTGTTCATTTCTAATGTTTGATACGCCTACATCCTTTTTGTAAAATACTTTAAAAATGTATCTTATTGTTTTAAGTTTTCTTCCTCTTTTTTGTGCCTTCCACGAAATCATGACTTATGTTGATAACTTATATTTAGTGTTTTGTGGAATTTTCGTAAATGTTTCATATTCTGAGCGTTCATTTGTGCTTACACTGGCCGTTCGTTTTAAAAGTTCTAATTCGTAGAATAAGGGAAAAAATGTTTTCCTTACTTATTACAGTAGCATGTATAGTTACAAGCGAAAGAAAAGTGTGCTTTGAACATGGATGTACAGTATACATATTTGGATTCATCATATATTTTACATAGCTCACACACATGATACTCTGGTACACCAAATCTATGTCAGATCAGATTTATATGTAGGTAAATTCGTAGGTAGCATCGAATCTGATTTTAAACGTTATCAATTATTATGATGGTATATATTTGGTCTACTTAATAGTAATGACATAGATATTTTATATTGTTAAATATTAATTATTTTTTTCATTCTTATTTGTTTATTTTTACTGTTTTCTGTACTGAAGCCGGGACCTAGATATTTGTCAGTTGGTTAATTCAACCTTAAATGTATGCAGTAAATGGTTTCATTGAATGAACATTCTCGACGCTAAACTTTATTCCCAGAAAAGGTTTTTCTCATTATTTTGTATTACATACATCGGTACTGTTTTACTGTCTATGTCCATGCTCTTTCTTAGGATGGCTATAATGTGCCAGACTCTCTAAAAGAGGCATGCCGATTTCTCCATTATTCCCTTTCAGATGTCATACTTATCATTTTCTCTAACGTATTTCAGATGGTGGAGATAACTAATTTTCTCTCTGCATGTTCCGTTTAAGAATGCTGCACAATAAGCATTTTTTTTTTTTTTTTACGTATTTATAGTCCAGATCCTGACAGGAAAGATGCAGGAGGTGGGTACTAAATATAGTAGCAGAATTCATAAAGCTGTGCTACGTAGCTTCGTAGGCTACGTGTTTCTAATGTGAAACAAAATGTTAGACAGAAATAAGCTTCCCATTACCCGCCCCAGCACCGTGAAGTGTTGACCCACAAAAGAACCATAACACATTTTAAGGTCAATAACCTCTACTTCTGAGACCGGCTTCATAATAGATGCTGGAGGGGTGAATATTCACATGTGTGGCCAATCAACCAAAGGCAAAACTTCTAGTTTATCACCTATTAGAATATAAAAGTAACCTCACAAACCACATTCCAGAAAGGAAACGTAATTCCAAATTGCAGGAATGGCGAAAAACGGAGAGAGAAAGCGAAGCACGTGATGCGAATTATTTTAGGTTTTGAATGCATGCTATATACTATAGAAAAAATCAGTATTCTGGATACTCGAGGAACAAAAAATAGTTTAATTTAACTGAGGTTAAAGTTGAGGCGAAAGAAAAATTATTAATAATTTTAGACATATAATGGTGTTTATTACATGCCTTAAAATAGTGTATTACCTAGAATGATTCATGAAAATCAAAATTACGGAATAAGACTTTTATGCGCATTAATTTACGCAGTCTAATTAATTATAACTTTGATAAATTATATTTAATTATTAAGATTATATATTATGTTTAAATATCTTGGTATTAAGTAATTTTATTCCTGTTACACTCATCACTATCTATAGTACCATTTAATAGGAAAAAGGTTAATATTATAATTATTAAAAAATAAAAAGAAGTAGGTCTGCAGTGTGTGTAATACGTTTGTAGATATCCTAGTCATAAATTTTAATTCCTTTATTAGCTGTTTAATGTAAATAGTAATGACTTACTGTTTTATAGTATAATATAAATATAAGTGCGTTGTTTTAAGCGTTTCAGCAAACGGTGTTGATTATATATTAATTAGTGGTTTTTTACGCTTATAACAATCTATTTCAAAGTTTAAAAAGGTGTTTTTTGAAATTTTATTTAATTTTTGATTGTGGGGGAACAGTATGTCATTCAGTTAAAAGCAGCCTGTACCTTTAAAATTAATTCGTTTATCATTTTAGCTTCCTTTAACATAATCTATGTAGTTTCAAACCGAATCAAATTTTTCAAACTTTTTCTACTTATCAGTGAGCTTGATCCCCTCTCTCCGATGTTATATTGCTTTGAAATTGTTTTTACAATGAGATGAGTAAAGTGGTCCTTTATATGTATTGAAAGATACCACATCACCTGATTTCTTTTGCGGTAACTTTCGTTCTTCTTTGAACATTGCCTCGCAATATTTGTGAAAAGTATATTTGTCTGTGAAATTTTTCGAGTTTTCCTTTACTTGACTGAAATTTTGGTTGTTGATTATTTTTAGTCTAAAAGAGGCTATTAGCCTCAGAATGGGATTTGGGGTTGGTTCCGTATAAATGGGGTATCACTTTTCAAATTGTTGCCACCAAATACCAACGCCCAGCATTATTTTTAAAGAAATTAAATAATGAAGAGTCTGCATGTATTTATATGTGTTCCTCGCATTGTGAAAAAACGACAGCACCACAGCCATCAGATTTTGAATAACGTAGTAGTCTTGTACCTAAACATGTGCACGTGGAAGAACGAATTTTGAACGTGTTTAATTATTAAGTTCATATTTTGTAAAACTTTAATGAATTTTTTATTGACAAACTCAGTAATTTGAAAGCAAACAGCCATCTGGAAAATGTAACATATTTATCTTTTAGTTTTAATTAACAAACTCAGCTGTATGAAAGCAGTGTTGCTGCACCCGGAAATAAAATACTTTTATCGTCCATGCGCTAGCGTGTTGCCATTCAGGAATGCCTAAAATACTTTAATCTGGAAGATTTTTGAGTGATAAACAAAAAGATCTAAAAACAATAAATTCAATTCTTAAGAAAATCTTTTTTTTAATGTTACTGATTTAAATAAATATTTATTAAAATCATGAGATGTCTGATTAGAAATTTTCAATATTTTTATGAAATTACACAAGCTGGAATGATTAAAATAATTATGTATTTTTATGATAATTATATTTTAGGCGGCTGGTAGCGCGATCGTCTAGTTTTTATAGAATTGATAAAGCGAATATAAAAATATTGTTACGAAATGTACAGGCGCGGTAAGAAAGCTTCTCCGCAAAGCAGATTTAGGATTGCCATAAAATGGCAAGGGAAGGCAGGGTTGTCACATTTGACGAGAAATCGCCCATTTGGCGATAGTTGGCGACAAAATTGGCGATACCATGGACGGATGGAGAACCTTCTAGAACGAATTCTTACCGGTTTAGCCCAGAATGTTCTCGAACACAAGCCGAAAGCTATATAAACCCTGCTGGTCCGCAGTCAGTGTGTGTGTGCCTCGTCGAGAGGCGAGTCAGAGAATGCCCCGTCGAGTGCGAGTTAGTGTGTCTCATCTAATTAGTCCGTGCGGAGATGATCGAGTTGACAGCCGGCCAGCGAGTGCCGAGTGCATCGAAGAGTCTCTTAGTGTATCGCGGTTAGTGCATCGTCGAGAGAATGTGTCAAGCTCCGGAAACGACTGAACCGAAGAGTCGGGAGGTGTGCTCTGTGTGTCGTCGAGTGCATCGCGAGTTGTAGCGTGGAGAGTCTAGAGAGTACGTGGAGTTCCGAAAACGAACGAGCAGAGTCGGGAGCTGTACTTTGGTGCTTTGCTGTGAAGCTGTCTCCACCGTTATTGCATGACAGTGGGAAGGCTGTGTCGCTGATTGTTGCAGCGTGTTTATAGTAGATCTTCGACGACTGTAAAAGTGTTTTGGAGCTGTCCTGATTAATATTGATAAATAAAGTGTGTTTCGATACTTCATCAAGTGTCGTCGTTATTCACTCCAAATCCACACGAACCCCGTATGAACGCGAAGGAAGAAAATAACGTAACAACTGGTGTCAGAAAACAATATGTATGGACATCTGTGACATTCTGTCGGAAATTCTGAAGACATATTGTTTTAAAATATTTTGTGATTTTGCTGTTGAATTGAATTTGGCATAAGTGCGAAAAACGGTAATAAAGTTAATTATAAAATACTTTAAATAATAAATAAATAAAGTTAATTATGAAAAGACAAAAAGTTTTGTTAGTCGTTAACTGAATATTGGTATAATAAACTGAGAGAAGACGGAAAAAAATAGAAGACTATTATGCTGACCATTTTCATCGGAAATTCTAAACATATGGTGCTATGCAGCTTTTAAAAATTTTGTGATTCTGATGTTGAATTGTATGTGGCGTAAGTGCGAAAAAAAACGATAACTAAAGTTAAAAAAATAATAATGTGTTAGCAGGAGGAAGTGCAAGAGCAGGCTGATAGACTGTAAGCTCAGCGAGGGAGTAAACAAAAAACAGTGACAAACCCTTTTGGGCAGCCGTTAAAATCTGAAACCTTTCAGTTTTTTATTTTTTATTTTGCTACTTTTGTTTTCTAATTCAACTCATCCCTAAGTTGCAAAAAAAATTCTGGTCTATCCGTCAACTCTTATAAGCGTCATCAAGTAACAAAGAGACAATTCATTATTTAGAATTTAAAAAAATTGCGGATTAACAAGCAAATATTGTTATGTATAATATGTTTTGTCGAATCGTAAAGAGCGACTAGACAAAATTTTATTCGTGTAGGACGAAATTGGTGGCAGTTATAAGGAATTACTTATAATTTTTAAATTTCATATTAATAGTAAAAGGACTTGTAATTCAGATTTGAATTATTTCATTATTTTTACTGTCGCTCTTTAACAGAAGAAATGTTTTGATTGACAAATCTCTACTTTTTGCGTTGAACAACAGAAAGACGGGCTAATAATGAATTAAACTAGATCAGTTTAAATAATCATCCTTGTCACCCTGTGAGTTTTCCTTGTATCTCGTTTCACATATGCGACAATTTTATCGTTTGTTGGTTCTTCATGCGCCATTAATGTGTTAAGCTCTAACATGTTCTGAAAATTCATAACACTCTTGCTGTTTGTTTTTAGTATTTTAGACTTAAAAATCATGTTGAATAGGCGAGCTATTAGTCAATTCTAGTATTTAGTGTATTTATTGATTCTTTTTAATGTGCGATCTGCTTAAAAATGTATCCCATTAATTACAGATGCAACCTAGTCCTTATGTATAGTTGATAAATTATGAAATCCATTAATTATGTATAATATTAATAGCATAAAATATTTTTTTCTGCTAGATATATCAACTCAAAAATTAGGAATCGCATTTAATATGCGGCTAATTAACATTAATTAATTCATTTTGGGAAAGACTGACGCGCCAATTAAAATTGAATATATATAAATAACGTTTTATTAAAATAAAACTAAATGCCAAATAAGATTGTTTTTGTATACTTAGTTCATTTTGATCAAATTTATGAAACTGCTTGTGGTAGCTGTTTTGTAGTTGGGTGAATATTTGCTTAGTCTAAATGCCTATACATTTCTTTAGATTGATAATCTTCTATGCCAGTTTCGATGCGTGTTCAATGCTGCGGCGCTTAGCGCTTTTCATTTTCGGACTCCAGATACAGCTTCTATGATTTTTTACAAGTTATGCCTTTGGTAGTGAGAATCGAGCAAAGAGAGATAATTACATAAAATAATCTGAACAATCTGTGTCGCCCATGACTACTGGTAGCTGCAGATTTTTCAAGTAAAGAAATCCCTAGCACTATTTAAATCACTGTGTACCTTGAAAAGTCTGATATGGTCATTAGAAAACCTTCTAAGAAGGCCATCCATCCATTTCGGCTAATAATCCTCGAATATTTTTCCCTTTTAAATGGCCTGCTTTCTTCCCTTCGTGAGTCATTTCCCAAATTTCTCCATTTCAAAGCTTAAAAATATGCAATTAACATGAAGTTTTATAGTATAGATTAGTAAGTATTCCATTTTTTATATATGTATTTGGAATATCCCGTACCTTACCAAATATCAGCTGTATAAAAAAGTGTGATTATTATGTAATTTGAAGCGAAGTGAACACCCATGCAGAACAGATTAGTACATTCGGTTTTATATAAGTTTTTAACGTTGTATGCAGATTTCGTGGGTGGGTTTTTTTTTTTTTTTTTTTTTTTTTTTTTTACGCTTTGAAGAAATGGTAAAAACTTAGTATCTTCATTCGACAGTGCCTGCCGTAAGGCCCTATAATCTAAACGAATCTTTGTTGAATTTATAACGGAGAAGAAAAAGAAAAAAAAAAAGAGAGGTTCACGTATACTTGTGTAATGAGAGAGTGCCAGATAGTTTTTTTATCAGATGCTCTTCCACGTACATTATTTATCTCAGTGTGCTCTGTAAAAGAATACGCAACTTCTCAATCTTGGTTTCCTTTGAATTATTGATTACCCACCTCTCGCCATGTTGTTAATTATTAGTAATCAGTCATCTCTTCTTCCTCTCTCTCTCTCTCACAGGTATAAAGAAGTTTTCTTCTTTAGTAAACAGTGATTATTTTGAACAAAGATATAAAATAAATCTTATATCTTTTAATAAAAGGAAATTTAAACGGTTCATTTATATGTATCCGCTTTATACAGTTCCAAATGTTTGACAAATTAAGTTTAAAATCAGATTTTCTTTTTCTTTTGACAATTCACAATAATTTTACATATTGTAAAAATATTTTTTTCATGCTTTCAGAATTGCGTCTGTGTTGTATAGATCTAATGAAATAATAAACGAACAATGATTCCACCTTTAATGAGAATGATTTTAATTCATCAAGATTACATTTATCGAAAGCGTTTTGATGCTGTTCGTTTCCAGCGGTATAGTTTTTAGAAAGCATCTTTCATATTAAATATGTACAGAGGAAGAAAGAGTTGGGGTATCTCTGGAATTTGAAACTCGGGTCGAACTACCAATGTTTAATGGCTTTACAGCTTAGTCATAAGACCTCTTGAAATTAGGCTTATACGATGCTATGTGTTGAACTATATTAAAAAAATCTGATGTGTATACCACATGACTTCCTTGTACGGAATACTAAATTATATGCAATTTTTCCTGCATTTCATTTAAACTTATCGAATTAAATTAAATCTACTTCGTTGATAGTGCATAAACCACAATAGAATAAATGCGCTTTTTAAAATTCACTTTATTTATTTACTATCGCGATGCTCTGGCGCGAGGTTCACTTCTCATGAGGGCGTTACATCTCATTCATTTTATAACTCAGAATGCATGTTCTATTCAAATTCTATAATAAAGCTAAAACGATGTATAAAAGAAATTAAACAAAAAATAAACAGTTTTTCATAGACGATTCAGCACTGCTTACCTAATGCTCATGCGCTACTCGTAAACATTCTCCTCTGTCCGAAACAGACTGGCAACAATATTTTCTGCTAATATGAAACACTTATTTCGTCGAATTTCATTAGAGATATATTTCTCATTCAATTAATTCCGTTCTCACTTCGCGACAAGGAAAAAATACATAAAAACTCAAAATATCTATATTAAAAATTGAAATATATAGAAACATGTAAAACACCAAATACAGTTAAAACAATTTAAAAACGTTTTTTACAATTAAAATTAGTTTCTACGCAAAAACAAGCAATTCGGCCAGCGTGCGTGCAAGAAGGCAGATTTTTTGGTGCACAAAACTGAAAGTTTACTTTTGGTCTCACTCGGCAAAAAGACACTGAAGGCGTAGAAACTGATTTAATATGTTGTGCTATGCTGAGTCAATATATGGAATAATTTAATAACTTAAATTATAATTCCAGAATGGATTAAGCAATAATAATATTAATCCGCAATAATAAAAGAAGACGTTACTTCTCTAGATTGGCAACAAATTCGTTATTCTGCTAAGTTTCAAAGGTAAACAAATATGGCTGCTATAATTTAAAAAAAAAAAAAAAAGTTAGGCTTAGCAGCACTTAAACAATTTTTAAATTGTTGATAATTTTACAATTATAACAATTGAAATTATTATATAATTGAAAAAATTGATAAACGCAAACGTACTGAAATCTTAACACGACCTTCTATGCGTAATGTAACTGAATTCTAAAGATGATCAAACTGTGTTCATGCTAAAATAGAACCTTATCGCATTACTTTTTCCAAGAACTACAAAATTTCGGCTTCTCCAAAACAGTATGAATTCTGCATTCTTTAGCAAGAATACAGTTTGGTCATCTTTAGAATTTAGTTAGATTACGCATAGAAGATCGGGTTCAGATTGCAATAAGTTTACGTTTTTCAGTTTTTTTTTTTTTTTTTTTCAATTATTGTTTCAAATAGGTTTTCAGTTTTTTAGTTGCTAATGCTTAGATTTTGACCTTTTTTATTTATAGAAATCTCTATATACAGTTTTTCGTTTTCTTGGTATTAAAAGTTTAGTTTAGCCTAATCGGGAACCTCCCAGTCTTTTAGTTTTGTTTAAATGACTGTTAGTTTTGCTCTTTATTTATACTTGATTTTGAATTTCGGATTAGCATATATTGGTTTTAGATGAGTTTGTTTTTTTGAATTTCAATGTACATGTTCATGTGAATTTCATGTACAAATGTAAAGTTCTGTGGTTTTTAATTGTCATTTTGGCACTATGTAGTTTTTTATTCTTTTCTCCAAGTGTTTCGAAAATATGTAAAGAAAAGTCTGGTACATTTGAGATTAAAGTTTTCGGTTTTATATGAATTTTAAAATTTTAATAAAAATTTTATGTAATCTTTTACGGTTTTTGATCTCAAATGGACCGGGAGAACGAAACATATTTTGGAAAAATATTAATCGACTTTTATGAAGCTTTAATTCATTTTGCCCTGACGAGTTCTAAATTAGAGTTTCAATGAAAGGAGATTAATTTTTATTTGTATAATTTTGTATATTTTCCATGTCGCATTTTTATTTTTCGAGTTTCTTCTACTATGAATTCTTATACACGGTTGCAGTTATTATACGAGAGAATAATTATTATTCCTCGTATTATAGAGGAATTGTCTTGCTTTTATTCCAATTGAATAATAAATTTTGATTCTTTATGTTTATTCTACTTCATTCCTGCAGCTATAGCGCAGGATGTGTTTAAAAAGTTTTTAATTCTAATTTTTAGCCTATTTTTATATTTTTTATATACATATATATAATATTATATACAGTATCGTATTTTTTTAATAACCAAAATATCCCAATATTATTTCCGTGCAAGATGCTGCTGAAAAATTAATCAATGACCGTATTTGACGGCATAAAAGACGCACTTTTTTTTCCTAAATTTGGTCTCAAAAAAGTTACCTGTGTCTTATACGTGAAGGTTAACTTTCAATACTGAATGTGGGCTCACCAGCGGCCGAGCGGTAAAGTCGCTGAACACTGGTAGTTCAGTCCGAGGTTCGAATCCCGCGAACGGACTGGCTGCATGGGTGTTTTCGTGGTTTACCCCATGTGTAACGTGTATACGAGCCACTTTCCCTTAGAAAGTCCTCCACGAAGGCATCCCTTCCCTTAGGCAGATAGCCCTAGTGTGCTTTGCCATAATTAAATACACCACACCAATACTGAATGCTATTTTTAGCCCGGATAAAGGTTTTTCTACATCTACATGTGTGTGCCCTTCTAAATAAGGGTGCGTCTTATATGCCGTGAAATACGGTATATACAAAATAGTAAGAAATTTAGAATTAAAACTATAAAGACCTGAAATTTAAAACCAGTAAAATCTCTAATAAAAAAATGTATTTAAAAAAAACCTTCAACTCAGTGTTTTAAACCATAAGAAACCATGAAAACAACAGTTGATTTCTTTCATGTCATTGCGGTTTCGGTTCTAAATTTCGTACTATTTTGTCTATAATTGATTAAAATATTACAATTTATACTTTTGGTACTGCCGATTGCAATAAAAAGGGAGGTGTACGACTAGATGGTATAGCAATCCCATATACGGAATTTCAGTGTTCTACAGCTAACCGCCTTTTAGTTATGAGAGGTACATACTTACGCAGGTACGTACAGATATCTTAAAAACCCCATTTGCAATCCATTTTACAATCTGCTTTGGAATAAAGTGTTCTTTAGTCTGTTCGTATGTGCAAATGTCACGCAAAAAAATAATCCAAATGTATTCAGGAATGGTCAAAACGGTTATTTCCGTTGAAATCGGAAACCGGAAATTTTTCGCGATTACAATACTTCCTTTACTGCGTACAAGGAATTAAAAATAATTTCTTCAAAGTCAGAAAGTATAGCATCATTTACAAAAATAATTGTTTTCGAAAGTTAATTTGTTTATGATAGGCTAGAATGGCCGGCGATCCTACGAAATGACCGCTGTTCTAGATATTATAAATTGTAATTAAAATGATTTCTGCGAAGGTGTCTGCTATTTCAAATGAATTACCCAGGGCAGGCGGCGAGGACGCCCCTTTGCTTACTACCCCACGGGGTTTCACCCTTCTACTTGCTTAATTGCCTAGAGTAGAGTGCAATAAAGGAAACCACTGGCGGTACATTTCTTAAGAGCCACCGCTACCTCAATAAATAAAGGTGATTTAAATAATAAAATGTGTCATGTCAAAGATCATGTCACATGTCAAATATCTCTTTGTACACAACATTTCTTGTGTAGATCTTTGCATCATTTTTAAGCTCGCCTTGCAGAGGACCATCAATTATTTTTAATTTTACGTCCGTTCTTTCACGAACTCCTGAACAGGCAACATAAAGTTGACCGTTTCCAAATGCAGGCTCATGTAAAAAAATGCTAACACGCTTAAGCGTTTGGCCCTGAAACTTATTGATGGTCATAGCAAAAGCAAGTTTTACAGGAAATTGTCTACGTCTTAATTAAAACGGCAACCCTGTTCGAGATGGAGCCAAAGCAATTCTTGGAATGACATGTATTTCACCTTTAGAGGAGCCAGTCAAAGATTTTATGACATTATTTTTCAGTTGGAGAACCTCTAGTCTTGTACCATAGCAAAGACCCCTTCTGGTGTTAAGATTTCTTAACAGCATAGTAATTGCTCCAATCTTTAACCTCAGTTTGTGAAGTGGCATGCCAGAAGGCGACAGACTACTTAAAAATTCCGTTGGAAAGTTGTTGACACTCGCTTTATTATCAGCTACAACGGAATCAACACTTAAATATGTCGTGTCGTTCCCTTCTGGGATATTTAAGACATCTTCATTTAGTTTGTCTACATCAGAATTTTTAGGACTATATTGCCCTTTCACTAATTTCACTGATGTTTCCAGGTTGGATTTTATTACCAAAGCCCCAATCCACTAAACTATCTTTGCATATCATTGACAAAGGAATCTCGACAACGTCTTCACTCAATCCATTATCATCAGAAAGAGTTCCATTTCCAAGTTTTAAAAGCCACTTACTATATTCGGGGTCATTTGACCTCATGTTCATTGTCAGTGGGAGTTTCTTAAATAAATCCCATGACTTTGCAAATTTTATGCTATTTTGTATTATTGCGGCTTGTGAAGCATGAGGCAATACTTATAGACATTGTCTAAAGTCACCTCCAAGAAGTAAAACTTTGCCTCCAAATTGGATAATCATTTTTCATGATTTCTTTTAACAACCTGTCAGTTGTATCCAAAACATGGTTTGAACCAGGGTGCAAACGTCAATTATTATGAGCTTTGCTTCTCTTAAAAGCTTTGCTTTTTCAGTATTTAACTTAATATTAGATACTGAAGTTTCATTTAATGGAAATGGCAATCCAAAAAGATTGTGTATTGCCTTTCCATCAAGTAATGAATTTGCGGCTACGCCTGTTGTAGCAGCAGAGAGGACAGAAATTTTTTTTCCTCGGCAATACCTCAACAGAGTTGTATTAAGATATGTTTTTCCAGATCCCTCAGAGGGAAGAGGGGGTACCGTAAAAAGAAACAGTTTGCCACCATTGATTGGCGCATCTAAAGCAGTTAAAATAAAATCATACGCTGACCTCTGTTGAGCATTAAGAGTCTCTTTATCTCTTTCTGCAACTGCCATCTTATCCTCCAGATTATATTGATTTTCTTGCATAGCAAGATCAGCAGGAAGATCTTTTAAGCCAAAGCTTGAACTAAGGAGTGTTCTTGGAAAACACTCTGCACTTCAAGAAGTGAGAAATTTTCACAAATAAAATGTGGCAAATGTTCATTATTAGGATTGATTTTATGGCAAAAACTTTCCATCATGTGTTGCTTGAACTGATTCCATAATTCAGCATGCTGAAGAAAATCGTCGGCAAATTTGCATATATATGCAAGAAGATGGCAAAGTTGCCTTGAATTCAAAAATTCTTTAGCTTCATCTAGGGTTGTTTTCTACAACTGGTGATCTTTTAAAAGACCGCAAGCTTTTGCCGCTTCATAAAAAGTCGAATATTCCACTTTATTAAATGTTTAAGGTATTCAAAAGAAGTGACACCCTTGATGTGTAAAAGAAGAAGCCGTAAACAATAGCGTTCTTTATCAGCTGGATTGACAATGTACATTCTTCGATTACTTTGTCTCCGCCCCATTGGCGCTGGCACCAATGTCCTGGTGCTTTTGCATTGTATACAAAATGTTCAGGGATATCACGATAGTCATATTCCTTAGGTTCATCATTGTGCTCATTAAGTTCAAACCAAGCAGTCAAATTTGCGTGCTTATTTGCTGCTTTTTTAAACAGCTCCTTCTAAATCTTCAGGATTGAAGCACACATACTGCACAAATGCACTTGTAATATGTAAATTGTATGACTCTGATAGTGCATACTGAAACCAAATATTCGCCTTGCCGCTTCGGGGACGCTAACATAACGTCAGTCCAAAAATTTACAAATCTCATCCTGATTTTGATTTCTCAGTTCAACTCGTGCACAGTCATGCCCTTTATAAATGTATTTATAAAGGTATTCCACACTTTTAATAGAAGCACAAACTTCTACGTTTATATGGGTATTTTAAAAGTAAATAAGGACTGTGTGGCTCAATCCACGAATTATCTATTACTTTATTGCCAATTATTGTAGGCTCCGTCCTTCTACGTCTGTATTTTGGATATCCATTCTCATCTTTATTTGTGAAGGTAGCAAATGCTTTAGGAAACTCCTTTTCACATTTGCCATTTTCCATGCAGACTCAGTTTGGGTTTATTAATCCACACGGACTGTGAATCATGTGCTTTGTTACAATTTCAAAAAGGCTTGGCGAATTGACTTTGTCTGGAATTTCTGCGCAGACAATTTTGTCAATGTCAGCCTCACTTTTTAGCTTTGATTCACTATCTAAATTTATTAAAATGTGACAGTGGGGCAGACCCCTTTTTTGAAACTCAATGACATATACCATTGTTTGGACTTTGTCAAAGAGTCCGTCTTTTAAATCTTTTAATATGGATTTTAAATTGTAAGGATTATGTTAAATTTTAAGTTCCTTTCCTGTCAAATTCTTAACTTCAACTTACTACTTCCGGCCAGAATGTAGTTTTGGAATCTTTCTGAATACTTAATGAGGAGGAGCGGTATTTAAACTGCGAAGTTACTTGCAGAGTTAGAGAGAATCAGAGTTTCTGATTTACGCGCGTCTGCCTTTCGGCTACTCTCCCTCTGAAAGCTGTTATTACGCTCGGCCGTACTCAGGCCCTTGATAAGCTTCGTAGTCAAATAGAATTAACGGGCCAACTCGATTAGAATCTTGATAGCTTCGGCTATATTTCTTTAGTTAATCTTAGTTTTAGCTTAATATTTAGTCTAAGTTCAAGCCCAAGTGTCGGCTTTGATTGTACACTCCAAGGCGGAGTTTTGTTAAATCTTATTGGAATAATAAAGGGTTAGTTACCCTTCCGTCTTGCTGTTTCTTGTCATATGAACTTAAGCGATTATTCACTAACTAGTTCTTAAGATACGTCACTTTCTACGGTGACTGAGAATTACACTAGTGAGAATCTTACAAACTTAATGTTAAAACCCCTTGCTACAATCATCTATCAGGTCTATTAGTAGCTGTTTGACCATTCTTCAAATTATTCTGGATGCCATCCCAATTTGGATTACATGCCATTATTACAAAAAGGTCTGGCTTACCAAAGTTTGTAACAATAGACATTGCATCTTGAAATCTTCTTTGCATGTTTATGGAACTGCCTTCAAAGGAAGATGGTAAAACTATCTTTTTCCCAGGAACTTCAGTGTCTTCTCCAATTAAGTAGTCAGAGAGACCATTGTATTTTTCAGTTCTAAGACCTTTTTGGTGAGTTTTAAATATAGTAAAGCCGCCCAGATTCCATTCGGCAGTACCAATCACAAAAGAGTTGCTGAGTTAATTTTCCTGCCATTATAAGTGGATTAAAGTTGTTTCGAACTGACAACGTATAGCTATAAAATTCCATTTCTGAAATTTGCGATCTAGTTTTCCCAGGATTATTTAAGCCAAGTTTAGGCTTCCAACCTTGCTCTCCTCGTGGAAAAAGTAAAGGATACATCATCGGGTCAAGATTTGGATCCCATGTGCTAATTCGCTTTAATTCAGTTTGTCCAGGTTGAGCCTTTGAGTTAAATTATTAAATCTCGCTCATGTGGTGGCTCTCCATCAGTGTTTTCAAATATAACAGCCACTTCGTTGTCTTGCTGGACATTATACCGCCTTTGATCTAAGTTACGATCACAGGCAATGGTCATGGCAATGCTGATTGCTCGCTCATTGCTTGCTATAGCATTATAGGCTAACTTTTTTTCAACTTCGTGCATCATTTTATATGCAGAAGCAAATAGGTCAATGTCTTTAAATAATTCTCCCATTTTATTAAGTAAGGTCTGAGGAACTCTTTTATTCCATTCTAAACGTGCCGAACTGGCTTCTGAAGGATCGAGTATATATAATTGAGCAAACTTTCTTTTCCCGTCAGAAGGATGCAAAGTTCCAGTTTGATGGTAAACTTGACCATGAAGTCGAAAGCAATAAGTCCTAGTCCAGCCAAGTCAATTGGTTTGTTTCCCATGGACACAAAAGCAAACGAACTATTAATGGATCGAATGCTATCCATGTACTGTTTGCTATTTGGATGCTGATTAGTCAATAATTTATTTAAGAGTGGTGGATAATTCTCAATTAGTAAAACTATAATGTTTCCGTACTTGCAACATTGAGAAAAATCCTTTCTTGCCACGGTCAAATCGATTAGTTTCTAACTTGAAGTTTAAGGACTGACAGTGTTCACATTTAATATTCATGTCACCACAAGAATGCTAAAAAAAAAACTTTTTTGCTTTTGAAACTATTTTAATCGTTTTTGCGTTTCGGTCAGCATTACTCTGTCATTTTGTTACATTTCTCTCCTGCCTTTGTTCAAGGGACTCATTTTGTCGAGAAAGGCGCAGTTGCTCTGCGACTGAAGCAAGCTTTGTCTTTCTCTGCTCAGTCGAGTTTGTCAGTCCTTTTTGTCGAGCAAGCCGTTTTGTACAGCTTTAGCTCCTTTTCTCTCCTCTTCATTGCTGTATTTTCTAGGAGGCATTCTTAAAATAAATTACGTTAAGACGTAGTTTTTATGTAAAACAGATGATTGCCAATGCAAACAAATGTTCACGTTCCCCCTGACACGCTCAATTTGCGTTCAGCTGAAAATTCGGCTTAAAATACAAAAACAGATTTAATAATTTTAAAGGAAAATGCATTTATTGAAAACCAAACGTATGAGATACTATTGGCTAGTACAGTTACGCAAGCAACCATTAAACTATCGGCGACACACACTTAAGCCGCTTATATTTTGATAGATAAACAGTATGAAAGATTTTAGTGAAATTCAAAGTTGCGCAACAAAGAAAAATTGAATAAAGAAAAATGAGTAAAATAAGCCAAATAATAAGTAATCTTGATGATGTAATAATAGTAATAAAAATACTTGATACTAATGATTAAATTCTTGAATCCCTTTGAATTACTGGTATTGCTTAAGAATCGCAAAATACCTGTTATAGTGACCTTTTCTTTATATTAAAAACCTTGCACTATAAATTGGAAGAGGAGGATAGAAAATTCAAATTATTAGTTAAATTTAAATTTATTACCTATGTGGTTATTCGTATAGCTTCTAAAAAAATGAAATTTTTTATGCATTTTAAAAAATAGCAAACACTTTTCTATAGTATTGTCCATGCGCGTAGTATTTATTGAAAGAATTTTAACTTGCCTTATTATTTTACTTAAATTTATTTTCTTGAGACCTAATGTTAATGGAAATGACATACTTCTTGTTTTCACGAGCTGTTTTATGTTTCGGCATTACACGTGCAGTTAAGTATTTTATTGTACATAATTGAATATAGATTATAAACAGTGTAATTTAAGATAGTAGCAAGAAATTTAGATTTTATGCTTTTGGAGTGTTTGATTTGTTAAAATGGATCCCGAATTTCATTATTCATTTGGATTTAGATGCGATATCAGTCGTTGTGTAACTTTCTATGATGAAACTACATTGTTGTTTTTATCTGGGAGATTATGCATATTATTTGATTTGGACACTCGTAAACAAAAGCTTTTACAGTTTTCGGATCAGTGTGAGATTTCCGTTATAACACGATGCGAAAATCATTTAGTTGCTGGTTTGAAAAGCAGCCCTCCAAGTTTATGTTTGTATAATATTTTATCTGCTACAAAGAAAAATTACTCTGGTCTTAAAAAACCGCAGCAGTATGAATATATATGTCTCTCTGTGTCTTTAAATCTCAAATTCATTGCCGCTCAAGAAAGTGAGCCGGATTGGACACTGGTCATTTGGTTGTCGCAGACGCGGGAAATTGTAGCTACTTTTAATCCAACTGCTACAAAGCCAGTATCGATCGTGCATGACATTTCCTTCCATGATGGCGGTAGGGATGAGATAGTCATAGTGGGTAAAAGCATATTGAGACTATATGAATATCAAAAAGAGCTGGAAACTGAGGAGGAAATTTCTTTCGTTGAACACATATTTGAAAAACATGAAGAACGCGGAGAATACACCTCGATTAGCTGGCCTCAAAAAGAAAACTTAGCTGTAAGTACATTAAATGGAAAAATTTTATTCTTCAGAGGTATTGAACAAATATACGAAATAGAAATATTTAATGTCTTCTTACAGGAACTTACCAATAACGAAGTGAATGAAGAACATATTACTAGGTTTGGAAAATCAGTGTATAGTCTAATAGCTATGTCCTCTGAATTATTCTGTGTTTTCTCTGGAAAATTCGTCATCATGTATAGAGGAGAGGAAATAAATCAATATAAACTCAGCAAAGTATTTTTAATTCCTCCTCGAAAGATGATGGATGTGTTTCCTGGTGAAGTAAGTAGAAATGATGATATATTGACTAGTCTGCATTTGAATTCCACTGGCAGTATTTTGGTGTCGACGACAGATAATGGGCAGCTTTTATTCTTAAATTGTAATGACGCTGGTAACTTCTCTTATTTTAGTAGATTGATTGATGAACAACACAAAGAACCTATCATAGGAATGGATGTAGCTAAATGTAGACCTATTATTGCTACTTGTTCAGAACAATCTGTTATTTTATGGAACTATGAAAGCAAAAGTAAAGAAATGTATAAAAAGTTCAAAGATCAGATTTTAAGTATTGCTATTCATCCTACAGGTTTATATCTTGCAGTGGGATTTCTACGATATTCTAGAATCTGTAGCATCTTGTACAGAGGGCTGAAAGAATACAAATTGGTGTTGACTACAGATTGCTCTCGCATAGACTTTTCTTCTAATGGCCATTTATTAGCAGTCGTAAATGATTTAGCTATAGAAATCTATTGTTTCATTAACCTTACGCTATTAGCGAAACTCAAAGGGCATGCTGGTCAGATTACTTGTTGCGCATGGAAGGATCAAGATACTAGGCTTATCACTTGTGACGCGCGAGGTGTTATTTGTGAATGGGATTTACTAACATGGAACAAGTTGTGGGAAAACACTAACATTTTTCCTTATTCATCGGTTGTAGTCAGTTCTGTCCAAAATAATATACTTGCAGTAGGTTCAGATAAAACTTTGAGGTGTATTGCGCACAGTCGTTTTCTGTGGGAGGTTTCTTTAGCGAAAGAACTTACTGCTATTGTTCCTGCAATCGAAGGCACTACTTTCTATATAGCTGATTCAAATGGCTGCTTGCAGACGCTTTGTGTCCCAACACCCGCGAATTTCATGCCATTTCAAATCTTCGCACATAATGATAGAATCAGCGAAATGAAGTCTGATTTCAGCTTCAGTTTCTTAATCACTGCTGGATATGATGGTATGCTATTATGTTGGTTAATTGCTGAAAACAGAGCTGCTACTTGTCACATTTTCTCTGATCTTAGTTTTATTAGTGTACAAGATATCGAAAGACGTAAAGAAAGAATTGAGCAACTGCGGCTTTCTTTTAAACGTGGTGAAAAGGCTAGACAGTGCGAACTGCGGCTAAGTGATCTGCGACATGATGAAATATTAAAAAGAATCGATATGGAACATGAGCAAATATTAGATGCTTTAAACGAGAAAATAGCGGTCATTAAAGAAGAAATGCAAATCTTTATTTTCGATTCGTTTTCTGAGGTAGAACTGAATGCATTCAGAGTAGCTAAAATAGAGGAAATTGTTGCAGCTAAACAAGAATTAGATAAAGCTTATATACTTTCAGCCACTTGTGCTGAAGAAAATCTACAGGCGGTCAAAAAATTTGAAACAATCATTGATAGTTTAGAAAAAGAATATAAAGTATATGAAACAACTGAATTAAATAGGAAAGTACTATTACAGCGAAAAATTAAAAAGCTCGAAATCGAAATAATGGTGGCAAAAGACATCAACCATGAAATACAGAAAACCTGCGAAAATTACCGTAATAACATGTGTGGTAAGATTACCGCGGAAGCAGACCCCATAAATGGATCGCAGAAAGAGATGATGAAAAACGAAAAGTCAAAAACCTTGCGTCTACAGAATGAAGTTAAAAAACTAAAGAAGCTGGTATCCCTTCTGAGAAAAGATACACTTCAAAGACGAAATATAACGGCAGAGAAAGTAGACTTTGAGATTGATGAAAAAATGCGTGTGATTACTGTGCTTAAGACAGAATATCAGCAACTGGTAAGCAAGTTGGAGGCAGGAGATAAAATTATTCAAAATCAAGAAGTGAAATTTTTTGAAATGCGAAAATCAATTGGAAGTTTACAGAGGGGGTACTTAGTGTCGAAAACCGCTATTAGAGATCTTAAAAACGAAATTAATGCCAAAGAAACAGAAATAGAGCTGAGCAAAACAAAAATTAAAGAAATTACGAAATCTTTACCTCAACTGGAAGATGAAATACACCTTACAAGAGATCTGTGTTACACTCTAAGTGAAAAAGTGAAGGAAACTGTTGATGGATTTCATCACAAGCAAAAAATACTTCGAAATACACAAGATCTTATATCTAAATATATGTCTGTATTACATGAGTGCACATCACAAAACTGTGATGCAATTCAGCTTAGGGATGACATTTTGCAATTATTTGAGCAGTGCAAAAGTGGTGCTGGAGACGACGTATTAGATCCTAATTTAAAAGACGAATTCAACTGCCAAATCCTAAAGCTGGAGAAATCGTATAACGAAATTAAAGGCGAACCGGCTAAAGCGATGAGGGAACAATCCTTTGCTGAATTCAGATTGTCTCGAGAAAACTCTAAACTTTTGCAAGAAGTTTACGAAATACAAGAAAAGGTTGAAGATTTGAGGAGAATTATTTTTGAAATGGAGATGGCACTTGGTTTATATCATAGCAAGCAAGCGAAAAGTACTAAACACGCAGAAGAGCTAAGACGTAAAATAGAATTCGTTGTTGATGCTGTTAGAACGAACCGGGAAGAAAAGATAAAGAAAATGAAAAAACTTGATGCGCTCATCGAAGAGCAGCAGAAAGAGATGTTAAGACTGCAAAGATTGATTTTTGAGAAGAAATCCCGACGCCCAAAAGAAAAACCTGCAGTGTATTAAAATTATCTTAGATAGGGAAAGCTGTTCTTTCTTTCTTTCTTTTTTTTTTTTTTCCTTAAGAACTTTGGTATAATAGCTCCAACTGATAAAAACAACTTAAAATTATCTGTGATTTTTGTGCTTGTTCCCTCTTTACTTTCGCATTTAATAATTTTTAGCTTTCCGTTCATTGCAATCACTTTTTATTTTGAAATTTGTGTAGATTAATACAGACCAGTGTGAAATGAAGATTTCACAGAACTTGTTTAGAAGATGTGCAGGTGCTGATTTTATGATACTTGAATAATAGCACTTTTAAATGCAAGAGAAATTCTCTGAAATTCCGAATTTCTAGTGCAACATCGAACACAGCGCACCGCATAACTTATATTTTATTGGTTGAAAAATTGTTAGGTTTTTCTTAAGCCGAAAACGTGAAAAATCAGCTGTGCCCTAGCCGGGACTTATACCACGGATCTTCTGATTAACGTGCTACCAAATTACACCAGGAGAGTACGCATAGGGAATAATTCCGTATAAGATTTTTTTTTAAAATCTTTAATTAAATAATAGCTATATATAACGTAGAAAATCCGCATCCTCTTGTTTAATTTAGAACTGGGGAAGGGGGAATTAAACGGCAGAGACGTAGTTGTTCCTTTAATTGGCGTAATACTATTAGCGGTGGATATCATGGCAAAAAAAATGTGAAAAGAATGAATACCATTTTCAAGTGTGAAAAATTGTGTTAGGATGTTTAACGTGCTCATCCTTAAATTTAATGTATTCTAAAATATCCTCGCATCTAGAAAATTATGGAATTTTGGAACGTATTTTACAGCAGCGGAGACCAGAAAAGATTAGTTTCCATAAAATTTTAAATAAGAGATAGGAAAAAAAGTCATAAGCACTTTTGAGTGTAAATATCATATTTCGAATCGTGTCATGAATCATATAGTGCCTGTATGTAAAGAAAAGTATTCACTGTCCATTCAACTACTGATATGGGTTTCTATTAGAATTAAAAAAAAAGATATGGTCTTGACTATACTACAATTAAAAAATGCAGCTTCAAAAAATTCAGAAATTCTCTTACTGTGCAATTAATTGTAGCAATTTACTATACTGTAAAAATGAGTGGGCGTTTTCATGTTTTTCCCATATCTAATGTTAATACGCGCAAATATCCCTCAGAGAGTCCTTCTGGATGGGGTAATAGCCCTCGTAATCTGTATCAGTCAGCTTATTAATGAGTAATAATGGGAAAATTTTAAGTCTTTCATGCCAATACGTGTACCTCACATGGCATTAAATCCAGAGGCAAATGTCGGCTGAAGCAGTTAGTCTGGACTGATCGGCAAACTATTGTGGATCATTAAGTCTTCCCAAGTAAAACTAAGGGGCCTCTGGATATGATTGTGTTCAGATATACTGGATACTCAAATACAATTGTGTAGTGGACTAATCATGTTAATGCATTGTAATCCAAAACAGACCTATTAATGACCGCATTGGAAACGGATCTAATCCAATAGAATCAGTTTTTACTGTCATAATGCAAGGTTATGACGCATTAGATATGAAGCTTCCGACAACACGAAACAAAATATGAATGGGGCATGCATGCATACATATAAATGATGAAAGGATCGGGGAGTTTTTATGCTCGGTTTCGGGTCCGCAGACTGCTCTAGACAGTACCCTGACTGCCAACTGCAACAAAAAAGGGAGGTGTACAACTAGATGTTATAGCAGTCTCGTATACAAAATTTCAACCTTCTACGGCTAATCTTTTTTGAGTTATGCGAGATACGAATGGACGGATGTCACAAAAAAATCCATTTTACAATCCGTTGTGGGAAAAAAAGAATCCTTTATTCTGTCCGTACGTACAGACATCACCCAAAGAAATCATCGAAATGGATTCGGAAACTGTCATAATGGATATTTTTTTGAAATATGATACCCGAAATTTTTTGCGATTACATTGCTTCCTTTATTTCGTACAAGGAAGTAAAAAGACAATAAAGATGCTACGTATAGTAATTTCATTTATGTAAAATGAAAGTTAATTGCCAGTAATTTAATGATAAAAAATATATAAACATTAAGTTATAAGCAGCGTTTTAATTTTGTGTATTTTCTAATTTTTCTTAAAATTGATAAATGGTAATGAAAAATACATATTTAGAGTATTCAAATACATATAGAAGATTCAGCAGTCTTAAAGCCATAAAAAATTTTCGAAAAAGTTAATAAAGGAAATAAAATATTCTGAAAACTGGGCATTGTATAATTAGAGTTTTTTAACACCTTGAAGAAGTTATTTTCGGTTACAGCGGAAAACATCGCGGCAAAAACAACGCGGATGAAAACGTCACGGAGAAAACAACGCAAGGCGAAAACGTCGTGCTACAAAACATCGTGGGAGAAAACACCGCAAAGAGAAAACATCGTACTTCTAAAACATCGTGGTACAAAATATCGTCGTCGAAAATAAAGCGATTCAAAAACTTCGCAGTTTAAAAACATCGTCGTCGAAAATATCGTGGTAAAAAATAAAGTATCTACAAATGATCGCATGACGATAACATCGCAGACACGCTTTTTTCAGGCTTTAATAACTGTAAATGGATATTCCCATAATGATTTGTGAGCGCAAGATGGAAAGAAGAATAATTTTACTTATTTTATTAAGAATAATTTTACATATTTTTATTAACTAATAAATTTTTGCTGATAAGGTAAGAAGGAAACTTTAAAAAAATTAATGCAACTTATAGCACTTAATAAAATTTTAAACCGACATAGTTAACTAACAAAGGCCGGTAATAAATCGTTTTTTATAAAGTTTTTATTGGTAATTTTTCATGAAAAGTACAATCTAAAAAAGATTAGAAAAAGGAAGGCAAGTAACTACATGACTTTATCTATATAAAAAAATTGCTTCTGTAAAAAATAAAAAAATTTATAAGCAAAAATTTATTAGTTAATAATAAATATGAAAGCAAAAATTATCCTTCTTTCCATCTTGCTCTCACAAATCATTATGGGAATATCCATTTAGAATTATTAAAGTCTGAAAAAAGCCATTTGTCTGCGATGTTATCGTCATGCAATGATTTGTAGATATTTTATTTTTTTTTTTTTTTACCACGATATTTTCGACGATGATGTTTTTAAACTGCGAAGTTTTTGAACCGCTTTATTTTCGACGACGATATTTTGTATCACGATGTTTTAGAAGTGCGATGTTTTCTCCCAGGATGTTTTGTAGCACGACGATTTCGCTTTCCGTTGTTTTCTCCGCGACGTTTTCGTCCGCGATGTTATCGGCGGACACCGTTATTTTCACAAAGCGAATTTCATGGTCCGAACGAAACAGAAAACGCTGGCGGCAAAAATTTGTTGAATCTCTGTGTGTACGCGGTGTAGTGGGGGGGAAAATGCTTAATTAATTGCTTGAATGGTTAAATCTCTCTTTTTAATCAAGTAAGCGCAAATGTGTTACTAATTTATGATGAAATGATATTATTACGATCCCCCTCCTTCTTTCATTTGTTTTACATTCCTGTCTTGAATAAGTCATTTTAAATACAGATTTTCAGGTTTGAATTTTAAATTTCTAAGAATTAATTCCGAAAGTTCTAGGTTTGAATTAAGTAATTAAAGTTTGCCTGATTAATTAGAAATGATTTAACTTATTTAATGCATAATTCTTATTCAAAATTTGTGCATAATTTAATTTAATAAATACGTTAATTAAACATTTGATGCAAAATTCTTTATGAATTATAAATTAAGTCTTCGTCATATTTCTTTTCTCTCCTCCCCTTTTTTTGGTAACTATCGGAAAAGAATTTTAAATCTGAACCTGTAATTAGTAAAATGCGGTTTGTGACACTGCGTATTTTTTAGAACGTAATAAAATTTTGCCACAGATTTTTGTCGGCACTATTGCGCAGGTTGAGTCGTCGCCTATGAATCCTCTTCTCTCCGATCTTCATTACCCATTCCCTGCTGGTAATTTTAAAATAATTATTGATGTAGTCCAGCCACTTCAAAGCCATCCAGCATCTAGATATATCATGTCCCTGATTCGCTTTCCAAATCGTTTTGCCTGGTTTCTTGTTCCTTGGACTTTGAGTAACTGAAAAGTTTTATTAAAGATTAAATTTATTAAGGATAAAACTATTAATCCTAAGCCCAACCTCCAACCTGTAGAACTGCCTTGTCCATATTTATAAATCTCCTGGAGATGGCTATACCAAAGAGTCTGAATAGGGAGAAAAGGTAAAGTTTTAACAACACTACGCCACGGAGAAAAATTGAGTTGGAAATGTGTAAGACATCCATAGATTTTACAGGCATAAAAACAGGTGTTGAAATTCATCTAAGCGTACGTTTCAAATTGTGTTCTACGCATGCGCCAGCAATATCTGAGAGTCTGTCAGAGAGCTGTATTAAACGATTTAAAAACGTGAATTCGTAACATAACTTTAAATTTTTTTTTTTTTTTTCCTTTCCATGTTAGAAATATTTTGCCAGCTTTACCTTAAAAGTCCATTTTATAACATCAGAATGTAATAAAAAATATCACATAAATTTAGTTCTCATTATAACATTTAAATTTTAAATTATATTTTATACTATTAAAGAAATCAGAGTGTTTTGGGAGTATTTAAGTTTGGCTGCCCAAAATATCCAAAAACCAAATTTCATCAAATCCATCAGCTAGCCACAAAATGGACAATTCTAGAAACCCTCCTCCTGACAAGAATAAAACAGTATCTTCTAACAGAAGCATTTGTAGATTTACTTCTTCCTATCTTAAAACCTATATCTTATTCCGAAGCAGTTAAGAATACTGACCCCAATAAAAATTTTATCGAATTCTTTTGCACAAAGAGGGAACTGGAAAACATCTTCGGAAGCACTAAATTATCCTAATTAACATTTATTAACAACTTGCAATAGCAAAAAACTGCTGTAATTCCAATGTAGAAATGTAAATTTGATTCGTAATCTTTAAAGAAATGAGTACATTCCAAAATAATATTTAAACTATGCCTTAGTTGGATTTTAATCCCGACACTACGCCAGCTGAGAGGTAAAAACCAGTTTGCTCATCGTTCAATTAATAAACCAAACGGTTGAGGACGCGGTTAGTAGTTAGGAGAATGACTACTGCGAAGGCTTACTAAGCGCTATCTTCTCGGTATCCATCGCTCTGGTTTTTTTTAATAGTACTATACATTCCATTTATAAATTTATTTATGGAAATATAAAAGCACAGACATTTAAAATGAAAGCATAATTTAATAGAGTATTACATTAGAAATATTAAAACAATTACAACATTCTATCAAATATTTAAGTACGAAGATAATTAATTGTGAAAGAAAATTTTATGTAGAGCAAAAAAAAAAAAAAAAAAAATCGTATGCAAAGCATACTGCAGAATAAAAATTTCAAGATATAAATAACAGCAAAAACCAATTCTCAAACAGCAGATTTACGCGTTGTACTTTAGCATTTAAGGTAGGATTGATTCTCTGTGAATGAATTTCGCCAGCACCCTGCGCCTTTGCTTCACCGCATGCTGCTTTCGATTCGAAAGTCGCCTGACGTTAACGAGCCTGCTTTCTATTATATCTACGAGATCTTGCCATCTTCTCCTGTTCGTATTCTTTGACTATATATCAATGTAGTCAATACTAACGAAGATGAGTATGATGATGATGATAAATTCTTCGCATCTACCTTGTAGTGTCTTCACTTGCTAAATAAGTCCTACTGATAGAAGGTGTTGCTACGTTATTAAATATCTAGCAAGAATTGTAGAAGATTATCGCGTTTGAAGATAGACGATGTATATAGTTCGACCGCGTCAAACGAAACCTTGACTGGCATTTAGCCAAAACACTTAAGATCACTTAAGAATTTTACTCTGCAGAGCAACTTCATTATATATATATATAAACCGCACAAATTTAAAAAAAAAAAGTATTACATATAACAAAATTACAATGAAATAAGCAGTACCCCTTAATACAAATATTAATTATCCTAATAAAAAAAATTAACCAAACTCCCGTTGCCTTCTCTTAACAAACGTCCAGTATCCAAGAGAAACATTAAATTTAAAAACTGCACAGAATTATCGCCCTCGTTTTTCCAAGTGACAACAGTGCTGATTTTCAATAGTCAGCAGTTCAGTATACAATTGAATGTCAAAACCAGATTTCTAAAGGATGCAAAAACCGCTTCGAGGTGCGCTGCCTCTTGTCTAGATGCACCTATATACCAAATTTCGTAGCCCTGTGCAAAGAATATGTATTGTTCATAGACGTTCTTTGCCCTGGGTCTATTAGCTTACGCGCAGCACGAACGAAAGACACACAGATTATTTTATTATATGTAGAGATTATTATTTTGGAAGCAGTTTCTTGTAATAATCGCAACTTGTGGAGCCTTAAGAAATTGTAATTAATCTAAGGTCTTAATTGATTGACAAATTAAATTCGTCACTGACGTGAACTTAAGAAATTGACTGTGGTTAGTGCAGAATTATGCTTTATTCTGTGGTGTTTGAAAAGATGAATAAACTGCCCATAATACAGATTATTATCATTATTTGATTGTAACTTTATTCCTTTAACACATATTTTTTCTTGTATTCTGAGAAAGTGAATTCTAAAACACCACATGATGACACCACACAGGGCATTTAAAATAACTTTGTCTTAATTTGATGCTGTGTTAAAATTATTGAAATTATAAAAAACTTATGTCCTTGGAATTTAATAATAATTTTACAAATTTTGTATATAGATAGATGATTTTATTGCAAATATATGTAAAACTGTATTTTTCTGTGTTAGAGAAGATGCTATGCCGGAAAAGTAAGAATACAGGGACGGGTTTATTTAACATCGAGTAAATAGCTATCTCGCTAATTTGGCGATATATGTCCAAGCTAGCAACGGTTTAGGCAACTGATTTTTGTCGTCAAATTTGGCGAGAAATCGCCAGAAATCGCCAAGCTTGACGACAATTCGGCGGCATTTTGGTCCGGCCCCTGTGTCAGCGTAATAGGTACACCGTAATTAAATAACTGTATTTATTTTATATATAGGGGTAACCGTATCCGGCCCTCATATGCCTTTCAATAATTTTAGAAGTACTAGAAATATCTCGGCGGCTGGGTGAAACTATACAAGACCCGAGAATGCATCTGCTCTCAGTTTTTGTTAGCTGTTTAATTCAACGTAAGGTCGGAGTATTGAGATATGTTTGTCTGAGCTTTCTCTTTAATTGCGCTTTGCATTGCGTTATGTTTACCATTCTTGGTTGTTTGAAGTGTAACTACTGATTATACTATGTGATACTGTGAAGAGTTGTACGATTACTTTTTTGTGGAAAGTTGCAGAATTGTTAAGTGTTTCTTCTGGTAAAATTAATTTTATCAACCTATCATAGGACCCATGCGCATTCAATCTTTTATAAACCCGTACACGTGTAACAGTAATAATTTTAAGTAAAGAACTTTAAAAAAAATTTAGAGAAGTTATGAAAGAATTGAGTGAAAATCCTTATGGAGTTATTATTTTCGAGAGTATCAATAATAAAGTTAAATAAAATATTGGCAAGCTTTTATTGGGCACATATGGAAAGAAAAAAAAAATGTTATAAGAAAAATTTCATTCCTGCATATATCGGAATTTAAAACTGTGTATCTATGATATCATTCATTGTTAAATGTTTGGAAATTTTTTTTAATATCAAGCATTTCGTACACCATTTTGCATACACTAGAAATTAGAGAAAATTTTAAACTGTATTAATAATTAAAATTTCTAAATTTTCGGCCACATATTTAATTTTTTCCCCAGATCCAAAGTCTTGTTCGTTGCGTATATAACGGGCTAACGTATTTGCTTTTATTTAAAATCTTGAGTTCTTATCTCTTTTTTCAAAATATTTTACTGTCCTTTTATTTGGTATACCTTTTGAAATATAAAACTTTCGTTTGCAAACCGAAAAATAGAAAGAAAGTTGATTATAGAAAAGGACTTTACCAAGTTTCTTGCGCAACCTTGGAGATAGTGTCAAAACCAAGTTATATTGTCTTTCTGAAATACTTTGTCTTGAAGGAAATTCGTAAGAATGGAAGATTGGAGGTTTCATGTGTTTATTTTTATTTATTTATTTATTCATTTGTTCATTCTTCCTTTCTTCATTTTGTTCCTGTCTCCCCTTCCCCTGCAGTGATGTCAGAGTAAGTTACGTAGTTTCACATACGTAAGTTTATTTACGTCTGAATTGTTCGGCGATTCTCCAGCAAAGCATTCACAAAGACCTTGGCGTTAAGTTAAATTCGTTAATGCATATTTCCGGTTTGAAGATTATATTACATTATATGTAGTACAATCTTAAAAGCATTATTTACGTGAAAAGGGGGGAATATTACGATTATTTTAAAGAGTGTATGCGGTAAAAAAGTATGCTTTATTTGCGACGTAAACATCTTGATCTTTAAATTCCATACGCCGTATTATAAAATATTCCTCTGCGGTAATTCTGAGCAATCACTGCTTTAAAATTCTCATCTGCAAATAACAGTTACTCCTTTATTTGTGAACTTTCTTTTTTGTTGCAATCCGACGATTGATTATTAGTTTTTATGCCAACCATAAAAACGTAAAACGCAGATTTTCGATTAACTATCTTTAGAATGAGAATTAATGGAACAAAGCATGAGTAACTTAATCTTTGTAAGTGCTCATAACTTTTTTTTAGAACTTAAGTTCTTCGTTTTTTAATTATCTGTGGCCCTAAATAATTTTCTTTCCTTAACTGTGTGATGAGAATCTCAGAAGTTCTCTTATTTTTTAAACAAAAATGGTCAGTTATTAAACCTTGATAAGAAACAGATAGATGATCTTTCCATTTTCCCCACTCATTTGGTTAAGATATGGAAATTATGCACGGGAAGCTGCTAATCATTATTACATTTTACCGATTATGCAGAGGGAAGCTTATCTTTAAGTAAAAAGTTTATATATATATTTAAAAAGAGAAAAAAAAATCAGTCCGTTTAGAAAAATAAAATATAGCTTGTACAAAAAGCTTGTTTCTTTACCTGAAAATAGATT
This sequence comes from Stegodyphus dumicola, assembly GCF_044657685.1. Classification (NCBI taxonomy): domain Eukaryota; kingdom Metazoa; phylum Arthropoda; class Arachnida; order Araneae; family Eresidae; genus Stegodyphus; species Stegodyphus dumicola. The sequence continues at coordinate 83,214,132 of NC_140772.1, read as the reverse complement.
TCCAAATTTCATAGCCTAGAATTTAATCACGTGATTATTTTCTTTTGTGAAAATTTAGGATCCCCATGGGATAAAAAGTGTTAATAAGAAAAATATTTCCTGGTGACACATTGGTGAAGCAAAATAGTAAGTTCGTTCGTTATAGCATCAAAATCATTCGAGTTATTATAAATAAAATTTTTGGAAGTGACATAAACCTTAATTATTCTAGTAAATTCATGGAGGGAGACCTTATTTTTAAGCGATGATTTGTACTTCATAAAAATGAGTGTAGGTATCAAAAGCCATGTGGATAAATATGCTACATTTCGAAGATTATTTTTTTTTGGGGGGGGGGGACGAGATTAAATCTTTATAAGGCTTCAACAGACTTTTATCTATCGTATAAGAGTAAGTCATATACACTCGAAAATTTTTTTCAAAACCAGTTTTGCATATGATGAGGTAGTTTCTTTTTTTGATGTGTATAAAAGTTTTTTTGATCAGTTTAATAAAGTATGGAATAATGTATTGATTGGAACGTTCTTCGTAGAGATCCCATATAAAAATTCTAATTTCGTGTGTTTTTATTAAAAAGTGATCCGTGCTTAAAACTATAATAGTCTGAAAGTCTACATTATTTGATTCGTTTTTCACTTGGAGTCATAAGTGCGCGACCAACCATTCAAGAAATATTTTGTTCGTGCAATCTTTATGAAATGCTTTTTTTATTTTGAGGTTATTAAATACGTCTGTTTTTGAAATAGCATTTTGTCAGAGACTATGGAATACAAAGCGAAATAAATTTAACTAAGCATTATAAATAACATGCAAACATTTAAGAAACTTTTAAATTTAATACTAATAAGTTGTCTTGAGTAAAATTAAGTGTACATTTTCTTTTTACTTTCTGAGACACTGACAGTTGCATAACCATCCGCTAAATATTAAATTGAGAATTATCCAGTGGCTTTCAGATTTAATGATCTGTGGTACGGTTATTCATTCATTAAGAAAATCGGAATAAATAAATAGTTTCAAGGACAGTGAGTAAAACAATTAGAATCCTTATAAATTTTACGACCTAGGGAATTAATTGCCCTTTATTTTCTTTCGAATAATTCGAAACCATTTACAATAAAATTGGGAAATTTATTACTTGAACTTGACTTGATTTTCAATATAATTATAGATTAAGGTTGATGTCTTACCGCCGCCTCAAAAACTTCATCGAAAATTCTCATTAGTCTTTAAATGTAAAAAGTAATGTAGTTCTCTTAACTTGTGATATTTTCTGGAATAGCTGATTCCGCTCTTGAATTTTTTGTTCACTGAACTAAATATTTCAGTTAGATACCTATTCTGCGCAGCCTCGTTGCAGCTTCTGGAGAACTATGACCTAAAAATAGCGACGAGGAAAGAGTTTAAGGTGTCAAGGACTATCATGTCGCTACTACATCTGCGACCTTACTTCAGAATCTGGTATTGTCGTTTCTTTTTCCTTTTTCTGCCCCGCCTTCTGCATAGCTACGTTTTTCATCTGTTAGTAAAAAAGGAGTCGATATTAACTGTGTTAGTACAAAGGGAGTTTTTATCAATGGAATGGACTGTATGACAAGGAACTTAGAACCTCATAATTCATTTGGCTTTTCTTTTTGTGTGGCAATTAAGGTCATCATAAGCGGTCGAAGGAAATTGGACGATGCTACAGGAAATCCAGTAATTTGTAGGTCCTGAAAATTGAAAATAATTCTGGAATTTATTTATATTATTTATATTTAGAAACATGCTGAAAATATTTTGAATTGTAACTTGAAATTAAGAATTTTTCTTTCTTTAAATGTAGCCTTCTATATGCAATTTCTACATCCTGTGAATCAAATTAGTAGCAAATTAAAATCTAGAGTCCTCATTTCTGTAACTGCTCTCCAGTGCATACAAGTATGTATATACAATTATGCCTCGAAGAAAAAGGAAGCTTACGTTTTTTAGAGTAGAAGGTCAGCGATTTGTATTTCAATGTATTGACATAGTTAGTTTCTGTCTTTGATCGCTATTTATAATACATAGATTGACAGTATAAACACCGTAGAAACAGTAACGCGTACTGATCGATAATAATAATTAAGGTCTCTAATTTGTTTATCGTTCTTTGAACAAAGAATGCTCTTTTTATGAATTATCTTCCGTTGGTTTAATATTAGCACAAGTTTTCTTATCATATAAGAAAGAGTAAATGTGTAGCAATAAGTCCAACCGAAATTTTATGTGTCGTTCTTATGATGATATGATAGTAAACCCTCTTACCACGTATTCACTTAAGACAAACTCGCGGTTAATGTAAACAAAATTTCGCCCCGGCAACACTCTGTATGATCTTACAGGAAATTTAATCGGTTACGATTCTTTTAATCCGTTGCGTTGTTAGATTTTGTCATTTAATACGAACTTTTAGTTTTTCATGTTTTTTTTCCTGTTGTCTCTTTTCTAAAACTGCTTTCAGAAATTTCCCTTACCGTTTGATTGAAAACCTCGCAGAATACATTATATATTCTTGCGTTAGCAATAACTTTTGAGGAGTTCATTAATGCAGATGACGATGTTGCCGTGTGTGCTGCAGTGGAATCTGATGTATAAGCAAATTTGTCTGAGGTGAAAGAAATGTCATCAGAAAAAAGTGAGGAGAACAATGTCATTCCGCCCACCTGCTAGGAAATGGTACGCGCTTTGGACGTGTAGAACGTTGCTGGAAAATCCAATTTGACCACCAGTTTTACGGAAGGCCATGAATGCAGTTGGTCGTCGAACTTCGTGATATGTAGGATCTGTCCGTGATCTTTCTCAGGCTGCAGTACAGTAATTAATGTAGTACTGGTAGTATTTTCTGTGGCAGCATAGTTAACATATTGTAGTACTTATGCAACTATGTACTGTAAATGGTTGATGTTTCGAAGAAGTATTCCGAGAATAATACTTGAGTCCCCAGTAAAAACGATTTTTATTTTTTATTTATTTATTTTACACGAACTCTTCATTTTTCGGTTTTTTGAGATGCGTGTTAATGAGGCTTTATTGTATTTATTGTATTTTTGTCGTATTTTCTAAGAATTTTGCTCATTAATCCACGATTAAAACTCTTTAACTTCTTTTTTATAATATACATAATACAAATTCCAAATGTAAGTATTTACCATGTAAAAAAATTGTACAATTTTATAGATTTCCTAGTGGATTGAATTACATATATGATATCTCTCAGCATTTCTGGATATTTTTCAATTGAGTGATCGCATCGATTAAAGTCGATTAATTCCAGTTAGTCGATTGTATATTCCGGTTTCTGTATAACTTCCTGCATTTGACAGTCTTTCATTTCAGTATGAACAAATTCCGCAATGTGAAAGGTACCCAAGCCAAATGTAAGCATCTACATGTAAAAAAAATTGTACAATTTTATAGATTTCCTAGTGGATTGAATTACATATATGATACCTCTCAGCATTTCTTGATATTTTTCAATTGAGTGATCGCATCGGTTAAAGTCGATTAATTCCGGTTAGTCGATTGTATATTCCGGTTTCTGTATAACTTCCTACATTTGACAGTCTTTCTTTTCAGTATGAACAAATTCCGTAATATGAAAGGTATGTTAAAGACCTCTCTTTTGTTATGCTAATCGATAATTCTTGTTTAGAACAAATTCTTGTTTAGAACACATTTTCTTTCTAACGTTATATCCATTCCTTTCCATTTTTCTCTATTACGCATTTTGCTGCATTTTTATCGAAAAGATTTGCAGTTGTAGGATTAGGGTAATACAAATATAATGGCTTCCCTAATACAGATGGACACTTTGCTAGTTAAACTGTCGTTAGAAATAGCCTAATTCATCGGTCATTCAGCTGTCTCATCATTATGAGCATTGTCAAGAGTTCATCATAAGGACGACTGAAAAACACGGCATGGGAAATGATCCGCCCCAGTTTGAAATAGAAAACATTGAATGACCGATTTCGAGAGTCTCCTACCCTTTTCCTCTGTATCCATGTGGCTATTTGGCCATCAGGATTCTTCAAATTTAAGAGCCAGGCCAACGACGCATGATCTGTACGGCACAGAAGTTTTCTGTCTTAGAGGTAATTGTGGAAATGTTCTACGACTTTACGTATCGCGAGCAACTCTTTTTCGGATGATACATAGACACTTGATCCTGTATGCTACAACACATTCTTGAACATTCATTTCTTAGAACAAAACAGCACCGATATTCTCATTGTTCGCACAAGAATAAATGCTTATCAAGCTGAGGATACTTCAGGATTTTCGCAGATGTTAAAGCCTTCGTCAGTTTGTTAAATGCATCCCATGAGTTCGTAATGGACTGAGTGCACAAAGAAACGATGATACCTTGATAATATATATTTTACCAAAAGAAACACTTTTCGGTTCTGAAACTCTCTACAAAATTACTCGTACAGCTCTTCTCATACCACAAAGCACAATCAGTAATTACACTTTAAACTTCTAAGAATGTTAAATAAAGTGCAACACAAAGCGCATGTGTAGAGCAAAGCTGACACAGAAATACATCAATACCGACTCTTGAACTGAAAAACTGAGAACTGATGCTCTGTCTAGGCTTATATAGTTTTACCCCGGCTGCCGAGAAATCTCTAACACCTCCCATTTCTTATGTAGAGCAAAGCTCACACAGAAATATATGATTACCGACTCTGAACTGAAAAACTGAGAACTGATGCTCTGTCCAGGCTTGTATAGTTTTACCCCGGCTGTCGAGAATTCTCTAACACCTCCCATTTCTTGAAATCACTGGAAGGCATATACGGTTAAAGTTACATGTAAGTCAATTTTTGGTACTTAATTTTTGCACCTAAAAAAACTTGTGCACAAGACGCATATCATTGCGGCGGATACGCATACATTGTTGGTGTCTAGAAATTCATGCAAGATTTTCTGACGTAAGATGGTGCTGACATTTCACTTGTCTGCCGCTGTTGACTGTGTTGTCCAGGATACAGTCTTTGGTTAAAGGTAAAATAAAAACTTAAATCATCCAGTTTTGAGTTCATCTGAATCTCATTTTAGTGCTTTTAGGCCGATGTAAGACGCCTTCTCACACTTGGTACATCAAGTGTGCGGGTCCGCAAAAAAGCGTAGATTGTAACCAAAAAGGATTCTAGAAAAACCGAAATGTGCCATTTGTAATGAAGTAGGCCATCTAGCCTCGTTTCGAAGGTGTAAAACATTCCCGTCTGCTAGAGAACAGTCAGCTGCGGTTCGAATTAAGCCTGGAATAAGCTATAAACAGACCTTCAGACGTGATTGAATATAATATATAAGCTGTAACCGTTGAACCTGCTGAAGCATGCAACTCTAGTATTTCTTATAATAACAACAATACTGAAAATATGAATAATGATGTAAAGATTAACTATTTTAATGATGTCCAAACAAATGGTCTCTCAGAATTAATGAGTCTATTCAAGTAATAAAATAATTTCAGGAGGCATTTGGCGTTACCTAAGACCAGTAACTTAAATTTTAAAAGCAAACTTCGTGTAATGCAGAAAGACATAGAAGTTAAAACCAATATTTTCTACCTTCTAGTTGAGGAAAATAGTTTAAAAAGCCGCACTGTAGTTTAAGTAATCTCCAGTTCTTTAATTTTTTTAAAATTATTTCACTTTGCAATATCAATGTATTAACGTAATAATAATATTATTATTAGCCTTAATGTTAATGGCTGAAGCCTGCTAGACTTACATTTCGAAATTTCTCCTCCCCCCCCAACTCGTTCGGCTTTCCCATGCAAGTAGGAATAAATTATGTTAGAAATTATATGCTAAACTGTATGCTCTGATATATGCTACTTTTCTCGAAAAATGTAATGAATGTACAGAAGTAAAAAATTTGCATATTCCAAAGATTAAAAATATTAAATATATACGAGTACATATGCATATTCTTATTAAAAGTATGCATTAACAAAATACGTGAATATTTATTAAATTATTTATAAATGTATTTGGAAATGAATGATTTATTCTTTCATAAACTCTTGTGAAGAAATCTAGTTATTAAATATATCTAAATTTATAATGGTTATAAATACTATTATCTAAATATATAATGACCTTAAAATATAATTGCAAATTCTATTGAAATATCTATAAATTGAATATTATAAATGTCTATAAATTGAAATTCTATTGAAAAATTATATATAAAACTATTTAAGCAAGAATTGTTCTTCCGGGAAAATAATCTATTAAAATGTGATGTAAAGCACAATTTATGAGATGCATACTTAAGGAAGTAGTAGCTTATAATTTTTAGAATGTGTATTGCTGAAATTAAGGGTTAAAAAATTGATAAATATTGAAAGAATTATTTCCTTACATTTTATAATAATTCAGTTTCAAGGTTTAAATAATGTTAACAGATCTCCCTTTTCTTATGAGGTTCAGAAATAGTCATTGAAAATTAAGTACATGGAAATCAGAAATCAGCAGCAATATTTAACATGTTTCACTATCAAATTAATAGGTGCCCTAATTTGAAACGGACCGAACAGATCATTAACTATGAAATGTCTATGATTTTTGATTTAAAAGATGCCTGAGAAGCTGAAAACATCTCACAGTTTAGAAGGTATTCCAGAAAAAAGTTCTGTAAATAGAAAAGAAATAATGCGGGATTTTTAACGTTAATAATACAATAAACTTCGATTTTAATGTTTGTCATTGTTTACCGAATAAAATCGAATTACCTTAAAATTTCTTTCTAAAATGTAATTAACGAAAACTTAAATAACGAAAAAAATTCATTCAGATTAAAGATTCATTCAAATTTCATTCAGAGAAAACTGTTCTGAGAAAGGTATAGCATTTAATCAATTCCGTTCAGAATAAAATGTTTGAAAATGTATTCTTTCACATACATAGGACTCTGAAATATTATAAAAAAAAAAGAATATATATACATTTATGCTTATATGTACGATGTAACTGCGAAATTTTTACCTCCGATTTTGTCAAAACCGATCTGAACCCTTGATGGCAGGTCACTGAATGTTTTGGTCACCAAGAGGGTTGCGTCACTGGTTCAAGGCGTGTGGTATTGGAAAGAGCAAAGTTCTCCTCTATTTCCTACCTCCATGGGCTTTCCTTCCAAAACGTACCCCTCTGACTTCTCCCACACTTCCCTTACGAATACTTGTTAATAATGCTTTTGTACTTTTTATTCATTTGCTAGCTTCTTCTTCAACTTTCTCGAGCGCCATTCTATAGCAACGTGTGAGCACGAACACAAGAAAGTGCTGTATGCATGAAATGCTACGAATTGCTTCAAATAACTTATACGTCATAACATATTTTTATCACCATTAAATCTACCGCCTACAGAGACAGAGTTTAGCTCTGCATTAACGTAACGGAAAATGCTAAGCACATTAAAAATCCAGAAAATCACGCACAAGAATGTGATAGCGCTAGTAAGCGCGAGTGCCTGCCTTGCGAACTGCGTTAGCGTGAATCGACGCCTTCTCGTAGAATGTTTCAGGATTCAATGTATGTGAAAAGATTTGAAATGCTGTATGCTGATCGCATAATGTGCTAGCAAGTCGCTTGCATCTTTTCATGACCTTTGTAGATTTTAAAAGATAGGTTAGATTGCGTTAATTGAATATGGCAAAGCTCACGAGGGCTATCTGCTTAGGAAGATGAATGCCTTCGTGGAGAACATTTTAAGATATGCTAGCTCGTATTCATGTTACAGACGAGGAAAACCACGAAAACCTACCATGCAGCCTGTTCGTTAGCCTGGTGTGAACTCGAGACGAACTACGAGTATTTAGCAGTCTTAAACCGCTCACCCATTGGCAGGGTTGTAGACCCTTAAGAGTATGGTCTGTTTTAACAAAATAATGCTCTTTAATGTTAATCGTTCTGGCATGATTAAAGAAATTCTCCTTTGACGTAGGCAAATTTTACCTTAAAAAATTAAATCAATATATATTCGAAAATAGTTCAGCATGTTTAATGAGATACTAAAATTTTCCATTTTGCTATTAGATGATTAAATGTAAAAATTAGAGTGAAAGTTTTTAAATTTTCACTCTGAATTTTTTTTCTAATCGCTCACTTCTGGTTGTTTCTGTACTAAGTCCTTTATTTATTTATTTGCTTGCCTTGCCATCTTTCATACATAATTATTAAAATTTATGAAACTATTTCTGGGGGAAAAGAATTACTATCCGTTTCTGGAGAATAGTTTTTGATCTGATGTGTACTTTCCATACACTTTTCGTGTATATTCACGAATATTAAGATGTGTATAAGTATCGGGTGAAAAAAAATAGGATGTAAGACGTATTAAAACATATGTAGAAGTGCTTTCGAACAAAAACAACAAATAAAAGCATTTTAATTTCGCTGTTGTATTACTGAAGCTCTAGTCGTCACTGTGCAATTGTCTCTATTATCGTGACAAATCGATAAAAGAGTGTTGTTTAGCTTGAAAATCTGAGCAATCATTGTTGCCATGTTTTCAGAATATTGACATGTGACTATTGTCAGCTTTTCCTAACAAAGCTCAGCTATGGGTGACTTCATTTTTTTTTTCATATTCATTTTTAACAATGAAAGGATTAAAGGATAATTATTGTCTAGAAATCTGACGATGTCGTGATGAAGTGTAGTTTGAAATCTCCTAAAAATATCTCTGTCTGATGCTTCAATGATATACTTACACAACAGATCTTTAAGAGAGAGAAATATTTTTGGGTTTTCTTTGGAGAAAACGGAAAGATGAGGGGGAAGACCTGCTGTCAGATATGCTAGAAATGCATGCAGTTTTTCTCAAAACTTAATGCTAGTGTAAAGATGAATTTTAATGATACGAAAGTTATTTTTCATTTAAGATCCGTTTAAAAATAAAAACGAAAGTAAAAGTTTTCAGAATTAATATACAATTATTTATTATTCTACATAATTTCCTTATCAGTTTAAAAATTTATTGTAAAGAACAACGAGTTTTTATACATCCTCCTCCAGAATTCCTTCGTCGGTGATAACAGCCATTATGGTCGTTTTCACATGTCCATAAGTTGCTTGGCTCCATTAAACATGTTCAGATCTCGTGTCTCCATGAATCTGGTCTCAACTACCTGCACCAAATCGTCAGTGCTGACAGACGGCCGACTAGAGCGCGATTCGGTTGTAGACATTTTTCCCGAACTTCTTTAAGCAGTTTTACCTCATTATCGTCGTATACTTCATACCAGTCTCACCTCTTATCGCCGTATACTAGGATGAATATCCGCAGCTTTTTTGTTTCGTGCTGTTAAGAACCGGATAACTGACCATATTTCATAGGCTGCCGGGCACTCGATCTTCTTAAACATTTTAATGAAGTTTTTCATACTACGAAGCTTACATAGACTAACATACCTGTGAATGCGAGTGGCATACGAGATTGCGCAAAGAATTCCAAGAGCTTGCATTCTCACACACACGCGAAATTTCAAGTGGACTTTTAAAACGGACTTAAAAAAATACCATGCATGCAATATAATGTACATTGCATGTCATTATTATTTTATTCTATTTTATTTTATCGATCTAGATGAGCGCTGCTTAAATTTCGTATTAGATTCTGCCACCATTGCCAATTATCGTCTACCGTAATTCATACGCATTCTGTGGCAAATTTATACAATTCATTTTGAATGATTTAATGCAGCATTTAATTTATTTTCATACTTCTTGAAAGCTAGGCTCTGAATAAGTGAAAAATATTTTCATTTTTTTCTTTTTAATCCCTGTGATAAAGACGAATTAAAAAATGTTTGAATTATTCAGTACTCCCAACTTTTCTTTTTGTTAAGTAGTTGTTTGTGTTTTCCCTCTCAAATGCTAACTAACAGAGAATTATTTTTTAACTCTATGATGCAGTATCATAAGCTTTCTAAACATTTTTTTGACAGCGTACTAATGTGCGTGTCGCGAAATTTCATTTCCTGAACAAGAAATGGCAAAACATGTCACGCTCTGTTTCACAGTTCGTATTTCGTTGTCAGATTCTTACTAAGTTCGCTGTTCTGGAAGGTTGAGTAATGAATCATCAGTTTTCGAGTAGACCTGATCTAAGATTTTATTTTACCTGTTAATATGAATACGCGAAAATTTTGAATCGTGGAAGAAACGAATGCCTGTTGCTTTCTTTTTAAAGGTATTTCCACTTTTGTATTTTTAAAATAACGTATTTCTGCAATACTTTGTCTAGTCTTCACTGGCTTATTTTAATTTTTTGAAGTCGATTTATCAGTATTTAAATTTAACTAGTATGGCAAAAAAAAAAGTTGTACAGGATCGGTATGGTCAGGCTTGAAGGAGCTCATAAATAGCATCATACGTGTAGTGAATGCGTTTTAAGTATATATGATCAAGTTTGTTCATAGAAATGGTTTAAGAATTCAGTTTGAAGATAAAATATTATCGATATTTCCGTTAAAACTATTACCTCTGCATTAAATTCCCCCGTAAACAAGGAAAATCATTAAAGATAAAATATGCTACTAGCATTCTTGAAAGTTGTGCCATAGTAATCGAAGGTTAATGTTATGTCAGGGATACAAATGTGTACAATTGAATCTATTTTAATTCTTAAATTTTTATTGGAGTTCCATGAAATTGTTTTTTTATTTTTGAACTGTTGTACTTTTGCTGCAGCAAGACGAATCATACTTACCTTTTATTAACTTAATATGATATCTGAAATTAAAATAAAGGTAAATTTTATCTGTTATGTTAAAGTTAATAAAAAATAAATATATTAGCATCAGAAGTAGTATAACTAACTAATTAACTATGTACGCGTTTAAAAAGTGTATTTGTGTAAATCAGGGGCTATCCTGAATTTTCATAAAAAGCATGTTGCTGAACCCCAAATTAATATATATATTTATGAATGGAAGTTAGAATTACATATGTTCGACTGTTGGCTATACTATTTGTGCATTAATATCTTGTTAAATATTGCACTGCACGTAAAATAATGAAATGCACACAATACGATTTTAAAATTCATAAGATTTTAGGTTTGAAATGCTGAAATGGAAATTTTTTTCACATAACGTTTGCGAATACCATGCATGCAATATTAGTTTTTAACCTAGAGTTATAACTCAATTTTAATTGACTGGTGCATATCGCACTATAACATATTCCCAAGTATTATCAGAAAATAAATTGTATTAATCAATTATTCATTCATCCTTGTGCCTGATAAAGGTTGAAGACTGGTACAATTAATGTTGATATTGGCAAAACCAACGACTCATTTATCAAGTTCATTTATCATCTTATGAATACTAATGGTATTTACACATAGTATAAATTTACGTGCAAATTTATTTTCAATCTCAAGAGAGAAATAGAGAAAACATTCACATCAAATAACTTGTAACATTATTATTAAATATATTTAATAAAATTTCGTGTAAACTGGAATTAGAAGAAGGAAATTTCTCTGCGTTCAAGAAATTTCGCAGATTCATACTTATTATTAGAAACAAGCTTTTCGCTTATTGTCTTGGACATACTACAGTTTCACAGTGCAGCTAAATTTATTTCACCTTTTTCGATACACATTTTGTTTGGAGGAAAAAGTAGTTCTTATGTATGCTGGCTTTTTGTGACCTGTGATTATGCTTTTTGATTGAAATAAGTTAAGAAATTATGATTTTCTTTATATGGTATTCATATGATTTTTTAATTGCAATTTATAAAATCATTCAGCTCGAGCAATAAGAAATATCCATGCTAAATTTGCCTACATTTTCTACTTTTATTTAAATTTATCAGTTTGATGTAATTTTATCATTTTGTTTATCATCAACTAATTAAGGCAGCTCTTGTTATATTAAGATATATATATATATATATATATACATTATCGATTTAATATTTTATTGCTTTTATTATAACATCTTTACGATGTTTTATAGTTATTTTAATGTGCTTATTTGACTATTTTATTATGATCTATTCTTTATCACTCATATGTGAAAAGCTCTAAACGTGTTCTAATACTACAGCCAGGACTTGGTTTCTAAAATAGATAACTAATATCTAAATAGATAACTAAAATAATAGATAAAACAATAAGTAATGAAAAATTAAATAAAATATAAAAGGATAAAATATTGTTAAATTAAGTAATATTGATAATTGTAAGTAATAAATTAATGTATTATGAAAATTAAATAAAAAGTAAAAAATTAGTTATAAGATAACATAAAGTTGAAAACATCAGGTGAAATAATTAAAGAAATGAAAGATAAGTAATTTAATAATAAGAAGACATGATACAGAGGATAAAAATTAGTTTCCTCTTTCTCTCTCTCTCTCTCTCTTTTTTTTTTTTTTTTTTTTTTTCAAATGACCGAACACATATTTCTCACGCATTTGTCTCACGCATAGCCGAACCAATCAGCCTTATAGCCGTCTCATCACCGAAAGTGTTGTGCAGGGTACACCACTAGGAGTGGTCTGATATTAGGTTAGCGAGAAGGCATAAGAATACATATATAATCGACCCTTACACGGGATTCAAAGCCTTCCTGAAATATATTATTTCATTAATGATGGTATGAATAGCATGCAGAAGCATTGCAAAGACATTTTAGAATTTTTCGAGGCCAAGAAATTCGCTTTTGCTTTCGCGGGATTCAAATTTCAGACCTCCCGAATATACGTCGAGCGTGCTTCCAGTTACACCACAAAGGTATGCGAAAAGAAGGGAGAAAATATCTTATAGCAGAACTAGAGAATACACAACAACGCTCAACTCGTTCTGTTTTGAATTTGACTTTAAATTGAATCCATGACGCAGTACAAAACTGTATATTTAAAGAAATTAGTAAGGATTTTACTATACAAATGTGTTAAAAAATAATAATTCTTTTTACACAATTTCAAATTTCTAGGCATGTTCGACGAAGGTCCCTTTGTAAGATTTTACAAAAGATTCTGCGATTGCATTGAATATCAGTTCTTTAACTAATCATTCAATGTCTTAAGGCAAGACAATGGTGACAGCCTTACACGACCGAGTCTTGTCTTTTTTCATGACTGCATTAGAAAGCAAAGGTCAACTGCCTTTCCCTTTGACGTCGTATACTGTACATATTCATCTGACATTTTTGTTATGCGGTTTAAGCTAATGTAACGACTATTTCTATCAACAATAACTGATACATTATCATTAAAAGGTTTCTATAAACTTACCTTTCATTTCTTTCGAATTCAAGATTCTAATAAATATGTTCAGATCAAGGACCGATTTACAAAAGTGAAGGTTCCTCATATAATTTTTTTTTCAGTCTAACAGATATCGCTGATGTCAGTTACAAAAACTATTTCATGAGACAGCCACTCAGACGGGAAAGTGGATAGCGACTCTGACTGTCGTACCGAAGGACTCGGGTTCGAATGCCGGAGAAGGCATGGGAGCACTAAAAATATACGGTAAATCGAAAGCCCTTTCAAGAGGCTGTAGTAGAGGAAGAAGGGTAGGAAACCCTCGGGCTCGTCTCCCAGGGTGCTATCCTTCAAAACTGGGTCGGAATTGAACAAAGTCGGACTACATGGTCTCGTGCGCTGGAGATTTTTTTTTTTTTTTACAGTGTTGCCATTACTTGCTTTCAAATCGCTGAGTTTGTTAATCAGAAATTCGTTAAAGTTTTACAAAATATGAAATAAGTAACGAAACAAATTTCAAATTCAAAATTTGGGCTTCTAGATGTCTATATTCGGGTGGAAACGTACGTTATTCAAAATTTGAAGTACTAGGTACCGTTGTTTTATCACAATGCAAGAAACGTATATACATTTATGCAGATTCTTCATTATTTAATTTCTTTAAATATAATACAGGGCTCTAATATTTGATAGCAACAATTTAAAAAGTGGATCAATGTTTATAGTGAATCAACGCAAAATGCCAAAATGTCCTTCTAAGCAAATGAAAATAGTCCTTCTAAGCAAATTGTCTCACAGAATTTGAAGGCTACTCTGAAATATGGTACCCGGGAGCTATTGCTCCATTTGCCTTTATGGCTGTGGTTCAGGTAAAGAGGCTGATGAAAATCGATGAATTCAAAACAAATATAGAAGACATAAAATGTCCTCCGCTTCTGCCTTTCGGAAAACATTTTAGTTAAATTCAAAGAAGAAATTTTATTTTTTGTTAAATACTTAAAGCAATTAAATTTAGGCAAAATTCACCTTGACATTGGTTTTCTAGAAAAACTTCATACACTTTAAGCAAGGTAGACCTTCAGGGAACAAAAACAAAATGTCTGGAACAAATTAGATTTTTCTTTATGAATAATTCAAACTACATCGAATCGACAATTATACCGAGCGAACATTCTCCACTGCAATAAAAGCTATTTAATGTAAACTGCGTTTTAGTTTATTTGATATATCTCTAAATATATGTTTTAAAGCTATTTAAAAAAGGAACTGAAATTATTCTGTGTATTATTAATTGGTTGTTCCGAATTTGCTTTGGAAAAGTGTGAAAAGAATTTTTCATTTTTTAAATAAATATACATATTCGTAATATCTCTTTTTATTGCCATAACTTAATTAAGTAATGGTTAACCAAATAGAGCGTTAGCTCGAATAGGCTGTTAGTCTCGAAACGGGATTTTGCGTCATTCGCTAAAAATAGCTGTATCACTTTTCAAATTGTTGCCACCAGATATTATCGCTCTCTATTATTTTTAAAGAAATTAAATAATGAAATATCGACATGTATTTATGCATGTTCCTCGTATTGTGAAAACAACGGTACCTGAAGGCCATCAAATTTTATATAACGTAGTCCTCCATTTGACTGTATGACCCTGGAAAACCGAATTTGAATTTCAAATTTTATAATTCATATTTTGTAAGAATTTCATAAATTTTTGATTAAAAACTTAACGATTTGAAAACGAGCAGTGGTAACTGAGTACGGAATAAAGTATTTTTATCTCCACCTATGAGGTACTTTCTTCCTCCTTCCAGCATCCCTTCCTGGTGTAACGGTTGCACACTCGGCGCGTATTCGAGAGGTACGCGTTCGAGTCTTGTCAAGGGCATTGCACATTTTTCACATAATATGCTTCAAAAAATCTTAATGACTCTACAGTGGTGTTCGAACTAAAAGTTGGTGGGCGATAATTCGTCACCACCAGGATTTGGCGATTGCGTCTCCTCCTCCCTACTCGCCCTTTAAAAAGGGGGAGTGTATGAGATATTTTCTCCCTTCCTCCAGCATGCCTTCGTAGCACATTTGGTGCGTATTCGAGAGGTCCAAGTTCGAGGCCCGGCGAGGAAATTGCACATTTTCCCCATCTCCTGCTTCCAAAAAAAAAAAAAAAAAAAAAAAAAAAAATCCTAAACACACCGAGCGAGACTATATATCGAAAATTCTAAACATATGCTCTTTTTAAATATTTTATGATTTTGTTGTTGAATTGCATTTGATGTGCCGTAAGTGCACAATATTTAGTTAATAAATTTTATTAATTTATTAAATTTAGTTAATAAATAGCAAAGAGCACAATATTTAGTTAATAAATTTAACACACAACACGTTAATAATAAGAAGACAAAAAACGTTTTGCAAGCCATCTTACGAAGGAAACTGAACATTGATGTAATAAAACTCAGAAATTCACGCGTGTGAAGCTAACACTCAAAGGTGAAGAGAACGAAAACTCCAAAACTGGTCTATTTATAGTCTTTTTAATCAACGTCCATTGTCCATTGTCGTCGTCCATTGTCGAAATGGAATTCGGAGTGAAAAATATGAAGGCTCGTCATCACATTTTTTAAATGTAAATATCACTGAAAATGTACTTAGCTTTTTAGATCGCGCAGTACAATAAATTGGTAATTTATCTTCCTGTATTTTTAAGCCATTTCCCAAGGTTCCTATATTAATGAATTTTGGAAACTTCGGTGATCAGTTGTCACGTGCACGCGCAAGAATTAGCGGTTGCATTTGTGCTTTAATCGGAAAGTAGGAACACTTGCGCACAAGAAACATTGATGGCTGGAAAAATAATTGTAGTTTGTATATTTTAGTGGCAGTTCCACAAAACTTTATTTATTATCTTTCGGTAACTCGGAATAACGACTTGCTTTATTAATTTTTGCTATGCAAACTTTTAAGCCATTGGACTGTATAAATAAACCAGCTGACGGAAACAGTTAAGACAAATACCATTAACCATTGAGTTCGAAAATCAGTCATTCTTAAATTATGTATCTATTAAAACCTTTTACTTAACACTGTATTTCCCATTCTATAGAATTAAACACATATTTTGTAATTATTGTTTTTGAAAATTTGCATTCTTTTCATACCTTGAGAGTTATGCGTAGTGGTGAGTGTAGAACCGAGGTTCTTTGCTACAAAAGTATAAACTGCACTAAGTTAAAAACATAAAATTTAATTAGTGACTTCCTATCCTTAAGATTTAACAACGTAGATGAACATACGTGCCAGACTGTGACACATTAATGAAATTATACGATGGATAACGTGCGTATGTACTAGATTGGTACAATATGACTTGATCCTGCTTAACAGTCCATTCATTTAAGCAGGTATGTGGAGATGAAGAAACATAATCTAGAATGCCTTATGTAGATTCTTATCTCTACTGTGCTGTTTCTTATTTGGACTTCTTGCCTTACATTTCTGCACCACGCTTGAGATAATCACACCTGCTGGCTACGTTGGCAAACAGCATCAGACAGGCATAGCACGGAGGTCAGAGTTCAGCACCATCAAAATCGGGAAGACACACTACCTCGTTTTCTCTCTCGTCGAGAGGAACCTTCCGCACAGTTATACAGTTCGCCTTTTCTGCTCAGCGCAATCGCGAACGGGAGAAATGCAAATTTCTGTTTCTAACAATAATGAAAATAGGTTATCTTAGTGTGTAAAAGTAAATTTCAGTATGTAAAAAAATGATAAAATGTGTAATCTCCGTTCAATAAATTGCAACTATGAAATCCCCCACCGAAACAATGAAATTCTCCCTAATGGGGAATTCCCCCCCCCTGGTATACGAGAACGTGTAGTAAAATATAACAGCATATTTATTGCCTGAAGAATATAACCATGATAGCTCTTGCCTTGAAAAGGGAAAAGATAGAGCAAGCTCTTGCCAAATCTTAGTAACCTAATTAAAGTTCAGATTTAAGTGTCCTGTACAGATAATATGTGAATATTATTATTATAATTAATAATAATATGTGTGATAATATGTCCAAGAAAATATGTGAAACAGGAAATTTGTGGTTTTTAATGGATATTATTGTTTTTTTTTAATTCTTGTTTTTTAATAAATTGAATTTTATTTTTGCAAGTACCGGCGCAGTTCTTTTAAATTATTAAACTGCAGTATTGTTAAGTTTTGGAAACCGTTTTTCTAGTTTCATTCATGAGACAATTATTCAGTAATTTAAAAATGATAATCAAAATGAAAGTAAAAATATAGAACTTTTTTATATGTTTATTTATTTATACTTTTTGCTTTATTTAGAATTTTTCATCCTTTCTTTCCTTTATCTCACCGCCTTTGTTTTTTTAATTTATTTTCGATCCACGTGATTTCTACTAATACATGCTTTTCATTAGCAGGTTATATATATTTATTTATTCATAGCATTTATTGTCAAATATATTTATCATGAGTTTCAAAAAAAGAAAAAAAAAAGGGGGGGGAGACTATTTAGAATAGCAAATGGCTTTTTTTTTTATCCCCTCCCCGATTGTTTCGGATATACAAGGCTTACTGTAAAAGCTTCCAACTCTTATTAGCACAATTTCAATCCCTTCTACTACAAACTGATTAACACTTTTAGGAAAGTGAAGGAACAAACGTTGCAACCTACAATGATACTACTGAACGTAATTTTGATATACCTGATTATGTAGCTGTAGTAATTTTGATATACCAAAAGGATATTCCTTTTGGTAGTGTATGAAGTAGCAAATTTTTATAAGTAGTTATAAACGTGTTTTCAGATATCAAAATGCTATACACGTTTTCTACGCATGGATAGTTATCATTGCGCTTGTCGATTGCTATTTAGTATTCGAGTGTAAGTTCCGATGTCAAAATGATAAACTGTAGTACTTAAATAGCAACAGTCTTATTTTTCTAATGTAGACATGTGCCCTTGAAATCCAAGTAGAATAAAGTAGCTAGGAATGTAGAGTATGGCGGAGTACGTAAAATTTATCTGCTTTTAAAAAATGCATTTACAGAGGTATAGTTAAGGAAAATTCGCTTCAGTTTATGTTACGCTGGTGAAAATTGCGAAATCATTTATTTTTCACAGACAGAATGCAGCTATCAGCATCAGGGGTTTTAACCCTCTGTCAGCTGCAGGTGGGAACTAAACTAAATTTTCATCAAACAGAGTAAAGAATTTAGTGGTAGCTTGTTTTTATATGAATACTTTCTGCCTGCATGTACTTGGCATTTCTGTTAGTAAAGCATGTAGTAAACAAAAATTAATTTCAAGTCACCTCTTGGTAATTCGAGAAAACAGTGCTTAAATACGACTGCTTTTGTACTGTACACTGTGGATTTTGAATATTTTGTACTGTACAGTCAGTATTTTTTCTAAATAACTTTAAAAATATTATAGTTTTTAAATTGTTAAAATATATTTCACGGAGTGCAATAAAGAATAAAAAAGGGAAGGGAAAATTTTTTACCTTAAGTTTTATATCCTCTCCCACTCCCAAACTACTTCTGTAGTATTGATTTTCTGATACTCTGTGTTGTAAGGAATTTAATGCTTGTACTGTCATCAGGTTATTTTGAAGCAGGAGACGTGAAAATGTGCAGTGCCCTCCCGACTGGGAGTGCCCTCTGGCTGCCAGTGCCCTCTGGGACTCGGAACTCTGGACTTCTCGAATACGTGTCGAGTATGCTTCCAGTTACACCACGAAGGCATGCGAAAAGGAGGGAGAAGGTACCTTACACTCCCCCCTTTTAAAGTACGAATGAGGGTTACAAGACCCAGTCACCAAATCTTGGTGGTGACGAATTATCGTCCGCCACCTTTTAGTTCGGGAGCCACTACAGTCATTAGGTTTTTTTTTGAAGCAGGAGACGCGAAAAATGTGCAGTGCCCTCGCCGGCATGAAGGCATGCGGAAAGAAGGGAGAAAATACCTTAGAGTCTGATAAAATTTTAATTTTATTGAATGTTAATGTCCGTAGTTGTGATTACCAATGACTGGTATCTCGAGTGGATTGTCAGCTAGCTAGTAGTCAATGGTGACGCTCATATAATAAATGTGTTTAAGAAGCAATTAATATTTGCAAAGTTATGACTGCAGTCAATATTAATATCTGATGGACATTGGTAAGCCAATTAATATTTAACTTTCTTAAATTATAAGGTATTTCTACCACATTCCTTCGTGGTGTAGTGGTTCTGCACACTGGGCCGGTATTCCAGAGGTCCGTGGTTCGATTCCCGTCGAAGGAGGTTGCTAGCTTCAAAAAATATACCTAATGTCTCTACAGCGGCGCCCGAACTAAAAGAGTGTTGGATGAGGATTTGCCACACCCAGGATTTGGCGATTGGGTTCCATAAAGACCCCACTTGCGCTTTAAAAGGGGTAGTAAAGGTATTTTTCCCGCCTTCCTAGCTTGCCTTCGTGGTATAGTGGTTCTGCACACTGGGCCGGTATTCCAGAGGTCCGTGGTTCGATTCCCGGCGAAGGTGGTTGCTATTTTTCATCTTTCCCGTTTCAAAAAATATACCTAATGTCTCTACAAAATTTTAGAAATAATTATATGGTCCTATTTCAGCAAAATTATTAAAAAATGAATTATGCAAAATTATGTTTGTACCTTGATGACGGATTTCAGTGTATATCAACCATATAAACATATCTTACATGTTATTTTCTGTGCATGCTTCGTCGTTGATTTTAATTTAGGTAATAATTAATTAATTAATGTAAGAATAATCCAACAGAATAAAAAGATATAAATGCCCATATTAATGAATAAATTCAGTTTAAACTAATCGAATTAAGATAAAAATTATCCTAGGTCCTCTTTCCCCCCCCCCCCCCCTCCATAGGGCGTTAGCCCAGAAGGTCTATTAATTTCGTTTTTGCATTTTGCGTTGAAAACTTTAAATGTCGGTTCACTTTTCATATTGTTGCCACCAAATATTATCGTCTTGTGTTATATTTAAAGAAATTAAATAAATGTATGTATGTTTCTCACATTGTGATAAAAAAAGGTACCTAAAGCCATCCAATTTTTAATAACATAATCGCCAACCGAATATGGCCATCTGGAATTTGAAATTTGTTTTATTGTCGATTTCATATTTTGTAACACTTCAATGAATTTTTGATTAACAAACTCAACGAGTTCAAAGTGAGCAGTGGCAAAACTGTACACGGGGAAAAAAAAAAAAAAAAAACATTTTTATCTCCAGCGCGCGAGACTATGTATCGGAAATTCTAGAGTTATGCTCATTTTAAAATTATTTTGAGATATTGCTGTTGAATTGAATTTTGTGATTTAAGTACAAACAACATGACATTTAATAAATAAAGGTAACACACAAAAGCTTAAAAAAAGTCTCTTTGGGCGTAATGTAAAATCTAAAAACTTTCTGCCTTTTTTTTTTTTTTTCTATTGTGTAACTGATAACTGATCTTCTGATAACAGCTACATTGTCATTCAGCGAAGAACAGCCATCTGCTGTTGGGCGCGAGCTGCTTTATCATCCATCAGAGAAAACGTTGAGTAATTCAGACCATCACAACTGCCATCTTTCTCGTTTTATTGAAATGCCATCTGAAGGCTGTTCAAGATTCCTCACTTACAGCTGGGCTTGCATTATGAATGCCACAATATTCTGTTTTGCTCTAATTAAAATTTTCAGAGCCTAAAGTGATTAAATCAAGAAATTCCAACGTTTAAATTTTATTAATCTGTAGTGTCAGAAAATTGAAATCCATGAATAGGAAGTGATTGTTTAACTTGCACCAGATTGTACTTGATATGCTTAGAATTTTAATGTGTGCGTGTAATTATTAAAAATTCCATTTGATTTTACAACTTGCAGTTCACAGTACGCAGAATAGCGATGAAAATAGCAATACTGCTTAAGTGAATTAATTTATAACAATGTCTTCTGCCGTAGAGTGATAGAGACACTGAAATTCTGCAATAATTCCAAGTTATTTAAATAAGACCTTAATGCAATTAAATGTAAATGATGATATAATGCATACATTTACAAGTGTTTAATCATATAAATTAGAATTTTTATGGTATTTTTTCACTTGGGATTGTGGTTTCGGATTTGTCTCTCTCCTTCTTTCTCGTAGAACGATTTCTGGTTATTTCTGTTCCATGAACGACTTCTGTTTTAAATATAGTGCTCACAAAACAAGTTATTCTGGGTTACATTATCTATGTCACTATCATCATTGGCATTTATTTTCTACGGATGCAGGCTGTAGCAAAAGTAAAGCTTCTTTTTGTAAGTAATAGAATTTCATTTTAGCAAGCTATTTCTTGCTAATGAGGATTACCTCAGAAAAAAAAAAATAACTCCGTTTGCGTTGTTCTGTGTCATATTTTCTTTAATTCTGTTCGTGACACTTGTGCTATTCTTGACCTCTTCTTTTAATTACCAAATGAAGTCAAAACAAATGTATTATGTTGGGCTCTTGGAGGGGGGGGAGCTTATTTACCGTGAGTTATTTATATCATCAGTACATTTCTGAAAAATAGCCTGTGAGCTCTAAGTGAAACTAAGTCGCTTAGAGCTGAAAATAAGCAGCCGCATTCGTTGAAGCATATTCACTGAGATTTTGTACAAACTGCTTGGTGCTATAATTATATGCAATTTTTCAATCAAATTAGCGTCCATTTTGTCAGTTTTTCATTCTGCTATATATTATGACTGCTTCTGTCATTATTTCTTCTGTCATTATTAAGGCAACTGTCTTCCAAAGCCTGTCTTACGTCCATTCAGCAAAACTTGAATTCAGACTTAACACCGAGAAAATTCTGGATTTTTATTCTCTAGATGTACTATTTGAGTACAACTTAAAGTTTTGTAACCCGTTTATTGACGAGATGGGAATGTTTTTCAAAACTCTTATGACTGGATTTTATTAGGATGTTAAAATGTTCATGTCTTATGTATCGGAGGTGGTCAACTTTTGTATATATATATAGTTATTCATAGTCGTTCATATATATATATATATATATATATGTATATATGAACGACTATTTTCTTAAAAATACGTCGCGATCAACTTATTAAAATCTTGATAATCAACACATTCAGACTTGCGTCTTATATATCAATAAGTGGCAGTGGGGAGGAGGTATAAATTAACATGCTATTTTACTGTTAATAATATTTATCCTTTAAATAGATATAGATTCAATTGTATGTTATTATCTTTTATCATCAATGAGAAGACTGCATCTACATGTCTCTACCCAAGCCTTTATATTTTGTTGTTTAATCAGAGATAACGATGAAGGGATGTTTATTCCTAGTGAACTTTAAATATGAAGAAGCCTAAAAGAAGGATCTATTTATATATTACATATGTATGTAATATTTCTATTATTTTTACTAATAGTCATTTTAATTTGTTAGCCTTCTCTGCCCTTTCTGATTTCCCTCGCGTTTCCTTGCCAGTTTGTAAAACTGTGTAGTCTTGGTCTATTTTTCTTTAAATTTAGTTCGTTACGTTTGGTGACAGTTAAGTGCGTAAGTTTGTCCCGTCTGTAAAAATAACTGTTTTCGATAAAAGGGTCTTTTGCGCTCTTACCCTGTTGCTTCATAAGTTCGTCCCGTCTGTAAAAATAACTGTTTTCGATAAAAGGGTCTTTTGCACTCGTACCCTGTTGCTTCAGCTTCTAGTCCTTGCGAGAAGTCGCAACACAGACTTTCAAGGAGATCTAGCTACATTGTATGTTAGAAAGAAGACTAAATCTTACAAGTATGTAGATCTAAAACAAGAGTAAATATAATCGGTACCTTTGGTGGTATTGAAGTACTTTTCTCGACTAACATAATTCTGAAAACATTCCTCAAATTTCCTTGCTTATAAGGTTAGATAAATTTCTAGAGTTATAATTTCGTTTCTTTCATCTTTTCAATATTAAACATGTCAGAATGTTTCTTGGCGGTATGTTTCGCATTTAAAACCTTTTTGAAAGGAAAAGACAGATTCTGCACAACAACTAACATTTCCAAAATCATGAAATCTGACCTCTTCATTGAAGTTTCCAGTCACATTTAAAATTTCTGCAACGTATATTTCAGTGTAATAAATTTATGTTTTCGTAAGCGATCAGATATATTTGAAAATTATTCAAATTGGTTTGTTGAAAATCTTCTATTAGAATAATAAATTTTGTTTTGTGTGCATTAATGCTGCTGATCATTTCAGATCCTGTTTTTTTTCCTTGCAATTCTAAATTTAAGTCGCTTAATTTCAATGTAAAATGTGTACGAAACGCTAAATTACTGCGCAAAGTTTTATCATTTAAATGTGCAAGTTCTTGATCTTGCAGTTCGAAACAGATTTTTTAAACACAGCTAATAAATTACGAAATTATTGCAGAAACTTATTTTTATTTAGCCATCTTATATCACTGTGTCATAATAATTATAGCTATCCCTTTATCAAATTACGATTAAAACAGATGCCGTGTGAGGAATCTTCTTCGAATGAAATTAACAATTTTGTACGCTGTGTCCAGTATTTCTTTCGTGTTAAATCTTTTATGACTAAAACGTGTAGATGAATTATGCAGTTGTAGCTCTTATCATTTTGTCATACAGTTATGAATCCATTTATGCGGCCTATCATTGCTCGTGCGTCATCTTTGTTATTGAGAAACTTAATTTAAAAAAAAAATGGCAGTTTCAAATTAATGAGAAAGTTTTAAAAAATGTTGAACATAGTATCTACATTCTCTAATCCTTTCTTTTAAAGAAACCACACCCAACAATTCTCCTTTAGATATATAATCTTGAGAAACCATGTGAATAAAAACGCAGTTGTGCTATGTCACTTTTATCTTTCGATTCATCAAACTGAAGGGGAAACAAGAACATCTGTTAATATCATAATTTTTTTCTTATATTTTTCAGTCAGTTTCTAAATCTACTGCATCACAATATTTTGAGACAAATGAAAATCTTAAATTGCAGTAATAATTTCAGTATTGTCCTTAAAATCGTTAAAATGTGAATATGACATTTTCAAAAAGTTTCTTTTTTACATTTTTTAAATTAAAATAAGGCTTACTTTGAAAGATGCAATACTCATTGCACTTGATGCAGCATGAGGTTTTAAAAACATTTTGTCAAATTCTTTCTTAATTTTACTTATACACGTATCACAATTTTGTGAATAAATATGTTTGCTATTTATGTAAATGTAAATAATGCCTCTTTAAATTGCCTTTTTCAGTACCAGCTCCAGATACACCGTATATTAAGCAACAACATTTATCACTCATAAATGTAAAAGAGTAATCAAGTTCGTATTCTTCATGAAAACGTTGCCTTCCATATTTTTACTTTATTACTAATGTTATTGGTATTAAAATGTAAAAATAGTATACATGAAAGTATGTACCTTTTTTTAACAGCAACAGTGTTAAAAAAAATGAAACTTTTTCTAGAAACACTAATACAGGGTTACCACTATGATACTTAATATATTAACCATGACCGTTTGTTTCTATGAGTCACGACATTAAGTTGCTTTTCCGTGCTTTCGTCTTCTGCCGACTTTGATCAACTAAAAATCGCTTTGCGGTCGGCAGGTCGATCGAGATCGACTTGGTCATTCTTTATATACATAGTGTTTAACTGCTTCTAAAATGAATACGTTTAAAGCGTTAAATTTCATCAAAGGCGTAGCTAGGGTTTTCAGTGCCCGGTGACAACTGAAGATTTTGCGCCCCTTTCTCTGTGCCAAGAACGGAAAATTTTCATTCTAAAACTTCGTAACATCAATTTGGCGCCCCCTGAATGCTGCGCCCGGGGACAGATGTCCCGCCTTGCCCCACCCTAGCTACGCCACTGAATTTCATTTACTCGATTTCATTTGAGTGCTAGACATCATCATTACTCGATACTCGAGATCATCGAGTAAATGAAAGTGTTCGATTGGACATCTAAAAGTTTAACTATGTCTATGAAATAATTATTAAGAATAATTTACAATTTTGATTAAAAATAAAAGATTATTGCCATAGTCCAAAACTTAAGATGCGAAAGTTTGATCATATATGGCAAGGAAAATGTGCTTGATATCACCGTAAAATATATGCATGTTTAGGTGCAGCTTTTAAATTTTTATTATAGTTTATTAATGCAACGATTCTTTCATGTTTGTTGACGTATAACGAAAAACTTGCGAAAAATCTTGTTCCCTTAATGGTAATCCATTGCTGCTTACCATGGTACGTCAATAGTTACAATATTTATCACCTTGTGGAAAACATATCCATGAAATTTGTTCTTAGGCATTGTGAATATCACTTATGTTCAGATGCCGGTAATTTTGCTTCTTTTAATATAATTTTGTTGTTGCACAAATCAGTTTAAAGAAGTAAATACTAATTTTAAAAAAAAGTGTTTTTAATAAAATCTTAAAGATTTCAGTTTTAACGGTAGCCCAAAAACGTTAACTCAAAACAGCTGTTCTAGATGATCTGAAATGGAGAGATTCATCTAAAAAGAAGTGGATTATTGTGACATTAAAATAGCTTTTCGCAACATAATAGCAAACAAAGAAAGAAGTTTAACGTAAACATTAAAAAGTCTGAAAGGTTTCAGATTTTGTCTGTCGCCCAAAAGGGTTTGGTAAGGTTTTTACGCTCTCGCTGAGCTCGCAGTCTACTACTCTGCTGCTGCATTCGCTCCTACTAACCTTTTTTCTTTCGGTCTTTTTAGCTTTATTATTAAGTATTATTTCCTTCGGACTTCCACCATACACAACTCAACAGCAAAATTACAAAAATTTTAAAAGCAGCATAGCAGTATACGTTTAGAATTTGCGATGCAGCATTAAATGTCGGCATATACTTTTCTACCTTTTTTCAGTCTTTTCTCAGTTCATCATATCAATATTCAGTTTTGTTACTGAAATGGCTTTGAAAAAAAAAATTATTAACGTTTTGTGTGTTTACTTTATTAATTAAATATCACGTTCTTAGCGCTTACGCCATATAAAATTCGATCAAACGATAAAATCATAAAATAGAATTTAAAAACAGCGTATCTTTAGAATTTCCGATAGACAGTATCGCGCGCTGGCGATAAAAATATTTCATTCTGTACTGCATTGCCATTGCATGCTTTGAAATCGTTGAATTTGTTATTAAAAAACTCATTAAAGTTTTATAAAATATGAAATATATAATAAAAGAAATTCGAAATTTAAAATTTGGGCTTTCAGCTGCCCATGCTCGAGTGGAGGACTACCTTATTCAAAATTTGACGGCTGTACCGTTGTTTTAACATTCGAAGAAATATGCATACATTCATGGAGATTCTTCGTTATTTAATTTCTTCAAATATAATACAGAGCGATAATAGTTGGTGGGAGCAATCTGAAAAGTGATACTGGCTGTTATAAGGATTCGACGCAAAATGCCGTTTCGTGAATGCTGGTATCAAAATGGAGAATTCAGCTCAAGTTTTTCAAGCTGGAACTATACCTCATATGGAAAGGTAAATGGGTATCAGGGGCGTAGCTAGAGTTTCCAGCGCCCGGGGACAACTGAAGAATTTGCGCCCCTTTCTGTGTGCCAAAAGTAGAAAACGTTTCATTAAATAATTTTGTAGCATGAATTTTTCGCCCTTTGGATGCTGCGCCCGGGGACAGATGTCCCCCCTTGCCCCACCCTAGCTACGCCACTGATGGGTATATATTTTGTATCAAGTGGTAGAATTGTGTTGATAGACTGTAACAAATTTTGGAAGAATAATAAAAATTTTGTTTAGTGTTTTGACGATTGACGGAACGACTAATATATAAATAATCTAAGGCAAATTTGCGTACTGGTATATTACTTATGGCAAGTAATATACCAGTACTTGCCATAAGTAATATACCAGTACTAAGTATGGCAGTTTAGAATTTTTTGTTTGAGTTATTCGCTTTTCTTGATATATATGTTATTTCTCGTTTTGCTTTTTAATTCTTGATATATGAAAGCTCAAGCTTGCTTGTAAAAAACGCATTTTGTAAACGCATTAAATAATTAAATCAAAGCTGTCTTTTTATTTGTATTTATTTAGCTTTTTAAACTGTTTTTGAAGTCTTGTATGCAGGGCTGGCGTGTGGCAATTTGCCGTCCAGTGCAATTTCTGAGATTCCTAAAATCTGCCGGGCGCCAGTGGCCGAGTCGTAAAAATCGACGAACACTGGTTGTTGCGAACTGGGTTCGAATTCAGGCGAACGGGCTGGCTGCATGGGTGTTTTCGTGGTTTTCCCCATGTATAACGTGTATACGAGCCAGTTTCCCTTAGAAAATCCTCCACGAAGGCATCTTTCCCCTTAGCTAGATAGCCCTAGTGTGATTTGCTAAACCCCTAGTGTGATAAACTAAACGTAAAATCTGCTGCCTAGTGGCTCCTTAAATTCTAAGAATTTTGGCGCCCCTAAGTACTACTGCGCAGTTTTCCCCCTAGATTCTAGAAATTTTGCCTTCGGGTATGTATCCTTAAAATTTTGCAGCTGTGTACTTCTCTAGATTCTAAAAATTTTGCCGCCCTTTGCAACCGCACCAGGACTGTCCTTGCATGTGTGTAAAGCAAAAATCAACAGTTTAAAGCTTGCGTAATCTTATAAGATAATCTGCATTGTCATTTGACATTGTCTTTGTGGTTTATTACGAAATCTATATTGTTACATATAAGTAATCTTAATTCGTTTTAAATCTAATACTTGGGTTTAGCACTGGGCTTTATGTCGAAATGTGCTAATACCGCGAAATCTAACTCTTGTTAAAAATTTAAGTAAACGGACAAATGGATTTATTTTCTCACATTAGATATTGGCGACGCCTGCTGTTTTTTCTTGCTGCGAACCTTTATTCGTCGGGTTCTGTATTCTTCACTCGCGTTTTTGGCTACCATCCATTTATATGATCTTCAAAGCCTGTTCATGTCGAGCCCCTAATTGACGTCATAAGAACGTTTTTGAAACTATGCGATGACGGAAGCACAAGTCTGTGGGTTTTTTTTTTTGCTTCGGGAACTGATAGTTGCAGCCCAGCTTTAAAAAATTTTCATGCTTCGTGATTTATAAATAAATAGTTTGGATTATTTTCTCTCCCTCGTTTTTTAATAGATCGTTTAAATATATAAATAGAGATTTATGTTATTTGATTAATAATTTTTATTAATATAGTATCAGAAAATATCTAAATATTATTCAGGATTGTTTTATGTTTCATTGTGTTTAAATAATTTTTTAATACAGCAGTACATTATGATTATTCTTATAAACATTCAGAAACTTTACATATCTTAGATTTCACTTAGAAAAATGAATATGATTTACTTACATTAATATTTACATAATTACGTTAAATATTAATGATTTAATATGATTTACTTGCATTAATATACACATAATTCAGTAAACATTAATATTTACTGAAATTAAATTAAAATAAATAAGTACATGTGAATATATTTTTTTAATTTTCTAAATTTTCCAAATTTGTTTTATATTTTTTTGATGTAATGGTTAATGTGTACTTTAGATTTTAAAGGCAGAGCTTCTTTAGTACAGTAGTTTCCTATAACCACAAATTTCATGTTATTAATATATCATAATAAGAATATAATGCATGTTTATAATATTTTTATCTCATGCCGTTTTATTTATCAAATAAGTAATTCATCATATTCATTGCAGAATTAAGGATGCCGAAGGAAATTTCAAAATTTGCCAGTACAGATCCTCAGTCATGTGATACTTTTGTTGTTTTGCCCCCTGGCACAGCTCTTAACTGTGTTGTTTTTGGGAAGAATTCTGATAGACCAAAAGGAGAAGTGCAAGAGGTAGTTTATTTTCCTGCAGAAAATCATCCTGCTGGTTCAAAAGTGCAGGTTTGTACTTCAGTAGTTTTGATAAAATAAATGTACGTTTTTAATGAATTAAATGAAGTTCTTTTTCTTCAGCATACTCCATAACATCTTGTATCAAATGCATTTTCTATGAAATTACAATTATCCCATTAAAATAATTTTGAAAAATTCATCTGTTAATGAGTTGAATATAATGTATTCTCTTCTGCTTAAATGTGAATGCAATTTTTACCAAAATTTCAGTAGAACTAAATTATAATTTTGAGTGCAAATATGCAGGTTTTCCATAAACTTGAACATGTTTTAAAAAATGATATAAAATTTGCAAACTAATGTATCACAATGCAGTTACACCTAAAAAATATTTTGTGTAATTTTGTTATGAATAGAGTATAGATCTTATTATTAAAATCTCATTCAGAAAGTTTACTTTTAATTAATAGATAGAGCCATATTTCAATGAAAATCATAAGTGCACAAATACTTTTGGGAGCCATTGTAAACTGAAAGACAAATGTAAAGTAGTGATTTTACAGCAGCATTTAACTGTGAGATATAGAGTTAATACAGCATTATTTAGATATAGAGCATAAGGTTTTTGTTACCAAACATGATACTTTTTGATTATCTGCATCCTCACCGAAAAGTCACAAACACACTGTGGACTTCAGAGAGCATTCTCAAATTTGTTACCAACTTAAGAGAACATTTGTTTAGGTATTTTTACATCTGTTTCACTGAAGGATCCAGTTCCATCTTTTTTTTATTATTATTATTATTATTAAATATAACATGTTTTTACCTTTTTTGATAAAATCCTGCAGCATTTTTTTTGCTCCGTTGTCCTCCCAATCTACCCAGCAATGTTTTTTCACCAAGAAAATCAGAGCATTGTACGAATAATACACATCACATGCAGCCTCAGTATTATGCATCGGACAGAATCATGATCACCTAAAAACAGTTGCAACTTCAATGTAATGAAAATAAAATCCACTGTTCCATTAATATTCATTGTAAGGAAAGAAAATGCATGCAGTGCAGAGGAAATAATAAAAATTAAAAAAAATGACTGTTGAGTTTCATAAGTGCTAACAAATCTATATGTACTCAAGCATAGGAGTGCTATGTATATACGAGTACTTTATAAAAACTTTTTGGCAACATGTTGCATCATCAATACTTTTTTGTGGTTTTTCAGTTGGAATGCAGATTATCTGGAAGTATCCAAAATACTATTACATTTTACATCCTTTTTGCTGTACTACTTTCAAATTCTTCTGAACAGAAAATTTGTTAAGCAGGATTAATTTTATGGGAAAGATTATGATATGATGAACAGAAATATGTATAGTTATAGTTTAAACTTGATCATAATATTCTTGAGTGTATTTAAATGCTCTCTATGCATTATCTAAATTATATACGCCTTTTTTGTACTGATGCAGAAAAGTACTTCTGTAGGTCCACTCAAGATTGGCTGTATTTTTTTATGCTATTAATAATTTCTTTAGTGCACTTATATTGCTGTGGATCAAGCAGAGCACACTCATGCTGTAATTTTGAGTAAACCAGCTTGGATGTGGGGTGCAGAAATGGGAGCCAATGATGCTGGAGTTTGTATTGGTAATGAAGCTGTATGGACAAAATTAAATGGTCCCGGTGATGCTGAAGAAAAGCTCCTTGGCATGGATCTTGTTAGGTAAAATTTTTATCCAGTAAACTAAACTCATATGTCTATTTCAGTTAGTTTTGTTTCTCAGTGTACATACATGTGACAAAAATAATATATGCAAGAAACTGAAATAACTGGGGAAAAGATCATATATGTGTATGTATAACAGAGAAATTGAAGTATATTGTATATCACATGTAGTAGTTTCAAATATATTATATTTTTTCTAAATTTGAAAGAGAATATATATAGCACCAGCTATTTTCTATTCAGTTATCATATTTTAAGATCATATACGTTTTCAGAAGATTTTGTTGCTTAGATATAGAATCACTTCAGTGTATGATTTATATTAATATTTAATTAGTGCCAGTAAAAAAAAGTATTCACGAATGTATGCAATATTTATTTTCAAATTGTAAAAATAGTTGATAAACTAAGACAAGTCTTGCCAGCTTAAGGAAATCTAAAATACATTTATGTATTAGATTCCTTTAAAAAAATTCAGGACTGCATGTAAAAATTTGAGACTGTTGTAGAAAATCAGCTTGTTTAGCATGTTTTAACGACTTTTTTAATAGCAGATATTATTTATCCTATCCATATTATTTTTTTAATTTTCAATTAATATATGTAAACTAATAGCAGATCCACTTTAATAAATGCATTACATAGAAAATGTCATTTTATGTTGAAAATTAATTTTATAAAAGCTTTCTGTAGTGACTGAATTTTAATTTTACCCTTTCCCTTGCTTGTCTAGGTTAGGTTTAGAACGTTCTAGTAGTGCTAAAGAAGCTGTTGATATTATCAGCAGTCTTCTGGAAGAACATGGTCAAGGAGGTCCCTGTTCTGATTCTAGTCCTGACTTTACATACCATAACAGTTTCTTAATAGCAGACAGTAAAGAAGCTTGGGTTTTGGAAACTGCAGGAAGTCTATGGGCTGCTGAACATGTAACTAGTTAGTATATTTATTTTTAGTTAATAGCACATTATGTATTTATATTAATAGGATTTCTTGGCATTTCTTGGAACTTTAAGTGGTCTATATTGTTTATGTATTTTCATTGTGTAGATTGTACTTTAAAATAAAGATTTTTTTCTTATAAACTTGTCATGAATACACATCTACATTTACTTTACATTAGCAAAATTGGTTTGAGAAGGATTTCAGATAATGGGCATCCTCAGAACCTTGGTAAATTAATTTTGTTGCAGCATTTAATTTAAATTTCTTTCTTATAAATAAAATATCCTATATTCAACTTTTTTTCAGGGGGGGGGTAACACAAACTGACTGTATTCTGTTTATTTCCAAAATGATGCTGACCTCCTGGAAAATTTATTTTTATGTAATTATAAATTTTGTTATATAAAACATTTTCATTCATGGCTGTGAGAAAGCAGATACTATTTAAATGATGCAAATCAAAGTACTGAACAATTGAATTAAACTCTAAATGCATTTATTAGTTGTTTTATTTTTGCCTGAAATATGTATTATTTTTGGTACAAATGATACTATGCATTGTAAATTTGAAAAAGTTGTATCATTATTTATATTAAGTTAGCCAGTTATTTTTATCCTGACTTAACCATCATTTATGAATTGTGTAAAGTATGATATCACTGCAAGAATCTATTACTGTATTCACCTAAAGAATAAGCTTGTGTAAATTAGCTAGGTGGCAATTTTCCCATGTTTCTTTGTTATGATAAAAGATAATGTAGTGCATTTTAATTCTAATGAATTAATTTTTAATTAACAGCTCTTAAACAGAATTTTATAGGTGAAAGTAAATTGGGATTGCCCTTTTTACCGGACCTATAAAATAACTACATAAAAACCACAAATACTGTAAAGGCCCTTATTTTTGCAAGGCTTTAATTTTCGCGAGCGCATCCCTGCTAAAAATGCCCCGTAGAAACCCATAAAATTTTTTTACGGGGAATTGGCCTACGGGTACCCGTACAGCTCTGTGGGTACCCGTAGGCCAAATCCCCGTAAAAACCCACAGACAGAAACCCATACAACTGTACGGGTACCCGTAGGCCAAATCCCCGTAAAAACCCATAGAAAGAAACCCGTACGGTTGTACGGGTACCCGTAGGCCAAATCCCCGTAAAAACCCATAGAAAGAAACCCGTACGGTTGTACGGGTACCCGTAGGCCAAATACCCGTAAAAACCCATAAAAAGAAACCTGTACGTTTGTACGGGTACCCATAGGCTGAATACCCATAAAAACCCATAGAAAGAAACCTGCACGGCTGTATAGGTACCTGTAGGTGAAATACCCGTAAAAAACCTGTAAACAGAAACCCGTACGACTGTACGGTTCCGAGTAGGCCAAATCTCTGTAGAACTGTAGGCACTATAAACAAAATCCCAGTAAAAACCCATAGCCAAAAATCAAAACTTTAAATGCATATCCATCCATTGGCCAAATTTCCATTAAAAAAATGGATATTCCGTAGGTCTATGCCTTTTAAAAACCAGTAAACAAAAGCATGTACCTATACAGGCACCCATACGCCAAATCCTGT
The DNA here is from genome assembly GCF_044657685.1 of Stegodyphus dumicola. Lineage (NCBI taxonomy): Eukaryota > Metazoa > Arthropoda > Arachnida > Araneae > Eresidae > Stegodyphus > Stegodyphus dumicola. Next base: position 83,180,697 of record NC_140772.1, on the reverse strand, counting down.
AAAAACCACTACACAAAAATCCACAGACCAATAAAGGTACCTCTTGGAAAAATCACTGCACAAAACCCATAAACAGAACCAACAGCATTATACCATAGTGGAGTATCCATACATAGAATCGTACATAGAAGAGGGTATCCATATACAGAATCCCTATAAAAAACAATACACAAAAATAGAACTGTAAATCAAATTTCCATAAAAACATAAACCAGCAGAAGTACATAATTAGCACTGATGAAATGTACAGAACTAAATTGCAGAGAAAGCATGTAAAGTAATTTTAAATAAAACTCAATGCGAATAAATAAAAATTTTAAAATATCTAGAGGCCTACGAGCCCGTCCTTCTTAATGCATGTCAATATCTATAAACATATTACAAAATATTTGTATAAATTCTCTTTACAAAATTTTAAACTACCTTTATATAATTCTGAAAATAAAATGAATAGAAAGATAATAACCAAAGTCATGATTCACAACCATCGAATGATATATGTACATATATATATGTAAGAAAAATAAGGAATATGCAAAAGATTAAATTAGCAGCGTAAAATTAATTTTCCTTCTCTATTCTAAAAACAGTAATCTTTCTGTACTGCAACATTTGGAGATTAATTCATGTCATATGACTCTTACATAATTTGATGTTGTAAAAGAAACTAAAACTCAAACAGCCAATAGTAATTTTACAGCAGTATTAACTATCAAAGACGAGTAAAAATGCATCGAGAACCAAAATTAACTCGGTCTGAATTAAGATTTCACCCTTAATGTAACGCATTTGCTTTTTATGCTTTGTATTAGCTGGATTGCAGTCTGTCTGCTCCTTGTTTCTTACTACACATTTATCAAAAATGTTAATTTTTGGAATAGGCATAAATAATGTGCCAACTTGTTTGTGGCTGCAACATATTTGCTGAAAGAAAAGTTGAATTAAATCTACCTCGACTGCCAAATTTCTTATTCATTGTGGATTGGAGTTTCAACATCTCTAAGCCATCAAAATTCTTGCTGTTCATTACGGATTCAGCTGCTTATATCTATTACATATATATATAATATCATTTCATTTGATGGTTGCGGATCATTACTTTGACTGTATATATATTATTGATTTCATTATAAATATATACATATAGTACTGTACCTCACTGCATATATTTGTATTTCAGTTCTTTAATTGGGAAATTAAACAATTGTATTTAATCACATCAGCTTGTTTAACAATTTGATACCTAATGAGAAATGTATTGCCAAAGGATGGTACTTTCTAGCATCTGCTTAAATTTTAAGTTACCTACAATGCACTAAACCAAATTAAAAAACAAAACTAGAAGAAACCCAAATTTTCAGGAAGAGAAACATTATTAACAAGCAAGCAAAAAGGATACGGGACTTGCAAATTAGAAACTTAACATAGAGTTCAAATTTAGCATACTTGCTATCCCCTTAAAGCTCGCTTACCAATGATAGTAACACCCTGCAGCTTATTATGACATGCATACACATAGATGTTTTGCGTGGAAGAAAGGATGAATCCAAGAATATAATGTAGTGAAGAAATAATAATATACAAACACTGTGCCGACCCCTTATTACAATACTTTGAATGTTACCTGTATCTCTCAAAAGATAAATGAAACATGAAGATAACATATAATAAACTTAATAGTACCCAAAATACAATAAATTATATTGTAACAAAATGAATTTTAAAAAATTTACAAGTTTCAACAAATACCAATTCTCAACGCGCAGTTCGGGAATTAAGAAAATATCTCATAGCGTATAATGTTTTATTCCGTATCTCACTTTTAGTGCTATATAATCTTCCACAGATTTTATATAAATAAAATCTATTTTATGTAAATAAAATCTATAACATAATGGGTATTTATAGTATATGTAGTTCTTGATGTAAAAAAGATAAACTTTCGTACTGTAAAAATTCCATCTATGTGAATAAGTATGAATATACTCATATACACATAATTATACTAAATAACTAATTTAATGAAACTAAATTCCTATAGAAAATGGGGAAAGTGTAGAATCGCCCACTGCTTGGCGTGTTTTTAAGAATTGCACATACTCGGTATCCATGTACACATCGACCTATTTTCACTTAAAAAAACATCTCAGAATTGCACAAAAATGCCATTGTGCACTCCTTTGACTTTATTCATGTACACATCGACCTATTTTCACTTTAAAAGTCAAAAGAAAATTGACAAAAATCCAATTCCTTTTACTTTTGTACAAAGTGCCAAATAAATAAGTGGGCGATTCTGCACTTTATCCGAAAAAATATATAAAAATACTATTTACCTATATATATTAATAATTTATTATTACACAAGGTTTTTCATATATCATCTCAAGGGAACATAAATTTAATTAAAGCGATGCATTATTGGAATAAATTTGAGTCAGTGTTTTAGGTGCAAGTTATTTAGATTTCTATTATAGAAAGAATACTTGAAATAATGTATAGAAATATTATTTTGAACCATAAAAATTCTCAGTAGTAAAATTTAAAGTACTGAAAAGGTAGCTATTGTTTTTGACAGTAGATTATATAATATAAAAATACCTCATGCTGAGCATTTTCTGAAATTACAATGCTAAATGAAATTGATATAGTGCAGTATTTAGCAATAATAACTTTTTGTAAACAAATGTGGCTATATTCGCTTAGTTGTAATAATAGTAATTTTAACTGCATTTGTATAAGGCTGTACATAAGATTTATTTATATGAGTTTTCATCCGCAGAGAACAACCGGATTCCCTGTGGAAGTGATTCCGAAAATAATGTTTAAATATTACTCTAACTATATTTGAAAGCAATGCTATAACAGTGCCCTTATAAGACTCATGATCTGAAAAGCTTTGGTTTTAAATGTCTCGTAAAAACTTTCAATTACTTCTGCAAAATTCATACCCACGTAAAAATTACTACACCGAAGTCAATTGATTATACAGCAAAACGTTCCAAAAACAATCAACTCCACAATTCAAGATAATGCCAGTTTCCTGTAGCCTGACAAAACTATGAATGATTTTTAAGTCCTGTTATTTAATTATTGTCCTGACAAATGTGCCATTATCAGAGGTGGTCATTTAAGAAAATAACCACTATATGAGGTTTCAACTAAATGTAATTTTTTTCAAATAAATAATTCACGTTTTATACTCCCAAGACTAGTACATTTAATATTACATAAATCTTATTCACAAATCTATTTCTATTTCAAAAGCAATTCATGAAAAACACATTTGAAATTTTCTTCATCAAACTAATAATAATGAAAATTAAAGTATGCATAAAAATGATTATATGTGTTTTAACAAAATAGCACAAAATATTTAATGTAAAAATGTGGTTCTAGTCTCATACTTGTAAAGAAAAATAGACCAAAAAGAAAAAAACAATCTAAGCTACTATGATCATCTAAATTTTCACATAATTTTAGTAGTGGAAAAAAGATTCCTTAAGCTTGTATGTCTTGTCTACCCCATTCAATAAGTAATAAACACATTAAATACTTCAATGTTTATTTCATTAATAAAACTTACCTTTTTTGCTCGCAAAATATAATTAGTACATTTTTTAAAACATAAAAAAACATTCTTTTTGCTCGGCCACATCATATTAGTCGAAAAATTCAAAATTGAATCATGCAAGATCATTTTTAAGTAAGGTATGCTCAAATTTATTAGTACATAATATTCAAATGATAAAGCATCTACATGAACAAGCTTTAAAAAAGTATTTCTAAACTGTAATCAAAAACATAAATTTTCCAAAATACAGTTTCAGTAGAATGCAAAAACTACATTTCTGCATATCTGCACACTGAAACAAATTATCAAGCCTGAAATTATCACTTTTCAGTCTTTAAGCACATTGTTTTTCAGGATAAAAGTAAAGATGGAAAATCAATTTCACGCTCAGAAACTCCATTTCACAACTAGTCAGTTATCAGCAACGTTCTCTCAAACATTAGACACGATTACACGTGCATGGCTTTAGTGGTATATTCATGGTCAGTGCTGGTATTTTATTATTTATTACTAATTTCTAAACAGTAAAACATAGTAAAATTTGTAATACAGGAAATCCTAGTAAATAATATATTGCATTACTACAACCACGAAGAAAATAACACCACCATCACACAACAATAACTAGAGCGGTGCCATATTGCTTGTTTGGGAAACTTCTGACAGTGGGGGAGGGAGGGGGAATTTTTTCTTCACGTCAGCGTTAACAGGGAGAAAAGTTTTGCGATTGTGAATGAACTTGTTCGCGTTAAAGAGATGTTGGTTGATACCGGTGTTTATTTGTAATATCAGAAATGTAAGTGCTTATGTGTGTGTATTCAGAGAACCAACTCGTAGCAAAAACCACCTCCCTAAGACGACCGCCTCTGAAAGAGACCAGTATTTCTGAAAACATAAGTATACTTTGGTATTGAATATTCCCTCTGTAAGGTGACCATTCACAAAGAAAATTCTGCAAGTGTGTCTGGTCGCCTTAGAAAGATTCATTCCGTAGATGCAATCTCCCTAAGACGACCACCTCTAAAAGATAAACGTATCTCTGAGAACGTGAGCATCTATTGGTATTGAGCATCACCTCTCTAAGGCGACCACTTGCAAAGATGAATTTTTATTTGCGGCTGGTCGCCTTGGAGAGACCTCGTTGTGTGTGGTGTATATGATTACTGTTATTGTTTCCGAAAAAAAAATTTAAATAAAAAAAATAGCATATTTAGTAAAAACCCTCTCTAAAACGACCACCTGCGTTTACAGGTTACTCTGGTGGTCTTAAAGAGATCATATTTTCATTATGTTAATTTTATTGTTTACAAGAAGTATATTAACATCAGATAAAAAAATAGCACAAACCCATATAAACCAACAGAATATTTATTCTTATATTGATACCAGTAAGAAAACCAGCAAAAGTCAATATAAACCTATACAAACCAGTACAAAGTTCTGCCATTGAATGTTGGTTGTATGGGTGTCAATTGATACCAGTAAGAAAACCCACAAAGATCAATAGAAACCAGTAAAAGTCAATAGAGACCATCAAAAATTCTATAGGTACCAGTAGAAAGTTTTACTGGTTTCTATGGGTCATTTTGAAACCAGTAAAAAAAACCTACAGAGACCAACAGAAACCAGTAAAAGTCAATAAAAACCCATAAAATCTTATGGGTACCCATAAAAAGTTTTACTGGTTTCTATGGGGCATTTTTAGTAGGGATCGTAATCGCGGAAATTTAAGCCTCGCGAAATACTTTTTTTTTTTTCAACTTTCTAAACTTTACTTAGGTACTTTTGAAATTTTTCAACTTTCGGTTCTGTTCATATAAAATTTGTGAAATTTTCAGCTTGCAAAATCACCGATATATTCATTTTCGCGAAAATTACGGCTCACGAAAATAAGGGCCTTTACAGTAATTATAAGTAAAAATTTGATATCGGTTATTAACATTTAAAAACTAAAAATTAATTATCTCATTTGAGTTCTGCAGTCTGGTATCATTACATAGCAGCAATCTAATGAAACCATATTTAATATCCATCTTTAAAGACATTTTCCTAATAAACAGAACGAAGCAGTGATTTATATTTACTTTGCTATTTGCATAAATATTATGTTAGGATAAATAATACGCTATATGTATAAATATTGTGCTATTTGCATAAATATTGTGTAAATTAAAATATTGTTTACCTCTATGGTTAAAATTGGAAGTCTAGTAGCAGATAGTAATTTTTACAATCTTTTTGATTAATTATCCTCAGAGCTCCTTTTAATCTCAACTTTACTTTTTGTCCATATCTCTTTTCAAATAATGCCACAAAATGTTATTGCTGTGTATTAATTTCAAAGGAATAATGTAGTGTATGTAAAAAAATATATGGCAACACAAATAAAAGAATAATGCTATTAAATGTTATCCCTATATTATATTATTTTTAAACAAATAATATAGCAAATATAAAAAAATGTATGCCATCATTTAACACTTTATTAGGAAACTCTAAAGATATCTGATATAAATTATTTTTAACTTCCACATGCCAGTTTGCTGCCATGTTTCAAAGATCTTAAGATATTTTTCTAGTCTGATTCCAGCAAATGGTACACACAGGATTTGGTGACTGGTGATAAATTGGATGGGTTCAAAAACGTCCTTTTAGTGTTGGTGACAATTTTCAAAATTGCACCAAGGCCATACCATATACTAGGATTTTACCAATTTTCTTTTAATTTTAATCTGCCTGTTATTGATTAATAAACTAAACAATTTAAGAGCAATAAATAGAGTTCTTTATCATTTTATTAGTAACCACGTGGACCTATGAAAATTACACTAGCTGGATTTATTAAAAGCATTATATATATATATATATATATATATATATATATATTCTTTTTTATAACTGTTTTAGGCAGCTAGTTATCTGACAATGAAATAAACAACGAAAGTGAAGTTTGAGAGCAAAAGTCCTTCTGGACTAAATATATATGAGGAAACTATTGGAAACATATTTATGGAAACACTGTATTTGGAATTCTAAAGTTATGTTGTTTTTTAAACTTTTATGATCTTGCTGTTTAATTTTATGTAGTGTAAATGTGAAAAAAGTGGTGTTTAATAATCAAGAGAAAAAATATGTCATCAGCAGTGATTCCAAGAACAGATAGATAAATTGTGAGCTCCCCAAGAGCAAACCTGAGCAAAGATTGTGGTGTGATAAAGTCTAAATCATTTAAGGGCTTTTTTTTTTGTTTTTTTGTTTTTTTTGTTTTTGTGTGGTGTGTGTGTGTGTGTTCTTTATGTTATTTATATCTCATTATATTTTTTCTTTATGAATTTTAAATGTATGGAAACTTTATTTTAGGTGGCTGTAGAAATATTTCAAACTGCCTTACAATAGGGACAAAAATTGATCTGATGAGTAAGGATTTGAAGGAGTGTGCTCAATCAAATGGGTTTTGGGATCCATCACAAGGAGACTTTAATTTTGCTGAAGCATATGGGAAGCCAAATGAAAGTGCTACTGAGAGACTCAGTCGTGGAAAGGAGTTGCTGAATCAGCTATCAGCATCAGGTGTGTGAAAGGAGTTCTTTTAAAAAAGTCTTGGCTATTTTATTTTGAATTAAGTGAAGTTGCAGGTAGGCTAGATGTAAATTATTTTAAAAATGAGAGAAATTGCCAGTGTCTTTTATGGTATTAAAAGTATAAGGAAACCTCATATTGTAAGATATATCATATTAAATAATTGTTGGAATTTATGTGTTCATATTATCCATTAATTATGTATTTGTTTTAAACTTAGATAAATTTTTACTAAATTTATAATGTATTTTTTCATTTAGATATTTATCAAATATTTTTAAAAATATGTGTACAGTCAAAAGTCGTTAATTCGGACACCCATAATTCGGAATGATCTATAATCCGGACATCAAAACTAAAAACTTTCTGCGCATGCGCCACGTTGACACATGCGCAGAGGCGTTCAGGCGTGCGCGTAAGACCTTTTACGACTGCGCATATGAGTGTGCGCAAGTGCAGAATACGTTTTCGCGTGCGCATTTAATGTATAATGGACGTATAAGCTAAAATTATCTAATTATCTATTTCAGTTAATGTTGATGATTGCGTTGTTCCTTAATTTTCGAATTGCATCCGGCTTATTATTTTTTGCAGACTGTAAGAGCAATTTTATAAAAGTAAGCTTAAACTTTCGATTATATCAAATAGAATTTCCGATATATATTTGTTAATATGTAAAGAATCTAAAGCGAAAGTATGTTTTGAAATCCGAAATCTTTTTATCAATTTCACGCTACTCGGCGGCGGGCGCCTAATGAATTGGAAGTTGATTTGTCAGCACTATCCTTATCTTCAGCGCAGATGTTTTTATTTTATTTGGCTTATAATTCCTTACCAAATGTAGTATTTCATCTCGATATGCTCCGTCTTTGATATGATTTAAAACAAGTTCCTCGTCATTATAATTCGCTTCCGATAGCGAAGAAAAGTGACAGAGGTTATTGAAAACAAAAAAATTTCGATTGACAAATTAGTCGGTGTTCTTGACACAGCAATTATAGGACTTGAACGGCGGAACTTTGTAACTGAACAAGAAATATGTCTGTTTAATAGAATTAAAGAGAAAGTATTATCACATGAAACGAAGCAAAACTTAAACAACTTACATTGAAAGAAATGTTTAATAAAGTAAACAAATAAATATTAAGCTTTTTCTTTTTGCAAATTTTGATACCCTTTAGATCATAATTGTTCTTTATTTCATAAATTACGGTTTCATATTTTTAATTTTAGAATTTCTGCATGCCATCTTACGAGATTTAAACTGATGATCTATAATCCGGAAAAATCGATAATCCGGAATCGCCGAAGTCCGGACGAGTCCGAATTAACGACTTTTGACTGTATATGATATTATGTACGTGATAGTTCTAATAAATACAATTATGCTTCATGTAATATTGCATTTTGCATTATAAAATAATTTACAGCAGTTAATAAAAATATAATTAAAATTTAAAAAATATTTTAAAATCATAAAAAATTAAAAATAATTAGTAGTTAATAATAACAGTATACACTTCATGTTTCATATACTAGTATGAGTATTGCATAATTTAGGTAAAATGTTTGATAGTTCATATGGTATCATTATTTTCAATTTACAAAAATTTCTGACATCAGTATAAAATAGGTTTTTCATTATGTAGTGTTCTGAGTTATACTGAACGAACAAAATGCTTAAAATCATACAATGTTCTGTTTTCATTTTACTTTCATACTTAAAAAGAAAAAGTTATATTGTGGTCTTAAAATTATAATGTAAATGGATTATAAGTATTCATTATTTCAGCTGATTATTTAATAAAAATATGTATCAAATGACACAACTCAGTGAAATTATTTTTGTTGCATCGTCACAAATAATTCCAAAAAAATTTTTAAATCACATATTTAATAGACATCAAGTAATTAATAGACAATTTAATAGACATCAGTAAATGAAGATTTTTCACATGGAATAATGTTCAAAAAGAGTTTTAGAAAAAGGTTCTTTATATTTAGTGTGAGTAATTTGTTAATAATTGTATATTTCTTAATTATTTATTTCCTATTATGGTATCGTTTTAAGTGGACAAAGATCTGAAAAATTTTCAGATAATTCAAAGTAATATTTTTCTTTTCAGGTGAATTCAGCACCCTCTCTATGTTTCAAGTTTTAAGAGACTGTGATGGCCAAATCTGTAGAGGGCAAGATCACGAGTTTCCAACTGCAGGATCTCAAGTATATGATTTTTCTTGATTTTGTTGACAAAAAATTAAAAATATTTTTTTAATATTTATAAAAATAATATTACTGTTTTAATTGCTTTTAGTTGAACTATATAACAAATTAATGTATTCTATGTCTTTTATTGGTACTTTTTTGTTATAGCAGCCCCCAACCATATTTGGCAGTTTTAGATTTGCACCAAGATCTCAGCTATAATTTTGCCAAGCTCATGAATTGCGAATGTAAGAATAAACAACACAATATATAATAATAACAATAATAACTCACATATTGTTTCTTAAGTATATTTTTATGAATCCTTATATTTATTACTTTATCATATGTAATAGTTTCAGTCATGATCTATAATCCGGACTTTGCACTTTCATGCATATTAAGCTGCGTGTTACACCATTTCATAGATGTCAGTTGCCCTGCCCAAGAATACATAAATCTAATAGCAGTGCTAAACAATATTCTAGAACCGCTGAACCAATTTTCAACACAAAGTTCCTTCTTCTTTTTCCAATTTTTAACATTGTACCTCCAAATGGTTTCATCATTAACGTAAAGTTTCATGTTGTGGCCATTTTTGCATACTCATTTGTCAGGTAAAAGAGCTTGTTCTTGAAAACATTATATGGCATCTACCTAATTACTTGGTAAATCAAAGATTGTTAATGTCAAATTCCCTAAAAAAAAAAAAAAAAAAAAAAAAAAAGAGAGAGAGAGAGAGAGAGAGAGAGAAAGAGAGAAAGAAATGAATATATTTTTAAATAAACAATGCAAATTTGAAATCCTCATCAAAAATGAATAATATGAGAACACGTGGCGATAGCAAAAATGCAACAAGGTGCTAATATATGATTACATAGTGAGGTATCAAAATATGCAGCTGGTGTGAATAAATAACAAAGAAGTACCTTCTTATTATATAATCTTAATATTCTGTTGGTAATAAGATTTAATTTATACTTCATAGCATATCTATTAATAAATAAGTACTGAATGGTATGTAAACTTAATTTATAAGTATTTTATTTTATGTGGATACTTTTAATTTCTTTTAAGTGCATGAATTTGTACTTAGCACAACATTATTGTGCATTTTAGTTGGGTAGAATTTTAAGTATATTTAAAAAATAGCACCTCTTGTTATTTTAGGGAAAGGACAAAGAAGAATATAATTTAAATCTACTTAAAAAACTAATACAAAGATTTGAATTATATTGAGATTCAAAACTGAGAGAAGGATTAAGTACTGAATGATATGTAAATATTTCACTACTTTAAGCTTTTAATTTTTTATGGTCATTGAATCAATGCATACTTGTTTATATTAACATTTTCAACCTTGGTGAAAAGGAATTCACCAAGGCCTTGCACAATTTTTGTGGGTACTAAATTCTGCCATCAAGTGTGTCTCTGAATTTTTAGACTTTTGCTGCACCTAAATTCTACTGTCTGATATTTTCGCACTGGTTTAGTGCCAGCATGCTCGAACACATAATTTTATTCCACTACAGTAAGTATTAAAGAAATAACCAAATTAATCACTGCCAAAACACATGGACTACATCTTCAAATGAATCTATCTGAATTTTGAAATTAAAATTAATTTTTGTAAATTGCATAAAATTATGTATTATTTTCTTATGCAATAGAATTTTAGTAATTTTTTTATGCAATTTGGGTTAGATAAAATCTAACTAAAGTCTCAAAAGTCAAAAACTTAGTACTTATACAGAAATATAAATTGTACATTTTTATCAAAAGATAAAAAAAATTAAAGATGAGACTTATACAAAGTGAAAAATTATTTTTACAGCTAGTATTATACAAAGTGAAAAATTCTTTGTATAGCTACTATTATACAGAGTGAAAAATTATTTACACAGCTACTAATAAGATACAAAATATATCAATATGCATGACTTATTATCAACAGAATAGAGTCATTGAAGGCAAATCCACTTGCCTGATAACATTTAATATGGATGAAAATGTATTTTAAATGAGTCAGATTGCTTTATCATCTCCCCCATACATAGTTTCTGTGCAAAAATAAAAGTAATATCTAATATTGAAGACATACATGAATTTTTTATTCCTGTAATTTTCTGGTGCTTTTCTGCAAGTAGGAATAAATAATACAGTCAAAAGTCGTTAATTCGGACACCCATAATCCGGACCTCAAAGCTACAAACTTTCTGCGCATGCGTCACGTTCACGCATGCGCACAGGCGTTTACGAGAGCGCCTACGGCTGCGAATATGTTTGTGCGCATGCGCGTTTAATGTGTAACGGAGTTATACGCTAAGCTAAAGTTATCTAATTCAGTTAATGTTGCAGATTGCGTTGTTCCTTAATCTTCGAATTGGATCCGGCTTATTATTTTTTGCAGACTGTTAGAGCAATTTTATAAAAGTAAGCTTGAACTTTCGATGTCAAATAGAATTTCCGATATATATTTACTACAAAGCGAAAGTATGTTTTGAAATCCGAAATCTGTTTATCAATTTCACGTTGCTCTGCGGCAGAGGGGGGGGGCAGAAACGTCATTATTAGATTATGATAGATTAGAAAGATAATGTCAAATAGAATTTCCAATATATATTTACTAATATGTAATTTGTATCTACAAAGCGAAAGTATGTTTTGAAATCCGAAATCTGTTTATCAATTTCACGCAGCGGATTGGAAGTTGATCTCTCAACACTATCCTTATCTTCAAAGCAGATGTTTTTATTTTATTTGGATTATAATTCCGTACTAAGTTTAGTATTTCATCTCGATGTACTCCCTCTTTGATATGATTTAAATCAAGTTCCTCGTCATTATAATTCGCTTCTGATAGTGAAGAAAGTGACCCAGAGGTTATTGAAAACGAAAACATTTCGATTGACAAATTAGTCGGTATTCTCAACACAGCAATTATAGGACTTGAACAGGGGAACTTTGTAATTAAACAAGAAATTATGTCTGTTTAATAGAATTAAAGAGAAAGTATTATCACATGAAACGAAGCAACTTACATTGAAGGAAATGTTTAATAAAGTATACAAATAAATATTAAGCTTTTTCTTTTTGTAAATTTTGATACCCTTTAGATCATAATTGTTCTTTATTTCATAAATTACGGTTTCATATTTTTAATTTTGTAATTTTTGCATGCCATCTTACCAGATTTAAACTGATGATCTATAATCCGGAAAAATCGATAATCCGGAATCGCCGAAGTCCGGACGAGTCCGAATTAACGACTTTTGACTGTAATAAAATAAGCAATAAAAATATTAATTAGACTCATTAGAAGGGAGATGTGGCATTTACACAAGAATATCTCCCCCGTGTCCAATGCAAATATAAACAAAGTGGGCTTAAATCTAATAAGCAGGTAAATCCAAAAGTTTACATATAAAAAATTGTTTGACAAAAATATCTCTTGCAGACATGTAGCAGTACTAAATGAATAAATTTTAAAGCTTCTTTAGTGGAAAGTTTTTTCTTTTTTAACTTTTTACTGAATGAAGTCATTTGTTTGAAAATGCTTAAAACTAAGTACTGTTCTGTGAATAAAATATTGATTCAGGGTCTCAATCCCAGAGAAATAAAACATTGCCATACCTCATGTATATGGCCATTTGTCTCTTTTCTGTTCTGCAGTAAAAGAACGGGTAAAATAATTTCAAATGGACCAAAAATCCATAAGATGATTCTTGTGAAAATCAGGCATTGGAGCAATTGACATTAGAAAATAGAGCTCGTGTGCAGGTGGAAATATTTAGGGAAAGGTGATTAAAAGTCAACTAGATGGTAGCAAGATTTGATCTACCTAAAAATAACTGTTTTATACATTCTACATTAACAACTTCACATAAACAAGTCCTTGCAAATGTCTCTGAAAGCTGGGTACTCTGGCTTCTTTCAGCAATTTAAAAACAACAATGAGTCAGTGCAGTTCAAAAACAGCAATATGCACTTAAGGAGCTTCACTCTCCCCACCCTTACAGCTCAGATTTCTTTAAGTGAGTATTATGTGTTTTCCAAATTTAAATCTGACGTTTGTGAAAAGAGATTTAATGATGATGGCATGAAAAAAGATGTTATGATGACAAATTTTGAGAATAAACTTTCACATTAATTTTTGAGGGCACAGAATTGCTTATGTAAAAAGTGTGTCAGGTACAAGGGCACCATATTGAAAAATAAACTATTAAAATTTCCTGTACTTCTCTTAGAAGTATATCAGGCTGGAAACTTTGGGATTTATCTGTTTACAGGCAATGGCATAATAATTAGAATATTTAAACTACTTGCATGCACTTTTTATTGATACTTTGAAAGCCATACGACTTGAAATAGCTATACGGAGCTTTACTTATGTTTATTTTCCTTAGCTTAGATCCAAACTGCATAGTATTTTGCAAATTTTGGATCCTTTAGCAAGAATCATGAACATTGTTTAATCCACAAAAATACATGTTTTGCCATTGGAATCATAAAGATTTGGATGTATTTAATAACATTTATATTTGAAAGTAACAGTCATATTGTTACGGATTTCGTATTTAAATAGCTTATGTTAGTTGAATTGTAAATTAAATGGTTTTATTTCCCGCGCAGTGCAGCGCGTGACAAATATTAAAAGAAAGCTTAGCCGGAAAATTGAAAATACAAGAGCGCGTGCATGTAACATTTAATAAGTATCTCTTTTGATTTCGAGAAAGTACTAGAAAATTCTCGTGCGCGATTTTAAAATCTTATAAAAGGAGGAAAACCTCTAAGTTCATAGTAGTTACTTAGTTTGTTGTTGTTTTAAGAGTTTGTTTAGAAAACTGCTCTTGTTGACTGTAGCGAATTCGCGGATTAGCTTTCTCTAGCTGTTTTGAGTTAAATTCTCTTGAACGTTTGAGTGGTTAAAAGATAACTACTGTGATATATTGTAATACTGCATGAATATTTTAAGAAATTTAAGCATATTTGTTGTGATAATAATAAATTTTTGTTCATTTTTCATCGGACTTGTGCATTCATTTTGTAACGAACCTGTACGCAGACAACAATTTTTGGTGTCTGAAGTGTGATTTAAATGCCAATTACAAGAGCGATGGAAGAAAAAATGAGGCAGTTGATGACTGCATGTGCTGCATTGCAAGATGAAATTGGGCCAAGAATCTGTTAAGGAAGAGATGAAATCCGTTAAAGGCGAGATGAAATTGGGCCAAGAATCCGTTAAGGAAGAGATGAAATCTCTTAAAGGCGAAATGAAAGCAATTCAAGAAAAGATTGAAGCATGTCAAGAGGAAATGAAAAGAGATATTACTTGCATAATAGAAAACAAATTTGAGGCTATTGAAGGCAGAATTGACACTATTGAAACTAAAGTTGAACAAATAGAAGAAAGAGTTTCTTTTGTCAAAGATCAAATAGAAGATAGAGTTTCTGTTGTAGAACAACGAATCGAAGGAAGGGTTTTTGCCGTCCAACACCAAATCGAACAACAAATTGATGACAGGGTTTCAGCAATTGCGAAAGAAGTCGATACTTTAAAGAAGTTCGTAGCGATGGCAAGGAGCAATTCTGATAGTTTCAAATTTTTACCTATGCCTCCTCGTCCCTCTCTGAAGCTATCCACTTATGATGAGAAGATCTCCTGGCAAGTGTATAAAACACAATTTTCTATAGTGGCGGATGCGAATGGATGATATTCCCAAACTAAGGCCTTTCATCTCGCCACTTCTCTCAGAGCAGACGCAGCGGATATCATGCAGACGTTTCCAGAAAACCAAAGACTTGACTTGAAGCTCTATCCGGCGCATTGGAGTTGCGCTTTGCCGAGAAATGTTTAAAGACTACAGCAGGCTTCAATTAAAATCCCGTCAACAGAAGCCCACCGAATCACTCCAGGAGCTCGCCACGGATATTGAAAGGCTGTCACATCACGCCTTTGTGAAGTGCCCGATAGAAACAAGGGAAATTCTGTCTCTGCAGTACTTTATTGATGGCATCCGGGATCCCGAAATACAGAAAGCTCTGTGAATGACGGATGTGAAGGACATAAAAAGCGCTCTGTTGTACGCCATGAAGTTCAAGGCAGCCCAGCAAGCAACTCATAGAGATCGCTATCCAGTCAGAGCTGTTCGAGTCCACGAGGCAGTGGATCAATTGATGGCTCGTTTAGACAGACAAGTCGACGCTTTGATACGGAGTAGCAGTGAGAACAAAGTGGCTCTAAGTTGTTGGAGATGTGGTTCTAAAGGTCACCTACAACGGAATTGCAGAACACCCCAGGGTACGGAAAATAAAACAGATGATTTTATCAGACAAGTCAGTGGCTTGAGACAGAACAGAAGTGAAAAGAAACCAGTTCTAAAGTGCTGGAACTGCGGTGTTGAAGGCCACGTGCGAAGGAACTGCAGAACTCTCCAGAGCACGGAAAATAAAACAGATGAGTTGAACGAGCAATTAAATACCAGGAGATGGAAAAGAAACCAAAGTGATGGAACTGTGGAGCTGAAGGCCACGTATGAAAGAATTGCAGAACACCCCGGGGTACGGAAAATAAAACAGATGAGTTGAACAGGCAATTAAATACCAGGAGATGGAAAAGAAACCAAAATGATGGAACTGTGGAGCTGAAGGCCACGTATGAAAGAATTGCAGAACACCCCGGGGTACGGAAATTGAGACCTTTTCTCAGCAATGATGCAGGAAACAAATTAATGACCATATCAAGGAATGGAGGTTGCCAGATAATGAAAAACCTTGTTTTAAAGCACTCAAGATTTCTAGAGTGAGTGGCAACAATAACGGACTGTCTACAGGGTTGCCACGCTACCTGGAAAACCGGGAAAAGTCAGGGAATTCGAAAATTGACCAAAATATTCAGGGAAAAGTCAGGGAAGTTCATACAACGATCCCGCCAAAAAAAGCGATTTTTGCGCCGACGTCGGAAGAGGTAACTTTTTTGGCGAATTATGCATCACGTGAGTGTCATTCGGGTAGCTGGCATAGAGCCAATTTTCGCAGCTCCAATTTGATTGTCTTTTAGAAAGGCAAAGCAACTTTTGGTTTCCAGTATTCTCGAGAATCGCATGTGCAGTGCATGAACTAAAGAAAGTACCTGTTCTCGTATAAAACAAAATGGGTTTAATCCTAGTATACGGTACCATGGAGGTTAGAATCAAAGAAATATGTATTGTAAAGAAGGAAAACCTCTCTGCAATAGACGTGGCTGTGACTCCGTTCCATCATAGAGGGAAACAGCTGTGCATGTCTGATATATCTGTTGCCAAAGCTCGAAACCGGTGTCGAAGTTCGAAGGTCACGTTATCAAGAGTTCATAAAATGAATATCGTTTAAAATTTCTTTAACCACTTGCGCTAAAAAGACGTGCCACGCACGTCAAGATGCTTTTGTCTCAAACCGCGAGCGACGTGAACACCACGTCGATAAGCATTTATCGCAAAAATGAAAATAACGTGGTGCACACGTCGCCTAACAACGAGATTGTTTATTTCTCGAGTTAAGCTCTGGATTGCACTCGCAGATGCGGAACGGCGTAAATGAGACACTTTACCGCTTGTTATATTGTAGCGCACGGCACCGCAACCGTGAAGTTTAGTCTTAGCGGAAGTGGTTAAACTCTAAAGGAAAAGAAAATATTTTTTGGCGCAAGTAAACTAATTCATGGATTAGTTATTTTCAGGGAAAAAAAAAAAAAAACTACGAAAATCCGTTTTTAAAATTATTGCGAAAAATCCAAGAAGAAACGTCCTTTGATAAAACGTTTCTTCTTGGATTTTTCGCAATAATTTAAAAACGGATTTTCGTAGTTTTCTTTTTGTCAAAGAGTGTTTCTTCTTAACACGTGTTTCTCAATTTCCTGTACACATCGCGGAGAGGGAAATTCTGGCCGCCAGGTTCCGTCGCCAAATCCCTTGGCAAATTTTCCCTCCGCATTCTAGCAGCGTAATAGCATTTTACTTGTATGGAACCTTTTCTTCTTTACATAGACGTTCTTTGGTTAGAATAATAATGGGATTTGGCGACATCTTGATGCGCAATAAACGGGTCATTTTGGTCTTGGCGACAATTTTCAAAATCGTGCCAAAGCCTTACCGTATACTAGAATTTTACCGCAAAATCTTTTTAAACCTTTTCTTTTTCTTTTTAATAAATACTTTGTCATTTTGCAGTAAAATAAAAAAATAGTAATCGGTCATCTAGGCTAGCCATGTAATATAACTATATTCGCTAAAATATCGTTGATTATTCTAATTCAATTTTTAAGTAATTATTTTTATGGTTTTCATATAATTTAATGTTGCTTCTTCCCTCTAAATTTATTTATTATTAGTAAATAATATTTTCAAATTTCAGGAAATTTTCTCTGTCATAATCCTGAAATTAATTATAGCAGTATGATGACATACCATCACGAAATTTAATGCACATATTTTTTCCTTATGTATGCTTCGAAATAAATATAAAATACCTCAATTTATTAAAATAGATTTCTTTCTTTCGTTTAGCTGCAGAATGTCTGCAAAAAAAGCCTTATTTTATTCCAGATTGGGAAGATTCTAATCTCAATCTTCAATGGAGAAAACAACAATTATTATAATTATATTTGTGTTTTCAAGTGTTAAGGTGCCTTTTAAGAACATACCTCACGCAAATTAAATTTACTTAAAATCTAACCGAACTATTTAGCATTGCGTTGTGATTTATAAGGACCGGATTAGCCTCGTGTTCAACTGGTGATGATCATGAGTAATAATTAAATAAAACATACATTTGTTATCCAATATATATATATCTTAAATTTTATAAAGTTTCTTAAGTGGAAAACTAAGCAAAATTATCAAACAAAGTATACCAAGAATAATTAAGAATAAATGTCCTCTGAGATTTATTGAATAATTAAGTGAATATGCTACACAATACAAGTAATACCATAATTAATTTACATCTTAGCACAGCCAGCGTACATTACGCGGATAGACTGGAATTTTCTTGAAACACACCTGGACAACCTGGAAAAGTCAGGGAATTTTATTCTCCTGTTTGAGTGGCAACCCTGTGTCTATCAATGGAAATATTGATGTAGTTCCTTGTAATATGATCATTGACACAGGAGCTAATGTTACCATCATTAGGAAAGATGTAGCTGAACAGTTTAAAGATAAACTTATTTGGACGCCATCCTGTGTTCCCTTCAGACTGCGTCTGGTGACAAGATCGAGATAGCTGGGAAGTTAAACGTGAACATCACGTTTGGAAGTGCCGCTTACTATCCCACGGCTTATGTGGCGGGTATTACAGATCCATGCATACTCGGATTGGTCTTTTTAAGGAAATACAATTTTTCCTTAGACTTTAAAAACAGCAAACTACTTTTAGCATCTGCTGACAGGACTATCCATCCTCAAAAGGATCCTCACATGGAAATGCCGACACCTTGTCCGAAAGACCCAGCTCGGGAAGCTGCCGAAATCATACTAGGGTGAAAAAGAAACGCAAGACTACCAACTGTTCTCCATCCCAGATGCTCTTCGGCCGAAACCTTCATCTGCCTTGTGACCGAATGTTTGGTCGCCCTATGGTTGCGTCTTCATCGCCTGAGGAACACATTCAAGATGTTCAGACCCGGTTTGAAGAGATGCACTTTTCTGCATGAAAGTGAGTCAACCTGGCGGCGGAGAAAGTGAAGTCCAGATACAACACGAGAGGTACTGGGCACAGATTTAACGAAGGAGACAAGGTGTGGTTGTGGAATCCGACTTGACGGAAAGGACTTTGTCCGAAATTACAGTCACCTTGGGATGGCCCGTACACAGTCCTAAACAGGCTGAATGACGTCCTGGTTCGGATTCGTAAGTCTTCGAACTCTAAACCTAAAATCGTTCAGGACAGGTTAGCTCATTACTATGGCCATAGTACATAGTGTAAATAATTGTAAATAGTGTAAGACCATGGTCCCATTTTGTTTCTAAATGTGTATTTAGTATTTGACTTGTATTTTGTATTTGATATTGTAATGTAATGTTTATGCCTCAGTTGTATTTATGCCTTAGTTGTAAGTTTGGCTTCCTCTCCAGGGATTGTACTGCCCGGGTCGTGCAGTCCTCGGGAAGGGGGCAGTGTTACGGATTTCGAATTTAAATAGCGTATGTTAGTTGAATTGTAAATTAAATGGTTTTATTTTCCGCGCAGTGCAGCGAGTGACAAATATTAAAAGAAAGCTAAGCCGAAAAATTGAAAATACAAGAGCATGTGCATGTAACATTTAATAAATATCTCTTTTTGATTTCAAGAAAGTACTAGAACATTCTCGCGTGTGATTTTAAAATCTTATAAAAGGAGGAAAACCTCTCAGTTCGTAGTATTTACTTAGTTTGTTGTTGTTTTAAGAGTCTGTTTAGAAAACTGCTTTTGTTGACTGTAGCGAATTCGCGGATTAGCTTTCTCTAGCTGTTTTGAGATAAGTTCTCTTGAATGTTTGAGTAGTTAAAAGATAACTACTGTGAAATATAGTAATACTGCACGAATATTTTAGGAAATTTAAGCATATTTGTTGTGATAATAATAAATTTTTGTTAATTTTTCATCGGACTTGTGCATTCATTTCGTAATGAACCCGTACGCACGCAACAATATTTTTAAAACAAGGATACCTAAGAGAATTTAGAATATCATGAGACCAGTATGAGTTGCAGTTTTATGATGTACAATTCTAGCATAACTTTTTATAATACTAGATTTCCATATTACTGATATCTTGTTCTTTTATTTCTAATTTACATTTACACAATCTTCTAAACTGCTGTCTTTAATTAAGTTCAATTAAGTTTGTAGATGGATAAAAGAAAATGAAGAAAAATTTTTAATGCACAGACCAGTTTTAATACATTTTATGTTATGCCATTTGCAGTAACGATTCTTCATTCCGGCCTTTACTGTTTGTGTGTGAACCATCCATCCCTGCATCTATATGACGATATCTAATGTTCATATATGCTTCTGCCAAACAGCAGATTTGCTCTGTTACTAAGTTTCTTTAAGCTCTAGCTGAATTTTGTTGCATATAGTGTGATATCTGTGAAAAAATTGCATGAATGATAGCTCTGATGCTAATTTTTTCTGCAATGGTATCTGAAATTTTAAAGAAAACAAACAAATAGCTGTGATGAGAAGGACTTCGAGAAGAAACTTCATGGTGATTGATGATTTTGTTCAGATTATGAAACAGGTTTATTTACAAGTTAGGAAGTAAAATAGTCTGTCTAAGCTAAGCATGTAACAAATGGTATAACAATTGGATAAAACAACTGAATAAAAGCATGTAATTGGTGAAACTTTATCAAAACTGTTTTGATTGGAAAGGCAGATTATGCGGAGAAATAACAGTAGTATTATATATTTTCCCATTCACTTTTATTTTTATGCTCGTTGGGAGTGAAATAAAAAAATAGTTTTTGTAATTTGGAAATATGCTTGTAATATTTTCTTGTACTGATTTGTTAATAATATTTAAAATTTAGGTCTCGGTACTAGCATCTCCTGATTCAATGCGCTCATGTTGTCACTGGTTCACAGGAACACCTGACCCTGCTCACTCTGTTTTCAAACCTTTTGTGTTTTGTTCATCGAATCGTATTTCTCGTCATATTGTGTCACCTGTTTATCCAGATAATGAAGATCCTGCTAAGGTATTAATTAAATAATTATTATGGAACTCAGTACATGCATGTTTCTTTAATTTTCATTTTATATTTATTGGACATTTTGAAATTTATTAGTATTGAATTGCACTCTTTTGGGGTCTTTGTGTAGAATGGGTTCTAAATTTCTTACTCTATGTCTATACATCTATCTATGTATATATCTATACATATATTTTATATATATATATATTTAAATTTAAACAAATTTAAATTTTAACAAACATGTATATACATAAAAAAAAAACAAATTTAAAGTTAAAATTAAAAAATGTGCAAACATATAAAGGATTTAATTTTCGAACTAATCTACAATATCATTTAAATTCAGATAGCATAAGTAAATCAAGTGCAAAACCAAACCATGAAAATAAATTCACCAATTTAGCAAATTAAAATTAATCTAAAAAAATTTTTTTTAAATGCATAAATGAATGACTGTTGAGCAGGTAGGAGAAAGTCTTATCAAGGGGAAGTTGCCCCCAAACCAATAACATACGGAGAAGTCAAACAGCAAGAATCAGTGTTATATACTATGCCATTTGTTAATAAAAGAAAGTAGTTATTTGAGATATAATGATATGATTTTTGTCCTCTCCCCTTTTTCTCTTTCTGAAACTTTTGATTAATTGCTTCCTTGCATGTGGTGATCATATTTACAAGCAAGTATTATGAGTCAAAGCTACCAGTGTATATGCTCTTTTAATAGTATGCTCTAAAAATTTTGAATTCTATTCTATAGATGAGGAATAATATTAATTTAAATTAAAATCATATTTTTTCTTGTGATAACTAAATATTCTGCAATAAGGTGGGATCTTTAAAAATATAACATTTTATGTGAGACTGGAATTTAAACTCTAAAAACATGCAATCATAAAATTAAAATTAGCAACATATAGTTTTGTATATTTTATATTCATTTTAGTTTGCAAAAGCAGTGTGTATATAAAATACTAATTTAGTAAGTTCTTATATTTAACATAGCTCAACTGTGCACATATATATAAACACACACATATGATACAAATTAATTAAATAAAATATAAATGGAAAAATAAATAATATGTGAAAAACAGAAACATGCAATTTTGAAAATTCAGGAAGATTTTTTACACTTGGATTTGGGTAAACATACATATTTAATAAAGAACTCTCATTTGTAACATTTTTGTTAAAAAAAAAGAGGGGGAGGGGGCAGGCTTTAAAAGCTCTTAGGTTTTTTAGAAATGATTTTTGGTCTGTAAAAGTCCCTAATTTCGATGAAAATTTTGCAAACAATCCTTAATTTTTCTCATTAGACAATTCCATTTTTTTTTTCAGTGAATGCCATTTGGAGTGAGAGTTAACATTCTGGACGTATATAACGGTTGTCCTAATAAAAGCAACAAATTTAATATGTCCAGTAAAGTACTTCAATTTTAGAAAACTGAAAATATTTGTTCTGAATTAATATCCTCTACAGTACTACATTCTTTTGATGAAATTCATAATCATTTTTTCACATACCTGCCTACTCAGATGGCTAATGATAACTCTATAACTTCCTCTGTAAGTTCTTTCAGCGTTAATATTCCAAGTTCAAATTTTTTGGTCTTGCATATAATGCTGTCATTCACTTTCCTTTAGTGCTGTTTTCAACAGAGATGCTGGATCAAGAGCATCATGATTTAATGTCTGCTGCTGAAAGTGGGTCCTCCAATCTATGAACTATTGTTTCATTACGAGCACTTTCACACAAAAGATCGCATGCTTTCTGTGTTTACTGATAGATCCTTAATTTCCATTTACAGAAATATGTACAAACCCTGTGTATACACATAATAAATAGCATGTGCAAGTCTTCATTTGTAAGATGATTTATATTTTTTTTTGGTTCCTTAAACGTATCATTTTGCTAAATGCAATTTGACTTCTGCATCACCCAATATGTGCAATGCATTTCCTAGCATAATGAATGTATCATAAGAATAAATATTTTTAAGCAAAATGCAAATCATAATTTATAACTATTTTAACCTCAATGAATAAACATACTTAACATATAGATTATAATATTTTATGCATTTTTATTCAATCAAAAACCAGCACTGAATGCCTTTAGTTTCTTAAATGTGGTTTAAAGCTGCTGTTTCACTTTCCTTTTATTTTTTTGTTGAGTCACTAACTGATATTTTTTAACAGGTTAAACCAAGGTTTCAGAAGGTGGTGAATCGTTGTCATACCCTGTATACAAAACATCAAAAAGCATACCCAATTCTTACCAGTGATAATCCCAAAGGACAAGAAATTATTTCAGTCCTGAGGCGTCTAGAAACACAGTGTGTTCAAGATATGGAAAGTTTTGTGGAAAACTTTACTTCTGATAAAGCAAAAGAAGTTGAGGATCTATTTAAAGATTTGGTAGAATCAGAAATGAAATTTTACTACATAAAATAAAAATGTATATGTGTAGCAGCTATGTGTGCTCTGGTCAAATATATGAAGCAAATATTCCTATGGCTTAGCTTTGATACTTCTTTTTCCTATTTAAACTAATGTAGCTATATATGCAGTTCTACTGAATTTCATAATTTGGATACTTAAGCAGGGGTGATTGTTAATTTATAAGAAATTTTTGAAAACTGAGCAAAAGAATAAAAGTTATTACTTATAAAGAAATAAAAACAATCTAGAATAAATTTAAAAATCAACTCTTCTGTTTTTTAATGTTTCATTTTATTTTAAAAAGTATTAAACCCATTACCAAATTTTGAAGTATAAGACAGTAAAATCCATGTTTATTTCTTAGGTAATTTCAGATCATTAGCACAGTCACCTCTGTTAATTCTTTCTAGTTATTTGTTTGCAAGTAAAATGCAATTTACATAAATTTGCTAAGATGTATGTTTACTAGAGGAGTCTCTTGGTAGTAAGTGTCACACAAAGAACTAAATGCTTATTTATAAAATAATGAAACAAGAAGTAACATCTTTTGTGATATAATAATGGTAAAATTACAAACAATTATTCTTGTTTTTATGAGTAATATATGGATAGTTGTAATGATGCAGGTATACAGTTGTGTTACGAAGCTAATTTTTTAGTACTTTTATAGATGAAGCTTTTAAATCATTTTGATAAAAATCATTTTCATATTTTGATAAAATTTTTACGTTAATTTTACTTTCATGGGATAGTTACTGCAGCAATGAAAAGAAATTCATAATACTTTCGGTGATATTAACAAATATTTGTCTACTGTATTTCACAGATACTATATGTGTGTAACAATTTAAGTTTTTACTTACAATTTTTAAAAGTATGCATATGCTTTGTTAATATATAATAGAACAAATTGTTATCATATGTTATTTCATCAAGAAAACATTCCATTTTTTTCTTTTTTGAACTTAGTTAATTAAACACATTTACTTTATAATGAAACCAATATGACTCATGTTTATTTTAAAATTTGCTGTTGCTTCTATTTCTGAGAAGAGCTGCCAGTCAGCAGCATATTCTTTTAGTCACAAATTTATATTTCTAGATTGGAGTACAGATTTTTCATTATAGCATATATTTTGGTTCATAGTATAGTATATTAATTACATATAATTGCCGGTTAATTGATTTTCAGATCGTTGTTTGTAAAGAATTATATGTATACCCAAACTGGAAACTATAGGACTCAATAAACAGCTTTTCAAGTAGTTACTTACTTGTCTTTTATATATTTAACATAAAAGCACATTGTTTCAAATAAGTAATTTCTGCATGTATGCAAGCATTCAAATACATTATAAAAGAGTTCAAATACATTATAAAAAGTTTTTTGCTATATAATTTTAAATATATATATTTTGATAGCAATAGTGCAACACAGGTTAAAGGAAACAGTGTACTATAGGGACATAAACTATTACATATTTCAATTGCATATTAATTTAGTTTCAGATACAAAGATTATCAATGGTTTATTTCATGTAATTCTAGAGCTATTCAGTATGATGCAGTACACTTTTTCTCTATGTTCAATATTTTATAAGAATAATTAGTAATGTCATTGCATTTGGATGCATTTACCTTTCTAATATAGCTGACCTTAGATTTCAAAATAATTTCTCATGAAAATAATCTCGGTGTCATAATAATTGCTTAAACTGTATAAATTGCAAATAGGGTCTTATTGCTGTTTAAGATTTTTTCTTTCTAGCCATTTTACTAGCATTCCATTCTACACAGTATACATGTATTTTATTATTGGGATTAATTTGAAGTATCGCTATTTAAAATCTAAATTCACACTAACTTGGTATATGAAATAGATATTGTTATGCAGACATTCACCCTAAAGGCTTAATTCTAAATTTAGTATGATTCTATGACAGGAAGGACAGGTAATTGGGGATTTGAGCAGTTAAATTGCAGATGCCAGTGGAAAGATAAATAGAGTATGAATAATAATAATAAAAAATAAATAAAAAAATAAGACCTTATTGCTACCATGGGATTTCTAATCACACTGTTACTGATTGGGGTAGTGATTTCACTTTTAGGACCCTAAAAGATGCTGACAAAAAATTTAACATTACCAAAATCAGACGGTGTAGCGGAAAAATTAAATGCCAAGCTTTATTAATTTGCTAAGCCGCTTGACTTCTGAAACCTGGGAATGTTGGGACCATCAATTGCATTTTGTCTTGCTGGCTCACCATCCACCAGTGACCGAATGGTAAAGTAGCTGAATACTCGTAATTCAGTCGGATATTTGGGTTGGCTGCATGGGTGTTTTTGTGCTTGTAACATATATACAAGCCAGTTTCCCTTAGAAAGTCCTCCATGAAGACATACCTCTCCTTAGACAGATAGCCTCTGAGTGCCTTGTCACAACCAGACCAAACTTAATGCCTCACCACATGGGGCACCATCAAACTCAGAAAGAAAGCCTTGTGCTCTTGCTATATGGTCATGACTTAACCTTGCCTGTGGATATTTTGACCCAGCCAAAATTTTGGACATATAATGCCACTCAAGAACTTAGTCATGCATTTGCAAAATTCATTCCATATGGTGAAGATAAATTTAATTAAGGATGCAAAAAATTAGAAAAAACTTCACAGAAAAAAAAAAAAAAAAAGACTTGCCAACAATTCACATGTAAGGAAGTTTGTTCTTTCAAAGCACACATCCACACTTCTTCAGCTAGCATCCCATGGCTCAGAAGTGTTTTACTCATTAAAGCAATAGAAGAAATTCTCTCTCTTCAGAAAGCAAAAAGATCCTTTATTCACATGCCATTTATTTTTTTTTCCACTGGTATCTGCAAATTATCCGCTCATGTCTTAATTACTTGTCAATCCTGTTCTGGAATCATACAACATTTACAATTAACTCAGAAACCAAATCTCTACATAACAATACAATTTTATTATTATTAAAGTAAGAATGTTATTTAATGTATCACAATAAATACTAAAT
Source organism: Stegodyphus dumicola (assembly GCF_044657685.1). Taxonomy (NCBI): domain Eukaryota; kingdom Metazoa; phylum Arthropoda; class Arachnida; order Araneae; family Eresidae; genus Stegodyphus; species Stegodyphus dumicola. The sequence goes on along the minus strand of NC_140772.1, from coordinate 83,154,143 downwards.
TATTGCAATATATTAAAACTGCTTTAGCTTACATTTGTATAATTATTTATCTAAGGGAAAGTTACCAAAAAACTTTTTAACTGCTCAATCTTGTTAGCAAAGTTTCTTTTCAAAAGTAAGAATTTTTTATAAAAATGAATTACCTTTTCATTACATGTGGATATATAGGAAGAACAAGTTAAATGAAACATGAAGCATGTGTCATTAATTTGGTACATGATCTTTTAAAGCAAATTTTTAAAACAGCAAATATTTGTATTTATATACAAGCATTTCATGACTATATACTTATCTTTTTAACAATGTATGAGAAATTATTTTTTGTCTGTGATAAAAATCTGTGCTGTTCTATTCATGTGTTCTTGATTTAAAAAAATCTTCCTGCTGTGATATTGATTAGTTTGATAAATGAGTGAATACTATTCTAAACATGATTTTTGTTTTGTTTACATATCACGAAATGAACAAGAATTCTTTGTGTAAGTTATTCTATAACTTTGTTACTGTTTATTAACTTGTAATGTTTTGTTTATTTGATAATACTTATGGAATTTTTCTTAATCAGTTTAAGAAATTTGACTTGTTTCAGTATTGAAAACTATTTTAAATTATAAGTACTAATATTATACAGCATAATGTAAAAAACAAGAAAGTTAAAGTGTCTTAAATTTAGATCATGTTACAATAAGCAATAAACAGTTGCAGTAGAGTCACAGGTATTCCTTGCTTGAGAACAGTTAGTTTACAAACTTCTATTGCTTTATTTATTTTCCTTAGAAAAAAATATATATATAATTTTTAATAGGTTACAAAAATTAGCATCTTGCACTTATATAAAAGTGACATTAATTCTGTAGATTTCCATAAATTATAGAATTATTTCAAGGACTGGTATAGTTAATTTAAGATATAAATTTGGGTCTCAGGTCCTGAAAATATTAAAGGAGCTTATCCAGCAAGAAGATTTTGAAATAGGATAGCAAAGAAATTTTCGAATCAATCATCTGCTATTAGAGCTGATTTCTATTTGCTTCAACTTGAGAAGTAAACAAATAATTAATTGAAATGTAATTAACTGTGTGAATTAGTTTATTAAAACATTCATTCAAAATAATTTTTAATTTATCTTGCAAAAATAACCTTTTCGTGTCATTGATCAAATGCTTTTTTAAGATAAATATATGATAGTGAATGCTTTTTGTTTTTGTATATATTATTCTGTGAGAATTGTTACTTCTTGTTATACACATTTTGCTGTGTAATTAACCATATAATATGTGTAAATGAAAGTCTAACATTTTCTTATTATAAAGTGTTTAATGTCTTTCAAAGAATTTCAAAAATTAATGGAAATTTTTATTTTATTTATTTTTTGGATTTAAAATGTTAAGACTCACCAATGAAACTGTAGAATGTATGCATAAATATACCTTCTTTTGCCTTTCCTTACGAGATATGCATTCAATGTCTTAGCCTTAATATTTATCTTGAGGTCCAATTACTATTTTTCTTCTCTAGGAAAATGTGAAATAGTGGTCATATGTTGGATTTTTCAAATATGAGAAAATTTTTTTTTTATTTTTTAGACTACTTAAAGCAGTGCAGTTGATATGGGTTAAATGCCACAATTATGTCATTTACAAGATTAATAAACAGTAGAATATAATATCTGTGTTATTATTAAAGTATATTGATGAAAATTAAACTTTACATAAAGAAATTTTTACAGTATGCACATTCCATTTAAAATGTATTTCATCATTTATTATACATGAAAAAGAATTCCATTACAAGAAATAATTCAAGCAAACTATTTACTAAAAATTTAGAAGAAAAGTTAATTTTTGACTTGCTTTTTGCTTATGGCTAAAAATGCATAATATTATATATCACATAATGTTAATTAACTGAGTTGCCATTCATTTTCATTATATTCTATAGATGAGGATTAATAATGTAAAAATTTTAATTCTGAATCGCTATAAATACGCACATGCTGAAGGAGGTCAAATGTGCTTATCAGTGTATTTATAGTAATAAGTACAGATGGAAAACTGCTTAATACATACACGAACACTATATTTCCAGTTCTCAAAACCCTAAAACTTCTACCATATTTCATACTTTGAAAATCAATGTATTCAAAAACCACATGGAAACCTAAAAATGTTATTTACATAGAAATTGAAGAACTAAAATGCTTTTATATGTCTACAAAAGAAAAGTGAAATGTTTCTGTCATCCTTAGATTTTGAACAAAAATATGTCCTAGTCAATTAAACAGATAAATTACAATATTAATTCCTAAGCGCATAAGACGTAGTTTCAATGAAATAATATGCTATAGTGGACAACTTTTGATTTCATAAAAGTTGATATATTGTTTTATAAAACAGAGACCTTTTAATTAAAAGCCCATTACAAAAACATTAACTAAATACTATGCAATTCTAGTCTCAACTATACATTAGAAAAAATATTCTTTGAATTGTAAAATTGAAATATGTTTAATAAGTTTGATTTAATAAATATTTGAAAACTACAAAGTTTACATTTATCAGTTTTATTTAAAAATAAGTAGCAATGTAAATAATGCTTGCGGTACAGATCACCATCAATAAATACATATAAAACACACAACAAATAAAATACACATATCTTAAAAACTTTCTGTACGAAGAATTAGCTTTTTTGACTTCAATAACACTTTATTTATTTTCATTCAAAGACTGTAATGTTCGTATTTTTGCTCCCTTGATTAGTTTATTTCCAACCTAAGAAGAAAGGAAGCAAAAAAATAGTTACTACTATAAATGCAATTATTTACTAGTAATTCTTAATAATTTACCAAAATTATATACTTTACCAAAAATTCCGCATCGCAATACAATAAAAGTGTTGCTATGACTTATCTCATTTGTCTGACAGTAACATCAAAACAAGCCCACGAAATGCATCGTGGTAATAAATGCAAGATTTTGCCTGTCTGGCAAGAGCCTTGAGCACCATACAGATGACAGTACGACTTTACTCAGTTCTGCCCCCAGTTTTGAAGGAGAGCAACCTCCGGGGGGGGTGGGGGGGGTAAATGGTTTTGAGAGTTTCCCACCCTCTTCTCCTACCATCAACCTCTTGAGAGGACTTTTGGCTCGCTGCATATTTAGAGTGCACCCATGCCACATGCACACTATTAATTTACAAACATTCATGCCTTCTCCATGATTCAAACCTGGGTCCTTCCATATGGCAGTTAACTTCACTAGGCACTAACTATTCCAGTTAAACAGCATAATAAAAGTTATATTTTAACACATAACCATTTTGCTGCTGAGTTCTATGAAATATTATAAATGTGTTATTTACCAACTTAAAAGTAAAACTAATGTTGTGGGGGAAAAATAATATGGCAACTGAAGCTACAGTTAACTGAATTATGAAAGTAATGATAAAAATAAATCTTTTCACAACTTATATATTATCCCATCAGCAAACCAAGTAGCACAATTTAGTGCCAATTATGGATGACCATGTTCTTTAAAATTCTGCTTAATGCTTTCTGATCTGCACCATTGCCAAGATTTCCATTAATTGGCGAAGGGATAATGTGCAAGTACTGTCTTTTCTCTCCCCCCCCCCATCTTTTTTTTGATCAAAAGCAAAACACATCTTAGCTTTTCCCCTTTTAATTAAGTTCATTTAAACTTTAAAAATAAAACTAAATTGTTGAATTTTGGCACCTTACTCCCTTTTTCAGGCATGCTTTCAATTTAATTTCATAATATAAACATGAGTTCAAAATTACTTCTTATTCAAATCTCTCTCTCAAAAATAAATAAATGAATAATAAAATCTGAAAGCTTTCAGATTTCGTATTATGCCCAAATAAGCATTTTTTCCAGTTACAAATACATACATGTTTCAAGAGAATTTGGGCTATAAATATTTTAAAACAGCATATCTTTAAAATTTTCGATAAGACAGTTTCACAAAGTGTTGCTACTGATTGCTTTGAAATTGTTGAGTTTTTTAAATAAAAAATTTGTTAAAATTTTACAAAATAAAACAAATTCCTAATTTGGGGTGCCAGGTAACCATGTTATTAAATATTTAATGACACTAGGTACCATTGTTTTTTCACAATGTGAGAAACATACATACAGTCCAGTCACATTAATGTGACCACCACGTACTTTCCATGTCTAAGTTAAATAACCAATCACAGAAGGCAGGTGGCAGCACAGTGCAGTTGAGCGTATATAAAGGGTGTGTGAGGGCTTCGGAAAACATTTCAATCGTTGGCGTAATGCAGAAACGAAGCGATTTATCCGACTTCCAAAAGGGCATGATCATTGGCTTTCGGGCCAAGGGTGGAAACATTTCCGAAACGGCTGAGTTTGTGAACTGTTCGCGTGCCGCCGTGGTAAAAGTGTACTGTGCATGGCAAAATGGGACTGTCCAAAATCAGCGACGTGGCAAATGTGGTGCACCACGGGCCATAGATGACAGAGGCGAACGACGGTTGCGGAGATGCGTTTGGGCAGATAGACGGGCTACCGTTGAGCAACTGACCACCAAAATGAACCAAGGGGCTACCAAAAGTGTCTCCCAAAGTACTATTCAGCGAACATTGCTGCGTCTGGGCATCCGAAGCAGACGCCTGGTTCGTGCACCTATGCTGACTGCTGTTCATCGACGGCGAAGGCTAGAATTTGCACGCCAGTACAGCAGCTGGACGTCCACTGAGTGGCGACAGGTTGCGTTTTCGGATGAATCGCGTTTTATGCTCCATCGGACAGATGGACATTGGCGTATAAGGCGTGAAACCTCTGAAAGGAACCACCCTGCAACCATTGCCGGAACGGTCCAAGCTGGAGGCGGGAGCATTATGGTCTGGGGAATGTTTTCCTGGCATTCTCTAGGTTCACTGATCATTGTGGAAGGCACAATGGATCAATACAAGTACGCATCTGTCCTTGCGGACCATGTTCACCCCTACATGCGCATTGTTTTTCCTCAGGATGATGGCATCTTCCAGCAGGACAATGCGAGGTGCCATACAGCTGCCAGTGTACGTGCGTGGTTCGAAGAGCACCAGGATGAGTTTACCGTCCTCCCCTGGCCAGCAAACTCACCTGACTTAAACCCAATCAAGCATCTGTGGGACCATCTCGATCGAGTTGTTCGCGCCATGGATCCTCAACTGCGTAATCTAGCGCAGCTGGCCACGGCATTAGAGTCGGCATGGCTCAACATCCTAGAGAACACCTTCAGGGACCTATGTGACTCTCTTCCTGCACGTCTCGCAGCAGTCCGCTCTGCGAAAGGTGGTTATTCTGGCTTTTGACAGATGGTCACATTAATGTGACTGGACTGTGTAGTTCATGTAATATTTTTTATTATTTAGATTCTTTAAATATAATACAGGGCGATAATATTTGGTGGCAACAATTTGAAATGTGATACAATGCATTTGTTTTCACACAAAATGCCATTTCAAGACTAATATCCCATTCGGGACTAACGTCCATTTTGACTAAATAGAATATTCTTTGGCATTTTAAAATTATCACCATCTTTGTTAAATAAATCGATGTCATATGAAGAAGCAAGTCGAAAAATAAGAAACGTATCTTTTCACATTTTTTATTGAAACTTAACAACACATGCACAACATTACATCGGCATCTATAGCTCGCACACAGAGAAGAGAGAACTTGGTGTTGCCAATATGGTAAAGATAAATGTACCAAACTAACACGCCTCCTTACATTTATATTTACTAATTACAAATAAACAGATATAAGCAACCTTTTCATCTTTACCATTTACAATTAAGCATAGATATAACCAATAACATTCAACACTTAACACAAATTATTTTTAAAAAGGTTTCTTTCATTAACTTAAATGTTAAAATCAAAGTTAAACACAATTTAGTTTACATAAGGACATTACCAAAATCTATTTCATTTAAAGCAAAAATATTTAAATAAACATCACTTAAATAAACAGTACACAAAATTTATTTCAATTTCAAACCTTCCCTAAATTTCATAAATTTAATCTTTCCTAAAGACTTAGTAAAGATATCTGCAATATTTGATTCTGAATCAATCTTTACAATTTCAATTACTCCATTTTGAACATTTTCGTGAACATAATGATATTGAACTTCTATGTGTTTTGAATTTTTAGTGAAGTTCCCATAATTAGCAATGGCCAAAGCTCCTGAATTATCTTCATAAATTTTAATGGGGTGAGTTATATCAGCAAAAACATCATTCACAACATTTTTCAAGAAATTAATTTCTGTCACAGCCTCATATAAAGCAATATATTTGGCAAAAGTGGAAGATTTTGTCACACAATTTTGCTTTTTGGATTTCCAGTAAATTGGATTACCAAATAATTCAATAACAAACCCAGTAGTTGACTTTCTGTCAACAATATCACCTGCCCAATCAGCATCAACATAACAATTCATAATATCAGTTTTAAGATTTTTACTATAGGTTAATTTTAGATGTTTTGTTAAGTACAAATACTTTAAAACTCTCAAAGCGTATTTGAAATGTGTCTCATCATAACAATTTTGAAATCTACTTAAATAATTTACACTGAAAGATATGTCTGGTCTAGTACCGTGACTAATATACAAGAGTGCTCCTATTAGATTTCTATATTTGACATTTTGATTTAAATTAGATTGGCTTAGTTTAAGATTAGTCTCCATTGGTGTATCATAAAGCTTTGAATTTGCAATACCATACAGTTTAGCTAAAGATTCAATATAATTTTCCTGACTCAGTGTTAAGATATTGCTTTTCTCATTATCATATTCAATATCAATTCCAATGTAGCTTTTTACTTTATTTAAATCCTTCATTTTAAATTTTTTACGTAGTTGTTCCTTAATATCATTAATTACCCGAGTATCTCTGCAATATATCAACAAATCATCAACAAATAAAAGAATATATACAAATACATCATTTTCAGATTTTACATAAAGACAATAATCATATTTACTTCTACGAAATCCTAAACTCTCAATATACTCGTTAAAACACTCATACCAAGCACAAGGGCTTTCTTTCAACCCATATAGTGCTTTCTTTAATTTATACACTCTATTCGAATTATCATTATAGCCTTGTGGCTGTTTAACATAAACCTCAGACACAACATAACCATTTAAAAAGGCAGTCTCAACATCCATTTGATGAATATTTAAATTATACTGACAAGAATATGAAAGTAACAGTTTTAAGGTTTGCATCTTGATGACAGGAGAGTAAGTATCCTCAATACTATCCTTTTGCTGGAAACCTCGAACCACTAATCTAGCTTTAAAAACATTACCAGGTTTTCTTTTGAATACCCACTTCACATCTAAAATTGCTTTATCCTCTGGTTTAGTCACTAGTGTCCAAGTGTTATTTTTAACAAGACTGTTCATTTCACTGTCCATTGCCTCTTTCCAATGTCCAGCCTCACTGCATGTTGTCGCCTCCTCAAATTTACCTGGAACTGTAGCATCACAAAAATTTGCACTAACACAGTAGTACCCGAATTCTTCATGAAATCGAACTGGTGGTTTGATTTGCCTTCTTGGTCTCATTCCAATTTTTGTTTCATCTTCATTTATCACACTGTCCTTGGAGTTATCATTACTCGATTCACACGACACTTCTTGAGGTTCATTCTTCTTATTTGTATCATCATTCTTATCTTCATCATCACAACCTACACATATTATGTCTTCTTCAATAATATCAACATGTCTGGCAACTATTATTCTGTTATTCATCAAAACTCTATATCCAACTTCTGTATACCCAAGTAAAATTCCAAATTCAGCCTTTTTATCCCACTTCGACTTTCTCTTTTCTTCTGGTATTCTTACATACACTCTACTTCCGTATAATTTCAATTCATTAGCAGATGGTTTCCTATTGAAAAATATTTCATGTGGTGTCTTCTTTACAATAGTATTTGTTAATGTCCTGTTTTTCAAATAAGCAGCAGCTTTAATTACTTCAGGCCAGTAACGTCTGTCAACTTTTGCTTCGGCTAAAAGACATCTTGCCATATCCATTATAGTTCTGTTGTAACGCTCAGCAGTACCATTTAATTCATGTACATATGGTGGGCATGACTTTATCTTGAAACCTTTTTCTCTTGCAAATTTGTATATCTTGCTATTCATATATTCACTACCATTATCACATCTTAGTTCTTTGATAGTCTTCCCTGTTAAATTTTGAATTTCATTTACATATTCAATTAAGCAATCAGAGACTTGATCCTTAGATTTGATACAATAAATTTTTGCCAACTTGCTATAATCATCAATAAAACTCACAAAGTATTTCTCACCATTACATCCACTTGTTCTGTGAGGTCCATTTACACCTGTATGTATAATCTCCAGAATATCTTCTGCTTTTCTTCTATTATTCTTGAATGGTAAATTGTGCATTTTATTTTCAATACATATGGCACACTTCATATATTCAGTTTCTATTTCTTTAGGGATTCCTTCTAATAGCTGATCTTTGCACATAATATCCAGATATTTAAAATTTACATGTCCAAATGAACGGTGCAATTTTTCTTTTAACGTTAACTTAATGTTGGTCAAATTTACAAATATTTTACTATTTTTAACATAACTCTTTACTTTATATAATCTTTCTTCTTTCTTTGCTATTGCTACTAATGAACCATTGACATCATATATTTTAGAGAACTTTTCTTTTGAAACTATTTTATGATTATCAGTAATCTTCGAATAACTTAATAAATTTGCTTTCATTTCTTTTACATAAAATACATTCTTCAATGTTACGATAGATTCAGAGTTATATACAGGAAAAGAAACTATTATATTGCCAACCTTTGTAGCTTTCAAAATCCTTCCGTCACCGACTTTCACTTCAAATAGGATCCTTCAAAGTAACTTGCTCTTTGAAATATTCATCACTGTTTATAATGTGGTCTGTGCATCCGCTATCCAGTAACCAATTGATTTCATTTTTATTTGTCACAATATTTGCACTGGAACTTGTCATGTTACTTTCGATAACAGTGGTGTGAAAACTATTGCCTTGATGACTGTTTACTCTCTGGTTAGAGTATGCTCCACGTTCACGATGTCCACTAAAAGTACGACTACGTCCTCGATTGTTTGAAGAACTTCGACCGCGATAATTAGTGGAGCCATTACCACGATAGCTCCTTTGATGGACATGCCAACAATTCTTTTTAATGTGACCAGGTTTTCCACAATTATAACAGACATTCCTTTGTGGACCCGATTTGCTTGTTTCAATTTTGAACACATTTGATTTTTCTGCTGGTGCACAATCTTCATAATCATTTTTCTCTTCAAGTAATTTTGATTTGATTTTGCTCTTTAGGTAATCGACTGTTCTGTCCTTCTCTGGTAATACATCTATTAAGTCACCAATGTGACTGTTAATTTGAAGGTAATGCTCTTAGCATATAGTTCAATTTTTCTTGTTCCGTCACGGTGGCGCCGGCATGTTTCAGTTCGTTCACATAATTCTCAAAATCATCGAAAAATATATTTACATCAGGATAATTTTTTAATTTCACACATTCTAAGTTATTTCGACAAACAATTTGTAGAGATGTTGAAGTTTTTAAATACATTGCATCAAATTTCGTAATTATATCAAATGCAGTCTCACACTCATGAATATATTCCAACTGTTTGTTTGTTATGGTGCCGTAAATGTAATTTGTAGCTTGGATATCCTTTTCTTCCCATTTTTCCACGTCATCGTTTTCACTGACTTTTCGCTAAACCACATCTTTACACTTTTTAAATTGAAGAAATTTCATAATACGCACTTTCCAATTAAAATAGTCCGAACCATCAAATAGCGGTATTCCGATATCGCTGCTTCTTGTACATGCCATTTTTACGCTAGTACCGGTAACTTTTAAAACAAATTATAACTACTAAATTCTTCATTCATATTCACAAACCACGTGAACTGCTACCATGTTAAATAAATCGATGTCATATGAAGAAGCAAGTCGAAAAATAAGAAACATATCTTTTCACATTTTTTATTGAAACTTAACAACACGTGCACAACATTACATCGGCATCCATAGCTCGCACACAGAGAAGAGAGAACTTGGTGTTGCCAATATGGTAAAGATAAATGTACCAAACTAACAATCTTTCAGAGAAAGAAAAAAAAAATTAACAAAACTGTAAGTTAGCATTTAGTATTGTTATCTTTTGCAGTTCATAATCTTGAAGAAACTCCCTTTCTCCCAAAATTATACTTTATTACTGCACTCATTTGTTCTAATGTCACCCTGCAACAGTAAAAACATTTCAAAATGCTTTTTTAAAATATGCAACTTATATACCTGTACCTTATTTAAATTTGTTATACTATACAATCAAACTCAGCTGTAGTAGACCTGGATTGTAGTGAATCCTTGCATTTAGCAAACAAACATTTTGGTTCCTTCCAACTCCCTATACACTTCATGCTATTTTACATGGCTACAACGAAGCTCCAAATGTATGAAAATTGGATAGAATGAACTTTAATCACTAACTCTTAAAAATCATGCATTTTCCTTCAATGTGGAAAAAAAATTAGTAGAAAACCTCATTACTTTCTTTTGTGTTCATCCCATTTTTCTTTGTGCCTTAAACAAATGCAAGGCAGGTATATTACCTAATGCTTGTAAAAATAGAACATACAAAAAGTATACCTTAGGATACTATATAATGTCTATGACCATTGAGCCAAGGAATTTTAATGGTTTCTTTAATTCCATTTAAGTTTTTTAACAGCGTCAATAAATAGAGCTCTGCTCATCTGGCTATGATAGAAGTTATTAAATTCTTACTGTTCAAGAGAAGAAGAAGTTGTGAATAGTTATGATCTTTGGGTTGTATATAAGAATACATTTTTTAGAGAATGGAAATTCAGTTTTGAGCATTTAAAACATTCTTTAAACTTACTTTTCTAAATGGAGAGTTTTGCATTCTTTAGGTCATTTACAACATTCAAGGTGTTTAAAAATTGACTGGTACAAATAGTTAAAATAAAGTTAAAAATGTGATAAAATTCTCTAGACATGCTCGAACTAGCTCCAGCTCTCGGCAGATGGTTAATCTGCGAAAGCTTTTGTACTTTTATTCATGTTTAAATGTGGTTCCAGCATGTCAGTCAAAAGCACTTTACCTTATTTTTTAAGATTTAGGTTATCTTATTATGTTATCCTGTTCATGTCAAGTACATATCCACTGGAAATAATAATAATAATAAAGGATATTGCTTATAAGGGCACCAAAACTTTTTTTTTGGGGGGGGGGAGCAACCATATATATCTTGAGGGAAATGAATTGCATTCTCAGTGAACAACAGAATTTTCGACAAGAAAGCAGAAGGTTCTATTTTTTATCGACAACTGAACTTAGAATGGATTAGGATTGCTTTCTTGCCCCTAAATGCAGTTTTGATTCTGTAGTATATGAATCAAGTATGATAAGCAGCCTGTAGTGTCATTACAGAAAACACTTTGATTTAAGTATGTAGATGTAAGACAATCAAGTAAGTTTTTTTGTAATCAGTAATTAGTTGCAATGTTAGCACTAGAAATGATCACTTGTTACAGAATCAACCATCAAAAATTGTTTTTGACGTGTTTCCCTAGCAAAGGCTGTTAGAGAGAGAAATTATGAAAACAATGACTTATCTATTGCAAAGTGGCTAAGAAAAAACGGCATTTTAATACTTTCAGATTGTGAAATGAGTTTCTTCCAAACATGCAATGATGATAATGTTATGTGCAATGTTCTGAGGATGAAAATATGTCAGAAATTAAAATAAAAAATTTTCATGTCAAAAGATTTTTTGTTCCAATGTTGATGAAAATGCTGAAAAAATGCAACACACAAAAAGAACTCTATCATAGTGGATGGCAAGGCTGTGATGTGAGTCATTAGTAAGTTTTCATTCATTCAAACTGTAGAACCAAAGTGATGGAGTATTTCCAATTTTCGCACAAAGACAACATAGATAAAATTTTCTTACAGTCTGCATCTCACACCAGCAGAGATTATTTTTGTATTTCATCAATATTTCGTTATTCATTTTTTGTGTTGTTACATTTTCATACATAAACTACAGTCAAAAGTCGTTAATTCGGACACCCATAATCCAGAATGATCTATAATCTGGACCTCAAAGCTACAAACTTTCTGTGCATGCATCGTGTTGACGCAGCGCATAGGCGTTTATGCATGCGCGTTTAATGTATAACGGACGGTATAAGCTAAGCTAAAATTATCTAATTCAGTTAATGTAGCAGATTGTGTTGTTCCTTGATTTTCGAATTGGATCTGGCTTATTATTTTTTGCAGATTGTTAGAGCAATTTTATAAAAGTAAGCTTGAACTTTCGATTATGTCAAATAGAATTTCCGATATATATTTACTAATATGTAAAGGATCTACAAAGCGAAAGTATGTTTCGAAGTCCATTAAACAAAAAGTAGATTTGCTGCAAAAAATGGATAAAGGCATATCCTTTGTTTCTCTAACCATTCCGAAATCTGTTTTATCAATTTCACGCTGCTCTGCGGCGGAAGGGGGGGAAACGCCGCGGCGCGCAATGAGTTGGAAGTTGATCTGTCAGCACTATCCTTATCTTCAGGGCAGATGTTTTTATTTTATTCGGCTCATAATTCCTTAAATGTAGTATTTCATCTCGATATGATTTAAATCAAATTCCTCAACATTATAATTCGTTTCCGATAGCAAAGAAAATGACACAGAGGTTATTGAAAACGAAAAAATTTCGATTGAGACAAATTAGTCAGTATTCTCGAGACAGCAATTATAGGACTTGAACAGCGGAACTTTGGAACTGAACAAGAAATTATGTCTGTTTATAGAATTAAAGAGAAAGTATTATTACATAAAACGAAACAACTTAAACAACTTACATGGAACGAAATGTTTAATAAAGTAAACAAATAAATATTAAGCTTTTTTTGGTAAATTTTGATACCCTTTAGATCATAATTTTTCTTTATTTCATAAATTACGGTTTCATATTTTTAATTTTATAATTTCTGCATGCCATCTTACCAGATTTAAACTGATGATCTATAATCCGGAAAAACCGATAATCCGGAATCGCCGAAGTCCCAACGAGTCCAAATTAAAGACTTTTGACTGTATATAAGTAGCTCTGCTTGTTGATATTATTGCAAAGCATTTAAAGTAAAATCATGTTATTATCCCATAAATGCTCAAAAACGGTTTAAATCTGGTAACTGTAGTATACATTACATGTACATATTTCTGGTATACAGTCTCATGTTCTTTGGTAACATCAAATGTAAGAAAACTCTTTAAAAGACTGAAATTATCATTATAGCCCCGGTCACATGCAACGCTCCTTCACACAGCTGCCATTAGCAAGAGGAGAAAAAGAAGACATGAAAGAGTTTCAGCTTTAGGACCCTTTTCAGAAGACCACCGTCTTCCTTCCCTTTACACCTAAGCCTATGTGAACATTCATGTCTCCGAATTGGCGGATTTCTAATACTGTTTACACATTTTTAATGTTGTTTACTGTTGTTAACTTTGTAATCTGTACTTTCGCAACTGGTACCTGAACTTTCGTAATGGTTCCTGAAAAATATATGTTTTTTAATTATTATTATTTATAAGCTGTTATTTAGTTCACTCTTGGTGCTTGTCGCTATGGTTTAAAGATGGTCATGGATTTTTAAACTGCTTCCCGATAAGATATAGAACTCAAACTTTGTACATACATTGCTTGTGGATGTGGTGTCATGCTTTTGATTTTTAGAGGATTAAATTTTTTTCAAATTTAAAGTTGAAATGATTTTTTGCAAATATTAACAAATAAACTGAGAATCTCAGAATATTACAGTTTGCACCATAACACACTGTGGAGGAAAAAAAATTAAATGAAATTTTTAGCGTAATTTTTTAAAAAATATTTTGGGAGAATTTTTTTAAATCATTCATATTTTTAGACTTTTTGACGCCCATTAATCTTAAAATTTCATATCTAAAAATATATCGGTTACAAACTTTCGACATTTTCACAGCTTATAAAACAAACTTTTCACATTTAAAAAAAATTATAAAGGAAATTAATTGGATGATTTTTTTACTTTTTTAAAAGATATGCAATATAGCAGAATGGGAAATATTGGTTCTTCTTGGGCATCAATTCTAAACATTGGTTTCAAAGTAATAATCTCATTATACCACACTATTTTTACGACATTATTTATACTATATAAGTTGTTATTGTTGTCAGTTGTTAGTTCAGCGTGAGATAGGAGATATTTCTGAGTTAACTTTCCCTTAAGATACTTTTGCATTCCATTGTGTTTAACATTCTTATTTGATTGAAGCATAACTACTGATTATACTTAGTGATATTCTAAACACTTGTACGAGTATTTCTGTGGAAATTCCAGAACTTTGAAGTGTTTTTGTTGATAAAATAAATTTAATTAAGCTATCATTGGATTTTAGTGCAATGACAATAATTTATGAACTATTATCAATCTATTACAAACCCGTATGCATGCAACAATATTATAATTAATTAATGTATTAAAATTGTTTTGAACAATGTGTTTTACAAAACAAAAACAGGTAAAGATAAATTCTTCTTGCGTTTTATGATTTTTTGCAATTTTTCTGGCCACATAATGTTTTAAAAAAAGGTTTGTAATTTATGTTTATATTTACCAATTGAATAAAAAGCATTAGGTTTGATTTATATATATGTGTGTGTACTGAAATTCAGTAAAAAAATTTCAAAGATTTGAAATGATTAAATGTCTATTTAAACAGTTTGTATTATTTAAACTGAAAATGCAAACTGAGAAACCTTTTGCATTTTTTCGATAAATCCTTTTACTTAAAGTCCTAAAACATATACAGGTATGGACTAAATTATTCATTATTTTACTGCTTATTTAAAATTATATACTTTATAGAAACAAGGATGAGTTTTGAAAAATACTGAAAAGAAAAATTATTTGAAATGAAAATAAGACTGAGTTCATATATTTGTTTTAAAGATTTTAGATAAAAGTGTATTTTTATTTTTTTCTCAGAAATTAATTCATTAATTGCAAAATCATTCCTTGAAATTGTTAAGAACACTCTAATAAATACAATAAAAAACTGGGAGCAGACATTGAAAATTGTAGGAGAAGAAAGACATTTTCATTGTAAAATTTTTCTTTAAAAATTTTAATTAAAAAAAATTACTAGCAAAAACTTTTTTCAGCTTATATTTATTTTGTCTCACAAAACCATTTAATAATATTCATAAAAAAGTAGATAAAAATGCTTAAATTTTTTTAAAAAATCATTCAAAAGATACCGAGTCTCTTGTCGCATTGAAGCCAATATGCACTTGTCTTAACTTAGGTTTTAATTTGAATGATATTTCTGGAATACCTAGCATCAGATAACCTTGTCTTTATTTGTCTATAATTTCCATATCTTGTACAGTTCTATCTAATTTTTGGAGATGCTATCACATCCCTAGACATCTATCAGCGCGATTGTTACGCTGAAAGTCCAGCGAGCAGTAACTAAAATTAAGTGAATCGCACAATCGCACAGTGTAGTACGAGAAATCTCCCCGTTTGCCCTGCTCCCGAGAGGTAAGGAACATTCAACCAAGTTCTACCTCCAATTTGGTGAGGCAGTTAATGCTTGTTCCCACATGAATGGGACACGTTGGAAGAACCGGTTTTCGCTACTGGTCGAATCTGCTCTTGTGAACGGGGCTTATGTCATTTAAGTACCCCAGAGACAGGAAAAGTGTGTAAAGGACCATTTTATTTGCTATGATAAAATTTAACAGATGGTGTCATTCATGTTATAGAAGCCAAAAATTATGGCTTCAATCAAAGATAATGGATGAACTAAGAAACGTAAGTTAGCCTAACGGTTGCACAAAAGAATAATGTTCAGGCCGGTTGTGAACTAAGGTTGGCGTAACAAGTCTAGTTGTGAAGTATACTCCTTCAAAATTGCTCCACATTTTAAATAAATACATTGAATTACATTATATTACATAGTACAGTTACATAGCAAATACGCGTTACACAGCTCTTCACACTACATTCTCAAAACCCACGCCAACTCTCACTCAAATCGAAACTTTTCTCACATAGTTGAGGGGTGTTACAACGCCCTCTATGGAAGATCTCAACATACTCCCCATGGATGACCGTTCAGGACATCAAACTACCTCTTACATGAAATTATTACTTAACATTATTCTTAGTAAACATATAATTTCTAAATTAAATAGTTCTTGCTTATAAATGAGTAATACTAAGCCTAAACAACATATAAATGTAAACAATGAATTACACAAATTAATATAATAAAGTGTACAATAACATTAAAACTTAAGAATTCAAATGAATATCGATGAATATCAAGTTAAAGTTCAAAATTTTTCACTATACTTAACTGTCCATTGGTAACATACACAGTTTGTGAATGGGTCTCTTGAACTCACCATCAGCAGTTTTTACTTTTACAACAAGCACTCTGTAATCATTACATGGGTAAATTTCGGTGATACATCCCAGTTTCCATTTTAAGGAAGGTGTATTATCTTCCTTAATGATTACTAAGTCGTTTACTTTAATATTTGCTGAAGCACGATGCCATTTTGTGCGAACTTGCAGTTGAGTCAAATAGTCCTTAGACCATTTCCTCCAGAAGGACTGTGACATTTGCTGAACTAGTTTCCAACGATTGCGAAGTGTTAGTGTCTCGTCGCACACATTTAGTCCTGGAATAGCCTTTAATGATGTTCCTATTAAAAAATGACCCGGTGTAATCACGGAAAAATCATCTAGATCACTTGAAATCGCTACTAATGGTCTTGAGTTCAGACATGCCTCGACTTTAGCTAGATAAGTAGCAAATTCTTCAAAAGTCAGAACTTGAGAACCAATTGCTCTTCTCATATGATATTTCATAGCCTTTACTGTGGCTTCCCACAGTCCACCAAAGTGCAGTGCAGAAGGCGGGTTGAAATTTCACTTAGTTTCTTCCTCTGTTAAGTATCTAGCTACCCTTTGGTCTGAATGATATGATTTCAGTTGTCTGTTGGCACCTATAAAATTAGTGCCGCAATCACTATACATTTCCTCCGGTCTTCCACGTCTGGCAATGAATCGTTTTAGAGCTGCTATGAAGGAATCTGTCGTCATGTCTCCAACTTGTTCTAAATGCACTGCCTTAGTACTAAAACATTCGAAAACACGTAGATCTTCACTGTCCGAACACCGTGCCCTTTCTTCGGTTTAACTTGGAAAGGACCCGAAAAATCCACACCACATTTCGAAAAAGCTCTTGCGGGATTCACTCTGGATGCTGGAAGATCGCCCATTGCTTGATATGACAGCTCACTTCTGTGTTGACAGCATGTTACACATTTACGAATGATCTTGTGAATGGTTGCTCGTGCATTAATAATCCAATATCTCTGCTTGATTTCTGAATGGAGCATTTGTGCTCCTCCGTGAAGATATTTATAGTGATAATATCGTATTATCAGTTCTGTAATATAGTGTGATTTAGGCAGAATGACTGGATATTTTACATTCTGTACGATGCTAGCATTTCTTAGTCTTCCTCCCACTCTTAGAATACCCTCATCATCTAAGAATGGATTCAACATATTGAGTTTATTGCGGGGACTCACTAGTTTTCTCTTTTTCAAATGATCGATTTCTTCACTAAATTCTTGCGTTTGCACAGACTTGATTACCCAAGAATGTGCTACGGCTATCTCTCCAGTCTGGAGAAAATTTAATTTTGTCCTTGTTATTGATGATCGTTTCACATTGGCAATAAATCTGAGACACCAAGCTATAACTCGTAAAAGTTTTGTCCAAGAAGAATATTTATGAAGCAGTTCATCAATCACAAAATTCTTAATCACAGAAGTATGCACAATGCATCCCTTTCTCTCAGTTTCTACTACTTCCAGTGGGATATCCTTCAGTGGATGCTTAGGGAAAAAAAATTATCTTTTCTTTTTAGCCAATCTGGACCACACCACCAACGATCACCTTCCAACATACACTGAGCTGGCACACCCCTACTAACTAAACCAGCAGGATTTTCCCTTCCACTGCAATGATTCCAAGATCTGGGATTTGATTTTTCATGCACTTCAACCACTCTATTACCGACAAACTGTTTCCATTGTTTCGCAGAACCCTTTATCCAAAACAAGACAATTAAGGAATCAGTCCAATACACAAATTTATCAATAAGATCCTTAAAAACCCAGATATTTTCCTATTCTAGCTCCTATGACTGCTGCCATTAGTTCCAATCGTGGCAACGTCAATTTCTTCAAAGGAGCTACTTTGCCTTTCGACATGACAAACGGCACGGAAATGTCACCCTTATCATTTAAGTAAAGGAGGCCCACCAGCGGCCAAGCAGTAACGTCGCTGAACACTAGTAGTTCGGTCCGAGGTTCGAATCCCGCGAACGGGCTGGCTGCATGGGTGTTTTCGTGGTTTTCCCCACGTGTAACGTATATACGAGCCAGTTTCCCTTAAAAAGTCCTCGACGAAGGCATCCCTCCCTTAAGGCAGATAGCCCTCGAGTGCTTTGCCGTAATCTAATAAACCAAACCATTTAAGTAACGACAATATGCTACAGCACCATAAGCTATAGGAGACGCATCGCAAAATACGTGTATTTCCATTTTTGAATTTAAGTTATCACAACACACAAATAAATTTCTCGGAATTGAAATATCCTTCAGATATTTAACCTCAGAACACCAGCTAGTCCACTTGATTTTAATGTCATCTGGCAATTTCTCATCCCAACCAATACCACGTTCCCAAATTTCCTGTAGCAAACACTTAATCCTTACTACAAAAGGAGCTGCAAAACCAATTGGATCAAAAATCATTGCTGCAACATGCAAGACCGCTTTGTGCTTTTCAAACTCTTTAAACTATCCATTAATCTTGCTATATATAAAGAAAATTTATCATTTACTGGGTTCCAGTTCAAGCCTAAAATCTTGAACTGACAATCAGAAGTACAAGTATCATCGCTAAGTCCATTCTGCATCCACAATGACCTCAGTTCCTCAGAACTAGTTTTTAATTTTCGCAAAATCATACTTGCATCCTTTAAAATCGACACAGCTTCAGAAGAAAGCTTAAATGCCTCTTCAACACTATTTCCCCCAAAATATAAATCATCTACATACAGTGAAGAGTTCAACATTTCAACATATTTGGGTTTATTATTCCTGTACTGCTTTAAGTGCTTATTTATTGTTGCACTTAAAATAAATGGCGATGACTTACAACCAAACGGCAAACGTGTCATACGCATTACTTTGTAGTCTTCATTTGCATTTTCTGATAACCACAAGAATTTAAAAAATTTTCTATCCTCCTCTGAAATTCCAATTATCAAAAATGCAATTTTGAATTTCCTAAAATTTAAAATAACATCCAGTACATTGGGATTCAAATTCGGCCCAGTTTCTAAATAATCATTCAAAGAGAGATTTAGTTTCACTTTCGAACTACAATTGAAAACCACGCGAACTTTAGCTTATGGTGCTGTATTCTTATCTGTTCTCACAACTGCTCTATCTGGCATGAAGTATTTCTTCGCATCCCTAGAACATTCTTCATTTATTCCTTTACTTTGTTGATCTTTAATTATGTCCTTGTATTCATTCACCAACCATTCATTATTTTCGAAATTGTTTTTTAAGTCCTCAAGTCTGTTTTTAGCAAGACAAAAGTTATTTTTTAAATCCGTTGGCTTTATTCCCCATAACAAACAAGTTTCGTATCTTCCATCTACAAACCTCAAATTATCTTCAAATTGTTTTATCAAATTCTCATCTGCAATTGATAACTTACTAGAATCTGCACTTCC
This sequence comes from Stegodyphus dumicola, assembly GCF_044657685.1. Taxonomy (NCBI): domain Eukaryota; kingdom Metazoa; phylum Arthropoda; class Arachnida; order Araneae; family Eresidae; genus Stegodyphus; species Stegodyphus dumicola. The sequence goes on along the minus strand of NC_140772.1, from coordinate 83,134,120 downwards.
TAACGATTCTAAATTCCATAGCATCTGCATATCAGTGCCAACGCAAAAATTTGTTGATACTATGTTTCTCCAAATTTTATCCTCAGAATTATTTTGTATGCCCTGGAGTGTAAGGCAAAAAATATTTTGTATGCAGTTTAGCGTTTTGGTTATTTTTTCTACTTTCGACTCTTTAATGATGTCCCAAAAATAATCTGATCCTATTAAAATGTGAATACCTTCATCTGAATCCGTGCATGCCTCAGCTAAATTTAAACCCTTTTGCTCAAAAATATGTTGAATATTTATATTGGGAAATGCAATGGGTGCGGCAGTAATCATTTCAGTAACTAATGCTTCTATCTCAATATATTTCTTAGGATTGTTCCTATTTCTCAATGTTAATTTTACTACACTGTAAGTTTTATTTATGGCTTTCGTGGACCCAAAAGCATAAACTGACAATCTTTCCTTTCGAATGGTTTTAAGGCTAAGGGCATCTGCCAAAAATTTTGTTATCCAAGATCTTTCACTCTCGTTATCCATTAACACCCGATATAGTTTAAAGTTTCCTTTTAAAAAAGCCAAGACAGTACAAGTTTGCAGTAAGGCACTGCCATTTGAACCCCGCTGAGAGGAGCTGCACTGAATCACCGCGTCCTTCCTTCCTTCGACTTCATCTGATTTATTACTTTTTTCGCATAGCAAGGAGTGGTGAACTACGCTGTTGCAGTTCTTGCATGGGTCGAGTTTAGTCTTACAGAATCGCGCTAAATGGAATTTTGAGAAACAGCGAAAACATCGATGATCTCTTTGTAATCTATTTTTCCTTTCTGCGACACTTTCAAATTCGCAAAATTCATGTTCTTTGCTATTACAAAATATGCAATTTCTTTTAACATTTGTAGTATAACTAGCAGTTGATACATTCCTATTAGTATTAAGCTTTTTATTTACCAAAATTATGATAATTTTCAGTTTTTCTATTAAATAAATATGTCCTTTCCCTAGACCGCATTTCTTTGTCTAAAAAGGTAAATAAATCCTTAAAATTCCAATCACTTTCTGGATATGCTCTATTGAATTCTAAAACAAGTTCTTTTGGAATTCTTTCTAACAAAATGGGAATCAATAAAGTGCTGAAAGATTTTGTTTCAACTCCTAACGACTCTAAACTTCTAATTTGAGTATCAGCTTTGTCAAAGAACCTTCTCAATCCAGCTAAATCATTTATACTTCTAATAATAGGAATTTTAAGTAACTCATTCAAATGTGTCTGTATAAGAGTATTCTTATTACCAAATCTACCTTTTAATATATCCAAAGCAGCATCATAATTTTCTTCTGTTAACGCAAAACCACTTATACAATTAGATGCCGTACCCCCTAAATATGACCTTAAATAATTAAATTTATCTATCTTTGTAAGATTACTGTTATTATGAATAGCGCTTTCAAACTGGTTATAAAATTCTAACCAAGAAGCAGGATCACCATAATATTTACTGATTATCAATTTAGGAAGTTTAACTGTTTTGGTTTCTCTAAAGGTTTGGTTTTCTAGTGTACCTTGAGCAGTTGCGGGAATAGAAAAGGATACGTTACTAATATTCATTTCATCTTTCATTAATCTATCAATTACATTAGTTATCTTTTGTTTCCAGAGGATAATTTTTTCTGAATATTCCTCTGACACAATAATTTCCTCTTCTAAATATATCATCACAATTACAAAGATTTTTCACTGCATCGGTTAATCGTTTTAAATTAGTTTCCATATCTATTATTTGGGCTCGAAATTCCTTTAAAGAATCTACCTTATTCGTAACATCTATCTCGCTAGAATCTTCCTTAATAAAAGCTTCAACTTTGTTAATTAGTTAACGTAGACCTAACTGTGCTACACTCCTTTCTCAACTTAGGTAATTCCGACATTTTACAACAATTCAAATTTCAAACAAAACATCAAAACAAAGCATACCTTCACTTCCTGCAAAATTCCACAAATTCCCAAACAAAGCTTGCAACTAAACCACTAGAATCCACAGCTTCCAAGACCGACTCTTCCTCACTGGTGGCTCCAACAAAATGTGAAGTATGCTCCTCCAAAATTGCTCCACATTTTAAATAAATACATTTAATTACATTTTAAATAAATACATAGTACAGTTACATAGCAAATACGTGTTACACAGCTCTTCACACTACATTCTCAAAACCCACGCCAACTCTCACTCAAATCGAAACTTTTCTCACATAGTTGAGGGGTGCTACAACACCCTCTATGGGAGATCTCAACACTAGTGGCAAGAATAATGCAATGATCGAGAATACTAGCAAGAGAATCAAAGTAGCAAAGTGTCCTTTAGGCAGGCAGAACATGCTCTAATTCTGCAGGAAAATGGAAATGTGGGAGATAGGAAAGATGATTAACATAAAATAACGTGCTAGAAACTAAATGCAAACTCTACACTGGAAACCTAAACATATTTGCAAGGCTAGAGATACAGTGTTCCATCCATCTTGCCCTACAGTCTGCTTATAATGCACAGCTGCTAAAACTAAGCTGCAACAAACAATTTCCATGGTAGCAGTAGTCAAAAGCTTTAAGAAGCATCTACTGTTTTTAAGCTTTAATTTATATGTTTAAACTGATTTACTTAACATTTTATTAAGAGTTCAAAAAAGAGCTAAAAAATGACAAGCTTGAAACACAACATTAATTGATAGTAATGGATAAAATAATATTAAAGCAATTAAAGTAAATTGAACACAAAAGTCTACAAATACTTAATGTTTAGAAAATTTATCTATGTGTTTTTTATTTACTGAAATGTTCAGGAATAAAATTTACTCACAACAGGATGTGTGAACACTTGTTTTCGTCTCCTGTTATCTTCAGCAATTTGGGCCTTAATCTATGGAAACAAAACAAGATTGGGAAATTTTTTTTTAAATTAATTCTGCAGCAACAAGTATTACAATAAGATAAAAGTATTACAATAAGATACAAAATTTTCAAAGGCAAATAGTATTGAAGCCTCCCATAAATGCAGTTTTTAGTACACTGATATAGCAAAATTCCAATTTTATTACACAAGATCTATTTCAGGAGTTTCAGTTAACCCACTCAATCATCTATCAGAATTGAAAAGTTATAGGAAAAGTTTCTAAAGAGAGTCACAATTTTCTGGTAATATATGAATTTGAAACGGTGAATGAAAAACTGTCCTTCTCACTTCCCTAGTTTAGGGGGGGAAAAGGCCATTTTTCCATCTAATAGTCACCAGTGACTTACAAAAATATGAAATGTAAAATGCAAATAAGGATGACCTAATCTAAGAAAAAGATACTACAACATATTTTGTAGAACATAGATATTGAAATTTAAAATTGTTTATATCAATAAAAGGAAGTTATTTTGTCTCATTGAAAACGAATTTTAAAAGGCATCCGATTTGAAGTACTAAGACCTAAAACATGCATGATTCTGCAGTCATTTTGTGCTATTTAGATGTAAAAGATCAGTAATCAATTGATTTTCGCTCAAAAATTTCGAAAGGAAGAGGAAAAAAAAATTCGAAAATTGGTGGTTTCAAGGCGCGACCACCGTGTGTCAAAGAGTTAAAATATACATGTACATACATATTTTGTAGAACATATATCCTTCCGAAATTTTTGAGAGAAAATCAATTGATTACTGATATTTTACCTCTAAATAACACAAAATGACTGCAGAATCATACATGTTTTAGATCTTAGTACTTCAAATCGGATGACTTTTAAAATTCGTTTTCAATGAGACAAAATAACTTCCTTTTATTGATATAAACAATTTTAAATTTCAAAGGTTATTCATCGCACATCATGATTTCTATCATAAACAATAAAAAATAGCAATAATTAAACTGCATATAAAAAAAAAATCCTCTATTTGTATGGCATTTGATTTGTGGTTTCAGGCTGCGACCACTTCACCACTAGAACATTGGGACACAATACTCTAGAGGCTCGGCACCTGCCCAGTAAAAAGGTCTTTCTTTTCCAGAGACTTTTCTCTGACCTCAACACACTTGCTCCCCAAGCTAGTATTGTGATTTTATAAATTATTTCCTGTGGTTTAAATTTAATGTAAATATACCTTGCTGTAATTAAAAATATAAATCGTGTAAAGTTTTATTTAAATTAAAAACATTTTCTGAATATTTTTGGACGAAATACGAATAAAATAAGTATGAATGGGAAACGAATGATCCGTATCAAAGGCAAAAAGACCAAGCCCCTCCTCATTAACATAAAAACCCCACAAATTTCATGTGCCAGATGAAAAGAAACTAAATAACGCTGGACATATACCAGTGAAATTTAGATCCAATCAGTGTACATTTTGTAGCACAAGGAAAAAACCTCATAGAAGAAGATACACGTGGCGAAACGTGCAATGTGGGCATGCATGTACCAAAAAGACAAAACATGCTTTGAGCAGTGTCACAAAAAATATTTGTTCTTTCAAAAAAAAAAAAAAAAAAAAATGAGTCTTTTTTTTTTTTTTTATCTTTATTTTACTGAGTTTTTTAATCCATGTAGCTAAACGTCCTTATTATGTAGGTACTTTCACTGCTATAGAAAAATTACATAAATGTTTATTTTTTAATTCTTTCTGACGATTTACTTTGTAAAATAATGTAAAATATATATATATATATTATATATTATGCAATTCCTACATGCATTTTGTTTTAAATTTGTAAATTTCGTCATTTATTGGTAACGCGCATGGAGAAAAGTAAGTTTTTTTCCCCTACTTACCTCGGTAAGTTTCAAAGTCCTAGACGCGCGGTAGTTTCACAGTGCAACCACCACCCACAGAACAATGGGCAAGAGTAGATTTTTTTAAATTTATATATTATTTGTCTTTAGGATCATAATATTCAATTTTTAGAGGTTTTAGTTAAAAAAATTATAAAAATAATATCACGTGTGTCAAAGGGTTAAGTTATGTCCTGTATATCAAAGAATCATTAAAGAACTGCCATGGCTAAAGCAAGCCAGTGATGAAAAAAGATCTATGCTCAGTAATATAAATGGTACCTTTTTTTACACAATAATGCATTATTTCCCACAGTAAGAGAAATGCTGCAAAAATAAAATAACTGAACAGATAATCATGACTCAACCACTATATTCTAAGTCTGACACCATAAGATTACTTTAAAAAAGGTTTCATAATTATCTCTTCATAAATTTAATTCATAATACAATGCTTGATTTATTCTTACAACTAAACTTCAAAAGCTTTTACTGCCAGGAAATTTCAAAATTGAAATAAAAACATGTCGTAATAGTAGAAGGTAAATATTTACAGATCTATCTTTTCCCAGGTCTTGCGATGCTCCACACAGCAGATTTTATGCTAAAATTTAAAAAAAATTCTTGAATAGTCTTGCCATTATTCAAGAAATTTAACATGGATTTTAAAAATGCTACTTTATATTTGCATTTCAGCATGTGCACTATTTTGATAGCTATAAACTGAATGATGGACATATAGTTTGCAGAAAAGAATATTATGGATACATTATCTGTCACTAAAACTTGATTGAAGTGTGAGCTGAACAGACATTCAGGGAAATTTTTTTCGTCATTAGGTAAACCAACCGAATTCATCTGTTGCTGAGCCTAGGGTATGAGATGATTTTCAAACCAACCATTCATTAACGCTAGTGTCATCTATGTTGTTTTATTTGCATGATACATAATGAGGAAAATCTTTACTCCTATAAATCCTTGAGGTCAAGTATTTTTTCTGATTATGAGAAGTTTACACTTGTGCGTTCCTGCAGCATTTGCACATGCTAAAATTGTTAGTCTCGCTTTGGAATCCTTGATGCCAGTTAGAGCCTTTTTTGTAGAGGTTGCCAAGGTGTTTCGCTGTACAAATTCGTGGCCAGAAAGACCAATTTCATCAGGTTTACACTATTTATGAGTTAGAATTCATATGCAAATAGTTCAGCAGCTTCAGTATCAGTTGAAGCCTTTTTACCTGAAATTTTCAATTGCCTTTTACCATGGGGATTTTTAAATTTGGTTAAGCAACCTGTCGAATATGTGTATTCATTTTTTAAGTTAATTTCTTCATGAAATATTTAGACTTCGGCTCAGGCAAACTCGACAAGTTGATCGCAAAAAGGGTTCCCGCGTTACGACGCTATCCCGGCGTAGGAATTTTACAATTTTCGAATCTTTGTAAGACGAATATTTGGAGAAAAATTCCAATCAAGTAGAGTTCATAACATAACAGAACCGATGATAGAGTCCTGAAGAAACATACTCCCGCAGTTGTAGGCCGTAGGCGGAGATAAGTGCGCATGGCAATGGCATAAGTGAAAAAAGAAATTGCCGAAGTCTCGCTGATTTAGACTTCAGACATTAGCATTGGACCCGTCAATGGTACGCCCTAGTCGAATCCCCCCAAAATTCAAAAAGTTACTTTTTCTGTTTTCTTATATCATATACAAAATGTTCTTATGTTATATACATCGGAACTCTCCTCATGTTTTATTGTGGGAGGGGAAAAAATCAAGTGCGCATGCATAAAAATACAAAAAAAGGGGGGTGTTGGTGGTGGCTTTGAGGTCCAGATTTTAGAGCATTCCCAGATAGTGGACATCTGGATCTCGGACTTTGTACTGTATTGGATATAGAGCATTATTAAGCATCTTCTTTGACATGAATAAAATCTAGAACAGGGATTCCCAACCTTTTTGTCCCTAAGAGCACATCTTAGAATATCTGTTGGACAGCATATGTGTTGGATGCAATTTCTATCAAAATGAGGAAACTTTCACGTAGACATTTATTGAAAACTAAAATTTTTTTATTGTGATCACACAGCAGTGGGCACACATTAAAGCAGCGATTCTCAACCATTTGTACACACGCCACTGGTGGTACACAAGAGAAAAACAGGTTTTATGCAAGGAAACAAAGTATTTTTATCTATTAAATTCAAAAATTAAATACCTCAACATCCTGCTTAAGTTTTTAACTCTAACACTCGCAAATTTATGTGACTTGAGCTTTGTTCGGAGTCAATAGCCACTCATAGACTTTAGCAAAAGAACCCGATTTTATTTTCATAAATATTTTTTTAGCCACAGACAACAAAATTTTGTCATAAATGATGTTTTTAAAAGGAGAGGTAGAAATGGATGTTGTATTTAATAGGAAATAAAAATAAGTTCTTATAAAAAGATAATAGTATCCCATTAAATCTTTTTGAGTTGATCGATTTATTAGCATGTCTACACTTTATGCACCCCATTTCTGAGCTCTTATTTTCAATTGGAATAATTTTTTAAAATCTGCTGTCTCAAACAGCATGTATTTTATCTTTTTATTGTTTTGTATTTTTTACTTTTCTGCCCGATATAAGAACATCATAGTTTGTTTTTGAAGAACTCGTAAAATATTGTGCATTTAAATATTTGTGAAAAAATAATAAAACAAATTCAGATACTCAAAATGGAAACATGGCTAAGATGGACTAAGTGAAAAAATGATGATTCACAAGTGATGGATCCAGACAATCTACTAGCACTAAGAATATCGAAAATAAAATAAAAACTGTTCACAGAAAATATAATGAAAATTATTTATCATTTGGGTTTACTTAAAATGTAGATGAAATGGACCCTCAAAGTGTTGTTTGTGGTGAACTATTCTCTAATAAAAATATGAAACTATTGTTTCTTAAAAGACATCTTGGATCTAAGCATGCCAATTTAAAGTACAAATCTGAAGAACGTTTAAAGCAGAAACAATTGGAGTTAAAAAAAATCATAAACAAGTAATGAAAGGTTTTGTTATTTTAAGTGAAAAAGTTTTGGAAGCTAGTTAGCCTGAGAATTGCCAAGACTGTGCAGGCTCACACTATTGGTGAAAACCTTACATTACCAGCAACTGAAGATATTGTTTTAACACTGATTTCTGTTATGTAAGTATCAAGAAAATTTATTATGGAATGTGGATGACTTACACTTTGAGCCAGATTCTCCTTATACTTTTTGTCCGTCATAAATTCTTCTAACTCTTTTTGACGTTCTTTAGCAGCTTTTTCTCGCAGCATTTCCTCCCTTAACTACAAGAATAAAATTATGACAATAAAATAAAATACGTAATTATATTAATATAAAACAACATAATATTCAAAAATACTCTTTAAAAATTTACATCACATTTCTGAATAACAGCCATATCTTGCATACAAAGTAAATTAACTTCTACATTGTTATAATTAATAAAATAAAGAAGCTTGCCTAATGTACATCATAGAAGCCACTACCAAAAAGATAAGGTTAATATTTTTCCCTTAAATGCCATTCTATGATATTTTTTTCGATTTCCTAGTGTGTAGCATTCTTTAATTTAAAATTTTGTTACAATTTTTTTGCCAAAAGAATTTCACACAAGCAATTTGTAAGTTTTCAAAAGCTAAAAAATATCTATCAATATTTTATAGATCAAAAGTGAAGTAACAACCTGTGTTAGGCATAGAAATTTAGTATAGAAACTCTATTGATTTCGAGGGCGAACAAAGCCTCTCTTCATCAAGAGCAAAGAAATCTACAACTGAAAAACCAAGTTACGAATGTATTTATATCCTAAGGAAGTCGAGAGAGAAGCGCCATCTGTTAGTAGAAGTAATAAAAAAATAGAAAAATTAGGATAACAGAGATTTAAAAGCATTAGGTAGGATTGGAGTAATATCGTTAACTAAACACGGTAAATTTTTTGGGAATGTGAAAAGCTTCAAGAAAATATAATTCTCCAGTGGAAGAAGCTTTCTGAATATTTTTTGAAGTTGAAATTGTGATTAAATTTCTAACTATGATTACCGCTGAAGGCTTGTAAATTTCACCTTTTCAGACATAGGATTCATATTCCTTAATGCAAAACCTCAATGCTCTTTTGGTTTGGCGATATATCTTAAACTGCACTGACAACATATGCTATAAATTCCCCAAGATTTGGAGTCAGAAATAGTATCTTTAAGAGCTGAATGACAGATTTTATTAATAGAAAATGGCTGGAAAATTGAACTTCTGGAGAATTCTTGCAATTTTGTAACTGACTGAAGGGTAAAAGGGAAGCAGGACTAGGTTATTAACATTATTTCTAACAGTGGAATGTTTTCTTGGATGGAAAGAGGAAGATTTTTTAAGAGCTTTATCAATGACCATGGGAGAAAATCCTTCATCAATGGTAACTGCTTTCAAATCATTCAGTTCATTATCAAGTACAGATTCAGAGGAACAAACTTTGAGAGTGTGAAAAACATAATACAGTCAAAAGTCGTTGATCCGGACACCCATAATCCGGAATGATCTATAATCCTGACCTCAAAGCTACAAACTTTCTGCACATGCATCAATGCATTATGCCTTGATTCATGCACGTGATACCTTCACGCATGCGCATATGCGTGTAATACGTTTATGCTCGTGCGTTTAATGTATAACGGACAGTATAAGCTAAGCTAAAATTATCTAATTATCTATTTCAGTTAATGTTGCAGATTGCGTTGTTCCTTAATCTTTAAATTGGATCCGGCTTATTATTTTTTGCAGACTGTTAGAGCAATTTTATAAAAGTAAGTTGGAACTTTCGATTATGTCAAATAGAATTTCCGATGCTGGATCTACAAAAGGAAAGCATGTTTCGATGTCCATCAAACAAAAAATGGATAAAGGCTCCTTTGTTTCTCTAATCATTCCGAAATCTGTTTATCAATTTCACGCTGCTCTGTGTGTGGGGGGGGGGGACGTTGCGGCGCATAATGAAAGCATAATATGGAGTGTAGGGGTGAAATATCTTTAAGTTTCTGAATGACTTCAACAGAATTTTTTAGTTTAAATATTATTAGAAAGTAAAGAAGAAAATATGGAAACTAAATATTTAGCTAAAGGATAAGATGCCATTTCTAAGTTGGAAACTATAGGTCGAAAAAGATATTCAATTTTGCGAACTTTAGGGAGGGCAAAAACCTAGTACAGTTACTAACAGGTGGAATGAGTGATTTCTTACACTGATTGGACAGTATATGAGACGATTTAACAGCTGTTTTTAACTTCCGTGAGGTCAGAGGTTAAAGGATCTTTAGGGATCGAGGAATATGAGCCTTCGCTTATTAGTTTCGTGACTCCACCAATATATGTGTGTTTGTCCATAACAACGATCTGCCCATCCTTATCAGCTTTAGAAATTACAATGTTAGGATTAGAATGAATTTCACGTAAGGCCTTCCTTTCCTTTTGGTTAAGATTAAGAACAATCAATTTGTTATGAATATTTACGTTATGAGTAATTAAGCGGCGAATTGTAACAAAACTGATAAGTGAAGGCCCATATTGCTCGATCCCTAAAGATCCTTCAATGGTTTCATTCGATGTTAAATCTCTGTTAACTAATATTTCAGTCGAAAGATCACTTAAATGCCTTAAAACTAGGTTTCAAGAAATCCATTTCAGGCTTACATATCATTCTTTTATACTGAGTTAATTTCACTTACTAAAGTCTCTTTGGCTTTTTTGTGTTCCAAAATAAATACTATCGTGAAATTGAAGGATTAGCTATGGGTAATCCCCTCAGTCTTATTTATACTTGTTGACATTTATGTGCATTATTTTGAAATCAAATTATTTTAAAAACTATCTTTTCATCAATGGATTCGCTACGTTGACGACACTTCCGCGCTTTTTATGGTAGCAAAGAAGATTTATCACATATTTTATCTATTATTAATTTAATTGATCCATCCATCCAGTTTACCTTTGAATCAATCTGACAATACTCTTCACTTCTTTGATATTCTTATAATCCGCGATAAATCTGATTTCAACACTACCGTTTACTGTAGTTTCTTTGCCTCCCCATACTAAATCATATCACCCGACTACCCAAAAAATGGCTTTGTATTACTATTATGTTTTTCACGCTCTCAAAGTTTGTTCCTCTCATTTTCTACATGATAATGCACTTATTTTTTGGAAAGCAGTTACCATTGACAGAGGATTTTCTCCCATGATCACTGATAAAGTTCTTAAAAAGTTTTCCTCTTTCTATCCAAGAAAACATTCCGCTGTTAAAAATAATGTTAATAACCCAATCGTGCTTCCCTTTCATCCATCTTTCAGTTACGAAACTACAAGAATTCTCAAGAAGTTCAATTTTCAAGTCCTTTTTTCGCCTATCAATAAAATCCATGGTTCAGCTCTAAAAGATACTATTTCTGACTTCAATTATTGGGGAATTTATGACATATTTTGTCAGTGTGGTTCAAGATACATTGGCCAAACCAAAAGAGCATTAAGAAAGATGAATCTTATGTCCGAAAAGACAAGTCTTTGATTGCTAATCATAGTTGGAAATTTAATCACAGTTTCGACTTTGGGTCTGCAAAAATTATTCAAAAAACTTCTTCGACTGGAGAATTATATTTTCTTCAAGCTTTTTATGTTCACAAAAATTTACCATGTTTAGTTAACGATTTTAATCCAATTCTACCTAATGCTTTTAAATCTCTATTATCCTAATTTTTCAATTTTCTTATTATTTCTGCTAACAGATAGCGCTACTCTCTCAACTTCCTTAAGGTATAAAAATGTTCATAACTTGGTTTTTTAGCTGTAGATTTCTTTGCTCCTGATGAAGAGGGGCTTTTTTCACCCTCAAAATCGATAGATTTTCTATGATAAAAATCTACGCCTAATACAGGTTGTATTTTTCACTTTCATGATTTATTTGAGGCGTGTTTCTCTTCTGTCTTTATTTTCATAAAGATTTATTACTTTTAAATGATGTGTCATAATCATATAAAAATCATTAAATTAGACATATTTAAAATTTTTAATTTATGCATATAGCATTATGAATTGAATATGTGCCAATACTGAAGCCTGTCTATATTTTTTGAATTGCAAATTCTACAAGATCTTGTTTCTAAATGTCAAGTTTTAGTCATTTACAGGAGTTGGCCACTATTAAGGCCGAAAGCAGTAGTCTCTTTATTGTGGAAGCACATAACAAGTGGGCTGGTGTTGCCTTTAATAAAGCCGAATAGTTTAAGTAAGCTGTTATCCGGGCCCACTTCATCTGCCTCCTGTGAAGGGACAAACAAATTACATCCATGCCTTCTCAAGGATTCAAAACAGAGCATTTCAGTACAGCAGTCGGAGTCACTAATCACTTTCCCATCTGAGCGGCTGCTGTTTCAAGTTAATTTTCAGTATTTTATTATGTTTTTTTTTTTTTTTTTTTTTTTTTTTTTTAATTTTTAATTTATTTAAGCTGCTCCAGTTTTGTGATTTTCAGTGTGCCCCTTTTTATTAAACTGGCTACAATTTTTGACATCTCAGGTGGGTGAAAAATTAGTCACCAATGATAGGGAACTTTGTGGGAGGGTTGAGGTTAATCAGAGAGTACCTAAATTTGAATTAAGTCTTATGAAATAAGTGTAATTAAGTAATTACTTTTATCATTGATTAGTAATCAAAAGCTTTAACATAAAGTTGACTTAATGTACGTAAAATGCGGCTTATTAAAATATTAACAAACCTGATCTTCACTTTTTCCTTCATATTTTGTACTTTCTTCCCACTCATCATAAGAAGGCACTAAAGAACTGCAACAAAAATAAATCATTCATGAAAAGTTTAAATAAGTTCTCATACTCATTTTCTCTATTCCATAAGAATTTTAGATTCATGGTTCATAATGTCACTGATGCAACATGGATTTATTTAATAAAAACAAAGTAAACTGTGGGGGGGGGGAAGGCTAATTTTTTAAACAAAGAATCAGAAGTGGATTGTAGAGAAAATAACAAAATTTGCAGGCAGAATAACTTGACATCTCAGGTCAAGAAACATGAAAATGAAGGATCTGTTTTTGCAATGAAGAACTATTACTTTCCTAAATACAAGGGATCACATGCAGTATGAAATTTATCTGAAATTAAATTCACAGTGTATTAACAGATAAAATATTAAGACTCAGGATTGTAAAAGAAATTTAGCCAGAACTCAGTTCTGATACTTCTTTGTTTTTGACAAAAACCGTAACTTAACTCCAATTTTAAAAAAAATTATATTATTAACACGAATTATTTTAATAGCTAATAAAATTAACACCGATATTATCCACTGAATATATGTCTTAAATTTACCTAAATAGCAAATATATGGGAAAATTTGAGACTTAGAGGAAAAAATTCCCATGTGAAATGCAGTCTCTTCATGAATATGTATGGATTTTAATAGCACTTCCACAACTACCCAGACATTCACATGGTGCTGGCTTTAAATGAATTTAAAACAGACATAAATGATGCAGTTTTACCTGATTCCAGAGAATACTGTTCAAAATAGCATTTACTTGCTTTTAATTTTCAATAGTATGTATTTTTATCATTAATTTACTCATCTTTCACTTCTTTTATTATTTAATTCTATGTTTATGAAATATTATTTTAATTTATTTATCCCTATTTTAACTTTAGCTGTTGAGTTTCTAATTGCCTCTTCGTATTTTAATTAATTTGCATTATTAATTTTTTACAGTTTTATTTTAAATTATTTCATTTGTTTATCTCTGGCATTTCTAATTGTACATGCAAAGCTTCTGAGAAAAGTGACTTTACAGGTTTATTTTCTAAAATACTAATCTCATAACAAATTTCTCATATTTTAAAAAGTTTCAAAAGCCAATTCCTAAAATAAAAAAAAATAAAAAAAAAACCCACCACCACCTGCAATTAGAATCTAGCAGATTGAAAACTAATAGTCAGATCTTTAGAAAAACAATTTACTGTAATTATATAAAGGATACTATTGTAAGTCTGATTTTCTATTACAAGTCTGATCTTGATCTGATTTTCAATAAATTGTGTACTTATGTTTTTCCTTCAAAACTCTTTTACTGCGTAGTAAAATTGCTTACTGCTTTACTTAGCCAGGCACTGCTCGCCACCTATTTGATAGAATTTATGTGGTATCGGTTATATTAAAAACCTAAAATCTTTTTCTGCAATATTAAATGATATTTGCAATTTTATGCCACCTGTTTAGATTGAATTTTGTTTTATTTTGTTATTTTTTTATTTATATGTAGAATATCGTAGATTAAAAAACATTTTTAAAAATATGAAAGGTTTCAGATTTTAAATTATGCTCAAAGGAGCTTTTTTTAATGTTTGGTGTGTTACCTGTATTTATTAAATAGCATGTTCTTCGCACTTAAACCATAAAATTCAGTTCAACAGCAATATCGCAAAATAATTTTAAAATGAGCATATCTTTAAAATTTTCGATACACAGTTCTGTACACTTGAGATAAAAAGGTTATAGAGTGTTGTCATTGCTCACTTTTAAATCATTGAGTTTGTTAATCAAAAATTCATTAAAGTTTTACAAAATATAAAATAGATAATAAAACAAATTCCGAATTTGGGCTTCCAGATGCCCATATTCGAGTGGAAACGTACATTATTCATAATTGGATGGCTTTAGGTACTGTTGTTCTAGCACAATGCGAGAATTGTACATATATTTATGCAGTTTTTTCATTATTTAATTTCTTTAAATATAATACAGGGTGATAATATTTGGGGGCAATAATGTGAAAAGTGAATCGGACATTTATAGTGAACCAACGCAAAGTGCCAAAATGAAAATACAGTCCTTCAATGCAAATTTCCCCTTTAGACTAAAAAAATTACTTTCTTTAAAAACTAAGACCTTTTTTTTTTTTTTTTTAATTTAGTTTTTGCAAAGTTTTTTTTTTTTTTTTTTTTTTTTTTTTTTTTTTTTAACTCTATTATTTCATAATTTTACACTTGTCAGCAATTGGTGGGGAGAAAAAAAAAAAAAAAAAAAAAAAAAGGTGGCGTATTTTTAACTGGTGCCACTCTAAAGGAACAGTACTTCCTTAGAATCATCTTCCAAAACATCTCAGCAAAACTTTCGAATGTCGAAATTATTATATGAGATACGGATTTACTCTTTTGAAGAAACTATAATATTAATCAGAATATTTTGATGGTACTTATTTTGCAACAAGTAAGGTTTTAAACATAGAAAAAAAATTATTAGAAAAACATTTTAAATCTATGTTTGAATATTTAGTACAATATTTATACATCAAAAACAAACATGAGCCACAGTATACTGTTTAATAATTACATGCATAGTTTAATATATTGATAGAAATATAATTAGAGGAAAGGGACAGACGCAGACATAAGAGAAGGTTATGCCATTTATATTAGATAAGAATAGTCATTTTGTACATACAGGGACATACCTTACTGATGATAAAAGCTTCAATTTGAATACGATTAAACAATTTTACATCTGTAACTATATGAATTCTTTGCATTATATATGAATAATTCAAAAGTCAGTAATTTTGAAAGAATACATTTCAGAAAGATTATTACAAACATTTTACTATTTTTAGAGCAGAAGCAGAAAATATGCATATTAAAATTGAGACTTCAATTAACTACTAAAAATTTCAACTTAAAATTTTATCTTACACATGAAGTTTGAGTTTGCAATTACTTTCATCAGAGTCGTAGCTAGGGTTTTCAGCGCCCAGGGGCAACTGAAGATTTTGCGACCCCCTACTGATTGTCAAGGATGGAAAACTTTTAATTTTAAATTGTCATAACATCGATTTGGCACCCCTTGGATTCTGCGCCCGGGGACAGAAGCCCCCTTGCCCCCCCTCTAGCTACGCCCCTGACTTTCATTTAATATAGTTATACCACACTTAAATTTATCAAGCATAACTTATGTACTTACCGATGTTCAACTAAAGTTTCAATTATGTTAATCAATTTTTCATCACTGTTGAACACTACTAAATTTTCAACCTGGTAGTATTAAAAAAAAGCTTCAAATTTATTTCATGACAGGTTACTATAGATAAATATGTGACATTTAAAAAAATTATAACCTTTTAGGGTACTTACGTATTAATGCAACCAGGCCAAAATTCGCATAAATCGCCAAATTTGGCGACCCTACTTACGGCAACCCTATGTGTTATACATAGTTTTTCGTAAAGAAATTATTTTTCTTACTGGTTAGATTGAATGCCTTGAAATACTTTTAACTATGGGTATTTGGGATCTGCCTGCAAGTGAAAAAGGTGCTGTTGAATTGTTGTAGGGATATGAAATTATACTGAACGAACGTACTTGTAAAAATCATCTTGCCTCATACCGTCATCATTTTGACTCATACCTTATCGAATTTATATGGCGCCAAGCTCAAGCTGTTAATGGCGAAGACGGTTTTCAATCAGTGCTAAAAGCAATAGCCAAAAGATTTCCACCGAAAAAATAATTCTGCAACTTATTCAAATTCGAAACCGGAAGGGTTTAATTGCTATTTTATATTTTAAAACAAACTAATATAAAAAACTGTATTAAAAATTATCTGTAATTAATAAATGTAAATTTTCTTTCTATTCATACTTTTTTACTCAAACTTACAAATCGCGCCAACCTGGTTGCGATAATACGTAAGTACCCATTTTTGTTTAATGATATATGCAAATTATTATATTGCATATGATAAATGCATTTTTGCTTAGTGATAGATTTACACTGAATGTAATGAACTAAATCAACAGTACTTAATTAGCAATAATTTAAACAAAACAAAAAATGGCACAATGCATTTCATAGAATTTTACATACAAGCAGTTCCCAATTTGCTCTTGGACCACAACTTTACTTTTGCCATTTTCACATTAGAAGGCAGAAGTTTATGAAATTCAACCTTAGCCTATGGACTCTATGTTTCAAATTGCAGATGATATTCATATTAATAAATGGGCATCATCAGCAGTGCTTCACTGAATGAACCACATAATAGTATGGCACTATATACTTTTCATAAAGAAGGAGATGTCAAAAAAATAGAAAAGAATTAAGCAGCAAGTATTTAAAAACAGAAAACGAATTAAAATTGGAACTTAATTAATTATCAAATATGGAATGTTTATACAAGACAAGTAAGACTTCAACGAAATCTATTTTCACCCTTACAATATAATTCAACTTTTGTGACAAAACTAAAAAACTGTACGGTCCTGAAAAACAACTTAATTTTGTTTTACCCATGTAAACAAGAAAAGCAATAAATGGTAAACACAAAAATTTGGTAAACAAAACTTACAACATATAAAATGAAGCCTATTACCACAATAAAACAAAGACATTACAAAAATAAGTATAAAACATGTGGTGCACATAACGTACTTACTTCTATCCAGCCACATAAAATCATAAACCGTCGTCCAGATTTTAAACTCCATACTCTCTTAAGAAAAGCTGGATTTCCTTGTTTAATTCTCCTGTAACTAGTTTCATCTTCGTTGTACAAGATATTCCTGAAATAAAAATACTAAGTTACTGATTTTCTTTGTTTCGATTTGACAAAAAATGCACACATATATATATATTCTACCTGTGGATCTTTAACAAAGTTTCTATAGCTTCTCTCGCAGTTTTAGAATCATTATTAGATACAAGGGAATTTAAACAATCTGATAATAGTTCCCGATCAGCCATCTTCAGCAAATTCAAACAAATTTCAGCTGATAACATAGACAACAATTACCAAACACGTAGAAAGTACTCCTCCCATCACCTACACCAAGGAGAACTGAAAATTAAGTTTCGGTTCTCATTTCAATTTCTATCCAATCTCTTCGTCTCCACATGGTTTTCAAAATATGCTATGTTCAGTGGCGCCATCTGACGTCTATATAAAAACATTATTTTAAGTGTAATTAATTGTTTTATTAATAAATCAAGCACTGAAATGTGAGATCATCGCCTTATTTTTTTAATTATTAATGACAATTTTGTATTATCTCTCTGTATTTTTATAAGTTATTTTATGACGTTATTTAGAGTATTTTTAACAAATTCGGTACGGAAAGTTTTGAAGTGATAATCTAAAGATCAGAAACAGATCTCCGAACAGCGTTTTTATCACCAATGGACTTCCGGAGTGACGGCTTTTCAATACGGTTAGAGAATGAGAGTTCGAGCAAGAAGGTTGTAGAATCTATTCTAACCTCTTGGATCTTATTCCAGTGCATTAGATAGCGTGCCCCAGCAACACTTTACACGCGTATTTAGTCTTCACCAAGCGGTACTTGACTAAAGTGACCACACGTAAAATGTCCCGCTTTTTAGAAAACTTCTGCATTTCTTATTTTAAATGTACTGTAAAAATATATTACTTATTATTTATTAATTATTAGTAAATATAAAGAAATGAAAAATACATAAATAACAGTGGCGTAGCTAGGGTGGGGCAAGGGGGGACATCTGTCCCCGGGCGCAGCGTCCAAGGGGCGCCAAATTCATGCTACGAAATTTTTAATGAAACGTTTTATATTCTTGGCACACAGAAAAGGGCGCAAATTCTTCAATTGTTCCGGGCGCTGGAAACTGTAGCTACGCCCCTGATAAATAAAGAAACACATAAAATGAATGCAGTGTGAACTAAATTAGGCGATGTAACGAGTTAGATTTACTCGGTGGTGTTCTATCATTTTCGTTACGTCTCGCCAAGGAATATGCATTGTTAGCGGAGGAACTATTAGGATTAGCTGAAGGGCTATTTACTTTCCACACCATAAACCACAATTAAAGTTTCAGATCAATTGATTGTATGTTGATCAAATGATCAAAACATTGTACGACAAAAAATTTGCATGTACAAGGACAAAAACCGAAGCAATTATTTGTAATGTTTTTTCACTATATTCGTTTTCACAATTACAGAAAGAATTAGAGAAATGCATATCCATATATTATGATGCTTCCAACCACAAAGATTTAAAATTATTTCCTACAATTGTTAGACTTTTTAATCCAGAAACAGAAGTTAAAATTAGAATATTAGATTTTGTTTCATTGCCGGGTGAAACTTCATAAATAATTTTTGATTCAATAAGTACTATTTTAAAAAAGAATAATTTGAGCAATAAAATTATTGCCTATTGTGAGGATTGCCTATTGCAAATTTTGGTGGAAAAGCTAGAAGAGACATCAGCAACGTTTTCACGAAACTTAACGAACATTTGAATTAAAAAATTATTGGAATAGGTTGTGCAGCGCCCATTCTACACAGTACTATTCAAACAGCATCTGACTTACTTCCAGTGGATCTTGAAAATATTATTCTAAAAAATTATTCGTATTCTTATATTATTCGTATACTGTGCATGTTGAAAGTTTGAAGGATTTTGTGAAAGCGCAGAAATCGAATATAAAAGAATTATTGGTTACAGCAAAACACGATGGCTAGCTCTTTACCAGTAGAAAATATTTAAAAAATATACGTACCATTAAAATCATACTTTTTATGACGAGATAAATGTCCAAGAATACTGCATCTCTTTTTTGAAAATGACACATCGCAAATTTGGCTTCAGCTCATCCACAACGAAGCTACATTATTTCACAATGCTGTGAAAATTATTGAAGGGGACAAAATTTCAATTACGAAAGTATCAACTGAAATCAATAATTTAAGAACAAAATTGCGAGAATTAATAACGTTTACGTTCCTTTAGTTATTCAAAAGGACATCACTAGATCGGAAGAACAAGGTGCCGTTAAACGACTTGATTTCCTGAAAGAAGTCAGAAATTTTTATAATAACTGCTTCAAATATCTTAAAGAACGGACAGTTCAGTTCGAGAATATTAAAAATTTTCATTGGGTGAGATTAAAAAAGAAGATTTTATGGGAATATGTGGGAAAATAATATATTAGTAACCATTTTCCGAAAAACAATATTTGCGAAAATGATCTTTTTGATGAGGTGTTATTGGTAAAAAGATACGTTACTGAATATAAATTAAATGTTGGTTGTTTGCAAATGTGGACACAGACAAAAAAATGGGTTCCTTCATTTTAAACAGAATAATATTCCTTATGAAAATATTTTGAAAAACACGCGCTCTCCCTTCCAGGAACATATGCAGCAACAGAACGTGTTTTTCCTAGTATCAATAAAATATGGACAATTGAAAAAAACGCAGTGGAACATTAAAACTTTAAAATCTGTATTAAGAGTAAAATATAATTTTTACCAATTCATGTGAGAAATTTCCCGACATTTTAATAAATGATCCGAATCTATTGCAAAGTATTCACTCAGAGGAAAAATATGACGTGAAAGAAAATCATAATGTTTTTAATAAAATTTTTAATTAATTAAAAACATAATATTCAGATTATAGTTTTTACAAATATTTTTATAGTTACCAATAGTTAATAACAAATATATTTTTGTATATTTATACACAAATAAATGAATGTATAGACTAATATATATATATTTTTAATTATTGGTCTGCTTTCATAACTAAATTACAATTCTCGTTTACATTCCATTTGTCCCGATTTGTCTCAATGGAAATGTGGTCACTTTATACTTGACATCATGAGTTATTCCTTCGGACAATTTTTTAATATTGTTAAAAAGGTGTAACAATCTTTATATGTATATATATATATAATTTCACCAAATAAAAAAAAAAAAATTACCACAAAGATTATACTATCCTGAAAAGTTTAGGTAACATTTTAATTGTAAATTTAGATAAAGTAAAAATGAGCTACTAATAATGCCTTTTGAAATATTTAAAATGTTCTTTAAATACGTAAAGAAAAATTTTAATTATAGAAATTCTCCTGATATTTTTTTCTAATTCTGAAATTTTCATATTAATTATTCCTAGTTTAGTGCTCCAAATAGACTCATCAGGGGCTAATTATTAAGCGTGAACAGTTAAGGAGTACTGAATAAACGGGGTGTCTCAGAATTCTTTCCCTGATTACAAATATTCATAAGGCACAAATTTGTGCCTTATGAATATCCTTTGACACATAGACAAATACTTTTTATTTTTAATTGCATGTAACATATTCAAGTTTTGGTGTACATACTTACTGTTACTTTGATTTTTGGATTACAATGCTCATTATGACTTTGTTATTGCCATGCTATCTGAGAATGAGAAAGATGCTGACTATTTGAAACGCGACCTTTTCTCAGATGAGGCCACATTTCATTTGAATGGTGGTGTCAACCAACGCAATGCTAGAATCTGGGTATGCGAGAATCCTGCACTGTGTCTGAGACCGTCAGAGAGAGCCCTAAGCTGAACGCGTGGTGCGGTTTTATGCACAATAAAATCATAGGAGCTCTTTTCCTTCAGTGAAAAGACGATTACGATCAATACCTATCTTGACATGTTGTAGTTATTAATTGTGCCACGGATTCACGATATCCAGGGCTTAATTTTTTAACAAGATTGTGGGCCACCTCATTGGGGGTTAGATGTCCGTGCCTATTTGGATATAACATTTCCGGGAAGATGGATCGGGCGTAATGGTCCCATAAACTGGCCTCCGCGATCATCGGATATAACACCACTGGATTTCTTATTTTGGGGTTATGCAAATGAGCAGCTCTACGAAACACCAGTGAACGAATCGTAGCATAAGGTGCAGAATTGCTGAAGCCACAACATCCATCTCTCACGTAATGTTGACCAGCACATGGATGGAACTGGAATATCGCCTGGATATCCTTCGGTCAACTAAAGAAGCACACGCAGAAATTTATTAATTGCGTACACAAAAACTCCAAGACGAAAAGTATTTAGCTATGTGTCATATTTCATGCCTTATGAATATTTGGAATCAAGGAAAGAATTCTGGTACATCCTCTTTACATTCTGGGATTGAGTTTTGGGAATTTGGAATTCGTAATTTCGAACACCTTCTTTATTTTTGTTCTTATTTCTTGGTTTCCTCTACACTAAGCAAAATAAACATTAATCTCACCCTGCTCGTGTCATTCCTTTCTTGTGTTTTGTGTCATTACCACCAGGCCAGAAAAGCGTTTCCGATCATGCATTACTATGCGTTTTTCCATCGTCTATGTGTACTCTACCTATTTTATTTGTTTATGTCCCCTTCAAAGAATCTATACTGAGTCACTGATGCCATTATTTCTTCTGCGGCGATCCGCAATGCTGTGAGGTCTTGGCCAGTCACCATTTAAAACTGAAACAAAGGAACCGAGCTTATAAACACACCAGTTTCTCAATACACTATTTCGTTTTCATACTCTTCTTGCTTGACTAACTTTAGCTGTTACGCTGCTCATTGTTCAAAAATGCCGTAAGTGAATACAAAATTGAGGGGTGTAGATTATACCTATTTCGCTGAAGGATTTAGAATGGAAATGTGCCTCTAAAGAATTGCTTTGTTCAGAAATAAAATATGTTTAATTGTCATGACAGCAACATTTGATTGCAAGTTCATTCTCTTCTGCCACCATTCCATTCACAACTGCAAAGTTCATTGGTTGCCTTCTCTCACCTACAAATAAATTATCTAAGAGAGAGAATGGTTCAAAAAGAAGAACAGAATTCGCTTGCCTGTAAAATCTTCTTTTCTATTGCAAAAATGTATCAGTCATCAACTTTGACGGGCAAAAAAAGGAAGCAAATTTATGATACTGTATTACAGTTGAAATTTACCTTATTGCAGACGAAGTATATTACTTGAACGTAATCAAGCATCATAAGAGTATCAGTCGAAGTAAAGTAGATGGCCATTCTTTGTATTCTTGTTTTCCTAAGTTAAGACATTGAGATTTCTCTTCCCATTTGTGTCAGAACCCTGTGGTCTGAATTTCATTAGTGTTATTTCAGCGGTCTCTTCAGAAATATAGTGCATATGCCGCCTGAACCTACCACATTATAAGAACTTAAGCAGAAAATCGTCCGAGTAATATATTACTTAACGGCAACGAAGGTATAAAAAGAAATACACGTATTATGCAGTTGGTAATTAGTATTTTGATACATGCTGATTAATGGGAAGTATACGAGTAAGTCGGCGCCTGGTCTGTTCAACTGGTTTGGCTTCACCGGGAGGCAAAAGTTTAATACTTAAAGAAACACCGAGCAGCAAGATTTA
The DNA here is from genome assembly GCF_044657685.1 of Stegodyphus dumicola. Taxonomy (NCBI): domain Eukaryota; kingdom Metazoa; phylum Arthropoda; class Arachnida; order Araneae; family Eresidae; genus Stegodyphus; species Stegodyphus dumicola. The sequence continues at coordinate 83,111,052 of NC_140772.1, read as the reverse complement.
CGGATGGCAAAATTTTTAGAACTTAAGTGAGACAGTGGGCAGCAGAATTTATAATCTGCAGAGACGAACACGGTGGCAAAATGCATAGCGTCAGCTCTGTGTATGTATGGAATATCTGACACAGCAAATTTGCATTTTTCGATTATAAATAATTAGGATTTTTTTATATTATAATAAATAAAAGTTTTTCAAAAATAAAATCTTCTCTTTCTTTTTTGAATTCCTTTGAGATCTGCAAAAAAGACCTATCTCTACAAATGGCATCCTGGAATTATAGTATGTAAGTTTTTCAAATGTTGGGATTCCTCATAACTCTGTTTTAATTTATATTTGATGTCCTGTAAGAATGCAATAGAATATTTAAGATTCTGTATAATATTTGCATATTGCCTTCAAAGCGGCTTGACTATTCACTTAAATTTCAACTTTATATTAGCATTATTGAATAAAAGAATGCTTCGTACGTAACTAAAATCACAGTTTAGAAAACTGAAGCAAGTTTTAATTTTGAATTTGAAGCAATAGGATTTAGATATTTAAATTTACATTTCAAAAAATTTCATCATAAATAAGACCGTAAAAAATAACACTAACTTTATAACACGGGAAGATTATTGCCTAAGTCAATAAGGATCGGATCTAAGGCCTCAAACTTTAGAAAAACAGAAAATTACCTTATAATTCTTCATGAGCCTTCTTTTCTCTAGGTTACTAACATATGGTGTCTTCCTGTTTCCCCGGTTGTCAAAAATGTTCCTGTTTTCGCGAAATCACCAATCTTCATTACCCCCCTCCCAAAGAATCTCTACACAGAATCTGTCTTCATTACCCCTTCATTTCCAGGGCTTACATTGTGGGGGGCTAACTAGGCATGGGCTTCACCTGAAATGTAGGCAGGTAAAAAAATGCTTAGATTAAAAAAAGGGAAAAAAAAGAAAAAAGAAATTTTAAAAATAATGATTGTTTTTCCTAAATTCTGCATAAAGGTGAGTTATAATAAAATCTTTCAGAATAAATATTCATTATGAAAAGAAAGGTGGATTAGAAGAAAATGCATCTCGAATATCATCACAGCTTCTGATAAAGCTTGTCCTAGCCAAAAGAAGCCATTTTTTCCTAGCCGCAAACTGTTAAAGGTCACAATTGAAAAATATAAGATCTGAATCTCGCAGGGTCGTAGCTAGGGTTTTCAGCGCCCAGGGACAACTGAAGATTTCGCGCCCCCTACTGCTTGCCAAGGATGGAAAACATTTAATTCTAAAATGTCGTAACATCAATTTGGTGCCCCTTGGATTCTGCGCCCGGGGACAGATGCCCCTCCTTGCCCCCCTCTAGCTACGCCCCTGGAATCTCGATTGAAGGGACTTGCTTTACTTGCATTCATCGGAGTATCCAAATACATTAACAGAAATCATTGATAAATTTATTAATCTTGAAAGGCTAATTTGTTAGTTTCAAAGATTTAATTCAAAAGTTCTAGAAGTAGGGCGCACGATTCGACAGCGATTGTATATATTTGTCATAATAATTTAAAATAATTAATTATGTATGTATACTTGTAACTAATTATTGACAGTAAATATAAGTAGTTATAGGGTATATTTAAAATAATTCAGTTTTATGTATACATGTATTTAATGAAATTGCTTATCATTATTAACTTATTTAATATTATTTCATTTTATAATCCTTTTTTTTTTTCTAAGTCTCCTATTCATCTAACTTCTTTTTAAAGAGAAACTGTACTTTGTGAGTCACTTGCAATACCAACTGTAAACACGGCTAGCAATTAAATTAAATTTATTGGTATGGTCGCAAAACTAAAAACTTCGGAATCACTGGTTCAGCGTTTCTAACTGAATTCAATTACAGTCAGCATCTTTAAGGCAACTCTCAAGCGACCTTGACTTACTGTGACGATGGATAATTTAAAAGTAGTGAATTCAATATTCGTGGAATATTGTGATATTCTTAAAATCTCTGTTAATCCCTTAAAATGCATGCTAAGATTACGAAATTTAATAAATGTGATTACTGTGTAGAGTCTTTAGGTTTAATCAATACGAGAAACGTGAAAAATATGCAATGCCCTCTCCTGACTCGAACACGGACCACTTAAAACGCGCCGAGTATACTATCAATTACACCATGAAGGCATGCGTAAAGAAAGGAGAAAGTACCTTTTATACTCCCTCTTCTAAAGGATGACTGGGGAAAAGGGGATCCAATCATCAAATTCCGGTTGGTGATGAATTATCGCCCACTTTATTTTACTTCGGGCGCCATTTGTAGGTTTAAAACATTAAGTTTAATAAATGCAGGAAACGTGAAAAATTTGCAATGCCTTTCCCTGGATTCGAACCCTGGACCTCTCGAGTACACGTCGAGTGTGCTTCCAATTACACCACGAAGACATGCGGAAAGGAAGGAGAAAATGCCTTATAACTAAAATGATTAATTTAATGATAGGAAAATCCAATTTTCGTTCACACTTTTCCAGGCTTACGACTGACAATAACAATGCTGTCGTGTTTAAAAGTTGTATGATGTTAATCACTTTTCCTCTGTGTTTTTTTTTTTAAATATATATTAAGAAGTTATTTTTATAGAAAATTTTTCACACGTTTTAGTCGAATTTTAGTACATAAGAAAGAGATAAAAAGCCCTTTCTTTATTTTTTTTATCCGTAAAACTCTTGCATAATACTTTGGATTCTTTCCTCTTTTCTAAATAGATTTCTTTTTCCTTCTTTTCTCTTTTAAACTTACATAGCAACAATCAATAGAAAAAACACTTTCTTTAGCTTTTTTTTAAAAAAAACTTTTATCATTTCTAAAGTTTCGGCGTGGATTTTTCTAATAAGGGAATGTAATTTATGATGCCATTGCTCAACAAAGTAATCATAAAATGCCCCTAATCTTGAACTACGAGGTAAACTTTCTTTTATTGACTGTCAACCATTGTCGACATATTCCGCGGGTATGTATGCAAGGGACGCGCACATTCTGAGGTTGAGTTCTAATTTCTTCATTATGCCTATATTCGTTAACAAGTCCCAAGTCTCGTAGCTTTCTCTAGAGACACTGATTTAAGTGGAAATTGCAATCTCTCATTTTTACTGAAGGGAAAAATTATAACTGTAGTTTCAAAACCCATCACAATTTCTTTAGGATCCCCAGTCACGAAGATGATTTTTAATTAAACGAAATAATATCCCTTAAGTCTGCTTTCGCTTATCGGAAAGTAAGCAAAACCAACACAGGAACAACATTAATCTCGTTAGATCTACACCCGATATCGGCATAGATAGTATAAATTTGGGAGAAAACTTTGAGCAACTTTTAAAAGTTCCATCCATAAAGAAAGTTTTGCCGCTTCTCATTGCTTCTCTTCCTTTCTTATCTGAGGAAAAGAAAATTCGGCTATCTTTTAAATAATTGAGCAACAAGAAACTAAAGTTATCATCCTTTGCTAATAATGCTTTACCAGTTTCTAAATCTTCCATAGAAGTAGCTTCTCGAGCGTATCCTTCGGCACTTTGCCTAGATTTGCATAAAACTGTTTTAACAGTTGAAAACTGCGGAATAGCTTTTAATTCTTTCATTTATGCAATAAACTACATTTTCATTATTTCTATTCCCAATTCGATATTTATAACTTTTATAAAGGGCTAAAGGTTTTTTTTTTTCCCTTTTAGTTTCACTAATGACTAAAACATTACTATTGATTAAGATAAGACATGAAAATAACAGCTGATACAGTAACAGAATTACAAATAGAATGAAAATAAAGATTTCGAGAGGAGCCTTGAAGAGACATTAGGTTATTTCGGAAGCAGAAGTCGTGAAAATGAGCAATGCCCTCGCCGGGACTCGAATCACGGACCTCTCGAATACGCGCCGAGCATGCTGACCACTACACTACGAAGGCATACTAAGAAGGCGGGAGAAATACTATATAGCCTAAACTAAGTCATGTCTCTAGTCTAAAAATGTCAAGACGAAGACTAACTTATTCACAAAGAAACTGCCCAGCTCTTCTTAGTGAATCATCGTGACATCCTCTGAAGAGTTGTGGGAAAGGGTCTGTACTCTACTAGTTCGCGGAAACAGGAAGAAATTTGAATAATGCGGAAAGAGGAATCACGAAAGCGGAACCAATTCTAACATATAAAGTGGAAGTATAATATCCTAGACCAAGGGTCGCCAACTCTGTGCCCGCGGGCAGCATATAAGCATTCTGTACCGCGCCTGGCGCATAAGAAAAAATCCGTACTTGTGATTGGACATACTTTCCGGTGACATCATTTTCTCTTGACGTAATGACGTTTAGACGGCATTCTTATGGTTTTGTTTTCGATGAATGACGCGCATGAGTGATACGGAAGAGTGAAAATTATCGTTTTTGAAACGAAAAAATTTAGCTGCAGCGTTCTGCAGATGGCTTCCTGTTTCATGGAATTATAAAATTATAAAATCTTTCAAAGATGCTGTTAATATCAGAAGAAATCTTAAGCGCTTAGATTATATAAATAGCTGAGTTCAAGAATTTAGGGCAAAAATCAAAGCATGACGATCTCGATCCAACTATTAAGGCATTGTGCGCTAGTAAGTATATTATTATTATTGCAATTTTGTTGCATTCTGTTCCATTGCAGAAAATATTTCCTTTGCAAATGATATGTTATTTCCATGTTAATGTCCATGTCATTTCTAACATTCTGTTGCCTTAAGAAAAAATGCATTCAGTATTATCGCTAAATTTAATACACGTGTATAAGAAAAGAAACTTCCTTCTCTGACAAAAACTATTTCTTTGTAAAGCTATAAAAGATGTACACATTAAAAAATGGGATTTTTTCTTTAAGTAATATTATTCTATTTAAAATACGTGCCTCTGTTTCTCTGTTCTATATCTATATTAGTCTAACTTTAAAAATAAATTTTACTTTTTCAAACTGATTATAAATATTGTGAATTTACTGTGTATTATGTTAGCTTCCAACGTCATTTTTGCTATTTCCGAAAACTCACTTATGCTTACGGAGATAGCATCTGCGAAGGATATTTATATAATAAACATGAAATAATGAATTAATAATCACACTTTTAATATGAAGGGCTTCAGTTTAAGAATACATTTGTTGAAATTCTATGCATTTAGTAATAATACAGATTTACGGAGTTAGAATAAGAAAAATAATACTTTTTCTCTCTAGGGGAAAAAAGACTACATTTTTTATATTAAATTCATCACACTACAGTGTTGTAAGAGGTGTAATCTCACAGCAATAAAAATAGGAAGCATGTAATAATCTTTTCGGTACTGCTGTCGAAATGTAAACTAACGGTATGGAGGTGTAATCTCGAGCTCAAGAAAAGTTAAGGCGTTTCTAAGAGTAGGAGAAATAATGTCATCGGAAGCCATATCCAATCACGAGGAGGGATTTTGCCCTACGTGCGTGGCGCGGTACAGAATGCTTATATACCCGCAGGCACCTTGGAGCTCGCCGGCCGTTTAACATGTGCCCGTCGTTGTGCGATCACAATAAAAATCTTTTAGTTCTCAATAAAACTCTATGTGAAAGTTTTCTCATCTTTAATGAAATAGAAATTGCGTTCAACATAGATACCAGCACAAAGCGAACTGCGACTAATCTCTTTTTTTTATGTGTATGTATTATTAACTCTATCCAACTATAAATTCACCTTGAAAAAGTAAATGATGCCCGCCGTCCAACAGATATTCTAGAATGTGATCTTAGGCACAAAACAGCTGGGAACACTGTCCTAGACTGTCTTAATCAGATCCTACTTTATGGTTAAATTTTGAACAATCGATGAATACCACTGCTGCAAAATCTTGAGATAAAAAAAGACTTATAATCATATTTTGTAATTAAAGATGGATGATAATACCATTTAAATAAATATTATTCTATTTTGAGATGAATAATTATCACCGAAATTAATATGCATATTATACTTCATAATATTAATTAAATTTGTTGCCATGTCAAGTTTAAATTCAGCGGGAATGAAATATCCAGTACCTAGCATAAAGGCAATCATAGGAGTGTTCCATTGTCAGTAGCATATATTACTTTAAATTAGCTAATGTGATGATTAAAATATTTTAATTTTCATCATAATTGTGAATTTAATTCAAAATGCTTCATTTGCAAGTCGAACTGTTTAAAACAGATAAGTTATAAAGTTCTCTTAAAAAGTAACCCAAAATTTCGGAACAGTTAACCAACTTAGAGAAATCAATGCACTGTTCACTGTTTTAATAATTTTATCTTTTAATAACACATTTAGAATCTATACTAATTTCTGGTCTGTTAACGATTCCTAAATGTTTCATTTTTTAACTCTTTTTCTTATTTATTTTTCCCTTGATATCGATCACAATGATATCCATCACAATTGCGATGATACATGCACTCACACACACACACACATATATATATATATATATCAAATATAAAAACACAAGTATGTAAATAAAACTCTAATTTAAAATTGCAACAGTTTCTTAATTATTTAATTTGGATATTTTACCTTTAGGTTCCAAAAATAGTAATCGTTTAAAATAAATCTCTCTAAACTACCATTTCAAAATTAACAGCCATCATATGACTTTTATATAACGTTGGCGACGTAAATGGTTTTGTGAATTGAAACTCAACCACCCAGTAATAATTTTAGACAGTTATTAATCGGTCATTCATTACGAACACATTGGATTTGCTTTTGCTTTTCCGGCTACCTGGACTTCTGTTGCGCTACTCTGTTCTTAACGCAACGATATCACACATGTAAATATTCAGGAATAGGCGTGATTAGTATGCAAAATTATTTGATTATATCAATTATAAATAAAAATTATATCAATTATAAATAAAAATTATAATTATATCAATTATAAATAAAAATGAATATTTAAATCTGCAGTGACTGCAAACTAGTTCCTTATTATTCTAATACGACTGAATACTGACTGTACAATATATCATATATATATATACATGTATGATAATATACCAATTCCCTCAAAACAAAATTTTTTCTGAGCATTACTTCTTTTATTATGAATTTTTAAAGTTTGCATGAATTTAAGACGCATCCTGTATATATCGTATTTTCTGATAGTATAAGGTAAGTTTTCCCGTCTTCTTAGCATGCTTTTATGGTGTAATGGTCAGCACACAAGACGCGTATTCGAGAGGTCCGTGGTTCGAGTCCTGGCGAGGGCTTTGCTCATTTTTCATCTCTCATGCTTTCAAAAAATACCTAATATTTCTACAGTGGTGCCAGAACTAAAAATGGTGGTGGATGATTATTCTCCACCACCAGGACTTTGTGAGTGGGATCCCCTAAACCTCAGTTGCCCTTTAAATAGGGGGAGTATATAAGGTATTTCTCTCCGCCTTCTTAGCATGCCTTCGTGGTGTAATGATCAGCACACTCAGTGCGTATTCGAGAGGTCCGTGGTTCGAGTCCCAGCGAGGGCATTGCTCGTTTTTTTATCTCTCCTGGTTTCAAAAAATACATAATATCTCTACAATAGTGATAGTCAGTTCATTCAAGAACTAACCAAGTAAATGTTTATTATTAAGACGAGAATAAGGAAATTGCAATTACTATTATTTTCCCCTCCAAAATATCAGTCTTTTAATGAAGTATTCTTTGAAATTCAAAAACGTTGAAGAAAAAATGAATGTTGAAGAGAAATTCTGTACACAAAATTAATTTAATAATTTACTAAGGTATATAACAACTCAAGATTTTTGGTTAAGTTATATATATTATTATTTCTCTATGTTTAATGTTTTCGATTAAATTATTGTCCAACATCTTTTAGTTTAGCTTCCATTGTAGAGTCATTAGGTTATTTGTGAAGCCAGGAGACATAAAAAAAGAGCAACGTCCTCGCAAGGAACTAGAACCTGGACCTCTCGAATACGCGACGAGTATGCGTCTAATTATAGCTCAAAGGCATGCGGAAAAGAGGGAGAAAATACATTATATATAGTACTTTTGTAACAGAATATAAAAGCTAGGTGCTAAATAAATGAATATATTTTTAAATGTTTTACTTTTATTACCCAGTGTCATTGCAAGTAGAAACTCATATTCAAATTTTTTTAATTATTTATCAAAATTGCAGCTATCGTGATTTAATTTGTGAACTTTTTTCATGTAATCTTATAAATAGCTGCTAGCTAGTTACTTGTTATTCACTCTGCTGTAGTCATTGAATCATTTGTCGTTCCTTTTCTTTCATTCTGATTACACTGACAAAAAGCAGTTATAGAGAAAAACATGTTTATTATTTTACCGTTACTTAAGACTGAGGAAGAGATGGGGGTACATTTCAGAACAGCTTGCCTGTATCAGCCGACACTGAATGCCGCAATGGACCACAATATCAAGTGGTCGATATTGTGGTCAGCACATTCAGGGTTCAATATGAAAAACTGTCAGGGATCTGTAAGAAATAATATGGTGTTTAGGAGAGAGAAAATTTTAATACTAATAGTAATTAATTAAAATATGTTAATAGCAATTTATATTAAAATTTAATATATGTATATGTGTGCCTGTTGTTTCATTTGCTTGCGAATATTTATGTATGTATTGTATGCATATGTACGTGTTTGTATTTTTGCGGGGTTGAGTATATTTTAAATGCCTTGCTTAACAGTGAATAACCCTTTTAGTAATAAGGGTTTGCTTTAGACTGGATTACACTGTCCACATAATACATAGCTTGTACTTGAGAAGTGTTACGTACACACACCCATTCGTTGCACGGTATTTATTGTAATTACATTTAAAGCGTACATTCTCCTAAATTATATATCTTATGCTCAGTATTATTTGCTACAAACTGTCAAGAATAGACAATATCTAATATATTTTCCATGTTTTACATTCGATTATTGAGCAAAATGTAAATTGACACTTCTTATATACTAGACATGCGAACTCTGGTACATGTATCAATGTAATGCTTTATGGTTATATCAGTGTAAAGTTTGTGGTTTAAGGCATAAAAGTCATTAAGTCCATTCACACTTGTTTAGCAGGATTTAATATACAGTGACGGAAGGGAAAGTTGCCCGTGTGGTAAATGTGTAGCAACCTCAGCAAAACCGTCGACTAATCCTTGCTTATTTGCGATTGGTCGGCTCCTATGCCAAGTGGCATAGAATTGAAAAGTTCGAAAATTTAGGCAAAATCCTTAAACAAGTTTTCCTGCTGTAGCAAGGTCTGGTTTCCCAGCAATGAAGCTCGTCTGAAACCACTTATGATTTTAAAACCACCGTGTGAACAAAGCTTTTAAGAGTCCATCTTACGTATCTGGGTGATAAATTTTTTCCCGAATACAAGTGTACAATAACCGCATGATCTGCATATACAGTGACCCGTTCTTTTCCAAAATAAACTCGAAACTTTTGTACTGCCAGCGAGATTGCTAAATGTTCTCTCTTGGTAGCAGTGTAATTTTTTTTTTTTTTTTTTGGTTGGCTTGAGTGTTTTTCGAAAATGTGCAAACTGGCTATCTGTCTCGTATAAGCTCGACACCTATCGCCAAATCCGAAAAATCTACGGCGATGTCCATAAATTAAGGATAATTCGGAGTCACGCGGAAATCGAACTCTAAAATAAATATATCACCTGTAAAATCACTACACACATCTTCAAGAATCATATGCAAATTTCAGGAAGTAACCAGATGACACCAATGGTACGTCACAATGACGAGAGTGATATATAAGGAATACAGGCAAAGAAGTAAAATTGTTCGCAGGCGCTTTATAAGCATTTCAGTGCAATAACCGAATAGTTATGACACAAAAGAAGCATTTGGATGATTTTTTACGTGCTAGAATTATCGGCCGTTTGGAATGTGGACGTACCCAACTGGAAGTATCAGACGAACTTGTAATTGCCCAGAGTGTCATCTCCAGGCTTTGGCAACGATTCCAAGATGATGGTAATGTGAGTAGACGTTACAGCACAGGTCGCCCCAGAGTTACAACGCCGAATGAGGACGGGTGCTTGGCAGTTACTGCCAAAAGAAACAGGCGGAGTATAGCCTCAGACCTGTCTCGTCAGCTCTCTTCAGCCACTGGTACGACAATTTCAAGGCAGACCGTGTACAGTCGCTTAGGGCAGATTAGTCTATATACTCGTAGACCTGTCAGATGCGTTCCACTTACTGAAACTCACTGTCGCCCGCGGTTAGCCTGGAGTAGAGAGCATGCATTGTGGACACCGCAACAGTGGGCTTGTGTGATGTTTTCCAACGAGTCCAGGTTTAGCTTGCAGTCTTATTCTCGCAGGACTTTCATATGGAGAGCTCCGGGTACCCGTTACCAACAAAGAAAACATCATTGAACGACACCGTTACGGTGGTGCAGGAGTGCTCGTTTGGGGTGGAATTCTTCTGGGTTCCAGAACTGACCTGCATGTTCAAATTGGAACCAAGACAAGCCAAATCTATCGGGACGTCATTCTGGAACAACATGTACGTTTGTTTCGGGGGGCCATGGGCGCACAATTTGTGTTTATGGATGACAACGCCCGTCCTCACCGTGCAAAAATCGTAAGCGAATGCCTTCAATCGGAGGATATCACGCGTATGGACTGGCCAGCATTCTCACCGGACTTGAATCCAGTAGAGCACGTGTGGCACATGCTTGCACGACGAGTTGCAGCCCGTCAACCTCCTTTTACATATCTACCGGAACTTCGGAGAGCATTGCTTTTTGAGTGGTGTAATATCCCCCAAGATCAGATCGATAATTTGATACTCAGCATGCCTAGGCGTTGTACGGGCTGTATTGCATCGTCTGGGAGACATACAAGGTATTAACAATCATACCAACCATGTAATATTGGTTTTTTTGTAAATAGGTTTTTTTTTTTTTTTTTTTTTTTTTAATTTGCTCCAGGGAGGAAAAATCGCTATTTTTTGTAATAATATCAAACATATAGCATCTTTTTTTTTTTGCTCTTTACCTTTTGTTTAAGCTTTACAAATAAGTCAAATTTGTTTTACTTCTAACTCTTCCTTTGCCTGATTTTGCATTATCCTTAATTTATGGACATGAGTGTACTCTTCGCTTCAGGAAAGTTCAGGAGAGCTTGGGCTAAATGCCTCTTTAAGTCTTTCAAACGCCGCGCTTGCTTCTACCGACCAAGGGAATATGCCTTTTTTCCTTTTTAAATTTAATAGGAATTCTGTTATTGTCAACAAAATCTTTGATGGAAATCCTATAATAGAAGCACAAGCCCAAAAATTATGCGAATTTCTTTGTCAGTTCTTTATTGTAACGGTTTTATAATCTTCTATTTCGATTCCTCTCTGAGATATCTTATCGCCCAGGTAGGGGAGTTTTTCGGCTGCGAATTTATATTTTGCCGCGTTTCCTTTTAAACCTGCTTTTTTTTTTTTTTTTTTTTTTTTTTTTTTTTTTGTCAAAAAAGCTGTCCGCAAAACAGCTTCGTGCAAATCCCAAAGTTGAATATTACTACGAATATTGTACATATAAATAATTCCGGTGAAATTATACGTAAAATTGCTGTATTTTTTCCTGCATAATGTAACACGAAAATCTAAAGAGACGATAATCTGCCGGGAAAAATAAGAATACAAGGGCAAGTCTATTTAACATTGAGTAAATGGCTATTTGGCTAAATTGAGGAGATACTGCCAAGCTGGCAAGGCTTTTAGCGACTACTTTTTTCGCCAAATTTTACGAAAAATCGCCAACATTTAGCGACCATTTGGAGACACTTTGGTCCCTATGTTACCATAATGGGTATAGTAATTCAATAGCTGCTATTAATCTATATATGCAACTGGGACCGCATATTGCGCTCATAGGCTTTCCAATAATTTCAAGAAAGAGAAATTTCTGGAGATATCTCGGCAAATAAAACTGCATAAGACGAGAGAAAGCATTAGTTCCTCAGTAGTAATTGCGAGTTGTTAGTTAAGGGCGACTTCGGAGTATTGAGGTGTCCGTGAAATCTTCGCCTTCTAGATGTGCTTTGCATTGAATTATGTTTAACATTCTGAGTAGTTTGAAATGTAACTACTGATTGTGCTCTGTGATACTGTGAAGAACTGTACGAGAACTTTTGTGGAAAGTTCCAGAATCGATAGTAGTTTCTAGAATAGAAATCGATAGTAGTTTGATAAAATAAATTTTATCAAACTACTATCAATTTCCTGTGTGCATTCAACCTATTACGAAGCCATACGCAAGCAACAATTTTCTGTGACAGAAGTAGGATTGAATACCGGTGACAAGAGCGATGGAAGAGATATTAAGACAGCCTTTGCTGCATTCAAAGAAGAGATGAAAGCAGGACAAGGGCCCATTAAAGAAGAGATAAAAGCCAGCTAAGAAAAGGTTGAAGTAGATCAAGAAGGAATGAAAAGAGAAATTACTGCCATAATAAGAAACAAATTCGAGGCTATGGAAGGCAGAATGGACATGGTTGAAGACGAAGTTGGAGAATTTCAAGAAAGAGTTTCTTCAGTGGAACAACAAATCGAGGAACGAGTTTCTACCATCCAAGCGAATCGAAAAATAAACTGATGTCAGGGTTTCTGCTGCTGTCGCCAAGGAAGTTCAAAGTTTATAGAATTCCATAACGACATCTGGTCACAATTCTAACTCCTTTAAATTTGGACATCTGTCATCCCGTCCGTCTCTAAAGCTATCTACATATGATGGAAAGATCTCCTAGAAAGTGTACAAGACGCAGTTCTACATAGTGGCAAACGTAAATGGATGGGATTCCGATGCTAAAGCCTGACATCTCGCCGCTTCTCTGACAGCAGAAGCAGCGGATATCCCTCAAACTCTTCCCTAAAACCAGAGGCTAAACTTCGAAGCTCTGTCCGTCGCGTTGAAGTCTCTCTATCGTGAAGAACTATAGTAGGCTCCAGTTAAAATCTCGCCAAGAGAAGCCCACGGAAGCACTCCAAGAGCTCGCCAAATATATTGAAAGGCTATTCCATCTCGCGTTTTTGGGCTGCGAAACAGAAACAAAGGAAATGCTGTTCCCTGCAGTATTTCATCGACGGCATCCTGGATCCTGGATCCTGAGATATAGAAACAACTGAGAATTACAGATTTCAAGGATCTGAAGACCGCTTGAGTGTATGGCGTGAAATTCAACCCAGTCCAGAAAGCAACTGGTAGAGACCGCCACCCATTCACAGCTGCTCAATTCCAGGAGCCAGTGGATCAAACGACTACCCATCTAGATAATTTAAATAGAGAGATCAATGCCTTGGGACTGAATAGGAGGGACAAGAAATTGACCCTAAAGTGCTGTAACTGTGGTGCTTAAGGCCACACACGAAGAAACTGCAGAATACCCCAGAGCACGGAAAATAAGACTGATGAGTTTGAACACCACAAAGTACGAAAAACAAGACTGCTCCTCAGCAAGAACGCAGGAAACAAACTAGTGGTCATCTTGCGGAGCGGAAGTTGCCAAATACTCAGAAGCCTGATTTTAAAGCATTTCAAATTTATGCAATGAGTGGCAACAGTAAGGAACTCTTCATCATATGGGACATATCAATGCAGTCCCGCGAAATCTGACCATCGATACAGGAGCCAAAATTACCATCATCCGAAAAGATTTGGCTCAAAAACGGAAGGTTAACTTATCTTGACGGCGATGCGTTACCCTCCAGATTGTGTCTGGGGATAAAATCGGCATCGATGGAAAGTTAAATGTTTAAGTCAGTTTCGAAGTGCAGCCTATCATCAAACGGCATATATAGCAAATATTGCCAAACCTTGCATAATCGGATTAGACTTTCTAAGAAAGTACAATTTTTTTTGGACTTCAAGAATAACGAACTGTATTTTTCCTCTGAGGACATAACCCAGTTCGGAACTAAAGCTTAAGGAATTAAATGCGTCCACCAAATAATAGCTTGGGACGATATCACCGTACTAGCAAGAACATTTTTATCTCTTGAATCCATACCTGATAATAGAAATTTCCGGTACGGTATCCCCAAGAAAAATAACAGCCGGAAAGGAGCACTAGTAATCTCGACATTCGTCGACCTATCGAGGACTGTTATGCACCTGCCAATGTAGCTGATAAGGCGAAAATCATTAGGAAAGGTGGTGCAGTGTGTATTTCAGTCACCTGCAATAAACCAAAGAAAAACTCTCCAGAATCCGTGTCTTCAGAGAGGAAAACATCGAAAATATTGCAGAATGCACAACTAAGCGATGAAGAGAGAAATGCTGCAGAACGTATCATTCAAGAATTTTAGGTTTTCTACCGCTCATCTTCTGGTGTTGGTCGACCCAGTTTGAAACAGAGCAGAATCGATACAGGTGATCATCTGCCAGTCAAGCAATGAAGAAGTCTACCGATTGGCTAAACAGGAACAGGTAGGAAAACTTCTAAATGGCGTGCATGAAAGCGACGTTATCGAACCTACAGCAAGTTCTTGAGGCTCTCTCATCATCCTGATCAGAAAGAAAGGCGGTTCAAATAGATTTTTGTGTTGACTGAACAAAATCACGAAGAAAGACAGCAAAAGATACACGCTGATGACTAAGAAAAGGCGACATTTAATAAAATAAGACGGACAAGAACTTTAGCAGTTCACGGGGATGCCATTTGATTTATGGAACGCGCCGGCAAGATTCAAACACCGCAAGGAGACCGTGTTGAGAGATCTTTCCTACAAAGCTTTTGTGTTATACCTGTATGACTTCATTATCGTCGGGAACAGTTTTGAAGAACATTTAGAAAATCTTAGGAAGGTCCGTAAGAAATTGTAGGAAGTAAATCTAAAATTAAGTCTGACCAAATGTAAATAATTCAGACATGAAGTGACTTACTTTTGACATGTCATCTCTGCCGAAGTAGTGTGTACCAAAAAAAGTGCCTGCAGTTAAAAACTCCGCAAGACGCCTTCACAAGCTGACAGAGAGCAACAAATGTTCTTGTGGACAAACGAACGTAAGGTACATTCAACAAACTGAAGGAAGGTTTAACATCTGTGGCACTCCTGGCATATCCTCAGCTCGACAAATCATTTATTCTTGATAAGGATGCGGAACAGTATGATGTCGGCGCTGTTCAGTCACAAGAAATAACTGGTCAAGAGCGCGTTGTAGTAGACTAGAGTAAGTGTCCATCTACTAAATCGGAGAGAAATTCCTGTATCACCTGGAAAGAACTGCTCGCCATATTTGAAGCCATAGTGCATTTCCACCATTACTTCTACGACCGAAAATTCTTGCTTCGCACAGATCATGTATCATTGAGCTGCTTATTAAATTTCAAGAATCTCAAAGGCCAAATAGCCAGGTGATACCGAGACACCAGAAATACGAGATAACTATCTGTCATCGGAAGGGATCATCCCCCAGAAATGTCTACGGCCTGTCTAGAAGATCCCGCCCAGAAACCTGCCGATACTATTCCAGGATCGAAACGAAATACGATCTGCTTAATGCCTGAATGCCTGAAAACCTGCAGAGGACCTCAGACCCAGCGTACATACCTGTACACGATTTAAATATTCATCGCCAGTGCGATCCAAGGAGCCGCTAACCTATCGGTTGGGCCGGCGAGCCGTAGCAAATCCAAGTCGACCGGTTCTACCAGTAACTTGTATTCCACGTCCCCATCACTACTGGAGGGAATTGCGAAGATACAGCCTTCAATGGGGAACCAATCCTGAACATTACACCAGAGAAGGGGGCTCCCAGACCCGGCAGCTACGAGGCCACCTTACAGGTTTATTAGTGCCCCAACCTCTAGTGGCCATCCGAGAGGACGTCACTTCGCTAGGCCAACTCAGAGGGACTTAGCATGTGAGACATCATCCATCCCCAAGTATTGACTGAGTGGCACCACCCCCGGACAACCAACGATATCTAACCATGTAACATCCCCACACCCAAGAGGCAGACATGACAGTACCAGTACTGTCCGTGTCAGGCTTGAATCTAACAACGAATAAACGATGGCTCTACTCTTGAGAAGACTGATTATTTACTCCAAAGCTCGAGGCTGTCTAAACATTGTTCTAGTCAGTTTTCTGGACAGAACCCCGGTCTGCTTCCATAAAATGTTCGGTTCCGGAAATTCCAACCCAGTCGAACCCCAGGGATGGTGCCCGACGTAATTAGCCCAGGTGAATCTGGTTACTAGCGAGGTCCACGAGGAGGGCTATGTTGGACTGGGACAGGAGAGGCTATAAGGTAGCACATCACTGTCCTGGAAGCTGCACCCACTCTCAGAAGTTTCAGATCGAACGCCAGGTCTCCTCCCATAAAATGGTCGTTTTCGGAGATCCCCTCCTTTCGAATTTCAAGGGATGGACAGCAGATCAAAGTATATAAAATCACTCGTCGCACAGAGCGGGATACCACTCCAGCTGTTTAACAAAGTCCAAGAAAAATACCAAGCTCCCCCAGTGCAGGGACGCGAGGAAAGATACATGGGCAGTACAGTATTAAGGCACCAGGGGCCCGCTAGCCACCCCAAGAGACGTTCAAGGCCCTCTAAATTCGCCGACTCCACCAACGGGGGTGTCAAGACGACCCCAGGACAACCTAAACCATCATACCATACAGCTCCACCACAACCGGGGGAACGGAGAAGACAGTACCAGTACCGTGCCTGCCAAGCCTGAACCCACCACAGAATAAACGACGGTTCTAGTCGTGTGAAGACTGATTTTATGCTCCCGTGGCCGAGACTGCCTAGGTACAGATCCTTGTCAGTAGCTTCACAGAGTTCTCTGCGTCGACTTTCGGAGGCCAATTCATTGAATGCAATCAGACGTCAAGTTCCGAATTCAACATCGTTTGACCCAGATCCATAGAGTGAAGAAGTCAGAAAATACACATCATAGTAGGTGGATATTTTCGGGGTGTTTCTTTCCGTAAGTGGAACCAGTTTAAACAGCAAACAATTGATATAAAAGGTCATCCACCAATCAAGCAACATCCAAGAAGTCTACCGATTGCCATATAGGAAAAGGTAGGAAAACTTCAAAAGGACATGCAAGAAAGAGACATTACTGAGCCTTCAGCAAGTCGCTATGCCTCTCCGATCGTCCGGGTCAGAAACAAAGGCGGTTCAACTAGATTTTACGCTAACTATCGCTGGGATTGAACGAGATTACGAAGAAAGATAGCTACTCTCTTTCTAGAACTGATGACATTCTGGACTCTCTTTCTGGAAGCAAGTGCTTTTCGATGCTTGATTTAAAGAATGGATATTGGGAGGTAGAGATTCATCTTGACGCCGATAAAAGACGGAATTCACTAACGGATAAGGACTTTAAGAGTTCAGTGTGAAGTCGCTCGGCGTATGCAATGCGCCAGCGACATTCGAGCGCCCTATGGAGACCGTGTTGAGAGGTGTTTCCTACCAAGCGGTGTCTCATATAACTGGATAACTTCATTATCGTCGAGAAGAGTTTTGAAGCACATTTAGATAATATTTGAAAGGTGCTTCAGAAATTCCAGGAAGCCAGACTTAAGGTCAGCACTGCGCAATGCAAATTTTTGAGACAGGAAGTGTCTTATCGTAGAAGTGTCATCTCTGCCGAAGGTGTGTGTACGGATCTAGAAAATTGTCGACAGTTAAAGATTGGAAACGCCCCGAAAAGGTAACCAGCTGAGAAGTTTCCTGGACCTTTGCACTTAATAAAGCAGATTTTTGAAAGACCTTTCTTCAATCTCAAGACCCCTTTCAAAAACTGCCGGAGAAGAAATAAACGTTCTTGTGGACAAAAGTTTGGGTTGCATTCAACAGACAAAAGCGAGATTGCATTCAAAAGACGGAAGGAGGCTTTAACGTCTGCGACAATCCTGACGTATCCTTAGCTCGACAAACCCTTTGTTCTCGACATGGATGCGACCAATGTGAGTGTCCGCGCTGTTTTGTCCCAAGAAATAAATGGTCGAGAACGCGCCATTGAATACTTAGTGACTATCTAAGCCGGAAAAGAATTACTGTATCACCAGGAAAGAGTTGTTCGCTATATTTAGAGCCACAGAACATTTCCACCATTACCTCTAAGTCAGAAAATTCCTGCTTCATACAGATCATGCATCATTGCTCTGCTTATTAAATTTCAAACTATCCCGAAGATCAAATAGCCAGATGGATACAGGCACTACAGAAGATGACATAACTATTCGTCATAAGAAAGAATGGTCACACGGAAACGCCCACGCCTTGTCCAAAAGACCCTTTTCAGAAAACTGCCGATATTTTACCATGATTGAAGCAAAATGCGAACTGGTTAATCCAGTCGCACGTCATATTACATCTTCAGTATCGCCTGACACAGAGTCATGGAGTGACGACGATTATATTGCTCTTAAATATTTATAATATATTTTAATGATATATAATTTATACTATATATAGTTTATACTATATATAATTATATTTATAAATATATTGCAATTATATCATATTGATTATATTTGATTACATTGATCTTAAAAGTCTATCTGTCTGTACTGCACGCGTACGACTAGGGTGATCTCTTCCAGTACTTTCGTGATGATTGCATTTTAATAATTTACTCGCTTTCATAAAGTCATTGCACTTCCTGTAGTTTTGACACATTCGTTGGGGCTTTTCTTTCCCTAAAAGTCTTAACTTGTGTCAAAATTTTGTTTTCCATCGGGGTAAGACAGGTATGCATTTAGAAGTTAGAATCCATTTTTAAGACTTGCTTATTATTAAAATAAAACAGATCAAAAGAATTTTCTTCTGAAATTGTAGTTCAGTTACATAAGAGAAGTGCCGAAACCCTCTAGTTTAGGGTTTCATTTCGCTTCGACGTTCTGTGTGTTAACTTTATTTATTAGATATCATTCTTCGCACTTAAGTGACATAAACTTCAATTCAACAGCAAAATCACAAAATATTTAAAAATAGCGTATCTTTAGAATTTCTGACAGAGAATCTCGGGCATTGGAGCTAAAAATATTGCAGTGTTGAAACTATTCGCTTTCAAATCAATAAGTTTGTTAATCAAAAATCATTAAAGCTTTTCAAAATATGAAGTATAAAATTCCAAATTCAATATTCGGGCTTCTAAGTGCACATTTTTACGTGGACGACAACGTTATTCCAAATTTAATGGTTCTAGGTACAGTCGATTTCTCACTATGCGAGGAAAATGCGTACATACATGTATATTCTTCATTATGCAATTTCTTTAAAGATAATACAGCGCGATAGTATTTGGTGGCAACCATTTGAAAAATGATTCGCTGTTTAGAGTGGACGACGCAAAATCCCGTTTTTAAACAAATATCCCATTCGGGCTAATGTCCGTTTGTGCTAATGAACTATAATTTTTTTCTAAAATACGGATTTTAGAATTAACAACGTAAACATATATATATTCATGAACAGAATGTGAATACAGCCACTTTTTCTCAAAGTCCTCCATAAATATTTGCTTCTATTTGGGCAGATAACTTTTGCAAGTTTTGCCATATTCCACCAAACTAAGTGATACAAATATTAAAAAAAAAAAAAAAAAAAAAGACTTTTTTTAAAAGATAACGCAGGAAATTAATTTCAGGGCATTTGTAAAATACGAGTACATTAGTTTAACTCGTAGCTTGGCATTTAGTTGTCCGATGATTTACTAGTCCAAAGTAATACTGAATGCAGATATATCTGTATTTTAAACAACAGAAAAATAGGAAGCTGTGATTTTTAGACATATATACGAAAATTGATTTTTTGAAATTATTTTAAGTTAGCCATGTTAACATTTCAGTATGTAATAAGATATTTTCGTTTTTACTTTCCTGTACCTTGAATTTCTCTCGCTCTTATTACTATCCACTTCTGCTCCTTGGACCTCAAAGCATATAATACTTCTGGAACTGCGGTTTGTGCAATCTTCTACAGCAATCAAGTAATCATCGTTCAGTCTGTCTTACCAGGCGCAATGATCTTCAGAATGACCGAATTACCTTGCGTATTCCCCCTCCTAGCATTTTAGTCTCAGATTCTGAAAATTAAAAAAATATTTACATAATTTTCTCCCATCTCAGGACGTTCAGAAAATGAGCTCCTCGAAATTTAAAAATAGGTTCGTTCACAGTGTTATTGTTTTATTCATTCTAACAAAGAAACAGTTTCACATTGTTATTGTTTTATTCATTCAAAAGACAAACCTTCCCACACTATCTGCGAAACTTTTAACGAGCCTAATACAAGAAACCTGCGAAACCAGCTTAATACAAGAAACGATCCATTATAGCAACGCATACACCGACTGATATTCACTGTAAAATTTTTCTACGTCAGCTGCATTCTGTAATTAAGTATTTATGGGTGATTTAAGACCTAAGGAATAGCAGAGACAGCAATAAGAATGGACGAAATTTGAGTTATAAAGAAATAAAAATGAGATAGCTTATTAGATGTTGTAATTACGTGCATTCTTAATGAAATTTAGGTTTCTTTTAAAGAAATAATATTATGATAGTTACTAGTAGTAGTTTATCCATGATTACTTTTCATTTGTTATATTCTTACTAAGAGCGTGTCCTTATTAAATTATTCGCCTAATTTCCCCTCTAGATTTTCGGATGATAAAAAGGAGAGAATATGGCATCAAGAGAATTAGACATCTCTATTTTCTTGAAGCTGTTCACTGTTATTGTTTCATTAATCATAGCCCATTCACCCAAAATCCACGAGCAAATCAGTCAGTAGATGGAAACGACCACTACGGGAATGAAAAATATTGGGGTATTTGTAAATCATTAAAAATAATTTAGAACCTTGTGCTAAAAGAAACGCAATCACTTAATGTCCTAAATCATTATTTTTGATAAATACCTGGCGAGATGTAGGGTTAATTTAACTCAGCGTATGCAACAGTAAAATATGAATTAAAGTTTGAGGATATTAGGAAAAACAATGTGCATATTAATGTTCAGTAATGGTCTGTAAATAAAATCCACAAATTATGAATGCTTGCAAACAATTCAGTACGTATTTTATTTCTTGGGATTAAGAAACATTTATTTAAAAATCCAGTTTGCTCATAAGTTTCTCATATTAAGCAGTATAGGGTCTGCTTACATATACCTATTAGTGAGTATATAAATTTCACACTTATGCTTATCACATTTATACTAAAAACATGATTCAGACCCTTAAAAATAATTCAATCGAAGATTTAAATTTTTGTTTTGCCGTTGAGAAAGATTCCTCTTTTCTTCTGATTTTAAGCGAGGATAAGATGCCTGAGAATCGCTGGTTTGACTTGGATTAAAATTCAAGCCAACTGGTTTGCTATGTGGAGTTTATATATGTTCATATGTAAGCCCCATGCATAAGGTAAATAAAAACTAATTTCAGGCTAAGCAGAGGTTGAAGTGTATTCAAGTACTTTTTATCTAATTACATCGAGGAAATGAATTTAGGATTAAAATGCTTAATTATGACTTCCTACTCCATTCACTAATGTCATTTGTATCTTCTCAAAGTATTTAAGTTAGATGTATTTAAATTTGTTTTCTATGAAACTCAAATATGAAATTATACTTTAATTAAAAACTCAATGTTAAATAAAGTGTCTTCTCTTTTTTATACATTTTATTATTCTTAAATGAAGGATTCGAGTATATTTGAAGATTCGTATCAATGAAAGTTCAAGGTTAAAATGTACCAAGGAATTTCGGGTTAGAAACGCCCTCAACAAACTAGTTAGTAACAATATTTCCTGAAAGTGAAATGCAAATGCCCATCTGTCAATCTAGTATTTCCTTAGACTTATTACTTTGCAACTGCGGAGTAAAAAAAAATTGTTCACATATAAAATCTATATAACTATTCATAAATGTACTTCCGATCAAAGCATTATTACACTATACTGTCGATTATCCGGGTGCGAATTATCCGGTTTGCCGATTTTCCGTTCGTGGCGGTGTTCATGCACGCGCACTCGACGCAATCCGCGAGAATGTGTAAAAAACAAACACACACAAGTCCGAATATACTCTAAAAACCACTGATGTGTCTTTAGATTTAGTTTCAACGATTTTCTCGTATATAGTTCGTTCTACTTGTGCCTAATCGAAAACATTGTTTCGGTTTTTTTTTTTTTTTTCCTTGGTTTGTTTCGTACGTATTTTCGTGCATATTTAATTCTTATTCTTTCAAAAATTGATTTAAAATTTTAGAAGTAAAAAATGAAATCCGGTAGAAATCGAAGATTTATTTAATAGTGAGGAAGATGAGGCACTAACTGAAGTTGTACGCAAAAAAATTGAAAATGTAAAATTATTCGAAAATGTCGATCTGGAAAACATCAAGAAATGGTTCAATGGCAATTCGAGTGAGCAGGGCTTTCAGTGCTCGAGCGATGCGGATATCGTTTCAAATGTTGCAAGAACAGAAGAGGCAGACTGATACTGAAACTACAAGCGAAGAAGATACTGACAATTTCAATAGTCCGGAAACAGCAATGACTTCTGTTGAAACTCTACTGCAGTTCGTCGACCAAAAGGGATTTGAATACAATGATTAAGAAGCAGTGAAATTTGACAAATACAAATAAATTTGACAAATAAATGTTCTCAAAATGGAAGTAAAATTACTGATTTTTTTTAGGAAATAAATACATACAGTATGCAGGAAACTTGATAGTTTGGATTGTTTCGTGTTTTTCAAATATCCTTGACCTGCTTCCCCGTCATTAGTACGGATAATCGAGAGTACACTGTAATTCGTAACTGAAGGTATTTATTCATCTTTTGATAAGTAGGCAAAAAGGTTAATTAAATCTGCATCTTCTAATCCTGGATAAGAATTATATCACAGTAGAAATAAGATTTATATCATAGTTGAAATTAATTAGCTCCAATTATAGATTTCTCAGGGTGTTACTCGATTTCGTTTTTAATGGTAATGAAAATAATGTAAAATTGGACTCAAAATATTAAACCTTTCTTTAAATTTTTATCATAGAAATTTATGTCATGTCTAATTAGTTTACAAGAAATGTATTCACGGGTCGCGAGTCTGAGAATTTTAGTCTAGGGATTAAGAAAGGTAAATTATTAAACACTTTTGTTCTTAAAAATTTATCTTTCAATTCTGTGAGAATACAGATAATTTTCCTTGATTGTTGTTGCTATTTAGTTCGTGTAATTCAAAGAAGAATAGCTGCTAAAGCCTCCAAGAGGTTGGACTTCTATTTCCCCACCCCCAATTCTGAGATAGAGCATCCCGGGGACGGAGAATCGAGAAACTTCTACTTCCTCTCTCCTACCACCAAACCACATGAGAGGACTTTTGGCTTATCATATACTTAGAGTGTCCCCATGCCGCAAAGACACTATACATTTACAAACATCCATGCCTTCTCTGGGATTCGAACTCGGGCTCTTTGGTACCACAGTAGGCTTCCCTAACCACTATACCTTTTGGGCGGCTTTTCCTCAATTTTTGACTACAAATCTGAATAGAGTGCAATAAAAGTAAGCGGTAAGACAGTCGACACTCCATTACGACAACTGTTCTATAACAGTCACTGGTGCAAAAAAGTCTCTCTGATGAAAGTATATTAAATCCCCTTTCATTACAGCGACTTCTTTCGTAGAAGCAAGAAGTCGTTATAACCAGTGTCGATTATAATACTATGACTTTTGCAATGAAACGAACAGACCTCACAATAACATTATAAGAAGGAACTTACTATAGTGATAAAAACTTCTTTAGTCAGAACTGTATAAAAACATAAAAGCAGTGCTAACTGATCAAGGAAAACAAAACATTAATATCTAACAGAATTTTCCTCTAATTTATTTGTATTGGTCTTATCATGTTTATTTCTCTTCTAATCTTCAACTGACCTTCACTGTTTTGGTGTACAAATGTTATGAGATACAAACAGCCACGCATACAAATATCATCTACGCAGTTGATAGTGATAAAGATTTCAGCAAAATCGCACATTTTTGGTTCTATTTTTTTATAATTCCTTAATTAGAAACCACCTGGTGTTGTTCTCAAAGATGCTGTTGGTCGGAGGATCTTCTTAACGTCATTCCGGTGGGCAGGACTTGATCTTAGTTGTGAAGTGGCTCCACCCATTTCCTCCTTCTAATCAGGGAAGCGCGGTAGACTGACAGCTCCTACGAGCGAATAATAATTCCGATCGTTACCGGGTTGAGACACACCCAGTTTTCAAGATGAAGAACAGCGCCAAGAGTGGGATCAACTATTTAGAAGTTTCTCTGAGTTGTGATACTCGCTTAGAAACCTAGGCGATCAGCGAAAGAGCTGTGACCTACCAATCCTGAAAAACGATATTGCCAAGAATTAAAAACTTTCAAGTAAGACTGATTTCGTTATTTTTTTATTAGTAGTTTATGATTTCATTTTATAGGAATTTACCTATGCGTATCTTTATTAAATGTCTTTAAACGATAAATCTGGAAAAAACATCTTAGTTTTTATGCAGAAGAAAATATCTAGTAACAACAGGAGTCATAAGGATCCTAATGTTTAACGATAAGAAAAATACAAGTTAGATCTTCTGAAATGGTTTGTAAATCTCTAGCGGCAGTCTTTAGGTACCATTTAATGTAATTTCAAGTAAATGCTTTTGGACATTTATCAAAGTTAAATGGCTGAAATTAAGACAAAAGTATAGAAATATATGTTGATAACATGACAAAAGGAGACTGATTACAAACCTGAGCTTAATTTTCCAAGCATATTTTAAACATATTCATATACATAAATTATGATGTAAGAAACAAAACATTAGTTCTTTTTTACTTTTACAGTTTTTCGTTTTATTACTTTCTTTAAATATTGGTGCAAAATTACTACTTGTGATTATTTATACATTAGTCGTTATTTGTAAATTATGCCCTTAAATTAACGATACTTTATTTTCTCATCAAATAAAAGTAGTTATAGAGCGAAAATTTAAAATCCTAGAAGAAATTATACGTAAAATATTAATATTTCTTGCGTTTGGTGAATTAGTTTTATCTAAATAATTTATTATACAATTATTGGCCCAAACAGGCTTTAGCCCAGAAGGGCTATTAGTCTCGCAACGGCATTTTGCGTTGAATCGCTTTGAATGTCCGAATCACCTTTCAGATTGTTGTCACCAAATATTATCACCCTGTATTATATTTAAAGAAACTAAATAACGAAGAATCTACATGAATGTAAGTACGTTTCTAGCACTGTGAAAAAGCAACGATACCTAGATTCAACAAATTCTGAATGACATAGTCTTCCACCCGAACATGGGCACTTGGAAGACCGAATTAGGAATTTCGAAATTGTTTTATTGTCTATTTCCTGTTTTGTAAAACTTTAACGAATTTTTGATTAAACAACTCAAGCAGTGCCGACGATGTAAAGAATAAAACATTTTTATCTCCAGCGCGCAAGAGACTCTATCGGAAATTCTAAAGATCTACTGTTTTTAAATATTTTTAGCACGATGCGGTGCTCGCGAAACGTGTATTTGTGTCTAAATGAAAAAAAGCACCCTTTTGAGCATAATATAAAGTCTTTTATTATTAGAATTATTATTATTATTTCAACCTGAAAATAAAACAGTGAGACTAGTAAAAGAAACTGGAAAGTAGTTTTTATTATTAGTAGTAGAAATAAAAATTAAAGACAAATAAAAATGTTGAATTTTGCCGCATATTAAAGTTAAAACACATTTCTTCCATACTGCATGTAGCACTTATTAAATTTACACGATTCTCAATAAATTCAAATGCATATTTTGAACATCAAATATTATGATGTTCTTTTTCACATTCATTCGTCAAAAAAAAAAAAAAAAAAAAAAAAAAAAAAAAAAAAAAAAAAAAAAAATGCTGCCCTGTAAAGATGTTGCAACAAAGTTATGCACTTACCAGAATCATTCAGAGAAGGTTTGTTGCTTTGATGCTTCGAATCACTAATGTGATAGGAGTTGGAAGAAAGATGAAAAATGAACTGGAAACTGTCTTCATCACGGACTGTAGATGCTCAACTTTTACAATGAGACAAAAACAAATTCTTTATACCAATTTATGGGTCAAGTGATCAACTATTTTATTTTAATGGATTTCAGCATTTTCATTTTATGGTTAACTTATTTTGTTTAATTTGATTTTTTTCTAAATTTTGGTTATGAGTTAAAAACCATCTCGTAGTTATGGTTTAAAAATTTCCTTGAGACACCAACAAGAATTTCTTTAATCATCGCATTTCGTTTGCCATAATTTAAATATGTAACTGCTATTTGGTCTTGTTTCACAGCCGAAGCTCAATGCAGTATAAAAAAAATTATAGCTGGAATTTAAAAACTTAGAAGAAAGAAATGTGGATGAGTGTAGACAGTCTATCATGCAAATAAGTTTTCCTATCACCATATTTCGGTGTTGGGCATTAACCATTCTGTTTTCACGGTTGTCGATTTGCAAAGAAAGTTTCGGGGATCTTCAACGAATCTTTAAAACTGCAGTACTGGCGCGAACTCAGGATTTCAAAAAAGCATGCTAGCAGAATACTACGGATCTTTACGGATGCTACATCGTTCTTCATTTCCATCATCGGCAAAGACTGTAGCGATGCTGTACCCAAGCTATCTGATATGATGAATAGCATCACACCCTATTTAGCGATGGTGTATTCTCTATTTGAGATATAATGCCTATTAATTGAGCTCGGTGTCGTCGTGGCCAGTAGTTGTTCATGTTGCCATTTATTATTTACCTCTTACTGGCGTGAGCTCATGGCATGAGGTTCTGTCAGCATCACTTTTGCTATGCATATTTGATACAACGGCTCACTTTTATGGGACCCATTTTTTGCTGTGTCTTCAGAGAGCACACTTTTTGTCTTCATAAGGAACACCTTTTGTTGTGTCATACGGCTCTCTTTTGTAAATGGTATATGCGATAACATGTGCCATTTTTCAACGTGCATAGGCAACTTAAGTAGACAATCTGTACAATGTGTCCAGGTGCATCATTGGTCATCATGATCTTTAGATCTTTTTTTATTTGATAATATATAGCAAAATACTGGTTTTCGAATGAATGTCTTTTATCAGATTTTGTAAGAGGAAGAATGAATTATGATGTGGTGAGCAGTTTTTCAATATGTATTCCGAAGATATGGACATTTATTTTCACATCGCGTTGTCGAATATATTATTCGACATGGCGACCTCTAGATCTTTTGGATCAGGTCAAACTGATCATTAGACTGATGAAAATCTCAAAATTAAAAGGATTGATTTGCAATGTACTCTGCTGCATGCTTGCGAAGTTTCATTTCCCTTTTGTTGTTTCGAAGCACTTTAAGATTTACATTCGGTATATCAAAATTTCTAACATTTCAAAACTATTTGTTTCAACTTAAGCTGTTTAAAATCATTATTAAATATTGATAAATACAGTTTATGTTTTCATAGACCTCATATTTTTAGCTTTATATGTAATCATTTATATAAATATTATTTGAGTAAAATAATGTTCATGCTTGCCATAGATGGATTTAAAATTACTTTAAAAAAAAAGAAAATAAAACTTGATGCTAATTTGTATTCAGATTTAAATTCAAGTATATAATTTCTAAATTGTTAAAATTGTTGTAATAATAACATGCAGTACTCCAAATTTCTCAGTTGATGTAGCTATTTAAGGCTTATAGTTATAGTGATAGCATTTGAGAACTTTATTACACTGTAGAGACATTAGGTATTTTTTGGAAGCAGGCAAGATGAAAAATATGCAACGCCTTCGCTGGGAATCGAACCGCGGACCCCTCAATACGCGCTGAGCGTGCAGACCACTACACCACGAAGGCTCGCTATGAAAGCGGAAGAAATACCTTATAACAGTAAAATAAAACAGTATTAAACTATTCTTTTAGGGGAACTTTCATAGCTAGATATTAATAACGCTCATATACATTTTGCTTTTGAAAAAGTATCCTGAAACATATTGATTGGTTCTTTAATTAATCACAACACAGTATTATTTGACCATGGTAAATGAATCCGTCATGGATGATTTCCTTTTTAAGAAAAAAAAAAATGTGTATTTATGTTATTCATATAGAAAACCACAAAAGCCTGTGCAGTTAATCCACTTGGTCATCGAGAATCGAATCTAAGACCGTGTTCTATAGTTTTACTGCTTGGCCGCTTGAATGAAATATTCGTGCTGGATAGGTGATATACAAAGTATATAGGAACATAAGAAAAGCTTCATTTTTGAAAGAATAATTATTATTGCACAAAAAACTATAAAATCATCATTTTTTTTTTTTTTTTAAAGTAAAAGATTAGGGGAAAGTACATGCATAAAATTTTAGTTTCATTTTCAATATATTGCTTCAGTTAACAGCATTCTACGTAAATTCAGCCATACTTTTAATTTTTAAGTCTGTTTCCAGTTTATTGGTTGATTAACTATTCAGCGATAAAAAATGAACTTGTTCGAAATTACGCAGAGCATACTCCAAATGTTGCAAAGGATTTCAAAGGCATTCCTCCCATGAATTTTTGCGATGTAGTTGTCAGCATACCCAGCTAGCCGTTGGAAGGTCTCGGGATCAATTCCAAGCAAGAGCAGAATTGATTTAAGCTCTCGCTCACAATAAATTTTATAATTTTACGTTGGCGCCTAAACTAAAAGAAGTAAGCTCTAAATCCATATTACTTTTATTTAGCCTCTATGCCTTTTTGAGGGAATTAGCCCAGAGCCACTCCAGTCGTTTTTTAAATATAGGATGGGAAAGAAAAGAAAGGCATTTTTTCCAGGCATATTTGGTATAGTTCTCAATACATAGAGCTAGCAACTTGATAGGTCTTGTATTATTTGTGTGTGACTAGTTTTTTTTATTTATTTATCTATTTTGGTGGATAAATTATGTAAACATTTTTTCAACCGGCTCTATAGGAACGCTGTTTGATTCTCCACTTATTATATGACATAAGATTCCACACCACAATTTAAATTTATGCAGCCATGCTTGCAGTTTAAAAGCAAGCTAAAACATAAAGCTCATATTCAGCCGAAGGGATTTTTTTTTAAAGTTCTCTATGAACATAGGACCATTCACTGGATTATTGGATGCATGATACTGAATGAAAAATTTTAGCAAAATGGCTTCGATTTCTGACAACTTTACACTTTGAACACGCAATTTCTTTGAAGTGGACTGACTGTCCACAAATTTCTGCTCTTTCTTCCACTTTTTTTTCCTTATCATAAACAACTATTTTTAATGTTGTCACAGAAATATCCCCTTTCTTTACTAACTCGACTTTTGTCAAACTAATATTCTCATATTTTTTAAGATTTGAATTTTATCTTTTAACGAGAATGACTTACGTGACTTTTCGTGACCTTTTGTGTTAGTTAATTCTGCTCCACCTAGTTTACCACCTAGTTTAGAACATAGCTTCCTGTTCAGAAGACAAAAACCGTATCTATTTTTCCTTTCAGTTATTCTCTCAATTCATGAACTGGTTTTCAATCCCTGTGAAATCTCATGCCTTTGTTTCCTTCTCCTGTCCCCATTTCTGAGAAAAATGATTGAAAAGTGGGATTGCAAAATGTAAAACTAGGGTAGTAAGTCAAATAGAAGCGACGTATAACCGAAGTTATGAAATGTATAAAAGAAATATTTTATTATTAAAATAAATAGGACTGAATCAGGACCAAGATGAAACGACGTATAAATGAAAAAATCGTATAAGTGATAGATGTATAAACGGTGCTTCACTGTATTTTGAAACGTTACCATAACAGCAGCCTTAATAACGAAATGTCTGCTGTTCAAATAATGGTTTCGTAGTTAATTTAAAATTTCAGTATTGTAGACATTTAAGGTTTTGGAATGCCTTCGTATAAAAATAAAAGAAAGAAGCTAGAATCAACTCTCAAATGCTAGAATAAAAGAAGAATTTCATCTCCGGAAATGAGTGAAACTTGTAAGCGTAAGTTTCTAGTATAGTACGTAGTATACTAAAGCAGAAAGTTAAAATTTTGTGCTGACAAACATTCGCCGTACAGGCAAAACAAATACAAAAATTAATTTTTATTTAAAGTTTTGTCAGAGTGAAAGTTTGGTGAAAATTTAGTATCTCATAACACCCTTGCTTCGAAAATAGCTTATTTTAGAAAAACCTAAATGTGTAATATAAATTTTAAATTCATCATGATTTTACTCTAATATTTGCATATTAGAGTTCAAATATTATTAAATAATAGCTTCTAAATAAGTCGGGACTATAAATATTTAATAACTTTTAAGGAGCTTATTATATTTTAAATAGCTTCTATATGATAGATGTTGTGTTTTGCACATATTTTTACATAGTTACATATATATTTTTACGCATTGCAGCAGGAAATGCATTTCATAATGCATTACGAAACTGTGAACATTTTCATAGCTACAAAAATTGGTGGTTACCCACTAGCAAAACCACCTTAGGAACATGATAAAATGCTTTGAGAAATAATTTGCTGATAACTAGTGTTTAAGACTGAAAATCTTCTAAACTTGCTGACTTTTCGTTTTTCTATTTTTGATTGATAACTACATTTAATGCTATTTTGCAGTTCAGCATCGAAGCCTTTTTGGTGATAAAAGATACTTGTAAACTCTGTAATTTGTTACTGCTTTAGTTTTAAAAATTATTAATATTACTCAGTGTTAAATTTAATGTACAGTATTTAATCGAGTTATTCCAATCATTTAATTATGCTTCCATCCTAATAAATATTAAGAAAGCTTTTGAATATAATACAAAGCAATTTCGTTTATTAAAAAAATTAATAACTTTTTGCATAAAAATTGGAATAAGAAGTGAAAATTTGCACTGGAAGAATTTCTAAGTAAAAATCATAATTTTCAAAAGCGTCCACTGCAAAATTTTCTCCATTATTCCACTTTATCTTAAATGTCTGATTTTATTTATTTATTTCCCGTGTCGTTAAAGCCTTTCAGATACTTTTCTAGGAAAATATATGAAATTTTTTTATGTGCTATGTATTATTCTGTAAACACATAATTCAGGGTTAAAAAATAGACTTCTGAAAGTGAATATAAAAGTTAAAAGAAACGATGATTTTTAATAGAAACGATGATTTTTAATAGATAAGATTTAAGATTTTGAATTTAAATGTAATATTAATCATTTAATAAAGCTGTAATTTAAGATTCTTACCTACATAGCCGATGTTTCTACCAAATCCTGTTCTTAAATCTCTCACTTAAAATATGAATTCTATGCTCATATGGAACTGTTATGTCTTTCTACATTCGCGAACTGAAAGATAAAATATGAAATTCAAATTCCGATATTATTATCACATAACACTTTCTGTAATGCCATATAACTTATTAAGTTTTTAAGAAAAATAGGTTTAGTTCGTGCTGAAAATTTTATATACCAAAATATTTGTTGAAATTAAATGCCAGCTTTAGGCTTAGACAGTGCAAAGTAAACAGAGCGTTCATCTGCATTCTTTAAATTTTTGTCTGTATAAGGTATTTCTCCTGCCTTCTTAGCATGTCCTCGTGGTGTAGTGGTCAGGACACTCGGCGCGTATCCGAGAGGTCCGTGGTTCGAGTCCCGGCGAGAGCATTGCTCATGTCACGTCTCTCAGCATTTAAAAAAAAAAAAAAAAAAAAAAAAAAAACCTAATGTCTGTACAACTCTTTCCTGTTGAGTTCTTTCTAATAAGGTTTGGAATATGGTGTATTAGTTTTAAAATTGTAAATATTGTTAGCATGTTATCTTTTTAAATACATCGACGTTCTCCGACTTGCAAAATAAGAGTTAAATTAAAATGTTATCAGCGACTTTTTAGCTATTCATTATTTCATCAAAGATGGTAATGTAAATGCCATCTCTATAAAGTCAGAGTAGGTAACATTTCAAGAATAGTAAATTTTATATCATCCATCCCTTTTACTATTACAAAGAAAGTTTTTTTCGGTAGATTTCAGTTGTAATTATTGGCAGTAAATTAAAATAATTTTAAGAATCTCACTTTTTTAAGGTCTTGTTTTTCAACGATCTTCACTAGCTAAGGTTTTAATAATTTTATTAAAAAGGTACTTACAAATTATCCTGTCGAGTACTGGCTGAAATTTCAGCAACAATCGCCAATCGTTACTGCGGAATTCTAAAGGAAGTGGTCATCTAATAATTGGCGCTAAATCGCGCTACTTGGTTGGTCGATGCGATAATACGTAAGTACCCATAAAAAACCTTATTTAATATTTTCCATGAAATCAGAAGTTATATATAGCAGGAAAACATAAAAAAAATATTATTGCAGTCATAATATTTAAATTTTTTGATATTACAAATGCATTTACTAGCTACTAACCTCACCAGCCGGCCGAGCGGTAAAATCGCCAAACGCTGGTAGTTTTACCCAGCTTCAAATCCCGGCTGGCTGCATGGGCGTTTTCGTGGTTTTCCCCATGTATAGCAGGGATACGAGTCAGTTTCCCTTAAGTAAGACTTCCACAAAGAAATCCCTCTCCTTAGGCAGATAAGCCTAGCGTACTTTGCCGTAATCAAAATAGCCAGCCATTTACAAGCTAAAAGGAAGACAAGAAACTGATTTCTGGTCTCTGCTAAAGTACTGGTGTCATCGTCTAAAACAGGCTTTCTTAAACTTTTTCCAGTCGCGACCCCCTTTAATCACTGAGATTTTTTCGCGACCCCCAGAATCCCATAATATTTACAAAAAATTTGCGGGACCCTATAAGAATTGCGCAAATCCGACACAAGCGTGAGTGAAACTGTCAATTTTTTCATTTGTAGTGTAATATACTATTGCAGTTTTAGGTCATTAACTTTAATTTCTAATTTTAAGACAGAACAATGTGAAAATTTTAAATAAGTAACAGGTGGAATGACAGCGTAGCGTGCAAAGCAAGGAAAATGAACGTTTATATTATAAAAAGGTGGTGTGGTGTATTTAATTATGGCAAAGCACACTAGGGCTATCTGCCTAAGGGGAGGGGTGCCTTTCGTGGAGGACTTTCTAAGGGAAACTGACTCGTATACACGTTACACATGGGGAAAACCACGAAAACACCCATGCAGCCAGCCCATGCAGCGGGATTCGAACCTCGGACCGAACTACCAGTGTTCAGCGGCTTTTACCGCTCGGCCGCTGGTGGGCTATATTATAAAAAGAATGTGTCGAAACGTTTTAGTTTTTTCTTTGTATTGTCTTATCTTTATCTTTTCAGATACATTGTGTAAAAATATTTGGTAATTGTAAAATTATTATAATAAGTTAAAGAAATATCAAAACTGCTAAAATTTTGGCGACTGCCCTGCTGAAAGTCCCGCGACCCGCCAAGGGGGTCGCGACCCATAGTTTAAGAAACCCTGGTCTAAGAGATGTTGGTAATGATTCCTAATACACTTGTAGAAGACGCATGTAATGCAACATTTTTCATGATAATTGGTTCTTCCAATGCATTGCTTTAAGACAAAATCTACAGCCTATTTGATATTTGCATCTGGTGCATCAATACGCTACCGAAAGGCTGCTATTTATAACAAAAGACGAATTCCAAGGGCATGATACTATAAGATGGTTAGAAGCGCAAATGATGCTATCCCCACACAGATAATGAAAATTGTCCCAAATTTTTGCAGAAAGTGACAGCTATTTAGTGAATCACCTAAGTAATAAGTTTCACTTTACACTTCGATGTGAAGTCAGTTATCATTTCCTACCATGACACAATAATAGGTGTTTAGGTGTTTTGAAATTATTTTTAATAGTAATATTAGCTGACGAGCTGACGGTAAAAACCGTTGAACACTGGTAGTTCAGCCCGGGGTTCGCGTCCAGGTGAATGGGCTGGCTGCATGAGCGTTATGATGGTTTACCCTGTGTGTAACATGGATACGAGAGAGCTTCTCTTAAAAAGTCCTCCCCGGGGAATCTCTCCCTTGCCGTGTAGTGCCTAACAGCGAAGCATATAATAAATAAATTAATAATAAAATAGTAGTGTTATAATCAAGCACTACAGAAATTTCTACAATTCTGGACCCACCAAACGTTAAAAGGGGTGAAACCGCTAAACAGTGGTTGTTTCCGCGAATTTAAAACCAAATAAAGAGACAGGATGAGTGAGAATTTTCGTGATTTTCATGTGAGCAAAATTAACATGAGTCAGTTTCCTTTAAAAAGTCTGTATAGAGACTATTAGATTATACCAGAAAACGCAGACTATAGACTACACAAGAGCTATTTGCCGCCGGACAGATGCTCCTCGCGTGTTTTTTCATTATCAAAGTAATCCAGTCCGCATTCCTGGTTTTGGCAATGTTATTGAACATATTACGGGCACATAAGAATAGCATCTGAAATACTCGTAGATGTTTCATGTTTCAGATCTTTATGTATCACTATATTTGGGGGGGGGATCAAAATGCATTGATAAGATAGATGATAGATATGCAATTAGTATACACCGTTGAGGAATTTAATATTTTGAGACATTACTCTAGAAATTTTGCTCATATAATATAATCGATCTGATTATAGCGAGGTTGGGAAAGAATATTATTCATCCGTTTCACACATTAAATAATTTAGTTCATACCGCATTCCCCATCTGGCGATTGGGTGGGCTGGTTGCATGAGAATTCTACTGTTTGCTTTACTTGTAAGCAAAAAAACCTGCGCTTGGTCTACAAAGGATTGAATTAAAGCTATTATGAACTATTTTTAACAAGTTTTTTAGAAAGATTATCTTATCCTAGTAAAAAATTGCATAAGGAATTAAAAGTACTATTAGCCGAAAGGAGTGAGAAAGTGTATTATTTTATATTATTACTAAAGCTGGAAAATTTTTTTGGCAAATTTGATTCTAGAAGGGAGAACGGAAAAAATAATTGAAGTGTCAAATAATACAATAGGGAAAATATATATAAGCTATTAATCATCCTCTGCTTAATAATTCAAATAGAACTTTTCAAGGATTAAGTATTTAAAACATTAAAACCGGATAATGAATAAGTGCTGAATACATGTTTCGTTCTTCCTGCCACTTAAGAGATCCATACCGCTACTAATTAATTGTTCAAAAATACTAAATAATATTTCTTTATATCTCCAAGTGAAATGAAACTACCCCGACGTGTCTTCGGCTCTCGATTGGTAAAATGCAGATTTTAAAAAAATAATATAAAACAATCTTAATTGAAGAGCAACATTATACAAAAACACCCGTAAAAAGAAAAATAGAATTATATGTTTCTCAAGTTAATGATTTCTAAAAAAGCGCGAAACAGTCCTAGAAACAAGGTTATTTATTAATTAGAGCTGAATTATATTTAATTTCAAATTCTCAACTTGCTATTAACGGAAGAATTTAAAAAAAAATTTAATTAAATTAAAAAGAGAATTTAAAACTAAAATAAAATGTAAGGAAAGAAATTTAGAAATGCCTATTACTCCTGTTCTTGCTAGAATACTTTAAAATTGCAAACAGGAGAAAAAAGGAAATGGACTCACGTCAGTAATTTGCGTGAGTGTGGCAAAATGGCTAAAAACTTGTTTTGATGCTTGAACGTTGGGAAAAGAGCCAACTGCCATATTCTATAAAAATTCTTCAAACTGCAGGAAAATAGGAATGTAGAAAAATAGGAAAGAGCTATCTTATATGCAGTACAAAAGGTCTTTGGCTCCTAATCTACATTTGTCGCTTTCTTTTTTGGCGAGCAGTTTGGAATCAAATTTTCCAAAAATGTTTCCAGCTTTAATAATAGTGTAAAATAATATAAAGTAATACACATTCTCCCTCTCTTTGCTAGTAATACTTTTAATCACTTATGCAAATTTTTTTCTAGAATAGGATAATCTTTTTAAATAAATATACATATATATGTATATATTTTAAGGTAATTACGAAAAGAAACGTAATAATAGCCTAAAAAATTAAAAACAATTTTTTTAAACCCATCCTGCTCTATAGCTGCAGGATTAAAGTAAAAAAAAAACTTAAAGCATCTAAAGTTAATATTAAATTGGAATCAAAGGAAGGCAATTCCTCAATTAATAACTGTAACCATGTATAAGATTTTTAACATAATATTTAAACAAATCAAAATTAAAATAAGAATTCATGGTAGAACAAACTCGAAAAACTTCCATGCGAAAGGGTAAATATACAAAATTATAAAATTATACAAATTATAAAAATTGAAATAATTAATCTCCCTCTACTGAAACTCCAATTCAGAACTCATAAGGAGAAAATGAATTAAAGCTTCAGAACTGTCGATTAGTATGTTTCGAAAACATGTTTCGGTTTCCTGGTTCATTTGAGATCAAAAATTGAAAAAAAGATTGAAAGAAAAGATTGAAAAAAAGATTTCCAAAGAAAGACTAGATTATTTTCAATTAAAACATTAAAATTCCTATAAAACAGTAAAATCGAATCTCAAATGTACCAAAATTTTCCTTACACGCCTTCGAAACGCTTGGAAAAAAAGAATAAAACATAATATTGTGCCAAATTGACTACTCAAAAAAACAAATTGGTTTAAAACCATTATATGCAAAATCGAAATTCAAAAGCAATTACGAATAAAGAGCAAAACCAATATATGTATTTTAAACCTAATTGTTATTTAAACAATACTCAAAAACTGGGTGGTACCCGATTATGCTAAACTAAATTTTTATACCAAGAAAACGAAAAACATTTTATTGTGATTTCTATAAATAATAAAACCTAATCTGAGCCTTAAACAGCAAAAAACTGAAAATCTATTTGAAACAAAAATTGGAAAAAAAAAAAAAAAAAAAAAAAAAAAAATCGCAAATTTACTAAATTTTTAAGAGGACCTTCTTAACGTAAATTAATTGAATTCTTAAAACGAACAAACTTTGTTCCTTGCAAAAGAAAGTAGAATTCAAAGCTGCACTGGAGAAGCAAAAATTTGTAGCTCTTGGAAAAAGTGTGCGATAAGGTTCAAAGTTCCAATACCGGAGCTAACTATTTTAACATGCGTTCAAAATGTCCTATCCTGCTAAGCTATGTGTGCGGGGGTGCCAATCGGTGGGTGCGGCCTCTAAAAATTATTACCGACGAGAAGGGTTATCGTCACTCCAAAATTATTGTCCTCCTAAGAATTCAGGAAGTTTGCGTTTTTTTTTTTTTTTTTTTTTTTTCCAATTTTTATTTCAAATAATTTTTTTTTTTTTTTTTTCTGTTTAAGGCTCAGATTATATTTTATTATTTATAGAAATCTCTATCAAAAGTTTTTTGTTTTCTTAGTATTAAAAGTTTAGTTTAGCATAATCGGGTACCACCTAATTTTTGAGTGTTGTTTAAATGACAATTTCGTTTAATGTATATTTGTTTTGCTCTTTATTTGTAATAGCTTTTGAATTTCGATTTTGCATATAATGGTTTTAGACCAATTTCTTTTTTGGAATGTCAATTTGCAAAAAGTTATATATACATATTTGAGTAGGCAATTTCGCGCAATGTTATGTTTTTATTCTTGTTTCCAAGTGTTTCAAAGAAAAAATTATGGTACATTTGAGATTCAATTTTACTGTTTTATATGAATTTTAATGTCTTAAATTGAAAATTTAATTGAATCTTTTTTCAGTTTTTGATCTCAAATGAACCAGGAAAACGAAACATGTTTTCGAAACATACTAATCGCTTTTTCTGAAGCTTTAATTCATTTTCCCCTGATGAGTTCTGAATTGGAGTTTCAGTAAAGGGAGATTCATTTTTTCAATTTTTCAATTTGTATATTTTTATAATTTTGTGTTTTTTCCATTCCTCATTTTTATTTTTCCAGTTTGTTCTACCATGAATTCTTATTTTAATTTTGATTTGGCTAGGTATTGTGTTAAACATCTATACACTGTTACAAATATTAATATTGTAGAGGAATTCCCTTGCTTTGATTCCAATTTAATATTAACTTTAGATGCTTTAAGTTTATTTTAGGGTGATATATACTTTAGGGTAAAATATATGCTTTTTTTTTCTATCGCTATACCCCGAAAAGGTTACCTATTACCTAGTTAAGTAACATTAAAAACAAATTTTTCAAATCAAATTATATTTTCTGTTCGCGCATCGCACTCAAAGTTTTAAAAGTTTGAATTTCCATTCCTCAATTGGCAGAGAAGTGTTGAGCAAGGATCAGTTATACTTAGTTGGTATTTCTGCTGCTGCAAAGTCGTGTAAAATTTAAAAATATTTTGTAGTTCATGACCTTAGTCCGCTTTCATTAGACGACAGGAAATCGAGTTCTTAGATGTTACGTGAGCTTAGAAAACATACTGATGAAATTAGGCGGCAATCAATGCATTTTATTTTGAATTGTTACTCGCTTTTCTGGCTCAGTGTCAAAACCATCAAAAATTTCACAGACGGTCCAGAGATAGGTTTTGATGCTATTAGAATATTATGTTATCTAACAGAAAATTTATTGCAAATCTTCAACCTAGTAATTCAACTGGCTGCTTTCTTTGCTCATCCTGAAGATTTGATCCTTGTAATGATTATGAATAAAAAAATTCATATGACAGAACAAAGGCTGCTCCGATTATTAAAAGCTCGATTATTTTCCAAAGAAAGACTAGTTGAAACTTCATCAAGCCTAAACTTTACTCCGAAACAAGGCACTACGTCAATATAATTTGGTGGGATAGTTGCAATATTTCTCTTACTCCACTATTAAGGAACATTACGAATAAGAATATAAAAATCGATTAAAGACCGTTGCAACCGGATTTTCAGAATTTTCCTTGTCACACCAGCTTGTAGAGCGGCGTATCAAATTTGTGACCGGAACGCAAAAGACGGCTTGATTAGGATGCAAGATGTACTATGCGAAAATTTTCCAAAAAAGTTAACTTTAAGGTGCTTCTTTTGAATTAAATTAAAAATAAGGAATATATTCATCGTTTGTACACTAAAAATGAAAAATTAAAATTATCAGAAATTAAGAAATATTGCTATTAAAAATATTTTTCTTTTGAGCTTTTTTGCGGAAACGATAAATAATTTGAAATTACAGATTTTAAACCTTTTTGCCATGCTTCAAAATAAACATTCAGAAAAACTGCATTTCGATAACAGTGAGTTTAGTAATAAAAAAATAAAAATAAAAATAAAAATAAACCGAAAAGCAGCAAAATTTTGTTATTTTTCAAAACAGAGTGCGATGCACGAAAGGAAGATATATTTTTATCAGAAAGCATTTTTTTTTTTTTTTTTTTTCATTTTACTAGCTAGATGATAAGCAATTTTCCCGGGGTATAGCCGTAGAAAACTAAAAAAAAAAAAAATGTGTTTTTTTGACTCACCAGTGCGTGCGTGTGTGCGCAAGCGCGAGAGTGTATATGTTTATACATACAGAAACACACCATGCAGCAGTCATGGCAGACATGTATTATCTTGCATAATCTCATCGACGTAGGAAGGTCTGAGACAAAGGTTGCAACTGCAGACAAAAAAAAAAAAAGAGGCTGATAGAAGATGTGGCTCGTTTTAAAATGTGGTTCGTTTTAATGGTGATTTAGCTCTCACTACGCACTTCACACTGGAAATGAAGGAAAGCTCGTATACGAATCCTTGTGGGAGTCGATCCCACTAGTGCTAGATTATTCTGGAAGAGGAAAGGCGATTTGAAGTTTCTCATCTGAGGGCCTCTCAAAAAGGTTCTGTAGGGTTTAGGTCTGCAAATCTGATTAATCCATCTGGTTAATAACCTCATTTCCAGAAAGTCATTCCAGATTATCCTATGTGGACGCAAGTTCCAAATAAAATTGAACGGAAAATTGCCTTCTTGAAAAGGCGAACGTGAGGCTTTAATCTCCACTATATCTAGCAATAGGCACAGAGCCTCTATCAAAGAGGCGAAGAGCTGTGCGCCGGTCCAGCATCATGCCTGCCCAGATTATCAAGCCTCCGCAGTCAAATGGTCCATTTGTCGGATGTTGAAATACAACGGATAACAGTTCCCTTGCTCTCTCTAAATAAAGGTGCATGGAAGATGAGTGGTTAAGCTGAATCTGAAATCATCTGTGAAGGGAACGATTCCTCACTGATGTTTGATGTAACGATGGTGTTTTCTCCACTTTGCTAAACAAGCTCCCTTGAGCTCAGAACTAAGCGAGACGTAAACAGCGTAACTTCCTGCAAAGAGACATATTCTGAGAGCTCTCTGTTCGCCTTTTCAGGGGTGTAGTTGGCCCAAGCTCATTTTTATGGATGACAGAATTTGTCCACATAAGAGTAGTCTGGAGTCCGCATAATAACCGGGTGGTTTGGCTAAACAGCTCTCCAATCCTAAACCCTATATAATACGTTTGGGACAGTATCATTGCAGTAAGTGGTACGATCGTCTATTACACGGATTCATAAAATGCCTCGTTTCCACAATGAAGTAACGTTATGAGAGTTGTATGACTATTAGGACCATAACCTCTAGTAGTCTCATTTTTTTGTTCGGTATTATATATCTTGTCCTCTGATTTAGACCTTCCAACGTCGACGAGCCTTACTCATGATCATGTGTATATACCATGACTCTTGTATATTATGCCTTTCGTATTATATCGACCTATGTATATACTAAACTTCATCGAAATTTTTGCTTCAGCTTCGGAGATAGCCACCAGATGTGAAAATTACCTTAATTTTGAATACCGCTGTACTATACGCTTTTTTTAAAACAACAATAATAACGCTTTAACATATTTAAGTTGAAAGAATTTCGTAAATCGAGATTTTTTTAATCCTTATTTAGCCTCATAATACACTTACAAACTAATTCAACGCTTATACTATATGCAAAAATATCAACAAGAGGTATGTAAAATAATGTTTGCCATTTATCTCACTAAAATTGAATTGATTGAATCACCCACTTCAAAAATTTAAGAATTTATCTTTTGAATCTTTGAATCATTTTGTATTAAAATTATATTATGTATGGTTATCAGGTCTTGTATGTCTTTTGATTTGTTTCGGGAATATGAGGTGTCCTGAATAGGAACAAGGAGATTACTCAAGCTATGTTCAAATATGTGTGGAATGGAGGAGACAAGCAGGAAGGGTTAACTTTACCCTTTATTGTCCACGATATTACAGGTGCTCCCGCACTTCGGGATACAGAGACCAACCACTTGTGGTCTGAACTTAAAAATATAAAAACTACTAACTAAAAGTAAGGGTTAACTGCGAGTGCTTTACACAATTGACTAACGCTAAGACTGGCCTTTTAAATTATTACGTATGTAGTACGCAAACTGCCGAAACTACAATGCGTTTTAAGTATCAAGAGGACTAAACCTCTGGCCGTAAAGGCGGACAGCAGCTCATTAGAAACTCGCGTGTAATACAGTGGCAAGGCGGCTCACTTTCTCTCTATCTAATTCTGCTCTTGGCGAAAAGGCACAACTTAAATACTTGGGCGTTAGCAAGTACAATTTGCATAAGCAAGTTAACGCATTTAATTCTGGCCGGAAGTGGAAAATAAGAGAGGATAGTGAAGTTTTAAAATAAAATAAACGTTAGTACAACTTAAGATCCTTACATGGTAAGCACAATTCGTTTGATTCATTGCTGAAACTAGGGCAGGAGAAAAGAAAGCAAGCAATTCGGCGCTACCTTTAGCGCTCTAGAAACAATTTAATTTAAAACTTCATTTTAAGACCTTTCTCATATAGCGCTGAAAATATTCCACTTAGGGTGAGAATAAGCAAATTCTAAATTTAATAACACATATTAAAATTGAATTACAGCAGAAATAAAATCTAGATGATTCACATTTCCTTCGTAGCTTTAATAATTGGATAAATGTATGCGAAATAAAAAACCGAATTATGTAAAAACTTAAACAAACTTTTTTATATGGAAACATTGGGAGTCCTCAGTTTGAAACTTATGCAGCTTTTCTAAAAGATCAAGCAGGTTTAATGGATTTCCTCTCTGCGTTTGAATCAAAAAATATTTATAAAATCGAGAAAAGAAGAATTATCATTTACCTTAAGTTATTCCTTTTTGGTATATTCTTTGATTAAAAGACGAGGTTTAATTCAGAATTTTGTTTTCGAATTATTTGAAATATGTA
The DNA here is from genome assembly GCF_044657685.1 of Stegodyphus dumicola. Lineage (NCBI taxonomy): Eukaryota > Metazoa > Arthropoda > Arachnida > Araneae > Eresidae > Stegodyphus > Stegodyphus dumicola. The sequence goes on along the minus strand of NC_140772.1, from coordinate 83,068,827 downwards.
TACTGTTATACAATGAACATTTAAAAATTTTTAAGAACATTGACCATTTAAGTATTAATTGCTTGATTAATTACATTGATTGCAAATTTCATACCTTTCTTTTATTTTCTGCATATTTAAGACAATTAACAAATCTATACTTACTCAGAATTCCATCAGACAAAAGTAAGGGCCTTGGTAACCAAGTTAGGAACTCATTAGTGACTGATGTCTGGATAGAGATCCCAATCTAAGTAAAAATCAGGAAAATAGCTGTCAACGAAAGAGAAATCTTGGAATTAGACAAATATTATTTCATCAGATTTTCATAAAAAACGCTCAAAGTTTTCTTTTAAAAATTAGAACAGAATTTTATTCTCTGTATTTAGGTAAAAATTAAGAAACTGTTAACTGAATATTAAGTTTAGGAGATACAGAAAACGTAGCCGTAATAGCAGGAAATTGTAATTTCTGATCAGAAAATGTTTCACAGGAACGAATGATGGACAAGCAAATAATTATTTTTTTTCCCTTTAATTTATTTTTCTTCTGTCCAACCCACCTCCTAGATCACAAATACTTTCGTTTTAAAACAGTGGCGAATGTGAATTTCACCAAAAGGTTCTATATACGAAAAAAAGTTATTTTTTTAACTTCAAAGGTAAATGCAAATAAAAGTGCATATTTCTCTATGATAAAATTGTAAAAATCAGTAAAATAAACATTCATATAGTTTACAGTTGCGCAATGAATATATAAATAAATATCTAATAAAATGTACATATTTCCTCCGAAAGGGAACTCATAAGGCAGAAAAACAGTTTTTTTTTATTTATTTCCATGTTATTAAATATTTTACGTATTCATTTTTGATTTGATGCGTATGATACTTGGAGAATAGAAAATAATTTTGAGCAGTTTATTGTTAAATAAATGAAGATTTTCAATGCAGAAATGGAGATTTTAATACCTTTAAAATTTAGGGTAAAGACATACAACAAAGTATGTTGAACAGATAGAAGTGAGAAGGTTTTCAGTAACATCTCGTTGTTGAGATATTAACGCCAACTTTATTTTTCGGAGGCTAAAATTATTGCTTGTACTAATTCGTCAATCAGTTTGGCTCAGTTTAGGTCTTGTAGAATTTCCAAAATTTTTTATGCATAGCAATCACCTTGTAAGATATTTTCTCGTTTTTTTTTTTTTAACGAATGCTTTCATGGTCTAATTGGAAAGCAGTTCCGGCTATCTGTCGGAGGGTCTGGCGTTCGAATTCCGCTTAGGAGGTGGCACGTTTTTCACATCTTCTGCCCCAAAATAAAATGTCTATTGATCTCAACGACCTCAGTGATTTAATCTTCAGCTCCATTCCTAAGGGTGATGTGGTAAAATCTATTCCAAGTCTATGCTTTGCTCTTTCGATCGAACACTGTTAACCGTCGGGTGACACACTGTAATTTCCGCTTCATTTCTTGTAGTAAAAAACCTTTCGATGAAGTTAAACTGAGCTAAAAAAAAAAAATAAAACAAAAATTGTAGTTAGCGGAAATTTGTTGTTTTGCTTATTTGGTCTAATTTTTATTCATTTTTTTATGTAAATAAATGTAATATTTAATTTTTGTATGGACAAAAATATTTGGAAATAATATGCTTTTTTTAGACGTTTTTATTTCCTTTTTAAATTTAATTTTTCGATGCATATAACCTTACAGAATTATGATGCTGATAACTGAATAGCGCACTATAATAAATATACTTCCTTATATGCTTGCGCATGCTTCTTAATGATGGACCGAGGGGAACTTGCTTCATCAAGCGAGCCCCTCTTCGGTTTAACTTCGAATTGCTACGGCTGTATGATTTGTTCCGAACTCTTTCACGTTTCTCATAATCACTTACATCAACCCCAAGGAAATTTTTCTTTGTAATTTTTTATGTGTTCCGCAATTTGGCACTACACATAAAGGGAGGGATGCCCCGTGGTGGACTCTTTAAGGGAAACTGACTCGTATCCACGTTACGCTTGGTAAAACCCATGAAAACGCCCTTATAGCCATCCCGTAACTCGAAACCTGGACCAAACCACCAATGTTCAGTGGCTTTTATTGCTCGACCGTTAGTGGACCGAGGTAAAATATTGCTGTAAAAGTTACTTTGCTTGTAAGAACCTAAATGTACGGTGTAGGAGTGAGTGAAAATGTAGCTAAACCGCCTCTACAGTCTTTCGATTCATATGGAAAATCGAACACAATCAACTAGAGCGTACCGTAATAACACAATCAGCTGTGTGTCCTTAGAGAACTTGATGTTCTTGGGAACTAACCCCAGTGTCCACTGCGAAGACCGGTGAAAAACTCTTTGTGCATACTTACCTTTCGCGATGTTTCAGCTGACTCATCTCGCAAGATCTGCTCCCAATATGTGCGTTGTCGGTTAAGTTTACTATATGTAGTTTGGTATATATTATAACTGTGGTACATATTTAGTATGGTATACACATACTACATAAAATAAAATGAAAATAGCATTTACAAAAATAGCAGCGCATATTAAGAAAAAACACTAAGTCAATAGATTTCCTCTTCAAGTTCAGACTACTAAAATTTCAATCATTGATATTCATAAAGAAATAAGAATGATTTTGTTTTGACGAATTATCGTGAAATTAATGATGGAATTTTGTTTACTCATAGATTTCATCCTGTTCATTATTATATACTTCGATAAACAAAAAATAAATTTTAACCTTCTCCCCCAATTTCCTTTTCCTACAAATTATTTCCTTTAGTCTACTACTAGAACTTATTAAGATTGTTGTGTTCTGTAATATTAGTCTAAAATAAAAACCTCAGGACATTTAAAAATTACTATGTATGCAGTTTGGCTGCTGAAAGCTTTCTGTTGTCATTAAAAGATTTATTTTAGAGTTGGTTACTTTGTTAGGAAAAGCCTTGCTTTCAAAATATGATAGTTTACAATTTAGATCATTATATGCTGAAATATTCCAATTATTTAAATCATCGCCATTCAAAGTTAATTTACTTAAGTTGTAAAGACATTAGGAATTTTTTGGAAGCAGGCAAGATGAAAAATTAGCAACCGCCTTCGCCGGGAATCGAACCACGGACCTTTGGAATACCGGCCCAGCGTGCAGAACCACTACACCACGAAGGCACGCTAAGAAAATGGGAGAAATGCCTTATAAAGTAATTTCAATTTTTCGTTATTTTAAATAATACAAAAATACAAGTATTTATGTTTTTATAAAGGCTATTAAATTAACTTAAAATGAATGCGAAGGATATACTTATTTGTTTATAAGAACAAAAAATAATTTATAACAAGCCAATTAAACGCGTCATAAGCATTTATCTCATTTAACTCAATGATGTTATCATACATGAATATGTCACCAAATCTGAAAATTACGCAGTCTGAGAAACATTTTCAGAAAAGCAGTTACTTATTATGTAGACCAATTTTGTGTTTACACCAAGAATCATTTCTTTCTAACAATAGTTGCTGCTTTTACAAAACCTTGTCTTCTAAGTTCTCTTCTAAAATACTGTGGTTGAACATTGGGGTCATTGGGTAGCTTGGAGGGGGCAAGGGAGGATGTGTCCCGGGCGCAGCAGCCAGAGGATCAGCATACTGATGTTACGAAATTTTGGAATGAAGTTTTTTCCATTCTTGGCAAACATGAAGGAGTTTTTCCATTCTTGGCAAACATGAAGGAGTGCGAAGTCTTCATTTGTGCTCGCTCGCTGAAAATCCTAGCTACGGTCAAAGAACATTATGTTAAGCGAATGAATGTATGTTGTGAATGAAAGCTTCGTCAAAGCAGAAATGGCTCTTTCAAACCGCAGAGGGAAAAATACATTCCAAGTTTACTTTAAAGTGACTATTCATCCAGCTTTAATTTCATTTTGTGCATGAGCGAAATAACCGTCGAACCGGTGTCGAAGCAGATCCAGCTTTAATATCTTTTTGCGCACGCGCGAAAAAGCTGCCGACGGTTGAAGGTTACATTTAACAAGAGTTCAAAATTCTGTGACACCATCCCTTCCCCCCGCCGTATCGAAGAAAAACCAAATTAATTATCTACGCAAGAAGATTAATGGATTATTTATTTTGAGTAAAAAAATATACGAAAATCGAAGTTTTAGTTGTCACCAAAAGCTTTGTCAAAGAACGAATCCTACAAGTTCTTTGGTTTTTGTATCCCGTATTCCTCAGTTTCTTGTACACTCTCTCCGCGAAGAATTTCTCCCTCACGATTTAGCGGCGCAGTCGTCAAACTGGGTTACATTCGTCTATGGAAGCTTTCCTTCTTTATATGCACATTCTTTGCTACGGCTGTGATCGGGATGAAGCTTCTTCTATCTTGTTTCTGAAAAAAAAAAAACTTTTATTGTACAATACATGGTGTAACCGAGCCGGTTATTTTATGCCAGTTCGCTCTTACTTATTTTTTTATTTACTTATTTCTTATCCATTGTTTTATACTTATGTATGTTAATGTGTTTGTGAAAGCCGTGATGTTTTATCCGAGCACTATCTTCCTTGCGTATAAAGCGTAATATTTTTATTTAGTTAATCCGCTACAAAAAGAAATACACTGTTATAAATATGAAGGGTGATATCCATATCTTAAATAAGACTGGAAAAAAAAAAAAAAAAGGTGAATGGAGGGAAAGTGCAAGGTGAGGGGAAACTATATGGTAATAAAGAAAGTTTATTCCGGATTTTATATAGTTATAAATTCGATTGATCCAGGCATCCAAATCATTTTTGAAACTGAATCTGATAAATACCCCTTCCCTTCCATATTCTTATAATCCGCTATGAATCTGATTTCAGCATTAGTGTTTATAGTAAATCCTTTTCTATTTGTTTGCCTTCCCATGCTAATTCATGTCACCCGGCTAAGGAAAAAAAAAATGCTTCTTTTTATTATTATCTATTTCGCACTCTCAAAGGTTGTTCCTTAGAACCTTTGCTTGCTGATGAATTCTACTTTTTTAAATCAGTTACCACTGACAGAGGATTTTTCTCATTGGGTCATTGATAAAGCCTTTAAAAAATTTTCGCCATGTCATCAAAGAAGACTTTCCGCTGTCGTTCTTGTCGTACTTCCATTTCATGCTTCGGTCAGTTAAAAATTCCGCTGATTCTTCAGAAGTCCAATTTTCAAGTCATTTTTTTCGCATATCAATCCATGGTTCGATTCTTAAAGATTCCATTTCTGACTTTAATTTTGGGAGGATTTATAGCAAACCTAGTCAGTTTTTTTTTTTTTTTTTTTTTTTTTTTTTTTTTTTTTTTTTTTAGATATATCGGCCAAACTAAAACAGTGTTACAATTTCTTACCAAGGAACATGACATTTAGCGAAAAGGAAAAATTAATGTCCAAAAATGCGAAATTAAAGTCTTCGGTAGCTAATTATAGTTGGAAATTTAATCATAATTTAGACCTTGAATGGGTCTGCAAAAGCTATCTAAAAGTCTCCTTACATTGGTGAATTGGATTTCCTTGAAACTTTTTTACATTCACAAAGATTTATATTAATTAGTTAATCCAGTTCTTCCCAACGTTTTTAAAACTCTATTAACTTAATTTTTCAGTTTTCTTTACTTTTTCTTCCGTCAAAAAGCGCTACCTTCTCATTCGCTTTACTCCTGTTGGGTATAAGTATACAACTGTGGCTTTCCCTTCGATCCAGATTTCTTTGCTCCTGAACAGATTGACCTGTACCCGTTTGACCTGGAAATTGATAGTCTTGACTAAAATCTACACCAAAGTTATTGCTTTGCTAATTATTGATAAATATCAATACACACATTATTGATAGAGATTATATTTATCAATACAGACAGATTATTGATAGAGAGGACCCAGGTGGAATAGCGATACATTTATAGGATATTAAATGAATATGCATTTAGACTAAAATGAGAACTTTATATATCTTCTGTATATTTAAAAAGTGAAAATATATGTAGTTTTATAAAAATATTTAATGTTGTAATTAGATATATCTTGAATTAAATGCATTTTTAAATAAATCAATCAGATTAAAAAGTAAAAGGATAATAGATCTAAGAGAATATGTTGCTTTTAAATACTTTAATTTGTCAATTAATAACACACAGATTAAATGTGAAAGAATTATATTTTTCATGTTTCCGAATGACAAGAGACTGAAATGAAAACTGAAATAACGCATTAATCATGTTTCCAGACTAATAGCCCCTTTTGAGCAAGAATAAAAGGAGAGCGGATAAACAGCGGGGCAGATAACCTTTCATTTGCATGCTTGCTTTGCTGTGTAAAAAAAAAAAAAAAAAAAGAAAAAAAGGTAAACCCATTTTGGTTATGGTTCTCGAAGATATATATTTTATTTAAATAATAAAACTTTTTATTTAAATAATAAAATTTTTTTTCATTATATATATATAAGCTTTTAAGTACTAAACATGATATTTTCAAATATTATGATAGACAGCTTTTTCCCCCTCAAAATTACATGATGCGTCGAAAATTATATGATACATCTATTATTTTTTATCGCATTTTTTGAATAACTTTAAGCTCTGGAAATATTAGAATATAGAAATGTTTCATTTCATGAGGATTATAATATTAACCAAACATTGTTTAGTACGAATAAGTGATACTGCTTTCTTTATAGAATTATATATTTGTTTAAAGGACAGCGTTATAATCTAAGTAAAATTGCCTTACGTTTCAAAACTTTAAATCCGGACTTTCTAATTTTAAATTATTGTCACATTCCCTTCCCGATACGCAGTTTCCCTTATGAAGGATGAAATCTGCAAGTTTGTATAACAGTAATTTATGTAAAAATGAGTGTTAAAGATATCTAATGTTCCTTATAAACATAATATACACTGGATATCGCGAGAATGCGATGCAAAATATGAGTATGCTTGTGTAATTTATCTTACTAATGATATAACCCCGTTACGTAGATTCTTTGTCTCGCATAATTAGACGGTATAATTAAAGCACTATTATAAAATATATGCATATAAGTGTGGCATTTGTGCTTTCTAGGTAACATTTTTTTTTTTTTTTTTTTTCAGTAACCAACTTGGAAACTCAAGAATCTTATTCCTTTTAATTATCTAATTCATATTGCAGAATTTTGGATTAGAAACTCAATTAATAATGTAAAATTTTTAAATATCAGCTCATGCTGTACATGAATTATTACATTTTCATTTAGCTAATAAATAAAAGCTGAAATTTATTCTTCACCCAAGACATGCGCATTCTTTGTTAAGATTAACAAATATTAATTGCCTAAAATAATATTTTATAAAACTTAAGAAATTTTTTAAAATTAGATCATTTAAATTTCATTATAATGAAATATAATTGTTCCATTCCACCTTTTTCTGCTGCCATGAGAAACTGTCACTTTTCACCAAGGAGTTTGCAAGTAAATCTGGAGAAACTGAAATAAAAGGAAACACATTTTCTGCTAATTCAGAAGTCAAACAACAAAAATCAGCGTTATATTTACAAAATTTCCACAATACATCGATGGTGTCACTAAACTCTGAAACGAAGGACCATATATCCGATCCCTAAAGATCCTTCACCTTCGGACTTGTCAAAAATAAAAACTGCGATCAAATCTTCGCAAATCATTTCAAGCAACTTAAAACATTCGCTTATCCCATCTGTTGCGAATTGTGCCAGATTATATGCTCTTCCCAAAATTCATAAAAGTGGTATTCCTTTCCGCCCTATTGTATCAAATTTAGGTACTGCCTCGTATCCATTAGCTAAATATTTAGTTTCTAGTTTCTAGATTTTCCACTCTATTAGACAATAACATTCACACCATAAAAAATTCAATAGAGTTTGTAAAAAAGGTTAAAAGCATTTCTCTTAGTAATTTACACATGGTTTCTTTTGATGTAAAATCATTATTCACCAATGTTCCAGTGGAGGGTGCATTACCCTGTTTGAAAGTAATAAAGATGATTTAAATAAAGTTCTTTCAACAATGAATTCTATTGATCCTGCTATTCAGTTCACTTTTGAACTTGAGACTTGCAATTCTCTTCCCTTTCTCGACATTCTGGTTACACGTAACACATCCAACTTCAGTACTACGGTTTACCGTAAACCTTCATCGGCTTGCCTTCCACCACACTTTAAATCATGTCATCCGACTAAACAAAAGTTAGCTTCATTTTATTCATATGTTTTCCGTGCTCTTCAAGTTTGCTCCTCCAAACTAGCCCTTGATGAAGAACTAAATTATTTAAAAGCAATAGCTATTGACAGGGGCTTTTCACCCAACATTATTAATCAAACAGTTAAAAAACTCACACTCTTGTTTTAGGAGATTATAAAAATTCTGTTGTCATTCCCTTCTTTCCATCAATTAGCTATAAAGTTGCACATATTTTGCAGAAATTTAACTTTCGGGTTGTTTATTCTTCTATCAATAAAATTCCGAGTTCCATACACAAGGACCCCATTCCGGATATGAATTCCTGGGGTATTTATAGGATTCCTTGCCAGTGTGGTTTAATTTACATTGGCCAAACAAAGAGAGCCTTAAAATTTCGCTTCAAGGAACATGAGGCATATGTTAGAAAAAAGGAAACACAGAAGTCTTCTGTTGCTCAACATTGTTGGTCCTAAAATCACACTTTCAATTTTTCTGTTGCCAAAATTATTCAAAAAACATCTTCCATTGGAGAACCAGATTTTCTAGAGGCATTTCACATTCATAAAAATCTTTCTGTTCTAGTTAACGATCCTAATTCCAATCCAAATTTGCCTTCGGCCTTTAAAGAAATTATGTTTTAGTTCTGGTTTCACAAACAGATGGCGCCACTTGCTTATTCTTTTCCAATATTTCTTATCTTATCTAATCATTATTTCCTATGTTGTTTATTTGCGGTTTTACAGCTGAGAATGGTGGTTCGGTAGAACCATCGAAACTAGTCCTGTGGAAATTTTGTATATGTAACGCTGATTTTGGTTGTTTGACTTCTGAATTAGTATTTATTCGGCGTGTTATTGTGTCTTTAATATTTTCTGCTGTTTATTCTCATGCATATTTAGCTAACTATAGTTCTTTCTTGAGCTTTAAATTTTATAAAAGGGAAAAAAAAAAAAAAAGGAAATATAAAAGAAAATGTAAACAAAATAAAAAATATGTGTATTATCTGAATCTATGTTTGGTTTTCATGGTTCATTGTTTTGCTCTTTTCGTCAGTCTAAAGCTGTCTTTCATTAAATATATCACAAATTCATTTCATTAAACATATCGACCAATTCTTATATTTACTTGAACTGAGATTATAATAATGTTTATGAACTGTGATTATAATAATGTTTATGAACTGTGATTATAATAATGTTGTTCGCTGAATTTCTCCAAGAGCACATGAAATGCCACAATTGGTTGCGAAACTCTTCAACAATAAATAAGAATACATAGCAGTACGTCTTTTATTAATCTCTCATCTTTGCAATGTATGTAACTTAGCAAAATTTATTCTAAGAATTTAAGAAGGTAATTTTTTATAGCATGATATTCTTTTCTATCCTTTTGAGTATCTTTCCTTTTCTACCTCTTTCTACCCTCTTTAGTCTTTAGACATTACTGAAAATTTTAAACTGAGAACTGGTTTGCAGCCGTGGGTAAAATCATGAAAACCCATGCAGCCAGCTCATTCGATCATGGGAATCAAGCCAGGAGGAGTTAATAGAGTTTAGTTGTTTTATCCACACTGTTACTGTCATTATTTAAAAAATAAGAATTTAAAATTCAACTGATGACACGGAAATTTTGAAGAAGAATCCTGTCGAAAATCTGTCTTGGGGATAATTTTTCTTTAAAGTTTAATATTTTCTAAATAAAATACTATTTTCGATTTGCAAAGTTTGGACAGTCTCGTTCAATGGAATTCCAAATGACACTGTATTTAAAGCTTCTTCCAGATAGCTGAATATTATATCGATATACTTACTGCGTTGAAGAAATAAGCAATTGAGCCTAGTCTCTCTCTCTTTCTTGCTTTATTCGGAAGCTTTTGTCTGTATGTGAACGGTGTATGGTGTATTTTAATTATGGCAAAGCACACGAGGGCTACCTGCCTAAGGGAAGGGATGCCTTCGTGGAGGACTTTCTAAGGGAAACTGGCTCGTATACACGTTACACATGGGGAAAACCACGAAAACGCCCATGCAGCAAGCCCGTTCGCGAGATTCGAACCTCGGACCGAACTAACAGTGTTCAGCGACTTTACCGCTCGGCCGCTGGTGGGTTTGTATGTGAACGATCGTCATGCTTAATTTTAATATGTTAGATGGACAAGTTGTTCATATTAGTATGTGGTCTGGTCTAGTAATGATTTGTTGACGCTATTTTGCTAGTTTTCATTGGTTGATATTCAGTACCCACATCAACAAGCAGCAAGGTAATGTGTTTATTTACTAACAACAAGTTAATACAGGATGTATCAAAAATGGTACGTATTAATTTTAATATTTAAATAAACATTGAAATGTCTACTGAGTAACTGCGTGAAGTAATTAAAATAAGCTAGATGAACTAATATTTAATTTTCGATTCCTTTTGAGCAAAAGGATTTTAAATGAGATGAAATTTTATTAGTTGTCGTTTAAAAATAGTATTTTATGATTAAAATGCTTAAGAATAATAATTTAAGATTACGAAAAGTGCAACAATTTTGGCGAAATTTTACAGTACAACAACTTTTAACAAACATAATTGAAGAGACTTCAAGCATCGTCTGAGACTCAAATCCTAGACATTCGCTCTATCTGTTTCATACACTGCCTTTGATATACTAAAGCCAAAATTAACTTATAGTTCAAGAGACAATAAGTACTCGACCGATTTCTTCTTCGTGGTGGTGATTGATTCTGGGCTCCCACTGCACTATTAATAATTACGATGCCACTAAATGCAAGCTTTATAACAATGAAATTTCATTCTATTCTGAAGAGTTTTACCAAAATAGAGTTTCACAAAATCCTGCTAGAATCCAGAATTTAACAACTATTCTATGAAACTTTTTCTCGAAGGAATAAGCTTATTTCAAATATACTTTTATTCACTTATTTATGCTGTTTTTCTAAATAATTTTAAATTTCAACAGAATTCTAGCACGTGCCTTTAAATACCCGCCCAATTACAACACTGTTTGATATGCAGCTATTTCGGATATCCCGCTGGCGTAGCTTAAAATTGCATACAATACAGCGTTCCCTTTGCATGTAATCGAGCTCATCCAAAGTATGAAAATAGCAAATGTAACAACAATTACAGTATCCATTTTGAGCGTTTATCAAAATTTTGAAAGAACTGTATGAAATTTAAGAAAGAATTTTTTTTTATAAACTCGAGCATTCCATTTATTTTTTCCGAACTGACTGGACACTGTATTATAAATACAATGTCAATGAGATAACAAATGCATACATGTATATATGTGTATAATACAACGCAATGTATTATAAATACAATGGATATTGTTTTATAACTGGCTCTCCGTAATGTGTATTTAATTTATAACAGTTGGCTATATGTAGTAACTCTCCCGCCACAGAACGTTCTTATAGAATGGCTGTTTTCAATGAAAATTTTAGCGAAATTTTCTTTCCAGAAATAAATTTTCTATTAGAAAGAGTGAGTTTATAAAAAAAAAATTGTGAGGTACAAGCTATCTATGAGGTGTTTAAAAATCCGTATTCCTCCTTCATAATGAAAAGGGGAACGTAATCGAAAAAAAATTTTAATTAACTTTTATAAATAATAGTGAAATAAATTATACAAGGTAAAACATAGTTCATATTGCATCAAGAATAGCACTTAGGGTTTTCTAAATTATGCTTTCGGGATATGTGAACTGGTAAGAACTAATAATAAAGTTTAAAGAAATTGTTACTGTTGACTGATCTTTCAGCAAATTACAATACTATAACTATGACTTAAATTCAAGTAGCATTTTTACTACATGGAATATCATTTGAAATAACACTTTAGTCTCCTGTTTTGCAGCTTGCAAATAGTTTGCCAATAACTTTCAACAACGCAGTTTCAGAGAGAATGAAAAGATATCACTTTGATAATGACAAATCTACCTAATTTAATTTAGCTTAACTCATATTTAAAAAGGGTTTAAGCTCATTTCTTTTTCATGAAGAATAAATTCAGCATGCAAAAGAGATATTCTTGCCACGAAAGTTCAATATATTTCCCTCATATTTAACTTGAGGATAAATGCAAGTTTTATCTTGCGATTATTTAACTACATTTTGCAGTTTCAAATGCATCACACGATATTAAATGTGTGTGCATATGTATTTTAGAATATTTGATAGGTGTTTAATATTAATTAGTGCAGAAATACTCAGTTTCAATGATAGCAAAGATATTTATAAATTTGATTAATTATATATGCGATAAATATAATCTAAATTTTGACTTAAGTTATAAAGTTATTATTAAAATGTAAATAGCGAACGAATTCTTTGAAAATATTATTATAAACGCGTCTAGCGAAAATGAAGAAAATATCTGACAAGGATTATATTCTGTAAACTCAGCTTCAGAGTAAGTAATTTTGCCATTATAATCTTCCAGATTAAGAACAAAGTTAGTCAGAAACAGAGATTATAATTATTAGTATAAATTCCAAATTTCATTTCTCACAGGTCTTATCAGCAGACCTTAGTTTATCACAATCCGTTGTTATCATAGTAGTTAAAAACAAAGTAGGTGTATAATGAAACAAAATGGTACTCACCGTGGCAATCATCCGATTGCATCAGAGAACTTTCGAGATCTGTCCAGCCTCCAAAGCGACCTTTGGCGTTTGTTTCTCTTTCAAAATACCTTAGCTAATGTGAACGTGAGAGTAAAGATCAGCCACATGAAAACTTCTCCATCTGCGTCTTTTAACAAACAAAGGAGCAAAGACATCCTTTTTCAGATTACAAGTTGTTAACGGTCGTTGTTTGGATATGATCCTCTTCTCTCGTACAATGTTTATCATTTTGCAGCTGTGATATTCACATGTTAAGGGATACAAGAAGGTGCCTTTTACCTGATAAAAACTGTGCTTATTTTAGTTTACAAGCAAGGTTTCTTCCAGAGCGAACTGAAAAAGAATGATTCATAAAAAACAAATGCTTAGCTTGATATCTGAAATCTCTCTTTTTTTACAATTATGCTTTGTTTGTAGAAATATTCTTAGTTTTAGTTGAACAAATGGACTTATAAAATATATTATTTAATATGAACTATTGATATATGTTGTAGATTGTTGAATATATGTTGAATATATGTTGTAGATAATAAAGTTTTCAGAATATTTATGAACGTCATTTCAAGAATCTATACAACTCCGTCAGAAAAACACGTCCCTCATAACGAAATGCTGTATTAAAACAAATGGAAGCTGTATAAAAAATACATCAAAAACGAAAGAAAAGATTGAAATTTTAAGTAAAAAAGTTAAAGAATAAAACGGCAAATGTTTCAAACGTTCATTAGAACAGGGTTTGAAAACAAATCATATCTGTCTAAGCTTGAGAGAAAAAAATTGGTAATTATATTATTTTACAATATCTGAAAAGAAAGAATGCTATTGGCCTCAGCCTGAAATTATAGCAATTATAAGCATTTTACATTGCATCAATGAGTATTTAGTTCGCTTAAAGGAATAAAATGCAGACACAAGCTAAGTATTTTTTGTTTTGAGTTTGATGATAAATTCTAAGTGTTTTCCAAGAGACGATAGAATGGGTCTCATTTATAAGGATTAAAGTTACACTCGTATGCAAAATTAAGGAAATTTGCCCATTATGTCGAATCTTTGAAAAACGAATGGGCAGATTCTGGTATTGAATATGCATAACAGAGAAAGAAATGTACCAATCAAAAGGTATTTTATGTACGCATAATTATCAGTAAAGCTCATAGTGCAGAGATTTCCAAAATCCAAGTTTTGATATTGAACTGAAAATGAGTCTAATCTCTCAAAGGCAGACAGGTGCATAGTGCACAAGAAGCAGTTGAAGAGTCTCCGTGGCGTTCGATCTCACTCCTCCAACAAGAAAGATTTCGACTGCGGAATGGTTTTTGGACGGCCTGGCGAGAGGAAATTGCCCTCTCAAGAACTCCCAAACATGCTGCAAGAGATGTGTCTGATATACTGTATATGGTTATCAGGAGATCTGTTTAGCCAATCCATGTGGAGAATATCCTCACTTTCCAGATAATCGTCGACCAGCTGAGCCTTATGTGGATGAGCGTTGTCATTCATTAACTGGAACCCAGGGTCACCTTTGTGATCCTTTTCTCTGTTGAGTGATCCTTTTCTCTGTTGAGGGAGGGATGGTATTGTGTTCTGCACTTTCTCTAGATACAGGTACGCCGAAAATCAGTGAGCAGGCTGAATGACTCATCTGTAAAAAGCGCAATATATGTTATTCTTATAAATATGTCGTCAGTTTCTTCTAAAAATCTTTTATATTGTGTTTATAGGTATTTGTTGTGTGTTAACAATTCAAAAAGTAATGAATTAGTAAAGAACAAAGCCGTTTTTTATTTTCCCTTATATACGCGTAGGCACACTTAAAGGAAGTTTAGGTTAAGTTATTTGAATATCACAAATTCAAGGGCTATCTGAAAAGAAGAAGCAATGTTTTCGTGGAGGACTTTCTAAGGAAAATTGGCTCGCCTTCACGTTACACATAAGGAAATCTACGAAAACTTACCATGCAGCCAGCCTGTTCGTCTGTAATCGGCCCCATGCCAGGTCGAACTACCAGTATTTAGCGGTCTTACCCATTCGACTACTGGTGGGGTGCACACTTAAAGGAAACAGGATCAAATTTTATCATTTATATCAATATTACAAAAGTGGCTTATCACAAAATTCTTGAAACTTCGAACTCTAAAATCAGTCAATGTCAATCTAAATAGTGCAATAAAACCACTGTTTTCAAATAGAATTCTATATTCATGTATTTACTTTCAGTATTGTTGCTAATGGTATGTGTTGTTTCGACTAAAAAAATTAGTTTAATATGCAGCCATTCAAAATGCAACCTCTTTACTGAAAATACACAATTTATAAAATAAAGGTGATCTCAAAACATAACTGAAATATATGAGGCAGAAAAATAAGGCATTATCAAAAAAGATTTCTGGAGGATAGATTTTGTGAGAGAATGTAAGTACTTCTATTGAGCTATGGATTGCCTTAACTATTGAATTGAATTTGGAGGATAATATTATGGACCAAATCCCATTTGATGCTCTTTAGAATTTTGAAAAGGGTTCTTTTCAAGACAAGTTAAAACTTAAACTATACACACTTTCACTTCAACAATTCATTTCTCAGTCACTACTATGTAAATATAATTCAAAAGCCTCTAATATAATATTTAAACAATTATATAATGAACTGGATCTTTAGGAGAATAGCCAGTTTCAATCCATTTTTCTCCTTGATGATTTGTGATTGATTCCCCCAAACCTTTTTACTTTGATAATTTGTGGTTAAAGCTAGAATTAGATTTTGGTTAATTAAATCAGATACGAATCCTACTAATCAGAACAATCAATGGAATCAACATTATTGAACAATCAGAATTAGGAATGAGCAGTTAAATTGTTCATAAATGTTAAAAAATAACTAAATATGAAAAGATATGCTCTTTTTTTGACTTCAGATAAGATTGTTTTATCAGCTTGTCAAATAAATATTGACCATGATGAATTTAGAGAAGAAGTATTTATCGAAAAAGGTAGAAAGTAATTGCTATAGAAATAAATTCCAATTTTATTGATAACGTAGAATACAAATTTGCTTACTTACTGTTCTTCAAAAGTTTTTAATGCGATTTCATCATTGTTTTCCGAGAAAAGGGGTTTAATACATCTCAATTTCTTTTTTCCCTTTTTGCTTCCTTTTTATTTATTTATTATATTTTTAATAAAATGAGTTATTGATAATCTTAGCTGCAGTAGGCGAAATACAGCTTCTATAAAAGAAAAAAACTAATTCTTTGAAATAAAATTCGAAGTTTAGTAGCAAAATTAGTAAATGTTGATCAGAATTGCTGAAAACTCAAATATTTTATCATTATATAGTGCAAATATATTTTGATAAACGGAGGAGTCACACAACTTCAGCTATAAAAATAGAACAGATTTTACATTCAAATTATATAATTGGCTGATTTGTTAATCAAAAATACTAGTCAACACTTTTCTCTCTATGAATATTATGCCGTGAAAACAATTATACAGGCATACATCGTAATACCGTGGTACCAGTTTCAGTCATCTTAAGTAAATATCGCGGGAGGGGGGGGGGAACTGAAAAGTTTTCAGATTTTAAATTAGTCCAAAGAGGCGTTTTTTTAACATTTCGTGTGTTACATTTATTTATTAAATATCATATTCTTTGCACTGAAACCATAAAATTCAGTTCAATAGCAATGTCGCAAAATAATTTTAAAATGAGACTATCTTTAGAATTTCCGATACACAGTTCCGCGCGCTGGAGATGAAAAGGTCCCCCC
Source organism: Stegodyphus dumicola (assembly GCF_044657685.1). NCBI lineage: Eukaryota > Metazoa > Arthropoda > Arachnida > Araneae > Eresidae > Stegodyphus > Stegodyphus dumicola. The sequence continues at coordinate 83,052,230 of NC_140772.1, read as the reverse complement.
CCCCGTAGAGTGTTTCCATGACTTGCTTTAAAATTTTTGAGTTTGTTACTCAAAAACTCGTTAAAGTTCTATAAAATATGAAATCGATAATAAAACAAATACGAAATTTCAAATTTGGTCTTCCACATGCCCATATTCGTAGGAGGATTACGTCATTCAAAATTCGATGGCTCTATGTACCGTTGTTTTATCACAATGAGAGAAATATACATCTATTGATGCAGATGTTTCATTATTTAATTTCTTCAAATATAATACAGGACTTTAACATTTGGTGGCAACAGTTTGAAAAATGAAATGGACATTTATAGTGATTCAACGCAAAATCGCAAAACAAAAACAATAATCCTTCGGGGACAAAGACCCTTTGGACTAAAAAAATATACATATAAAATTATCGCCTTCCCTTTTGCGTTCTGTGATTCATCTCACTTGCCTGAAAATAATATCAGAACAAGCCCACACAATTCATCATGGCAAGGAATGCAAGTTTGCGCCTGTCATTGGCTAGAGTTTGGACACCATACTGGTGACAGTACGACTTTTTTGCCCCCAATTTTGATGGAGACCACCCCCGGAGGACTAGTCCGAATGTCTTCCAACCCTTTTCCCCTACCACCAAACTCTCGAGAGTGCTTTCGGCTAAGCGCATATTTAGAGTGCCAACATGTCGCACAGACACTATACATTTATAAACATCCATGCCTTCTCCAGGATTCGAACCCGGGTCTCGTGATAAATTGATGGCAATCCTCGCTATCATAGATTACTTCGCCAAGTGGACCGAAACATATCGTACGGTAATCGGAGTCACTAACCACTATCTCGGTTGGAGGACACTTCTTGCGTCCTTTTGTGGTGCAACTGGCAACACGTCTACCCGGAAACTGGAAGATATGTGGTTCGCATTCCATGAAAGCACAGTTGACTTTATATGGTTCCTGATCTAAAATATCTAATGGTCTCTAAAGTGACACCCAAACTATATTGTGGGGAAGCATTAGTCGTCATGACTTGAATTTAGTCGAGCCTACTGTCTTTTCCAGTTGGAAAGATCGTAAGGAATTATTGTGCATTTTGAAACTGTTCTCCTGATATAGAAAATGTTCCAGCTATGAACTGGAAGATCCTTGGTTTGAATTCTTTTGATTACGCAGTTCATTTTTCATGTTTTCTGCTTTGAGATAACAAGTGCTCTCTACAAAATCATAAGACGTTTTTGGTTTCTCAAGGCATATATATTCTTTCTTTTTCTTATCATCTGTATGTATACTGTAATTTAATTAAAAAAATTTTTTCAAGAAATGTTTGTTCTCTTGTTTGCATTATTTTTATTGCAAAATTCTATTTTTGATCTCTCTCTTAGAGCTTGACTTGCCTTTTTTTCTAAGATTTTCTTTTCTAGTTCTCGAATAAAAGTAGGTGCTCCTAGGCTCACTTGATGCGATTATGTTGTTATTAATAATGATAATTTCAACATAGTATTTTTTAAGTTTTAATCTGAAGTTATGAGAATTAAATATTGTTACTTTTTTTATCCCGCTTCTGACACCAGTTGTTACGTTATTTTCTTCCTTCACGTTCGTACGGGGTTTGTATGTATTTGGAGTGAATAACGACGACACTTAATGAAGTATTGAAACACACTATATTTACCAATATTAATCAGATAGCTCCAAAATCACGTTTACAGTCGTCGAACTATTATAAACACGCTGAACACGTTCAGCGACACAGCCTTCCCACTGTCAGGTAATAACGGTGGAGACAGCTTTACTGCAAAGCACCAGAGTACAGCTCCCGACTCTGCTTGGTCGTTCTCGGAACTCCACGTACTCTCGAGACTCTCCACGCTACAACTCGCGATGCACTCGATGATACACAAGAGTATAGTTCTCGACTCAGCACAGTCTAAGACAAAACTCGACTAATTCGCGATACACTACATGACTCTCTCGATGCACTCGACCACCAACTCGGCGCTCCACTTCGAGAAACTCGCTCAATGACTGACTATCAGCTCGCTAGACGAGGCACACACTAACTGACTGCGGCCCAGCAGGGTTTATATAACTTTCGGCTGGCGTTCGATAACATTCTGGGCTAAACCGGTAAGCATTCGTTCCAGAAGGTTCTCCATCCGTCCACGGCATATTGCCAAATTTGTCGCCAAATGTCGCCAAATAAGCGATTTTTTTGCCAAATGTGGCAACCCTGCCTTCTTTTGTCATTCTATGGTAACCCTAAAACTGCTTTGCGGGGAAGCCATCTTGCCGCGTCTCTACATTTCGTAACAATATGCAGAATAAAATCAGGCAAGCTTTATTAGAAAGATATATTTAAAACAATAATTTGTGCCCCCGAGTGGTAATTTGGTTAATTTTTTTTTCTTAGCTGTCTTTAGAATAATTTTATGTTATTTACGATTTGGCATGCTTTCAAATACTTATCTGTTACTTAATTTGTATAAATTAAATGACAGTGACTACAGTTATTTTTCATTCTATTTATTTTTGTAAAAGAAGAGATTTTCTTAGTTCTGTCAAGCTTTTTAGTTGAGTTAGGAGCAGAAAAGAAGAATAACTATGTTTCATTGAGAAACGTGCCCATCTATTGCAGTATACTTTACATAATTCTTTATTTCTGTTTGTATGCAACTGTTAACATAGTATCAGGTTTCTTTAAAGTCTTTTTCGTTCAGATTACTGCTCAATGTTTTTCACGTATATTTTGTTATTATTCACATATTCTTAAAGTTAAAAAAAAAAAAAAAAAAAAAAAAAAAAAAAAAAAAAAAAAAAAAAAACCACTAGCATTTTCCTTTAAAAATCCAAATTTCACCTACATTTCTAAAAGCCTATCTGTAATTTTGTAATAACACTGGTAAAGGTTGTCATTTTAATTGGGCTTCGGAACGCTGATTAGTCTGTTTGGAAGAAAATCACACCAATATAAATGAGATTTAACAAAAGTCTTTAATAAAGCTTAATCGATTTCAATAGTGACAGGTCACAGAGTTTTATTCAAGATCTAAGTCAATCTAAAACTGCGTTTTTCCTACCTTTAGATGTTATTATCCTAATTCGAGCTGTCAGGCTGGTGTTTTCCAAAAAGTTACCACAGTTGACAACAGGCTTCCAATATCATCGATCACTGTGTCGAGATGTTTCAAGAAATCAAAGAGAATGAACTATCACCCCCCCCCAAAAAACAGTTCCTATAAACTAGGTGCTGATTTCTAAGTATGGAATTTTTGGGGATTTTCAAAAGAAGGAGGGTGATACCAATTTAAGGACTAATTTTTCGTGTGTTCCTCTGTTTCCTACCAGGTTACAAAACTGAAGGGAAAAAAGACAGAAAGTCAAAATACTCTTTTTGAACACACTTTACAATGACGTACTAAGTCTTCTGTTATTTTCTGTAATGCATTGCGACCGCAGTCGTTTGTGTATGTGTTTGTTTGATTTTCCACAATTAGGTTTCCGCTAAAGTCGTCTGTCAATTAGGTTATCCGCTGAAGACCATGGTTTATAGAGACATTAGGTTATTTTGGAGTGGGAGCATGGAAAGTGTGCAATGCCCTCGTCGGGTCTCGAACCTGAACCTCTTGAATGCACGCCGAGTGTGCTAACCTTTACATCACGAAGGCATGCAGAAAGAAGGGAGAAAATACCTTGTTAAAGTTTATGATCTTGTACTACATAATTGTTCTTCGATACTTGTTCTGTCTTCTTTTAATTTTTCATCTTTCTAAGCAACTTTTCTTGTCTGTACTACCATTTCCACCCTTCTGTGGATTTTAGGCGGACTATATCCATCTTCGGTCGAAATTTCAGTGATAACACATTCTTAAGGATTATTATTTTCTTTAGTTTTTTGCTTCAATAAAGCTTCAATTTCCCTATAATTATCGGAATAAGATTATAAAACATTAAACGTTGAATCGTAATATGTAGGCAAATATTTTAAGGCAGAAATTTCTAGAATGGTAAAAAAAATATTTAAAATTATTCTATTATTTACTCAGAGTAAAAACTGAGAAATTGAAATGTGTACTCTTTAGAATTAAACGTGCTTGCTTTTGTAACTTTTATTACAATCAACTGCATATAAAGATACTTAATAACACTTTTTAATATACTAAATATTTCTTACGTAATATATTTAATTCATGCATAGAGATAAACCTCCGATCAGGCAAATTCTATAATAGATATTTTCTGTAAAATAATATCTCGATCTTTATGTGCAGCTACATAAATACCATAGATCTACAGAGACTCGAAGCAAACTTGATGATATCTCTTTTTTAAAATGATTTAAAGAGCAGAGAAAACAATCAAAGACGTTTGCACCATCCAGTTTAGTTTCGTTAAAGAATTTGAGAATTTTGTTTTTTCTTCGGATGTTAAATACTTTTCTCTCAATAGCCACGTTACTCGTTAAAATAAAAGTCTTCGGTATAAGAACGAGAACAGGCAACAAAGAAAATCATTTTAAATTAGGGAAAAGTCAGAGCAATTTATGAAAGAATATTTAGATATCCAACTGAAAATGACGGTTTCTTGCTTGGTTATTTTTCGTAAGACAATGAGAAATTCCTCTAAGGTAAGTACAAGTTGTAGTAGTTATTGATTAGTCAAGGTAAAGATCATTAATAAGTTTCTTTTTGCTAAAATTACTGAAATAATTTTTATTAACGATTTTGATTTTGGTTAACTGCACTAGGAATTCTGAAATTGTATAAAATGCAAAGAAACAAACTTGTGAAGGAGAAAGTGTATTGCGTAAAGATATAAGTAGCCAAAAATGTTATGATATACTTTAGCGAGCATATTGCAGAACTTTTTAATCTTTAACTGAAATAGGGGGACGTAAAACGTGGGACCTGAAAATAGGATGTTACAGCAATCAATGTGGGAGTAAATAAATACAGCAAACAGAAACGTGAATTGTATTTTCAGTATGAGTATGGGCATTCTAGCATGCTTGCAGTAGATCAGGTTAGGTATCGCGTTTATTCTAAGACCATACAATATCTGACATACATATGCATCAGGCAACTGCCTTTCGTGCTAACTGGCAGTTCTATTGGATAGCACAATGTTTCAGGACCTAGTTCTCAGCAATCAACCTCTCGAAGAGTAATACATATGGAACTTTCGCAAAAAAGAGGGGAAGGATTCAAAATCGATTAATATGGGCAAGTAATTAAACTGTTGTTCACCTAAATCAATTCATCGACATCAGAGCGGGCCTTTCCGTAGACTTCATTTATTATTGACGAACCAGTCGCGGAATTCTGCTGCACAAAGGAAAGGCAATAATGTGTCACATTTGACGATCAGGTACAAACAGAAAGAAAAGGGAAATTGACCGAATCACCGGAGAAAAGATAAAATCGAACAACATTGGGCTTGACTTTTTGTGCAAATGATAAACGATGGTCTCGTGCTGTAGAAAATGATGTTTCTGCTGTTTGACCGTTTCGTTTTGGTTAGATGAAAAGCATAGAAGTAATGGCTTTTATGTTAAAAGTATTCGATTGCTTTTCGTGTTCATTTTATTTATTTTACGTGTTTTTCCTTGCTACATCTTGTTTTTCGATGGAATGAAGCAAAACTATTATGTTTAGTTACGAGCAAACTATTTTATTTTGCGTAAAGAGGGGAAGAATACTGTTACCGGAAATTTTAATCGCGAAACATTACTGCTGATTCTCGTTAAGCATTCAGTAACCTAAGTATTAAATATACATATATTTATTTATTTACAAGGATGACCTTAATGGAAGTATAAAAATAAAAAAGCAGCATTGCAGAATACACAAAAAATATACCCATTTTTAAATAATAAATCTTGGTACATTTAGTCATCATTTAATTTTACACAATTAGTAATAGTGATCGAGATGAAGAGGTTGAAAATAATGAAAATACTATATGTTTGGATGTTCACTGTCTTTGGATGTTCACTGCAGTGCTAGTTTTTGAATTCTTAGACTTTTTGAAATAATAATTAATTTCAAGTTTGAATTATTTAAATCCTTAGGAATCAATCTCATATTTGAACCGAAATTTGAAAAATAATAAGAATCTCTAATGGTGGCTTTAAAGTTAGTATTTTATATTGTGAAACATCAAATATGATCTCTGTTAAATTAACTGTATTTTTATATCATTTATCGGTTTTGTTTTACATATTTGAAAAGTGCTAACTTTTATTTACAGAAGAATTCTGCTTTGTCCCCTTTGCCCTTAAATAATTTTTCCCGATATATGAAAATAATGCTTCGTTTTAAAGTAATTTCACTATATTTATGCATTTCATCCTTACTGTTTTCATGATTTGAGTATGGTATGTGCTGCATAACATAAAAAGTTAACACATTTTAAACTAGTATCTTGTTTTCATGAAATAGAATGAAGAAAAAGAGAAAATAGTCGAAAGAAATCTTATTGATTTGATTAATTACAAACCTTAATTAAGTTATAGCATATGGTAGAATTAATGCAGTTAAATTGTTTACGAGCTCAGTGTACAAGTATATGATAGAAAAGCAGAATTAAAAATCCAGTTTGTTTCAAACGGGGAAAGAATTATTTCTTTTAATGAATTGTGCTTCTAATTTTTATAGCACGTCCCCGATTCTCTAACGAATCGAGTAAGTGAACGCCTGAAACTCACCACGATACGAATTGCATGGCAGCAACAATGAGAGAACTAAAAAGTAGAGAATAAATCCAACTTTAAAGTTGTATATATATTTTGAGATTTGGTACTAATATTAAACGAAATTAAATAATAAATAAATCATGTTTAATAAATATTAAAATAGGGTGTATAAATTATTTTATCGCTTTATTTTACAACGTAACGTAATCTTAACGCAACAATGAGCAGAAAAATTAGCAAAATAAATCAACTTATGAAATTAATCAAAAATTCACTATATGCAATGTTTAGGATAACAGCATTTTTACTGATTCTTAAACATTAATAAACACTGGCGGGCAAGCCCGCTAGATGAGCGAGCTGCGGCCAATGGAAAATTTATGAATTCTATGTACTCCTGAAAAGAAAATATATAAAAACACTTCGATATGAATGAAATAAGCTCTATATATTTTAATAATAATAAACGGGCCGAATGGTTCCATAAAAAATTGTACTCTACATCTGTTTAGAAAAGACTCAGGGCAGTTTTAAAATTCCACCTCGTACGTGCTTCGACGCAGCACGCTGAAGAGCAATAAAGTTCTGCAAAAAAAGCAACGTTCAGGAGGCGAAAATTAGAGTTTTCAGAGTTTTTAATTAATATCTCGGCTGATTAAAATCGTACGAAGATGACAATTGTCGAAAACGCTTTCCATGAATTTTGAAATCTGGAAGTACCGCTTTCGAAATTCAACTCCCCGCCGTTTCGGACGAGATGATGCTAAAACAAAACAAAACAAAACAAAACAAAACAAAAAAAAAAAAAAAAAAAAAAAAAAAAAAAAAAAAAAAAAAAAAGACACACAAACGCGCGCAGATTTTTAATAGTATAGATTGATCAGTTGATTGCGTCCACGCCACACATGTTTTTTCCTTCCCCTTCTTTAATATAAGATTTTATGAATTCTAGCAGCTTTTAAAAATTGTTTCCATATTTTTTATTATCGTGCAGTTACAACAGTTGGAGAATTTTCATTCCCATTGCATCTGCGCAGTTTTAAAAAGGAAAGCCCGATCCTAAATACACTTATGTCCGAATTTACCAAAATATAATAATATATCATGAAATATCAAATTTATGTAATCTATTTTTGCAGGGAACGTGTGGAAAACAGGTGTAATCAGCCGAATTCCGTTTTATTAAATTCCGTTTTATTAAAGGGAATTTGATATGCAAGTCAAGGTGTTACGTTATCTGATGGTGAACCAAGCGCTTTGAGAAAAGTTAAATCTGTAATACAGTGTTTGATTTCAATCTGTAAAGCTTCGCGGTCCTTAAGATGGTTTTTTAGGGCTTCGAAACATCATTTAAATGAATCTGCGAATTAGTGAGTCTTCAGCCAGAGAAACATTTAAGAAGCAGTAAGATGTGTAAATATTTCAAGATAAACAGTCTTTGCACCATAGAAACAATTTCATTACTATGGAATTATTCTAAGGAAGTCTGAACAATGTCGCAAGCAAATACAACTGCTTCTCAAGATCTACATTTAGCAATAACTGCCCGTCGTAGCAGGAAATCTACTGTTCGGCAGTGAAGTTCAGACCTTGCGATCGCCACTGAAACTTGTATTACGAAAGCTGAATACAGATGAAAAAGCCTTTTATGCCAAAAATCCAAGGATATGTGTTTCGCTATTATCATAAAAAAGAGGGATCGCTTTAATTGGTAAAATGAACATCAGAACTGGTCTTATGTTCTCTTTACGGATGAGCCGAGATTTTGCCCAGATTAAATGCCCATGACATTTACCTGAAACAATATTTAGCCTTTTTTGTTAGCCACCGAACATATTTTTCTTGGTTTGTGTAAAATTAATTTATTTTCAGCAGTGTATATTTCTTTACTGCTTTCTATTTCATCGGTTTGAGAAAATAGCTCTTTTGTTTCTTTGTTTGTTTGTTTTCTCTAAGAATCATACAATAAAGGCCCAAACTGAAGTTTGATTGAAGAACACAAGAAGTATAATTAAACCGGGAGACTTGAAGAACACAAGAAGTATAATTAAACCGGGAGACTTGAAGAACACAAGAAGTATAATTAAACTGGGAGTTTTAATATATTGTTACGTGCATACAGGTTCATAATGGGCTGAATGCAAACAGAAAGGATAATAGCTTGATGAAATTTATTCTTTCCAAAAATATTTTACAGTTCTGGAACTTTTCACCCAAAAGTTCTTGCACAGCTCTCCTCATTGTTACAGAACACGATAAGTATATCTCAAACTACTAAGAAAGTTGAACAAAAGGTAGTAAAAAGGCCTCAGAAAGCCGATGTTTGCGCAATGAGCTTTCAATACTCTCAATACTCTGAGCTAAACTCTAAACTGAATTATGAACTAAACTAAATTGATGCTTTCTCCGATGTTGTATAGTTCTCCTCGTCCACTGAGAAATTTCCACTATCCTTCAATTTCTCGAATTGCTGGACTGGATACAGCTATAGTTACGCAAAGATCGGACTCAAATGTCGTCAAATAATCCTCAAGTTTGGCGACTTTTGGCGATTTCTGGCAAAATCTGGCATTGAAAATTTATCGTCAAGTCATTGCCAACTTGACGCTATATCGCCAAATAGGCGAGATAGCCGATTACCTTAATGTTGAGTCATGAAGCTGAATATATGAAAAATGCACTCCTCATGTTAAAGCCACCTTCATACTCAAAATCGAATTTCTTCATTGTCCTGGGTTCATTGTGCTACCAGAGCCTTAGACATTCTGATTTCCAGTCTAAACTAAGTTCTTTGCAAAAACATCCCAGCTTCTAAGAAGTGTTTTAACTACTCCCGAGAAGTAATAAAATATAATGTAAAAAATATATGAAATGAAATAAGTAATTATCATCTGGCAAAAACTACATTGAAAGTAAAGTCTTATCTCCCCGATCAAAAAATGTTAACAAAAATTAGATTGCCATAGTAAGAACAACATTTAATATGAATAAAACAGCAAATTCTCCGTTTATGAAGAAAAGTATGCTATTTTGACATTGTATTTTTTAAGTCAATATTTTTAGTCAGAGAAGCCATTTGTCTCTAAAATTCGATTTTTTTTAATTTAAAAAAAAAAAAAAGAGTTTTCATGGCAACATTTAAGATTTTGTTAAATTTTACAATGTATTAATACCTAATAACAATCCAAACTGCTAGAAAAGTAATCCGTTTTTATTTATTATTCCTTTAACAGATTTAAATGGAAAAAGATAAATCAACGATTTTATCAGAAAAATAACCGAAATGAAATTTTGATCCTGAATCGGCAGTATTAGAGTTGTTTATTATATTGTCTTTGTATTATAAGGACTAACGATAAATTAGTTAGTGAAATTTTCGAGGAAATTTAATCAAGAAAATCGAACATCAACTAATATCAGAAACAAAAGGGAAGAAATATTTTTATTTATGGCGGGCACCAGCCATTTTACGTTTTCGCCACTACTAAGGCTAGAAGTGGTAGTCATTTTATCATGAAAGCACCTAAAAGGCTGCCACCGTTACATCCTGTGAGGGGACAGAAAATCTACAGCCATGCTTTCTCCGGGATTCAAACCATTATACCAGCAGGAAAGAAACATAATCATTAGAATTCAGTAAAGTATCATTTCCGCCTCAGAGTTTGAGGAATAATAATTACATTCCATACTTTAATTCGTCATTTAAAAGTCATATAACGCTTGCGAAGAAAATGCCTCAGTTTACGCGTAATCGGTTTCATTTACCATCGAAACGTGGAGCTGGATACCTGATTCCGAGGTCGCTTTGAATAATTAATGAACCGATATGCCCGCTGATTATTTCACAATTTCGAGTTATGAAGATATTGATTAGGAGCAGTTAAGTGTTACACATCGCGTGAGCAGATATTGTTATTGTGTACGATTATACAGAACATTATTCATCACTAAGAAGCAACAAAATGCGTGATCATAAGTACGACACGCCATGTAAATGAAGAATCTTTTGTTACTTTTATTTTTGTGTGAATGAACTCATTGTTAGCATTCTGGTTAACTTTTACTTCATATTGTCATAAATTTTAGTTGACTTGTTTCACAGTCATTGTGAATGCTGGATTTAACATTCGGTCTATGCATGATTGCTGTTTCCACCGAAGTCATTTCCCGTTCTTCTTACTTTCCATTAATGCATTGTGGGAAAGTAAGTCATTTATATTATTTTGTGTTGATGTTTAGAAGAAAAATGAAGCAAGTTTTTCTTTTTTATTTCTTGTGTTTCATATAATCTAAATTTCTCCCGAAATCATTTGGTTTTCAACTTTTAGTATTTAACGTAATGCTTTTCAGTCGAAAATTTAAGTTTTAAATATTATTAAAAGTAATTCAAACTACATAATTGTGCGGATAATTCTTTGCTTGATGTATTATATCTAGAAGGATTCTAGGAAACACATAATATAAAATCCGCTTGCTTTGTTCAATTTCTTGCTTTATTCAATCATTTTTTCTTGGCATTCAGTTTACTAAATCTTAGATTTTTTGTTCTTGAGCTAGATATCTATAGTATAATGCAAAATAATTAGATAATTTGTAATTCTCATTCTAAGACACACAACATTATGATTTTGATTTCTGAAAATATATTAAAGTTGAAGGATAAATCAGTAAAATGTGCGAAAGGGGAAAAAGAAAAGTATTGGTATCAAACTTCAATGACTTTAAACCATCATTAGTTCGATCTTTTACAAACAAAACTAAATAACGGTCCAACTTCTAAAGAAGCCTTCTCAATAAGAAAAATTCATATAACCATAAAGTGGCAACTATTTTAAAAGAAAAGGACAATGCTAAATAAAAAAAGATAAGGAAAAGTTCATATAAAAATAACCTAAGAATAAAACAACTTTATGAAAATTTTTTCAGAAGCTATAACAGCTTTTATCGGTACCTAATAATAACCCATATTTTATTTCCTTTCCTCCTCTACAAATAAATTCGTTTTTAATTTCATCAGGTTTTATCTTTGTCAAGAAACTGAAGAAGTCGTCAGTACCCTCACCGGGATTCAAATTCCTGTCCTCCAGATTACGCGGCGGATGTGCTTTCAATTACACCAAGAAGGCAAGCGGAAAAAAATATCTTACGTACTTCCCCTTTTAAAGGGTGACTGATGATGAGACGATCAAATCGCCGAATCTTAGTGGTAATGAATGATCGTCCATTACCTTTTATCTCGGACACCACTTTTAGAATTCATTCAAAATTTTTTGAAAGAGGAAACTGAAAAAGTCTGCAGTGCCCTGCCCGGGATTCGAACATCGGACATCCCGCTTACGAATCGGATGGGCTTTTGTTACACCACGAAAGCACCCTGAAAAGAGGCGAAAAAAATACCTTACATAATGAATAAAGAATGTATGCTTTAATGATTTTCCAAAAATGACGATTGTAGCTATGCAGAGAAATATGCCTTAAGTTTAATTTTCCAAATCGAAGCTTTGTTACAAAAACATTTGAAACGTTGAAAAAGTTCTTGAGGATAACATTTTATGAAAAACCAAGAATTTTTAACAGGTTAAAGTATAACGTATTTCTCCCGCCTTCTTAGCATGCTTTCGTGGTGTAATGGTCAGCACGCTCGGTGCGTATTCGAGAGGTCCGTGATTCGAGTCCCGACGAGTGCTTGCTCATTTTTCAAATCTCCTGCTTCCAAAGAACCTAATGTCTCTACAAAAGGTATTTAAGTAAGGCAAAAAATGCACTGAAGATGAACTATGCTTTGGTAGGCCTTTCGTTAATGAGCAACATATACCGATCAAGTCAGAAATTTGGTGCTTAGCGATGGTCATTACTATTACATTGAGTTATTATATTACTGAACAAATTTCTATATCATTTGAATCCAATCAAGCAAATTTAAAAGATGATTTGGATTAGCGGCTCAAAGCTTCTTCAGTTGTTGCAAAAGTGTTGAGAATTTTTGCAGAAATAATACGGTATTCAACTGCTCTAATACATGTTTTCTCCAGGCAAGTTCTTAAAACGTATTATTTGCGATGAAATATGGATCAATGCCTTTGAGTAACAGATCTGTTGATGTCGCTCGAAAAGTAAAACAAATCCAAAAGCTTTCAAAGTAAAGTCTCTAAAAAATTAAGGTAATATTTTAATTGTTTTCTTTGACTGTTGTTTTACATCTTGAATTTCTACTAACATATCAGACTATGTATTACCAGAGATTATTATTTGAATGCTTTGCAGCGTTCATATGAAGCAATTTGTATCAATTGACCTAAATCACTGTGAGAATATTTTGGACAACGAAAATGCACTTGCTCACAATGTTGCTCTTGTCTCTACAAGCTTGCTATTCACCTAATATGACACTATATAAGACCTTATTTCCGTTGTTAAAATTATCGCTTTGAGTCTATTTATAAAGGTAAAGAAAATTCTGTGAGAGCCTTAAAGGAGTTTCAATGATTTTATAACATGTTTTGAAGGTTAGAAAAATGTTGGCCTAAACGCACTGCAGTCGAAGTGGATTACTTTGAATGCGCTGTGATAATTATTGACCGATAAGTTGAAATCATATGCTGTTCCTGATATATTTCGATCACAGTAGTATTATAAAATAAAGTTTTTTCTCTATATATAATATATTAAGAATTTAATGAAAAAATTTGGGAGATCAATTACAAGTTTTTAAATGATTTTAACTGGGTTTCTAACTGGACTTACTGCTTTAAGCCCCTTCTTCAATTTTTAATCAGTCTTAAGAGTTATTATTTGATTGCATCATACATAAACAACGAAAATAAGCTTTTTTATGAATTTTAGTAGCATAAAATGTATTATTTATCATGTAACTAATGCATACAACTTCAGATTAATAGTGTGTCATCGTAGAACAGTTTGCTTGGTACTGGAATTCAAATTGAAAATATGAGGAAGAATAAAAATTCCTTTTGTTGTTTTTAACTTCCACAAAATATCTTCAGAGCATATTTGATTCTTGACGGTTCCTCGCTTCTTTACTAGAAGGTTTTACCGTTAAATTGTATACAAATATAGCCTTTCTGCTACTCAGTTTATAAAAACTCTTTGTCTAAAAATTAAGCTAGATGTGTGAGGAATCTTTCATAGATTTTCTGCCATTCGGTACAATATTCACAGTAAAACATTTATTCATTATAAGAAAAATAATATATTAAGCTTACAAATTAGCCTCAAATAATTGAGGATAGATTAATGTTACTACTATGAGGATAGATTAATATACTTTCAAATATTTTTGTACAATAGATGACTGAGCGCCGTCTGAGATAACCACTGACCTGACTTTGTTGTAAAAGTCTTACAGTGCTAATAGTCATCCTGGCAGAAGGGAATATTTCCTCCGTATAAAAATATAAATATAAATATTACATGGGCATACAAGGCCTGTGTATAAGCATAGATACAGGGGTTGGACAAAAATATGGAAACACCTTTAAAAAAACATGTTTCTTTGCTTAATATGGTGTAGGAAACCCGTTGGCATCCAAAACAGCTTGCAGTCTTCTCGGAATGGATAAATAAAGTTCCTGTATGTTTGCCAAGGGAATATTATACCATTCTTCCTGCAAAACGGTGGCAAGTTCAGATAACGATGTTGGCGGTGGATAACGAGAACGCACTTTCCGTTCCAATGTAGACCACAAAGGTTCGATAATATTCAGGTCTGGTGACTGTGGTGGCCAGGGGAGATGGGACAACTCATCCTCGTGCTCAGAAAACCAGTCCTGGACAATGTGAGCTGTGTGAACAGGGGCTTTGTCGTCTTGGAAGACACCATCACCATCGGGGAACAAAGTTTGTACCATGGGATGAACTTGATCGGCCAAAATGTTCATATAAGTTTTGGCAGTCATGTGCCCTGACACAGTTATCATGGGGCTAGCAGAGAACGACGATATGGCTGCCCAAACCATAACAGAACCCCCGCCATGTTTCACTCTTGGCAACAAGCAGTCTTTATTATAGGCTTGAGATGGCGTTCTCCAGACGTAAACTCGGCCAGAAGTGGGAAACAATGTGAAAGAAGACTCGTCAGACCATATTACTCGCTTCCACTGCTCTATAGTCCAAGCTTTATGATTTAAACATCACCTTTTCCTGTTACGGGCATTAGCATCACTGATGAGTGGCTTCTAAATTGCAGCACGACCAGCAATTCCCTGTTTATGAAGCTCCCTTCTAATTGTTTTGGTACTCACAGGGTTCGGTAACACAACATTCATTTAAGCAGTAACTTTTGCAGCTGTGGTATTCTTATTTTTCGTCACAATTACCCTTAATGATCGTCTGTCACGATCATTCAGGACACACTTTCGTCCGCGCTGTGATTTAGCAGATGATGTTTTTCCGCTTTTCAAATATGCGGAATAAATCTTTGATACAGTACCTCTTGAAACACTAAACACCTCGGCTACCTTGCTTACGGAAGCACCTACCGTACGTGCTCCAACAATTTGCCCACGTTCGAAATCTGTTAACTCCTCGGACATAATGCAATGACAACCTCACATAACAGTACTCCGACAAAACAACTGAACTGTTTAGCACATTTACGAAGTTGTATAGGTGGCGTCAGTAGTCAAAAACGCCAGCGCCACTTACATATTTCATTAAAATCAATCTTTCTTTTCAAACATGTATTTCACAAGGTGTTTCCATATTTTTGTCCATCCACTGTATATCAATACTATGATTGTCGCAAGTCAAAGTGAATAAGAATTGATTTTCACAATCGAAATGAATTCAAAATGTATCAGATTGTAGGTATAAGAACGAATTACAGTGATATTTATGGCTATGATAATAAATAAAAGTTTATGTTTTGATCAAGTTTATGTTTTATTCTATTTACTGAGAAAGTTATACAATTAGTTGACATATTCTATGCAAACACACATACACACAACCTTATTGCTCAATATCTACCTCAAAGGAAAAACTATTTCTTCTGAAGTCTTTGGCGCCCTTTATAAACAATTATAAATAAACGCCCTTAATAAACAGTATTGTAATTGCATGCATCATTCAAGATCCTCTTGCTGTCAAATCGTCAGCATACACATGAGAATTAAACTTTTCTAACTTTTGAAGCAATAAAAAGTTTATAAGTACTTCTCCCGTCTTCTTAGCTGCCTTCGTGGAGTAGTGGTCAGCACACTCGGCGCGTAATCAAGAAGCGCGTTCAAGTCCCGCAGAGGGCACTGTTCATTTTTCCCATCTCCTGCTTCGAAATAATCTAATGTCTCTGCAGTAGCGCCTGAACTAAAAACGGTAATTGGATGATGATTCTTCACCACCAGGGTTTGGCGGGCGGGTCAACTAATCCCCAGTTGCCCTTTAAAAGGGGGAATATATGAGGTATTTCTCCCCCCTACTTAACATGCCTTCGTGGTGTAGTGATTAGCACTTGCGGCGCGTAATCAAGAGGTCCATGGTTCGAGTCCAGGCGAGGGCACTGCTCATTTTTCATATCTCCTGCTTCGAAATAACCTAAAAATTACGAAGTAAATCTCAAACACTTATTTCCTCGAAAAAATTCCAGAAAGAATTAAGCATGATTTAATTGGCAATAATAAATGAATGCGTTATCTTTGTTGTTGCGAAGCTAAGTTTCTCTAGATTGGCAACAAATCCACTAGTCTCCTGTTTCAAATGTAAACATCAATGGCCGCCATTAAAAATAGGCTTAGCGGCAATTAAACAACTTTACAAGTTCAGTTCTGCTTAACAAGGTTGACCTTGAAAGACTACTATCGGACAGGAAAATAGTTTCCTTCGACATCTCGAATGCAATTTTTCGAAGAATCTTTGCTTCCAGGAGTTTTACATTGGTAGGTCCCGCGATACTTCTTTTTTTTCTAACTGGCTAATATTAGTCAAACTCAGAGCCCAACGGAACGTTTTGCCTTCGTCATAAAACACTGCAGCTAAAAGCCTGTCGTTTAAACTAGGTTTGGGAAATTGCGCTTTTATGAAAAATTGCCCATTGCGTTTCGTGTCGGTAAGCTTAAAAATGTCGGTACGTAAAACTAGGCTTCTTTGTATGACCAACTAGCCTGTGGAAAACCTAATGTGGAAAAACTGAATTTCTTTCTGTGTTACTAAAATGTAGAGCAGAAATTCTGTCTCTTAAACATTTGGATGTAAGAGAAAAGCTAGTATAGTCAACGGTTTTTAAAAGACCTAGAATTTCATCAGGGTATAAAAATAGGCAATAGATGCAAGCAAACGTTTGTAGGAAAATTTAGATTTCGTTACTCGCCACACTAGACATTTCTTAGTTTCTTAGAACCGTGAGATTGCCTTAATATTTTAATA
Source organism: Stegodyphus dumicola (assembly GCF_044657685.1). NCBI lineage: Eukaryota > Metazoa > Arthropoda > Arachnida > Araneae > Eresidae > Stegodyphus > Stegodyphus dumicola. Next base: position 83,035,175 of record NC_140772.1, on the reverse strand, counting down.
TTTTTCCCCCAAAATATTATTTCCCTCACTTATATCCAAAAGTTTCTTATACTAGAGTTTTTGCAACTAGGAGGTTTTACTTTGATATTTATGCATGTTTAAATTGTTGAGTGTGATTTGTTATAATCCATAACAATGAAGATAAATCCTAATTAAGGAAGTAGGCATTCATGCTGGAATTCATGACTAAAGTTTTTAAGTGCAGAAGAAATTTATTCAAGAAATTCGGTTATAAGAGTAGCACCTGAAATAATAATTCTAAGCTTTAATGTGATATTCATTCTATTTAATGTATTTAACTCTAATAAATTTAGTGTCATGAGTATTTTAAAAATATTAACTTGTGCTTCAGTTTATACTGAAATTATTACCATAACTGCTTATGAAGTGACTCACATATGAATTCTTGTAATGTTCTGTATGAAGTATCTAAAAATTGAAAAATCGCATAACTGCCTTTCAAACTTCTGAGAGGTGGGAATAGATTATGGAAGGTTATTATAAGTTAGATTATTAAGTTAGAAAATCACATCAGTGATCTTGGTTCTGCATATAAAAAGAAAAAGAAAAAAGAAAAAGGAATTGATCTCAAATATTTTAGACCAACGATTATAGATTTTTTTCTTTTTCCCAATGGTATGACCATTTAGAAAACGCAAAAACTGATACCCTAATCACTGAGATAGATATCAATTTTCAGGAAACTTTGGAAAACATTTGTGCTCTTTTTCACCCTAATATATCAAGCAAAATTATCAATTCTAAAGCAAATTTAAAAATAATCGTAAAAGTAATGTGATTATTTTGCTTATGCACGAAAACATTACTCTAGACTAGAACGATTATGAAGTATATATGGTAAAACCTTTAATTTAGTTGATGAAATCAATTTATGAGTATTCCTTTCTGTGCCTTTTTTTTTTTTTTTTTTTTTTGTTTCCTTTTTTATGTTGAAGTTCTGAAACCTATAATATGATTTTTCATTCAGGATCTTATTAATTTCATGAGTATTTCCCTAATGCTACCTTATAACCATCTTCCCTAATGCAACCTTATAACCATCTTCCCTAATGCAACCTTATAACCATCTAATCTTGATAATGAAACAGGAATCCGTAATCACCATATAAAAATCCATAATCATCAAAACTATATAAAAATACAACTTTTGCAAGTGTCATAAATTTAACTATGTGACATAGTGGAAAACAGTTATCATTTTACTCTTTGCATACATCTTTCAGAACTGGTGACAGTGTCGGTATGCAAACGGTGCAGCCGCAATGACGGAAAAATGTTTAGATTGAGGTAGACACAGGATGGCAGAATATTGGGAGCCATAGACATTTTACCGGGTGACAAAAGACCTAGCTCCGGCCCTAATGATATATTGATTGTATCTACTGCACATATAAAACATTAAGCATATAGTAATTATAAATCGTTATAGCAATTTTGAAAAATGAATAGTTATATAGATCGAAAGCAGATTAGGGAAAATCATTATGTACCTAATTATTCATTGTACATAAGATAACTGATATAAGATTTCTTAATGTACGGCATAGGGTACATAGCGACAAGAACTTAAAAATTATTTGAAAGTGACACCTATGATCAAAAAGTCCATGAAGAGTTAATCATGTAAGCAAATCGTATAGTACTTAAATTTTAGCTATAAATAGATTTTAGTGTACTTTCTATAGAATGACATCCTGTTTCATGCATAGTTTCTATTACGATAAAAAATTAAAACAATTTTCGATATTCAGTACGATGTCAGGTTTTGAGCAAAGAGTATTTGGGCAAAGAAACTCCAGGTCCTTTGATCAGAAACAGATTCTATCAAGCAATAAGTAGCTTTATTTGCCAGAATCCTCACCCTCTTCTGTTCTCTTTCGACTGTTATAGTTTTAAAACATTTCAAGATCTCCAAACACAACCTGAAAGTGAGTTTGTGGTAGATATCAAAAGTAGCATGATTAGAATCCTTCCAGAAATGACATGAGCTCAATATATCAAGCAATATATCAATATATCAAGCAAAATGCATATGTTCCATATGAGCAAGTGCATATGTTCCAAGAGATATTCATTACTTAAAAAGTTACTAAGTAATAATATTTCAGATTTCAAGCAAAAGTTCTCTATAAGCATTTCCCGCAAGCATTTTGAAATGAGAATATTAAATACTGGCACATTAAAACATCTAAGTCACTGAAGCTATCTAAAATCCTACTTTACAAGTAATTTTCAATACTTCCGAATAATTCAAGGTTAGTGCCATTCTCCGTCATTCTAAAATTATTTTATCCTCACTGGAAAATGCAAGTGTTTCATTATTTTAAGACTGAGCTAATAATCTTTACAAATATTTTTTTTCATCGGTTCTGGCGACAAATTTCTTTAACTGGAAAGTAATGCAGTTTCAACGATGATACATAATACTATTTATGTTTAGTAGCTGCTCAAAAGCACTAGATGTAAAAAAAAATATTATTCAGTTTCAATATCTTATCAGAAAAATCAAGGTGAAAATAGGCGATGAAACTTGATAAGTACATGCATGTATTTCGTGTAGTCAAGTTTTTCTCATATATTTCGTGCAATGGTGTAGGGAATCACCTTGTGTCATATAACTGACTTGATAAAATGGCAAAGTCTCTAGACTAGAAAGCTTATTTTACATTTTTAAAGTTCATTTAGGTGCTTCAAATCTTTAAATCTGTGTGAAATTAGTTACTTTCGAAAAACATTTCTAATTATAGGCTGTACAAAACTGAATTTCAAGACCTTCTTCGCTGTTGAATTTCTTTGACAATGAAACGATGCCATTTATTCCTATTTTCCGCCCAACTTGGATGTGGTTAATGACTCTAACTGCCGTATCGAAACGTCCAGTTTCGAATCCCGGAGAAGGCATGGATCTTTTTAAACGTATAGTGTTTGTGTGGCAAAGGCGCCTTATAAATATGCGGCGAGCTGAGAGTCCTCTCGAGAGGCTGGAGAAAGGTAAAGAGGGGTGAGAGACTCTCGGATCCGTGCCCTCCCGGGGTCCCTCTCTTAGAAATAGGGGATGAAATGAGCTAACTTTGGATTGTCACCTATATGGTGCACAAAGCTCTAGCCAACGATAGGCACATGTGACTCCTTGTCAGGATGAATGTCATGGATTGTGATGATCATTGTCAGACTAGTGAAACTGGTAATAACAACAATCCAGTATGAATTTGAAGAAATCTTGAAAAAGTCTAAAATGGAATCAACTTGTTCCTCAGATATGAGAGGTCACCTTGGACTTAAAGAAACAGCCAAAACTTCGCAAATAGTCAAAATTTTTACAAACAGCTTAAACAAAGAGATCTTGTTTCAAGATGATTGTCTAATCAAGTTTTGCTATTCATCAGAAACAGATTTTGTTTTTATGAGTTCTGAAACGCAAAGCACCTTTACAGCTGCAAACGTGTTCATTTTGCCTACTGAGATGACTCGTGGTGATTTTGCCATCACCGTACGGAAAGTGAAGAAAAGGTGATACCATTAAGTTTCATCGTCATATTTTTCCGTGCATATTTTATAAATTATTAAACCAGTATATTTCTTTTCTAATAACTATATGTGCGGAACTTTACTCCTTTAAATGTTATATCCGGCGCTGTGTAAACAATAAAGAAGGTTCATCGCCCATCCTAGTCTTTCAATAAAACAATAGCGGACACAGAAGAAGATTTTATATAACCTTTTCATTAGTTCTTTAGTCTCATAGCTCGTGCAGTAACAAAAGTCTCCGTTTCTTCCAGGAATAACGGAACACAAAAGTTAAAGTGAAACTTACGGATTTAAAATTTGATATTCAAAAGATAAATTCCATTTGTAAGTTTTGGTTCAGGCCCTCGACTCGCGGGAGCAAACAGGGGTAATAAAAGCTGAAGTAGATTCAAGTAAATTTAGAAACTGGAAGAAGCATTGAACTAGCATTGAAACGGTCAGTAACTGCCGGAAGCTTACTCTAAGTGCATATAAGAAGTATTCTTCTTAACTAGTTTGTATCGTTATACAGGCCGACAAAAGTAGAAACGACAGTAAACGCAAAATTAAAGCCTATATCTTCATCTTAACTTTTGGACTAATTAACTGTAAGTTAAGACAGTTGATTGACCTTTCTTCATCTCTTTTGGGAAATATACTCCTTTACATCTTTATAAAAATATCTATAAATATTTTGTTCCAAAATTTATTATTTATTATCTTTTAATTATAAAAATGAAGCTAAAGTACTTTTTATTTTAGTTGTAACAAAACATTAATATGTTTGTTTCTGCATTTAGAAAACCTATTTTATACACATAGCCCATTTTGTGTATCAAACTAGCTACTCTTTGTTAATTTTCTTTAAAACTCATTTTTAAATTATGAACTATGACCGAAATCTTATTTGCTTATCAATATTTATTACTTGTCATGGTATAATCTTACTTTATATTTTACTATTTTAGGAAGTTTTACAGTTCTGAAGAGTTCAAAATATTTAAAGGAATTCCTAAGTAGTTTAATTTTGAACGAATAAAGCTTTTAAAGATCACTGGAAAGTACCGAAAGTTTTAGCGCTGCAGTTAAAATTACCCGAATTTAAATACCGAAATTTTTAGCTTTGCGAATTTAATTTAAATATTGCTTTTGTGCTAAGAAAATTGTCTAACCATACAATGTTTTTTAGCAATGTTCTTTATTTAAAAAAATTCGATGTAAATCATATGCATTTTAATTTGAAGCTCAAACCTTTTGGAAACCTTCTGAAGCTTTGAACCTTTTGAAGTTCTTTGGAAAATCATTTCCCTCCACTAGGGGTATATAAACACCAAGTTTACATGTACTACAATTAAGTTTTTATAACGTTTAAGACTGTCAAATTTTCTTTAGGGCAATGAATATGGCGCCAGACAAACCGGAAGTATTGTGCCGTGTTTGTGGAGACAAGGCCTCTGGTCGACACTATGGAGTTCCTAGCTGTGATGGGTGTCGAGGATTCTTCAAACGCAGTATACGTCGAAATTTAGAATACTCTTGCAAAGAACAAGGCCGCTGCGTAGTGGACGTTGCTCGTAGAAACCAGTGCCAGGCCTGTCGACTGAAAAAATGCCTCAGTGTCTGTATGCGGAAAGAAGGTAATTATTTTTATTCAAATGTTTCCTTCTCGATATATGTATTGTCATTAATCTTGTTTGCTGGTATATTGTTCTCAAATTTTAAACGCAAACGAAAGAAATTCGTTTCTTTAGATAATTTATTTTATATGTGCTTTGTTCTTTGCTTACAATCCAGCGGTTAAGATTCAGTTAAATATAATTATTAAGAACATTGAGTCCACAACATTTACAAAGCCTAAAAAAATGGATTATAGTTTCATTAAGTAATACCTAAAAATCGTTTATCTGATCTGTTTAATGCTTACTATTTATTCAGTTTTTTCTTCATGGTACCTTCGTTTATTTAATACTACGCTGTAATAATATTATTTAATTTCAATCATTATTTAAGTTATAAATATACTATTTTCATGTTGAATGTTGCATAAGCAATAACGCTTTATATATAAAAGTTTGAATTCAAATTTCACGTAAAAGCTATATAATCATGTCACATAAAAAAGCTCGAATTCAGAAAGCGAGTTTAACAGCATGGTAAAATATTTTTATCAGTGAAAATAAATATTATAAAAGTAAACTTGATAAACATATAACAGTTAAAACAGTCTGAGTATTTAATTATACTATTTGCCTTTAATTGCTAACCTTTAGAAGTTAACCTCTACTTGTTGAAGAGTAATCGTCTCTTAATACTTAGTGTGAAATCAAGATACAACTCAAAAGGTACAAATTAAAATAAAGCCTTTTTCCTTGTAATTTTAGTTCTTACACTTAAAGTAATATAAATCATGTTATTCAATTCCTTGTTGAAAGCTTTTCGCTGGAACTCTACAGTATCTTATATGGATCATAATTCTTGAAACTACAACACTAACTGGCAGAGCAGAAAAAGCGCAACATTCAGTACTTACCAACCATGACAACATCAAGCGTTCAATTATACTTGAGACTAAAGGGTCTCTCTTGGCAATTAGTAGCAGTATCTACTCAGAATGGCTTTAGAGGGCAACATCTACTCAGAGTCATTCATTTTAACTATAGTCGCTTGCCACAGAATTTGCTCAGAAGACTGAGCAAGCACATGAAAAAACAAGGCATAAAGGGAAGAATCAATCAAAAGCTAACTGTTATCAAAACTTAAAATCAAGTGTCACAAACGCATATGCAATTTATCTGACTTGACTTAATGTGTGAAATAATCAAAATTAAATACGCTGATATTATGTTGAAGTCCATGTTTTCTTAAAATAATCATATGCACTCCACTTGTAATAAAACTGTGTTATAAACCAAATCAAAGTCAAGTAAAAGTCATGTAAATTCGTAGCATAAATCCCGCAAAAATTTATATTAGTTTAACTTTAGAAGTTTAAAAATTTGTATTTCATTTTCTTACAATTTCTGAAATTATTTCTAAAATGAGATTTTGCCATTCTTGAATGATAAAAGCTCTGGTTTATAGATTAAAGGAGAAATAAATTTTCTAGTTTCTTACGAAGTTGTTCAATAGTGAAATAAAATGCTGAGATTAAGTTTTTTTAAGTTATAGTAAATTTAAAATGCAATCCCTAATGCAGCGCCTTACGAGAACAACACTTTAAAACGAACTTTTTTGCAATTGCTCAGTTTTGGCAGAGAAGCACTAAACTACGTGTTGCCCTCCAAGACATCCTAGTCATTCTTAACCCAACTCGACGCAACAATTTCCTTCCTCCTTTCATATCGCCGCCATATTCACTGTAAAAGGCTTTGCTGATATCTATACACGGTTACTTGTAATCTATGCTGGAACTTGTTTTAGAAGCTGTAAATAAAAATTTCAGAATATTAAAATATTAAAACGCCATGCTTTGTGATTTTGAGTATGATTTATATAAAACTGCAAAATCTGTCTCCTCATACATTTTTGCAAGTAAAGAAATATATTTTTCTTTTGTTTATAATTCTTAGTTATACTGCTTATAAATACGAGGCAATTTAGGATTTGAGAGCTGCAAAGTGGGGAATAAAAGACGAAAGCAAAATTGAAGTTCTCATTTATTTCAGATTTTGCTATATTTTATTGATTTAAATATGACACAAAGAGAATTTTATAATTCTTTTGCGTCATTTACTTTCAATATTATTTTATAATTAATAGGTATTTTTATTTTACGTTGATTAGAGTATTATTTTATGTGGATTAAGAAATAGTTTCCCGATTTAATTGTTATTGAACAGAAATGGGTTATGCGTTTTGATTTACTAGGGAAAATTTAATTTATTACTCTTTTACTTTAATATAAAAATAATATGATTCATATTATTATGTGTAATAAGATAAGAATAATAATATGAATAGTTTTAAAGAATTATTTAGTTATGAAGAGTTTTTATTACGTAAATAATAATTTTACTGTTTTACGTTAATTGAAAAAGAAATTAATAAATTAGTTATGTGTTTAGGTAAACAAAAAGAATTTCATTTTTAATTATATAAGCTTTTTTGAAACACATACAAAAAAAATTCCCTTACTTACACTACAGTAAAACTTACACTATAATAAAGTACCTTACTCACATTATATTAAAGTAAAACAGTAAGCATAATTTTACTGTTTTACTTTAATTGAAAAATAAATTAATTATGTGTTTAGGCAAATAAAAATAATTTCATTTTTAATTGTATAAGCTGTTCTGAAACAGATAAAAAATTCCCTGACTTACACTGTAGTAAGTACGTATTTTGATTAACCAAAAAAGACTACCCAACTAAACAAATTTTTAGATTATCCAAGAAACTGTCATTACAGTAATCCATACAGTTCGTGTTATGTAAAAAATCACATCTACAATTACGAAATAATTTAAAACGCTATACAATAGAATGCAACATGTAATAGAATGCATATATCATATTTGCAGCTCAAAATATGAGACCGAAAATTTTATAAGTTGTGGACCTTGCGAAAAATTAAACAGTCCCCATAGACAAAATATAAAAATTAATACGAGGAAGCAAAAAACTTAGATACAATTTTAAAGCTAACGAATAAAACTGTAAGAATTTCTTATAAATATGTGAAACAAATTTAAGTTAACCTGTCAATAAAAAATTAAAGAAAATTCACAAGATATAATATTCAAAATTTTGTCCCATTCAAATGTTAATCAATGGTTGAGAGCATTGTCAGTAATCAATTTGTAAAGGTAATAAAGGTTTTATAATTTATTCATATTATTTATTCAAATGTTATGTAAAATGTACGTAAAATATAGTGGTTTCCATTGTTTTAGCAATGGTGTACATAGGACATGCCGTCACCAGCAACACAGTAAATCTGTAACCAGCACACAGCAATCTGTAACACTTTCTGTATGAAAAACTAGATTTGGACATAGTTACTGAATCAGATGTCGAAACGTTTATTTCTATCAGGTTGAAATTCTTTTATCTTTTCTTCAAACTTAATATAAAACTAACTTTGGACATGATGGCAATATGAATATTGGCCTTAACAATTGCATCATGTGGCGGAGACCGGATCGATCTATCTTCCTTAACTTCACATTTAATTTTCAGTTGTTGGATGATTTAGGTATATCAGATATGATCCAGTATTACAATAATAATTTAAGCAAAAACTCTTGTAATTGTTGTAAAACTGTTCCCAGTGATAAAAGCATTTATAAGTGTCGCATGCTGTTCTTTGATCTAGAACCAAATGTGTTTTAGATTTGCGTTGATTCCTTACTGTTTCTTTCTACAGCAACTGAACGCCGTTACTAGAAGGGGTCAACTAAATTTCCCAATTAAAAAGAATACTTAAGACATATAATACTCTGACCAATTGATGATGGCCAACTGTTTACTGAGTCTTTCTTGAAAATTTTTATTCTTTCTTATTTTATGAATAACTGAACTTCTTGGTGATTTACATGCCTTTAAATTTAACACTAAAACTCCGAACATTTTACGAGCACTTAACAAAATCTTTTAAGGTAAACTAAACTTAATATAGTCATTTAAAAGTCCGTATAAGAAACTAACATACATCAAAATATAGCTGTTCACAGTCTGAAACCGCTTAAATAAAACAGCTGCAACTGCATGAAAGTTATATATTAAATGGGAAAGATTCTTGCATATTTATATTCGTAACTGCATTTTAAAATTTATTTCCTTTATAAATTCAGCATATCTGGCCTTCATTCAAAGGTGCATTCTGACTTGAATAAGTTATGCTAGGTTATCTGAATTTGGAAAAGCACGCGATAGCTATCTGCCCAATGCAAGGGATGCTTTCGTGGAAAAAACTTTAAAAGAAAGTGCCTCATATTTACGTTAGGCATGGAGAAAACCGCGAAACACACCCTGCATCTATCCTGATCGCCTAGGTTTCTACCTTGATCAAACCACGAGTCTCAGAGGTCTTAACGATTCGGTTGTTGAAAATAAATCTACATACTATCTTGAAATCATCTTTGTCCAATATCTAGCGACGCTGGTTAGACCGCTTGTTTCAAATATGAGACTTCCTTGCTGTCGAGCGTCATTACGAAATTCTTTGCCTTGACCTGCAAATATACTCAGAATTCTCAAACTGTCGGATAACGGACTTCTAATATATTATCCTTATATACTGCCCATACTTAACAGAATTAAATTCTCTTGCAGCTAGCTCTGTGTATACTAATCTTAAATAAACCAATATAAAATTAATCCATGGCAAAAAATCCTAAGAAAAAAATGTCCAAAGAGGTTACAGGCTTCGAGTTCTGTTCGAATCACAATAGAAATCTATGTAATCTTAAATGTTTTACGTTACGTCTTACGTATTTTGATATTTTCCCCAGATCTTTCTATTATTTTATTCTATACTATTATAATCTCTAAAATATTGTTACATTATTTTCGTCCTTCACGTGCGTACGGGGATCGTGTGGATTTGGAGTGAATAACGTCGACATTTGATGAAGTATCGAAACACACTTTATTTAGCCAGTATTAATCATCAGGACAGTTCCAACAACACTTTTTACAGTCGTCGAAGATCTACTATAAACACGCTGGAACAATCAGCGACACAGCCTTCACACTGTCAGGCAATAACGGTGAAAACAGCTTCCTACAAAGCACCAGAGTACAGCTCCCGACTATGCTTGGTCGTTCTTGGAACTCCACGTACTCTCGAGACTCTCCACGCTACAACTCGCGATGCACTCGACGACACACGAGCACAGCTCCCGACTCTTCGGTTCAGTCGTTCCCGGAGCTCAACACGCTCTCTCGACGATGCACTAACAGACTCCGTCGGTGCACTCGACGACCCACTCGGCCCTCGCTCAATGACTGACTATCAGATCGCTAGAAGAGGCACTCTTACTCGCACACTCTCACTAACTGCGGACTAGCAGGGTTTATATAGCTTTTGACTGATGTTCGAGAACATTCTGGGCTAAACCGGTAAGAATTCGTTCCAGAAGTTTCTCCATCCGTCCATGGCATATCGAAAATTTTGTCGCCAAATGGGCGATTTCTCTCCAAATGTGGCAACTTTGCCTTCCCTTGCCATTTTATGGCAACCCTAAAACTGCTTTGCGGGGAAGCTATCTTACCACGCCTGTACATTTCGTAACAATATATTTAAAATTTCGACTAGTGTTTACTCATAAAAACAATTATGATTAATTCAAAGTTCATTAACACATAATGAATATTTCTTCGTTTCTACCTAATTTGCTATTAACTAAAGCATTTTTATTCTTATCATTGTGATTTTGTTTTTTAAATTCGTTATAAAAAATGGAAAATTAAAATTGCAGATGGAATGCATGAAGATAAAACTTTACATTTTATACGTCTCAAAGTATGTGAAGAAATCATTAGTATTAATGAACTGCAAATCTCTACATTTAAAACCTGATATGCTCGTCTTAAAATTTAATTTGCCATTATTTTGCAATTAATACATCTCAGTGAGAATCACGCATTTGATTAGTAATACATATTTTGGGTATAAACATTTGTATTATTTAGTACTATCAGTTTGAGTACTTGAATATAATTGAGTCAGGCATGAATGAGTCAGACAACTCTTTGAAGGCAATCTAAACTAAATATAATCATATAATTTCTTTTTCACTTAGCTGTTTAATAGTCTGAGATTGCATAATCTAATCACCATTAATTTGCATTCTTTTCTGGCATATAAGTTACGATCACGATTTCCTATCGGTCATTTCTGACGACCTCTAATTGTTGATACTTATCAGATCCTACAAACTTTCGTGCGAATTAATTCTTGACTATAAGTTAATTTAAAACTTGTGATTTTTTTTTTTTTTTTTTTTTTTTGTATACAGAACCCAAGTAAATTGACATATCCATTAAATCATTTGATTCTGAGAAATGTAACACGCATCATCTCAATATTAGAAAACGAAAGGAAATCTAGAAGCTAGACTACTGTAAAGTATCAATATAAAGAATAGAGTTTAATGCAACTAATTATAAATCTGAAAAGTGAGCTTGACTTGTAAGATTTAGTTCTTAACTTTTACTGCTTTCTTAATTATCTAATAGAAGGTGGAGAGCATTACTAATCATTAGGGAATAGTATGATGCGGGTTCCAAACCCGGCGAATGATCAGCAGGTGATTTCTTACTTTTTCGGTAAGTAATGTGAACACTAACCAGCTTCTCTCAATACGTTTTCAAAAAATGAATAGTCGCATTTATGCAAACAATTATAGCGTGCTTTACCATAATCGTTTAAACTAAAAGGTTAACAAAGATTATTAATTAGCTGATAAGTCTTAAATTGTGACTTGCTAGCTGTTATTTTTATAGATCTAAATACAAATTTTTTATAAATATCAGGTAAGGTTGTAATAAATTGCAGCATTCCCTGTATGTGTTCTTGTAAGGTAAATGGTCAAGAAGTCTAGCTGACATTAGAAGATCGACGGTTCGATTCCCGGGGAGGCACAGTTAATTTCTCACGGTTTCAATAGTAAAAAAACTTAGTATTTTTCACAGTGGTACCCGAGCTAAAATTTGGTGAACGCTAACTCGTTAGCTCCTGCATTTAGCTGATTGGATCTCGCGCCTCTTCTTAGTTTACAAGGTGACTAATGAAACCGCATTACTCCGTCATATTATGATGTTAGTAGTCAACGTGTCCATCTAACAATGAAGATCCATAGCTTGAATCCCAGTGAAAGCCCGGTTGATATTTGATGTTTCTTTTTTTCGAAAAACTTGTAATAGTTTGTGTAAGTAACATATGTAAAGCATTTATGAGTGAGTGATGAGCTTATTAGTTGCATCGAAGTTAAACTTAATACGACTTAATACTTTTAGAACTTGCACCTAGAAAAACTGAAGCTCAGCTTGATATCTACTATACGGATAGACATGTGAGCATCATCTTAATCTGGAGGGATACTTTGTCAGTTAATTCTTAATGTAATGTCCTGATGTAATTTTTATCTTGTTTGCTAAGTAATAACTTTGTAATTCAACCTACCGAGGAAGAAATAGCTTTATGTTAATCACATAATTCTTCTTAGTTTTGTTTTACTGATCTCTTTACTTAAGCGCATCACATGGATCAGAAAATGAGAACAGAGAAATCAGAGAGCAAGTAATGGACGATAAATCTTAAAATTATAAAATATCGAATCAAAAATGGGGGAAATATATCCAAAATATATTACAATAAGTTTGTATTGCTGTGCTATGGCAAGTGATGCTTGTAAACAGTAAAATAGTGTTGTGCTCTCCAGATACCCATGAACTGAAAAATAAAATCTTACTATCTACAAACTTAAAACAAAACAAGTAACTTAAAACAAAATCTAAATTGAATTTCTGAAAACCTAATAGACGGATTTTAACGAAATTTTGTATGAATATAGACTTATAACAGAGAAAGAGATGTACCGTTCAAAAGCCATTCATTTTATGTACGCATAATTATCAGTAAAGCTCATAGTACATTGAGATAACGAACTAAAAATGAGTCCAATATGGGGTATTGGACTCTTCTCCTCACAGCCAGACACATCGCAGAGCATGACGGCATACCGCACTGGAGGCAAATGAGGAGTTCATATGGTAGTTGATCCCCTTCCTGCAACAATGCAGTTTTCAACTCTCAGAGGATGATCGCGAGGTGAAATTGCCGTCCAAAAGCTTCAAAGGAATGCTTTTAAGGTCCGGAGATATGGCTGGCCAATCCATGCAGCGAATATCCTCACTTTCCAGGTAATTTGACAAGCTGAGCCATATGTGGATGAGCGTTGTCATCCATTAACAGGAACACAGGATCAACTGCGCCCCTGAAAAGTCGAACCTAGGGCTCTAAGATGCCCTCTTTATACTTCCAAGTACTCAGGAAATCTTTGTTAAAAACGTGCAAGGTGTGCGTCCGTCCAACATGCCTGCTTACACTATTACACCTTAATCACAGTAGTGATTCCTTTTCCTGATGAGAAAGGAATGGTATTGTGTTCCAAGCTCTTTCCAGATGCAGGTACGCCGAGAACCAGCAACCAGGTTGGATCTCAACTCATCTGTAAAAAGCACTTGCTACTGAAGTTTGCTCCAAGACGCGTGTTGTCTGCAGCATGCTAAACGAGCTCTCTTGTATTCTGCCATAAGCGGGTCAAACACAGAGAGTTTTCTAGCATACATGCCTGTATCATAAAGCCTTCGGTCAACCATAGACCTTAAAACTCGAGTTCTGGTGGCAGCATTCAGCTTAACGTGAGAACTGAAAGCCGTAGCAGTCCTGCGTCACTGCGCTGAAAATGCCAGTTCTTTTCGATATGAATCCAGCGGCCTGAAACTGTTTCCACAAACTTCATATGACACTGAGCGTTACATTAAGCTCTGTAAGCATTTGTGTTTGTATTATTCTGTCTCCAATACCGACAATTCTCCATTTCATTCCGTCAACCATACAGTTTTGGCTACTTATTTGACTTAAAAGCTTATAAAATTTACCCAACTCTTGCAAGAAACGCCAAGAATATCGTGAAGGAGTACGAGCGCATGAATCCCTCCCGACAACCCCTCGTGCGCTTATATCACTTGCATAATCCCAGCCTCTCAGACACGCACGTGTACGTTTACGTATTCGACTTTGAATATTTGCATAAATCTTCGGTGGCATAATTAGTAAGTTCAGGTCATTACTTTTCGTAAAAACTGATATAATTTGCAAGTTCTCTTAGTTTTGCACTCGAGTCTATGTTCATGTATGATACTAGTTTGCCAAAACATCATATTTACATTATCCGAAATATATATGAAGTACTGATCCTTATTTAGATCAGTTTAGAAGAACTATATCTCAGATTTCGGTAATAGTTTCTTCTCAATGAAATTAATGAACACGTAAGTCATGTAAAATTTGAAGATCTAGCATCACAAGTTATTTATGAATTACATTCTTTAAACAAGGCTACAAGTAGCAATTTACAGCTTCGCTCGAGAAAGCAAAAACGGTAAGTCCTGCGTGAAAGAAAGATGCTGTAGAATCATTATGTTTTTTTGAAGCAAAAGAGATAAAAAATGAGCAGTGCTCTCACCGGGACTCGAACCTGGACCTTTCGAATACATGTCCAGTATGCTTCTAATTACACCACGAAGACATACTGAAAAGAGGGAGAAAATACTTTATATACTCACCCTTTTAAAGGACAACTGGGTATTAGGGGACCCAATCGCCAAATCCTGGTGATGACAACCCTTTTTGGGTCACCACATTTTCAGTCCAATACCTTTTTAGTTCGGATGCTACTGTACAGTCATTAGATTTTTTTGGAGCAGGAAATTTGAAAAATGTGCAATGCCCTCCCCGATACTCGACCCTGGACCTCTCGAATACGCGTCACGTGTGCTACGTTACACCACGAAGGCATTTATTCACTTTCGTCGTTAAGCAAAACCAGTATATGATTAATTACGACACAATAACACGCCAAACAAATTCTAATTCAGAAGTCAAATAACAAAAATCAGCGTTATATTTTTCAGCTGCAAACCGCATTTCAAAATTTTCACAGGACTAGTTTTGATGGTTTTATCGAACCACCATCCTCAGCTGCAAAACCGCAAATATCCTCATTTGTGGTTTTGCAGCTGAGGATGGTAGTTCGGTAAAACCATCGAAACTAGTTTTGTGTGAAAATATAACGCTGATTTTTGTTGTTTAACTTCTGAATCAGTATATGATTATTAACAATAATTACTTTTTCCATACTTGATCAGAATTTCATTTAAACGTCATTTATATACATAAATTATTATTATATAACAATTAACGTGAATTTTCACGTATTTGAAAATAAACTTAACTGCATTATTCTTATGTGCTCCCAATTAGTTATGTTTTTCCACATGATTTCTCATTAACTGGCTCTACCTAAATGCCGTTGTCAAAAACATAAATATTCATAGAATTTTTACAGTTCAAAATGGATTAAAATCTTTTTATTTATTACTTTTTTAATTATTTCTCTTTTTTTAGTCATAACTAAAGGCAAAAACTCCGAAGACCTGCTTGTAAAATAAAGGTCAGAATACAGATCGTCTCATTGAATGATATGGCTATGCTATCCTGGAACTGAACTCGACTTATACTTAACTCGACTTTGCATTATTTTCTTAATCTGTAATGTGCTGCATGTGTAAATACCATTAGCTAATCATTCATCAGATTTCGTTGAAGATGACAAATATCGACTAATCGCACCTAGACTAGAGGTATATTGACATGCATGCTTATGATTAGGTACAATGATCCTTCCAATAGCCAAAATAAATAAATAAAAATTGTTGTTATTTAGTTCGATTATTAAATGCTTTGCTGTAATTATTTATCCTCCCAATCTCATGAAAATACAAACCAGATCTAAGAATTTATGTAAGCCTAAGAGGAAAAAAGCTTCTCCGTTGCTTTATGCCTTCAGCACGTTATCGATGACAGTAGAATCCTAGAATCTCTCATCTGTCTTCCTTAACTCTCAACTTCTCGAAAATACTTTCGGCCCAATGAATTTATCGTAGGGCGACAGGAGAGTGACTCCTGCCGCAAACACATTATACATTCACAAAAATTCACACTTTTTCGAGATTCGAAACCGAGGCCAATGACATGGCACCCGACACCGTAAACCATATCGAAAAGCGCGGCGTGTGTTGCAGTTCCGTGGGAGCCACATTGGGCATTCCCGTGTAATAAATTTTTGGCTACTTGCAGATTGAATTAGCTAACAGAAACTACTACCGATAAAAAAGTTCTGTCTCTTCTCTGTCTGTATATAAGTATATGCATGTATACAAGAATTTTAGCGGTTTTATGAATGACGATATAAGTAATAAATAATTAGATTTAAATTTACATGCTCTAGTTACTCATGTTAAATTTGATTTCGACAATCATCTTTTAAAATACCTGTCTGAATATGTACAATCTGAATTTTAAGAAATTAATATATATATATATATATATATATATATTCTATATAATATATATAATTTTTATAGAAAATACACAATTTAAAAGCTGCTTTAATTTGCATGAATGATTATTAAAATTGAGGCTATTAATTCACGGCTTGTAACATATTTTCAGAAAATAAATTTGAGAAGCAGTTCAAAACTTTAAAACCTCCTCGTTTGAAAAAGAAATCTAAAGAAAAGTTTGCATGTACAAGCTTTCTTTTGAAGTTTAAAGAAATATTCCTTAAAATAGAATATATCTGTAAACTCCGAGAGCAGGAGAGGTGAATTCTCCCTGTCTCTTCAATTCCTTCCTGAGAATTCTGCTCCTCTTTGACTTTCGATTCAGGGCCCATTCTTCTCTGCAAACTGTGGTCGCTACTCCCTTATCACGTGGGTGTCGAAAGGCCAAAAAGCCCCGTCAATACACCCTCTTGTTCGGGAGCGCGCCCCCGTGAGAAAACCGCACCTGCCGATGCCTCTAATTGGTCAATCCATCGATCTCGGTGACCGCCATCCGACTCAGAAACCACGCCTCCTTTTTCTCCTGTTTACCCCCAGGAAGGTTGCTGCGTTGCTTCCTTTATCGCACCTTAGGAACTTCTAATGTAAGAGATTTGAATGTATCAAATGACTTGAACAGCTAACTTTTCTTTAGAAAAACTAATGATTAAAAAAAATAATAATATGGACAAAATAATTTAATAAAACTATCACGGGCCATGAAAAAATAACTTTAAAAAAATCAGTCATTTCTATTGTCTTCTTCTTTGTACAGGCTTTTCATGCTTTAACTCAAAGAGTCACTTTATTAGCTTTTTTTTTTTCTTTTTTTGTCCGTAATTTTTTAAATATGTATTTTAAACTCCAGGCTCAAGGCTCTTTAGTACCCTGCCGGCAAGGGATATTGGTTGCAGTATGAATTTATAATATAGCTGATGTAAAGGGTATAGGAATCAAAAATCTATATAAAAAAATTATATCATGATTTTACTTTGAACATTTTAATAGGGCAGTTCTTTTCATGGAATTGTTGCGCTGGTTAAAGAGCATTGTTATATATCTTTTGCATGATGATTTTAATTAATTGGTATTTTAAGAAATTTTAATTAATTGGTATTTTAAGAAATTTTAATTAATTTAAGCAATAGAAGATTTTTATTCAACTAATGGAAAAAGTAGAAAATAATTAACTAGATAAAAATTTAATAATTTTCTTTTTATTATAATAATTTTAGTAATTAATTAAATAAGTAAAAATAAATTTAATTAACAAAAGTAGAACAACGTAATATACCCCAGGGTAAAAAATTCGAAAAAGAAATAAATAAGGGTATAAGAATTTTTTTACCATTAATTAGTTTCATCGTTAATTAGTTTAAAATATGAAATTTAAAGTTTGTTTTTTATTATTTCAAAGACGGGGAAGTGTAAAATTATTTTAATTATTAATATTCCAAGCCGTTTTCTCTTGACTTATAGTAAGTTTAGAGCAATGGCTTAGCTTCAGCTTTTGCCACCGGAGGCGATCTTTGTGACACTCGTCTATTCATTTTCTAAATACATTTTTAATTCCAACATTCTAAAGTGCCATTTCAGTCTCTCTTCTGTTAGCAAAATCGTTGATGATCTTCTGGAAGGGTTTCCATTATTTCCCTTTCTGTCATGTAGATAGCACGGTAAGATTTCCATAAACGTAAGTTATTTCTTAATCAAGTCGTAGGCAGCTGGGCCTGGTCGAACTACCAGTGCTCATCGATTTTAGCACTGCAAAATTAACGCTTTGATGGATGAATCTGATTTTTATTGTTCTGCTATTTTTTGAATTGCAAATGATATTAAAAAATGCACGGATAGCCAATTACAGGCAATTTCCCTTAGGAGATATTTCTCTGCCATTCACCGTTAGATTAACAAATTTATTTCTTTTAACTAATTGCAAATATTCGAATGCGTGGGCAGTTTATTGCTTCTAACCCTCTAAAAAACTTGTTACATATATCAATATTGAAAAATAATATATTGAACTTCTTTGCATAATTAAAATTAATGTTCTTATTTAGTTGCGACATTGTAATTACTGAAACTTAGAGACATAAATGTTTTATTGAAATAATCTATTCAAAAAGACATCTTAATTACTGTCTGTATTATTCTTGTTGCAAGACTGTTCATTCATAATGGTAATTTTAAATAAATAGAGGAGTTAATTTATGATATAAAATGCATTCATTGCTCAAGCACATGTTCCTAAATATTGTTCCAAGAAAATACATTGTTCAGCTTTGGTGCCAACATGCCTCTTAAATTGGTCATCGTCATGTGCAGAAATTAACTACTTTTGCTATATAGTATTTTTTTGGTATACTGTTTCTGGCGAATTAGATTAAAAAGGGGAGTTCGTAGCGTTCAGTACTTCCGAAAGACAGAAAAAGTAAAACGTATACATCTTACTCAATGTTCCCTGCATTTTATTACCATTTTATGTAGCACTGATCCTGGCAATCCTAGCTTTCATGTACTTCCGAAAGACAAGAAAAGTTTTACTTTTCTGTCTTACACAATGTTCGCTGCATTTTTATTACCTTGTTCCTTTATTACCACCTACTTAGAAAAGGTTATTTTTAGTCTTCTTGTACCATTTAGGATTTTTGCCTTCCACAGCTTAATGAAAATTTAGTTCAAAAAATACTGAATGAGGAATACTTCATCTGCGAATTACTACTCTATCTGCTCTTGCCCCTTTCGTACATTGGATTTCAGTCCTTGGCGCGATATTCTTCACGTCTATGGCAACCCCTGTTTGAGAGGAGACGGGAAAAGTCGACAGGTCTTGTTTGAATCGTAGGTGTTGTATTTGACGCGGCGGGGGATAAAAGCTCGGGTAAAGGGGAAAGGGCGTGGTGGGGAGAAGAGGCCAGGAGGATAGGGTGACAAATCCGACGACCATATGGTCTGGTCCCAATCGGATTTGGGTTCTGGAAATGCTTTCGACCAGGTTTTGCACTTAACACTAATCAGATATATATCGGTTATTTCGAACCAAAAGGGCGGATATCTTTAATCGCTTTTGCAGCCTCCGCTTAACACCCATCCTCCTACTCTTTCAGCGAAACTTAAAACTGCCCCATCGGCTTATGATTTAAAGGATTTATTTTAGAGCCAATTTTTTTTTTAAGAAAGAAATAGTCAAGCGAAATTAATTGTCTGGAAATAAAACCCATGATTCAGATTGGAAAAAATAGTTATTGCTATTTAGCAATACCCCTTTAATTTGTTCAAGGGAAAATAATAATAAAATAATAATATTAGATAGTTATAATTGAATTAATTAGCATTATTTTTCTGTCATTGTTTTTACAACGGCCTAATTATAACTTAAATTATTAATAAAATTGTGAGATGCGGATTTATGGCTCTAATAAGTTGCAATCGAAAGGGGTTCCACATTCCAAGATAGAAGCTATGCTTATAATTTTCAAAAAATTATAAGCATAGCTTCTATCTTATAGGAGCTTCCAAAAATCTAGCTAAGGTTGGATCCCTCACTTCATGAATCTGCCTCTGAAGACCACAAAATGCACAAATGTCTGGGTTAGATTGAATTTAATAGATTACAGTGAAATTATTAAGATTATCTTTTTAAAGGAATGACTAGCTTCGCGGACACTTCTTATGGGAAAGTAGCTGCTATTCACATAAAATATGATAGAAATCATAAAAATCGCCACGCTACTCTGCCCATTCGCAAAGACATGAACCCGAGTCGAATCAGGGCTTAGAAGAAAAAGGGCTAGTTCAATGAATTCTTACCCTTAAACAGGAAGGAGTGGTGATGTAGTCGTGTTGATGTTGACCGTGAAAGCATAGAAACGTTTCACAGCAAAGAATTCGTAATTTTAATTTGAAGAAGCAGCCTTAAAATACTAATACTTTAAAAGGGATAATGATAACTGCCGTTTTCATTAAACGTTTCAGAAGTTAAATAGTATTCATTGATTCTAATATAACAGATAAAATACACTACATTTTAATATAAAATTCTGTTTTCTGAAAAATTTTAACTTGAAAAAAAATTTTATGTGCATTTAATCTACTGTCTTCTCATCATTTACACATTAAGTGGAAAATCTGTGCTACTATTTTTTTTAGATGACTGTAATAGCTTTTTAAAATCCATTCTTAATTTAAATTTTTAATCTATCCTTAATTCTTTAAAATAAATTCTTAATTAAGTATTCAAAATCTATCCTAATCTATTAAGGACAGAAAAGCATCCTTAGGATAGATTCTAAGGATATCATTAGGATAGATTTTTGAATACTTATGGCAATTTTTCTCCCCCCTTTTGTCCTCTCTTTTCTCTCTCAAAGGAACCTGTATTTGATCTCCTCCGAAATCGGCAGTTTTATTCAAAATTTATGCCACTCTAAAGTTGCTTTCTAGGCTAATTATGAATCTTACATTGGAGTTTTTTTTTCAATAAAATATACTAACAATTTTTTTAAAAATAATTTTCTTAACTTATACTTACATCTAATGCATGCATTGCATTTAACTAAATACAAAATCGTCTTAATTTAGACATCAATGTTTTTGTTCAAACAATGCAGCGTGTGATGACTTCAGATCCTGGTATAAGCCGAAAAAAGAACATATTGAATTATTATTCCGTTTAGGAAATTTAGTGTACTATTAGATTTTCCTTTACTTTTAATCCACTCATGATTTCCTTCATTAAAACTTCCATGACAGTCATTTAATCCAGTTGCTTACAGTTACTTTACCTGAGCAAGGTTATGGCTTGCTGCTATTCAGATTTCTTCAAATTCTGGTATACCATGCTAATGTCTTAGATGCTTCGTGAAGAAACTTGCGTAAAATGATAATTGCATCCTTTGATGGTTGCACTGGAAAATAAGCCTCTTATGGCACTAATTGCCGCTTCCAAAATCTATTATAACGTGTTTCAGATTCGACCCAGGTTCTTCCTTTAATCATTAGAAAATTTTATGATAAAGTTCCTCTTTTCTACGGAGCATCAGAGCCATATGCTACAGTCACCACTTTGTATTTGTCCACTGAGCTACTTCATTTTCGTCCACTAAGTTGCAAAGAATACAGCTGTTGAGCGTTCCATTCATGAAAAAATTTGTGCTGAGTTTCAAACCCTGTCTTCCTTTTTCAGTGTTAAATATGAAAACTCCGTCTATGTTTTTTGCTATCGCACAAAAGAAAGCATGCAAAATCCTTAATGCTATCTGCTCCAGCTTAGAACCATAAGCTTAACAGATGACTTGAAACCTTGAGGTAATGATATATTAACTAAAAGGTCATATAATTGTCAAACAGGGTCCATTGATTTCAGTACTTTTGTATCAAGCCATCTTTTCCTTTTGCTCGTTTACATGCATTCGACAAATGAGCTTTAACTAACTGCTTCGGCCACGTGAGACTTACAAATATGTTCTGTAACATTCAAAACTACTTTATTTGCGTCGTCATCCCCTCTTTGCATCTTTTAGTTTTACTTTTAATGCATTTCCATGATGTCATTTTAGAATTTGCATTAACATGAAACTGTCGATACCAATGATGGTTATACCATTGCGCATGGTTTGCCTTCAGATACTTCAGTAAGTGTGAAATTCATTTGACATAAATGTTCTAAAAGAACTTAAAAAATAAATAAATAAATAAATAAATAAATAAAAATACAGAGCCCTCATAGCAGGAATGGACTCTACCTAAAAAAATCAAGTCAGGAAACAATTATGCTGGTTGATTGTTTCCTACTAGCTGTGAAGTATCACTTGTTGTCCATAACTGGTTACACCTGATAGAAAGTTTCCGCAGGGATGGATGTGCGAAAATACCGCTTGTGTGAAACTGCTATGTGCGCAAGTGTTACGTCACTATAAAGGAATCTTCATTCCCCTCTCCCTCTTCAGAAAAGTGTAATATATTGACTAATTAACAAGAAAAATCCTTAGTAAAACTCAAACTCGGAAATGCAGATAATATACTGCACATTATTTAGAAAGAATGTTTAATAATTTAAAAAGTTCAATGCCATATGTAAGTAATTTCTGTTCTGCTTTTGCTACGCTTTAATTATAACACAGGGATAAAAGGAGAAAGATTTTCCTTCCTTATATCTTTTTGTAGGCACACTGCTTTTCTTTGTTTAATATCATCCTGTTTTAGCATTATCGAATTTGCAATTTTACTTTTTAGGAAGTCCCTTTTGCTTACTTTTCTTTTCCTTCTTTTTATAGCTTTTTTCGCATTTTTTAATGATATCTGCAATTACTCTTTTTTTATATGCCTGTCTGTACGTTCTTTAGAGAGAGACTTTATTTTTTTTTCTTGGCGTCTCATTTGCAGATCTGAAAAAATTGAGTTTTGCGTTTCAGGACTACCAGTTCCACGCTTTAGTTGATCTGAGATTAATTTGATTTTTCTCAGATCTCTTGTACCAAAACTATATTGATTTTCCGCTCTTCTTTTGCGATCTTGGTTTTGTTTAGAGTGTCTTACAAGTCCTAGAGAAAGCCTTTCTCTAATTTACTATCAAATAAATCGAAGTGATGTTTCCCAGCAGCTTCAAAATTTAGTTTTTGATTAAGACTTAGAATAAATATGTCAAACCTTTTGTAGCATACTACTTTAAATTAGAGATTTATATATGCTTAAAAGTTGCAATCTATAATTCACCTAATTTAATTCATTTTTAAATGTCATTGTAGAGCCATTAGGTTATTTGGAATCAGGATACATGAAAAATGTGCAATGTCCTCGCTGAAACTCGAACCACGGACTTCTCGAATACGCGCCGAGCGTGCTGACCATTACACCAAAAAGGCAGGCTATAAGAAGGCAGGAGAAATACCTTATGAGAATTTTTAGTATGCTATCTATCCGATTACTGAATTTATTTATTATGATTTGCTCAATTTATTTGTCTGTAATATTTAGAAGCAACATTTTTTTTTTTTTTTTACTTATTTCCTTAAAAGTTAACATAAATGTACTTTGTCCCTTTGTATCAAATGCATAGCTATTAATGCATGAATTTTTCAATACGTAATGAAATGTGCCCAAGTCACACACCTTGCATGTAATGATTGTTGATAAAAAGATAAAACTCATCATATAAGTAAGGCAGCTGATTTATTTTGCTTAGTCTAAACTAGAGCGTATCAAAATGAGTCTCAAGCCCCACTGAGGGATAGTTCGATTATTCAGTAGAACAACTCGAAAATAAGATCGTATAGAGTTTAAAAAATAACGAACTATCTACTATGATTTAATCTGTATTAAAATTAGAATTGTTGGTGTCTCGGTTTGAAATAAGTTTTCGCTAAAAGTGTTGTACTTTCTATTGAGCCACATTTAAAAGTTTGGAGTAAATCAACTACAATTAACTCGAAGAGTACTGCTTATGTCATGGTGAAAGAATAGTACGTACTATATTGGACGATTGCTCATGACATGCAAAAAAAAAAAAAAAAAAAAAAAAAAAAAAAAGTGGTTGCCTAAATTGTTGCCTATTGTGAACTCCGCACATTATGTGAAACGATTCATTTCATAAAACGCTCGCTGCCTTCACCTAACCTTAGGGCTTCTTGTACATTTGGATAAATTTAGCCATTTAAGATGAAAATAAATAATCACTTACGTTGTGCACAGAATTATTGTTGAGGAAGAACCCTAATAAACAAAGGTATGTATCGTATACGTATATTTAGTTACCGGAATTCAGTAATTTGTTTGTTTTATTCATTCATTCAAAAAAGCCTACTAATAATTAAACATGATATATTTAAATTAAATATAAATTATTTTAACATATACTTTATATTTAATATTTATTTACATTATATTTATTTCTTTCAGTTGCACGGTTAAATGAGTATAGCAAGTAAAAAAACAAAAAAAAAAAAAAAAAAAAAAAAATAGGTTCGTCAGTATTCAAATGAATATTTAAAACGTATACGTGTTTTCGTATCTGCTGTCGGTGATAAACTGTCACCTTTTTTTATCTTTCATGCCAATGAATCAATGAGACGGGGCTATTTTGAGGCGCATTTGAAGTCAAACATAGTGCTGATGTAAATTAAGATTTAAATTACGTACCGAATTTAAAGAGGAATTTTGAGAAAAAAGCAGCATTAAAGTCTGTTTATTTCTCATATTGCAACTGTTAATCATACTCTTCAAGATAGTTATGAAATTTCCGCACGCATTACTAAATCTGGGAGAAATTATATACTACAGCAGAGAATTTAATCAAAGCATCAGTATCATCAACATTTCTTAAATCATTTGCGGAAAAAGATCGCAAAGGCGTACAATTTATGCTCAGTAACAATACTGTTAGCAGAAGAATTAATGACAGATGAAGACATTGAAATATGACTTGTTGAAGAGCTGTAAACTCAAAAATTCTCATTGTAAATGGATGAAGCAATAAATTCGTATTGATAACTTGCGCAAAATATGCAGATAAAACTGATTTTGCTGGAGAAATGTAATTCAGTAAATGATTAGAGAACACCACTACCTCCAAAGATTTATATTATGAGCAAAAAATTACTTAGATATAATAATATATTGATAAAATTGTAACATCTTGTGCTGAAGATGGTGCGTTAATTTGATAATAAATGGCTCCTTAAATTTAATGAAAGATGAGAATTTAGAAGTGTTTTTTGTACACTGTGTGCAGAGGGAAAACTTAGTAGCTAAAATTATTTCTTCTGTTCTCATGAAATACTAAAGCCCACCAGCGGCCGAGCGGTAAAGTCGCTGAACACTGGTAGTTCGGTCCGAGGTTCGAATCCCGCGAACGGACTGGCTGCATGGGCGTTTTCGTGGTTTTCCCCATGTGTAACGTGTATACGAGCCACTTTCCCTTAGAAAGTCCTCCACGAAAGGCATCCCTCCCTTTAGGCAGATAGCCCTCGAGGCTTTGCCATAATCACACACACACACATGAAATACTATAAAATGCATCAATGTCAAAGCTAACGACAAATGTGATGGTCTTTTCGAGCTATTTATGAAAACCAAAATGCACAGTGTAGACTTTTACTTCACAATGAAGTAAAGTAGCTCTCGAAAACGAACTGTTTGAAAAGATTTATAGAAGTGTTTGACATTCTTAGAGACTTTTTATGTGACAAATCTGAATCGGAACTTCTATTAATTGTCGACTGTAAAAACAGTTGTGAGTTATATAGTCGATATTTTTGAAAAACTAAATATGTTAAATAAATAATTTCAAGGAACAAACAAAACTCTTGTCGACGCAAAAGAGAAGATTTTTACTCTGTTACGATAACTCTGGTACGATAGCAAAAGATAGGAGAAATAATCTGGATTAGTTTGCCTTAATTTAATAATTTTCGCTGAACGCGTTAAAATGAGTTAAGATAAATTTATAAATTTGATATATTGCGCCTGATTGATGAAGAGTAATATGTTAAGAGAGCAAATAATTAACATAAATTTTCTCATTATATTCGGAAAGAATGGAAATGAAATTTTAAAAGTAGCAGGTGTATGAAGGGTGCATGACATATCCTCCAGCGTTATTCAAATGGATCAAAAGTTTCCAAGAGGGGGAATGAAAAATTTGTCTAAATATGAAAGAACAGCACAACCTTCAGCTCTCCGTGTTAGCGAAAATATCATTCATATATGCAGCGTCGTCGACATTTAAGTATTATAATGACTGCTGAAAAATTAAATTCAGAATAAACAACTGTCCATGAGATTTAATTAGAGAAATTGAATAACGACTTAAATTGAAAATGGAGAAGTCCTAAGTTGAATCATGGTTGACTGGTCAAACCAGTATCTTCTGAAGAGGGTGATCGTAAGATTATAAGATTTAGGAATACGATTTGACACGCAGAGCGTTTAAAGCAAAAAGTAGAAGGTTAAAAACAGAACCGTCAACAAAAGAGAAAAAAGAGAGAGACAGCGAAGAAAGAACTTCGAAGAAGAAGCAGATCCAATTTTGCTGCACAATACTTAATGTTACAATCGAGGCGTTTTCTAATTATTTTTAATAATATTAATAAGTTAAATTCGTAGTTTTAAATTCTTAATTTATTTAAATTCATTACTTAGCACATTTTAAGCTTTGCGACTAAACAGATCGAAGATATTTTTTCATTTAAAACTTTTGTTTACCCTACTAATTTTCAAAACTTTTGTTACCGTAATGCTACAGATTTTAAGAACTAATTACTCTTTTTATTTTATTTTTTAATAAAATTTTCATTCATTTTATTTATTTATTCCATCAAATAGTATGCGAAGTTGTTTTTGATTAGTAGCACTCATCGACGCTTGAACGATTAAGACAACATTAAAAGTTGGACCTCAGTTCAAATCACAGCAAAGGGCTAGATACGTAAGATACTTAAGGTTTTTCAAACGGGTAGCATAAATGAAAATCGATTTCCTTTAGCAGATTATATGCGAAGGCATTATTTTCCTAGGCAAATAACCTCCATGCAATTTTTTTTTTTCATTCAACAGTCCAATATATCTGATTATGAGTCTTCCTCTATGCTGTATTTAAAATTTTGAAAGAACAATTTATTCTTTGTTCCCTTTTTAAATTCTTCATTGAAATTTAACAGTTGTGATAAAACACTGAATTTCTGTTTTAAGAGATATATAAAAAAGCACGTATTATAATATAATAAAATTCGCCAGATTTTAATACAATAAACCCTCTCTAAGACGATCACCCATGATTCTAGATGATTTTGAAGACATAGTTGCTTTAGAGATGTTGATTTTCAATAGTAGTGTTTATGTTTTCAGAAAAAGTGATCAGTTTCAGAGACAGTTATCTTAGAAAGTTAATCGTCTAGAGACGGTCCTCTGAATTTTTATATAAATAATTGTGATTTAGCATAGGGGAGTCTTAAAGAAGTAAATATAAGCTATGTGTGGTAATATGGTTGTACATAGCATTATTGTAATTTATTGTTAAGCATTAAGGATACTTTTACAAAAAGTTCACAAATTTTTTAATTGTTAATTAGCGTTTAAAATTGTTTAATTCTTCTACGCATTCTGATCTATATTTCTTCAAGATTTTCTTATGCACAGAACAGAAATATATGTTACAATATTTATAATGATATTTTGCTACTCCCCAAATTTCGAAATGGTGTTTCCCAAACTCGCAGAAGCTTGATTCCTGGAATGAAAATGTCAAATAATAAACAAATAATTACTTGCAGAATCTCAGTTTATACTGTCCATTTATGAATTCACTCACTTACCCCAAAAGGGGGCGTTAACCTAAATGGACTATTAGTCTCGAAATGGAATTTTGCAGTGAATCGTTATAAAAAGCTGTATCAATTTTCAAATTGTTGCCACAAAATATTATTGCCCTTCCTGTTGCTTTTGAAGAACTTAAACAATGAAGAATCTGCATGTATATATGCATGTTTCTCGCATTGTGAAATAACAACGAGGCCTATAGCCATCAAATTTTGAAAACGTTATCCTGCACCCAAACTTGCGCACCTGAAAGCAAGAATGTTGAATTTCGAATTTGTTTTATTATATATTTCACATTTTATAAAACTTTAATTACTTTTTAGTATCAGATTCAACGATTTGAAAGCCAGCAGAGGCAACACTGTACGAAATATAACACATGTTTATTTCTAGCACCCAGGACTGTCTATCAGAAATTCTAAAGATTTGCTGATTTTATATATTTTGTGATATTGTCGTTGAATTGAATTTTATGTCGTACCGAGTGCGAAGAACATGATATTTAATAAATGAAGGTAAGACACAAAACGTTAAAAAAAAAGCCCATTTGGGCATAATATAATATCAGAAAGCTTTGAGATTTTTATTTTTTTACTTTTTTAAAAGTATTGATGGGCTATACTTAAATTTGAGACAGTTTTATATTAGCTGTGAAAAAATAACAATACGAGCAGTTTGACATCCGTACATCAAAAACTGACCGGGATATTTTATTTCAAAATTTGCATTTTTTAAAAGTAATTTTCAACTTGCCTCGAGCGATCAGTTAATTCAGAGGAATTCGAGGAAACAAGTTTAAATGAAGTGCAACAGTTAAGTACATTTAATTTAACATGGCGTACGGGGAAGTCATGTGGTGTTCGCATCGTGTTTTTCAGGGTAGTTATCCGCGAAAGTTTCAAAAGGAAATGCACTCCGCAGCCGGTAGGATTCGAACCTACGCGTGGAAACCCCAATGGATTTCAAGTCCATCGCCTTAACCACTCGGCCACGACTGCGCGATATCTCGTCCTTTATCTAACACCTGTTTCAAAAGCAACAAAATACGCGAAAAATTTATCCTCTATCTTCTTGCATGTTGAACTCACTATTTTTATATGTCTTTCTCTCAGGAAATATGAAGGTTGGAAATTAGAAATATAAAATTTCTTTGGAAATTAGAATGATATAGTCCACACATTTGTAACGATTTATTTTTTTATGTTGAAACAATAATTTAGTAATTTTACGAATTTCTTAATTTAGTGTTTTTTGATTTGAAAGTCACTCTTCTGTTTGTACTTTTCCTTCCCCTTGAATGCTTCTCATTCTAAATTTGATTTTGAAATTCCAAAGATATGCTGTTTTGAAATATTTTGTGATTTTGCTGCTCAATTTGATTTTATGGGGCGTTGTGCGAAGAACATGATATTTAATAAATAATTATCACACAAAATGTCAATAATAAAGAGGTAAAAAAAAGTTCTGCAAGCCATTTTACTAAGAAAACTGAGCATTGATAATGATGAACTGTGAAAAGTCTGAAAAAAATATAAAAATGTGTGCCAACACTTTTTACTGCATCGGGAGTGAGTTCTAAACATATGCTGCTATATTGCTTTTAAAATTTTTGTGATTTTGATGTTGACTTGTGTATGGCGTAAGAGCGAAAAAAACGCTACTTAATAAAAAAAGGGGGTTAGAAGGAGTAAGTGTAAGAGTAGACTGGTAGACTGCGAGCTCAGCGAGAGCGTAAAAAACCTAAACAAACCCTTTGGGGCGACAGTTAAAATCTATAACCTTTCAGATTTATTTTATTTTTTATACTTATTGTTTTTTGGTTGTCATTTTATTGGTTTTGCAATAGTTTATGAAATCGTGTATGCTTTTTACCAGTACGACCTAAATAACGCAGAAAAATTTCAAACCATTCTAGTCATTTAGAAATAAATAACATTAAAACAATTAGCTGCTAAATTTTTATGTACTAGATAGTTAACTATGAAACCAACTCCGACGGAACAGCCTTGTTTTGCTGTTCTATTTACCAGCATTTTAGAATATTGCCAAATTTTTGTCAGCAAATTGGCTGTTTTTTTGCAGTTCAAAAACTTCATATTTAGAAATTTTGTTGAATTACTTGAACTGATATCGTTCTTTTCAACGCATAAAATCATGTATATTCTTTTAATCAATCTAAAATTCAAGGTTTGGAAATCTTGCTTTTTAAATGTACTTTAAAATAAAAATTTCTCGTACTTTTTGAAAATTTCATTCAACTAATTTACATTCCAATGAATAGTATTTAACTAAAACTATATCGTTTAAAAATTGTTGAATGTTTATAGATTAAAACAGAATAATGTACATTACAAACAATAGATTTTCTTTACGTAGCAGCCGTTATTTTTCATCTACATTTTGAGTGCTTTAAAATTAGGTGATGTATCATATGGTGACATTTCAAAATCAACGAATGAATCTGCACAGTTAAGAATTGCATTTCAGTACAAAACTATGGAGTAAAATCTATGGAAATTTTAAATTTCGATTTCTACCATATTTAAAAACCAGTAAAGCTCAATTTAACACAGAAAATATTTATGTCAAATATGATTTGGATGATTGTAGCTTTTCTATTTTAATTTTTTAAATTATTTTTATAGACTCATACAAATTAATAAAAGTAAGCAATGCTCTCGCCGGGGCTCGAACCACCGACCTCTCGAATACGCGCCGAGCGTGCTGACCTCTACACCCCAAAGGCGTGCTAAGAAGGCGGAATAAATATCTTATAGACTTATCTTTATAATAATCTAACAGCGAAACAGCCAAACAGGTCGGCCAAACAGGTTTGTTAAGGTTTTTTACTCTCTCGCTGAGCTCACAGTTTACCAGGTTACTGTTACACTTACTTCTAACCTTTTTTAATTTGTTACATTTTTTTGTTTTGTTACCTTTATTATTTTCTTTTTCGCACTTATAAGTGCGACGCCATATACAGTTCAACTTCAAAATTGCGAAAAGTTTAAAAGCAGCACGCATGCTGCTTTTAAAATCCCCGAAGAAGCGTTGGCATACTTTTTTCGGTTCTTTTCAGTCTTTTCTCAGTTCATCATGCCAATGTTGAGTTTTCTTACTAATAAGGCTTTATAAAACTTACTTTTTCGTTCTTTTTATTATTAATGTTTTGTGTGTTTACTTATTTATTAAATATCCCGCTTTTGGCTCTTACGCTACATAAAATTCGATTCAAAAGTTATATTATAAAATATTTAAAAACAGCATACCTATAGAATTTCGGATAGACAATCTCGCGCCGCAAATAATTTTTTTTTTCCCTCTGCACAGTGTTGCCACTGGTTCGCTTTGAAATCGCTGAGTTTATTAATTAAAAATTTGTTAAAGTTTTGCAAAATATGAAAAAGATAATAAAACAAGTTCGAAACTCAAAATCCGGGTTTCCAAATTTCCATCTTCTGGTGGAGGACTACGTTATTCAAAATTCGATGCCACCTTTTTTTTCCACAACAATTTGAAAAGTGATACGCCGTCTATAGCGATCAACGCACATGCTGTTTCGAGACTAATATCCCATTCGGGTGCGTTTCACTTCTATTTCTTATTATGATCACCTGTGTGAGAGACACACATTTCTTTTTTGCCAAAACGAATTTTGATGCGGTGTTAAAAAACCATTATTACATACGTTCTTATAACATCATATTTTTTGGGGGGCTGCGGTTAAGTGCAAATGTATTAAATAATGGCTTTGTTTTTACATTGTATTAGGCAAACTAAACGTCTTTCCGAATTGCAAAACTTTTGCACGAAATAACAGCGAAAAATAGATATGTAAAACTTTTATCTTTACGTAGAGCTGTTGTTAAAGCTTTTTACATGCAGCTGACGACTGACGACTTTCTACATGCAGCTACTGAAAGACAAAGGCTAAATATATTTCGTGGTATCGTGAAACTAAATTGTCCATCAGCAGCGGTTTAGAAGACGTGGCAGGGCTACTGTGAGTAGCTGCGAGGTACTGTGAGTAATTCGACTCTGGGTGAACTGGACAGAAACATATCATGAACAGAAGCTTTATCATAGGAGTTCGTGATAGTGTGATATTTGAGAATAACACAAGGTGCGTCTAAAGTTACACAGCAAATACTGAAGAACATGTGGCGGGAACTAGAATATCGATTTGACCTTCTCCAAGCTACAAAGGGAGTACAATTTGAAATTTATTAGAGTAGTAATGCTAATTAAAAAACTTAATTAGTGCAATTAATATTTCCAAAAATCCATATATGTTTAGTTATAATAGTTCTCGCACAGTAAATTTATACAATCAGGTAAGACTTTTTGCACACTCTGTACGTCTATTTTTAATCACTGGAGAATGAGACTTTTGAAATCACGTTTCGTTTTAAAAAGCGTCAGAAAAGTTAAAATTGACTCAAAGATTTTTCTTCAGTTTATTATCGTATAAAATAGAATAGAATGTTCTCGTTTCAACTTATCATTATTTGGTTGAAAAATCTATAAGTTTTTTCTCGAAGCACTCTATAACTAACTCGACATTTAAAAAGCTTTTCAATGTACACAAACCAACTAATCTGCATTTCACTTTGTTTGATGATTTATCTCTATTCTTTCTGTGTTTCAATATTTTCGAAGATTAAAGTTTGTAGCAAAAGTTCTATTTGTTTCTAACTGCTTGATTGCTATGATGTTGTTTGTCGATTAATCATTTTAGCATCAAAACATGTTTTGACCTCTTTATCAGTTTTCTACCTAATTTTCTATATAACTCATAGCCACTGGACTTAAGTAAGTAACTTGTTTGTAATGCTGTAAAGGAGTAGTGGACACAACATTACTTCCAAGCACGGACCATTAAATTATATAAATTTTTTCTGCACTTCATTTAAACTTATTTCCTCGAATTATTCGAACTTAAATAACCGATCCCTCAAGGAAGTTGAAAACAGTATCAAAAATTGCAAATTAAGAAATTAAATATTCCACTCAATTTCGGTAGTTTCTTCGCCGTTGTTTTTGTCGTTTGCCGAATGCAATAAAAATGGGAGGTGTACTAGATGTTACAGTAGTCCTAATACATAAAAATTTCAACATTCTGGGAGGCTAATCGTTTTTTCGTTAATGAGAGATACACACACACACGAACATACGCACTTACTTGACGTTACGAAAAATTCAATTTTGAATCCATTTTAGAATCCATTATGGGAACAAGAGTCCTTTATTCTGTCTGTACACACTGATGTCACCCAAAAAATAAAAACGGGTTCCCAAAAAGTCAAAACGGGTTCGGGAGCGGTTAAAATAGATATTTCCGTTGAAATATAATATCTGAATTTTTTTTTGCCAATACAGTAAGTACTCCTTTTACTTCCTAAAAGGAAGTAAACAAGCATTAATATAGATACATCAGTCTTAATTATAAGATTACAAACACCTCAAGAAACCCTAATTATAGGCTTGTAATCATGTGATGCTTTGTTTATTAATATAAAAAAATGTAAGTCTATCTTTATTCCTATAATATTATTTATTATTTTAAATAAAATATTAAAATATGCTTGAGTTCTGAATATTTCCGATTAAAATCTAACATCTCAGCGAAAGTTTATAAAATATTTTCTACCACCGCCAAATGATAAAAAATTAAATTTTCACTGTTCAATCGAACTGAAATAATTCAGGAAAAAAAAAATTCAATTTTTAAAGCTTTAGGGTTTTTCTACATTTCCTTTTTTGAGCGTAAAATGGTATAAACAGGAAAAGGTAAAATGTTATGAACTACATTTCATTTTAGGGGGAGATAGCTGTTTGAATTAAATTAAGGAAAGAAATGTATAGACAGGATCAAAGAAATGCAAAGATAAGAACGCAGTCTATGTTGTTTCTAAAAAAATGTTATTCTTACATTAAACTTTATTTTTGGTGCAGGTGATAGTGTGCACGGTAACTAAAGTAGAAATTTTGCAGTTAGCTTACTATTTGATGCGTTGGAAACGCATTTTATTTTTTACGCTTATATGATAGCATTTATATAGTAAACGGTTAAGAAGTTCAGAAAAAAATTACTTTTTAAATGATTTATTCTGTGTGCTAATAATTGACGTATTTTTGTGATATACTTGTATAAAATAAATTCAAGTTCTTAGCTTCCCCACCTGGTTTTAAATTCACCTGGTACGGTAGTCAGAGTAATTCGCCACCATTCCGACTAGGCGGCATTTTCGTCAGTATTAAATATTTAACTCTTTAAACCACTTTTCATAAATATTGGCGAATACAGTGATCTCCCCATAGGCTTTCGTAAGATGACCTATTTTATTTCCGAAATAACCACTTCCCACCCTCCCCGTTTCCTTCGTCATGAATTACCTACTAAAAGTGCACATTATTTTGCAAATTTGAGAATGCGGTATTTCATCTAAATTGTTCAGTACACTTCACCCTCCTTCATTATAACTGAAACGTATTGTAATACATTTCACATATTTCAAATTCTCCGAAAATGTATTTGAATTTCGTGACATTAAATAAACTTTTAACATTCTTATTTATTATAACGAAAATGTCTGGAGCATTCTGTAACACTTCATAAATTTTAATAAATTTATTCTTGAATATGTAAAGATATTAACTCTATGGTTTTCTTTTATTGATAATGCAAGATGCAACTAATAGCCATTTTTATTACACAAATGTGTTTCAAGAACTATTATAAGGTTCGCTTAATTACTTGAAAGCATTTCGTGCATTTTCTTCCCTGTTATCCTTGAAATTTTTTTTTTTTTTTTTTTTTTTTTTTTCCGTTTTGCGATTTTGCTTTGAATTACTATAAATGTACGTTTCACTTTTCAGACTGTTGCCACCAAATGTTAGAGTCCTGCATTATATTCGAAGAAATGAAATAATGAAAAATCTGCATAAATATATGCATATTTCTCGCATTGTGATAAAACAACGGTACACAGAGCCATTGAATTTTAAATGACGTAATCCTCCTACGAATATGGGCATGTGGAAGACTAAAATTGAAATTTGGAATTTGTTTTATTATCGATTTTATATTTTGTAAAACTTTAACGAATTTTTGAGTAACAAACTCAACGATTTAAAAGCGAGCAATGGCAACACTCTGCGGGGGGAAAAACCTTTTTATCTCCAGCGCACGGAACTGTGCATCGGAAATTCTAAAGATAGGCTCACTTTAAAATTATTTTGCGTCATTGCTATCGAACTGAATTTTATGGTTTAAGTGCAAACATGATATTTAATAAATAAACACACAAAACATAAAACGCCCTTTTGGACTTCATTTAAAATCTTACACCTTTCAGAATTTTTTTTATTGTTTTTTGTTTATTTATTTTTCTTTTAGTCTGGCTTACCAGCGGCTGAGAGACAAATTTCGGGGTTCGAATTCCCGCTAATGGGCTGAGAGCGCGGGTGTTTTCGCGGTTTTCTGTATATGTAACGTGTATACAAACCAGTTTCCTTTAGAAAGTCCTCCACGAAGGCATCTTTTCTCTTAAGCAGATAGCCCTGGAGTGCTTTGCCATAATTAAATAAAGCCAAGTAAACCAGTTAGAATTAAATGTTCAGTTTGGTCAGTCCCTTTTCAGTTAAAAGTTAACAGGCACAGTTATCTAATTATTTATCTGTTTCACATATACAGTTATCTAATTATTTATATATGTACAGGTACAAAGATTTCTCACGTCCGTATATCACTCAGTTTTTAAGTTCCTAAGAATCTGTCAAAGTTCTGAAGCACTGTATCAGCCGTGGAGAGAAAGGGTTCCTTCTGTTGTTTCCTCTATATTTTTGTGTAACTAAAACTTTAGATTCTGAAATTTTTTCGTATTTTCATATTCCAAATTTGAAGTTTAAGTAAGGCAAAAAAATTTTCAGCACAAGGATGTTACTCACTGTCTCACTGAGATTTTTGCTTCATTTAAAAATAGTATTAAATACGTGAAAAATGTGACAAAGCGCATACGAGCTGAAAGCAGTTTAGATATTGTTCATTCAAGGTTCTTACATTTAGCTTATTGTACCGACTTATTGATGCTTCTCCCCATTATCCATTTTCTTGTCAAATTCTAATACTTTTTATATTATTAGAAAGGGGAAAAAAGAAATATTAGTATTAATCTATATATATACAGTTTTATTATAATCAGTCTTAAGTTAATTGAGCTACTATATCGAAGCTTTGCATTTTTCGATTCTAGGTAAGGTTCGCCCAGATACCCGGATGTTTTAAACACCGTTTCACAAGAGACCAGTTTAACTTCCACTTCGATAAAATATAAAACCAATTTGGAAACGAACGTGTAGGTGCTAAAGAGAGGTCAAAATATCATAAAAACATTTAACAGAAGACTAAATTTTCGAAAGAAAATCTGGAAGACATTTGTAACAAATAACGGACAGACTGCCTTTCTTAGAAACTAAAACTAAAACTACCATGCTGATTTTTTTTACTCAAAATCTAATTTATTCAATATTTAAATAGTGCTAGAAATAGTGTTGAAAAAAATCTTTAAACCTATTTTTTTCCCCCTTCAAAATAGGATTCGTTTTAAAAATAAATGTTTCTCTCTGTCTCCCATTATAATAAGCAGTGAATTAAAATGTTTCAATATATTTTTGTAATAGCACGGAACATTTTAAATAAAGAGATTTACAGAATGAGAAGCGTTCTAAGGTCAGGAAAAGTACAAGTAGAAAAGTGAATTTCAATTTAAAAAAATTTACTAAATTGTTGATTCAACGTAAAAAAAAAAAGTAAATTGTTACTAATGTACGGACTGTATCATTCTAATTTCCATAGAAATTTTATATTTCTAATTTCCAACCTTCATATTTCCTGAGAGAAAGGTACATAAAAATAGTGAGTTTGTGGCCTTGGCTACTAATGTTTAAAATTAATTTATGATTAGGAACAGCATGAATTATAAACAAATAGCTAAGTTTATTGCATTTTATTTTCCAGCTATCGAAATGCGACGCTACGCCCAACGTTTTGAAACCAAAACCTAGCAATCATGAATCAGAACTAGTTGCCATTCAGCATAAAGAAATTTAAATATAAATATGAACTACTTATTGCCATTCAGCATAAAAGAAATATAAATATGAATATTAACAAAATATTAAAGTTAATTTTATAAAATAATTAAACACATGAACAAATATATGAAGTAAAAAATAATTATTTATCATGCAATAACTGGGCCGCTACAAGTTTAACATGCAAGAAGCTAACATTTCCGCGAATTTTATTGCTTCTGAAACAGGTGCTAGATAAGCGGCGTTTTAGTGTGCAGTCGTGGCCGAGTGGTTAAGGCGATGGACTTGAAATCCATTGGGGTTTCCCCGCGTAGGTTCGAATCCTACCGGCTGCGGAGGGTAAACGTTTTTGGAACTTTTGATGCGAGGCTCCACATGACTTCATCGCGCGGCCTATTAAATTATTCCTCGAATGACTCTTAATTAGCTGATCACTAGGCAAGTTGAAAATTATTTTTAAAAGTGAAAATTTTGAACTTTCAGTCATTTTTGTGGTAAGAATATCAAACTGCTTGCATTGTTATTTTTCAAAGCGAATATAAAACTTTCTCAAATATAAGTATTGCCCATTAAATTTTTTTTCAAAAAATAAAAAAAAAAAATAATAATAATCTCAAAGCCTTCAGAAAAATTATGCCCAAAGGGGCGTTTTTTTAACGTTTTGTGTGTTAACTTTATTTATTAAATACCATATTCTTCGCACTTAAACCGCACAAAATTCAATTCAACAGCAACATTACGAAATATTTAAAAACAGCGTATCTTTAAATTTTCCGGTAGACAATTCCGGTTGACGTTATACAAAATTTGATAATTATAGGTACCATCGTTTTTTCACAATGCGAGAAATATACACACATTCATACAGATTCGTCATTATTTAATTTCTTTAAATATAATACAGGGCAATAATATTTGGGTGGCAACAATTCTAAAATATCATTCGCCGTTTATAGTGAAACGCCACAACATGCCGTTTTGAGAGTACTAGTTCTGAGCTACGGCCCCTTTGGGCTAAAAAGGAAAAAAAATCCATAATGACTTCAATGCCTAATGAGTACACGTATTGTAATTTTATAAAAATATGTAATGTTTTTAATAGGATTAAATTCATTTTTATTTCAATGAAGCATATTAAAAAAATCAGAAAAAATATTATTAAAAACGAGATTTATTGCTTAAATCGCTTATTAATTAATAAGAGACAGATTAAACGTGGACTAAAAAGGTTATTGATAAAAAAAACAACAATAAGGAACAACATTTCGCTTTGTAAATGTCTCCCATTAGGTAAAAACAAAAGAAACTAAGTACCTATAGCTCGCAGCCGGTAGGATTCGAACCTACGCGGGGAAACCCCAATGGATTTCGAGTCCATCGCCTTAACCACTCGACCACGACTGCATATACACAACACTGTTTGCACACTTATTCCGCAATAATAAAAATAATAATAATAAATAAATAAATAAATAAAGATTATCATTAGTTTTGAAGTTATTTTCTATTTACCATATTATAAACGGTGGCGCGTTTCCATACAGACGCATGAAGCGCGCTTTAGGCTTCATAAACCGAGTGGCCTCAAATTTTAAGACTCAAGATTTAAAAAAAAAAAAAAAAAAAAAAAAAAAAAAAAAGTGCTTTTTTTATATATTTATTCATTTATTTGATTGCTTCTATTTTCCTCATAAAAATAATTAATAATTTAATAGTATACTCTAAATTAAATTGACAAATGGGCAACGTTATCTATGCTATATGTTTTAAGGCGATCCTAGTAATTATATTTCAAATCATGTGCACGTTCGTTCTGCTGTTAGGATTAAGATAAGGGTAAAGATATGTCCTTACTTTTGGTAGCAATGTTTTTTAATTTCACGCGCTCAATTCATTTCGAGTTTGAGAGAAGTAAAGGCTCAGTTTGATGTTGTTTTATTTAGCGTAGATTTTAAATTACGTCCAGAGGGTCGTTTTTTAACATCTTGTCTGTTACCTTTATTTAATGTTCTTAAACCATAAAATTCAGTTCAAGGGCAATATCGCAAAATAGTTTTACATTGAGCATATCTTTAGAATTTCCGACACAGAATCTCACGCGATGCAGATAAAAATGTTTTTTTTTTTTTTTTTTTTTTTTTTTTTTTTTTTTTTTTTTTCCTGTACAACGTTGCCATTGCTCGCTTTGAAATCCTTGAGTTTGGTAATCAAAAATTCGTTAAAGTTTTACAAAATATGAAATCGATAATAAAACAAATTTCAAATTTGGGCTTCCACATGCCCATATCCGCAGTAGGATTACGTCATTCAAAATTCGATGGCTCTGTGTACTGTTGTTTTATTAGAATTGGTGGCAACAGTTTGAAAAGGGAAACGGACATTTATAGTGAACCAACGTAAAATTACAAAACGAAAACAATAGTCCTTCAGGGACAAAGTCCACTTGTATATAATAATATTAATAAAATTTATTCACAGTCATCATAAAAATATAAAATATGTTAATTCCTAACCTTTCTCAGCTTGACATAAAATGTCATTTTTTATTACTTGTAATGACGTCGTTCTCATCTTATGGGTGACAAATGGGTATTTCCATCTAATGGACGATAAAATAAATAACATTGATTAGCAATATCATCATATATTTTGCTAAAATAAAATAGGCTAAATCAAGATAAAACCGTAAAAAATATTAATTAATTTAATACTTAATAATAATTGTGAATAAAATAGCGCACATACCTTAGTGTAATTTCATTACACATTCCAGCCTCGCGCTGACCTATGCTCGGCTGTAATGAAAGAATGAAACATATTCAAATCTCGGATGTACAGAGGATGTTTACATAATTTTAGAACGATTTCGATGCGTTTAATTAAATTTTAAAATGTAAAGAGTATTTTTTTTTATTTTATTTATTTATTTATTTTTTAATGTTCGATCTAATAGCCTTTTTTCTCGACATATTAGTCTACCTCGTGATTTCAGTGATAGAAGGACTTTTCGGATACCAATACCCCTCCTCTTCTACTACATTCCAGAGTTCATCAATCGTAATTGGTTTGCGCTTAGAAAGAGACCTTTTTCAGAAACCAAATGCACAATAGTCGTAGGTAAAACGTAAGGAGATTTAGCAGGAATACGTTGAAAAGGTATATATGCAAAACCTTATAGAGTTTGACTTTAGGAGGATAAAGTAGCATCAAACTCCTAACAGACATTAAAGGATTTATCGCTGTGTCTGAAATGAACTACAGAGTCTTGAAAAGGTTTAAAACAAATCTTTTTATTTAAATAAAAACTTGAACATAAAATACACCTCTCGGGCTCACATAATCAGGCCCCACTTGTGGAGAAAAATTTTTAATTTAAAATGTGAGCTAGTAATCACGACTGTACAATTTAATACTAAGTTGGCTCAGAACTTTAAAAGGCGAAACAGTTTAAACTGACGGCAGCTATAACATAAAGCTGAATAATTACAATCTTATCAGAGAACTGGCAAAACTAAGTAGCGGGACCTTAAGAGATATAAACACGCTGTACTTTACAGTCCCAAAACCTCAGTTTAAATAATCTCTAAACTCATTTACATCTCTGGTGAGAAACGGGAAAAAGTTATAGCAAAGGTCTAAATCCTTATAACTGGCTAATTAACATAATAAGAATTATGTAACTGAATCAGTCTTCACTTTTTCAAGGAATGCAATGACACTTTTGGAAGTATGATTTATTGCTTTGCCCTGATGAAATTTCTCTCTTTGAAAATCATTAGGATAAAGAAACGGAATTTCTTCTGTAAATATCGAACGTAAAACTTTCTTTTGTTAGTTCGTTGAGTTTACTTCAACTTTTATCCAACTTTTTATTTTTAATTTCTCATTGCAAACGAATTCTGAGGCGATCGTAAACTCCTTACTGAAATTTACTTTCTTTGCATTGATGGAAACCAGGTATTCACTTTTTCTTTCCCCTCTTCATTTCCGTTAATAAATAGACTCTTTTTTTTTTTATTTTTTTTTTTAGTCATTAAGTAAATCCATGCTTCATCAAGGGTCACAATTTATTTCCATTTATCTCCTAGTAAATAGTTTTCATATGGGGCCACAGGCTCCGGAAAAAGCGGATGAATATTATGTTTTATAGATTTTTTTAAATTGTAAATCTTGGTTTATTATTTTATTTCTTGTTGCTACAGATGTATAGAAAGAATGTGAAATTGATTTCTGCGTCTCCGGATTTTCTCTTATTACCAACGATTTAGCTTTAAAAACATTAAAAATAGTAAGTACACTGGTTATCATAAATTAAAGAAAAATCACAAAAATAGCGATAACTCCCTCAAAAATAAGCCAAACCATCTAAAATTTGAATACGTTGCCAAGTAAGAGTAGCTGAGTAAAAGTGTAATATGCAATTTAGTGGCACTGCACTCGGAATACGTGATCTGCGAGGAGAATTAAAGTCCATGTTTGAGAGCAAGCCCACATATTTCACTGTGATAGTGACAGAAATCTGAGATAGCCAATTCGTTATAATGACCTCCAGGCATCATTTGCCTGCAGAACTATGATGGAGAGCCATTGGGAGACTAGAGGCAGGACAAAGTCAAACAGAAGTGGCCAGATGGCTAAATGTGAGTCCTTCTGTGGTTCATAGACTTTGGAGGCAATTTCAAACCACAGATTCGGCACCTAGGAGGTTCAGCCAAGGACGACCAACTGCTACGACGAGCGCCGATGACCGATATTTGGCATTATGTGCACGCTAGAATAGAACCGCTACTCCGACTCTTCTTAGATCCTCCCTTGCTGCAGCCACCGGAAGGTTGGTGTCAACGTCAACTGTGCGTAGAAGGCTTCACGAAGGTGGTCTGTATGCGAGGCGACCAGCCATTTACGTGCCGCTCACGTCACGCCATAGGAGGGACCGTTTGCAGTGGGCACGACAACATGTCAACTGGACACCTGATCAATGGAAGGCTGTTCTCTTTATGGATGAGTCCAGCTTTACTCTAGAAAGCGATAGAAGGCGTTATTTGATATGGAGAGGACCTAGAACCCGTTATCATCCGTCGAACATCCGTGAAAGAGATGCATACGGAAGAGGCAGTGTCTGTGTTTGGGGTGGCATCTGTTTGGCTGGACGCATAGACCTCCATGTCTTTCCAAGGAGAACCGTGAATGCTCAAGTTTACAGAGATGACATCCTTAATGTTTATGTGCGCCCATATGCCGG
The DNA here is from genome assembly GCF_044657685.1 of Stegodyphus dumicola. Classification (NCBI taxonomy): domain Eukaryota; kingdom Metazoa; phylum Arthropoda; class Arachnida; order Araneae; family Eresidae; genus Stegodyphus; species Stegodyphus dumicola. Next base: position 82,992,880 of record NC_140772.1, on the reverse strand, counting down.
GGCAATAGGGGATGCTTTCCTGTTACAGGACGACAACGCTAGACCACACAGGGCTCGCATCGTAAATGATTAGCTTCAACAGGAAACAATTATGCGCATGGAGTGGCCAGCTCGATCCCCGGACTTGAATACTATCGAGCACGTTTGGGATGCTTTAAGGATACGTCTAGTTGCTCTCAATCCGCCCCCTCAGACCCTTGTCGAGCTTGCAACTGCTTTGCAAGAGCAATGGCTCTCACTTCCTATGGAACTGATACACCGCATAATTGAAAGCATCACACATCGCTGCATGTGCTGTATTGCTTCTAGAGGCGATCATATTCCATATTGAAGGTACTTTTCCTATAGCAAACTGACACCTTCGTTTTGTTCATTTTATACATGTGCTAACTTCTATACTACCATATTTGTCTGGTAATTTCCTTTTATGTTATTTGATACCTTACTATGTGTTGTATATTGTGGGTAAATTTCATTAAATTCTACATGTAACGTTTTGAGTAATCGTGATTTTTGTGATTTTTCCTTAATTTATGATAGTCAGTGTATCTTTTTGGAGTATTGTCTTGGAAAAAATAGCCCTTATCAAGAATTTCATGGTTGCATGACGAAAAATGAATTTGTTACTTTAGCCTACTTAATAAGTACTTAATATGTTTAGCATACTTATTATGCTAAACATACATAAATAGGTTATTATAGATTGCAAATAATGTGTAAAAAATTGTAGATAGATATATAAAAAATTGTAAATAATAATGAGATTTCCTATTTGACGACTTTCCAAATTTGCTAAATTCAGTTTTTTAAAAATTTTGGAAAATTATGAAGCTATTCGATTTATGCAACGAAAACGCCAAAAATAAATGTAGAGAATCAACCATAATTTCCATTATTCAACTGGCCCACCAGCGCCCGAGCGGTAAAGTCACTGAACACTGGTAGTTGGGTCCGAGGTTCGAATCCCGCGAACGGGCTGGCTGCATGGGTGTTTTCGTGGTTTTCCCCATGTGTAACGTGTATACGAGCCAGTTTCCCTTAGAAAGTCCTCCACGGAAGGCATCCCTCCCTTTAGGCAAATAGCCCTAGCGTGCTTTGCCATAATTAAATACACCACCATTATTCAACTGTAACTCGTAAAGTGTAATTTCCTTTAGAGCTTTCATAATCTTTTAAAAATCTCAGAAATCAAGCTTTTTAGTTTAATATCCTCTTACGTAAAGTCCGTTGATGTCAAAAGCTTGGCTACGTAATCTTGAAACATCAACCAGGCCATATTTAATGTATTTATACCTTAAAATAAATGTAAAGCTTAGCACTAAAAGTCTAATTAAAAGATTCTTAAGCATTTAGTTTGGTTGCAAGTTAAAATATAGTTGTTTCCGCTTGCAAAAATGAAAATATTTATGAAAATGTAACGACAGTCGTTAAAGGTGTATATAAAGTAAAACGGTGTAAATGATAAGATTGTAATGTTTTTCAAAGTGAGAATTTATGTGAGAGTTTTCTTTACTTAAATTTGTCAAAAAAAATTAAAGCTTGGCGAATTTTGGAAGAAAGTTTGGTGACTAAAAACTCTGTTTCATATTCTTTGTTTTTCTCTTCCTACAGGAATTTAGGAATTAATTTTAATGTAAGAGCTTTCTAATTAATAGTGCCAATAGAATTAACTGTATCTTTTCCCAAATTAGTTTTTGAATTTGACACAAGACAGCAATTTTGTCAAAAACTCAAAAAACGTTTTCGAAAAGTTTTTGAAATTGTTGAAAATTAAACAAATACAGAAAACTTCAAATAGTCCTGCTCATTCAAAAGTACATAATGTTAAAAAAAATTATCTGAAAAATCATTGTAAATAAGAAATTGAAAATACAAGAATCTTGAAATATATAATATTTGGCTATGTAGTGTTGTTTTGGCGATTAAAACGTCTGCCAAATTTCATTAGAACGTTTCCCTTTTGTAATTAAATATCCATATTTAGTAATTTTTACAGATTACCTGTGGAATATTACCAGCTTTTTATTTTCTGAATTTATTCCATTCATCTATTTCTAATGAAGGGTTTCATAAACATTTTTTAATTAAAACTGAAAATTCAAGGCTGGAAAAGCTTCTTTGTAAGCAGTTAGTTGTCTTAGTAGAGCTTTTCTGTAATGGCATCGTTCTGTGAAGAGCTTAGAAAGTTTAGGGAAAAGCAATGCTTCAAATATCAATCAATTAGTCTATCTGACGAAAGTGTCCAACTGTGGTCTGGAAAGAATAAATTCTAGATTTGCGTTTATTCTAGCGATAATGATAATATTATTTTCTGATCCTATTCAGCATCGAATAATAATATTGTAAAATACACTCATGTCCATAAATTAAGGATAATTCGGAGTCACGCGGAAATCGAACTCTAAAATAAATATATCACCTGTAAAACTACTACACATATCTTCAAGAATCATATGCAAATTTCAGGAAGTAACTAGATGACACCGATGGTACGTCATAATGACGAGAGTGTAAGAGAGTGATATATAAGGAATACAGACAAAGAAGTAAAATTGTTCGCAGGCGCTTTATAAGCATTTCAGTTCAATAACCGAATAGTTATGACACAAAGGACGCATTTAGATAATTTTTTACGTGGTAGTATTATTGGCCGTCTGGAATGTGGGCGTACCCAACTCAGATGCGTTCCACTTGCTGCAACTCTCTGTCGCCTGCGGTTAGCCTGGAGTATGAGAGCATGCATTGTGGACACCGCAACAGTGGGCTTGTGTGATGTTTTCCGACGAGTCCAGGTTTAGCTTGCAGTCTGATTCTCGCCGGACTTTCATATGGAGAGCTCCAGATACCCGTTGCCACCAAGAAAACATCATTGAACGACACTGTTACGGTGGTGCAGGAGTGCTCGTTTGGGGTGGAATTGTTCTGGGTTCCAGAACTGACCTGCATGTTCAAATTGGAACCATGACAAGCCAAATCTATCGGGACGTCATTCTGGAACGTTTGTTTCGGGACGCCATGGGCGCACAATTTGTGTTTATGGATGACAACGCCCGTCCTCACCGTGCAAACATCGTAAGCGAATGCCTTCAATCGGAGGATATCACCCGTATGGACTGGCCAGCATTCTCACCGGGCTTGAATCCAGTAGAACACGTGTGGCACATGCTTGACCGACGAGTTGCAGCCCGTCAACCTCCTCCTACATGTTTACGGGAACTTCGGAGAGCATTGCTTTTTGAGTGGTGTAATATCCCCCAAGATCAGATCGATAATTTGATACTCAGCATGCCTAGGCGTTGTAAGGACTGTATTGCATTGTCTGGGAGACATACAATGTATTAACAATCATACCAACCATGTAATATTGGTTTTTTGTAAATAGGGTTTTTTGTAATTTGCTCCAGGGAGAAAAATCGCTAAATTTTTTAATAATATCAAACATACTGCATCTTTTTTTGCTCTTTACCTTTTGTTTAATAAATAAGCTTTACAAATAAGTCAAATTTGTTTTGCTTCTAACTCTTCCTTTGCCTGATTTTGCATTATCCTTAATTTATGGACATGAGTGTAGATGAATAAATAAGTGATTCATGGCAATAATATCATCTGTGAACTCATAAAATACTAAAACTTGGTGAGTTTCATCAGTTCAGATGGTGGTGTTATTTTTGCAATATGTGATCTTCTTACTTGTATTCATTTTGACGGGATGACGTGTTGATGTAATGAAAGAAAAGGACAAGAAGGCCACTCGCCAAGGAAGGAATGCCTTCATGGAGAAATTTTTTAAGAATGCCCTTTAATAGAACTATTAATTCATCATGATGTGTGAAAACAGCAGTGCAGTTCTCTTGGTTAGGTTAATTAGCCGCCCTGATCGATAGTGCTTGGTACTGTTGTTTGACGTATCGTTGGGCTCGGGTTCGAAGAAGTCATGGTTGTTTGTAAGTGAAGTGTCTGTACGATGCTCAAAGTGCACGGCGATCCGAAAGTCCTGTCGAGTGGTTTCGTGATAAATCAAGATAAGTGGAAGACCCTCTGACGCTCCTCCTGTGTGTTCTTCATTAAAATTGAGCGAGATCAAATAGTTCTAAGGAGAGGAGAATTTTCTAAAGGAAATAGCATCACATTAACATTTTTCATGCGAAAGACCACAAAAAGTCCATTCAACCAGACATCGTACAGAAACAAATTACCTGAGTTCAGTGGTTTTATCCACTCGCCTTTATGCTCCTAAAGTTTTCATAATATAAGCTTAAATTATAAATTCACAAGCCAACATTTTTAAACACAATGATTTTTTTAAGGAACAAAGCCTTCAAATAATATTATATATATATATTAATACTTACAAGACAGTTCCAAAAGTTGAATGTTTGCCTTAATTTTGCCTCAAATGATCTAAAATAGCTTTATTTAGCAAGGATTTATGCAGAATATTATATTAATATTGTATCATTATTATTTATAGTTGTCTACAGCAAATATATATAGGATGCTCGCTCAAAAACAAGAATCAGTCTAAGTGTGTACAATCATATACAAGTCCAAAATAATTATTTGTGTTAATGCTACCACGAGCTTGCAATTAAAGAGATTTTACTAGCGCTCAAAAATCATACTTTATTTTGCTTTACGCACCTGAAAATAATATGAAATTATGTTATGTATCATGTACTAACAATGTTAGGATACACTAATGTAACAAAATTAAAAAACAAATTATAATTAAAAATGCCAGCAGATCCAAATTTAATGAACAAACCCAAATGTGAAGTATTTATTTAAAGCCGTAGAATGCTGTATAGGTATCCTACTTAAGCGACAAGATTCTGTAAGCGACAAAAGCAAATTTTGGCTAATTTCAGAAAGGAATAAAAAAAATTGCAAAGTGGAATTTTCAGCCTACAGCCAAACACCTAAAAAAAAGTTTGCAAAGTTAAAAAAAAAAAAAAAAAAAAGAAAAAAGTAAAGTCATAAGATTAAAAAAAAAATGAATTTGATTTCAGTATGCAGATTTTAGTTTAACACCTGAAACAATTAAGCATTTCAAACAGGCTTACTACCTTACGAATTACTCCTCAAAGAATTATAAATATAAAACATAATATCTTATATTTAACAATTAAAACCCAATGCTCGAGTTTTTACACTTATTTCATCACAAATTAACACCACGTTGAGATTTGTGCATTTATTTAACAAAGTAAAAATTATAGTCGCATTTACCATACGTTCCATTCGTATATACTTTATCAAATTAGGGAATAAATTCAGTTCAAATTACAGAATTAATTTAAATTGCTGAATTAAAATCAAATAGCTGATATTAATTGTAATATTTATGAACAAAAAATAAGCCAAAATTAAATGAAACAGAAGCACATCAATGAGCACGCAACAAATTTCTATAGTAATGCAATTGTAAAAAAAAAAATACATTCCCCCAACAATGACTAACAAACAGCCTTGTGTAGGGTTGCAATTGAGCATGCACAGTAAGCAAAATTCGGTAACACTGATCAACTCAATGTGCGGTTTGCCATTACGCAGGACCAAAGTGTAGCCAAACGGCGAATTTTGGAATTTTCTCGCAAAATTTGGCGATTTTAGTCGTCAAAACCGTTGCCAGCTTGGCGATATTACAGAGATAGCCATTTACTCAAAGTTAAATAGCCTTGCCTGTATTCTTACTTTTCCGGCATAGCTCATCGCTCTAGATTGTTCATATTACATTATACAAAAGAAATACAACAATTTTGCTTATAATTTCACTAAAAGTAGCTATCTATGTACAAAATTCGTAACAATATTATCTTACTTTTGTATTGTTTATTTCTTTAGCTTTTAACATAGCGAACAAAAACAAGTAATATTTGAAAAGTATTAAAAAATTAGTTAAAGATTGCAAAATTTGTTCATTCAAACACAAAATATTTTAGATTACGATTAAATAATCTGTGCTTTCCACTGTGCAATAAAATCGTGATGAATCAGCAGAAGAAATGTTATTGAAAGTTTTAGAAACATCTAAAGTGAACGGTATATTTTGGAAGTTTCGTTTTTCGGCTTGTTTGGCAGACAAAATCCTCGTACGTTTCAGTCAATTGTGTAATTTTTACGAAGTACTGTAAATAAAATATGTAAAAAAGTGCTGATATCTTCGAAGAAAATTCTCTTCTGGGTATTATTGTTTTCAGTTTTGGGCATCACGTACGTGATAAATAGACGCTATTGTCAGAATCAACGACAGATAAGAATTTTATTATCTTCAATATTATAAAAGTGCGTGGCGCAACACGAAGTATCAATTGTTGAAAAAAATCATTTTATCTTGACTTCTTAATATTTTGTAACAAATGTTATTTTATACTACAAGTGCCATAAATGAAACAACATATAAAAACACATACGTGCTTCTAACAACATATAAGAAGGGAGATTCGGTAAATTTCTAATATGTGCCTTCGTTTGCTCACTGTACTATGAGCGGAATATTTTAGAACTAATATTTAAAGAAGAAATTTCAGCCTCAGGGCCGTTCTTAGGCCATTGGCAGCCCGTGTATTTTTCTAGGATTGCCGCCCCCAGATTTAAAAAGAAAAAAGGCTCAATAATGAATAAAATTTTTATTTCATATTCACAAATACTTACATATGACAAATTGTATGAAAAGTACTTATATATGACAAATTGTATAAAAAGTACTTACATATGACAAATTGTATAAAAGTACTTACGTATGACAAGTACTTACAATGAATTTAATGAACTTAAAGTATTTAGTCGTGGTGTCGCGATAGTCCGGCCGCCCGTGATTTTCGCCTCTCGCGTACTTTTACGATCTGCAACCCCTGCTAGAAACGGCTCTGTTCAGCCTTTTATATGGAAAAGATGCCAGTCAAGTTGTGCCTATGTACAAAGCCTGTAGTCACAAGACCAAGCCAACTGCCGCTTATTTAGCAAACAAGTAATCAGAAACAGGAATAAAATGTATCCTATTTAATGAAATAACTATAAAATCACCTGATTTTTCTAATATGGACTTCTGGGCTTTCGGTTTGTTAAAGCAAGTTTTAGAAAAACGGCATCCGCTGAACGAAGCTTGGAAAACTACCCAAAAGGAGTGAGATAAAATTGACATGACGGTATTATGAAAAAGTTTACTTCCAAAGAAAATTTGAACTAGTGCTATAGCTAAGAATAAAGGCTAGCTAGCAGACTGAAGAAAATCGCCACAACAAATGTTTCTCGCATTGTGATTAAACAACGTTACCTAATACCTAGGCCATCAAACTTTAAATAACGTACGTTTCCACCCGTATATGGGCATCTGGAAGCCCAAATTTGGAATTTATTTTATTATCTATTTCATATTTTGTAAAACTTTAACGAATATTTTATTAACTAACTCAACGATTTCAAAGCGAGTAATAGCAACATTGCATGGAAAAACAAAATATCTCCATCGCGCGAGACTGTGTATTCGAAATTCTAAATTTAAAAAGGTATGCTCATTTTAAAATTATTTTACGATATTGTTGTTGAACTGAATTTTAAGCGCGAAGAACATGTTATTTAATAAATAAAGGTAACACACAAAACGTTAAAAAGCCGCCCCTTTGGGTATAATGTAAAATCTGAGAGCTTTCAGATTTATTTTATTTTATTTTTTAAAATTTTATTTAATTTTTTTGAATTGAAAAAAAAAAATAAATAAATAAACACAGTATTTGTACTTAAACATTATTTGAATTAGAGTAATTTGCTTCCTGCGAATTAAAGAAGAATAGTTCCTTTAAAAATAATTTTCGAAAATTAGAGATTACGAACAATTTCATAAAAAAGTGAAAGTGACTATCTAAAAGTGAAGACTGAAATAAAGCCTCATGAGCAGTTTTCAGTTTTCAGAAAAACGCTGAAGTTTATGTTTCCTGCAATATACATCAGCTATATGTATACGACGAGGTCTAACTTTTTTATTATTATTATTTGCTTCCTCTTCCCGATTGCATTATTTATTCATTTCCTAACTTAATTTTTTGAATACGACTAGAACTAAATTTTCGACACGAACTTTTTAAAAAACTCAGTCGACCAACTTTTGTGTTAATATATAGGTTAGTTAATTATAACTTTTGTGTTAATATGTAGGTTAGTTTATTTATTTACTTGACAGCTGTAAGATTATAAGGGGCTGTCCATTTCCCTTAGTGTCTAAGTAGAATTTAATCATCAACATTGTAACAGCACTTACATTATTTTGATTTGTATGATTCTCAGATTAAACGTGAACGAGTAGTCGTGGCCGAGTGGTTAAGGCGATGGACTAGAAATCCATTGGGATCTTCCCGCGCAGGTTCGAATCCTGCCGACTACGAGATGATGTTTTTTGCTTAATTTGCTTAAAAATATACATATATGTATTTTTTTTATGTTAAAAGTAAAAATGATCATCGTAATTTTTTTTCCATTTGAGTGTATTATTACATACAATTAATTATAAACAATAAACATGAAACATAATCATAATCTAAATCATATCTAAATTTTTTCGATAAAAAATCAGTAATTATTAAGATAACGATTCCTCATTTAGTAATTCAAGTCGTCATGATGCAATTACTAACTATTCTGCGCTTTTTTAACTTCAGTTTACGTTACCTTTTAACAGTAATGAATATATACAGCACGATTTAAGTACATTTTAATTCATTAAAATACCACATAAATGACTTTTTGACCGCCCATTTTTTCGAATTCTGTAATAATAATGTCTAAAATACTTAAAGTACAGGAATTGTTTTCACATATTTAATTTCTTGTTACTATTTTGAATCTGTGTACCAGAAGCTGGATAGAAAAAAACAACCAGACAGTGCTTCTCAAGCTATATTTTACAAAGCAGTTCTCAAATCTTTTAAATTGTATGTTATTTGTTTAATATTTGCACATATTTCTTTGAAATAGGCCCTCCCTCTCTGTTGTTCTATCTAAAATGAATTTATCAGCTGAAATGATAATGAAATAAATATAATGAATTTGAGACACATTAATTTTTGTATTCAACTAGTGACCACTAGATGGCGCCACAGAATTTTCTGATTTTTTTCTTGTGTTATCTTTTTTGGCAACCAGGAGATCAGAGCGGTGTACTTTCATTTCCAGGATTCGGGTTTCGTATTTGTTATTTTCCACTTGGATAAAGATTCCTGCCCTCCTGCGCCATATTTAGGGAAAATATTTAGCTCCGGAGAAAAGCGAATCCATATCTTGTGCTAAAATTAAATTTTTTGCAGCTGCTGTGCACATACTTTGAAATGTTGAGCATTTTGAAATAAATATAGGAGAAATGTGTTAAAATAAAAAAAAAAAAAAAAAAAAAAAAAATTGATGATGCATTCAGTGACTAAAGTCAGGCACATCTATTAAAAATGATAAATTCACCACCTTCTTACCTTAATTAATTAATAAAGTATATGTAGCATTTCCTTTTCATAAGATGTGATAATTTGAAAACGGTTAATAGTTATCCGGTTTTCACAGCTCAAAGATCACTGAATCAGATTTTTTTTTTTTTTTTTTTTTTTTTTTTTAAGCCATTCTAGAAAACTAATTATTTTTCCGATTAGTTGAAAAACAAAATTTAGAAGTAAATGGCAAAGCAATAAAGTATTCCTCTGAAAATTAGTCTTCTGAAATCAAGTCTTTTTTTTTTTTTTTTTTTTTTTTTAATAATCGCGGCTGTAATATATATCATCTCTTTCATCAGGCACGTTAATTTTTAAATTACTATTCAAGAGCTGAAATCACATTGGAGTTGTTTTCATAAACTGAACTCTGAACTCTCCATCCCGTACGAAAAATTATTATAGAAGCTAATAGAGCTCTGTTTTGTAGCTCGATTAGTCTGAAAATTTTTGCTAAGGGGTATTTCAAAACAGAATTTTTATTCACTTCTATTTATTTTCACTTCTATCTTCGGTCTTAACATTACGAGGCCTTAATTAACGGGACTAGATCTTTTCAACTAGTAGTGCATCTCTTCCAGAGCATAGGTGTTCATTCATGCATCTAACATCATATGCTTTCAGAAAATTAGAAACTCGTGTTTTTTCCAGTCGCCTCTGCTTGATATTAATTTTTTACTCTCTCATTATCATTTTATTATTTACTTTTCTTGTTTTATAAACTAAACTTTTTTTTTTTTTTTTTTTTTTTTTGGCTTTTGATCAATATCTGTTTTTTAAAGGTGACCAATGAACTTAATTTTTTGTTTCATGTAATTTGTGAAAAATTTTATGACTGGAATATCTGCATAAAAAATAATGAAAAACTATATAGTTTTATAGTTAAATTATTACTTGTAAACTGACAGATTTGTAACTAATTAATTTTTAATTTGGGTCTATATGCTTCAAAGTGTCGTCCTTCTTTCCGTTGATTTCAGCCGACGTGCTATTAGTTCCTCACTGAAAAACAAAACTAATAGAGTTTTCATTTTTCTTTTGGGTTTTTATGAAGTTTCTTATTGCATTGGGATATTTGCAAGTTCTTCGTTCTTTGGGAATATTTTCATATACTTCCATTTGCAAGTTCAAGTTACCTGATATACGAGTATGACTCTTATTCAATACATTAGGTCGACATTAACTTACTGATAATGTAATCAAGCATCTAATTTTAGTAATAGTTACATATTTAAATAGTATGTCTTTAATACAGTTAAATAGTTGCATTCAACTGCATTAAGGAAACTTATAAAAAACATCCTCCAACGGAGGTGTGGGGGGACTTCTCCTTCCAATATTGTACTGCGTTTCTTTATGATGTTTGGCTAATTACTGGGTTCTAATATTATAAATTTTTGAAATAATTCTGTAAAAAATTCTATTAAATAATAACAGAAGAACGATGGGCAAGCCACTGATCACCTTCTTCCAGGCTGGTAATCAGAAAATCTTGTGTTTAAATATTGCCTAATCATTTTACGATATATCACTCTTCCCCCTCCCCCCAGTAATAAAACCAGAATGGCTGATTGCAGAATTTCACACAGCGGTTATCACAGTTTACTGCGGCATGATTTGAAAAATGCAGTTGATATGTAGGTTGGTTTGGTTTAGTTGATTATGAGAAAACTCGAGTGTTACCTGTTCGTGGAGTACTTTCTAAGGGAAAGTAGCTCGTATACATATTACACATGGGGAAAACCACGAAAGCGCTCATGCAGCTAGCCCGTTCTCAGGCATTCGAACCCCAGACTGAACTACCATTGTTCATCAACTTTGCAGCTCGGTCGCTGGTGGGTCAGATGAGACATAGAAATGCAAATACACTGCTGGCAACACCATGAAGGAAAGCAAATATAAAAAAGATATTTATTGTGCATAAGCAGTATGGCATGAAACAAAAATTATTAAATTTTTAAACAGTTTGGGGGTTTATAGGGTTGCGAAATTAGTAGAAACAGCAGCCACCCCTAGCAGCTAACACGGTCTTTACCCGGTTAGGCATGGAGTCAAACTGGGCTCGGATGACAGAAACGGGTAACGCATTCCCTGCTGCTTCAAGTCTATGCCCCATTTCATCAACGGTATTTGCTGGAGAGGGATGGCAGGCCAGTCTCTCCAGTCTATGACTTAATATGGGTATGACCAGATGTTTTCAATGGGTAACAGATCTGGAGATCGCGCAGGCTAGGACAACAATTGAATACCTTGTGTATCGAGAAAGGTTAACACGACGTGCAACCTTGATGGAAGATGGCGTTTGGCAGGCATCGAAGATAGGCCACTGGACGTAAGCTGTCAAAAATGTATTGATCTGCTTTCAAATTACCATCGATTCGAACTAGAGATGTGCGTGTCGTGTACCCAATGGTTGCCCACACCATCACACCAGGCGCAGAGCCCCTATGCCGATATCGAATGCAAGCAGGCGACGTGCAGTCTCCTTGAAGCCTCCAGACCCATATACGGCAATCCGAATACTGCACGTAGAACCGGGACTCGTTTGAAAAGACGACATTGTGCCACTCCTGTATCCAGCTTTGTAATCTGGCACATCAGAGTCGCCATCTCTCTCTGCGCTCAATTGTCAAGGAAAGCCGAAGTAATGGTAGTCGTTTACCACGATTTTGCACTGCTGCAAACGTCGACGCACCGTATGAGTGGATACTGGGAGTGATGAAAACTGCTCATTTCCTGACTAATGATCCGTGATGTGGTTGTACGTTTTTGCATGGGTAACCTCACAAAATGTCTGTCCTCTCGGGCGTTAGTCATGGGAGGTTGTTGAGATGCTGCATGCCATTCAGTATAACCGTCACAACACACCGATTCGCTATTCGTATGACAGTGGTTTGATGTCGACCAGTGCAACGGGCAATATCACGGAAAGATAATTCACACTCTCGATAGGCAACGATCTTGCCTCTATCGAATTCTGACACTTGCTGGTAAGCATTTCTTTTTTTCGATATTCTGAGCTAACTCCGACCTTACAAAGGCTTTTCGAATGAAAAATCTATTACACAGCTTTTTTTTTTTTTTTTTTTTTTGTGCATTGTTTCATATTGCAATTCCTCTCTCCTGCGTCATCTAAATGCGCTGAAATACTAGTCATTTGCATATCCCAACCTTTTCTTCCTTTCAAGTGATTTTGACGTTCGTCAGTTCATTCCTTCCTGGTGTTGCAATTTTAATGGCCAGCAGTGTACTTTTTCTGTTTTGCATTTGGCGAGAACTGCGAGTAATTTCTTTGACCTAACTAAACTGAATTTGATGTATATAAATACAAATTTAAGAACCTTACTATGACTACATTTTTGTTTCTTTTTATTTTTACTAAAACTCTAAACAAATGCAATTTTTCCATAAATTAAAGAAGCGAATATTTTCATTTTTAGAGGAAGGGGGCCCAAATATTGTCTAACTCTTGCTTAATGCAATGTTTATAGGTATGTTTGACTTTAAGTCTGATGGAGCACGAAAGTTTAGGGCAGTTTATCAAATGTCTATATTGTCTGAGAAAATTTAAACCAGCTTTTCAAAAAATGTTCACAAGTAGTCCTCAGTGATTGTCTTTGTAGCTCTTCCAAATTTCCAAAACAGACAAAAACGTAAAATTTAAATTAACTGCCTGTACCACTTTATCAAGGGTTGTAGAAGACTGTCAAACTATAGCTGAACAAATTACACATGGCAATTATCTAAAACGTTTCCTCCGAAGATAGGCATTTTATCAAATATATCACCAGCTACCCTACCTATAGACTTCCACTCTAGCATTGGCAGTAAAAAAAGCAAAAAGGGATTTAAAGCATTATGATTGTGATGCTTCTCACCATCGCTTCTCTACACATCTCGCCCCAATGAGCTCATTGCCAAAGAAATAAATAAAAAGAACTCAGATTTTGCTTTAAAAATGATAATTATGTTTGTTTAAATACATCTATGTGAGAAAAGTTTTTCATCACTAACTTAAATAAAAACATAGTGCTGAAATCGACTAGAGGTATGTGCCAGTCTCAGACATAAGCTTACCAACTTGCATCCAAATATGGAACAGCTATGGAAGGATCAGCAGTCTTACCCATCTCGTTAATTGTAAGTGCCAACATTTATTTAATATTTGGTTAATAAGACCGAAACTCTATTAGCCTTGAATTATTAAAAACAAATACGAATTTTTTCTCTTAAATTAATTACTTCATATCAGTATGAAATTAAATCAATTTTAATTAATAATATTTTTAAAATGAGTATACTAGTAGTAATATACGATAACAAAAATTGCTTTCGAAGGGGGATAAGAATAAAAAGGTTCCCAGAACATTATAATCTATAAAAGTTGTCTCCACTTGAAAAAAGTTTGAGAAATGCTGATTTAAATCATTCACATAATAAGCTAGAACACATGACAATCAAAAAGGCTCTTTTTTTACATGTTCACGTTTTAACTTTCTGAGAGGGCTAAGGGCGGGGACGGGTTTAATTTTTCCTTCATTTCTCTCTTATTTCAAGTTCCTTCATAAAAAGCAAAAAAAAAAAAAAAAAAAAATGTGTGATGAGTGTCGAAAGATGTCTGTGCGAATGATTTTGGAAGAACTTTTAGCTAATGAAGGTAAACTAAATTTCACGCAAAGTTGTTTTTCTTTTCTCCAGTCAAGTCTCCTTTCACATTCTTTCTTTAGAAATGAAATTAGAATTTTACAACATTTATGTCTAAACATTTATGTCTAAACATTTATGTCTAAACATTTATGTCTGTTTCAACAAATCAGCTTCACGTGAAGCTGATTTGTTGAAACAGTTTGACGAAGCTGGTTTGTTAAACTTCAACTGAAATATTCTTCATCAAATGTTTAATTCAGATCATTACTTTACGTATTGGACAAGGAATCTGATAGCTGAGAGTTTGGACGGTGTTTCATTCTTGCTTTCTTTGTACATAACTGTAGTTTCTAGCAAAGGCTATATTGATGAACAAATTTGTCTCAAACTTTATTTTATAAATATTACGTCTGCAAGTTAGTGTCTTTACAAACAAGAAATGAATTCACAAAGCAACAGTATATTACTGTAAAAGCCTGAAGTTTGGTAAATCCTAGGTTTTACCGGTAAAACCTAGCTTTTATCAAAGTGGTTTGGTAAAAGTCCGAAGTATGCCTTAATATGATTCCATTTCGGCCTTTTACCAATAATTTGCACTAAAACATAACAGTACCAACGCCTTTCGTTAAAAGCACGGACCCAGGGACTTAAATCGACTTAAATAAGCCTGCGCTCACAAATTTCGTCGCGAACACTCTTCTGTTCCTGCACCTCCTTATTTGAGCCATTTGAAGTCTAGCATCGAAAGAATTCAAATAAGTGTAAGCGGCGACGATCTAAAGTAAAAGCAGTTTTGTTTCCATTTTAACATACTTTGCGTTGTTTATTTTGTTGAAAGGAAATGAAGTGAATGAAGCAAAATGTATGAAGGGAAAACATGCAGCTGATTGCAGAAGGTTAAAACATTGTGATATTCTAAATATTGGAAGAGAGGACAAACTTATAGAACCATTATCTGTAGAAAAAGCAGAAATCCTATATTATGTTACAGTTGATGAAGTCTTCAACGTCATACACGACGCTCATTCCGCAGTTGGCCATGGTACAAGAACACATATGTATTTGAGACGAACTATATCAGAAAAAACAAAAGATCTATAAAAAAGGAGATTGTAATCAAACCAGTTGTGCTTACCAAAATAAATTCTCAATGCCACGTCGACTGAATAGATATGCATTATAATCCTGATCGTGATATGAAATTCATTTTAGCGTATCATCTTATAAAATTCACCTTACTCTGAAGTCTTCACATAGTAAAAGAGCTCATTAAGTAGCATATCACCTTATGGATATTTTCACAACTATAGGAGTCCCATGGAGGTAGGAAAGGGAGGAGGGGCCATTCCGCGCTAGAAGTGAAGCACTGCTTTGAAGCTTGGGTCACCAGACGGGGTGTTCATTGTTTACATTCAGAAGCTCGCTTGACAAGATTCTGATAGTATTTCGACACACGACAGTTCTATAGAAATCGAAAAAGGGACACTCTCGCATGAAAGAAACATTCATAGTGTGATGGCTAATAGCAATTTGTATAGTTTACTGACATTTACGCAAAAATCACATCTTGGTTATTTTTCGATAACTAACAACAGCGATTTTGATTATGAATTTGTTTTATAAAATTCTAAGCTGTTGCACTACAAAAATATAGATTTTAAGAAAATTGCTAAAAGAGATCTGCCAAAATTTATTTTCTAGAAGATTTGAAAAGTTTGAAACTTGATGGCTAAATGTAAATATAAAATTATGTATGTTAAAATATTTGTAATTAGGCACATAGGTCAGATTAAGTTTTTATTAAATAGAGTAACGCATGCAAGGGAAAGAGAGAGATAAATACCTAAGAGAGAGATGCCATCGTGGAGGAATTTTGAAGAAAAACTGACCTTTGAGTGGGTATTAAAAATAATACTTATAATTTTCATTCAAATTATATTCATATATATTTTTTATGTAAAACTTTCGGGTGTATGCTAAATTAGTGTAAATTACTTTACACGAAAAATATAGTGAATGCACAGAAATTAAAGATTTGCGCATGCCGGAAATGATAAATAGGAAATATGTATGGGTATTTATGCATGTGCTTGCAAAAAGCATGTATCTGCCTTTGACAAAATACTTAAATATTCATTAAATTATTTATAAATCTATTTGAAATGAAGAATTTATTCACTTATAAACAACTGTGAAAGTACCGTGAAGAAATCTAATGATTAAATGTATCTAATTTATAATGATTATAAATGTTATCTAAATATATAATAACCTTAATATTGAATTGTAAACATAAATTGAAATCCTGTTGACAAATACGTTATAAAACTATTTAAGCAAGAATTGTTCGTATTGGAAAGCAATATGTTAAAAGGTATTGTAAAGCAAATGCTATGAGCTGCGCACTTAAGAACGTAATAAAGAGTTTTGGAATATGTATTGTTGAAATGAAGGGTAAAAAAAAAAATCTGATAAGTATAATTAAAAGAATTATTCCCTTTACATTTTATAATAACTCAGTTACAAGTTTTAAATAATACTTAAAAAAAAAAAAAAAAAAAAAAAAAAAAAAAAAACTTATTTTATTCCCTTTCAGAAATGTTCAGAGAAAGTCAAATACTATTTAATTCCTAATAATTCTCTAATTTAAAATGAACCGAATAGAGCATTAATTATAAATTGACTTACATTTTTCGATTTAAAGAAGCCAAAAAATCATGTCATATTTAAGAAAGTATTTTAGGAAGAAGCTCTATAAATAGAAAAGAAATAATGCATAATTTTAATATTAATAATACAATAAACTTTTATCTTAATTTTTGTACCTTAACCGAATAAAATCGAATTACCTTAATTTTTTTTTCTAATGTAATTAACGAAAACTTGTGAAAATATTTCATTCAAATTAAACCATTCTGAGAAAACTGTCCTGTGAAAAGTATAGCATTTAATTCCGTTCAGAATTAAATGTTGTTTAAAAATATGTTGTTTTTCACATACTTAGGACTCTGAAGTGTTGTAGAAAAAGAAAATATATACATTTATATGTATATTTGCGACGTAATTACAAAATATTTACACCCGAACGCGTCAAATCCCATAGAACTCAATGGTAAATGACCCAATGTTTTGGTCACCATGTAGGGATCGCCGGTGCTTCAGAGCAGGGTACGGAGAAACTTGTTTAGGGCGACTCCATCTTACTTCCTACCTCCATGAGGAGTCCCGTACATTCTCCATTCCGACAATGGGAGGAAATTTTTCAACCAGATTGTAAACAGTTTATATGAAATGTGGGGTGATATAAAAATAGTTCACGGTAAATCGTGACACAGTCAATAGCAAGGTTCTGTCGAACGGGCGAACCAAGACTTTGAGAGCGTGTTGTCAACAAATAAGACAAAATAGTCGGAAGGATTAAAATTTGTTCAAGCAATGAAAAACAAAGCATACCATTAAAATTATGTGTGAAAAAAAAATTATAACTATTAACAAAATCTCGAATCAACATTTGATTTAGATTCGCAAGATAATAATAATAATAAATGTGAAAAGAATCATACATAACAATGGAAGTAGATACTGAAGTTGAAATTGAAAAAAGAACTAGATGTATGCTCTGACACAAAGTGCGAGGTTATCAACAAAGTTCAGAATGTGAAATTGTTTCTAGAAACAGCTAAGGAAGGTCTTGAAAAGCAGACAAAAAAGATGACGTCTGCTAAAACTGTCATTCTCGGACAAAAAACGTGAAAATAATAGTACCTTATATGGATAGATCGAAAATGGATCCAAAATCAGTAATAGCCGTTATTACAGATATTAAAGATGACGAGTTTTATATTCTTGGCACTAAGTTTTTTTTAATTAAAATCGTTGTACACAAGAAACCAGTTTACCTTTTACAAAGAAGATTTTTTAAACATCGAAGAAGTTGGTGCAGAAGAAATAAGTGAACGTGAATTAGTAAGAAAACTTTCTTTAGTTCGAGGACAAGGACTCAGAAAATTCAACTGTTCAAAGAAATGTACCACGAAGATGTGTTTGCGCAAATCAACTGATCTGTTTGTGCAAATCAGCAGATTTACTTTGTAATTCAAAATGCCATAACAATCAGTCTTGTTGTAAACAGGTACTAAGAAGTATTAAAGTAGTAATAGTAGTAAAGAAAAACATACTACATTTTTCTTATTTTTTAAATTAAATATTTTTTTCTGTTAATTTTTTTAACTATTGCCATAATTACTTTTACAAATTATTGAAATCGCTTCAGTAGTTGTCGAAAGAATTGTTCAGATTTTTCACATTTGATCTAATTTGTGAAATGTCATAAATGTGGCATTTTTTTAAATTTTTATTTCTGGTCGCTCTTTGAAAAGTAATTGTAAGGCAGTTCCATCGATATAATCTTAAGTCATACCTTATTTTGATCACTATTACAATTTATATTATCAATTAAAAAAAAAATAAAGTGTGTCTTAACTATTTGGGACACACTGTGTACTATATATCTGCAAATGGAAAATCTTATCACAAGTAATCCCTCGTTTCGGGGTTTTACTGAAAGGTATTGGTAACTCCTACTTTTTACCGCAAAGGCTTAGTAAAACGCCGAAAGGGAATCATATTAAAACATACTTTTCGGACTTTAATATCGCCACTTTGGTAAAAGCTAGGTTTTAGTGATAAAACCTAAGATTTTTACCATAACAAGTATATCCGGTCAGTAAGACGGAAATTATAAAGGAAGGCAGTCAGTTATGTAATCATTAACTTTGAACATAAGAACATAAGAGCATAACAGCATAATACACTTGAGCATAAGAACATAAGAGCATAACAGCATAATACATTTGAGCATAAGAACATAAGAACATAACAGCATAATACATTTGAGCATAAGAACATAACAGCATAATACATTTGAGCATAAGAACATAACAGCATAATACATTTGAGCATAAGAACATAACAGCATAATACATTTGAGCATAAGAACTGTAAGAAGCAGAAAATGAATCAAATTTCTTAGAAACTTCGCTTAATTACGGATAAAATATTCCATAAACACAGAAACAACGCATGTAATTGTACAATGTACAGGTTGTAGAGGAAACAATTGCACGCTGCCCTAGAAAA
This sequence comes from Stegodyphus dumicola, assembly GCF_044657685.1. NCBI lineage: Eukaryota > Metazoa > Arthropoda > Arachnida > Araneae > Eresidae > Stegodyphus > Stegodyphus dumicola. Next base: position 82,973,624 of record NC_140772.1, on the reverse strand, counting down.
TCAGTCCGAAAAACTGCAGCCGCATGCCAAATTGAGCAAAACGGCGGAGCATAAGATAATGCGTAAGTTCCCGTACATTGAATTCCCGTACAACTGGCCTTGTTCCCGTACACAGTTCAAACACAGCAATCGCTTCAGAACGTATACGTAGAGAAAAGCAACATTTTTGCGAATGAAATTCTGGACATGGTTGATAGTGGGAATATTGATGTGAATTCTATATGTTTTTCAGATGAATCCATGTCAATGGATTCGTCAATAAAAAAACTGGCGAATTTTGGGAACTGTGAACCCTCATGTTTGTGTGTTCCACAATCAGTCTATGCTCAAAAAACTGATTATATGGACAGCTGCTTCCAGAAGAGTTAAAAACTGGACCTTTTTTTTTTTTTTTTTTTCGTAATACAATAACTTCAGAATGATATTTTCAAATTTTGCACGATTTTGTGGCCACTGAAGACATTTGGTCGAATCACCCGCGACATCCTATTTCATGCAAGATGGTCCGAGGCCTCACTGGACTGCTGCAGTTTTCAGTTTCTTAGAGGAGTATTTTGATAGCCATGCAATTGTTTTAATTATTTTATTCACTTCACGGGAAAGTGAATAGAATGGCCACCGTATTCACCAGACCGTGCGATTTCTTCCTTTGAAGTCACTTGAAGGAGGCAGTGCACCGGAGAAAATCCCCGAACACATTAGAAATTTGAAGAAATAATCAGTGAAGAATGTGCAGTCATTTCACTGGCCACTTTACAGAAAATGTCTATTAATTTCGTCCTCCGATTACGACATCCGATTGCAACTGATGGTCGACATTTCGAAAATATTGTAATGTAATTTTCATTCATTAAAATTTAGAAAAAAATTAATGTGATTTTCAATTATTTTTCTTTGATTTATGGGTTTAGTATCTGCAGTGCCACTTGTCGGGAGTTTTTTAACTAAAACCAGGAACTATAAAAGGAAAAATTTATGGCTTTTCACATGAATTTGCTGCAAGAACTGCTTTTTTAACCTTAATCATTTTCCTAATATATATTTTTGAAAACTGTCAATCGATTTTAAGACAGCCGGTATATATGTGTGTGTGTACATTTAATTGCATAATCCTTAAGATGCAAGCGAAGTTCTTTGTCTTGATATTCTCTCAGACTGTATAACAACTTTATTTACGCAGGGATCCGATGAATGGTCATATGAATATTGTTCCATCATCCGAATTAAAAAGATGAAATAATTCCATTTGCTATGCATGAATTGCAATCATGTACTAGTTTTATTTCATTTCTCGTCTCATCATCATCGTCATTATTAGCGTCATAAATTTATAATAACCTCCCAACCGGGACAGTGGTTAGCGACGCTGACTGCCTTACCGAAAGGCTCGGGATCGAATCCCGGAGAAGGCATGGATGTTTGTAAATGTACAGTGTCTGTGCGGCATGGGGGGCACTCTAAATATGCGGCAAGCCTTAAGTCTTTTCGAGAGATTGATGGTAGAGGAAGAGGGTACTGTCACCTGTATGATGTTCAAGGCTCTTGCCAACGTCGGACGCAGTCTTGCACTCCTTGCCACGATAAATTTCGAGGTCTTGTTCTGATGTTACTGTCAGCCAAGTGAGATTAATTACAATAACAACAAGTTATAATTATTTTCAAAGTCTTCGCCAGCCAAATCTAAATAAAAAATAGCTTCATCATTTCCGTCTTCATCAACTTGTTTCTTTTTCTTCTAGTGCTTTCCTTTTAAATGGTTAGGTTTATCTTGCATGTTTTATTTTACAAGTTTATTGTATTTGTTACATTTTCTTCGCTGTAGTATGCGCTTTGTTTTAATTGATTTTCTTTTATATATATGATTTTATTCTGAATACTGGCAGTTTTACCATATTCTTTATTACTTTAAAGTGATTCAATTGCATCAAATTCTTAATAGCTACAGTTTTTCTTTCAAAAGACAAATCAAAGACATTCAAAGAAAAATTTAATCTACGTAATATATGAAAACAGTTTAATCGTGCTTTTTAAATTTATTAAGAAATGCCACTGTAACTGCAAACTCCATTTTCTAAAATGTAATAAAATATCATGACACGTTAAAAAAAAAAAAAAAAAAAAAAAAAAAAAAAAAAAAATTTTTTTTTTCATTGTTTCAAGTAGTACGATAAATATTTCATGTATATTTTGTTTCATGACGCATTTTTATTTCACAACTAATGTCCTTTTCAGTGAGCCATCGTATCACATCAGAACAGTTCTTAAAATAATCTCCTGTCAAACTTCTGATAAATGAAAACATAAACTTCAGTATAGAATATTTAATTTGTAATGAATAGATTAAAATTTCTTGAAAATTACATAAAAGGAAAGAACAAATACTGTATAAGTGCAGAAGCATTGTATATAATTTTAAAACATCAGGTAACAACATTACAAACTACAATTTTCTAAAAGCTTTTAACAGCTTTTATTCCAAACAGAATTGCACTGTTCTAAAATTTGATCATTCGCTTAACAAACAGTTTGCCGTTTATTATGCAGACTCGGTAACTACTTATTTTTAAATTAGCAAAATGATTGCCTTTCTTGAATTTAAAGATATTACAAAAAATATTTTTTAAATTTCTTTAAATTAATTTTTATAAAATTTTAATTATTAATAAGAAATTTAACTGCTTTATAGAAGAACTGTTAGTTACAAATATGTTTTTTTGGGGGAAACGAAAATGAAAGAAATAATTCTTTACACAGCTGTGCAACATGAACGTGCTTCTCGTTCGCAGCCGAGGCGTCGATCAAGATTAGTCAGCAGTTCATCTGAAGCAACTCAATGTTACGTTGGGGCGAACCATTTACGACCTGCAGGCCAACATGCTACAGTAATAAATAGCGTACCTTTGAGTGTCGGTCCTTTCTGCGGATCCGAAGTAGGGGATATCAGAAGGCTAGCACCTACGAACACCCCATTACTACACCACATGAGCTCTGGTATTAACATGAATGGGCCTGCATCCTATCGAAGATCTGAAGACGAAATAATTCCTGACCACGGAAGGCCAGTATGTGGTAAGTCGCATATTTTTCAGATGCGCTTTGTTCTTAAAGCTGTAAATTTTAGAAAATAATCTTCTTAAACTGGTCTTACTCTTCTTGAGCCAATGCATTCTAAAGAAATTACTTTTTGAACCAAATTCTGCTACAGACTTAATATTAAATCAAACAGTATTAATTTATCTTACAAAAGTTAAATTTGATCAATTTTATTATAAACTGCACGTAAGAGTATACTGCTTTTTAAAACTAGTAAATTGAGTAAACTAAAATCTTTCACAATTCAAATTCGACTGAATAGTACGTAATCATACTGTTTCGGAATGCAAGATTATATGTAACACAATTCTTCCTCTTCCTTGTAGTATGTTACATGGTGAACATTTTCAACAGGAGGCAGTATTTTTTATTTTCCGCTCTATTTTCATCTTTTCATTAGTGAAATACTTTCAATCTTTACTTATTAAATGATGCCTATAAATGAATGCATGTATAGTCTTAAGAAACTAAAACGTGTATCTTCCTCCACTGCTGAATAGAAATTTTCTTTTCTTTTAAAGATGATTCAAAATTAGATCGAAAATATTACCTATATTAATTGCACTTAAATTGTTATTACAAAAAATACATGCTTTTAACAGAAATGTATTGACTAAATTTTAAAAATAATTGTATCATTGACGTCTTCATTGTGTGACAGCTAGCATTCCAAAATTTTGTATCGAGCTTAAGGAATGTTCGTAACTCAGTGATAATTATTTGAATGTATTTATTAAATAACTTTTATATACTGATGAAGAGTGAAATCTTTAAGTATTGTTTGTTATATTCCTTCGAACATTTGTGTCAAATTTATGAATATCTGCTTCACGTAAAAAATAAAAATAAGTTATGTTTCCGGAAAAAAAGGTTGTACAATTTTTTTTTTTTTTTTTTTTCAATGTTTGGAGTAACTCTATTGGTTTAAAGACTGCTGTGAAAAGATAATAAGGGTGGCAATGAAAACACTTTGTAGTTATTGCTGTTTAGTCCTATTTATTATACATGCCCATTTACAGCTTAACAGAACAGAACTTCAATGCATGTTGCATGTTTACAACTCTTCGGGTGTCAGCGTAGGTTGATGAAGCAAATATAATGTATTTCAGTTGAAGTAATGATTGAGGGTAATTATAGATAGTTCTGTCTACATTCAATTTAATTTTCGTTACTCTGGCAAATACTTTTCAATAATTTTCGATCAATGTCGTCAATAGGAAACACCATGTTACACCAGAGCCGCCCACAGTCGGCTCCCTTTACGTAGCAAAGTAATAAACAACATTGTGTGTGCGTGAAAATTACTTTAACCATTATGAACTGCAATGCTTTTTAACTTTTGTCAGATATCGTGTGTAAAGAAAATTGTTTGATCGACCCATATATATAATGCAGTTTTAGCGTGAATAAGAAAGGAATGTTAATTTGAATCGAAATTGATTCATTATTGAAATTTATTAAAATAATTGTAAAAATGACCATAAAATCAGCCAAAAAGGATTTAAAGCGTATCAAGACATGATTTCCTCAGACATAAATTTCTAGAATAAAATTATACGGAGATGCAACGCTTATACTATTCTTTGGACTTGACTTTTTTTCATAGTATTGCATATTTTATTTTATATAAAGTGATTATTTTTATTCAAATTTTATCACTTCACATTTGCTCATTCCATAACAGTATTGATATGTAATTCAATTTTAATCATATAAAATACAATTTAAATGCAGAATAGCAATTAAAAGTATTAATTTAACCTAAAATGATGCGTGCTAATGATTACAAAGCAGATATTAGGTATTTAACTCGCAATAGAAATTTAATTATATTTTTTATCAAGTGAAAATGGCTTCTGTAAGAGATTATATTAGATTTATTATAGAATGCATACAGATACTCATATGTGCAATAGTTCGTAAATATAATAAATGAATAATAAAAATATATTTACACTACTTTTTAGTTTCGATTTTTCTACCGCTTTCCACCTTTCATTTTTCGAGTAGTTGTAACTTTAGATGGGAAAACGATATTTTAATCTATCTAGATTTTCTTTTGAGTATACATTATATTTTAGCAAAATGGCCTCTATAAATCTATCTGATTTACTCATATTTTCAGATATAAAGCCTGCAAGTCCATCTCAAATAAAAAAACCATCCAGCGAAGATTGCGCCTCCAGCGACGATTCCAGAAATTCGTCTCCTGCGGCACAGCCACGCACCAGTCCCACTTCTACTGTCCACCTTCCTGCTACCACTCCAGTTTATAGAAGCAATGTTCCTCCCTCAGATAGCATTTCTAGATCAGCCTATGTTACTATAGAGCATCCTAGATGTGGTCCCATTGGCAACATTGCAGCACCGAATGGCTTGCCAACCACATTCTTAGGTCCCTTTCCACCAAATCCATTGGACACAATATATGAAGCAGCCGCCAAACTGTTGTTTTTTTCAATACGTTGGATGAGAGGAATCCCATCTTTTCTACAGTTAGGTTTTCGAGATCAGGCGATCTTGTTAGAGGAGGCTTGGAGTGATGTGTTCGTGCTGAGCGCTGCCCAGTGGGGATTCCCATTGCAGGAAGGTAATTGTTTACGAAAGATTTACCTAAAATCATCCATTCAAGTTCTACCTTTATCAAATTGAATTTCAAAAGTATAAAAGTTTACAACATGTGTAGGAATGAATTAAACATGGAAAATATCTTTGAGACACTGCCTCAAAGATTCTTTGCTGCTTGGAGGGGGGGGGGAACTCGGATTTCTGTGATATTTTAGGAACTTCTAAGAGTGATAAAATTTCATGATACATAATGGCAGCAAAGGGAAACTGTTGTAGTTAAACAAAACAACAACAACAAAATAAATAAATAAATAAATAAATAAATTAAATTAAAAAAAACCTTTAATTTAATATGCATGAATTTAAATTCCACGATTATACTTTAATAATGATATTAAGTGATTAGTGAAAAAAATACCAGATTCTTCATTATTCAGTTTCTTTAAATATAATACAGGGCTCTAATATTTGGTGGTAAAAATTTAAAAAGTGATTTATCGTTTATAGTGAATCAACGTAAAACGCCAAAATAAATTAATAGCCCTTCTGGGCGAATCAGCCCTTTGGACTAAAGAAACAAAATGCTGTTATGAAAAGTAACAAATGTCATGTAAAATTACAATAGGCTTACAGAGTAAGCAACTATTCATTTAATATTAAGCACTTTTAACATAAAACAAGTTTCTGGATAATATAATCTACATTTCTTAACATTGTAATGGTTTTTTTATATTGCACATCTTCAGTTTTAAACTTATAAAAAGCTGCCTTCATTGAAGGTCCGAACACTGCTATGCAAGTAGAGTTTTCTTTTGCTGCTCATTAGCAAAGTAAATGAAAACTTTACTGTAAATTTAAAGAGTTGTAATTTCATGTCTTGTAAATTTAGAAAATGCAGCTATGGTGTTTACACATTTTAGAACGATTTCGATAAAAAATTTTAGAAAAGCAAATGTCTTGGAATACAAATTTCTGGTTACAGCTTATTATTTGAAATGAGAAGCATCATCTGCTGCTTTTAAATTTATCCTTTGAAAAGGTTTATAGACCCCCTATATACTTTTTCAACGTATTCCTGCAAAGTCCCTTGGAATTTCATCTATGACTATTGCCTGACCTTTCACCTATCGATTTTGTCTCTTGAAAAAAATCTCTTTCTAAGCGCAAAGTCACCACCATTGATGGACTCTGGAAAGTAGTGGAAGAGGACAGGAAATCAATAAATATCTTGGAAATTTTATTAAAAGCCCTTCTCTCATGGAAATCACGATGCAGACTTATAGTTCAGAAAAAAATCTGTCATATCGAACATTTAAAAAAAAATTTTAACATTTAAAAAAAAAAATACTCTTTGCATTTTAAACACTAATTAAACGGCCCCGAAATCGTTCTAAAAATTAGTAAACGTCCTCTGTAAATTTAACGCTTATTCAGTCATTATTTACAGACACGCAAACAAAACACCAGAACCAGTCTTTCCCCTTTCCAAAATAACAGAATAGTATGTATATTCTGTTATTTCCCATGGGAACAGTTATTTACTGGTATCAGTTTTATAACAAAATATGAATATTTTCATTTGTTCATGTGTTCTTTCGTAAAGTATCTTTCCCAAAACATTATCTATTGATATTTTTAGCACTGTATTGATTCCAGCCATTTGCTAATTCCTGAAGTACAGATATTTTCTACTTCGAAAAATTTACTTTGCACACATTTTTTTTTCACTTATCAAAACTTACATAAAAACATATTTTCCCTTACCCAAAGAAATCCAAAGACAGTGTTCGTTTTACGAACAAAAAGTGAAAAATGTAAATAGCCATCCGCGTTCAAAAAGTGTTTGGTAAAGTGCAATAACTGAAAAATTTTTTAATTAATTTTGTTTTTTTTTACTAAGCAACACTATTTCTTTGTTGAACAAATAAATCAAAATCTCACATTAACAATAAATCTATCAGAAGCTCTAATCAGACCATTTTAAATACCCTTCGGCATTTAAAAGCAAAAGGTAAAGTTTCTAAATTTGTTTCCGGATTTCAAAACCCCCAAATATGGTACAATTATGCCCCCTTCCGCATAGGTTCTCCAATGGAATTTCATTTTCTATTACCTATTCTGAATATAACATAATTTATCACTATTAATGATTTCGCTTTGAAAACCAAAATTACGTGTACTTATGCAATATTTTTTGTATATTAATGATTTTCATGATTTTTAATTTTCCTTAACCATATAAATTACAAACGTTTAAAAATTGGTGGTGTGTATTGATTGAAGTGCACACTTCTAATGAAAGAAACTTAAAATGTATAACATATTTTCACTTAAGACAAAATTACGATACATTTACTAATTTCAGAATGCAGAAATTTGAAACACTTTACTAATTCTATATTATGCTTTGCAACACAATTTTACTGTTCGTCTATAAGGTCTCATGGTAAATTTCTAACCAGTTATTTTAAGTTAAGCTACTTTCATATCAAATCTTGTTTCATTTCCCTGCCAGAGTGTAAATTTCCAGCACTTGCGATCTTCAGGTTAGGTAAAAGAAGGAAGTACTTGAAGGAAGGTTTAAGAGAGTGAAATCAGAGCGTGTTCTGCCTGCTTGAAGGCCACGTTGCTAACTTTGATTCCACCGATTAGAATTCTGAGGCGTTGAGTTATTCTTGCCATAGGCTTGTTTACGCCAACTTCGGCCAGAGCAGTTTTGCGCGCTAATTATACTGTGAAGCCTTTCCTATATTTAAACTTCGTTAATTTTTGTTTACCAGTTATCTTTGGTTTAAGCCAAAAGTGCTGGCTTTTGTAAGCACGAGTTGGTGCCGCCTTTTAAACTTTATTTGGATTAATAAAAAGGTCCTTTACACCCTTTCCCTGTCTCTGTGGTATTTATAAGACACAGTGAAAAGTCACTAGCTGTCTTTTTAGAGTTCTGATTTAATTGTATGTGCTTCTCTAAGAAAACCATATCTTATAAGTCTATCCTTGATATTACAATGTTATATTAGAAATTTTTACTTAAAAGTATATGCAACCTAAATTCTTTTAAAAATAACTTTGTTTACACAAACTTAAAAATGCATAATCCTTACTTTTCTTTGCTCTTCCCCCCTCCTTTAAATTGCTCAAAATGAATTTATTTGCCCCTTTTTTAAATACAGAGTTTCGTTAGTTTTATTAAAATAACATTTAAAAAACTGATTAAGTAATTTCTATTTCCCTTTTTTCAAAGAAATGCAAATGATAAACTATCAAAACAAATCAATATTCCATACTAAATGAAAGACATGTTCTTTCCAATTAGTCTTGGGAGTATGGCTTTTCTTCTTACTTTTAAAACGCCAATCCACTCAAATGTGTCGATTCTCAAGCCCTACATGAGATTTTATTTTCAAAAATATCCTTTAAAAACAAAAAGTTAAGAAACAGACACTTGGGTCCTTTCATGACACCGGCCCACCATCAGCCGAGCGGTAAAGTCGCTGAACACTGGTAGTTCGGTCCGGGTCTCGAAATCCGACGAACGGGCTAGTTCATGGGCGCTTTCGTAGTTTTCTCCATGAGCAATGTGTATACGAGCCAGCTTCCGTTAGAAAGTTCTCCACGGGGACATCGCCTCCCTTAAGCAGATAGCCCTCGAGTGCTTTGCGGTAATTAAACAAACTAAACCACTCAAAGGTGACCCAGTATGTTATTTATCAAAACAAACATATAGTCGGATAAATTTTTTAAAATAATTTAAACTATATTATTTTTTGTTTTAGGTTTTCTATCTTTTGCCGGGTTTGCACCTCCAGACAAACGTTCTTTAGTAGCTATTCAATTGCATCAAATGAAGACCGTGATGTCACAATTAATGGCACAGCAAGTGGATCATACAGAGTTTTCTTGTCTTAAAGCGTTGGTGCTATTTAGACCAGGTGATATTTAATTTATTAATTACTTGATTTTGAGTCTCTGTTTACTGAGTAATTGGACAAAGAATTAATTACCCCACTCTAATAAAACTGGTGCAATAATAACGGTGCATAAAGATACAAGTCGGTTCTGTTTGAAAAGTCTCAGGTCTTCCTAATAACCATGCACCAGCATGAATATGTTTGCTTCCTTACGAAAATCAGCTTGTAACATATAAAAAGCAACCTTCATGAGGGACCGAGCACTGCTATGTAAGTAGGGTTTAGTTTGATGCCCGTTAATAAACCAAATGAAAATCTTGTTGTAAATTTAAAGAGCTATAGTTTAAAGTATTGCAAATCTAAAGAATGAAGTCACTTGAAATCGTATCAGTCATCCTGTACAATTCTAAATCTTATTCACTCAATTATTTACAGGTAAGCAAGGAAAGCACCAGAACACGTTATTTGTTCAAAATAAATTTCTAATACATGCTTTTATTTTTACCGACATATAAAAGAACTAAATGAAGCTTGATTTATGTGCTTTTATTTTACCGACATATAAAAGAATTAAATGAAGCTCAATTCAACTTTTCTCAACTTACATTTGTTTATCTATTTAATGCCTACATAACTTAAGTCGTCTGTCTATCGCATTTTCTCTATGACTTGTTGAGTTTAATAATATTGCCATATACTGAAGTAAGTATTTCATTTCAGAAGCAAATGGGTTGAGGGATCCTCTTCAGGTAGAACACCTTCAGGACCAAACTCAACTCATGTTGCATGAGTACGTTTTGACAAAACAGCCGCCATCTAAAGTGAGATTTGGAAAATTATTGCTTATCTTATCACTCGCCAGAAAAGTCAGTGCTGCGGTCATTGAAGAAGTTTTCTTTCGAAAGACCATTGGATCTGTGCCCATCGAGAGACTCCTTTGTGATATGTTTCAAGCAGCATAAAAATTGATATATTTTATTTAACATCATAGATCTGGTTAAGATCGGAAATCAAAAAATAAAATTTCCCGTAATAACCTATGTATATTGACAAAGAAATCATCATTTCAGTATGGCAAGCTTAATTTCATGAACATTGAAATTTTGTGCGAGAATTTAATTAATTACAATTAATGTTGTGTATACTTTATTTTGACAGATTCGAAACGAAGCTTGCTAAAATTTTAATTTTCACTTGATAAATAAACTGAGCTGAGAAACAAAAATGATTAAAATAAAATATTTCTTTCAGTGTGACAGGCTTAAAATAAAGATCGAGTATTTCAGAAATTTTCAAATAGTGAGTTTTGAGTGAATTTTAATAGAGTGACAAAAACTTAAATCTTGTACTTCTCAGTCAGTAGGATAATTGTTAAATTAAATTAACAAAAATACATTTTTAAATTAACACAAATAAATTAAAATTGTCTCTGATAATTTGGGAGTATAGTTAAGTGTTCTTATTCAAACTTAATTCAGACGATTATAATTAGCTCAGGTTACATTTACTAAAATGAAAATCTTATTAATATTTCAAATACAAAATGTTTTACTGAAAGAAGACTTCTAATACTGTATTCGACTGAAATACCATACTTCGAATTTAAATTTCGTACTTAAATACGAAGTGCGACAAATAATTTGTATTTAAATATCATACTTCGAATATTTTTTTCCCTCTTTCGTGAGAAATGTTTTTATCAAGCTTAACTTAAATTACTAAACTGTGTCTGATTTACGAACAATTTTTAACAGTCAAACAGCCAGTAAATATTATATATACCAGCGAATGAAGTATTCAGAAGAAAAGTGAAGTAATAAGTTCAAATCTTCAGTAACATTAAAGTTACTGATTACTTAACTTGAAATATACATAAATTTCTAAACAGGTTTAATTTTGTCTTTGATTCGAAGTCCAGTAAGTTTTTTAACAAGAAGAAATATTAAAATATTATATGTTATAAATTTATAAAAAGAGAAGAAAAAAAAAAAAAAAAAAAAGAAAGAAAGAGAGAAATTCCACTGTCACTGAGATTGTAATTTGTTTAATTTGAGTAATCTTAAATTCTCCAGGTCTATGAAGTTATTTCATGCAAGAGTAACAGGAAATATATATAATTTTCAAGAGTTCTTAATTCAGAAGAATTACATTCTGCATATGTGTATGTACATATATATAATATACCTATTTACTGAAATGTATAAAAATCTTGTATTTTAGGATTTATATATGCTGTTATGTTATATTTCGAATTGCTCTCTTTGAACTATTTTCATCCCACCGATGAACTTTATTTACAACACAAATTTGATTTAATGCGTTCCAACTGCAAGTCTAGTCAAGTAAAGGTTATATAATTTATTTAAAATTGACGTTTGAATTATATATATATATATATATATATATATTGAGAAACTGATATTATGTGATGTTAAAATTCATTATCTGTAGTTTATTTTGTTTGTATAAAACCTATTTCAAGTTGTGCCATTTCACTTATAAAAGAGATATCCTTCTCAAGTGTGATTTTTAATTTCAGTGGCATTCATTCACTTTCATTATTTAGTTAAACTTTTTTATTAAAAGAGATATACGAAAACCAAATTTTTACCCCTATTATCGTTTTTGTTTTCTGTGTCCCTTTTCTTAATGTAATTTCACTGAAGGATCTGTACACGTATAAGGAATTGTAGCTTTTCCCATACGTGCTCTTACGCTGTAATGGTTACCCCATATACCTAATAAATGGAAGATCCGTTGCTCGAATTCTGATTTGGGCATCGTTGATTTTTAATATACGCTGCTTCGAAAACCTTAATTGTCTTTATAACCGTATTGTATGAAAATACTGTTGCATGCGTACGAGTTTGTAATGAATTGAATGCATACAGAACCGATGATATCGTTATAAAATTTATTTTTACCAAAAGAAACACTTTACAGTTCTGAAAACATTCCACGAAAATACCCGTACGGCTCCTTCTCAGTATCACAGAGTACAATGAGTTGTTACATTTCAAGCTACTAAGAACGGTAAGCTCAATTCAATGCAAAACGCATCTGAAAGGGAAAACTCTCACGGAGATCTCAATACTCCGAAGTTAGCTCTAAGCTAAACTGAGAACTGATGCTTACTTAGGGGTTATATAGTTTTCCTCTGGGCGCCTAGAAATCTCTAGTATCTTCCATTTCTCGAAATTTCTGGAAGGCATATATGGTTAAAATTACCTATGAGGGCTGGATACTGTTACACTTACACCTATAGGGATCAATTACAGTAACTCATTTACAGTATCAATTAGTTATGTAGTGACTGAAACAAAATGTCGCCAAATGGCCGCCAAGTTTGGCGATTTTTGGAGATTTATCGCAAAATTTGTTGACAAAACTTAACTTGGCAAAACCATTGCCATCTTGGCGATATCTCGCCAATTTATGGAGATAACCGTTTACCTCGACGTTAAATAGAATTGCCCCTCTAATCTTATTTTTCCGACAGAGCTTCATCTCTTGAGACATTTCATGTTACATTTATAAGATATTTCTCCCGCCTTCTTAACGAACCTTCGTGGTGTAATGGTCTGCACGTTCAGCGCGTAATTAAGAGGTCCGTGGTACAATTCCCGGCGAAGGCGTTGCATATTTTTCATCGTGCCTGCTTCCCCCCCCCCGAAAAAAATATCCAATGTCTCTATTATACAAAAGATAATAACATTTCACAAGTAATTTCATAAAATTATTTACGTATATACAAAATTCGTAACAATACATGTGATTATATTTTCAACTCTTCAACAAATAGCATACATACTTTAAGACGTAGTTTATTTTTCTTCAAACATGAAAACAAATATCAGAGACTCCGCGATGCATACTCCGTCTATCTGTATCATACTGCGGCATAATTCATTGAAAAGTCGTTTGCGTTATACAACATGCTGTGGACGAATTACGTAAAAACATCTTACGGAGATCTCAATTCTCGAAATAGGGTAAATCCTTAAAAAAAAAAAAAAAAAAAAAAAAAAAAAAATGTTAGTTTTAGAAATAGCAAGTTCTAGCTGAATGTCTTGAAAATATATTAATGTTTATGACAATATGCTTTGGATGAATTCCTTGAAGAGACGTTGGTTTTTAAGGCAACATGGTCTGATTGAAATTCTTGAAGAGACGTTAGTTTTTAAGGCAACATGATTGAAGTTCTTGAAGAGATGTTAGCCTTTCGGATAGCATGTTCTGTCTGAATTCAAAAGATGTAAGCCGTTAGGACAGAATGCTAGATTCAATTCCTGAAGATATGTTAGTCTTTTAACGGTGCCCAGATCCTCTATTTTTCAACAGAAAATTATACGGGCTTCTCAGTTCATTACTATTATTTTAATAGTTTCGCAAAGGTTAAAAAAATTAAAGGCGTTGCTTTGGAAGTTAAGTTAAAAAATATTTGCACTATTACTTGTCATTCCCTTTTTTTTTTCTTAATTTTTGCTTCATTTTTTTTCAAACGTTTAGTTTGAAATTTGTTTAGTCTGCCATGTCTGTCTTCGCGCCAAGTTTCCAACGCTTTACTTATTCGATTGTGAACAAATATTTACTTGATGATTAGTAGCCATTTGCTGAGAAAGTTTTCTTGCCACTTGGAAATTGTTACCATGCAAGGGAATGTAGTTACTACATTTTTTGCCAAGTAAAAATTAAATATGTTGATAATTAAAGCAAACATTTGTTGTTAAGTAAAGCAAACATTTGTTGTCGTTTGTTAAGAGCAGCTTAAATGATATCTTCTGAAAATCGGCGTATTAGGCGCTTCGTATGCCATTATGCTTACAGCCTACCCAGCAAATCAGCACGTTGATATACATGCTTGGCTAACAATGAATAACTGTAACTGTAACTGACTTTTCTTTTATTAGCACATGAAAATGCAAAATTTTAATTGACCCTGTAAATAACTGTTATTCTAAAAAATTAATTTCCTTATTACTGGTATTTTTACTAAATTACCCATCTATTAGACATTTGTTGGCTTAGAAAAAGATGAAAAGCTACTTCATTATAAGGATGGCTATGCAGGACGTATTTGAGCTGAAATTTATTAAGTTCAATAATTGAAAACATCAGCAATGTATCAAAAAATTATTAGGTTTAACGCATTAGAAGCTACACAAAACATTAATATTTTAAATGATGGAGTATTTTGAGCACTTTTTAAAAGACAGAGAGTTAAGGACTATACTGGGAGAAAATTGGAGGGCATTGACTAAGCGAATGCTTATAAAGTAAGTTTCAGTAAAACATATTTACCGTTCTCTTGTGTTTTATTTACCTTTATGAACCAGTCATTTTGAATTAGTGATGCGAGCAACGAAGCTTGCGATTGCGAATGTAATTTAATTTAAAAGTTGCAGTCCTCAGAGGACTGGAGAAAAGGCGTCACCTCGATATCAAACTCTTCTTACACGTTCCATTCGAGCCTCGCCGGAAAGAAGGCAGTTTTCGTATGCAAGCAAAATAATATCGCAAGGGAATATATTTGAATGCCGATGCGGAGACTCCCAATGAGCGCAATCAAGGGTTGCCATCATTGCATTCAAATTCCGGATGCTGGGCACACATAAACAACACCCATGACTAGGCAACTGCAGCGAAAGTATACGTGACAACGTCGCCCGAAACACATAATAATCCTAATAACAACAGTAAAAAAAGAAGATGAAAAGAAACGAAATCGTATTTTGATTCAGTTGAGAGGCTTTTCAAGCCAATAACCAGCGAGCCGGTAGCTCGCGTTGCGCCTCGCTTTTCGGTGCTAAATGAATTTCAAGATCTTGAATGGAGCAGCATTGGTCTTTGATCACCTTGGCAGGCCCTTAATCACAGCGCATTCACAGAGGGATGTCCCGGTTGTCACGTGACCATCAAAGCTGCTCAGGGTGGCTATTCAGCCAGATAATTGAGTTAATTTCCAAGAGTTTCCTTTCGGAGAGAATCTTTTATTAAGTGTGAATCGCATGGTGTCGCCACAAGGCCACCGGGGTCGTTCATACGCTGCGAAAAGTTGTGATTCGCTTCTCCTATCTCAGCCTCCATTAAATTAAATTACTTCCAAAATCTATAGATAAAACAGCTGGAATTTAAATCCCAGATCAGTACAGAAATAAAGTTTAGATTAAAAGCTGCGAAGTTTGTCAGATTAAACCTTAACAAAAAATGAGTCAAACTACTGTAAATAATGAATAAAATATAATTGGCAAGAACGTGCTCAACAAGAAAACAGATTTCTTCGTTTGCACCTATAAACTCTCAAAGCATTTTTATTTGAAATCAGTATCAAAGACAGGTTAGTGTTTTCTAATAATTAAATAATTAAATCTGGCATACATCTTTGTGTATATTAATGATTTTCAGCATTATATCACCATAAATATTACTTAAACAATAAAAGTCAACACATACTTTTTTTATAGAAAACCAAGCGAACAACAAATAGGTTAAAAAATCAATTTTTATAAAGTTATTGCTTAGTATATATAAAAATGCTGTTTACAGTGATATAACACATAAAGTAATTTAAAATTGGTTAACCTTTCCTTTTTTTTTTTTTTTTTTTTTTATTTTATTTATTTTTTTTTTTATTATTATTCTTGTGCGTAATGATAGATTTGAAAGTAAACATAGCTTTGTTACAAACACCTGCTCAACGAATTCGTTACAAATCCCCCATATTTTCTTTTTATTTTCTCATCTTCCTTAGAAAAATTGTGTCTAAATGCATGGAGGAAGGAAGTTGGAGTGGCCTTAAACCAGTTTCCCCCATACCCTGCTTTAAAGTACTGGCTATCCCTTCCTTGGTGATCAAAACATTGGGTAATTTACCATTAAGTTCAATCGGTTTTGACACGATCGGATGTGAATATTTTGTAATTACGTCGTAAATATACATTTAAACGCATATATTTTCTTTCTGTATAATACTTCAGAGTCCTAAGCATATGAAAAGAATACATTTTTAAACAACATTTCATTCTGAACGGAATTAAATGCTATACTTTTCACAGAACAGTTTGCTCAGAATGGTTTAATTTGAATGAATATTTTCACAAGTTTTCGTTAATTATATTAGAAAGAAATCTGAAGGTAATTCGATTTTATTCGGTTAAGGATTACAAAAATTAAGATCAAAGTTTATTGTATTATTAATATTAAAATTATGCATTATTTCTTTTCTATTTATAGAGCTTCTTCCTAAAATACTTCAAATAAGACAAGATTTTTTTAGCTTCTGAGGCATCTTTTAAGTCAATTTATAATTAATGCTCTATTCGGTCCATTTCAAATTAGAGCATCTTTTATTTTAATAGATAAATACTTTAAATAGTAGTTAACTTTCTCTGAATATTTTTGAAAGAGAATAAAATAAGGATTATTTTTTAAATATTATTTAAAACTTGTAACTAAATCCTTATAAAATGTAAGAGAAATAATTCTTTTAATTATACTTATTAGATTTTTTTACTCTTAATTTCAACAATACATATTCCCAAACTCCTCTTCATTTCTTTCTTAAGTACGCATCTCTTAGAAATTGCTTTACAATACCTTTTAACAGATTGCTTTCCAGTACGAACAATTCTTACTTAAATAGTTTTATAACATATTTGTCAACAGGATGTCAATTTACGTTTACAATTCAATATTAAGGTTCATTATATATTTAGATAATATATAATAATTAGATTTCTTCACAGTAACTTTCACAGTTGTTTATGAATGAATAAATCCTTCATTTCAAACACATTTGTAAATAATTTAATAAATATTTACGTATTTTGTTAAAGGCTTTTTGCAAGCACATGCATAAATACCCATATATATTTCATATTTTTCATTTCCGACATGTGGAAATCTTTAATTTCTGTGCATTCACTATACATTTCAAGTAAAGTAATTCACACTAATTTTAAAAAGTACATATTACAATAATATGTGCATGTGAAAAATATTTATTTATTAAAAACATTTTGGCGTTTCGAACATAAAATAAAAGTAACGAATACTTTACCAAGGGTATCGAAAGATGTATACAATTTTAAAGGTGAGGTGTTTTTCATTAAGTATAACTTTTTGCTAAAATCTACATTTTTGTGGTTCAACAGCTTAGAATTTTATAAAACAAATTCATAATCAAAATTGCTGTTGTTAGTTATCGTTATGCTGTAGTTCGTAACATCTGCTGGCCCTTCCTGTTACAAAAATTACGTAATCTTGGCTGTCCTAATCATATCTACAAAGCTATTGAAATTAACAACTATACTTATGAAATTAACAATATACAATTTTCTCAAAAACAAGAGAAAGGTTGCGTGCAAGGTTTCAACTCGGGACCGCTCTTTTGGAACATTGTGATGAATACTGCATTAAAGATTGATTATGGCGAAAGGCATCCATGTTCAAGCCCATACGGATGATGTCCTACTGCTGATTACTGGCTCGACCCATATACAAATACAAACACGAGCGAGCTAAAATTGCTTTACAAAAACTAACAGAGTGGGCACAGCAATGTAAACTTCAATTCTCACCAGAAAAATCCAGTTCCATGTTCGTTTCAATGAAGAAACGTGGAGCGGCTTACTCAGCCTCTACAATCAAAATGGATAACAAAACAATCAAAAGACAAAAATTTATTAAATACCTAGGAGTAAAAATAGACGAATGTCTAACTTGGTTACCTCATCTGGACTTTATCATACCTAAGGTTTATAGAATAATTAATAATCGTTTAAGGATGCCTGGTTTTCCCAAACCAGTTTTGAAAGAACTGTACAAAAGAGCTATCGAAGAACAGTAGTTTATGCGTGTCCCGCATGGTGGCACCCTCCTACAGTTAAAAGGAGGAATAAAACCAATTCTATTCAACGTATTGCGCCTTTAGCAATAACTAAAAGCTATAAAACAACTCCAACATCGTCTTTAGAAGTGATTGCGGGACCACTCCCATCAGATTTAAAACTTGATTTGGAAAGTGCCATCCAGCGCATGAAACGAGGATGGACGGATTTTAAATATGAAAACGTAGATATTCCAAAAGATCAAATTGAATTT
Organism: Stegodyphus dumicola; assembly: GCF_044657685.1. Lineage (NCBI taxonomy): Eukaryota > Metazoa > Arthropoda > Arachnida > Araneae > Eresidae > Stegodyphus > Stegodyphus dumicola. Next base: position 82,954,953 of record NC_140772.1, on the reverse strand, counting down.
CAAGTTCAGAAATGGCATTCCCATCCGGCGTTTATCGAAGTTTTTACATGGGATATTAAACCTCCCACTAATTCAGGACTGGAACTTTATATAGATGGCTCAACGAATGATGATGGCACAGGAGGCTGGCTTCTGCACAGTTTGGCCCGGAGTTTTTCAAGAGCAATTTATGTTTCAATTGGATAAAAACTGCTCGGTTTACCAAGCAGAAACACAGGCTATAAAGTCAGCATTATTATGGCTTAAGACGCATCATCATTTAAGCATGGAGCCCATCTCTATTCAGACAGCCAAGCAGTTCTTAAATCAATAGAAAAGTTTGATAACTACAATAAAAGCATCATCGAAATAAAGAAATTAATTACATTTACTAATGCGAAACTGCATTGGATACGTGGACATCAGGGATTCATCGGCAATGAAAAAGCTGATGAAACCCCAAAAGCAAGGAATCTACTCGTCAAATAAGATCGACTGTGAACTTCCTATGAGTTTTATTGTTAAAATGGCAAAAATAAAAGCTATTGACTTATGGCAAATGAAGAGACTGGCAGGCATACTTTTAAACTTCTCCCAAGAGTTTCAGAAAAAAGGCATTTTGTGATTTTTTCCTCAATCAAATTTTAATCAATCACGGATCTTTTCCTGTTTATATCAACAGATTTAAACTGAAAGAGACTAAGTGCAAGTGTCAGTGCGGACAAGAAACAGCTGATGCAATTCACATGATCATAGGATAAAGGACAATTTTTACTCTCAAAGTTTATGGAGTATATATGTCTTAAAATATATTGTATATATGATCAATATTATATTTTGTACTCCAAATGTAATCTTTTAATGGCAATTTATAATTTCTTAATTGGCAAAATCATGTATTCTTTTGTATTGCATAATTATATGTATAACGTATCTTCATGCTTTTTGTGTTTTCGATTTATAAATATATTTGTATCTTGATACTCTGATTTTTGTGAACATAATATTCCTATACAATATTAAGAATTGTAATCCTAATGCTTAACTGAAACTATGATTCTTTTGCATATAGTTTTCAATAAAGATGTTGGTGAGGCCAACACATCTTCAAGTCAGATGACTTCAAAATTTTATACTAGATAATTAACTTTTTTTCTAAATTAAGATCTCCTATTTTAGCGATGAGCTTCTTCTAATTAGCAATGTTCTTAGCCTATGGCTCTGGTCACCTCTACTTAAAAGGTGAGGAGCAGATTCTCCATTTTCATGTTGTTAGTTACCGAAAAATAACCAAGATGTGCTTTTTGCGTAAATGTCACTAAATTATACAAATTGCTGTTATCCATCACACTAAGAATGTTTCTTTCATGCGAAAGTGTCCCATTTTTCGGTTTGTATGGAACTGCCATGTGTCGAAATACTATCAGACCGTTCTCAAGCGAGCTTCTGAATGTAAACAAAAAACACCCCAAATGGTTACCGAAGCTTCGGAGCAGTGATTCATTTTTAATGCCGGTTTGGCCACTCCTTCCTTTCTTATCTCCAAGCTTAAATGTGACTGTATTTGCTTGCCAATATTTCCTGTCTCAGGAAAATTCAAAATTATGCTATCCAAATTGCTTTGCGCTATAAATACCGGTGTTTTACAGAATGTTACCGTGTTTGTTAAAAACAGCATATTTCTAGAATTTCCGATAGACAGTCTCGCGCGCTAGAGATAAAAATGATTTTTTTTCCCCTGCACAGGTTGCCATTGCACACTTTGAAATCTTTGAGTTTGCTAATCAAAAATTCGTAAAAGTTTTACAAAATATGAAATAGATAGCAGATTCGAAATTCAAAATACGGGCGGAAAATTCTGGGTATTATATTTCAACGAATGCATCCATTTCGACCGCTATCGAATGCAGTTTAACCATAGCAGCCAATATTTGTTTACATTTGAAACTTAGCAGAATAATGGATTTGTTGTCAATCTAGAGACACTAAGCTTCGCAGCAATAAATATAACGTCTTCTTTTATTATTGCGAATTAAATCATGCTTAATCCATTCTGGAATTATCATTTAATTTATTAAATTATCCCATATATTGACTCAACATAGTGCCCACAATAAATTAAGTTAGCTTCTATGCCTTCAGTGTTTTTTGCCGAGTGAGACCAAAAGTAAACTTTCAGTTTTGTGCACCGATAATCTGCCTTCCTACACGCTGGCCGAATTGCCTGCTTTTGTCTAGAAATTGTAATTTTAATTGTAAAAATTGTTTTAACTGTATTTGGTGTTTTATGTTTTTCTGGTTTTTAGATAATTCTTCAGTTGATATAATTTTTTTGCATTCTGAGTTATAAATTCCTAATGAACGATTGTCCTAATGAACGACTAATCAACCAGAAACCGGGACTTGCTCTCGTCAAAATTATTTCCCTTTCTTGCTTTTTTTCGTTGTTATATTACAATTTTCAGAACTGTATAAACTGTATATGTTCAAAAGTTTTGAATCCATATTTAAAGAGAAAACAATTTAGACCCAGTGGCCCCCACCATCCACAGAGTCCAACAAGGGGACATACATACTTTCATCAAAACTAAAAGGGCGTACATGCTCACTGCAGTCCTGCATTCAGTTTTCCGAAAAGTAGAAAATCCCATTCTCTTATTCAAGCCACTGGGACTGACAGTGACCAGCTGATTACCACTAAAGGAGACAGCTAAAGGCCTCTCGTTTCAATCTAAAGCAGAGGTTAAAGGAAGTGTGTTAGGACAGTACCTCGCCCCTCAACTACTACCAAGATCTTCCTTCCCAGTTTTATTAGTCTCCATACACGGCAAACGCGCAGGTAGTTTCTGCTTCATGAGAAGTTAGAAATATAAGGGATGTGGCAGTATTTCACATTGAACCCCAAACTCCAAAGAGAGCTTCAATATAGGAAATGATAAAAATGTACAGAAATCAAGAAAATAAGAGAAAAATTACTAATTAAGAAAACAAATCATAAGGAAATTGCAGTTGTTTAAAATGCGAAGCAAAAACCCAATATACACCATAAATAAACCCAATATACACCATAAATAAACCAACAAAATCTAACAGATAATTTAAATTTTAATTAAATTGCCCAGATAATTTAAATCTGTAAAAAGTTGGAAGGACAGAACATTTCTAATAATTAACATAAAAATGGAAAAAGAACACAAGCGATAAACAATTATATAAATGTTTCTGTTTTACGGAGCAACATATGTACATTAGCTGCGTTTCTGATTTTAAAACGCACTCACGCAAAAAATGTTAGTAATAATTTTATAAATAATAATAAGATCAAAAATAATTGTTTGTGAAATGATAATGTCACTCCAATGCAGCTTATGAGTGAGCAAAACATTTTTGGAGATTTTCCAAGATTTCCCGAATAAAAAAAAATTTTTTTTTCTGTTGTCCAATATTCCAATATCTATTTGAATTATAGGAATATTTCCATATTTATATTATAGGAATATTAATATTAATGAATTATAGGAATATTTCCATATTTGTTTTTCCAATTTTAATACATCTCGATATGTGCTTTCTTATATAACAGCAGACAATATATGAAGAAAATTTATACGTTCAATAGTGTATGTATTTAAACATCATACAGTCAGATGGAAATCTTGATCTCATGCAATGCTTGAATACCATTGCCAGAATTTGATTAAATGTTAAATTTACAATTGAAACTATCCATGACGAACGTCAAGAGTCTGAAAAGTTTGATTTGCTACGTCCAATTCTACCAGAAAAAAAAAAAAAAAAAAAAAAAAAAAAGAAGAAGCTGAAAGCTTTCAAATTTTATTCATTTAGTCACCCGTTTCGAGAGCATTTGAGCTAAAAATATTTAAAAAGAATATATCTTTAGAATTTCCGATAGACAGTCTCGCGCGCTGGATATAAAACTGTCTTATTACGTACAGTGTTGCCACTCCTCGCTTTCAAATCATTCAGTTTGTTCAAAATAAATTCGTTAAAGTTTTATAAAATAGGAAATGGATAATAAAACAAATTCGAAATTCAAAATTCGGGCTTCCAAGTGCCCATATTCGGTTGGGTGGAGGACTACGTTATTCATAATTTGATGGCTGTAAGTACCGTTGTTTTTCACAATGCGAGAAACGTACATACATTCATGCAGATTTGTCAATACTTACTTACTTTCTTTAACTATAACACAGAGCAATAATATATAGTGGCAAGTTTGAAAAGTGATTAAAAAAATGGATGGATTATTTTATAAAATAGCGTAAAAATTTATTAATAAACAGAAAAAAGTATAGTGGAACAATTTATTAATGATAAAAAATAACTGGTTAGTATTGTCACATCTCCTAAAAGAAGAGATTAATAACTATAATTTAAAAAAAATCATATTAACGGTTAATTACAATTATTATTACGCGCAATTATTAGTCCAAAGGGACTTTGTCCCTGAAAGATTATTGTTTTCGTTTTGCGATTTTGCGTCGGAACTCTATAAACGGCGTATCACTTTTCAAATCGTTGCCACCACATACTATCGCCCTGTATTATATTTGAAGAAATTAGATGAAGAATCTGCATAAAGTATGTATGTTTCTCGCATTGTGATAAAACAACGGTACCTAGAGCCGACCAATTTTGAATGACGTAATCCTACTGCGAATATGGGCATCTGAAAGACCAAATTTGAAATTTATTTTATTATCGATTTCACATTTTGTAAATCTTTAACGAATTTTTGATTAACAAACTCAACGGTTTAAAAGCGAGTAATGGCAACACTGTACTGGGTAAAAAAATTTTTTTATCTCCAGCGCGCGGAACTGTGTATCGGAAATTCTAAAGATATGCTCATTTTAAAATTATTTTGCGATATTGCTGTTGAACTGAATTTTATGGTTTAAGTGCAAAGAACATGATATTTAATAAATAAAGGTAACACACAAAACGTTAAAAAAACGCGACTTTAGATGTAATTTAAAATCTGAAACCTTTCAGATTTTTTTATTATTAGTCCAAAGGGGCTTTGTCCCTGAAGGACTATTGTTTTCGTTTTGCAATTTTTCTTCGATTTACTACAAAGGGCGAAGTTGCCACAAAGTATTATCGCCCTGTGTTATATTTAAAGAAATTAAATGATGAAAAATATGCAAAAAATGTATGCATATTTCTCGCATTGTGACAAAACAACGATACATAGAGCCATCGAATTTTGAATGACATAATCCTCCTACGAATATAGGCATGTAGAATACGAAATCTGAAATTTGTTTTATTATCGATTTCCTATTTTGTAAAACTTTAAGGAATTTTTGATTAACAAACTCAAGGATTTCAAAGCGAGCAATGGCAACGTTGTACAGAAAAAATATTTTTATCTCCAGTCTCTGTTTCGAAAATTCTAAAGGATATGCTCATTTTAAAACTATTTTGCGATATTGCTGTTGAACTGAATTTTATGGTTTAAGTGCGAAGAACGTGATATTTAATAAATAAATGTAACACAATGTTTAAAAAAACGCCCCTTTGGGCGTAATTTAAAATCTGAAACATTTCAGATTTTCTTTTTTCACTTTTATAAAAAATTTTTTTGTTTTTCAGTTTCACCTTACATCAATAATTTTATACGATAAATTACTTAGCATTAAAAGCTGACTCGGATCCTTCCCTACAATTACACATCTTTATCTGAAATATAAGTTTATAAGCTATGAATAATCATATTATGCACAAAAATCATACACCATTAAAAATGAATAAAGATATTTAATAATTTAACTTTTTACTAAACTTTTGAGGAAAAAAATACTTATCTTTTTTTTTTTTTGCTGGCTTGATGCAGATTGCAGGAAAATTTTATCCAAAAATTACAGGTTCCATCATTTTCGTTTCTACAGTGGCAATTTTGGCATGTATTGTGGTAGGGAGTTCGCTTTACGTGTGTTGCGTTTTTTTCAACATTTTCATCTGTATCAGAAGAATCTTCGACGTCAGCATTTCAAATTTCTGTCATCTTCAACATTCGGATCTTCCTATGCAACATCTTTATCGCATATTTGGAAAAGTTCCATATCACATTCCGCAAATACTGCAATGCTTTCCCCCCTCCTATCCGTTTAGTTGCAGTCAAATTTTCATTTTTCTCTTCAAACCCTTTACTAAATCAGCATTCTAAAAACATTTTTCATTTTATTTTCTGTCACAGTCACAGGGGTGTTTGTGGGACCCCAAAAAATCCCCTGAAACTTTTACGGACTTACTACCGACATTTTGGAGTTTCGAGAAGGGGGGGGGAGAGAAATGAAAAATTACAATTATGAAGTATTGAATCACCTAATTATAAAAGTTCAATGAATTACTTTTTTTTGCAAAATTAATAACCATAAATTTTCAAACATATAAACTACTACATTTTATGTAAATATTTTAAATTACCTGAATTAATTCTTTAAAAAATAAATTATCTAATTTCTGCTGCTTTTTTTTATTTTCTGATGTTTGTGGGCTTGTTTTTCTTTTGTGGTGAACTTCATAATTGCAGGAAGGTTGGCTTTTATTTTCCTCATTTACAGTTGAAGAAATTTCCTCGAGAACTGCACATGCAGAGGTAGAAGCAGTTTGCTTTTCTGCTAATGTAGAAGGTTTTTCAGAGACTTTTATAGGTGACTCATCTGAAATACATGTTTTTAAGTCCTCTTGATATGTTTTCCAACTTCTGTTCATATTCAGTAAGAGATCTATGTGAATTGGATCAGTCATTGGATTTTTTTAGCCATATTTTTCACGTGAGGTTTCTTTAGAAGCCATTAAATCATATTTAATAGTCTGCACTGCATCTAGGGAATCAATCTTAAGAGAGGTTCTATAGTCAGTGACAAGTGTATCCATTAAGTTGAATGCACTTTCCACTAATGGGCCATGGAAGCAGCTAAGGCAGGCTTTGACCAATTTAGCCAATGTAGGATACTTATAATCATTTGTGAAATCATCTTTTAAATTAAAAACTTTAGACCAATATTTATCAGTTGTACATTTGACTTGATTTCCACTTTCATCAGATGTGTAGAGCATTTCTTTGGTGATATCAATATCACTCTGGTATAACCTTATTTCAGCTTCTACTTTTGACTTTTCATTATCACTAAAAATATGGGACATAAAAGATGCTAAAGATTTTCAAAAGCTAATATTGTACTGGTTTTACCTCTTAGTTCTGGATCTAATGCTGTAAAACTAATTAGATATGAATTTTTAAGGGGTAATTTCTGTTTCATATGCTGTGCTGTATTAGTATAAGCTTTCATCAGAGAAATTTAGAATTCTTTTGCTATTGGATGATTTTTTGATAATTTCTTCAGGAGAGTGGAAGCTTCTGCACCAGTAAATATTACTTTGCTAGGTAGATGGAATTCTGGATTTGTGACATCAACCTTTAATAAATCATTATAAGATGTGCACTCTATATTTTCTGGCTTCATAAAAAAAGAGAAAAATTTTGGCATCAATTTATAAATACTGGAATGTATTAAATGAAGCATTGGTTTTTTTTGTTTCAAATAATTTAATATATGTGTTGAACTCTGGTAATACTGCTGAATATAATGCCATATGCAATAAAGTTTTGTTTTGCATAACAAATAACCCATTTAGTATTCTTTTTTTCCGAGCTAAAGCATCCTTTGTGAGTTGTTGGGAATGCAAGCAAGAATACACCCCTTCAACAATTTTTTTCTGAGCTGCAGAAATATTTCTTTTATTGTATACAGTTTCAACATAAGAAAAATAATCCCCTTTATCAGTTTTATCCAAGTAGTGAAAATAAAATGCAATAAGAGCATCCCACAGATCTTTGATTCTTTCTAAAACACATAAAATGTACACCCACCTATGGTCTGGTCTCTTCAAGGGCTTAAGTTTTTTAATGGCAAGGGATTCGAAGATTTTGAAAAAATTTTCTCTTTTACTGCAGCTTTTCATATCAAAATAGATATCATCAAACAAATCTTCTAAGTATCTATCAAAACATGAAGCAAATTTTTTTGCACAGTTATTAGCTGTGTGACATGTGTCACCATCAATATCTAATAAGTGAGGTGCTTTGTTTGATCGTAGTCTGATTTCAACACCCTTTTTTTTTCCACGCATGGTGTTACACGAGTCCATTAATACACTAATTAAGTTTGCCCATGGAATATTATTATCTTCAATAGTATTAAAAACTGCTTTAAAAACAGCTTCTGAATTGCAAGTTTCTATCTTTAGAGATGCAAAATGATGAACTACAACTTCATTTTGATTGTTGTCATAAAACTGCACCAATATTGCCAGTATACTTTCTTCAGCATTGCTAGTACTTTCATCCAAATTTAGAGAAAATGGAGTCTCCTTTAAAGTTTTAATGATATTTTCCTTAATAGTTTTTGCGAGCCCATATTTCATCTTATAACATGCAGTAGTCCTGGACATTTCCAACGAGTTTAGTGCCGTCTGATCGCGGCTCAACTGTTTGCAGAGTTCAATTAAATTGGGAGCTACGTTGAAAGAAAAAGAATTCTCGGCGATAAATGAAGTTATTAATACCTCTTGGCGTGCTTTTCTTGTCACTATATCCAATGGCCGAGCATCAGTCTCCAGTAAGTCATCAGTATTTTTTGAATTAGCATAATTACTCAAAGTCATTGAATGTCTAATGCACTTTGAACATTTTATGTGCGTCACAGTTTTAGAATGATTTGTGAAAGCCTTGAATCCTTCTCCACCATACTTCAGCAGTGAGTTACAAAAAACACAATATGCTTGTCCAGCAACATTTATTTTCTTGCACCATGTGCCGATGGTATCCCCATTACCATCTCTCCGTTCAATCCAATTCCACCTAAATGCATTCCGGACACCTTCTTCTAATTGTATAATATCACTATTTATATCGAGAAATTTCATAGTGAAATTCTCTTGCGTACATAAATAAAAAAATATTTCAATAAACGAAACGAAAAATTTACACGTGCATCAATAAATGAAACGGAAATTTTACACAGCGGAGAAAAAAAAGTTGAGAAGCGATCAATGACAAATAGCTAATACGGCGAAAAATCCCCCTTCTCTACTTATTGGCGCCACGCCAGGAGAGATAAGACCTTTGAACCCAGAGTCACGTGATCGCACATCTGGTCGAACGAAGTCTCTCCCTTTTTTTCCTGCCACGCCTACTTGCCGAAAAGAATCCAGAAGAGAATGTCCGAGAACCGGGGGAATGAGTCATAACTCGCAATAAGGAAAGAACAAAAAAGAATTTTTCCCCCCTTTTCACGCATTATCACTGCCTTTGGAGAAAGAAAGGAAAAGTTTTCACCACACACACTGACCTTGCGTTTTCTGCTTTCAAAGCAAACAAAATTACCCAGATCAAAATAAATAATTCATTATTATTCCTACTTCCTTTTGAACGACGATCCCCGGAATATCCGGGTATCGAAGTTCAAAATCCCCCGAATTCCAGGGTTTCCCCGGAGCAGAAACACCCCTGCAGTCATCACTCAGATATTTGCATCTAACAACATCGTCATCATATGTGTGGACAAACTCCATGCTAGTCTAAAAATATTGAAAAGTTAGATTTTTCTAGCCACCTGACAATAAGCAAATTTTCATTTTTCCTTTCAACATCCTTTGATAGAACAGTGTGTGGAAATCAATTTTGGATGTCTAAGTCTGTAACAAGTCGCCAAGCTTTTCTAGCACTAGCAAGAATTAAAGCGTTATAATCTATTTAAAAGTTGTAATTCTCAAATGCTTAAAATGTGCTGAAAAAAGATTAACATTTTTTAAACATCTCAGATTCTGAGATTTTCCAATCACCAAAAACTTACGGCGCTCAAAGCCATTTATACTGGCACAGACAAGAACTATGATTCACACTTCTGACAATTTGCATAAATGATTGCATGTTTTTTAAATTTAAATGCTTGGTTTGACATTACCTTGTACAACATTCCAGTTTCACCAACATTGAAAAGGCCTCTTCCTTTTTACTGGCGACAAGGGGAGGGGGGCATCGTCGCAATTTTTTTCTCCATTGCTTGATTTCTGATTTTGAAACTCTTTGATTCTTCGACAATTCTATCAGTCATTTAATCACAAATAGGCAATCTCTTACAGCGTTAAGCAAATTCAATGATTTTTTATCTGATACGGGCAGACTGCGATTCCTTTGAATAGTGACATTCTAGCAATATTTCGTCACTATCTTTATGTCTGGCCTTTCATTCTCAACTTTATTTTCCCTTAAATTTCTTCCGCAGGCAGAAAACACAGAGCCTTGATTTTTAACCATGATATTAACTGATATTTTTGTACTGCAAGATTTGTTCTTGTTTGCTCAAAAGAAACTATTCCCTTTAACTTCTTTCTCTCCCATTTAATATAAGTATTGGGCATCGCCATTGAGAAAAGCTGATGTTGTTTGTTTACTGACTTTAGTATCAACTATAGAAATCCATTTGGCTACATCCATTAAGCATTTTGCAAATAACGTTGACCTTGTTATCAATACAGAACGCCTTATGTTTACAGCTTTCTATAGAAAAGAATTTTTAACACAGAAAATTTTCACCATTGCTGAATGAATAGAGTTAGGTAAAAGATTATATAAAGTTTCGCTCTTCTGGAAAAATGAAAAAGGGAGACAATATTATTACTAAACTATCCAATCTCCAGTGTCCAATGAGAACATATTCATATCCTGGGAAACAGCAGTTATGAAGAAAATCCAAAATTTTGCAAAAACTTAAGTTATGTAAACCCTCTTCATTAAAAAAAAAATAGAACTTGAAAAGTATTTTAAGTGGTAAGGAAAAAGATTAAAAAAAAAAAAAAAATTCCACTCTCTAAAAGACGAATCATCTACACAGCAACAAGTTCCTAAGAATCTATGGCCGTGAACATCATATTGAATCCCAAGATATGCTTTTCTGAACATCTTGGTTCTTTAAGAATTGCATATTACAGGGTGATCAGCGAATAAGCCATGATTTCAAAATTAAAGATCTCTACAACAAAGATCGATAGAATTATGTGGTAAACTGTACATTTATTAGCAAAACTGTAAAAATGGTGTACAAAAAACTACAAATTTTAGTTACAAAAATCATTAACAGATGGCGCTCTAATCACAATGACCTCTCAATAGCCTTTAAAATGTGCTTCGAAGTCGAAAGTGATCAATACGTCTGTTGGCTAGTGAAAAAGAGGCTAGCGTAGAAAGTGAAATAATGTATTCCATTGAACAATGTGTTTTTTTGGTTCTGGAACTTCACCTAGAACTGTGTCCTAGGCAACACGTCGCAGTTTTCAAAACCGATTCAATGTTCTAGTTGGACCCGATGCGAAAACCATTTGCATGCTCTTCGCGAAATTCGAACGGACTGGCAGCCTGGCTGATGATCGAAAGAGAAATGTTGGGCCTAGCCAAACTGTAGTCACTCCTGAAAATGCAGCCAAAGTTTCTGGAACTGTTCAGTAAAATCCTAAGAAAGGCATCCGACGGATTGCATAAGAGACAGGTTTAAAGTATGCAAAAAATATTAAAAAATAGCCTACAGCTGTTTCCATACAAAATCCAAAGTCATCAGGCCATACCTATGAAAGCTGTGCAACAAAGGGTTGACTTTGCGAATTAGACTCTAACAATGATCGATAACGACAGATTTGATGTGAGCTGCATCTGGTTCACAGATGAGGCCCATTTTCATTTGATTGGAATTGTTAATAAACAAACCTGGAGATTTTGGAGTTCCGAAAATCCTTATTTGTTTGAAGAAAAAGCCCTGCATTCACCTAAAGTTACTGCATGGGCTGCTATATGCGCCTAAGGCATTATCGACACTTTTTTGTATGAGAAACGATAACTACTGAACATTAACCGTACAATTTTGGAACAATTTGTCAACACTCAACTAGCGTTGGAGGATCGACTGGTTCATGCAAGATGGAGCTCGACCACATCAAACAGATAAAGTTTTTCACTTTCTTCATGAATACTTTGGGAATAGAGTAATTGCGTTAGATTATCCGCGATTTACTGACATAGGAATAGCTTGGCCTTCATATTCTCCCGATCTGAGTGCTTGCGACTCCTTTCTGTGGGGCGCATTGAAAGACACTGTCTATCGAAACAATCTCGCTACTCTAGATGAGCTTGAATTGTTGAGTGGTGTTGCATGTAATACCATTTCCGTTAAGACATTGCAAGACGTGATTTCAAATTTCATTGTTCGTTTACGCCACCTCATTCTTTCGAACGGAACACATTTTGAAAAAATTGTATTTTGATTGCAAAGGCTGCCTCACTTTATTGTTTTTTCTAGACTTCTTTCAGAGAAAGAGTTTTCAGTGCAGAGCACCATCTGTTAATGATTTTTGTAACTAAATTTTCTAAACTTTTGTACACCATTTTTACAGTTTTGCTAATAAACGTACAGTTTACCACATAATTCTATCGATCTTTGTTGTAGAGATATTTATTTTTGAAATCAGGGCTTTTTCGCTGATCACCCTGTAAATTTGCCACATACAGCTTTTGTTTAAAGCACACAAAGTTAGGGATAAAGATTAAAAAAAAAAAAAAAAAAAAAAGAAGAAGAAAAACATGAATGCAAAAATGTTTTTCTCTACCCCAACATAGATCCTAACATACACGATTTTAAGGGTTATTAATTTTTCAGTTGAAACATGTAGATAGTCTGGGAAAAAAAAAAAATCAGCTTAAGATAAAGTTTGTTATATTCGATTTTCACGCATTTGGAAATTCGCTATAGTCATATATAATAGCATTAAGTGCATAAGAAATTCGATGGAACCAAATAAATAAATAAATTCATTAAATTATTTTAGTTATTCAGTTATATGTTAGTTATTTATATTAAAAATTCATTTACAATTGTGTGTAATTTATCAGATTTGAAAATGTTAGTGTAATGTCAGTTTTTCATCAAATTGCCAGTGCAAATCATAGCACATGCAACTTCACGATTTACACCGTTAACCCTCACGAATAAGAATGATATTGTTCATAAAGTGAAGCACATGTTACATTTGTGCCAATATATCTTGAATTTTATTAATAAGGCTCTGTATTTAGAAAATCAGTTACAAACTTTCAGGTGAGATTGAGTACACATTGACGATGGACAATCACATAGCAATGCATGGTCGGAGACACTTTCTTGGCGTGGTGGTGACGACAAAAAGCACAAAAAAGGAAGGACACCAACAGTATGACAAAATATATTTTATTGTCTTTAGTACACCAGAAACCAACAAATACAAACCGAAACAGGCAATGATCGTCATTAAAAAGGTGTTCAAAATTATGATCCCAGATCACAATGCAGGTATCACATCTCTTTCACATGAAAGATACATGGCATACGGTTCCTGCATCATAGTTCAGGTCGTAATTTCAAACACCTTCTTTGATGACGATTATCTGTTTTAGTTCTTATTTCTTGGTTTCCGCAGCAGCACTAATTATAATAAACATTATTCTCACTCTATTCATGTCCTTCCTTTCTTGTTTTTGTGTTGTCACTAGCGTGCCAGGAAAATGTTTCCGGCCATGAATTACTAGGTGTACTCTATCTCTGCTGAAAGTTTGCAACCAATTTGCTGAAACACCTTGTATATATATAGTATCAACAGGAGGAGAAAAACAGCAACAATTATCTGTTGATCAATTTTATTTGAGCAGTGGATGTTAATTACAATCTTGGAAATTCAATAAAAAGCGACTGATACAATCTTGTGATTTACTTGGATAAGAGAGAATGAGAACAGTAGAGACTATTTACAAATGTGCGATAATCCTTTCACATAAATGTACTGCATACTCGCAGAAAGCTGGAATATTTAAAGATTAAGAGCAAAGAATACAGTCTATAGCAACCTTTGAAAAGATTCATACCTTACACATAAAATCATATATAGGTCAAATTACTACTTATTCAGAGAAAATAATTTATGGATGATGTCAAATTAATCTTAACCTATGAGGAGGTATATAAGTTACAACTAACAGATAGGGAAGAATGCAATGCTAGTAAAATTCAAGGAATGTAATGCACGTGAATTTGTGAATAATTCTTACTTAGCACAACTTTGAAGGAAAAACTACAACTGTACTGAAAAAGTAATTTCAGTTTTCAGTTACAAGAATCAAGGACATAATTTGTTTAAAAGAGATCCATCTTCTTTGAAAATAAATCAAATCTGAAAGCTATAAATGAAAATTTTTTATACATAATATGAAATTGATGCTATCATTATTTGATTACATTAAAAAAAAATTTCTCCCTTCTGTAAAGAAAGGAGATGCTTAAATTTTCAGAACTTAAAAAAAAAAAAAAAATATATTGATTACTGATCAAATTTTATAATTAAATTCAGCATTTACGAACATTGTAAATAAACTATTATAAAAATAACAAATTTAAAAATTTCAATTCTGAAGGTTTCTGCTTTTAAGAAGTGCATATTATATACTAAATATTAGTTTATTCAATTTCATAAAATTATGAGCTCTGTTTCACAATATATGGATTGAAATAAACATCCTCAAGTTCCAAAATAATATTATTATAATCCAAAAAGAATATCCATTTACTGATCTTACACTGCCTTCATTCTGATACTATACAATTCATCACAGTTTGTAGTTATACCATATAGTTTTCATATGAAAGTTCTTTATATTTTACATTCTTTTTTCATAAAATATAAATTCCTCTTTTAAACATATTATTAAATACACTATTTACAAATGTTGATAAAACAGCTTTACAAATACACAAACAAACATTTTAAAGTTCATGTAAACTTACCTATTGCACAAAATCCAAAATAAAAGTTTTTACTCAGAACAAAAAGTGTTTTAAAACTAGAATTAAAAAGAAAACGAAATTTAGCAAATTCAGGCAGCAGCAACCTCATAAATTTCAGTTTTCTATACTAAGATTCTCATTCGAAATTCTAAATATCATTATAGAGAAAATTTGAAGAAATAAGCTAAGCACAAATAGAAATTATTCTAAAACTCCGAATTTACTTAATTTTCTTTATTTCTGTGGAAAGGTCTAAGCTTATGAGAATGTCTAAACTATTTAATATAATTTCCTATATTATATTTTAATTCAAAGAGATTTAACTACAGATTTGACAGACGTGCTCTAAAGTTTTGTTCATTAGCATAATATTTACAATAAATATAGCAAACTGCTAGTTAGTAGTGAGATTAATTTTAAGTGGAGCTAAAATATACATAAATTAACATAATAAAATTCATTGCTGCAGCATTTCTATGAAAACTCATAAAAGTTATTCATGGCTTAATAATAGAATTAGATGCTATATAAATTAATATTCTCCATTTATAAATTTTTTTTATCAAGAGTTCTAATCAAAATGTCATTAAAGGCCTCATCAAAATAATTAATAGGACACGTATGGAAATTAAGCAATATGTAACTTATAATGTTAATCAAAAGCTATACCACCTTTTAGAAATGTACTTAATATACATTTAAATGTTTTAAAACATAAAACTGTTAAAAGTATATTAATTTAACTCTTGGCAAGGATGACACCAGCTAAGCTAATTTTTATAAATAAATAACAACATAAAAAATGTGCTTCTAATATATAAAAAAACATATTAATACATTTGTGTGTGAGTGTACATGAGGGTGTGACTACAGGTATTTAAACAAGACTAGCTGAAATTATACATGTTTTTAAACAAACAAGAACAAACATAATTTATATAACTGAATACAACAAAATACTTATGTATACATGAAGAATAAAATACAAACATAACTAACTACAGGTAGACAAATGTTTCAACAAGTTATCATTGAAGCCTTTTATTTCTTACTGCATTCTTTACTGTAGCTATTTCATACAAATTTAAAACCTTGGTGGAACATACAGACATATTTTAAAAAAATGCGGTTGATCTGTTGCCATATTATTAACATGCTGACAGACATAGATAAAAATATAACATATTTTTTAAATATATAAAAACATTACAAATATTAAAATGCATGCAAAATTTCATGAGAAAATTTGATCAAAGGTTGGAATTCAATAAGCAGTAGCTTTACAACTTCAAGTATGCAGCAATCCACACTCAACTGAATAACAATATCACCGCAACTGAAAAACTATATCAAATATTCATAAAATTTTAAAATAAGCAACACAGAGATTACTAAGAAATTTTCACAAATAGGAGGCAAATTTGCATCACAGTAAAGGTGCAATATGATAAAACATTTCACAGCATGAAACACTGCAAGAAATTTCATTTTACTTATAAGGCACAGTATTAAACTTTGCATGAAAAATGTGCACGTTTTGCTTAAGTACAAAGAAATTTTGATTTTAGAAGAGGTAGGGGGAAGAATATGCATTTAACAAAGAAACTGTTTTTTTTTTTTTTTAAATTTTTTTTTTAAATTTTTTTTTATTTATTTATTTTTTTTTATATTTATTTTAGAAAGAAAAACAGCAAATGTGTCTCAATTTAAAAATTTGAAGTATTAATTCAAAAAAGGAGATGCATAAATCCTCTGTTTTTAAAATGCACAAATTTAGAAATTCATTTTGATTAAAAGCATCATGTTAAAACATATGCTGCATAGCTTAAGACCTGTAATAATTTTGTTGACTAAATTTATGAATATTAATGGAACGATGCATGTATGGACAATTTCTCAACATCAAAATCTATTAAATAAATAGTTTTATATTTATTTTGTGAAAGCTTTACAAAAATAATGACAGAAATAGTTTACATTTTTGATTCTTTAATGACTGCTGAAATGCAAATTTATTCTTTAGAATTAATACTTTTTTTTTTTTTTTGTTTTCCTGGTTGCATACTGTATGTTTGTCACCATGTGTTTTTGTTTATAATTTGTGAAACTTCTTTGAAAATATGTATCTTTTAAAACAAAATTCATTGAAGATTCATTATTTGGATTAAAATTTTGGAGCCAATTTTTTGTTTGTTTTGTTTTTGTAATCTTTACCTTATATACCTATAATAAAAAGCTAATTTGTGTGAATTAATTTTAAAATTAATCACCATTCATAACAAAGATTAAATGAAATTAAGAAATGGTTTCTTGCACAACTTCTCTGAAATATAATCAATGGCAATAACGACAAAAGATACTTTTTTTAAAAATAATAATTATAAATAAATTAACATAATTATAAAAATATGGTTTTCACACAAATATTAAGGCTTCTAATAAAACAGACATAACATATAAGGCTACAAATCTAAAAAAGTGAAAGTGTATGCAAAATTCCCTGCTTTGTTTTAGCAATTTATGGCTTCTCGCGTTGTTTTCCAACTCATAATTGGATTTATTATTAATTTTTATTCAAAGGTACAGAGAATATGCAATCAAATTCTGAATAAAACAGAACTTGAGAAATCTAGAAACCTATTAAATTTGTGAAAAATTCATATTAAACTGGAAACTTATTTCGGTTTCTTAAGAATTTTTAGCAGCTTTTGTAAGTTATGAAACTAATACAAAATTAATCCACACGACAACATTTTCAGTTTTAACCTCTTCCAAAATACTTTGTAATAAATACATTAAAACATCTCATTCCTTTAAAGCTACATACAGAAGAACTACACAACATTAACATTTAATTATACTGAGAAAATTATAAACATAAAATTCTACAGGTTTTAGCAAATTTGATTACATCCTTTTCAATACATCTCATGCAAAATTAAAATGCCATGTTTAAATTATGTGTTTTTCATTTGTGAATTAAATCTGGACAAAAGGACGGAATAACGGACATTCTAGGAAAACAAAACTAAAACATTAGCAGTATGATGCATGAAAAAAGATTCAAGCACTTCAATATAACACTATTAAAAAACATCAAAGAATAGAGATGGAACACAAATTAAGCATGCTTATAATGAAGAATCAGATTGTCTTTAACATTAAGATGTGAAAAGTAACACTTCACATTAACATAGTTTTATAAAGGCCAGAAAACAGAGATGAATGTTCACATACTGTAATGTACTGAGAAATAGGAAAAAGATCTTGCATATTAAAAATTGAATACATAATGATATCAAGACATTATTTTTGATAATGTGTCACTTCTTATATCCCAGACTGCAAAATATAATTCAGTAAATTACAGCTTTATAGGAAGATATATTAACACAACAATTATGCACATAATACAAAAGTAAATTTGTGGATTTTTGCCAATCCATACTTTTTATTTAACTTATTTCCCAAATAAATGCTACTGTTGATAAATAAAAATGCACCATTGTATAATATTGTCTCATGATCAAAAATTCAATTTCAAAATGCAAGTCAGCACCAGTATAATGGCATCAATTATATCACATTACAATTCATGAACCTTCATATCTGCTACAAGAACATATCATAAACTTTTCCAATATTAACTGTACAAAAATATACAGATATTTGTGCTAAAGCTTGAGAAAGCTACGGCTCTCATTCTAAAACATGGAATATAAACAGCATAACATGAGATCCTTTATATACAGCATTGTATATCATATATATATATTATACAAGTGATCCTGTTACACACAGGGTGTTAAATGAAAGTTATTAATTACACACAATTTATGTAAGAATCTAATCTCTTTTATTTATCAAACACAATATTCATTTTTGCATAAAACTTAAAACATTATGTTAAAAAATATATACAACTTATAATACATACAAAAAGGCAAATAGGGGGGAAAAAACTTAATTCAGATAATGTAGAAATTTTTAGGATCAAAATGTAATTAATTACTCATAAAGAAAAGGAAAAAGGGAGCAGACATAGATATTTTGATCTGGCTTCATATACTGAAAACAGATTTTAACAAAATTGTTTGCATTAGTTTCATTTTAGCACAAATATTTAAATACATTATGAAAGAAATTAAATGAAAAAACTAATTGTCTTAAGCCTTCACATTAAAATGTTTCTCTTAACAACATTTACTGGACAGGAGGTAAGATAGGAACAATAAATATTCAACAGGAATTAGAGATAAGCATTGACAATTTTTGAAGGCATTAAATTTTACAAACTAGAAACTAATATTTTGGCAAAGAAGATGCCATTATTAACATAGCAAAAAATTTAATAATCATTATTCAAAATAAATACACATAAATAATACCTGAATAAATCTTATAAAATAAATATTATATAATATTATATATTATACATGCATAAATCAACAAAACTGTATTCAAAAGAAATCCCTCATTTCAAGTCAAAATCTACTTTTAATAATTTTTAAATCAGAAATGTTTCAAATATTTTAACATTACATTCAAAATAACTTTTTTGCTCACAGCATATCACATGTTACACTTTAGCTTCCCTCCCTGAGCCCATCTTATCAGATATGATTCAGAAATGAAGTTTAACTGGTACTTGACATTTTAAATGCACAAAAATTATGTCAATATGCCTGAAACTTAACTACATGGAATGTCTTTAACTGTTTTATTATGAGTATTATTTACTGTTTTCTTCTACCAATGTAAAATGTACAATGCATATTCAGAGTTCAGAAATGTTTCATACAGTGTGGCAGCTTAATTTAAATATATATCATGGCAGGCTATAATATATATGGATAGTTAAATTCTTAATTTTCCCCCCTTCATTACTGCATGGAAGTAATTCAAATATGTAAATATAATCATTATTAATGCTGCACTTTATTTTAAAATTTAATTTTAAATATTAATACTTTATTATACTGAAAAATAATAAATATTCAAGGATCCAAGTATTTTGATAAAAGTCATATTTTACAGGACTTTCTTTGAGGGTTGCACTCAAATGCAAAATACACTCAGTTCATCGCTCTAAAGTTACATAGGAATTCATTCTCTCTGCATCAAGAGGAAAGAGGTTAAAAAATGAAATATTCTTTTAGCACCATTTGATTATTCAAATGAACTTTTTGACAAGCTATTTAATAGATTATAATGTTGCAGAATGCCTTAAAAATAGATTATTACCTATACTATCTAAATTACTATTAAATTATATAGTGTGAAGATCATACACCAATAACTGAGTTAACAGAAAACTAGTGAAATATTACAAATGAATAATGCTTTTCACATTGCTTTTATATTTTAACTCAGATAATCTAGATTAAATTGTTGATGTTTTGTTGTTTATATTTTAAATAATGATTTAAGCAGTTTAAAACGAGTGGATGTCAGATAAACCAATGTTCGAATATCTGATGCTTGATTATTCGATTCAGGATAACTTTCTTCTATATATTTTAATCTATAATTAGGCTGAAAATTCTTTAACATAAATACCAATATAAAATACCAAAATGGGGGACTGGTGATTTGTAGCAATATTAAGAAACAAAATGAGAGCAATATACTTACTATTCTCAAAAAGAATAAATAGCACAAATGAAAATGAGGAAGAACTGCATAATGTAAAACTCTTCTGGAAAAGGTAAATGATAGAATGGCATAAAACAGATACTGATACTTTGTCTAAGCAATTATAAACAGAAAATCTGCTTACAAAGCAAGCGGCACAGATTGAAAATTTATAAAAACAAAACAGTCACCAATATAGTAGACAGAATTTTAACACGAGAAGCTTATTCTGCTTTTTGGATTATTGTTAAATCTTTTTTTTAAATATTATAAAAATGCTGCTTGCTGGTGTGTTTTAAAGTTAAAAATTAACACAAAGGCCAGGCAAGATATTCATATGTATTATCTTGGCTAATAGAGTTTGACTTGGCTAATAGAGAAGACAATCTGATGCCCTATGCAGAGTATTTTATCGGGTTCCTAATGGCCATTTTACTTGTTTTTATAAGACAAGAGCAGTATTATAAGGAATTATAAGATGACTTAAGGGCTTCCCTAAATCAGATGGCTTAGGCGATAACCAGAATCTGCTGATCAAACACGGTAGTAATACAGGAGCTTCCCTACCATTCCAAATTTTCTTCTTTAGTCAGCTACTACTAGAGTGACTAAAATTCTTGTTGGAACTAGAATACGACTTGTACTCCGTACTTTATATACATATGCTTTTAAGTCAACTGAGGTATTTAAAATCCATAGTATGTTCAGATAATTTGTTTAAAAGATAATTTCACCCTGACAGTGTCATTTTAACACAAATATGGCAAATCATTTATTATAATTTCACAAAAGAATTTGTAAGACAGTTAACATTTTAGAATCAGGAAATTAATATTTAAAAAAAGGGGGGGGGGAAGAAAGAAAAAGAAAAGAAAGAACTATTAAAAGAAACCAGACTTATTTATGTGGAATTTTGATTAATCAATATAGTTTTTAAAAAAAGGAAATACAAAAATCTGTTCACAAAATATAAAGCTAAAATTATCCCTACACATTCAGAAGAATGATTACACCTCCTTTCTTTAAAATGTCACAATAAAATAAATTTGAATAACTATTTTAAAGAATATCTGACTTTCCTTCTCATTAGAAAATGCCATGCTGTGCTTTTCTCTTTCCTGCTGTTATAAAAATAAGTATCAATACAATTTTATTTAAATTACATAATAGCCTGTTCATATACAAATAATCACAAATAATATTTCTTATAAGAAACTATACAGTTCTGTACAACTGGTCACTGCAAAAGTCCAATATTTCAGAAATTTTATTACCCAAACTTATTTCATATTCAGGAATGAGAAGTGGTTTATTTTAACCACTATGGATGGAACCAGGTCACAAAAGCCAAAATTTATGCTATTTGTTAAGAATTAGAATCACATAATATTACTAATTTACCCATGCAGTGAAAACATTTATTAGGGCTGAAAAACTACCCTTTTGAAAAAAAATTACTATAATGATTTGTTTATGAGGAAGCAAACCAAAAAAGATCAATAAACAATTGCAATGATTAGCTTGTGGATAGCATGGTGCTTACAAAGAATAAACTAAACAAGCAAACATTACATGTTTTTAGTTATTCACAAATCAAGGTTTGATACATTTTTGTAGCAAATTAAAAAAAAAAAAAAAAAAGTAATGAATAATATCAGACATCATTTTAACTTCTCTTAAACACCCTGTACATATCACACATCACTTAATTGATATCCAACAAAAGTTAACTTTGACCAAAACTCTTGCATGCTGAAAATACTGAGCATAGCAAAAACAGCATCAAGGCTTCAAGCAAGATGCTGCAGAAATTTGGATTTGAAATGCAATATTTGTTTCAACTACTGTTCAGCAAACATTTCAAGCTGTTTCTGCTTATCTTTCAGTTCCTTTAGTGCTTCATGATGTGGACCATAATGGATGGAGAAAATATGATAAGACTTTTCAAGGACAGATCGCGTTTCTTCAATTAAATTCCTATGCAATGAAATATAAAATAGAAAATAAGATTCATAAGATACAGAATAAAATAAACAATACACTATGGCATACAGTAATATAAAATAAGATTTACAAGATATAGAATAAATTAAACAATATATTACGGCCTACAGTAATATACATTTTCAGAATTTGAAAATAATATATATTTCCAGTTTCATGGTTATAAACATGATCATATTACTTATATCTTTTATCTTTGTTTTTAACTTTTTTCATCTTTACTAATAAACTACATTTGTATGGAAGAAAAGCATGCAAAACGCATGCAACAGCTGTCTCCTTTTGGGGGTTTGTCTTCACCCACTCAATAGCCAAACAACTTGCTACTGGACAGCATTCTGAACCAGTTGGTTATTTATCACTGAGAATGTAGCTCAAGATGTACTGCAGTGGTTGATTGAATTACACCCATGTGAAAGGAAATGCACCATTACTGTTTCAAGACTGATCTGATGGTATCCAAGCCCTCTTCCCCTACCACCAAACTTTCGAGAGAGCTCGTATGACAACATTTTCTGTGTCCCCATGCCATAAAGACACCATTCATTTACAAACATCCATGCCTTCTTTGCATTCAAACTCAGGCCACAGACTGTGGCTGCGCCAACTTCCCTACAGCATTATACAGGGGCCCTTTGGATGAATTGTCTAAGAACGATAATCTTTTAATTTGCAGCATTTAATTTTCCTGAAAAAATGCAAATGAGTCAACTCACACAGAAATACATAATGAGTTCATTGTTTTTTTTTTTTTATATGTTCTTGTAGTCTTAATTTCAGAAATGTTAAAATAAATCATGCATTACCACTTGTTATAAATCACATTTTAAAAATCCAACTTTTTTTTTAACACTAAAATATTATTTACACTTTTTTTTTTTTTTTTTTTTGGCTGCTGATTCAGGTACTTCATGTTGCAGAGGAAACACACTGTTAAAACCATTTTCCTACCTAAACATTTAAAATTAAATTATAAGCATCTTTTTTTAGTCTATAACACTAAAGATGTTCTAGTTGAAACATCACAACTACATTCTAAAAAATGTGCATAAATATTTTCATAAAAAATATAGCTTTCTTTTCCCCAACATTTCTTAATTATGAATTTAAGCCCTGAAAAGAAAGAAATATTATAAAAATACTATTAGCATTATTTTTATAAAGATACATCAAGTTTTAGCTAATAAATTTCTCATTGGATAACTTCTAATTAATTCAATAATAATTTTCGGAAACTGCTTTACCGGTCATCAAAATTAAAAGATAATTACAGAAATAAAATAAAACTGAGACTAAATTAAAAATTATAAATAGAAATCTGTACAAAAGCATTAATTAACATAAATTACAATGTCTGGCAGTTGATTATTCACAAAATATTGAAATTAAATTCAAATTTATGGAAACTGAAAAAATGATGGAAAAACTAATTCACCTCTTGTAGACAATTTTTTCTTTAATACGGTGTGTGCTCATTTTGCACATGTATGTATACCTCACATCTTGATTTCAGGGACTTTATCAAAGTATTGATCAAGGCTTGTGGAATTGCATGCCACTCTTAATATCTCGTCTTGTTATTATAGTTAAATTGTTAACAACATGAGTATGCTGTCAATGCACCTTTGAACTAAGAATTATTGATTGTTTTGCAAAAATAATTTTACATAGTCCCCCCCCCTTAGAAATAACTGATACTAAATTAATAAAACATTAAAATGGCAATAGTCTTTTAAATACAGGAAAAACATCATTAGAAAGATCTTGTGAATTTGGAAAAAACTAAAGACGAATTCAAATTTAATTTGCAACAAAATTTCATGAAATGGCCATTATGCACAGAAAGAAGCAACAGCTGAAAAAAGGATAAAATAATAAAATACCTAAAAAATATCCATTCAAAAAAGAAAAAAAAAAAATTAAGGAAAGAAAACTGCAGAAATAAGAGTTCTTATAGAAACCACAAGAAAATTTCTGCTGCAGTTCCTCATTCCTTTTTATTATGAGATATTCTGAATGTTCAGTCGACTGATCCATTCTGAAATACCTCACAGAAATGGTGACTGTAGTTGTTGTCGTGTCTCTGATAAAGGACATCCCAATAGTGACATGGGCGAAGTTGACAACCCTGGCAATCTGCAAAATGTTATCATCATAGAGCTGCAATTCTCTTAAACAAGACCCAAATTTAGCAAAGCAAGCAAATAGCAAGGAAAGCACGACAATCAAAAATGTGTGCAGTTGTCACTTGTGTCTGGGTGATTACATTGAAGTATAGATGAAGCAAGCTGCGAGTTTCAAAACTCTACAAAATTTATATAATTATTAATTACAAGGCTAAAAGATAATGTCAGAAAACTGCTGTATCATTTTTCTTTAAAATAAACAATAATCTGTATTGTGAAAAACTGAAAAAATAACGGTGAAAGATGCAGAAATTTATGCTTCACATGTTTCAATGCTAAATACTAAAAAAGGTAAATTAAGTCTTTGACTATTTTTTACCTTGAAAAGAAGAAAAAGACAACAATTACAAAATTCACCATGGAAAATTCTAACAATAATTTAAATCAAGATTCACATAAAATTACTTCTGCAACAGAAAAGTACAAAGTTTAGTTTAAACTGAACTTAAAAATGTTGAAAGATATACTATTTGTAGCATAATTTACTGAAATTAAAACAGAACAGCAATTTCTGAAATTACATTTCTGAGAAAAAATAATGAATTTGGAATAATGATTGTTTTCTGGTGGAGGGGAAGAAGAGAAAAATTATATATATTCTATATATTCATAAATCAGATATAAATCATTCATAAGTCATCTTAACTGGTGATAAAAATTTCTAGAATACATCTTAAAATTAAGTTGCCAATATATAAAATTAGATGCATTAAGTGTTTCCATACTTTCACTATTTTTTATTGATTTACATAAAAAAACACTATAATCACCCATAATCCACAACAACATCTTTGGTAAATTGTAAAAAAAAAAAAAAAAAAAAAAAAAAAAAAAAAAAAAAAAACTTAAAAAATAAAACTTTATTTTCAGTTATTTTTAATATTTTATTTCTCAGTAACTCTGATGTCATTTACTCAAATAAAAAAATATTACAGTAAGCTGAATATTCTAACAGACGATAGTTTCTCATCTAAAAAGGAAATAAAGTTATGTTTTTAAGTCTTCCCCTACAACAGTTTCTTTTATTTTAAAACAATTTGTATAAAAATACCCACTGTTAACTTTTATGATAATATCCTATGAAAAGAGCTGTATTAGAAATACTGCAAATGCTGCAATCTTTTGTTAGAAAGTTTGCTGCTTGCAACCAATCTCTACATATAATAAAAGAAAGCGTCTGTGTGCATCTTTTGTTCGTGCTGGGCGTAAGCTAATAAATAGACCCAGGGCTATGAAATTTCGTACATGGGTGCATCTAAACAAGAGCCAGTGCACCCTGAAGTGATTTTTTCAAAATTCAAATCAGATTTTTTTCTTTAATTTAGTCTTTTTTGATGAAATGGCATCATTTTGAATAGTTTCATTCTTTTAGAAACATAGTTTTGGCAACAGTTTTCCATTCAATGCTTTATATACTGGACTGCAGACTGTTGAAAATATGAGATAAAATATGCTTATTTCATGCTGTTTATTTTCTTTTGATTTTTGCACACTCAACATGTACATCTTATTCTGATGCACATGCATCTCACGAGGCACAACAGAAAGAATTTCCTTTTTCTCTCTCTCTCCTTATTAGCTAATGACAAAGAGGTTTGTATATTTTGAATTATGTCAACCACAAAGCACAGTTTTGACTAGTTACTACTTTCTGATGATAGTTTCATTCTTTTAGAAATGTGGTTTTGGCGATAGTTTTTCATTCATTGTTTTTGATACTGCTGACTGTTTTCTCTTGAAAAATATGACATTTATTGCTTATTTCATTGTAATTTTTTATATTATGTTTTAATTATATAAAAAGTTTTGCATGATTTCTTTTTAGGAAACAAAGTTCTTAACTTCCTTTACACATTTGAATTCTTAAGATTTTTCAATAGGAAGTTAGTTAATTTATTTATTAGGATAATTACTATTTGTATTAAGAGATATTGCTTATTTCATTGTATTTTTTTAAATATGTGATACATTTTTATTGATTTTTTTATAGGTTTGTTCTGCAGAGTAAAATTCTGTGCAGTTTTTAATTTAATGTTTGGTATTCCCTTTAGGCATTTTTACAATACATTTAAAAACCAGACTTAGGCTGGCCATATAGCAGCTAGTAATTTAATATTTATTAAGTTTCTTATAGCCACAGAACTTTAAGGAATTGATGTTTATTGTGTTTATTATGCTACAAGTTTTCTCTAGTATATCTTGACCAAACTGTCTGGAAATTTTAAAACGATTAAAGATTTTAAGTTTTATAATATTAGCTAATTTACATTACATCACAGAAAAAAAAAAAAAAAAAAGACAGACTTATACGGTATAATGTCTTGCCTTATGTAATTTTTAATGAAAATTCTTACCTGTATTCTTGATCATTACATAGATGTTCACGATTTGTTTGAGCAATGGCGTTGAGAAGAAGATCAGAATATTTCTGCAGCTCATTTCCATATTCAATGCTATTTTTTCCATAAATGTGTTCTGTTGTTACCAAAGTTGGCCTTAGGTATTCAACAGCAAGCAACATTTTATCTGCAATAAAAGAATTCTAGATTGATTTTACTTAGTACTCTCAGTCTGTTTTATATATATGTGTGTGTGTGATAAAAGCAAACTTAGAAGTAATGATGAGCAGAATTTCGATGGCGTAGAAGTGTTGATTTATAATGAATAAGAAACTGGAGGTGAAGGCAGATTAAATCTTCATTTTTTATTTCAGCAAACATGTTGTGGCTGCCATCAAGTTGGCACATTAATTGTGCCTATTCCAAAAAGCTTACATTTTTAGATAAATTTGTAGTAAGATAGCAAAAGCAGACAAGACAGCAGTCCAGCCAGGCCAAAGCATAGAAAGCAAGTGCATTATGCTCAGGATGAAACCTTAATTCAGTCTGAGTTAGTTTAGGTTCTCGGTGCAGTTTGATTGGATAGTTAATATTGCAGTAAAATTACTGTTGACTGTTAGAATTTTATTTCCATTTACATCATCAGAATTATGTAAGAGTGATATGACATAGAATAGTCTCGAAATGATGCAGTGCACATAGAGGTTACGATTTTTAGAATACAGAAGGAAAATTAATGTACGTTGCTACTTTAATCTTCTACATATTCTTACATGTATATATTGAATTAATGAACTGAAATTTATTGAAATTGAAATAAATTTCCTAATACTTGCACAATAGCTGCAAAGTAAGATAATAATAATTTATTTACTAAAGAAACAGTGGCGTAGCTAGGGTGGGGCAAGGGGGGACATCTGTCCCCGGGCGAAGCATCCAAGGGGCGCCAAACTGATGCTACGAAATTGTTTATTCATATCGAGAAGAACTGGATAAGATCGAAAAAGATCGACAACGACGAATGAAGATCTTCTTTGGAACTTTCAGCACGGCGACACAAGACTGCTACAGCTTCTTAGCTCACGGATGAGCTGTATGCTGCCACTGGAACCCAAATTTCACAGTTTACAATTGACCAGGGCTTCAAGAGATAGGTCTGTATGCCAGAAGACCCGCTATTTACGTCCAGCTCACTGCAACACAAAAGAGAGTGCATTTAGCATGGGGCAAACAACATTCGCCTTGGACCAGACTTCAGTGGAACTTCAATCTGGACTCATTCTCAGCGTACCTGT
Organism: Stegodyphus dumicola; assembly: GCF_044657685.1. Lineage (NCBI taxonomy): Eukaryota > Metazoa > Arthropoda > Arachnida > Araneae > Eresidae > Stegodyphus > Stegodyphus dumicola. The sequence continues at coordinate 82,926,622 of NC_140772.1, read as the reverse complement.
TTCTGGTGAGAATCTGGAAAACGATACCATCCCTTCGTCATCAAGAAAAAGGATCATTACGGTGATGGAGGTATAATGGTTTGGGCAGGCATTATGTTGGATAAACACCCTTGAATGTGCTTGATAAAGGCTCTTTGAGTGCTATGGGGATAGAGAGGAGATCTTAGAGACCTATGTTCGACTTTTTAGAGGCGCAGTTGGTCCTAGATCCTTGTTAATGGACAGCAACACTTGTCCACATAGGGCTCAACTGGTCGACGATTGCCTGGAGAGTGAAGATTTCGCTTCACAAATTGTCCAGCCAGATCTCCTAACCTTAACCCTATACAGCATGTCTGGGACGCTTTGGAAAGTGCAAATTCATCTCCCCATCCCTGTCCAAGAACCATCTCCAGTTGAAAACTGCTTGTAGTAGGAATAGGATCGACTGTCACAGGAATTCCTCAACTGCCTCCAGTCCAGTATGCTGCCATGCTGTACCCTATTACACTCCATAACTCATATTACACTCAATTTCATACATATCACAACGTGGATTTTAGACATTCCTACATCATCAGACTGATAATCATGCGTACATAAAATGACTTTTGAATGGTATATAATTTTCTCTGTTATAAATGTATATTTGTACTTAATTTCATTAAAAATCTGTCCATTAATATTTCAGAAATTCGCCACAAAGTACAAATTTTCTTAATTTTGCACACGAGTGTAGTTTCCTCAGGAAATCTCCCACCACAGCACCTCTCATACGGCAGATAGTGCTTGGCACACTATCACAAAATTAAAATGAAGCAGAGCACCAACATTAAGTTTTTTTAAAAGAATTATTAAAGATTCTGAAGAATCATTTGCATAGATGTACCAAACGAATGGCAACCGCTATCTATTTCGTATAACAAACAAATGAGCATTTAAATTCTTAGATTCTATCACCCCTGGTGATACGGCACTTTCAAATCAAGCATCACGAAAACCTCTTGGGAAGCCAAAAAATACTGCATTTTTAGAAATAGAAAATGAAAATATCTTTACTTTTTTTGCAAATTTTTTTTTAAGAATTCGAAATTCGTCATTCATCAGTCATTTTTTTCAGACGGTATAAATGTCCCGAAGCCGTATTATCTGCACGGTATTTTAAAGAGAGGAGTTTCTGTCTTTGAGTATTAATCTTATTCCCCAGATTTAGTACCACGTGACTATTTTGTAATTTCAAAAATGAATATGAAAGGAACTGTATACGAAAATGAATAACAATACGAACAAATGATTGGGACTAGGTTCATGAAGGCCATCCTAAAAGCGGACTAGCAAAAACCTATCCGCATATCGATTAAGGGTGCCCAGCATTGTACTAATGTTAAAGGAGCATGTTTTGAATAAAGAGTTTGGGTAAAAGTTGAGTTAAAGAGTAAACTATATAACTTAAAAGTTACATAGTTTGTGTTTCCCTTAAAAAGTTCAGTTTTATTTTGGACATTGCATGTATCACAGTCACTGAGCCAGCAAAAGCTGCAAAATCAATGGATTGGGGTAGGGGATGCACTAAACAGTGAGAAATATCCTTCATTTATATTGACATCGATTAGTGATCCGAATACGAATGGGAACTGAAAAAAAAAAAAAAGTTAAGCTACAAAAACAAAATTTGTAACGTGGAGTTCACATTTTATTCTACTTTATTCCAGATGCATACGGAATGACGAAAGGATGAAAATAAAATAGAAGATAAAAGTGAAAAAAATAATAATAATGGATGAAATGAAAACACAGAATTTTCAATTCATTGTGTGCAGAGATGCTATACAATGAACAATTCTAATAAGCACAGATAAAACACAAATTTTAATACTAGAACAGAAACAATGAATTCAGGAGAGAAAAATGTAAAGAAGAGCTAGACAAGATATACCATTAAATTATTGCGCAAGATTGTTGCAATAAATTTTCTAGCACTGAAACTTTTTTTTATGGAAAAGTGGTCATCTGCTTTGCCTGTCTATAATTTTTTTAATAAATTTTCTTCATTCGGTTGTCGCCAACAGTGGCGATATTATAACGCTAAAGTCGGCTTCAGCTTTTATTTAGCGTTTCATGGTGATCGTTAAAAATAATAATTGAAAAATCTGGTAACAATGAAATTCAATATAGCAATGGCATGTTTGAAAAATTCTATGATACTAGATTTTTTTTCCTTTTTTTTAATTAATGATTTATTATACTTATTAAACTAAATATACAGACTTTATTTTCACTTTTACGGAATTCCAACAAATATAAATGAAAACATCTAACTTTCCTCAATAACACACAATCTTACGCACATTATTCTTTATTTATAAACACTGAAGAATCTTTATAGGCTTTTAGGTAAAGTAAGTGGCGTAGCTAGGGTGGAGCAAGCGGAGACATCTGTCCCCGGGCGCAGCATCCAGAGGGAGCCAAATTGATGGTACTAAATTTTAGAATGAAATATTTTCCATTCGTAGCACACAGAAAGAGGCGCAAAATTTTCAGTTGTCCCCGGGCGCTGAAAACTCTAGCTACGCCACTGTAAAGAAATATTGATGTTTCTCATGTTTATTACGATTACTTTGAGTTCTATTTCATAAATATAACAAAGATTAACTACTATTTATTATATTGATGAAAATAGTTTTGAATTAACATGCATGAAAGCGAAGGTGTTGGAGGACACTTTACTCAAGTATATAATTAATTATTTTTATTACTTAATTCAGTTTTATTAACTCAAAATTTCTAAAAAAAATCCATTAAATTAACAAAAATGCTACATCTTAAATGAATTCTAAAAAATCTATTAAATTAATGGAAATGCTACATTCTAAATGAATTCTTTATAGCATTCTACTTAATTTGGCTAATATATCTTAAGATTTCTAAAAATTCATTAACTTAATGGAACTACTTCATCTTAATTCATCTCTTTAATCTCCCTTTTTGAATTAAAATTCAACTACAATTTGTGCAAACTAAAATTGCCAATTTAGTATCAACATTATTACTTGAGTAAAAGACGAAACACCTTTGCATTTATTAATTACTGCTAATTGAACGGGTTTGGTTTGCTCCCCTTGAAAATTCAACCAATTTCCAATTGATGATGATAAGTACTTGGTTTATTAATTTTCATATTAAAAGTTTAAATCTCTATTTTTCATGATTTAAATTCCAGTTCCTTTGAAAATATAATCCGGATTAAATTTTCATACATCTGGGTTACTTCATTTAGATACATTATACTAAATTTATATTAGATAATATAATCAATATTTATTTAGTAAATGAATTATATATATGGGTGCGTGTTTGTATATACATAATCAAAAAACAGAACATAACTTGAAGAAAGTAGCATATTAACATGATAAATACAATACTAGAAAAATAACTACAGGTCTTAATACAAGAATGATTCATATGAAATAAGATTAAAGGGGTCATATTTTATAAAATTGGTTGAAATAAATCTATTCACTATCCCATTCAACATAGATAATTTACACACTAATATCAGCATTTAAATCTTTACTGGAGTATAGTATAATTGAAGCATGTCTAGTCTTGTATGACATATAGATAAAATTTACACCTCAGTTTGAGGTTACAAATATGAGTCACAGCTAAAACAGTGAAATAAAGAATAGGTCTTGCAATGAAAAACTTCCAATGATTTGAAACCAAAGATGTTACGGAAAAATAGTACAGCAGAAAAGATAATGGCAATAATCTTTTTGACATGAAAGAAGAATGTACGCGTAAGCTCCAACATAAATGCAACATTTTGCCATGATATTTTGAGTAGTTTAATAGAGGACCATTTTGTTGCAAAAAATTATAACTGTGAAACAAAGAATTATCTTTATGAAAAACAATCCTGAAAGAAAGCAAATGCTAAATCTGAAATGCTGGAATATTTACTATCTAGCAGATATCCTACTTAGAATGGAGATAACAAAGCTTTCAGTTATCATTACCATACAATCTTTACAAGCAGTTTACAAAGCTTTCAGTTATCATTACCATACAATCTTTACAAGCAGTTTACAAAGCTTTCAGTTATCATTACCATATGATCTTTACAAGCAGTTGCTCTCCCAAGCCTATTATTAGACTTACGATGGGTTTGGAGCCCTGTCGGAACCACTGGGAACAAACTGTTTAGATGAGTCATCACTCTTCACATGTCACATGATCTGTAAATATGAATGAACATCAATGATGTAAACATTGTCAAAGATAGAGTTGGTTGTCTTAAGTCTTCAAGTATTCTTATTTACACCATTGTCGCAGAAGCAGTCCTGTTATTATTAATTTTAATAATGTTATTGTTAATTACTAATAATGTTTTAGTTAATGTCTTGTTATTGCTAATTATTTTAAAACTATGTGGTTTAATGGGTGTGCTAGCTAGCATTCCATTTGGGGGGTTAATCCCTCCCAAATGGAATGCATGCTAGCACATAACAAATTTCTGCTATCCTCTTTACAAGTTGTCATTTTCATACACATTTTAATTCAGAATCTTTAAAATTTCATTGTTACAAAATTTTATTTCTGCAGTGTACCTGTTTAGATGCACGTATAAATAAGAGAAGTTTTGCCAAACAATTTTTGGTACTTTTGAAATCAAATTCATTATTGATTTTTGGAGAGTATTAACAAATTTATTGGTGACTAATTTTTCCCAAAACTAATGCACAAAGGCAAGAGAAGTGGCAGTGCATTAAGGATTCCATAAAATAATACTCTCTCAGTAAAATATAAAAAGCAAGAAACATTAGTAATAAAACACATTTTTGAAGAAATCCTATAATTTTTTGTGCTCTTGCTGACATAAAAAATGTACCCATGTATACAGGTCTCATTTAAAAACAATCAGAAAATTGTACAAACACCACCATGCATAACTATGGCATTGCACACAAAACAAATAAAAAGAACAGCTCTTGTAAATGACATAGAGCTAGCTATCTTCAGACCAACTTCTGACTTGCTTCCTAACACTTGCTCGCAATTATTCATATTGCATTTCCATAAAATTCGATTGTTTTGGAAGTATAACTTCACAGAAAATGATATTTTGTATTCTGTATTATTGGGCATTTCTGCAGAAATGCCATGCTTTCTTTTTAACCGCAGCAAAACTCTACATTCCCATTAGGATTAATTTCAATAAAAACTCAAACATGTGCAAAAAAAGCACACAATTCCTAAAAACAATGGCTGAATTTCAAAACAGCAAATCCATGTACATAGGCATGCATGCATTGCATACCTAGGCTGCCACATAAATACTTTTTGGCAACATCTTGGATTAAAAAAATAACTATTTTGGCAGCATACTGTGTTGCCTCATGAATACTGTTTTGCAACTTTCCATTGGGGTGTGTATAATCAGGAAGTACCAGTTTTACTTAACAGAGAATGAATAAATTTGTTTAAACAGGTTTTCCTGAAATGCATTCGGATAATGTGACAAAAATTAAAAATTATACTGTACATTTCACAAAAACACTCTCTTCCACACACAAATAAATTTTAACACTATATTATTTATGTTTTTTAAAAGTGAGAGGTGGGAAACCTCATGTTAAGGGGGGGGAATGCAACAGAAAGTGGCAGAGGAGAAAAAAGCTATTTTTAATAAATATGTGCATCACATTTTATCATTTTCTAAGAACAAGTGACATAATTCAAAATAGTATTAGAAATATTTAAAAATATACCTAATGATGCATAACAGCATGCTAATTGATCCTGTACTTCTGAAAGCTGACGATTGTATTTATACATTACTTTTTCACGTAATTTGTGACATTTCTTTAGCCTCTCTAGGGCATCTAGAAAAATACAAGAAATTTTTTTTTTTTTTATAAATGTGCAAATAGTAAGACTTAAAACATTAATAAAATTTTTCAGCATATACATAGATGGAGGAAAATGAGAAATTCACTAATTAATTAATTATATATGGTAAAAAATATTTTGATTAGTTCTTTCTTATTTATAGTGATGGATGAATTACCTTGCAAATAAGAAAAAAAAAGTATTTGCTCTAATCTGTCTCTGCTTTATAAAATTTACCAACTGGTACCATTTTGAACACATAACGTTATCAGTTCAGTTACCCCAAAGAAATGAATATACATTACTACTATTTACATATGCTTGAAACCGTTTTTTAGATTTAACCTTCCAGCTTTCTACTAACAAACACATAACCCATTCAAATATCACTTAAATTTCCTGATGTGAAAGCATAATTCAAGATGAAAAGCATTCAAACAACACAACTATTTGCATCATATCTACAGTTTGTTTAATATCAGAATAAGCATCATATCTAAAGTATTCTGCTTACAGTCTTCCAATTATGTTGAAATATTCTCAGCAATTTTATTTTTGATTTAATCGCAAACTTTAATCCTAAATTTATTTGCTATCAAAATAAATTTAACAATATGCCTACATAAATTGGGGTGTGAAGAACAGACAAAACTTTACAAAATAAACAGCAATCAGTAATTTTTTTTTTTTTCTAATTTTTGGTTGGACTGAATATAAGAAAATGATTTCCCACTTAAAATGTATGTATGAAAACAATACATGCATTATGCTTAATTAATCGACAAAAGAATTAATTAATTGAAAAAAAAATATTTTTACTGAAATTTACCACAAAGTATGATATTTACACTATTTAATTACCTTTCTTCTTTAATTCTCGAAGTATCATGTTCATGCATGGCAGGTCGCATAAAGCTATAGTATTCACAAAATGACATAAGCATCCTATTTGCAATTATTAAAAATCATATATGCTATAGGAATATTCACAACTGATGAAATTTTAGGTGACACTGGTCTAAGCTGCAGTGAATCAGAAAAGAGTACCCTTATGCATATTTGATCCCACCCAAAATTTCAGTTCCTATTATATAACCCATTATCAGTTCTGCCCATTATATACTTCACTGGCCAGTTTTAAACTTCTCTCTTTTTTAAAAAAAAATCACATGGTTTTTTCTAGTGGAAAAAATGCTTCATTACTACAGCAAAATATTAGTTAAAAAATTTTATAAACATAAAGTGTTAGAAATTTCTCTGTCAGCATGGCACATTTCAAGTACATGTAACACAAAAATGCTTCATAGACATCACCTATTTCACTGATCACTAAATGACGTCACCCATTTCACTGTTATTGGTTGATTTTACTTTATACCAGTCTTTAGGATAGCGTTAAAGCTTTAAACCTAGTTATTCTGGATCACTTTTCTTGATGTAGCAACGATGCCAAATAGCCTAGCAATGAAGTTCTGCTTATGTCACTGTGATACTGTGCACACTCCCTTATATCCAAGAACTTTTTCCTACTGGAAAACCCCTTAAAAAATCCAAGGGTTATCTTATATATAATCTCTTAACAGGAAGGGATCAATATCAATCCCCTAAAATAAGAACCCTTCCTATTTTAGGCCCAATACACAATTATACATATAACAGTTTATTTCATCTAACTTGCACTGTCTGTTTTTCTTCATAATACAAAATTCCAATGTGTGAAAGATTTAGAAAAAAGTTTATAATTTAGAATTCATTTTAAAAGTTATAATACGAATTTAAAGCATATTCCCTTCCTTTTAAGTGTACTTTTTAACAATTATATTCAGTTTAATAACAACATCTTTACACAAGTACAAGGAATACCTATGGCCGGGAACTTTTCTACTGAAATTTGTCAGCTGTTCCTATTTACCAAAGAATTTAAGTTTGTACGTTCACTTATACCTGAGGATCACATGTATTTCCAGCACATTTTTCGTTATAAAGATGATGTTATTGCCTTTAATAACTTCAACAAAATAGAAAATGCAAATATTTTCCCTACTTGCCTCAAGCTTAATACCACTAATACTTTACAAAATGATGTAGTTTACCTTGATTTACATATTCTAGATTACAATCTTGTTAAAATTTTTTACCTGACAAGTGCAGAGATTTCAATTTTCATACACTTAAGCTAACTAACTGGAATTCAAACATTTCTAAAAAGGTCATTATCAATACAATTAATGCACAACTACTTAGAATTAAAAGAATCTGTAATAATGTAAAACACCTACAAGAAGAAGTACTCTACTTTGTTAAAATATTGCAAATCTTATTCCAAAAACTGTCATTAAAAATTCCTTAAAAAAAGCTGGCATTTACCTGTTTTTTTAGATTATTTGGGTTAGATAATGATATTTTTTACATAAATCCCAAGGGAAGGTAAATAATGGATGGCTAATTCAGGTAATATAATGTATAAATGTAAAGTAAATTCCTCTAACCACTTCAATTTTACTCTCCACTATTGGCACAGAACTTCTAATTATATTCTTAAATTTGTAATTAAAGTCTTTTTTCTGGCCATGCCTTTCCTTTTATTGATTTTAAGGGCCAATTTCATTGCAAGTAGCTTGCCAGCCCTCTAGCTTGAAGAATTACGTTTCTAATTAACAAATTATTATATTTTTTCAATATCCACTGCTTTCTGGCCAGTTCTACACATTTTTTAGAATTAGCCATTTTGTTTTTGCCCTCAAAAGTATTTTCAAAAATTTACTTTGAGCAAGACACCATTTTTTAAACAAATACTATCATCTTCCTCCTTCAACCCCCAACCTTTTTTACTCTTGTTTCCCCCCCACTTCTGTCACATTACATTGGCTGTAGCTTCATGACGTTTGTTTACCCTTTAGCATCGTCTCACCTAATTGTTGAATTGGATTCTTATCTTCCATGGTTGCAATCTTTTAAAATTCTTCTCATTTTGGCAACCTCTTTCTGAAAATTTTAGCTCATTGCTTTTCACAGACAGAAGAAATGGATGCAAGTATGTTTATATGCCTTTGTTATTTCTTTCCCTTGCAATTATTTGGTCTTAGAAAGACCCTATTTGATTTGCTATATAGTTTTAAATTTTTTTTTCTCCTTTCATTTACAAAGTTTTAATTCTTCTAGCTTGGTAGGATCTCCCTTAATAAAAAATGTATATGTTGACTAAATTGTATTTCTCATTTACTTTTTATTTATTAGGTTTTTCTTGTTTTGTATTTCATACATCCTGTTTATTACTTTTTGTATTACAATTTGAATTTCCATACTGTTAAAGATGTTCAGCACAGGAACAGAAGTATCATATTTGCTTTTAAGTAATTAGCTTTAAGAATTTCCTTTTTACTATTTTCTAATTTTGCATCTTAATACGCAAAATTCTTCACCGCACAGGTCTCTTTTGTTTTGTACTACATTCTTCATTTATATATATATATTATTGTTTGACTTTTATGTGAATATACACACATGTGATGAGACTTTGGGATGTTTCCAGCTCTAAACTTTCAATATCAATCAACATGAGACAGTATTAATGTAATGAACATTTTAATAAAACATTTTTTAAAAAAATCTTATTATAATAACTTCTTTAAAATTTAATCCTCTCCAGCTGAAGCACAGAAATTAATTAATTAAATATTTCCATTTTATCCCATTATCTTTTGAGAGACAGCTTTAGATTACATGAAGGGTTACATTAAAATTAATCTTATCCATCATAGGAAGATTCCTCTTTCACCTCTTTCAAAAACATAATATGATCTAAAATATTAAAAAAAAAAAAAAAAATGCCTCCAACAGATGACATAGGATTTTATTGCTGGCATCACATGCGATCAAATAGGTATAGAATGTTAACTTCACAAAGTTCTTGCAATTCAAGAAAGAGAATAGTGGGGAAACATGTTTTCATATGTTACATGTTCCCTGTTTTATGATAAATGACTTCATAGTAATGTGGGTATGCACAGGACTTGAACCATGTAATCAAGATCTGGTTAAATACACCACATTCAAAGACGACATGGTGCTGAATGGGGTTGTAAAACACAGCTGTATAGAACCAACAGAAAATATTCACACCAAATTCTAAGAAATTTTCCTCAGGTAAAATTAATAATTTGCCAAGAGATCTGAACATTGGGTTGTCAAGTCTAAAGAGTTGCAAGTAAACCAAACATTAAAGATTCGTTTCTACTACTGCATTATTAACGCGCTCTGTATGCGTTTCTCCAATCCGTGGCCAAATTCATTTTGATTGACATCTGTTGTCCGTCGACAGATAACGGAACGGATAATGTTCAACAAAGTTCAACTATCTATCCGTATCTCTGTGGAAGCATTGGGGTCACATGACAAAAAAGGAGCAATTAGGTGTTGTCACCAAAACATAACGACAGAAGTAGCAATGAATGCTGGATCAGGGAAAGAATGCTTTGCTAAAAAATACTTATTTCTAAATTAACATCATAGCGAGAAATCTGTGTACTAAAAAAAGACAGCAATTAACTGAATTTAGTTAAAAGAAAAAAAAAAAAAAAAAAGAAAAATAAAATAACTGCAACTACAATTCTAGCTTGTATCAGGTACAAAAAATATAATTCCAAGTTCATGAAATGACAATTATTTCCTAGTTCTGCATACACTTTTACTTACACTCATACTTTTAATAAAAATGAACATCTGACTATATCAAACTGCTACAGCAAATCAGATAAGGCATTAAAAGATTTATTTTTTTTTTTCCTCTTTTGAAACAGGTAAAAACTAATAATGTTATTTATAAATTAAATTTGATAGCCTTTTAAATATTCACTTGAATTAAAAAGTATTTCAAATTTGTATTTCTCTATTTATAAATATACATTTTCGACTAACACATATTTGTAAGCACATCTTTCACTTAAAATATATTTTTAGCAGTCAGTGTAACTTCAACTGTAACACCACTTTAAAATTATGTTTTTGTAAGAAATATCCTAGAAGCTGAAGAACAAACTCTGGTGAATTTTTTAGACGATAGCACACTGAAACAGGACCAAAAAATTTAGTTTTAAGAATTAATTTACTTGATGAAAAAGCCAAAGTTATATAAGCCAAAACTGCATGCCACGCCCATATGAAGATAGATTAGTGGTAAAGCTGACAGTAACCGAATTTACCTTTTGGGATCTTGAGTTCGAATCCCATACTCTTTTCCCACCCTGTTTGCAACTTCTTAGCTTTGTGTTCCAATATGATCTATATTTGTGTTTTATAATATATTTCTATTATTATGTGCATTGAATATAATGTTTTATTTATGCTCTTATTTATTTAAATTTTCCCCTCAAGAATTCATTTTGAAAGTTATAATATGAATTTAAAGCATATTCCATGTATATATATATATATAAAATTCGTTTCACTTTTATGTGAATGTACACACATGTGACAAGATTTAGGGATGTTTCCAGCTCTAAACTTTCAATATCAATCAATATGAAACAGTATTAATGCCCTGAACATTTTTAATAAAACATTTTTTTAAACTTATTATAATAACTTCTTTAAAATTTAGTCCTTTCCAGCTAAAGCACAGAAATTAATTAATTAAATATTTTCATTTTATTTACCTTATGTATACATATATATATAAAGAGAAAAAAAAAAAGCTTATCTTTATAACTTCTTCTATAAAAAGCTATGAATTTTAAATTTATAAATTAAAAATAATATTTTGTGGATTATGCATAAAATATAACTGCGCATAGTGCATTTTAAAACAAATGAGATTTCTAATAAATTATCCTGCTATGACACAGAAGAAATTGATGCTAAAATGTTATATACTGTTTTCTACCCAAATTTGAGCATATTTTAAAAATATACAACCTCGCATATCGGTGAATGGAATATGAGCATAGCAAATTTTGTGTAAATATTGCGAACCTTTCTTTACAATTACTCTGTATTTTTAAGGTACCAGCTATTTTTAAATGTGTTTAACTTTTTTATTTGTTTTGAAGTAACAGTACATTTTAGTTTTAATGATATATTATTTTGTTAATATTTAAGGTTTCTAGAAATGCAAAGAAATTTTTAAAAATTACTTCAGCTTCTATGCAATTAGAGATGCTTGTAATGTGCATTATAACCTCACTTATCTAAAAATTGCAAACCTGCTTTATTTTCACAGTTCATAAGCAGAAATAAAAATTTCCAATAACATCAAATTTAAGCATCTTAAGAGTCTGAATCCTGTAAGTTAAATCAGAGATATCTAGTGGCAATGAATGCAATTAACCACCGAACTTCCGTAAGCGTAAATTCAATGCAATAGTGTAAATGGTCGTCCGTTTGCGTGATACACTCCTCCCAATATGCTATGCGTTTGTAATGCACTAATGGAAATGAGGCTTAATGCGATTAATATTTCCTAGCAGTGCATCTTTCAGCAATGGCAATTTGTACTATGAAGCAACAGTTCTCGCTAAAACATCCAATGAAAAAATGTGTGCGAACTTATAGGTTTAGAAAATCCCAGATGATCTGTAATTACTCTGCTACATACAAGTTGTTACTGCGAAGTTTGGAGGTGCAATAGCTTGGGGCTATTTCTCATCATCACAGGAATATATCTTTTCTATGAAACAGACAGGCTTATCTCGATATATTAGACAATTCCGCATTGAATGCATAACAGCAACTGTTTAGTGTGGACTTATTCCTATTTTAACACCATGATGCTCCTGTTCCAAGCCATACAGAATTGCTTTGCTAACTTGAATGTCAAGAAGTTGAGTATCTGTTGCCTTCAACCCTAGACAGCATCTAAAGAATGAGCCTGGACATACCAACCTATGTCAACACTGTTCTTTTGCAAGAATGGCACTGAATTTCAATGCAGGCCTCCAAAAACTGGAGGCTAGTCTTCCTAATTCAGAAGTAATTATTACTGTGGCTCAAAACAGATCGGTATCATATTAATTTTTTACTTATTTTCAGGAAAGCCAACATGTCAAGATATTCTGACATTCTTCATCAAATTGTGTTTATTACATGCACAAAAAATTATAAAAACTGAAAGAAGTGTGAAAACTACAAGAAAAACACATTACATCATTTGTCCAGAAAGTTCAAAATTAAGCTAGCAATCCCCCCATCCCAAAAAACAGAGCAAGTAGCTTCAAACACAAATAAACTAATTGGATAATATAACAAATATTTTAAAGATCATGATAATATTTTAATAACAATAATTTAATTATAAAATTTAGTTAAAAATGTTAACACTTAGATATAAACATATCATAATAAAATAAAGAGTATAAATTAAAGCTCAAATGCAAATGTTAAAATACTAAATATTTTAAATTAAGAGTATTTATATAATTAATGATGTAACAAAGCTGTGCTTTTCTGGATCAAACTAATGGCAAAATTCAAATTTTACATAAAAACGAAGTCCTTCTTTTAAGTAATGATGTTACTAAATTGCACATATAAACCAATTCATTATTTAAAAATAGTTAAATTTAACAGAACACCATTCAGATAAAAAAACACATACCTTTGAAACTTCCTTTGGCAGCAAGCTGTAATCCTTGGACAAACAAATCATGAGCAGTAAACACTTTCTGAAGAGAAGAAACAAAATTCAATTCAAGAAAAAATGCAATAAAGAAAAATTATCTTCAACTCCAAACATAGACTTTGGCTTACTTGTAACTGAGCAGCACAATCTTGACTTTTATCACAATCTAAGCATGATGCTCTGTTTGTACTATCAGGAGCTCGTAGAGGACCTTTGCAGAATGAACATTTAAGGGCCTTAATAAGTTAAAAAAAAAAAAAAAAAAAAAAAAAAAAAAGTTATCTAGCAAATAACATATTACAACAATATAATGCAATAAAGAACATTAAAAACTCAACTAAGCAAAGAGTATATTCAAGTAAGCTGAATGGAATAAGGTTGGTTTTTGGCATGAATTAACCATGCCTATCTTCATAACACAATAGACATACAAACACACACACAAAATAACAATAAAATAAATAAATAAATAAATAAAATAAAGAGGAAATATTAAACTACAGTAGTGATTTAAAGCCACAAACAAACGAACAAACAAACAAACAAAAAATGTTGATATGACAATGTATTTATGGAAGTGAGAAAATAAATACTAAAATTTAAAACTATGAATGCATACAGATATATGATTATGAAACCTACAGATAAAACCTAGCATCCTGATGTTCACAAGAGATACGAGGGCCATCCAGGAAGTAGATTACGTTTCCGTCTGTGTCCGCTAGGGGCGGGGCTAGCGCGGCCATCTTGGGGTCAGAGCGTTGCGCAGCTGAGTCTGCATCTAGCTGTGCTAGTGAGAGGTTCGTGCTGTGCTCCGTTCAGATACTGTGACGGTTTGAAATGTCTGCGTTAATTGAAAATCCCGCGAGCTGCGAGGTGCGCTCAGTAATAAGGTTTCTGACTGCAAAAAACTGTAAACCGATAGAAATATATCGGCAGCTTCGTGAAGTGTATGGGGACAACATTATCACTGAAGGTGGAGTGCGTCAGTGGGTCATAAGATTTCAAAATGGCCGAACCAATGTTCACGACGAAAATCGAAGTGGGAGACCCAGCATAGTGACCGCCGAACTTCTCGAAAAAGTCGATGCTAAAGTCCGTGAAAATCGAAATTTCACAATAACGGAACTTTCTTTGAGTTTTCCACAAATTTCGCGAAGTTTGTTGCACGAAATCATCAGCGAAAAGCTTCGTTACCACAAGTTTTGTGCAAGATGGATTCCAAAAATCTTGACAGAGGACCACAAAAATCAGCGAATGGCTGCAGCGTTGAACTTTTTGGACGCTTACCATAAGGATGGTGACTCTTTACTCGATCGCATCGTTACTGGTGACGAAACATGGGTGAAACATGTGAACTGTGAAACGAAATTGCAATCAATGCAGTGGGGGCACACAAGTTCTCTCCAAAAACCCAAGAAATGCATGCAAACAATGTTGGCAAGGAAGATGATGGCGACTGTTTTTTGGGACAGAAAAGGTGTAATTTTGGTGGACTTCCTGGAAAGAGGCACTACAATAAACTCTCAAAGGTATTGCCAAACTCTCCAAAAACTCAGAAGAGCAATTCAAAACAAGCGCAGAGGAATGTTGAGCTCTAAGATCTTGTTGATTCACGACAACGCCCGGCCCCACACGGCAAATGTCACTCGTAAAGTTCTTGAATCTTTTAAGTGGGAGTTGTTTCCTCATCCGCCGTACAGTCCCGACCTGGCACCGAGCGACTTCCACCTATTCCCAGCAATGAAGAAGTGGCTGGCTATGCAGCGTTTTGATGACGACACACAGCTGCAAGAAGAGGTAACGAAGTGGTTGAAGGCGCAGGCGGCCGAATTTTTCGACGAAGGAATTTCCAAGCTCGTACATCGCTACGATAAATGCCTTAATTTGTATGGTGACTATGTAGAAAAGTAGTATTTGAGTGTGGCTTTCATCTGTATATAATAAAATTTGTTTCCTATACTTTGTTTATTTTTTTATTCCAAAACGTAATCTACTTTCTGGATAGCCCTTGTACATCATTGAAACATATCCATCCACATTCTGAACAATACATTTAAAATAAATAAGTTTCTATACAGTACAAAGTCTTTAATCCGGACTCCTCGAGACTTCGGCGAGATTTAGGGGTTTTCCGGATTATAGATCATCAATTTAAATCTGGTAAGATGGCTGTTACGTAATGCCGTCAATAAACTTCGGAAGATATCCACGAGACTGTTTTATGTATAACTTTATTGAATGAACACGAGACTTTTAATGTATTAATGTTTTAATGGCGCGAGTTTTATGTATCCTTTTTTTTTGTGAATGGCATCAGTTTTCGGCGTTGCCATGCACCTTCTGATCCGTGTTTGCTTAGTGATAGAAGTGTTCTATGAATTTAATGTTGATATGAATTGAATTATTATATTGTATTTGTGTTCTGTTTATTGAATAATATCCTAGTTCCTGCTTTACTGTGAAAATACTGACGTCAAGTATTAACAAATTTGTTTATTCGTCAAGAAACATGTGCAGAATTCAAGTAGATAAGATTTATTTCTTTTTCTATAAATATTGAAATTGTAAACAGATATTCTAATAGTAGACTCATCGTGTCTAATTATTATTAAGGTTTATATACATATATTAAGAACCTGTGCAGAACAACCGTTGACGGGTAGTCTCGGCGTAGTTCTGATATTTTTTTATAATATTTTCATTACAAGTGGCGTCCGCGACAAGACGCAGTGAGGTTTCTGTTAGAATTCTTTTGTTGAATGGTATTTTGTGAAGTAAAGCTGGTTTCATTCATCGTTTTATTATGAATCCTTTAACTGCAAAACACGGAGGATTGCGTTCTTCCTTTACCAAGACTGTTAATGTTTTGAAAAGCGAAATTGGTAAGGATGATTTTTCAGCAGGTATAATTAAAGATAAATTTACAAAGTTGCAAATGTTACAGAAAGATATTGAGGAACTCAATGAGCAGATTTTGAATTATATAATTTCGACTGATGTAATGCCTGAAAAAGTTAACGATGAAATGGAAAGCTGAGATATATATAAGAATGATTTTATTACCATTTCTCGCTTAGTTAGTGAGAAGTTAGGTGTCTTAGAACAAATAAATTTAGAAACTAGGTCGCAAGGTAGTGTTTCTAGTAATTCACCTCGTAATTAATACTAGATCGTTGAAGCTCCCGAAAATAGAGCTTAAGAAGTTTGATGGAGAATTATTGAACTGGCTTCCGTTTTGGTCTCAGTTCGAAAAAATACACGAGGACCTTGATTTGCACGAAAATGACAAATTTCAGTATCTTGTGCAAAGCATGAAACAAGGGACACGTGCTAGAGACTTTATTGACAGTTACCCAATGTCTGCGAAAAATTATTCAAAAGCTATTAGTGCTCTCAAGGAACGTTTCGGGAATCAGGATTTATTAATTGAGGTATATGTGAGAAAGCTTATAAAGTTGATTGTAACGAATGTTAAGACAGGCAGTAGTGAAAAATTACCATTGCCGCAATTATTTGATAAGATTGAAGCACAACTAAGAGTTCTCGAATCCTTAGATATTAAAACGGAAAGCAATGTTTGTTGGTTATATCCCATGGTAGAATCATGCCTCTCGGAGGAAGTCCTCAGAGCCTGGCAAAGAAGTCCGCTTTTTGGAGAAATAAAGGAAAGTCAGAATATTTCTCGCCTAACTAATTTGATGAAATTTTTAAGATGCGAAGTGGAAGGGGAGGAAAGACTTAAGTTAGCGCAGAGTGGATTTGAAATTTTTGGGCAAAAAGACAAGTATTGAAATAAATCGAAAAGAGAGTTAAAAAGCAAGTTTAAATCGAAACAGTTAACGAATGTCCCTACGCCGGTAGGTTTTCTTACGATGAAAGATAATAATTGTATTTTTTGCGATAAACTACACGATAGTAAGGACTGTTACGAAGCCCGCTCTCTGTCATTAGATGAGAAAAAGAATAAAATTAGGCTTAAGAGATGTTGCCTAAAGTGTCTTTTGCCTGGACATGTTGCTAAGTCATGTAAACAGTTTGTACGTTGCTATGTGTGTGGTAAGGCTCACACAATTTATCTCTGCCCGGATCTGCAGATGCAGGAAACTCAGGAAAAGGCAACAAAGCCAGACACCGTTCAGGCAACTACGGCGGGACAGATGTGTTCCACGGAGGTAGCTCTCATGACAATTAAAGTCAATGTGTTAGGAAAATCAGGCACGAGAGAAGTACGAGCGCTTCTCGATTGCGGATCACAAAAATCGTACATTTTGAAGTCTACGGTACAGGAATTAGGACTAACTCCCATTGCCGAGGAAACTGTAGCTCACACGCTTTTTGGAGGGGTTAAAATTGAACCGAACGTACATAAAAAGCATCGGATTGAGCTACGCTCTTTAAATCCATATATGAGAAAAGAAATGGAATTTGTGTTTTTGGATCAGGAAGCTATATGTGAAAATATAGCATGCATATCTAAGGGCCCTATTTTAAAAGAACTTAAGTGTAAAAAGATATGGCTTTCAGACATAGGAACAGGTTGCCCGAAGATAGAGATGCTAATAGGCAGTGACATTTACGGTTTAATTCTTACAGGGAAAGTAAAACAGCTTGATGGAGGTTTGATTGCAATTGACACTACATTAGGATGGACTGTTTGTGGTCCACTTAAGAAGCATTCCGAAACACAAAGTAGTGGTATATCTACTCTGAATGCAAGTCTGACATTTCAGGACCCAAACGCATCCGATCATTGGAACTTAAGAGACAATAGGAATTTCAGATTCCAGCAGTAATTCTACAAAGAACGCTGAAGAAGATATTGCTTGGGAACAGTTTTTAGGCTCCTTAGGTAAAAATGAAGAGCGAAATCACGTAGCAGAAAAGCTTCGAAATTCTTTTTATGTCGATAATTGTGTCACGTCTTTTGACACAGAGGAAGAGTTGAAGGATTTTATGGATAAATCAATTGACATTTTGGCAGAAGCTAAGATAGACCTACGGATGTGGACATTCGGTCCTATAAACGACGTTAATAAAATTTCGAGGAATGATAATTCGGAATCTCTTTCTGAGAATCAGATTTCAGTCTTGGGTATTCTATGGGATAGAACGGATGATAGCTTTTCTATTCATGTTAAGCCTGTACGAAATCTAGACAACCTGTCAAAAAGAGAGATTTTGTCCTTAACACAGGGGATTTTCGATCCGCTAGGGTTCTTAGCTCCTGCATTATTACCGGCTAAGTTATTGATTCAAGAAGTTTGGTCTATTAAAGCAGATTGGGATTCTCTACTGTCAGAAGAGGTCAAACAAAACTTTTGAAATGGTACTGTGAATTACAGATCTTATCAGATTTGAAAATATCCCGCAGAACAGGATATGGAAACAAACAAACTTGGACTTTACATGTTTTTTGTGACTCGAACCAGAGAGCTTACGCGACCGTGATTTTCTTACGTTGCGAAAACAATGGTGACACATATGTAAATTTTCTGATCGCAAAATCTTGTGTTGCACCTTTAAAAAAGATGACAATACCACGTCTTGAACTTTTAGCTTGTGTTTTAGGAGTACGTCTAGTGAAGTATGTTGTAGAGGCATTATCCTTAGACGAAATTGAAAAACATTACTGGTCTGATTCCACCACAGCTCTGTCATGGATCAAGCGCAATGATCAATGGGGAACTTTTGTAGGAAATTGAGTCAGAGAGATTTGTGCACTTTCAGAGGATAATCAGTGGTCTTACGTGCCAAGCCAGTTAAATCCAGCTGATATACCATCTCGTGGTTGTACCCCTCATCAAATTCTAAAGAATTCATGGTGGGAGGGTCCTAACTGGTTAAACAAGCCAAAGGATAGTTGGCCAAAATTAAACCCAATGAGGCATTAATTTCTTCCGAAATCAGAAAGAAAACTGTAGTCTTAAACGTTAGTTTGAGTACTGATACGTCTAAGTGGTATGAAAAATATTCTAAATTTTCAGCAATTGTAAGAATTTTAGCATGGGTTCTAAGATTTATTAGAAGCTGTCAAGCAAAATCTGTAAATAGAGCAAAATTCTTGTGTGCAGCCGAGTTAAAAGCTTCAAAAAACACTTTGAGTCTATTAATTTAACGTGAAAGTTTTTCTCAGACTGGAGATGTAATAAATGGTCTTTCAGTTGTCAGAGATGAAATAGGACTGATAAGAGTGAAAACAAAGATTCTCGCAAGAGATGATGAATTTGGATTTAAATATCCAATTCTACTTCTGTCAAAGCATCATATTGTGCAAAGTCTAGTGCTCGAATACCATAAAAAGAATTCTCGTGCCTGTGTTCAAATGCTCATGTCAATGATTAGAGAAGAATATTGGATTATTTCAGCTAGACAAACAATTAGATCAATAATCAAGAAATGCATTACCTGCAAGAGATTCACAACAAAGTCACCTTCAACCATACCTATTCATTTACCTTTAGACAGAGTATGGGACGCTCGAACTTTCGAAGTCACCGGAATTGACTTGTGTGGTCCCCTTATTCTTAGGAAAAAGACTAATTAAGGAAAGAATAAAGCTCTGTAGACTGCACATGTGCAGTCTACAGAGCAATACATTTGGAGATCGTGACATTCTTAAGTGCAGATTGTTGTGCACTCGCGTTGAGAAGATTCATCGCTCGACGAGGCCATCCGACAGTATCTATAATGACAACGGCACGAACTTTATCGGTCTCTCTAGTGCACTGAACCAAATTGAGTGGCAAAAGATAGCTGCTCTTGAAACTCTAAATCCAATTAACTGGAATTCATTTCCCCAACCACAGCGTGGTGGGAGAGACTAATTCGCATAGTGAAAAATCTACTTGTTCGAGTTCTTGGTAAGTCATCTGTTACGTATGAGGAACAAATCTTTGTGACGCAGAAGCCACCGTTAACAACCGCCCGTTAACATACATCTCCAACGATGCAGATGAGTTGAGGGTTCTAACACCATCCAACTTTCTCTGAGATGTAAAAGAGATTGGAACGGCTGATCTTGATCATTTGTATAGGAACAAACTGGTAAAGAGAGAACGTAATTGCCAAGAACTGCATGAACAATTCAGGCGACGATTCCGGAAAGAATACTTAGGTCAGTTGGTGCAAAAAGCTGGCACATCTGACAAAATTTTCAAAGTTGGAGAAGTGATCCTTGTTGGTTCTGAAAACCAAAAGAGACTTAATTAGCCACTTGCAGTGATTGAAGAACTGTATCCAGGGAGAGACGGCCATCTAAGAGTCGTCAAAGTCAAAACTCCACTTGGTCATCTCGTTCGTCCAGTCCAAAAATTTACCCTCTAGAAGTTAATTCTTCTGGCGATCCCATTATACCAGATCAACATACTACTAATAACCCACCAGCAACATCACAGAATGACATTCCAATTCAGAAGGATGTTTCAGCAGCTCCTCGGGCATCAAGAAGTGGCAGAGTAATCAAGATACCTAAGAGACTGGGCTATTGAACTTTTGAACTTTGTTGATTTACCTCGAAGGTGACAAATCAAGGTGAGAGGATGTTACGTAATGCCGTCAATAAACTTCGGAAGATATCCACGAGACTGTTTTATGTATAACTTTATTGAATGAACACGAGACTTTTAATGTATTAATGTTTAATGGCGCGAGTTTTATGTATCCTTTTTTTTTTGTGAATGGCATCAGTTTTCGGCGTTGCCATGCACTTTCTGATCCGTGTTTGCTTAGTGATAGAAGTGTTTTTGAATTTAATGTTGATATGAATTGAATTATTATATTGTATTTGTGTTCCGTTTATCGAATAATATCCTAGTTCCTGCTTTACTGTGAAAATACTGATGTCAAGTGTTAACAAAGTTGTTTATTCGTCAAGAAACGTGCAGAATTCAAGTAGATAAGATATAAATCTTATAATCCTTTTCTATAAATATTGAAATTGTAAACAGATATTCTAATAGTAGACTCACTGTGTCTAATTATTATTAAGGTTTATATACGTATATATTAAGAACCTGTGCAGAACAACCATTGACGGGTAGTCTCGGTGTAGTTCTGATATTTTTTTATAATATTTTCGTTACAGTGGCATACAGAAATTATAAAATTAAAAATATGAAACTGTAATTTATGAAATAAAGAGCAATTATAATCTTTAAAATTTACAAGGAAAAAAAAAGCTTAATATTTATTTTTTTACTTTAGTAAACATTTTTTTCAATGTAAGTTGTTTAAGTTGCTTCGTTTTATGTGCTAATACTTTCTCTTTAAATCTATAAACAAACATAATTTCTTGCTCAGTTACAAAGTTTCGCTGTTCAAGTCCTGTAATTGCTGTGCCGAGAATGCCGACTAACTTGTCAATCGAAATTTTTTCATTTTCACTAACCTCTCTGTCACTTTCTTCATGCCTTTATCCATTTTTTGCAGCAATTCCACTTTTTGTTTGGTGGCCATCGAAACATGCTTTCGCTTTGTAGATCCTTTGGCAGATCCAGAATCGGAAACTCTTTTTGACATAATCGAAATTTCAAGCTTTACTTTTTATAAAATTGCTCTAACAGTCTGCAAAAAATGATAAGCTGGATACAGTTAGAAAATTAAGAAACAATGCAATCTGCAACATTAACCGAAATAGATAATTAGATAATTTTAGCCTAGCTTATACCGTCCGTTATACATTAAACGTGCATGCATAAACGTATTATGCGCATGCGCAGAAAGTTTGTAGCTTTGAGGTCCGGATTATAGATCATTCCTGATTATGGACATCTGGATTTAAGACTTTGTACTGCAGTAAAGAAACAAAGCGAGATGTAAACATTATTATTTTTTTTAATGTAAAGAGATTAGGAAAGGTTTCTTTTCTAATCAGATTACATTAGGATACTGAGTAATTACTAAATGAATGAAAATAAAATATCTCAAAACTATGAAATTCAGTTGCATGAGAAGATAACTCTCATATATTACTGATAAACGAAATCTACTCTCATAGTAAATGCACAGAATGGCCATTCTGCAAGTAAATTGATTTCCTCATGCTGGGTTCTGTTAAAATTTCAGTTTTCTTCCCTTGTTTAAATCATATCAATCCAATTTCAAACTATAGCTGTCATTTAAACAAGTCTCTTTGATACATTTTCCATGTCTTAATAAGGAACAAGTCGGCTAGATATTTCATGGGCAGATTTTGCTGCAATGTTAATAAACCAATACCAACACAGAATTTTGTCAAATAACTTTATTACATCTATAAAACACAGATTTTTAGATCTCAGACATGACTGGGATTTTAAAATCCACGTATTTCAAAGATTTATCACTACTAAATGAATCAAAATGTAAAATACTTTTTCTCCTACATTACTTACAGATGCAAACTTAGTCGTAAACAAAAATAAAAATATTCTTTGAATTCTTGGGATTGCCACTCATTAGTAACGTAATTTTTAACCATTCTATTTATAGCTCTAGAACCAATGCATTACATGATTTTATTTGTTGTAACTTGGGAGCCACATGCAGAGTAAATATGAACCATAAAACATGTGCAGCATTTGCTATTATAATTAAAAATTCAAGGACACTTCTAGCAATGCTTAGCATCATTGGCTGAACTATTTTTCGGATATCCATCACAAATACAGTTAAAATTCATGATGCTTGATAACCAAGAGATTTTTGCAAGAAAGCCAGGACGTTTTCATACCATACGAAAACACCATTTCAAAGGATATCCAACTGACTTTAATTCACTTAATTATGTACAGTTCAAGTTATTGAATTATTTGCTATTCAATTCTGATGTAAAATATATTAGCATTTAATACAATATTCAAATTTTATGTTCTTCAGCTAAATTCATACATTTTCTGACACTTTAATACTGAGAAATCTTGAACTGGGAAGACTTTACTTAGCAAAGTACTTTCCAATAGGATAAAAATAAAATTAATAATTAATGTACACAGTACTTGTGAGGATAAACTTAGTAATGTACCTAATATTGAAGTAAAAAGAAATTAAACATTGACTGATTAAAGATCTTTTAAATCTTCATATAAAAATCTGAAAATATCTAGGATAGATTAAGAAACACAGACCAAATAACATTTAATAAGATCAGGAATACGTAATAAGAAAAAATATAATTAAGATAAATAAAATTTAATAAAAAAAACTTATTCTCAAAATCATTAGAAGTGGGAGAATTGAATTTGCACAATTTAAATTCCATTAACTGAATAAATTTCATTTATTGCTAGGAAACATTTTCCTTGGTAAAAAGCTAAAATTAAAAACCAGGACACTGCAAGATGTGATGAAAAACAAGGAGAACTGGCACCTATTCTAATAAGTTGCCCATCCATACACAAAATTTTGATTTCATTTGACAGCTAATGCTTGTGAAACTGAACAGCAAACATCTACATAAAGTTTGAATTTATACATCATCGAGATAATAAATAATCTTGGTCTCATGAACCAGGGTTCGTACACATTTCTGAACACGGAAATTAAGTACTTTTAAGGAACATTAACACAAAAAATTAAGGACCTATGAGCAAATGAGAACTGAATAAATTCAATTAAAAATATCATCTATGCCTGAACTTCACTTACTATCCTAAAAATAAAATATTGGGTTGGCAACTAAGTAATTGCGGATTTTTTTTAGAAAACCAAGGACAATTTTTTCATGGAACTAAATAACTTTATTCTGTAATGTATTGCCCATTTTGATCAATGACCTTTTGCCATCTTTCAGGCAGCATCATAATCCCACGTTCATAAAACTTCTGGTTTTTATTAGCAAAAAACTGAGTCAGGTACGATTTGACATCATCATCATTATTGAGATTTTTACCATTCAAGGAGTTTTGTAAAGATCGAAACAAAAAGTAATCACATGGTGCAAGGTCAGGACTATATGGTGGATGTGGCAAAACATCCCAACCAAGTTCCAATAATTTTTGCCGAGTGACCAAAGATGTGTGTGGCCTTGCATTGTCATGATGGAATACAACACCTTTTCGATTTGTCAATTCGGGCCGCTTTTCTTCAACTGCATTGTTTAATTTCATTAGCTGTTCAATGTAGACATCAGAATTGATCGTTTGGTTGGGTGGTAAGAGTTCAAAGTAGACAATTCCTTTATAATCCCACCAAACTGATAACAAAACCTTCTTTTGATGAATATCAGCTTTTGATGTTGTTTGAGTTGGTTCACCTGGCCTGCTCCACGATCTTTTCCGCTTGATATTGTTGTAAACAACCATCGCCAGTTATCAGTCATTTAAAAAAAATGGATCATTTTCATTATGTTTCGTTAGCAAATCGCAGCAGTTAATGCGTTGCGTTAAATGCGTTTCTTTCAGTTTGTGAGGAACCCGTGTATCGAGTTTTTGAACACAGCCAAGTTGTTTTAAGTGATTTTCAATGCATGTATATGATACATGAAGCTTCTCTGCAATCTCATGTGTTGTACTGTGATGATCCGAATCGATTATTGCTTTGATTAGGTCGTCATCAACTTCAACTGGACGACCAGAGCGTTTTTCATCTTTGAGTGAAAAATCACCAGAACTAAATTTGGCAAACCAATTTTGACACTGCTGTTCTTTTAAGGCTTCATCACCATAAACAGCACATAACTTTTTATGAGCTTGCGATGCGTTTTTCCCTTTGTGGAAATAAAAAAGTAAAATATGACGAAAATGTTCCTTTTGATTTTCCATTTTTCAACAAACGCCAAACGAAAACTACGCAACCGGTCAAAAAACGTTTTTTACTGATTGACAGCTGAATTGCCAACTATCAAATAACAAAATGTGTTTTACATTTGTACTACGTCTGCAACCCTAAAAATTCAACTGAAGCCATCTATGAGTGCAATTACTTAGTTGCCAACCCAATAGATCCGTAAGTAGGATGCATGGCTATTAAACATAACTTAATTAACATAATTATTAAGTTTGAGAATAAAATAAACTTTATGAGTAGAATTAAATATTTTATACTTATAATAATTGGGCATATTTGAAAGAAGATAAGTGACATTTTATTTAGGTTTTACTAACAGTTAGCTTTATGTTCATTTTTTTTTTAAATCTCATTTTGTCACATACTCAGTCTAGAGGTGTGGTAAATAGTTTGTAGTAAATACCTAGTAAAATTAGGTATTAGATAACCTTAGTCATTATGGATTTACATGGCCACTACAGTATAAAGTCTTTAATCTGGACGTCCATAATCCGGACCTAAAAGCTGCAAACTTTCTGCGCATGCATAAACGCATAATGCGTTTAATGTATAATGGACGGTATAAGCTAGGCTAAAATTATCTAATTATCTATTTCAGTTAATGTTGCAGATTGCGTTGTTCCTTAATCTTCTAATTGGTGTTGGTGTTGGTTGGTGTATTTAATTATGGCAAAGCACACGAGGGCTATCTGCCTAAGAGGAGGGATGCCTTTCGTGAAGGACTTTCTAAGGGAAACTGGCTCGTATACACGTTACACATGGGGAAACCACGAAAACGCCCATGCAGCCAGCCCGTTTGCGGGATTCGAACCTCGGACCGAACTACCAGTGTTCAGCGACATTACCGCTCGGCCGCTGGTGGGCCCAATCTTCTAATTGGATTTGGCTTATTATTTTTTGCAGACTGTTAGAGCAATTTTACAAAAAGTAAGCTTGAACTTTCGATTATGTTAAAAAGAGTTTCCAATTCTGGAGCTGCCAAAGGATCTATAAAGCGAAAGCATGTTTTGATGTCTATTAAACAAAAAGTGGAACTGCTGCAAAAAATGGATAAAGGCATGGAGAAAGTGACAGAGAGGTGATTTGTTTCTCTAACCACTCCGAAATCTGTTTATCAATTTCACTCTGCTCTGCGGAAGGGGGAGGGACGTCGCAGTGCACAATGAACTGGAAGTTGATCTGTCAGCACTATCCTCATCTTCAGGGCAGATGTTTTTATTTTATTCAGCTTATAATTCCTTACTAAATGTAGTGTTTCATCTCGATGTACTCTGATATGATTTAAATCAATTTCCTCATCATTATAAATATCACGAATACATATAAAATAGTTTTCTGGTTGCAATTTTCTAATTTTGTCTATGCATAATGTATGCTTTATGCATGCACGTGTTGAAAGAAATGTTTAATAAAGTAAACAAATAAATATTAAGCTTTTTTTGTAAATTTTGATACTCTTTATATTATAATTGCTCTTTATTTCATAAATCCCGGTTTCATATTTTTAATTTTATAATTTCTGCATGCCATCTTACCAGATTTAAACTAATGATCTATAATCCGGAAAAATCAATAATCCGGAATCGCTGAAGTCCCGATGAAACCGGACTGAAGACTTTATTAAATTTTATTTATTTTTTAACAATATTTGTTAAAAGAACCCTATTAAAATCTAGTTAAATTTCACAGTTTAAAATACATGTAATTTATGACACTGATTCTTAAACGATATTAGGATACACATTAAAAGCTAGAAAATATTTATCTTTTGTAGCAACAACACTCAACAAAATATTTATAAGTCTTTTTAAATTGAAGCCTTCCCAGACATTTTGGCTAATTTATGTCAATTTCCTTCTTTTTAGGCATCTTTTCTAACAAATGGAAATCTGTCTCAATACGCAAAACAATGTTCTCACTAGTTTCTGTGTGTTTTATCTCCTAACCTGTCAACCTCTCCACAATGTACCTATGAGGGTTTACTTGATCTGAAGTTAAATAGTCCAAAAATCCCCGACAGATGTGAAGCCAATTATCACTATGTTTGAAAATAACTACAGAGTCAGACAAACATTAAAATACATTTCTTATTTAAAAAGAACTTGAAATATAAAGGCATGTTCTTATTGTTACAATGTCAATTACACCTCGTGATGATGTAATTAAACAAAAAGAGTCAAATTCAAACTAAAAATATGGACTAGTGGTCAAAGACTATTTAATTTAATTTAATTTCATTTTAAGCTGGCTCAGTAACTTTATTGTCATAACAGATTAAAATATCGGCAATAGTAATGCAAATATGAATAATTACAAATTAACATAGCTGGCAGGAATTAATGCAGGCAGCAAGTGGAGATCAGAAACACACTCTTATCTTACACTCCAAAAACCTCAGTTTAAAAACTGCCTAAGTGATCTGCATTCTGGCGAGAAAACAAAAATGGGAAATTATAGTAAAGGCTGAAATTGTAAACAACTGGGTAATTTACATAATAATAACTGTACATATCTTTGAAGAATAACTTTCTCTCTCTTTATGTATTCAGTTTCTTTCTTCGACGTTTCCTTTTCAATTTAGAATTTTTGGATTTAATTAATGATTTCTGTTTTTCTAAAAAAACTAAATGCATTTAGAATGTATAGAAAAGCTGTATATAAAATTTTATTTCTTTGAATGTATAGAATTTTATTTCTTTAGTAATATGAACATTCAGATGAAATATATATCCCCGACAGATTACAGAGCTGGTAACAGAGCTGGTTCGGTTACAGAGCTGGTGTGGCAGAATTTTTAGAATTTAGTGACACACCAAGCAACATAATTTAGAAATGGCAAAACTTTTAAAATTTAGAACAGGCACTGGAAGCAGAATTTAGAAAGGCACCAGGCAGGAGAATTTAGGATCCACAGAGATCGCATCAGGTGGGGAAATGCCTAGCGCCAGCCCTGTGTATGATGCATTAAGACATATTAGATGAATATTTTAAACTGTCAGTTTTCAATTTCTTTATTAATAAAAAAATTCTTTTCTATAATTGCCTGTCCATATGATAAGATTAGAAGCATTTTTGATGTTTTCCATGCTTGTGCCTAGTGAAAAGTAGAGAAAATAAAAGGAAGATAAAAATGTTATGAAAAAGATTTTAGTATCAGAAGTAAAACATTCAAATATTGTGTTTTCATTGTTCTTCCAGACGTTCTCCAAAAAGTTTTATTGGAAAATATCAGTGAAATAAAAGAAAGGTCATATTGCTAATTTTAGGATATTGTTACGTTTTTCTTCTGACACCAGCTATTACGTTATTTTCTTCCTTCACGTTCGTACGGGGTTCGTAGATTTGGAGTGAATAACGACGACACTTGATGAAGTATCGAAACACACTATATTTACCAATATTAATCAGATAGCTCTAAAATTACTTTTACAGTCGTCGAACTGTTTTAAATACGCTGACATGTTCAACGACACATCCTTCCCACTGTCAGGTAATAACGGTGGAGACAGCTTCACTGCAAAGCACCAGAGTACAGCTCTCGACTCTGCTTGGTCGTTCTCGTAACTCCACGTACTCTCGAGACTCTCCGTGCTACAACTTGCGATGCACTCGACGAAACACAACAGTTATAGCTCTCAACTCAGCACAGTCCAAGACAAAACTCGACGATGCACTAAAAGACTCTCTCGATGCACTCGACGACCAACTTGGCGCTTCACTTCGAGACACTTGCTCGATGACTGACTATCAGCTTGCTAGACAAGGCACACACTAACTGACTGCGGACTAGCAGGGTTTATATAGCTTTCGAGAACATTCTGGGCTAAACCAGTAAGAATGCATTCCAGAAGGTTCTCCATCCGTCCATGGTATATTGCCAATTTTGTCGCAAAATATGGCAACCCTGCCTTTCCTTGCCATTTTATAGCAACTCTAAAATTGCTTTGCGGGAAAGCTATCTTATCGCACCTGTACATTTCGTAACATGGCCATAGTACTTAGTGCTTCTCATTCTTAGTGGCACCCTTAATTCTTGTGCATGAGTTTTCTTACCTAGTTTCTGTGTAAAGTTTGTATGTAGTGTAAGAGTTTGTTTCTTTAGTTATGTTATTTGTTTGTTCTATTGCCTTTTGTTTGTATGGAATTATGCTTCTGACCAAGGATTGTACTGCCCAGGACGTGCAGTCTCTGGGAGGGGGCAGTGTTACAAAATGTACAGGCGCGGTAAGACGGCTTCCCCGCAAAGCAGTTTTAGGGTTGCCACATTTGGCGAGAAATCGACCATTTGGTGACAAAATTGGCGATATACCATGGACGGATGGAGAACCTTCTGGAACGAATTCTTACCGGTTTAGCCCAGAATGTTCTTGAACACAAGCCGAAAGGTATATAAACCCTGCTGGTCTGCAGTCAGTTAGTGTGTGCCTCGTCTAGCGAGTTGATAGTCAGCCATTGAGCAAGTGTCTTGAGTCTAGCGCCGAGTTGGTTGTCAAGTACATCGAGTCTTTTAGTGTATCGCGAATTAGTGCATCATCGAGTTTTGTCTTAGACTGTGCTGAGTCGAGCGCTATAACTGTTGTGTTCCATCGAGTGCATTGCGAGTTGTAGCGTGGAGAGTCTCGAGAGTACGTGGAGTTACGAGAACGACTAAGCAGAGTCGGATGCTGTACTCTGGTGCTTTGCAGTGAAGCTGTCTCCACCGTTACTGCCTGACACTGTGAAGGCTGTGTCGCTGAACGTGTCAGTGTGTTTATAACAGTTTGATGACTGTAAAAGTGATTTTGGAGCTATCTGATTAATATTGGTAAATAAAGTGTCTTTCGATACTTCACCAAGTGTCGTCGTTATTCACTCCAAATCTACGAACCCCATACGAAAGTGAAGGAAGAAAATAATGTAACAATATAAATAAATAAATGCTAGCTTAGTTAAATTACATAAAACAAAGTATGACTTTATAGTTGTACCGATTTAAAATAGAATACTCTGTACATTTTGAATAATGATCACACATGGATTTACTTATCAAAATGCAAATACACTTCCCCATTCCTCACGATCAACTAAGAAATACTATACTAATGAATAATATGCAAAACTTGTTGCTGACATGATTTATTAAACCAAGGTGATTTTGATGTCATTCTCAAATTTTAGAATAGGAATTAAACATGCTACTTTTCTTGAATAACTGTCAGGCAATATCTCTGGAGTTATCTTTCACCAACTGTACTGAGTGTATGAGAGTTGTTTCACAGGCTCACTATAGAAGCAAGTTTTCTTTGCTAACATATTAAAGATAAATAAAGCCTAAAACGTAACATATTCCTTCCAAAATTATGCACTGAAAAATAAGTTTAAAAAATCTACCTGGAACCTTTGTTCTCTCTCATCTTCATTAACACAAGCATCACATTCACATATAAAGAAATACTGCTCTAAAAGAGCTCTCTGTCTGTCATCTCGAGGCATTCTTCGAAAATGTGGACCTAAAAGGAAATTTCATCAAAAATATATTAAATGTGATAGAATATTAAAAATCAAAAGCATTTAATCAATAATATTAAAACTCACAAGACCAAAATCCTTACCATAACAATTGTAAATTTCTTCTCCTGTTTCAACATCCCGAATCGCACGAACTATTAGCACATTCCTATAAAAACTAAAATTACAAAAACAGTTAAATAGCTTTAACAATCAAGTAATAAATCAGCAAAATACCAAACAAATTTGTTAACTACACTACTGATTTTCTGCACTTTTTAAATACATAAGGTCTTCTACCATATGACTGGCTAGTACATAAGTTAAAAAATCACCTACATGTGCTTTTGATAGCTGCAACTGTCAAGTCTAGCTGAGCCTAGTTTCATGTCATTGTTAGCTTAGTAGGCCTTCACTAACCTTTTTCAGTGAAAGTGCTCTTTGACCCATTTGCGACGACATGCTGTTGAACTGAAAACTCCTTGGAGATGGGCGTGTCATATATGCATTAATCCCAAATTTCACTAACAGCCAGGTGATGCACTGGTGCATTGCTGCTTACATTGATCTACTAGACGGGTGTATCATGTATGAACTTTCAAACATACACATTCTTTCAAAAATTTTTTTTAAATAATTAGATGGTGCTTTGAGCCCATTACAATTAATTAGTTTGATCTTACACATTGTTGACCTTGTGTCTGTAGTGTAATTTCTGATTCTAGTGATTTGTTTAGATGTAAAAGTGGGAGATATAAAGTAAACAAAACACAGCTGGTGCACAGAAAAGAGGCTTTTCGTGATATAAATATTGAGCAGTTCCGGATTCTTCAAATTAATTTTTTGCTTTTCCCTATGGGTAGATCAGAACTGGATCTGTAGTTTAGGAATTCCCATTTGTATTTGGTTTGCATTTTCTTTAGATAGTAGATGCACATTTTTATCATACTAAGAGAAATAATTTGTTAAGAGAATTAAACTTAAGATTGCAATGTTTAAGATAAAGAAACTTTTAACAGAAGAAGAGTATATTTTAATGGTAAATGAGCCCATGAGTGCCTATTCTGGCAGAGAAGACACTCTAGATGTAAGTGAGGGTAGTGATTTAGATACCAAAATTTTGTCAGAGATTGAACTGGAAGCTTGTTTTGCCTCCATCTCACAACCCAGCACAACATTGGATACCCCATCATGAACTTCACCTGTTAAGTAATGATGCCATATGAATTTATGGGAATTGCAGGAATAAATTATTTCAAAGCTATGTTATTGAAATTGATTTTTTTCACTTTTTTTTAACGATGATCTAATGAATGTAGTAGTTGAAGAAACTAATAATTTCAATGACCAAAAAGATAAAGATGAGAGAAAAACCACCTTCTCCAAATTCAACAAAGTTCACTCCTATATGCTTGAGAGGATTCATAGCATTAATTATTCTAATGGTAATAATTATAAAGCCCAACCTCAAAATATATTTCAGAACTAATGAAATGACTATCACTCACTATCTCATTTCTGAATGATTTATGCTATAATATTTAATTATATATTTCATTATTTTTTACATATGTTTAGGTATACAGATTTAGAGGAGTTTTGTACAATATTTAATCAAACTGAGTCAAATATTTTATTTTTCATTTAGATTTTAATTAAGATTTTTTCAGAATGTCTCAATATTCTGTATCAATGATTATATTAAAAAAAAAAAAAAAAAAAAAAAAAACTTCAACTTGTGGGATCGTAGTACTGCAACAGAATGCCGTCTCCAAGAGGAGTTGCGCTAAATGGCATGCTGTCACGTAAGAGCACTAAGTACTGCAGCATTGATACACCGTCATGAACGGGTTAATCATGATCAGCACTCTGAATTATGCATACAGCATCATTCAGACACACATTTTAATATTACAATTAGTTGCATGCCACTTGAAATTCACAGACACATGGTAGCAATTTATGATGATTGTTGTACGGATGTAATAAAAATCTGCAAATATGTTTTAAGATTTCAAAGCTGTAGTAAAGATAAAATGATCAAATTTAATGAGCGAAGATTAGAACAGCCTGCATCAGTGATTCATGATGACCAAAGAACACTAAATGCTTCCCTCTTCTTACAGCCCAAGTTTGGAATAGTCCAAATTTTTGTTGTTCCCAAAATTGGTAATTGCTTCAAAGATGTGAAAAATATTTGCCAATGGGTTCAATATGTGAAAAGCTTAGTTAGTGTGAAATAAATGAACATCATGAGCAAAGAATAGGAAAACCTTATTCAGTGATAAATGATACCAAAAGGAGACTGGATGTTGCACATTCCTTCCAAACTGCAAACTTCCCACTGTCCAATTTTTGCTTAATTACAAAGTTAAAGACATTAAGGTTGATGCCACTGTGTGAAAATGTTTCTGAAGCAAATCAGAAACCGAGTGTTTATCAAATCAATATGCCGAGTGTCTCAAAACAGTTTTGTCTCCAAGGGAGAGGGGATTGGTTTCCATCTCTTAAGCACAGATCAGACAGCAGTAAGACTGAGATGTATTCAAACCTATTCCAACAATCCAACTCACATATCCAATGCCAATGATTTGAAAATTACGGAGTTCCTATGGTTCAAAACCATTTACCTCCTCATCAGAATTACTAAAAGTGAGCAGAAATGAGAAAAATTTTGCATAAGTGAATTACTTGATGCACACTAGAGGGAGCCACTGGCTCAAGAAAGTTTAGGGATAGAGATGAGACATATCCAAACAGCAACACAACAGAGATTAAAAAAAAAAAAAAAAAAAAAAAAAAAACTGTGGCCTCTCCCATTTGAAAAATTTTAAATGAATTAGGTGCTTATCCACACCGACCAACACCTAATCAGGCATTACTGGAAGGGATGCTGAAAGACGTTTCGCATGGTGCAATTTAGTCAAGAATCAACTTGGCTTTGAATCAGATAGAGCTCCAGCCAACATTCTTTGCAGGTATAGTGTGGGCAGATGTGGTATGCTTTTTGCAGAATGTAACATACAATAAGCAGAACACCCATTATTAGACACACTGGAAAATCCATCAAATTATGCTGACGTTTGACATCAAATATGGTTTTTGATTAATGTTTGGTGTGGAATTTATAATAACATGTTAATTGGCTTAATATTTTGCCAGGGTATGTTAAAGGGCACACAAAATTTGAACTTCTGCAAGACGTAATATTGGTATTCATTGAGAATTTGCCGTTTCTTCAACTCCAGGATAGATGGTTCCAACATGACGTCGCAAATGAAGAAATAGGTGATGGAGGA
Organism: Stegodyphus dumicola; assembly: GCF_044657685.1. Lineage (NCBI taxonomy): Eukaryota > Metazoa > Arthropoda > Arachnida > Araneae > Eresidae > Stegodyphus > Stegodyphus dumicola. Next base: position 82,892,581 of record NC_140772.1, on the reverse strand, counting down.
ATTCGGAGAATGAATAATTGGGTACCATGGTTTCGAAGA